>NW_027411595.1:0-2400000 GCF_049639745.1 Rhodnius prolixus
CACATTTAACCATGTAGGCGACTCAATAGACTTTGATAAGACCACCTTATGCTCACATTTAACCATGTTGGCGACTCACTAGACTTAGATAGGACAACCTTACACTCACATTTAACCATGTTGGCGACTCACTAGACTTAGATAGGACAACCTTACACTCACATTTAACCATGTTGGCGACTCAATAGACTTAGATAGGACCACCTTATGCTCACATTTAACCATGTTGGCGACTCAATAGACTTAGATAGGACAACCTTACACTCACATTTAACCATGTTAGCGACTCAATAGACTTAGATAGGACCACCTTATGCTCCGATTTAACCATGTTGGCGACTCAATAGACTTAGATAGGACAACCTTACACTCACATTTAACCATGTTTACCACTTACTAGACTTTGAAAGGACCACCTTATGCTCACATTTAACCATGTTGGCGACTCAATAGACTTAGATAGGACAACCTTATGCTCACATTTAACCATGTTTACCACTTACTAGACTTTGAAAGGACCACCTTATGCTCACATTTAACCATGTTGGCGACTCAATAGATTTAGATAGGACTACCTTATGCTCACATTTAACCATGTTGGCGACTCAATAGACTTAGATAGGACAACCTTACACTCACATTTAACCATGTTAGCGACTCAATAGACTTAGATAGGACCACCTTACGCTCACATTTAACCATGTAGGCGACACAATAGACTTTGATAGGACCACCTTATGCTCACATTTAACCATGTTGGCGACTCAATAGACTTAGATAGGACCACCTTATGCTCACATTTAACCATGTTGGCGACTCACTAGACTTAGATAGGACAACCTTACACTCACATTTAACCATGTTGGCGACTCACTAGACTTAGATAGGACAACCTTACACTCACATTTAACAATGTTGGCGACTCAATAGACTTAGATAGGACCACCTTATGCTTACATTTAACCATGTTTACCACTTACTAGACTTTGAAAGGACCACCTTATGCTCACATTTAACCATGTTGGCGACTCAATAGACTTAGATAGGACCACCTTATGCTCCGATTTAACCATGTTGGCGACTCAATAGACTTAGATAGGACCACCTTATGCTCCGATTTAACCATGTTGGCGACTCAATAGACTTAGATAGGACAACCTTACACTCACATTTAACCATGTTTACCACTTACTAGACTTTGAAAGGACCACCTTATTCTCACATTTAACCATGTTGGCGACTCAATAGACTTAGATAGGACCACCTTATGCTCACATTTAACCATGTTTACCACTTACTAGACTTAGATAGGACAACCTTACACTCACATTTAACCATGTTAGCGACTCAATAGACTTAGATAGGACCACCTTATGTTCACATTTAACCTTGTTTACCACTTACTAGACTTAGAAAGGACCACCTTATGCTCACATTTAACCATGTTGGCGATTCAATAGACTTAGATAGGACAACCTTACACTCACATTTAACCATGTTGGCGACTCACTAGACTTAGATAGGACAACCTTACACTCACATTTAACCATGTTGGCGACTCAATAGACTTAGATAGGACCACCTTATGCTCACATTTAACCATGTTGGCGACTCAATAGACTTAGATAGGACAACCTTACACTCACATTTAACCATGTTAGCGACTCAATAGACTTAGATAGGACCACCTTATGCTCCGATTTAACCATGTTGGCGACTCAATAGACTTAGATAGGACAACCTTACACTCACATTTAACCATGTTTACCACTTACTAGACTTTGAAAGGACCACCTTATGCTCACATTTAACCATGTTGGCGACTCAATAGACTTAGATAGGACAACCTTATGCTCACATTTAACCATGTTTACCACTTACTAGACTTTGAAAGGACCACCTTATGCTCACATTTAACCATGTTGGCGACTCAATAGATTTAGATAGGACTACCTTATGCTCACATTTAACCATGTTGGCGACTCAATAGACTTAGATAGGACAACCTTACACTCACATTTAACCATGTTAGCGACTCAATAGACTTAGATAGGACCACCTTACGCTCACATTTAACCATGTAGGCGACACAATAGACTTTGATAGGACCACCTTATGCTCACATTTAACCATGTTGGCGACTCAATAGACTTAGATAGGACCACCTTATGCTCACATTTAGCCATGTTGGCGACTCACTAGACTTAGATAGGACAACCTTACACTCACATTTAACCATGTTGGCGACTCACTAGACTTAGATAGGACAACCTTACACTCACATTTAACAATGTTGGCGACTCAATAGACTTAGATAGGACCACCTTATGCTTACATTTAACCATGTTTACCACTTACTAGACTTTGAAAGGACCACCTTATGCTCACATTTAACCATGTTGGCGACTCAATAGACTTAGATAGGACCACCTTATGCTCACATTTAACCATGTTGGCGACTCAATAGACTTAGATAGGACCACCTTATGCTCACATTTAACCATGTTGGCGACTCACTAGACTTAGATAGGACAACCTTACACTCACATTTAACCATGTTGGCGACTCACTAGACTTAGATAGGACAACCTTACACTCACATTTAACAATGTTGGCGACTCAATAGACTTAGATAGGACCACCTTATGCTTACATTTAACCATGTTTACCACTTACTAGACTTTGAAAGGACCACCTTATGCTCACATTTAACCATGTTGGCGACTCAATAGACTTAGATAGGACCTCCTTATGCTCCGATTTAACCATGTTGGCGACTCAATAGACTTAGATAGGACCACCTTATGCTCCGATTTAACCATGTTGGCGACTCAATAGACTTAGATAGGACAACCTTACACTCACATTTAACCATGTTTACCACTTACTAGACTTTGAAAGGACCACCTTATTCTCACATTTAACCATGTTGGCGACTCAATAGACTTAGATAGGACCACCTTATGCTCACATTTAACCATGTTTACCACTTACTAGACTTAGATAGGACAACCTTACACTCACATTTAACCATGTTAGCGACTCAATAGACTTAGATAGGACCACCTTATGCTCCGATTTAACCATGTTGGCGACTCAATAGACTTAGATAGGACAACCTTACACTCACATTTAACCATGTTTACCACTTACTAGACTTTGAAAGGACCACCTTATGCTCACATTTAACCATGTTGGCGACTCAATAGACTTAGATAGGACAACCTTATGCTCACATTTAACCATGTTTACCACTTACTAGACTTTGAAAGGACCACCTTATGCTCACATTTAACCATGTTGGCGACTCAATAGATTTAGATAGGACTACCTTATGCTCACATTTAACCATGTTGGCGACTCAATAGACTTAGATAGGACAACCTTACACTCACATTTAACCATGTTAGCGACTCAATAGACTTAGATAGGACCACCTTACGCTCACATTTAACCATGTAGGCGACACAATAGACTTTGATAGGACCACCTTATGCTCACATTTAACCATGTTGGCGACTCAATAGACTTAGATAGGACCACCTTATGCTCACATTTAACCATGTTGGCGACTCACTAGACTTAGATAGGACAACCTTACACTCACATTTAACCATGTTGGCGACTCACTAGACTTAGATAGGACAACCTTACACTCACATTTAACAATGTTGGCGACTCAATAGACTTAGATAGGACCACCTTATGCTTACATTTAACCATGTTTACCACTTACTAGACTTTGAAAGGACCACCTTATGCTCACATTTAACCATGTTGGCGACTCAATAGACTTAGATAGGACAACCTTACACTCACATTTAACCATGTTAGCGACTCAATAGACTTAGATAGGACCACCTTATGCTCACATTTAACCATGTTTACCACTTACTAGACTTTGAAAGGACCACCTTATGCTCACATTTAACCATGTTGGCGACTCAATAGACTTAGATAGGACCACCTTACGCTCACATTTAACCATGTAGGCGACTCAATAGACTTTGATAGGACCACCTATTGCTCACATTTAACCATGTTGGCGACTCAATAGACTTAGATAGGACCACCTTATGCTCACATTTAACCATGTTGGCGACTCAATAGACTTAGATAGGACCACCTTATGCTCACATTTAACCTTGTTTACCACTTACTAGACTTTGAAAGGACCACCTTATGCTCACATTTAACCATGTTGGCGATTCAATAGATTTAGATAGGACCACCTTACACTCACATTTAACCATGTTTACCACTTACTAGACTTTGAAAGGACCACCTTATTCTCACATTTAACCATGTTGGCGACTCAATAGACTTAGATAGGACCACCTTATGCTCACATTTAACCATGTTTACCACTTACTAGACTTAGATAGGACAACCTTACACTCACATTTAACCATGTTAGCGACTCAATAGACTTAGATAGGACCACCTTATGCTCACATTTAACCTTGTTTACCACTTACTAGACTTAGAAAGGACCACCTTATGCTCACATTTAACCATGTTGGCGATTCAATAGATTTAGATAGGACCACGTTATGCTCACATTTAACCATGTTGGCGACTCAATAGACTTAGATAGGACAACCTTACACTCACATTTAACCATGTTAGCGACTCAATAGACTTAGATAGGACCACCTTATGCTCACATTTAACCTTGTTTACCACTTACTAGACTTTGAAAAGACCACCTTATGCTCACATTTAACCATGTTGGCGACTCAATAGACTTAGATAGGACCACCTTATGCTCACATTTAACCATGTTGGCGACTCAATAGACTTATATAGGAACACCTTACACTCACATTTAACCATGTAGGCGACTCAAACGACTTAAATCGGACCACCTTACACTCACATTTAACCATGTTGGCGACTCACTAGACTTAGATAGGACAACCTTACACTCACATTTAACCATTTTGGCGACTCAATAGACTTAGATAGGACCACCTTATGCTCACATTTAACCATGTTGGCGACTCAATAGACTTAGATAGGACCACATTATGCTCACATTTAACCATGTTGGCGACTCAATAGACTTAGATAGGACAACTTTACACTCACATTTAACCATGTTAGCGACTCAATAGACTTAGATAGGACCACCTTATGCTCACATTTAACCATGTTTACCACTTACTAGACTTTGAAAGGACCACCTTATGCTCACATTTAACCATGTTGGCGACTCAATAGATTTAGATAGGACTACCTTATGCTCACATTTAACCATGTTGGCGACTCAATAGACTTAGATAGGACAACCTTACACTCACATTTAAACATGTTAGCGACTCAATAGACTTAGATAGGACCACCTTACGCTCACATTTAACCATGTAGGCGACTCAATAGACTTTGATAGAACCACCTTATGCTCACATTTAACCATGTTGGCGACTCAATAGACTTAGATAGGACCACCTTATGCTCACATTTAACCATGTTGGCGACTCAATAGACTTAGATAGGACCACCTTACGCTCACATTTAACCATGTAGGCGACTCAATAGACTTTGATAGGACCACCTTATGCTCACATTTAACCATGTTGGCGACTCACTAGACTTAGATAGGACAACCTTACACTCACATTTAACCATGTTGGCGACTCAATAGACTTAGATAGGACAACCTTACACTCACATTTAACCATGTTTACCACTTACTAGACTTTGAAAGGACCACCTTATTCTCACATTTAACCATGTTGGCGACTCAATAGACTTAGATAGGACCACCTTATGCTCACATTTAACCATGTTCACCACTTACTAGACTTAGATAGGACAACCTTACACTCACATTTAACCATGTTAGCGACTCAATAGACTTAGATAGGACCACCTTATGCTCACATTTAACCTTGTTTACCACTTACTAGACATTAAAAGGACCACCTTATGCTCACATTTAACCATGTTGGCGATTCAATAGATTTAGATACGACCACCTAATGCTCACATTTAACCATGTTGGCGACTCAATAGACTTAGATAGGACAACCTTACACTCACATTTAACCATGTTAGCGACTCAATAGATTTAGATAGGACCACCTTATGCTCACATTTAACCTTGTTTACCACTTACTAGACTTTGAAAAGACCACCTTATGCTCCCATTTAACCATGTTGGCGACTCAATAGACTTAGATCGGACCACCTTATGCTCACATTTAATCATGTTGGCGACTCAATAGACTTATATAGGAACACCTTACACTCACATTTAACCATGTAGGCGACTCAAACGACTTAAATCGGACCACCTTACTCTCACATTTAACCATGTTAGCGACTCAATAGACTTAGATAGGACCACCTTATGCTCACATTTAACCATGTTGGCGACTCACTAGACTTAGATAGGACAACCTTACACTCACATTTAACCATGTTGGCGACTCACTACACTTAGATAGGACAACCTTACACTCACATTTAACCATGTTGGCGACTCAATAGACTTAGATAGGACCACCTTATGCTTACATTTAACCATGTTTACCACTTACTAGACTTTGAAAGGACCACCTTATGCTCACATTTAACCATGTTGGCGACTCAATAGACTTAGATAGGACCACCTTATGCTCACATTTAACCATGTTGGCGACTCAATAGACTTAGATAGGACAACCTTACACTCACATTTAACCATGTTAGCGACTCAATAGACTTAGATAGGACCACCTTATGCTCACATTTAACCATGTTTACCACTTACTAGACTTTGAAAGGACCACCTTATGCTCACATTTAACCATGTTAGCGACTCAATAGACTTAGATAGGACCACCTTATGCTCACATTTAACCATGTTGGCGACTCACTAGACTTAGATAGGACAACCTTACACTCACATTTAACCATGTTGGCGACTCACTAGACTTAGATAGGACAACCTTACACTCACATTTAACCATGTTGGCGACTCAATAGACTTAGATAGGACCACCTTATGCTTACATTTAACCATGTTTACCACTTACTAGACTTTGAAAGGACCACCTTATGCTCACATTTAACCATGTTGGCGACTCAATAGACTTAGATAGGACCACCTTATGCTCCGATTTAACCATGTTGGCGACTCAATAGACTTAGATAGGACAACCTTACACTCACATTTAACCATGTTTACCACTTACTAGACTTTGAAAGGACCACCTTATGCTCACATTTAACCATGTTGGCGACTCAATAGACTTAGATAGGACCACCTTATGCTCACATTTAACCATGTTTGCGACTCAATAGACTTAGATAGGACAACCTTACACTCACATTTAACCATGTTAGCGACTCAATAGACTTAGATAGGACCACCTTATGCTCCGATTTAACCATGTTGGCGACTCAATAGACTTAGATAGGACAACCTTACACTCACATTTAACCATGTTTACCACTTACTAGACTTTGAAAGGACCACCTTATGCTCACATTTAACCATGTTGGCGACTCAATAGACTTAGATAGGACAACCTTATGCTCACATTTAACCATGTTTACCACTTACTAGACTTTGAAAGGACCACCTTATGCTCACATTTAACCATGTTGGCGACTCAATAGATTTAGATAGGACTACCTTATGCTCACATTTAACCATGTTGGCGACTCAATAGACTTAGATAGGACAACCTTACACTCACATTTAACCATGTTAGCGAATCAATAGACTTAGATAGGACCACCTTACGCTCACATTTAACCATGTAGGCGACTCAATAGACTTAGATAGGACAACCTTATGCTCACATTTAACCATGTTGGCGACTCAATAGACTTAGATAGGATAACCTTATGCTCACATTTAACCATGTTTACCACTTACTAGACTTTGAAAGGACCACCTTATGCTCACATTTAACCATGTTGGCGACTCAATAGATTTAGATAGGACTACCTTATGCTCACATTTAACCATGTTGGCGACTCAATAGACTTAGATAGGACAACCTTACACTCACATTTAACCATGTTAGCGACTCAATAGACTTAGATAGGACCACCTTACGCTCACATTTAACCATGTAGGCGACACAATAGACTTTGATAGGACCACCTTATGCTCACATTTAACCATGTTGGCGACTCAATAGACTTAGATAGGACCACCTTATGCTCACATTTAACCATGTTGGCGACTCACTAGACTTAGATAGGACAACCTTACACTCACATTTAACCATGTTGGCGACTCACTAGACTTAGATAGGACAACCTTACACTCACATTTAACAATGTTGGCGACTCAATAGACTTAGATAGGACCACCTTATGCTTACATTTAACCATGTTTACCACTTACTAGACTTTGAAAGGACCACCTTATGCTCACATTTAACCATGTTGGCGACTCAATAGACTTAGATAGGACCACCTTATGCTCCGATTTAACCATGTTGGCGACTCAATAGACTTAGATAGGACCACCTTATGCTCACATTTAACCTTGTTTACCACTTACTAGACTTTGAAAGGACCACCTTATGCTCACATTTAACCATGTTGGCGATTCAATAGATTTAGATACGACCACCTAATGCTCACATTTAACCATGTTGGCGACTCAATAGACTTAGATAGGACAACCTTACACTCACATTTAACCATGTTAGCGACTCAATAGATTTAGATAGGACCACCTTATGCTCACATTTAACCTTGTTTACCACTTACTAGACTTTGAAAAGACCACCTTATGCTCCCATTTAACCATGTTGGCGACTCAATAGACTTAGATAGGACCACCTTATGCTCACATTTAATCATGTTGGCGACTCAATAGACTTATATAGGAACACCTTACACTCACATTTAACCATGTAGGCGACTCAAACGACTTAAATCGGACCACCTTACTCTCACATTTAACCATGTTAGCGACTCAATAGACTTAGATAGGACCACCTTATGCTCACATTTAACCATGTTGGCGACTCACTAGACTTAGATAGGACAACCTTACACTCACATTTAACCATGTTGGCGACTCACTAGACTTAGATAGGACAACCTTACACTCACATTTAACCATGTTGGCGACTCAATAGACTTAGATAGGACCACCTTATGCTTACATTTAACCATGTTGGCGACTCAATAGACTTTGAAAGGACCACCTTATGCTCACATTTAACCATGTTGGCGACTCAATAGACTTAGATAGGACCACCTTATGCTCACATTTAACCATGTTGGCGACTCAATAGACTTAGATAGGACAACCTTACACTCACATTTAACCATGTTAGCGAATCAATAGACTTAGATAGGACCACCTTACGCTCACATTTAACCATGTAGGCGACTCAATAGACTTAGATAGGACAACCTTATGCTCACATTTAACCATGTTGGCGACTCAATAGACTTAGATAGGACCACCTTATGCTCACATTTAACCATGTTGGCGACTCAATAGACTTAGAAAGGACCACATTATGCTCACATTTAACCATGTTGGCGACTCAATAGACTTAGATAGGACAAACTTACACTCACATTTAACCATGTTAGCGACTCAATAGACTTAGATAGGACCACCTTATGCTCACATTTAACCATGTTTACCACTTACTAGACTTTGAAAGGACCACCTTATGCTCACATTTAACCATGTTAGCGACTCAATAGACTTAGATAGGACCACCTTATGCTCACATTTAACCATGTTGGCGACTCAATAGACTTAGATAGGACCACCTTATGCTTACATTTAACCATGTTTACCACTTACTAGACTTTGAAAGGACCACCTTATGCTCACATTTAACCATGTTGGCGACTCAATAGACTTCGATAGGACCACCTTATGCTCCGATTTAACCATGTTGGCGACTCAATAGACTTAGATAGGACAACCTTACACTCACATTTAACCATGTTTACCACTTACTAGACTTTGAAAGGACCACCTTATGCTCACATTTAACCATGTTGGCGACTCAATAGACTTAGATAGGACCACCTTATGCTCACATTTAACCATGTTGGCGACTCAATAGACTTAGATAGGACAACCTTACACTCACATTTAACCATGTTAGCGACTCAATAGACTTAGATAGGACCACCTTATGCTCCGATTTAACCATGTTGGCGACTCAATAGACTTAGATAGGACAACCTTACACTCACATTTAACCATGTTTACCACTTACTAGACTTTGAAAGGACCACCTTATGCTCACATTTAACCATGTTGGCGACTCAATAGACTTAGATAGGACAACCTTATGCTCACATTTAACCATGTTTACCACTTACTAGACTTTGAAAGGACCACCTTATGCTCACATTTAACCATGTTGGCGACTCAATAGATTTAGATAGGACTACCTTATGCTCACATTTAGCCATGTTGGCGACTCAATAGACTTAGATAGGACAACCTTACACTCACATTTAACCATGTTAGCGAATCAATAGACTTAGATAGGACCACCTTACGCTCACATTTAACCATGTAGGCGACTCAATAGACTTAGATAGGACAACCTTATGCTCACATTTAACCATGTTGGCGACTCAATAGACTTAGATAGGACCACCTTATGCTCACATTTAACCATGTTGGCGACTCAATAGACTTAGATAGGACCACATTATGCTCACATTTAACCATGTTGGCGACTCAATAGACTTAGATAGGACAACCTTACACTCACATTTAACCATGTTAGCGACTCAATAGACTTAGATAGGACCACCTTATGCTCACATTTAACCATGTTTACCACTTACTAGACTTTGAAAGGACCACCTTATGCTCACATTTAACCATGTTGGCGACTCAATAGACTTAGATAGGACCACCTTATGCTCACATTTAACCATGTTGGCGACTCAATAGACTTAGATAGGACCACCTTACGCTCACATTTAACCATGTAGGCGACTCAATAGACTTTGATAAGACCACCTTATGCTCACATTTAACCATGTTGGCGACTCACTAGACTTAGATAGGACAACCTTACACTCACATTTAACCATGTTGGCGACTCACTAGACTTAGATAGGACAACCTTACACTCACATTTAACCATGTTGGCGACTCAATAGACTTAGATAGGACCACCTTATGCTCACATTTAACCATGTTGGCGACTCAATAGACTTAGATAGGACAACCTTACACTCACATTTAACCATGTTAGCGACTCAATAGACTTAGATAGGACCACCTTATGCTCCGATTTAACCATGTTGGCGACTCAATAGACTTAGATAGGACAACCTTACACTCACATTTAACCATGTTTACCACTTACTAGACTTTGAAAGGACCACCTTATGCTCACATTTAACCATGTTGGCGACTCAATAGACTTAGATAGGACAACCTTATGCTCACATTTAACCATGTTTACCACTTACTAGACTTTGAAAGGACCACCTTATGCTCACATTTAACCATGTTGGCGACTCAATAGATTTAGATAGGACTACCTTATGCTCACATTTAACCATGTTGGCGACTCAATAGACTTAGATAGGACAACCTTACACTCACATTTAACCATGTTAGCGACTCAATAGACTTAGATAGGACCACCTTACGCTCACATTTAACCATGTAGGCGACACAATAGACTTTGATAGGACCACCTTATGCTCACATTTAACCATGTTGGCGACTCAATAGACTTAGATAGGACCACCTTATGCTCACATTTAACCATGTTGGCGACTCACTAGACTTAGATAGGACAACCTTACACTCACATTTAACCATGTTGGCGACTCACTAGACTTAGATAGGACAACCTTACACTCACATTTAACAATGTTGGCGACTCAATAGACTTAGATAGGACCACCTTATGCTTACATTTAACCATGTTTACCACTTACTAGACTTTGAAAGGACCACCTTATGCTCACATTTAACCATGTTGGCGACTCAATAGACTTAGATAGGACCACCTTATGCTCCGATTTAACCATGTTGGCGACTCAATAGACTTAGATAGGACCACCTTATGCTCCGATTTAACCATGTTGGCGACTCAATAGACTTAGATAGGACAACCTTACACTCACATTTAACCATGTTTACCACTTACTAGACTTTGAAAGGACCACCTTATTCTCACATTTAACCATGTTGGCGACTCAATAGACTTAGATAGGACCACCTTATGCTCACATTTAACCATGTTTACCACTTACTAGACTTAGATAGGACAACCTTACACTCACATTTAACCATGTTAGCGACTCAATAGACTTAGATAGGACCACCTTATGCTCACATTTAACCTTGTTTACCACTTACTAGACTTAGAAAGGACCACCTTATGCTCACATTTAACCATGTTGGCGATTCAATAGATTTAGATAGGACCACGTTATGCTCACATTTAACCATGTTGGCGACTCAATAGACTTAGATAGGACAACCTTACACTCACATTTAACCATGTTAGCGACTCAATAGACTTAGATAGGACCACCTTATGCTCACATTTAACCTTGTTTACCACTTACTAGACTTAGATAGGACCACCTTATGCTCACATTTAACCATGTTGGCGACTCAATAGACTTAGATAGGACAACCTTACACTCACATTTAACCATGTTAGCGAATCAATAGACTTAGATAGGACCACCTTACGCTCACATTTAACCATGTAGGCGACTCAATAGACTTAGATAGGACAACCTTATGCTCACATTTAACCATGTTGGCGACTCAATAGACTTAGATAGGACCACCTTATGCTCACATTTAACCATGTTGGCGACTCAATAGACTTAGAAAGGACCACATTATGCTCACATTTAACCATGTTGGCGACTCAATAGACTTAGATAGGACAAACTTACACTCACATTTAACCATGTTAGCGACTCAATAGACTTAGATAGGACCACCTTATGCTCACATTTAACCATGTTTACCACTTACTAGACTTTGAAAGGACCACCTTATGCTCACATTTAACCATGTTAGCGACTCAATAGACTTAGATAGGACCACCTTATGCTCACATTTAACCATGTTGGCGACTCAATAGACTTAGATAGGACCACCTTATGCTTACATTTAACCATGTTTACCACTTACTAGACTTTGAAAGGACCACCTTATGCTCACATTTAACCATGTTGGCGACTCAATAGACTTCGATAGGACCACCTTATGCTCCGATTTAACCATGTTGGCGACTCAATAGACTTAGATAGGACAACCTTACACTCACATTTAACCATGTTTACCACTTACTAGACTTTGAAAGGACCACCTTATGCTCACATTTAACCATGTTGGCGACTCAATAGACTTAGATAGGACCACCTTATGCTCACATTTAACCATGTTGGCGACTCAATAGACTTAGATAGGACAACCTTACACTCACATTTAACCATGTTAGCGACTCAATAGACTTAGATAGGACCACCTTATGCTCCGATTTAACCATGTTGGCGACTCAATAGACTTAGATAGGACAACCTTACACTCACATTTAACCATGTTTACCACTTACTAGACTTTGAAAGGACCACCTTATGCTCACATTTAACCATGTTGGCGACTCAATAGACTTAGATAGGACAACCTTATGCTCACATTTAACCATGTTTACCACTTACTAGACTTTGAAAGGACCACCTTATGCTCACATTTAACCATGTTGGCGACTCAATAGATTTAGATAGGACTACCTTATGCTCACATTTAGCCATGTTGGCGACTCAATAGACTTAGATAGGACAACCTTACACTCACATTTAACCATGTTAGCGAATCAATAGACTTAGATAGGACCACCTTACGCTCACATTTAACCATGTAGGCGACTCAATAGACTTAGATAGGACAACCTTATGCTCACATTTAACCATGTTGGCGACTCAATAGACTTAGATAGGACCACCTTATGCTCACATTTAACCATGTTGGCGACTCAATAGACTTAGATAGGACCACATTATGCTCACATTTAACCATGTTGGCGACTCAATAGACTTAGATAGGACAACCTTACACTCACATTTAACCATGTTAGCGACTCAATAGACTTAGATAGGACCACCTTATGCTCACATTTAACCATGTTTACCACTTACTAGACTTTGAAAGGACCACCTTATGCTCACATTTAACCATGTTGGCGACTCAATAGACTTAGATAGGACCACCTTATGCTCACATTTAACCATGTTGGCGACTCAATAGACTTAGATAGGACCACCTTACGCTCACATTTAACCATGTAGGCGACTCAATAGACTTTGATAAGACCACCTTATGCTCACATTTAACCATGTTGGCGACTCACTAGACTTAGATAGGACAACCTTACACTCACATTTAACCATGTTGGCGACTCACTAGACTTAGATAGGACAACCTTACACTCACATTTAACCATGTTGGCGACTCAATAGACTTAGATAGGACCACCTTATGCTCACATTTAACCATGTTGGCGACTCAATAGACTTAGATAGGACAACCTTACACTCACATTTAACCATGTTAGCGACTCAATAGACTTAGATAGGACCACCTTATGCTCCGATTTAACCATGTTGGCGACTCAATAGACTTAGATAGGACAACCTTACACTCACATTTAACCATGTTTACCACTTACTAGACTTTGAAAGGACCACCTTATGCTCACATTTAACCATGTTGGCGACTCAATAGACTTAGATAGGACAACCTTATGCTCACATTTAACCATGTTTACCACTTACTAGACTTTGAAAGGACCACCTTATGCTCACATTTAACCATGTTGGCGACTCAATAGATTTAGATAGGACTACCTTATGCTCACATTTAACCATGTTGGCGACTCAATAGACTTAGATAGGACAACCTTACACTCACATTTAACCATGTTAGCGACTCAATAGACTTAGATAGGACCACCTTACGCTCACATTTAACCATGTAGGCGACACAATAGACTTTGATAGGACCACCTTATGCTCACATTTAACCATGTTGGCGACTCAATAGACTTAGATAGGACCACCTTATGCTCACATTTAACCATGTTGGCGACTCACTAGACTTAGATAGGACAACCTTACACTCACATTTAACCATGTTGGCGACTCACTAGACTTAGATAGGACAACCTTACACTCACATTTAACAATGTTGGCGACTCAATAGACTTAGATAGGACCACCTTATGCTTACATTTAACCATGTTTACCACTTACTAGACTTTGAAAGGACCACCTTATGCTCACATTTAACCATGTTGGCGACTCAATAGACTTAGATAGGACCACCTTATGCTCCGATTTAACCATGTTGGCGACTCAATAGACTTAGATAGGACCACCTTATGCTCCGATTTAACCATGTTGGCGACTCAATAGACTTAGATAGGACAACCTTACACTCACATTTAACCATGTTTACCACTTACTAGACTTTGAAAGGACCACCTTATTCTCACATTTAACCATGTTGGCGACTCAATAGACTTAGATAGGACCACCTTATGCTCACATTTAACCATGTTTACCACTTACTAGACTTAGATAGGACAACCTTACACTCACATTTAACCATGTTAGCGACTCAATAGACTTAGATAGGACCACCTTATGCTCACATTTAACCTTGTTTACCACTTACTAGACTTAGAAAGGACCACCTTATGCTCACATTTAACCATGTTGGCGATTCAATAGATTTAGATAGGACCACGTTATGCTCACATTTAACCATGTTGGCGACTCAATAGACTTAGATAGGACAACCTTACACTCACATTTAACCATGTTAGCGACTCAATAGACTTAGATAGGACCACCTTATGCTCACATTTAACCTTGTTTACCACTTACTAGACTTTGAAAAGACCACCTTATGCTCACATTTAACCATGTTGGCGACTCAATAGACTTAGATAGGACCACCTTATGCTCACATTTAACCATGTTGGCGACTCAATAGACTTATATAGGAACACCTTACACTCACATTTAACCATGTAGGCGACTCAAACGACTTAAATCGGACCACCTTACACTCACATTTAACCATGTTGGCGACTCACTAGACTTAGATAGGACAACCTTACACTCACATTTAACCATTTTGGCGACTCAATAGACTTAGATAGGACCACCTTATGCTCACATTTAACCATGTTGGCGACTCAATAGACTTAGATAGGACAACCTTACACTCACATTTAACCATGTTAGCGACTCAATAGACTTAGATAGGACCACCTTATGCTCACATTTAACCATGTTTACCACTTACTAGACTTTGAAAGGACCACCTTATGCTCACATTTAACCATGTTGGCGACTCAATAGATTTAGATAGGACTACCTTATGCTCACATTTAACCATGTTGGCGACTCAATAGACTTAGATAGGACAACCTTACACTCACATTTAACCATGTTAGCGACTCAATAGACTTAGATAGGACCACCTTACGCTCACATTTAACCATGTAGGCGACTCAATAGACTTTGATAGAACCACCTTATGCTCACATTTAACCATGTTGGCGACTCAATAGACTTAGATAGGACCACCTTATGCTCACATTTAACCATGTTGGCGACTCAATAGACTTAGATAGGACCACCTTACGCTCACATTTAACCATGTAGGCGACTCAATAGACTTTGATAGGACCACCTTATGCTCACATTTAACCATGTTGGCGACTCACTAGACTTAGATAGGACAACCTTACACTCACATTTAACCATGTTGGCGACTCACTAGACTTAGATAGGACAACCTTACACTCACATTTAACCATGTTGGCGACTCAATAGACTTAGATAGGACCACCTTATGCTTACATTTAACCATGTTTACCACTTACCAGACTTTGAAAGGACCACCTTATGCTCACATTTAACCATGTTTACCACTTACTAGACTTTGAAAGGACCACCTTATTCTCACATTTAACCATGTTGGCGACTCAATAGACTTAGATAGGACCACCTTATGCTCACATTTAACCATGTTTACCACTTACTAGACTTAGATAGGACAACCTTACACTCACATTTAAACATGTTAGCGACTCAATAGACTTAGATAGGACCACCTTATGCTCACATTTTACCTTGTTTACCACTTACTAGACTTTGAAAGGACCACCTTATGCTCACATTTAACCATGTTGGCGATTCAATAGATTTAGATAGGACCACCTTATGCTCACATTTAACCATGTTGGCGACTCAATAGACTTAGATAAGACAACCTTACACTCACATTTAACCATGTTAGCGACTCAGTAGACTTAGATAGGACCACCTTATGCTTACATTTAACCTTGTTTACCACTTACTAGACTTTGAAAAGACCACCTTATGCTCACATTTGACCATGTTGGCGACTTAATAGACTTAGATAGGACCACCTTATGCTCACATTTAACCATGATGGCGACTCAATAGACTTATATAGGAACACCTTACACTAACATTTAACCATGTTTACTACTTACTAGACTTTGATAGACCACGTTATGCTCACATTCAACCATCTTTACCACTCACTACACCTATATATCACCACCTCCACTCACATTTAACCATCTTTACCACTTACTAGACTTATATATTGTCTACCTGAAAGTTCTGTCTGTTTTTGGATTAAAAAATAAAATTAAATACACATTTTTCTTACCTTCAATAAACTTTATTAAATAATATAATTGCCATTATTATTAATGACATCTTGCGAGCGTAAGGGCAATTTGTGTATCCCGTTTTTAGAAAAATGTGATGAGAAAAATTGATACAGTGCTTGTTTGGTATCATTCATTTTTAAATTTTTTGCCCTTCCAAAAATTTTGTATGGACAAAACAAATGATAGTCGGATGGTGCTAAATCCGGGGAATACAGTGGATGCGACAGAATTTCCCACCCTAGTTCTTCAATTTTTTGACAAGTCCCCAAAGCAGCAGCATGTGGCCTGTCCTTACCATGATGCAGTATGATGATCTTCCTATTGAACATCGCCAGCCACTTTTCTTGGACTGCTATCCGATTGCTGATTATTAAGGAACGGATTTTTATGTATTTAAAAATGCCAAATATTTAATTAAAATATGCATTTATTTTCGTCAATTATGTGGAAAATATGTGATTTTCTTAAAATATTTTCTGGAATATTTAAGTAAAATGGAATTCTTTATGAAAATGGATTTTTGGGGGGGGGGGCAAGTTATAATTATTTATACAAGAAAAGAACATTTTTACAATTGATAATAATTTATTAGGAACAAAATAATTTGTTTTTACAAGTTATAATGATTTATACAACAAAGAACATTTTTACTATTTATCAAAAGATGTGTTAAATTTTCAATTTTGAAAAGTTCACTCTTCGAAATTGTTTGCAACCACATGAAATTTCAAATGTTGGAACGTAAAGTGACGACGATCTGGGCGTAAGATGGACTTGTAACGACTAAAAGATCGTTCAACATCTACAGATGTTATAGGTACCTTGCTGAAAGAAGTTATCTCGTTGGTTGTAAAGGGTACACGATGTTCTGAGGTGACTTCTGTTCCACTGATATCAGAAATCTGGCAGATGGTCTCCCACCCTTTGTTCTTGCTCAGTACTTCTACTAGTTTTGATCTGATCAGATCTCCCTTACTCCCAGGTATTCCTTCCACCTTTACGATGACTTTTTTAACGTTGGACACGTTTTCTGTCAGTCGAACATTTTGGGACTCAAGTTGGGTAATGGCTTGTGCAAGAAATACGCAATTGTCAGAAATGAATGCAAGGTCGTTCCTTAAATTAGGTTTCTCGAATAAAGACTTGGCTGTATTTATCGCTACTGCTTCGTCTTCGAGATGTGAAAGGACATTCTTGATTTTATTGTAGTTTTCATAGTAATACTGAGCTGCTTCCAGCCAAGTACCACTCCTTGTCAATATTGGTTCTGGTGGAAGGCACAAGTCTGGATAGAGATCTTTTAGCATTTTAATGCGACTTGGTGCTTTTAAGAACATTTTTTTAACCGAGGAGATTAAGGAACTACGTCACTGAACAAAGATCGGACAGTTTCTGCTACTCGATGCAAGGCATGAGCAATACACGTCACATGAATTATCTTAGGATAAAATACCTGAATAGCCTTGACCATGTTGGGGGCAGCATCAGAGAGAAACAAAAGAACTTTTCCGTTCAAAACTCCACTGGGCCATAGGATATGCATTGAGGCATCGAAGAATCGTAAAATGGTGGAATGATTGCATTTTTCGAGAACCTCACAGTTCAAAAGGAATGGCTTTGAATCCACATCAGCATCACTGTAAGTTTTCCAATAACTGCATTGGCAATATACCTGCCCTCAATGTCAGTGGTTTCATCAATTGACACCCAAATCGGTCCATCTTTGATATGTTCTCGAATTTTGGTTAGTGTATCTTTATAGATATCTTCCAGGTAGTTTTTCCGCAGAGTGCTCTCGTCAGGCATTTATTTTCCAAATATAGGTCTCTAAGAATCCTTTGAAATGAGGATTTTTAAGTTTGTGGATAGGGATATCTGCTCTAACCAAAGCCCGACACAGATCTGTACTCAGAGTAGACTTACTTGATGATGGAGATGTAAGGAAGGCTTGATAAGACGTCCTCTCTTTCTTTCTGTTTTTGTTCTCTATGTGCGATCCGGTGGCAATATGTTGGGTGACTTGGGAACGTTGAGAGCAAGAAACGCACTTGTCACAAGCTGTGCAGTACAAAATGTCTCCATCACTTCGAAAAAGTTCTGCTGGAAACTCGCGAAGATATTTAGCAACTAGTTGTTTGTTTGAGGCCGATGTTCGTGGCATTTCACCCAAAAAGAATACACTAAGTGACCGAACGAAATGAATTGGACACTTCAACGAACGAGCTGAAAGAACATACAACGTCAGACAACTTCAAAGAACTAACAAGTGCCCGTCACTGTTTAGCAGCATTCTGTGCAAATTACAATAACCACTGTACCCACTGTGATTCACAGCCCTACAGACTGTGGTTCACAGTTCCTGTCAACCACCTCCCAATTATGAAAAAATGCCCAAAATGAAAAATATGAAAAAATATGTACATATTTTGATTAAATATGTAGAAATATTAATTTATTTTAATCAAATATGTATAAATAAGCGATGACATCCAAATATGTGGAAATATGTTAAATAAAAGTAGACTCAAACTGCTTAAAAAGTGTCAGTATGAATACTTCTAGTTGAAAAACGTCTGTAAATTGCCTAGAAAAAATATGTAAATACATACGAATCCGTTCCCTACTGATAATACTTCTCCGAATTGAGCTTTTCGTACGGTTTTAAAAGCTTATAATGTGTAGGTCTTCGAAAGTCCCACCATAAACATAACATTTTCTTATTCATAGTCAACGTTGGTTTAGAGGTGGTAGGGCTATGTTTTCGAGGTTCACAATATGCCCTTTTACTTAAGATGTTTTCGTATGTAATCCACTTTTCATCCCCAGTTATCATCCGGTTTAAGAAGAGCTCGATATTGACCTCGAACAGCGGACTTAACCAAAATAGACTATTTTCAGAGGGGATATCTAAAAAATAAAGTGTACAGTAACCTTAATCCTTTAGCTTCAATCGAGGATCTGGAACATCGAATAACTCTATTCTGCCTAGATCTTGTTTGTTCCATTTGAAAGAAAACTTGGATGGTGTATCTGGGGATATTGCGGTTTAGAAATGGGTCAATTACTGAAAAACTAGATTTGATTAAATACGTGTTTTCTAATTCTTTGGAATTTCCCTCCGTTTCAGGGTGGAGCATATAACTCTGGTCACCCTGTTTATAAGTCTAGTGAGTGGTAAACATGGTTAAATGTGAGTGCAAGGAGATCGTATATAAGTCTAATGAGTCGCAAACTAGGTTAAATGTGAGTAAAAGGAGATTATATAAAGGTCTAGTGAGTCACCAGCAAGGTAAAATGTGAGTGTAAGGTGGTCCTAGTAAGTCTAGTAAGTGGTAAACATGATTAAATGTGAGTGTAAGGTGGTCCTATACAAGTCTAGTGAGTCGCTAACATGGTTAAATGTGAGTGTAAGGAGATCGTACATAAGTCTAGTGAGTGGTAAACTTGGTTAAATGTGAGTGTAAGGTGGTCCTATATGTCTATTGAGTCACCAACTGGGTTAAATGTGAGTGTAAGGTGGTCCTATCTAAGAATAGTGAGTCGCAAACTAGGTTAAATTTGAGTTTAAGGTGTTTCTATCTAAGTCTAGTGAGTCGCAAACTAGGTTAAATGTGAGTGTAAGGTGGTCCTATATAAGTCTAGTGAGTGGTAAACATGGTTAAATGTGAGTGTAAGGTGGTCCTATCTAAGTCTAGTAAGTGGTAGACATGGTTAAATGAGAGTGTAAGGTGGTCCTATATAAGTCTAGTGAGTGGTAAACATGGTTGAATGTGAGTGTAAGGTGGTCCTATCTAAGTCTAGTAAGTGGTACACATGGTTAAATGAGAGTGTAAGGTGGTCCTATGTAAGTCTTGAGAGTCACCAACATGGTATATATGAGACACCAGTCTGGTAGAATGAAGGTGCCAAGTTTGGAAAAGGTGATAATATTGATAGAGAAGGGGCACCAGCTAGGCGGAATAAAGATGCATTGGTCCGATTCTGGTTTAACCATTGGCAATGTTTGGTTTTAAAAATTTAATCACTTAAATTTTGATTAAATTAAAAATTTAATCGTCCAAAGTGATTAAAACTAAATTTGGAATTTAATTCAATCAATTAAAATTATGATTATTTAATCTTAATTTTTAGTTATGATTAAAAATTTTAATTGATTGAATTCCGATTAAATTAAAAGTGAATTTAATTTTAATCAACTAATTTTGGCCGATTAAATTTTTTAATTTTAATCATGATTAAAATTAAATTTCAGTTTAATTCAATTGTTTTTTAATTGATTAAATTTTTGCCCAACTCTGTTCTAAATTACTATTCACTCTTCTATACCGTCCCCCTAAAATAGGATTTATTTCTGATTTTGAGAATGTTTTCTCGCAATACAATCAGAATTATAAGCATTTAATTATTGTGGGTGATTGGAATACTGATATGAATGCAGTTACATTCGACAGCAGTGCCTCAGATGGAGGAGGTAAAGGAGTGCCACCAGCTCAGTGAAGAAAGGTGTGGGAAAGGGTGGTTTATAATTATCTTGAGCACCACGCTGTTGTTCAAGGTCGAATAAGAATCGGATACAGAAAAAAAAATAAATAAAATAAAGAAATAAATAAGTAAATAAAGGAAAACCATGGAATAAACAAAGGAGTAGTAAGAGGGGATGCTTATGGGTTGAGTAATGGTCCTTGGGGGAACAACAGCGAAGAACCCCCAATATCTGAACCAGTATCGCTGAAAAGGGAAGATCTCTGCCTCAATCATAGGCAGACAGTCACTCAGGAGGAAAGGAATAAGGAGAAGCAGTACAATTATTTTATTCTATCTAGTTTAAATTAACGGGGCTATCAGTCAAATTATGTTGCACCAACAAAAGACCTCATACAATTGATGGCCAAAACGGAAGAATAAAGAAAATTCTAGATAGATTATGAAATAATATATTAACCACAAAAAAAACAAACTTATAATTACATTGAAACTCAGCTGGCCAAAAATATGCAATATGTTTCCTAACAATTATACCTAAAAAAAACTAATGTTCAAAATAGAACTGGCTCATTCACACTGTCCAATTTCCTTTGTAGCTTTCCAGCAGCGCTGGGGTCACTGCCACACGTACCGCTCTCCTTCAGCGAACTTCGAATTTGTCAGACACCAGGTTCTCGCTCTGTGCGTCTCTGCTTGGCTGTAGCTTGCTTAATTATGTGTGGTTAACGCAAGCTATTCCAGAATCCAAATTATTCTTTTCCTTCAATACATGTGTCGTTCCAAGCGTCAGAACCAACTCTTCTGTATTAACGCTTTTTTTTTTATATCTTTTTTTATATTTTATTTCCCAGCTTCCACTGCCTGCTGCAATCCTTGATCTTCTCTCTTCTTTTGTTTAGTTATTTTTGTTTTCTTTTCTAATTCTTTCATTTTTCCCACTACTGCTAAGCCTAATTTTTTTAAATAAACAAAATAACATTCACTTTATTAGGAGGTGCCCCAAAAAAAAAAAAATCTAAAAATCATTGTTAATTATTTTTGGTTATTAATTTTTTCCCTTTTTAATTTTTATTATTATTTTTTTGTTTTGTTTTATCTCCTCCATCAGGGTGACCGACCTGCTTATTATTTTCTTTTCAACCCATAACAGTAGTTATGTCAGTAATTTTATACATGAGTGTAATTTGTTTCTTGTTCCATTCTATCCTACCCATCATACATCATCCTCGCACACCTGGCTAGATATATTTATTGTTGACGACCCTGACAAAGTTATAGAACATTCTCAACTTCCGGTTTCTTTTCTTTCGAATCATAATTTGATTCAAATAAGGTATTCTTTTAAAGTGACTCCTTTACTTAATGGGGTAATTTCCTTCAGAGATTTTAGACATTTTGTCACTGAAGAATATTTAATTGACCTTCAGAACTGTGACTGGAATTCCTTTTATCAGTCTTCAGATATAGATGATAAAGTACAACTCTTTAATAACTTTATAATTGAGACAATGAACAATCATGCTCCGTTACGTTCTGTTAATTTCAAGCGACCATCAGCGCCTTGGCTGTCGGATGAAATTCGTAGTTTGATGCGTGAACGCGATAAGTTACGTAGGGCATTTATTAGAACGCGTGATGATACTGTCTATTTGAAGTATAAAATTAAGAGAAATCAAGTACAAAATATAATTAGAAAGTCTAAACGGACATTCTACTCCACTAAATTTTCAGCTATCACTGATTCCAAGGTAACTTGGAATGAGTTGAGGAAACTTGGATTAATTAAATCTCAGTCACAACAGACTAATACACCGTTCAGCTGTGATGAAATTAATAAATACTTTGCCAGCTTTGTTAATAACACTAATATCTGTGATCTCTCCAATGTAGTGTATCCGGTGGCCAGTGTCAGTCAAGAACAATTTTATTTCAAACACATAACCCTTGATGTACTTATGTCGAACCTTTTTCACAGTAAGTCTAATGCAAAGGGTGCAGATGAAATTCCTATAGACTTTATAAAAAAATCAATGCCGTACATTATATCTCCTTTACTAGAAATTTACAATTTTTCTCTAACATATTCAAAATACCCATCAATATGGAAACAATCTCTCATTCGTCCTCTTCCAAAAATTAAGCTTCCTTCCTCTCTAAATGAACTTCGTCCTATATCTTTACTTCCAGCAGTTTCCAAGCCCTTGGAAAGAATTGTATGTAACCAGATGAAAGAATGTTTAAAAACTAATAGTTTATTAGATCCATTCCAGTCTGGCTACCAGAAAGGACATAGTACACAGAGTCTGCTATTGAAGATAACAGATGACATTCGTTTGGCTATAGACAAAAGAATGGTTGCTATTCTCGTGCTTTTTGACTTTTCTAAGGCCTTTGAATCAGTCAATCATTCCTTATTGCTTCACAAATTAATACTTTTAAATTTTTCGTATTCTGCTTTGTCGTGGTTTGAGTCATATCTCTGTAGCCGAAAACAGTTAGTGATTGGTGGTAATGGAGAAAGATCTTCGTGGGAGTCAGTCAATTCCGGAGTGCCTCAGGGTTCTGTTTTGGGTCCTCTTCTGTTCTGTTTATATGTTAATGATCTATGGAATGTAATGAAAAATTGTAAACATGCGCTTTATGCAGATGATTTGCAAATATATTTACACTGTCTACCGTCAGAATTAGAAGATGGAATAGAAAAAGTCAAGGCGGATGTAGAAGCTATCTATAACTGGACAAAGTGTAATTTTATTTCATTTAATATTTCTAAATCTAAAGCAATGATAATTGGCAGTAACAAATATATAAGTTCTATTAAGCTGGATATACGTAGTACCGAAAATTATTGTAAATGATAGCATTGCAATACCTTATGTAGAGTCTGCTAGATGTTTGGGAGTGACCATATCGAATACACTGTCCTGGAATAATCATGTCAGTGATATTTCAAACAGTATTTACAAGTCACTGTACCAGCTAAGACTCCACAAAGACTGCTACCTGTACCGCTCCGTAGACAGCTGGTCAGTACACTGATATTCCCTTATTTAGATTATTGCTGCCTAGTGTATGCTGATTTGACTGCGGAACTCAACTTAAAGCTAAAACGATCACTAAACTCATGTGTCCGTTTTTTATTAAATGTGCGAAAAGACGAACATATAACATCACATTACCATGAGTTGGGGTGGCTTAATGTTGAGTTCCGCAGGAAATATTTTAAGGGCAATTTTCTGTACCAGTTGTTTAGGACGCAGACTCCACGATATCTGTTTGACATGTTTACTGCTAAGGGTGTACTGGACTTACGGACTACAAGGACTGTCCACACCAGACTGTACATACCAACTTACAGGTATCTGCTACCTGTCAGAATTCTTTTTTCGTTACTGCCTGTAGACTGTGGAACGACCTACCAACGGACCTTACGAACAGGAAAACAATTTTTAATTTCAGATTTTTATTTTATGACTACTTGTTACAGGAATTTAGGAGGAAATAGTTTATTTATTTATTTTTATTATTTAATCTAGTTGTGAAAGTAATTTATAATTTTTTCTTATTAGATTATATTTATTGTAAATAATTTTTTGTGAACAGCTGTGTGGATTCTATTTTATATTTTATTATTTTAACCGAGAGTTTTTTTGTGTTATGTAAATTTTATTTATTTTTGTTGCTCTTAAGGGACATGAGTCCCAGGGCAAAATAAACGTATCTTTCTTTCTTTCTTTCTTTCTCTCTAGCTCTCACAGAGGCGGAGGAGGAGGAGTAAAACAAGAGGAATATGTCATGTGACGTAGAAGATGCGTTCCTTGTGACGTAGGAGATGCGCTACAAAAAAAATACATCTATTATTTTGCGTCAACGTAACGTATTGTGTCGTGGTGTTGACGTCACACCCCTATCCCCTCATCCATCTGGACCACAAAATTAGGATGAGGGGTGTGTCTTGTGACGTCATGATGATGCAGGGGGTGTCATCACTTCCGGCGCAAAAATCCGTCTCAAAATCGACCAAACTATTGTAACAAAGTTGACCTGGCCAGAGAAGAAAAGCCTAGATTGTTCTAGGGGATAAGCGACCAAAGTCGGTAACAGGCCGACTGGGTAAACAAAAGGCCGGTCTCTGCCTGAGCCAGAAAAGAAAAGGTTTTATGAGTTTAGTGACAGTAGCCTGTAACGGTCTACCGCTGTGTAAAAATCCAGCTAAGAGAAAGGCCTCAGTTGGGGTGGTGGCATATGTGTTTTCCCAGCCAGTGATTGACAGGTAGGAGTGAGACAAACAATTGGTGGAGGCGGCCCCAGTTGGGGTGGTGGCAGTATGCGTTCTCCAGCCAATGAGCGGCAGGTGGGAGCAAAACAGGCGGAGTTGGAGTGTGACAGAAGGTTAGAGGAGGGCGGCCCCAGTTGGGGTGGTGGCAGCAAGTGTTTTCCTCAGCCAGTGACTGGCCGGTGGGCGTGACACAGACGGAGTGGGGCAGTCGTAGTTAAAAGGAGGCAGACACAGATGGAGAAGTCAGTTATTAGAGTTTTTTTCGAGTTTTTAGACAGTTTTTGAGTGAGTTTTGAGTTAGTCTTGGAAAGTTAGTTTGGAGAGACACTTTGGAAGTGACAGTTTGAGAGAGTCAGTGTTGCGGAGTGCTTCAAAGTAAGCCAGTTAGGCGGTTAGGCAGTTAGTGAGTAGAGCTTTGTTAGTGCAGCTGAGTCTAGCGCAATGTGACTGTTGTAAATGGTAGCTGTAATGAATAGCGTTAGTTGTTTGTAAATGTTAATGTGAATAATGTTAATGTGTTAATAAATAAGGTTATTACTTACAACTTTAGCGAGTTTTATTATTTATCAAACCCACATATCATTAAATTAACTAGTGGCAGGCACTAGTTGTAGCTGTGAAGTTTTTAGTAAAAGGACAAAAACATTACATTGGTGTCAGAAGTGGGATGTGATAAAACCGCTAGACGAGTAAGTATTGATTTTATTAATTCGGGTAAATTGCCGGAAGTTTTGGAAAACCGACGAGTATTGTATGCTCGTGAGTACTAAGAAGCAGAACATGGAGGAGTTAATAGCACTGATGAAGGAGATGAAAGAAAACCTAAGCAGGGCCAGGAAGAGATGATAGAAAAAGTGAAAAACATGAGAAAAGGCCAAATTGAGGTGATAGAAGATTTGAAAAACTGGCGGGTCGAGATTAGAACAGGCAAAGATGAAATAAAGGGAGAAATAAAAAGGGAAGTAAACCAGATATCAGAAGGAATGAAGAACGAGGCAGACAAGTTTCAAGAAGCCGACAACATCCAAGAGGAAGACGAAGGCAGCAAGGATGATGCAGGTAGTAGAGATGACAGGTCAGACTTTAGTGGTGTACGTGACCAGGTTAAAAAAAGACATTGCCGTGTAGAAGCTCGAGAAGCTGCGTGGGCAAAAGAAAGAACAGGAGCGCTAGAAAACTGCAGCGGACAAGAAGAGCAAGACCAAGGTAAGAGTACCATTATTGTTCAACCAGGAGTGGAATAGGGCCCTGAAGCGACCAGGGAGGAACAACTCCAGGGTGAGGACATTGGGTCAGTGCTCGAATTTAATAATGAAGCGGACAGGAATGAAGAGGGTAATCGAGAAATCCTGCCAGGTCAAGAAGGGAAGAGCAGCTATCGGACATCCACGGAGGTATCACTGGGACCCGTCTTGCAGGGAAGAGGGAATTGGCCAAGCGGAGGCAGCGGTTCTCTTTGGTAGGCTACCACGAGGACGGTGTAGACTGGGGTAGTCGTAGCATCGAGTGGGTAGCAAGAAAGGGAACCAGCCGAGAAACCGATGGCGCCCTGACGCAGGACCAGGTTGGTTTACCGCTCAAGAGGATAGCCTTCGATATGGCAGGACCTTCTTCTGATTCCAGAAGAGAGATGCGCTACATTCCGGTTGTGAATGACTACTTCAGTAAGTGGGCAGAGGCCTACTTCGTAGCAGATCAGGACGCGTCAACGGCAGCTGCAGCATCGACGGTCTACCAGATCCTCGGCATCAGGAGAACACGGACGACGCCGCTGGAGCGAATCAACAGGACCCTAGAAGGCCATCAGAGGTCTTTGGGGAATGAACATAAGGAGGACTGGGATGAACATACGCCTCTCAAAAAAGGTGGCGTACCGATCAGCCGTTCCAGAGACCACAAAGCGAATGCTTGCAAGCATTGTGTTTGGCTCGAAGCTACGACGACCCAGTGAAGTTTTAATTGGCAGCCTAGGAACGGACGAAGTAGATGTGGATAGCTGTGCTGCGGACCTTCGCCATAAGTGGAGAGCTGCACGTAGAAAGGTACACGACAGATTGAAACAGGAGGGTGACCGGACGAGGACATTGCATGACAGGCAGGCCATCGGAAGAACGTTCCAGAGAGGTTAGAAAGTTTGATCGTACAAACGTGTCCGCAAAAAGGGAAAACCTCCTAAGTTACTGGGTAGGATCTTGCACCATTGCCTGTCGGCTCAGCGACCCGGTGTAAAGGATCCAACTTATGCCCAGATCTCATAATGAAGGTGGAACACGTAGACCGATTACTGCCCTACGTCACGGAAGAGACTTCTGTTCGGGACGAACAGTTCTAAAAGGGGAGGCAGTGTAACGAAGTTGACCTGGCCAGAGAAGAAAGGCCTAGATTGTTCTAGGGGATAAGCGACCAAAGTCGGTAACAGGCCGACACTGGGTAAACAAAAGGCCGGTCTCTGCCTGAGCCAGAAAAGAAAAGGTTGTATGAGTTTAGTGACAGTAGCCTGTACCGGTCTACCGCTGTGTAAAAGCCAGCTAGGAGAAAGGCCTCAGTTGGGGTGGTGGCATGTGTTTTCCCAGCCAGTGATTGACAGGTAGGAGTGAGACAAACAATTGGAGGAGGCGGCCCCAGTTGGGGTGGTGGCAGTAAGCGTTCTTCAGCCAATGAGCGGCAGGTGGGAGCAAGACAGGCGGAGTTGGAGTGTGACAGAAGGTTAGAGGAGGGCGGCCCCAGTTGGGGTGGTGGCAGCATGTGTTTTTCTCAGCCAGTGACCGGCTGGTGGGCGTGACACAGACGGAGTGGAGCAGTCGCAGTTAAAAGGAGGCAGACACAGCTGGAGAAGTCAGTTATTAGAGTTTTAATCGAGTTTTTAGACAGAGTTTTTGAGTGAGTTTTGAGTTAGTCTTGGAAAGTTAGTTTGGAGAGACACTTTGAGAGAGTCAGTGTTGCGGAGTGCTTCAAAGTTAGCCAGTTAGGCGGTTAGGCAGTTAGTGAGTAGTTTGTAGTTAGTAGCTTTGTTAGTGCAGCTGAGTCTAGCGCAATTCGGTGCAACGCGGACCAGTGGTCAGTCGTGGAACAGTTTTGTGGCGTTACGAAGTGAGTAAGTAACAGTAAACTGTTGTGACTATTGTAAATGGTAGCTGTAATGAATAGCGTTAGTTGTTTGTAAATGTTAATGTGAGTAATGTTAATGTGTTAATAAATAAGGTTATTACTTACAACTTTAGCGAGTTTTATTATTTATCAAACCCACATATTATTAAATTAACTAGTGGCAGGCACTAGTTGTAGCTGTGAAGTTTTTAGTAAAAGGACAAAAACTTTACACTATATTACTCTTAATTTAGTGTTTTTAATTGTTCATCCTACACTATTTTAGCCTCCTTTTTATTCTACGACAAGAAATCTACCCATTTTTTTTTTACATAAGTACCCTTAATAATTTTCCTGGGAAAATAATAATACTATAATACTATTATTAATACCTTCTTTTACTTACTAGAGTAAGAGAAACTTTTTTTTAACCTCGCCTTCTCGGTCAATGGCTACTTCGGGCATACGACGTCTGGCAGCCCAATATAAAATAAACTACTAATCTTAAACGCAACAGAATTTCCAGGCCGCGTATTACACATAAATGAAATCCATCCATTCATCCATCTCTCCATCTCTTCTCTAATCTCTGATCAGCATGTCCCTGGAATAATGTATTTTAAAAAAATTTTAGATTTATTCATGTGTAGCCAATGGTTTGAAGAAATTCTTTGGAACCGTTTTTGAGCCCCCAAACACAAACACACACAGTATTACCACCAGACCTTTTTTCTAACACTTATTCAGAAGTTAAAGATATTTCGGGTAAAGAATTAATGTGAATAACTTTGAAGAATTGCAACACATCCGCTTTTTTGGGAATAACAACACAAATACCCTAATATCAAGTAGTTGCAACACAATTCCCAAAGATTTACAGGAATTGCTATTTTAGTGGGATCTCCTATTTGTAGAGAGTTATCACCTCTGCCATAGAGAAAAAGGAGTATTTGCCCTATATTTTAAAGAAAATTTGGGAATTCATAAAAAAAGAGAAGAAAATGGTTAAAGTGGGGTGTTTTTCAACGTAACGCTTTTTCGAGCAGTTTTTGATGATCAACCTTTATGCAACTGTCCTACCGGACAGTTTTAGTTAACATACCACTGTTTAGTACAGCATTATAAATTGCTACTAATAAATTTTTATTTAAATCTTCAACATTTTGACGTGGGGGTGATGTCAGCCGCCTACTCATGGTGCCCCCTGTATTCGCTGAACGGCTGATAATGGGCGGATGAGACTCAATAGCTGTAGTGAAAGCAACTCATCTAGGAGAGGAGTACCCCGAAATAAAACTCCTGGTTCTCCAAGATGGGGGTTCTGCTGCGGGCCAGCTCCCCGCTCGGGCAAAACACAGACCTGCTAAAAAGCCAAGTAAAGATAAAGAAACTGGACGGAACCATGGTAAACGACCAAGGCGAGTAAAAAGGACTATAAGAGTAGCCACATGGAATGTTCAAGGGATTCGTACAAAGCAGAACGAAGTTGCGAAGGCTTTGGAGGCATACAGAGTGGATATAGCGGTGCTTTCCGAAACAAAGAAGAAGGAAAGTGGTGAGAAATGTATTGGGGGCTTCTATCATTGCTAGAGCGGTGCTAATAAGGACCAACATGCGAAGGCTGGAGTTTCAATTCTGGTGAGACGTCGTTTTAAACATAAAATTAGAAATGTACTTCCTGTAAATGAGAGGTTAGTAGTGGTCAAATTGACCTTATTCGGAAGGGATGATCCCGTACTTGGTGTATATGCACCGCCTGACAATGCATCAAGACAGGAGAAAGACTCTGGATATCTGTAAGAGACAAGAAGAAGTATTTATTATGGGGTATTTTAATGCAAGAGTAGGTTCCAGGGTTGGGGATAAGGAAGTTGACCCCTTTGGAGAAAGTATAATTAACGAAAATGGCGAACGTCTGGTGGATTTGTGTGCGGCTTACCATTTAAAATTATGCAATTTTTTTTTTTTTTGAGCATAAGAATATACATAGATGCACTTGGTGGAAGGCCGACAATCGATCGTTGATCGATTATATTATCTCTCCGCAAGAGGGAACAATAACTGTCCAGGATGCTAGGGTATTTCGTGGTGCAGTGTGTGGGAGTGATCACTATCTGTTCACAGGAAGGTTATTTTTTAGCTGGTATACGAGGCATGAAGTCCACCCGCCTAGGAAGGTGAGTGGTGAAAAGGATCGTGCACGGTTTAATATAATCGGATTGAACGATCCGAGTACGAGGAACCTGTACATGAGAAGACTGGAAGGAAAGATTGATGAGAATTATGATGAATCCACAGAAGAATTGTATGAGCACCTTAAGATTGTTATTCGAGAGGCAGCAAACGAGGCACTAGGAGCAAATAGCAATGAGAAGAATACCATCGGATGGTTCAACGGTAAAATTGAGGAACTAGTGAAACAAAAGAAGCTGGCCTACCTAAAGTGGCTTAGTAGTAAAGGTGAAAATGAGCTGAAGGCAAGTTACCAGGGCGAAAGATGAGTTTTGGAATTAAAAACGTCCGGAAATGGAAAGTACTCTGGGTTTTAATCGCTCAAAGGATGTATGGGGCTTCCTCCGAAAATTAAAGACGAATAAAACTAAAGGCATAGTGCACCCAATCAGTGAGGATCGGTGGTTCAAGTACTATAAGCAGTTGTTTGAAGAGTCTAGGAGTGAGTTTTTACAGGGCCGTCCAACTGTAGCAGAGAATGACTTCTGGGAATCAAAATTAGTTTTCCGATTAGGAAGTGGTAAGGGCTCTAAATTCTCTTTCAAATGGAAAGTCGCCAGGTCCAAGTGGAATTCCTTCAGAACTACTTATTACACAGGCAAGAAAGCACAGAGATTTATTACCAAGCTATTAAACAAGGTGGTAAGTGAACGAACTGTCCCTAAGGAATGGAATGAGACATACGTAACTTCCATATATAAGAAAGGCTCACGCCAGGATTGCTCTAACTATCGAGGAATTAGTGTATTAGGCGCGTTTCCAAAAGTGCATGGTAGAATTATCAAAAGTCGGTTGGAGGCTACAGTGGAGGGGAAAATCAATGAAACACAGAATGGATTTGTGAAGGGCAGAGGATGTACGGACGGAGTATTTGTCCTACGTCAGTTAATATACAAATGATTAAGAAAAAATAAGAACCTTCATATAGTGTACATAGATTTGAAGGGGTATGATTCTGTTCCTAGATTTAAATCACTGATTCGCTCACTCTACAGCAAGAGTAAATATTGGCGAGGGTTGACCCCCGCTTTCGAAACAACGAAAGGACTCAAGCAAGAATGCTGTTTAGCTCCACTGCTGTTTAATGATTATTTGCAGGTGGCTTTGGAAAACTAGACGAGGAAATGTGAAAGGATGGGAGTCCAGTTAGATGAAGAATCCACTTTTACACCAGTACCATCAAACCGCCGCTTGCGTGACCTCTGAAGCTCATACATAGATGGTGGATTTCGATACAGCTGATAACCTCAATATGGCGGGCCTCATACCACCTGTAGACCACAAGTTGGCAGACCTCGTACTAGCTGATGACCTGAAACATACCTCTACCCTCTTCGCCCATTGATAGACAGGAGGGTGAATTTTTTTATTTCAGTAGTATAAATTTGGGTATACTAGGACGTTTTTCTGCGTCGGGATCGACGACCGCGCAACGCGTCGTCATGACGTCACAAGCCATACCCTTATCCTAATTTTGTGGTCCAGATGGACGAGGGGTTAGGGGTGTGACGTCATAATGACGACACAATACGTCAAAATGACGCAAATTAATAGAGGTATTTTCCTCCTACGTCACAAGGAACGCAAGTCCTACGTCACAAGGTACCCCCTCCCCCTTTATGAGTGCTAGAGAGAGAGAGAGAGTGTGTGTGTGTGTGTGAGAGAGAGACATAATATGTAATAAAAAATGGATGCACGAGGAGCGCGCATGCGTCCTTATCCCAAATTTTTTAAACAAGGATCATATCACACAAACCGATTTTTTTGTGTACATTATTATTAATACACCTTGACCTTGAGCCTGCTAAATCAAGGACATATCCTGTGTACATCCTATGTACTGTTGTAAAAAAAACCATTGTAAAATGATGAAATAATAATAATGTGTTATCTGTAGTAAGGTTGGAGAATAACGTCTTCATATAGGTAAGATTTTAGATTGCTATGCTATCCATGAAGCAGATTCAACGACCCACTCTCCTCCATTGAATTGAAGTTCTAAGAATGTCGTGTTTTATCTGAAGTCCTTAAAAACTTTCCTATACGAAGTGAAAAATGCTATAAATCCTTTATTCCTTTCGAATATGGCAATAAATGAAATTTGTTTTAGATAAATTAGAGTTGATGAGTTGAGTGACACACAAACCGCACGTATATGTTGGGTGATTGTCAATCATACAAAAAAAAAAAAAAAAAAAAAAAAAAAAAAAAAAAAAAAAAATATATATATATAAAAAAAGAGTGCAGAATAATTATTGTGTTTAATTTGATGATAACTATTAACATGGTCAGTTAGAAGGTGCAATGAGTCATCCTGCAACATACTGAAGGCTATCTCTATTGCATTAAGATCTATGACGCCGTATAACAATAATTATTTAAATAACTACATAATGACAAATATACTCAGAAATAGATAGTGTACTGTTGTAAAAAATTTGTAAAATGATGAAATAATAAAATAATGTGTTATCTGGAGTAAGGTTGGGGAATAACGTCTTTTTTTTTCTTTTTTTTTAAAAAAAAAAAAAAAAAAAAAAAGAAAAAACAAGTATCGTACACACATCGATCTTATTGTGTACATAATTAGTAATACACCCTGACCTTGTGCCTGCTAAATCAAAGGACATGTCCCGTGTATATCTATTAGCAACATATTTAAGAATGTTAGTAAAATGGGTTATGATTAAATAATAAAAAACAAAATTTGTTCTTTTTTTTTTTTGTTTTTATACCTACACCACAAGTGTGTTCAGTTGTATTACGATCGCGACTTAGACAGGCAACAAAATGGAAGAATGGAAGCTTGTCATATCACACCCTTTCTATCGCCAATTTTAACAGGATTTCTCCAGCTTAACAAATAGTAAGAAGAATGCCCTTGATTTTATGCTATTACACGTTAAACTACAGGAATTGGAAACATTATCGCAGACATTTGCATGTCACACCCTTTCTATCACCAATTTCAACAGGATTTCTTCAAATTAACAAATAGTAAGGAGAATGCAGTTGACTTTATGCTATTATTCGTTAAACTACAGGAATTGGAAACATTATCGTAGATATTTGTGCAAAAAAGCGATTATAAAGACTTTCGCTATTTAAATTGTGTTTTAATATTATTAGCAAATTAGATAAACTTTACCATTGTAATTACATCGAAGTGTTTTTGTCTAAAAAGGTAAATAATTTTAGTTTTACATAAATAGCGTTGTATATATTTGGCTTGTAAATTTATTAAATATATAACAGTAATATTACTTATCAAATATTACTTATTAATTATCTACATCAAAGAGGTATAAAATATTTTGTTTTTATTTTTGTTTTCTTTTTTTAATCTTATTTCTATTATTATTATTATATTGCATTTATGTTTTAAGTTATGTTTTGGTTTGTTAAGGTAAATTGATAAGACTCCTCAGACGGCTTAGGCCATTGAGTCTGTCTTATGCACTTGTTTAAGTAGTTTTGCAATATTGTGGAAATTAATAAAGACTTATCTATCTATCTGTTTGGCTTGTAAACTAGATGAAATAAAAACTAGACATATGACAGCAATTGCACGTATCAGGAATAGTGTCTTCACTGACAGGCTATAAGTGGGACATGGTGTTGTCTACATTGATAAGGTGTATATAAAAGCAAGCAAGCAAGGATGATAGTAAATATAAAAACCATGGATGGGACTCGAATGGCTACTGTAAGTACCTCTGATATTATTATTATTATAAACTTCCAACAAATAGTTACTAATATTAGCAAACATATGTTTGCACAGTATATGTGCTCCAGGTGCGGAGCATTGATATTTATTCCGGCAAGCTGGACACCGCCGAGGAGGTGTTCAGCCTGTTTAGGGTTATTGGTGCCTTTCATGTGAGTGTTTCTAACAATGGTTAAAGCTGAAATATGTGTTTGTTTCTAGTTTTCCTAATTATGTTTGTTATTTATACACAGCGTGGACCCCCGCCGCCAAAATCGCCCTCTATAATACACACATATGGTGAGAGAGGATAATCTAGTAAAATAAAACTAAAGTATGTTTGTCTCTATTATATTAATTGGGAAATTATTTTGTTTCCACAGGTGATACAATAAAAATTACGTTCTAAATGGCATAATGTTTTATTTATCCTACAAAATCCTCATCATATAATTTTATCAAAAGTAATATCTAATTTAGGTAAAACAGGCTTTCTAGTTTTGTGTGATGAATCAACAATCTATTAACGGATGTAAACAAGATTACAATATACACGTTTGATAAAAAGTTTGTCAATGAAATCATTACAGAGTAATCAATTGGGAGCTATAATTGAAAAAATCAAATATATAAATTTGTTAATGTTTTTACCCCCCCCCCCAAATAGGTTAATCTTTAACATATTGTAAAACGAAAAATAGAATTACAAGAAAATGAACATTTAAAATGCTTGTGTTAAATTTCAGCACAATTTAATACCTAGTTGGCAAAAGGTTTAACCAGGGATATAAGTTATTCGATTGCAGAAGCTGATAACACCTGCTGTTTTCACCATATTGAACAAAACTCTATTGTTATTATTATCTTCCGCTTCCTCCTCCAACTGCAGATTCATGGTCAACTTGTTCAATAGTTTTTGAAGTTGCTGTAATATGGTGTTTTGATTACAGACGATATTAAATAAAACCGAGGGATCTTCTATTGTCTCACTGACGCTGTCAATAAAATCATTATAACTATAAAATAAATCATTAGATTTAAAATATAAACGACCATTCGTGTGTTGGAAGGCTGTTTTAACATTACGGGGTATGCCTGGAAATAGATGCGAAACATCGCCGATAAAGGTGCTAGTAACCAAACTACCCCCGCATTCGTTCACTTTATTCACAAACGATCTGTTATAGATTATGTAAGTACTACCTCTATTTGAATATAGAATAGCGTTTATGACATCACCGCTACCCTCACTTCTTGACAACACTGAATGGATGTTAGATTGAGCGATAAGATGAAGGTGAGGGTAGTTAAATATGTACATTTGATTGTTAGCAATCATAATAATATCATTGTTTGGTCGTTGATATATGGCCGACACGCGTGTAAAATTTGTTGGCAGAAATTTTAACCACCTGTTTATGTACATGGGATGCGTGTAATCTCTTTGTAAACGAAGTGTCTCTTGTAGTGGAATACCCACACATAATGTCTATAAAACAAAAACAAACGTTTATTAACCACCAAAAATGCATCAATTCTTTTCATATAATGACATACGTCCAGGTATGGCTGTATTGGTGGTGGTGAGGGTGGAGACGATGGTCTTTTTGTTGTTGTTGATGGAGGCGGCGGTGGTGAAGGCGGCAAAGGTTTTCCATATAAGAATTGTATAGCATGGATTTCCTCCTGATATAGATCTAGTTCAGCAAATGTAGAAACATTCGGAAACCCATAATAGGGGTATAAAACACTTTTTCTGTCATTAGAATGACGTACACCCAAGGCGTGACCAATCTCGTGAACCAATACCCAGAATAAGGACGAAACATCGTTTCCTGTTGCGGGAATCGTTAAATCGTGCCATTTGCTAGCCTGATTAAAATGTATCTCTGCTGTTTCCTTATCTGTACTAGGATATTCAGCATGAGCTAACACCCCACCTCTGTCGTCAAAAGCAGCATAACAGTAGATGGTTTTACTTGTAATACATAGATGTTTTTCGCGAACAAAAGCAATAGAGATATTTGGTGAATTAACCGATCGTATAAAATATAGGTTGGCATGTTTTGACCAAACGGAAAACGCCCGTTCTGCTACTTGAGAATACTGTGGAGGATATATGTACCAAGTTAGAGTATTATTGCTCCATTTAGTTGTACTAGAATCCACCATAAAGGGCATAAAATTATCCACAACACCACATCTTCGTGCATTAATCACATCTAACGTTTGTGAATTTTCCATTCCATCTATTGGTAAATGATATTTTTCCTGTAATATGATTACAGCATTTTTCACTTCATTATCACTAATAGTAGTATTTTCACCTTTTAAATAACCAAACTTTCGTAAATATTCAATCGTAGAAGGATTATATGCGCTAATTAAATCATTTAAAAAGAGAAAGATGGTAAATAATAAAGCACCCATTTTCATCATTACTCTCTCTCTCTCTGTTAACCGCACAAGATCACGTTATGTACTGACCTTGAGATGATGAGCTGAGTGACACACAAACGACGCGTGTATGTTGGGTGATTCATACAAACTTGACACACTAATTGAGGGTGTTATCAAGTGTATTAGACATTAAAAATTATTTTCGCATAGAAAAAAAAAAAACAACACACACGTTATTTATATTTATAATGGCAAAAAATAGTTAGAAATAGATATCTTACAACTGTCAATCATACGTAGAAAACTGACATACTAATTGTGGGTGTTATCACGTCTATTGGACATTAACAAATATTATTGTCGCACAAGGAAAAACAACACACTCGTTAATTATATAAACACTTACATAATGCCAAAAAATATTTAGAAATAGGTATCTTACAACTGTCAATCATTCGTAGAAATAGATATCTTACAACTGTCAACCATTCATAGAAATAGATATCTTACAACTGTCAATCATTCATAGAAATAGATATCTTACGATTGTCAATCATACATAGAAAAAAAAAAAAGAGTGCAGAATAATTATTATACGTTTAATTTGATGATAACTATTAACATGGTCAGTTAGAAGGTGCAATGAGTCATCCTGCGACATACTGAAGGCTATCTCTATTGCAATAAGATCTATGACGCCGTAGGAAATGATATCTTTCTCGTGCGCTTTTTTTTAAATTTTCCTTAAGTTTGTAATTGGTTGTGTTACCTTCATGCCTCCCATATCTCTCCCCCTCTCTCTCTCAAGCGCAGTATATAAAATCGGTGAATAGTTGTGAGGGTTTATCCAGTAGCTCTTATGTATTACTACATGCAGTAAATCATTTGATTTTTTCATCAGTTAAGAACCAGGTAATTAAGTTTAACATTTTTTTTTTATTGTTGCTTTTTAACTTCTTTTTTTTTTCAAAAACCTAGAAAACATTTTTTCTAGAATGAGCGATGAATTGTTAAAAAAATTGCAACATCCTTCAACAAGCCACAACCGAACTTACAAAAAAGTATCAGAATTAGAGGTTGATAGACCTTATTTGATCTCCTCTTTTGTTAGAGTGGAGAAAACCAAATTTGGTCCTGCAATATCTGTCTTGCTATACGATAATGATGGTACACCGACAGCAGTTTTTTTGCCAAAACGATATTTAACCTCTTTCACTGAGGAAGATATACAAAATTATACAGGTATTTAAAATGTTTTTTTTTTTTTTATATATTTTTACTTTTTTCTTACCTATGTAGTTAAAATAATTTTTCGTTTAAGATGGTAATTTGTCCCTTATCTATAAGGGGATAAGCAAGACAAGCAAGTGTTACATGATAGCATTCGAAGCATCTAAACAACAACAACAACAACAACAGGAGGAGGAACCGGCGAAGAAGAAGCAGAAGAAGAAGAAGGCGACCAAAGATTAGTTTTTTTTTTTTGTAAGTTCGTTATGCCTAATCCAGCCTGTGTTAAATGTAGGAAAAGTTTCTCCAGACCGTACGATTTAAAGAGACATGTTGCGACATGTTCGCCAAAGAAATGTCCAAAATGTGGTAGTATATTCCACACTTTGCTCACCTTAAAGACACATGTTTTGACATGTTCACCCAGGAAATGTCCAAACTGTGCTAGTATATTACCCAATTTGGTGTCATTATTAAATCATGTCTCTTCAGATTGTACTGCATGTAACGATGATACAACACCCCCAGTTAGGACTAGAGGAGGGAATGTACAAAATAAAAAGAAATATCGTCTATTATCCGTTCCTTTACAGGATGTTGTGGTGATTACCGCTTTAAATAGATCGGCTCAGAATATATGCATTAAAAATACTAATAATATAAAAGACCCTGTGCTATTTTTACAAGGTAAACACGGGATACTATTAAAGTATTTACTTAAAGCCAGAGAAGATCTATTGGCCTTTAAATCATCCATCTTCCTAGAATGTGTTTATAGTCGATATAGGAATTCTGATCTTGAACAATATACGGATGCAAATTTTAAAACCTCGATAGAGATTATCGACGCTAGCACCAACCTAATTCACTACCTTCAAAGAAGTTTTGCAAAACTTTTGCGCGAACTACAGGAATTTGAAACTAGTGGATCAGGTTGGAAATTACATTCCGTAGATTCCCTTGTCCTCCGATTGACTAAATATCGCCCTTTAGGTGGAAGAGCGTACATGCCTTTACCAAAGGAAATAGCCAATAAAAAAGCAATTGTCAATATATGCAATACTGACGATTACTGCTTTAAATACGCCATTCTATCTCGTCAACTGGAGAAACCCCACCGTATAACCATGTATAGAAAACTTAATCACTATTACAATTTCGATAATATTTCCTTTCCCACACCTTTAAAAGATATACTTAGGTTTGAGAAAGATAATAATGTATCGGTTAATGTTTATTCTCTAACCGAGAAGGAGAAGCAGGTTTTTCCTCTGATGGTTAGTTCGAATTTAGCGGCTGTAGAACACTTTGACCTTTTATTTCTTCGTGATTTAAATACCTCTCATTATTGCCTAATAAAAAATCTCTCACGGCTTATATCTCCCCAACTTAGTGACCATCATGGTGGTGTTGTTATGTGTAAACGATGCTTCAAATCATTCACTCGTGATTATAGAACAATGGATGGGAAAACAGCCGAGGAACGATTAGCAGCCCATCAACTTTTCTGTAATCAACACAAACCATGTCACATTCGCATGCCCACGGAAAATGCACAATTACACTTTACAAACTATCACCATAAACAACACATACCCATAGTTATCTATGCAGACTTTGAGTGCCTACTTTTACCTGTACACAGCGCACCCGGATGGTCATCCACATCATGGTCCAGACAAACACATAAACACCAGGTTTGCAGTGTGGGGGCTAAGGTGGTCTCTACGTTAGCCAGCTATCAAAAAGACATTTTCCTATATACGGGCGATGATGCGGTCCAGCAATTTATGGAATATTTACATTCCGTTGTTAAAGATGTGGAAGCCCTATATAAGGTGATCATTCCAATGAACGCACTATCCCAACAACAACAGGAGGATTTTGCTAATGCCACACATTGTGGCATTTGTGAACAGGCGTTCAATGGGTTAGAGAAGAGAGTTCACCATCATGATCACCTTAGGGGTGACTTCATCTGAGTGGCCCATAATAGCTGCAACCTCAAAGTACAATTGCCAAATTTCATTCCGGTCTACATGCATAACCTTAGCGGATATGATGCTCATCCGATTATATTGTTTTTAGGCGTTGATCCGGGAGATGTGTTGGTAATACCAAATTCCGAAGAGAAGTATATAAGTTTTTCGAAAAAGTTTTCCGATTGCCCATCCATATGGCTTCGCTTTTTGGATACATACCGGTTTCTACCGGATACTTTAGAACATCTTATAAATAACTTGACGGAATACCCACAAATGGAGAAACAATTTCCCGACAATGACCAGAGACAGTTACTACTTAGAAAGGGCGTTTTTCCATACGCCTATATGACGGGTATGGAGAGAATGGATGAACGAGCCTTACCAGCTAAACGCTATTTCTTTAACGATTTAACCGATGAGCCCATATTCGATAGTGATTACCAGCACGCACAAAAGGTTTAGTCCTCATTCCACATGAACACACTTCAGGAGTACACAGAATTGTATCTGACAACTGACATAATTCTCTTAAGCGACATATTTGAACAGTTTCGACAGGTTTGTGAGTCTATCTACTACATTGATCCTAGTTGGTATTTTACAACACCTGGCCTGGCATTTGATGCATGTTTAAAGTGTACAAAAGTTAAATTGGATCTTCTAACGGATTATGACAAACTGCTCATGATCGAATCAGGGATTAGAGGCGGCATCACTTCTTGCGTAACAAGACATGCTAAAGCCAATAATCCCTACATACCTAGCTATGATCCTACACAACCAACCAACTATATTCTTTACATAGATGTTAACAATCTCTACGGGTTTTCAATGTTACAGTACCTCCCGATTGGTCGGTTTGACTGGGTCGAAGGAGAACAGACCATCGACATAACCACCATTCCGGTTGATGGCGACATTGGGTTTATTCTAGAGGTTGATCTACACATACCTACACACTTACACGACTATTTCGCTCAGTTTCCACCACTACCACATCATCACAATAAAAAACTCTATACCACGCTGGACGACAAACACCATTATGTGATACACTATAAAAATTTAAAACAGGCTCTATCCATGGGGGTTGTACTTAAACAAGTGCATAGAATATTAAAATTTAATCAATCCCCCTGGCTTAAACCCTACATTGAACTCAACACCAGCCTTAGAAAGGCGGCTAGAAATGATTTTGAAAAGGATTTCTATAAGTTGATGAACAACTCTGTTTTTGGTAAATGTATTGAAAACAAGAGGAAGCGTTTATCTATTAAGATTGTCACGTCTGAACAAGCGTTGCTCAAGCTGTCAAAAAGAGCAAACTTCAAGGATCGAACAATCTTTAATGAAAACGTTATTGCTGTTCATCTGCATAAAGAGTCTATTTACTTTGATCGGCCCATTTACGTTGGATTTTCCATTTTAGAACTTTCCAAACATTACATGTATCATTTCCATTACCAGGCCATGTTAAAATACTATACTCCTAAAGCATTAACCCTCCTCTATTCCGACACAGACTCATATCTTTATAAAATTGAAACCGACGATGTCTATGAGGATCTAATAGTATTAAAAGCACACTTTGACACTTCCAACTACCCGCCTACACACAAATGTTTCTCAAATCATAATAAGAAGGTGTTGGGCAAATTTTCCGATGAGACTGGTGGTGATCCTATTGAAGAGGTGGTTGCATTAAGGCCGAAAATGTATAGCCTTAGAATATTTAAACGAGCAATTATAAAGAAGGTGAAAGGTATCAAACGGAGTGCCGTTAATAAGATCACATTTTCTGACTATTTAAATATCTTACATAATAGAGATTGTGTTCTGTATTCCTCGTTTAAAACTATACTATCTAAAAAACATCAACTATTCACCTTTGATTGCAATAAAATGATTTTATCCTCGCTTGATGATAATCGTTTTATTTTAGGCGATAGCATAAACACGCTTCCGTTTGGTCACTATCGGCTAGACACATAACAACAACAACATGCACACTTTAGCCAATCTATGTTTACGCTTTACATGTGATGATGAGAGGTATTTCCAACCAATTTCACTGTTAGATATAAGTATGATTGAAATATGTAAATCTGTAAATAGAAGAAGTGATATTTCCCTATTGGAAATACCCAAAACTATTAAATGTAAATTAATCGATGATTACTCCTATATTGTATAGATACTTATAAACAATGTTTTATCGATTTGTATTGTTTTGAAAATATCGAATTCAATGCTGGTAAACGCATGTCTGAGTCAGATTATATTGCTATATCGTATTGTTTTCCAGATAATACTTCTTTATTTTTACAACAATTTAAATCGATTAGAATAACTATTAAAATGTGTTATTATAAAAAATTTAACATTCTTTCCCATAATATTACTAATAATGACATGTTATTGACCGATAGCAATTCCAATTATAATTTTTGTGTTCAATGTTGTAACTTGCTCACACCGCCTCCTAGCGGCATTTTCTGGCATTCTTACTGCACCACTATGTGCACAAACAATGGTAATCTTCTTCTATCCAGTATTATTTGTAACAAACTATTTTGGTGCTTTAATTGCATTACAACCCCACTATTTAGTGTGGACCATCTCCCCCACCCATAGTTAGCCCACCTACACCACAAGTGTGTTCAGTTGTATTACGATCGTTATTTAAAAAGGTAACAAAATGGAAGAATGGAAGCTTGTCATGTCACACCCTTTCTATCACCAGTTTCAACAGGATTTCTCCTGCTTAACAAATAGTAAGGAGAATGCCCTTGATTTTATGCTATTATACGTTAAACTACAGGAATTGGAAACATTATCGCAGACATTTGTGCAAAAAAACGATTATAAAGACTTCCACTATTTGAATTGTGTTTGGTCCACTCCGAAATGTGTGGAGGGCCCTGATACGTGCAAATGCTGTCATATCTCTAGTTTATGTTTTAATATTATTAGCAAATTAGATGCACTTTACCATTGTAATTACATCAAAGTGTTTTTGTCTAAAAAGATAAATAATTTTAGTTTTACATAAATAGCGTTGTATATATTTGGCTTGTAAACTAGATGAAATAAAACATGTATATATTTAAAACATTTTTGTTTTTATTATAATCACCCATTTTTCATGCTATATAAAAAGATGCGTTCGCTTTTTATTGAGGTGTTACAATGATGATGATGATGATGTACAAATAATAGTTCTATAGGATTAAAAATAAAAAGGTACAAATTTTGTTTTTTATTATTTAATCATAACCTCGTTATACTATTATTCTTAAATATGTGCTGATAGATGTACACAGGATATGTCCTTGATTTAGCAGACACAAAGTCAAGGTGTATTATTAATAATTTACAAAAAAAAAAATTAATAATTGGGATAAGGATAGATGCGCGCCCCTCGTGCATGCATTTTTTATTACATATTATCTTACAACAGTACATAGGATGTGCTCACCTTTAATGAGAGAGAGAGAGAGAGAGAGAGGTGGTTGTACACAGGATATGTCCTTGATTTAGCAGGCAGAAGGTCAAGGTGTATTAATAATAATGTACACAAAAAGATCGGTTTGTGTGGTATGATCCTTGTTTAAAAAAAAAAAAATTATAATAATTGGGATAAGGACGCATGCGCGCTCCTCGTGCATCCATTTTTTATTACATATTATGTCTCTCTCTCTCTCACACACACACACACACTCGCTATCTCTCACTCTCTCTCTCTCTCTAGCACTCTTAAAGGGGGAGGGGGGTACCTTGTGACGTAGGACTTGCGTTCCTTGTGACGTAGGAGAAAAATACCTCTAAATTTGCGTCATTTTGACGTATTGTGACCCCTAACCTCTCGTCCATCTGGACCACAAAATTAGGATGAGGGGTATGGCTTGTGACGTCATGATGACGCGTTGCGCGGTCGTCGATCCCGACGCAGAAAAACGTCCTAGTATGCCCAAATTTATACTACTTATTTCTTTCCTTGGATTCGATCCTACAACCTTCGTGTTGGAAGACACGTCATCTTCACCAGTCGGCCATAGTAGCACACTCGCGAACTCTACTTAGAACAATCTCTTCTATTTTTACCTACACCCCCTCGCCCACCGATGGGAAGGGAGTACTATTTTTTATTTCTTTCATGGGATTCGATCCTACAACCTTCATACGTACTAGTAGACACGTCATCTTCAACAGTTGGCCAAAGTGGTACTCTCGCTTACTCTAGTTTTGAATGTTCTCTTATGTTTTACCTTGGGATTATTTTTGTTTAAATTCTACTAACCCTGTTCTCCAAGAATTTTTTTAAAATTTAAATTATTCACTTACACCCTCCACCTGGACTGCTTCCGCTGCTGATGACGCGACCTACATTCACTGAAAACTAAATTACTTCACTTTCTAATTAGCCAATAAAATTGCATCTTTTTTTCCAAAAAATTACCTCTCTGAACAGGTCTCTGTAACAATGGTAATCGATAGGCGTAATCGATATTGGCACTGCCTTCTGTATTAAGGACACTTGGACTGCGATACTAGCTATTACTAGCCTTATCCCCCACCACAAATTACTTCACTTTCTAACTAGCCAATAAAATTGCATTTTTTTTCCAAATGATTACCTCTCTGAACAGGTCTCTGTAGCAAGCTCCCTCTCTTCCATAGCTTTTATATTTTCTGTTAATTTACACATATGCCAACAGCTGTTTTTTAAATAAATATAAATTACACTGCTAACTTAATCAACTGCGCATGCGTAAACTGCAGTCAATTGTATGAGTCCTTAATACAGAATTATTACGATCGCAAAAATATTCAACTTAAATAAAAAATGGCTAACCTCACTTTTGGTAATAAAGAAATTATTCACTTACCCCCTCCACCTGGACTGCTTCCGCTGCTGAGGTAAAAATAGAAGAGATTGTTCTAAGTAGAATTCGCGACCTACATTCACTGAAAACTAAACGCGAACTAACACTTGGACTGCGATACTAGCTATTACTAGCCTTATCCCCCACCACAAATTACTCCACTTTCTAATTAGCCAATAAAATTGCATCTTTTTTTCCAAAAAATTACCTCTCTGAACAGGTCTCTGTAACAATGGTAATCGATAGGCGTAATCGATATTGGCACTGCCTTCTGTATTAAGGACACACACAATTTATTGGAGATTGCGCATGCGCAGATGATTATGTTAGCAGTGTAAATTATATTTTTTATTTAAAATACTGCTGTTTTTATATTCATATATTAATTAAATTAAGAAATATATCGATATTAATCAGTACATATGTATACAGTCGACTATATAGTCGATGTGGTAATCGATAGGCGTAATCGATATTGCAACTGATTTCTGTATTAAGGACTCATACAATTGACTGCAGTTTACGCATGCGCAGTTGATTAAGTTAGCAGTGTAATTTATATTTATTTAAAAAACAGCTGTTGGCATATGTGTAAATTAACAGAAAATATAAAAGCTATGGAAGAGAGGGAGCTTGCTACAGAGACCTGTTCAGAGAGGTAATCATTTGGAAAAAAAATGCAATTTTATTGGCTAGTTAGAAAGTGAAGTAATTTGTGGTGGGGGATAAGGCTAGTAATAGCTAGTATCGCAGCCCAAGTGTTAGTTCGCTTTTAGTTTTCAGTGAATGTAGGTCGCGTCATCAGCAGCGGAAGCAGTCCAGGTGGAGGGTGTAAGTGAATAATTTCTTTATTACCTAAAGTGAGGTTAGCCATTTTTTATTTAAGTTGAATATTTTTGTGATAGTCGGGGTAATTTAAATTTTAAAAAAACTCTTGGAGAACAGGGTTAGTAGAATTTAAACAAAAATAATCCCAAGGTAAAACATAAGAGAACATTCACAACTAGAGTAAGCGAGACTACCACTTTGGCCGACTGTAGAAGATGACGAGTCACTAGTATGAAGGTTGTACGATCGAATCCGACGCAAGAAATTAAAAAAGGTACTCCCTTCCCATCGGTGGGCGAGAGGGACTAGGTAAAAATAGAAGAGATTGTTCTAACTAGAGTTCGCGAGTGTGCTACTGTGGCCGCCTGGTGAAGATGACGTGACTTCCAACACGAAGGTTGCAGGATCGAATCCCAGGATTAGAAATAAAAAAAAATTCACCCTCATGTCTATCAATGGGCGTAAGGGGTGGCGGTATGTTTCAGGTCATCAGCTAGTACGAGGTCTGCCAACTTATGATCTACAGGTGATATGAGGCCCGCCGTATTGAGGTCATCAGCTGGTTCGAGATCCGCCTTCTTGTTTACTACAGCTGTTAAGAGAGCCGCCATCTTGTAGAAGGAGTCTGAGAGGCCAACGAATAGGTTGGATAGGTAAAAGGTGGGTTGGGGTGTAGGTTGGTGTCATGTAATAGGAGTAGGGCTAGGGTGGGGGTAAGGTTGGTGTCGTCGAATATGCTGATTGTTGATTAAGAAGGGGCTGGGTGAGGGTAAAGGAATTGTCGTCGAATTCGCTGATTGGTCGATTATGAAGGGTTGGGGGAAGGGGCTGGCTTAAACTCTCGTCGAATTAGATGATTGGTCAATGGGCGTGGCCAAGTAGAAATCCTGCATTCTTATTGGCTCCTCAAAAAATGTGTGCCAGGATCTCTATTTTCCCTCTACTTGTTTAATTCTAACAATGAAAATGTGTCTTACATTTAAATCTCATTTAATTTGAAACCTTCAAATTCCTTTAATCTTTTTCTGCTAAGAAAACCCTTAATCCAGTCCAAAAATTATCTGATAAATCATCTGGCAGCCCTTATAGGCGCAGCCTTAATGGCTACTCTATCCTGTTACTATCGCTAAGCTTCATTTTGTTCTCATTAATAGCCTTTTCCTGAACAAAACTATTCACAAACTTTTCTTTATCCCACCCTTGAAGTAGTAAAGAAAAATATAAATTATTACTTTTCTAACATGTTGAATTAAATGCAAGAGTTGTTTACTTACTTAAAAATATATAAACGCATTCATGAAGCACCAAGTGTTACATAAAGATCTCACCTCATCAAACTATCATCCCCTCTAAACATACCCTAATCAGTATTGCCACTGCTATATCCACAATAAATTTAACTAATTAAATTTACCCACAGATATAAATTTGAAAAAGGAAAAATAGATTAATTTCTTTTATCAGTTTTTTAATTTATCTGTCTCTTTCGTTTGAAAAGGGGTGTTAAAAATGTTAATAAGAAGTTACTCTAATTTTGTTCATTTCAATTTTGAAATTTTGATGAAACTTGACGAGGGACTTATTATTTAATGATATCGTGGTTGCGTTCATATGATCCAAAACTTTGTTGAGCCTAAAACCATAATAATGTTGGAATTAATTATTCAGAATTATTTATCAAAGGTGAAGTAAAAAAAGTAATAATAAATAATAAATGCCAGGAATGAACAAAAACAAAGAATAAAAGAAAACACCACAGTAAATATCAATAATATTAATAATAAATAACAAAATGGCTTTACATTCTAATGAAAAAAAAATCAAGTTACTGTTTTTATTTATTTTATTTATTTATTTATTTGTCTAAAGTAAATGCATACTTATGATAAGGAGTCTTGCTCGAACAGAGATTACATAAAATATTCAAAAAAGAAAAAGAAAAAAAAAAAGTTACATAAAACAGATTAATATTATAAAGCTCATGAAAAATATAACATGAATTACAAAGTATTTATGTTAGTACATATATAAAATAATAATAATACTTATTTATTGGAAATCTTTTAAATTAAATTATTTCTCTTTTTTAGAAATGCAAATTATTACATATACAGAACAAAACAAAATTTCAATAAATAAAATACTTGAAGAGAAACTATCCATGATAAATATCCTTAGAGGATTCAGAGAAAGTATCTGAAATCTAATAAAAATATTATAAAATATAAAATAAACTATGAAATAAAAAAAAAAATAAAAATAAAGTGATAAAATTACCAAAAAATTGCCCAACCATTACAAATAAACGTTTTAAAACCCTAATTTTACAATCGACTGCTGGTTTAAATAATCATTTCTCAGTTTTAAGCATTTCTTAGTATAAATAAATAAATCCTTAATTTTCTGGAAGGATTCAACCATCAATACTTTTCTCATTTCACTTCAGGTGGGAATTGCAAATGATCTCCAATATGCTTGTTAATATATTTAGATCTTAAATCGGCATAAAATCTACAGCATAAATAAAAGTGTATTAAGTTATCAGTGTCTCTCATACACAATGGGCAAACATCTGGAGAGTTAAATACATACTTTTTATCTTTGATGTAGAATCTGATATGTTTCTCTCCCGCCAATCTTAATGGGATAACAAACTGTAGAAATGTGAGATTAGATTTAATTTGTAAAGTTGGATTTTTGAAACTGTAATTACATATTACTCTATATAAAGGATTATATGTATTGAGAATTTATTACCTTCCCTATGTCCCGGCTATGTAAGTGATTATTCATTTCAATTACTAAATTGTTCATTTCACTTCTTATAATATTTGGATTCTGTGAGTCCCAAATATCCATAGCACCAATAGTATATAAAAAGTTATTAAGGGAATCAACCCAATTGAAAGGCATATTATTATTATAAGAGAATTCACACAATCTTTTGTAGCAAATATTTGGCAATCGGCTTTCCTCCATTTCCAAGATATGTAGCCACCAGGAGAGAGCCTGCTTAAAGACTTGTACCTGAATATGATTTCTCCCCATTTCTAATCTGACATAATAGTCAGGAGTAGAGCGCGAGAGTAAAAAGAGAGATTTAAAAAAATATAATTGTACCCTCTCAATTTTTTCCACATAATTAAGCGCCCATATCTCGCAACAGAACAACACTATGCTCCTAACTAGGGCATCAAATAGGCGACATCTGCTTTCCCAGACCTCCGGTTTTCCCATGTAAATCAATTTTCTCACTAGGGGAACAGCAATCATTCCTCTGGAGTGCAATGTATCAGCAGCTTTTCGAAACTTGGCTGAAGTTGAGAAGGTTACACCTAATAATTAAAGGAATTTGTCAGTGGCAGTTTACATTTGTTGTAAAAAAAAAATCATTCAGATTACCCAGCTTACCTCTGTGAAAGGGGACTACCATAGTTTTAGAGATATTTACTTCCAACAAATTTTCACTACAATACTTCTCCAAAATGTTCAATTTCTTTGGAGCATCCGACCATGACCAGGCTAGAATTACTAGATCGTCCACATGGAGAAGGAGATTTATCTCTCTATTCGAGCTTATGCTTAAACCCTTCGCTCCGTTCCTCTCAAAATATTCAGTAATATCTGAAATGAAGAGCGCAAATAAGAGCGGGCTCAATTTATCCCCTTGGAGAACCCCCTGGCTAACTTTAATTTCATTTGAGGTCCATCCACCAATATCAACCATAAAGTAAGTCTTCTCGTAAAGATTTCGAAAACTCCTCATGCACTTAGCATCAAATCCAAATGAGTGCAATTTTTCCCACAATTTTGGGTGTGATACAGAGTCAAACGCCCGGCGGAAATCTACAAAAATACAAAAAACTTGTCTCCTTTTTAATCTCAATTGTAGATTAATCGCTGTAGAAAGAGTAAAAATAGCATCTCTACACCCGCTTCCCGGTCGAAAATCCATTTGCTCCTCTGGGAGCAGCATTTGATCTTGTGCCCATTTACTGAGCCTACTGTAAATAATTTGCGTAAATATTTTAACTACGGAGTTAATTAATGAAATACCTCTATAATTGAGGGGATCGGAAGGATCACCTTTTTTAAAGAAGATCTTTAACTTTATCTTTCCCCAACTATTCGGTATACTTTCTTCTTCTAAAATTTTATTAAAAATATTCAACAAATAATGTGTCCATTTTGAAGGCAAGTATTTGAGGGATTCATATAATGCTATCACAACCCGGGGCCTTATTGATTTTGCTCATTTTGATACTTGGCATTAAATCTTCTATTGTTATGGGAGCGTCCAATTCCTGATGTGACACTGTAAAATATTTAATTTCTGACGAAACTGGAAGAACCTGGATATTTCTTATAAACTTTTCCCATTTATTAAGAGAAATGTGGTTAATTATTCGACTGGATCTCTAAAGACTTTTAATGGTCTCCCAAAAATCCTTACTATTACTAATATTATTTAATTTAAGCTTTTGAGTTTCAAAATAATTGGTTTTGGAGGAATTTATTATTTTTCTAAAATTAGTTACTGTTTTTTACACCAACACACCTAGTTATTACCACATATTTTTAATTGTTCTTTAATTTTGAAATAAATTGCCCAATTAGCAAGCAGTTACTAGAAATTTGTGTAACAAGTTACAGAGGCCACAATCAAGATTTAAAAAAAATTCGGTATTAGTGCTTCATTTATCCTCAGAATTAAACATTTCACCGTTTATTCAGCAATATTGACGTGAGATTTTAAGTAAACCTCTAACTTCACTTCTTGGCAGAGGCAAGGACTGGTGCGTATCGACTAGCGAGAAACGGTCAATGGAGGCTAACCTACGGAGCAGTGGTGTGGTAGAGAAAGACTGAACAACAGACGGCCATAAAGGCTCTTGCCAGGATGGCCTGTTTGTTGATTATGGGGGCCTTTAGTAGTGCCCCTACTGCTGCGCTGGAGGTACTGCTGGGGGTTCCTCCGCTTCAGTTTGTTATTCAGGCGGCGGCCAGGGAACAGGTACAGACTAGCAAGAAATGGTCAACGGAGGCGCATTATTTCCACCTTTGGACGTAAGAATATCAAAGACAAGTTCGACTCTTTGCCGGTCACAGGTATGTTTGGGGACAGTATCTGTCCTAGATACGTTTCGACGCTCCATTTCTGGTGATCCTCAGATCGAGGACTGAATGGAGGGTAAACTGGACAGAAAAGTGAAGGAAAGGAGTCATGTGGTTCACGGATTGCTCCGACCGGAGCTGGAGTGTATGGGGTTAAACCTGTGGGAGTAATCTGATTTCTCTTGCCTTGTTTGACCCCAGGAAGCATCACCCAGTTCTTTTCATGTTTCTCCAGATCCAATATCTGAGAGCCTCACGAACTGCATCCTTAGTGATCTTCAGGACTGGTTCCGGGCAATGAAAGGAGTACTAGCTCCATTCCTGGCCAGCTTATCAGCTATTACATTCCCCTTAATCCCCACATGGCCCGGCACCCATTCCAGTTAAACTTTATTGTGCGAAGTCTTTTTCAAGGGCCTTTTTACATTCCCAAACCAGGGAAGAGGTGGTTCTGAAGAAAGTATTACAGACATGATCGACCTTGTCTTTAATATTCGTATGTCCAATGGAGGAACTAATACGCACCGGCCTTTGCCACCACCGCACTGTAGGTGATGGTAGGTGTGACTGTTCTTGTGTAAAGCCAGTGGGTCATTTTGGGTCTAAATTATAAGTTATATTTTGTTCTATATTTGTATGTGCAAAAGCTAATTTTTCCAATTCATTTTTAAGAGAAGAAATAAAGAAACCAGTATTCTTTTCAGTTATTTTATATCGACATGAATGAAAAGAGTTCCCTATTGTTTGAGATCCAAGTATGTTGCCAACTGAAAACGTAATAAATTTGTGATCTGGTAGACTACCATCTTTACATATTTTCCAATTAAATATTCTATTAATAAAGTTGTCTGAACAAAAAGTTAAATCAATATTACTTTTTCCATTAATTCCATCAAAAGTGGGAGTACTGTAATCTATGTTAACGGCGCTATATATGTTAGTGGGGATAAACTCCTCAAGTTTTCGTCCTCTTTCGTTTGTACGAAAAATAGAAGATGATTACCAATAGATGCTCGAACATTATCGATAAGAGAAATATCGTGCTCAATATCATGTAGATGCTTACTACATAAAATTTGAAATTTATATGACTACTACAGTTTCATACAGTTTGTATTTACTTCAAATTACAATTTCACACATACCTGCACTGTGGAAAAAGATAAGAATTTGAATAAGCCTTAACAACACTTTGAACCCACTAACAGATAAGCCTTATATCGGAATCTGTAATTAACCATAGTATAGTTATGCGAGTAGTATGATATGGCCGATTCAGAGGCGAATTTTTGCGCCGGAAATGATGACGCCCCTGCGTCATCTTGACGTCATAATGATGTCAAAGAACATACCCCTCATCTTAATTTTGTGGTCCAAATGGATGAGGGTGTTAGGGGTGTGACGTCAACCCTACGACACAATATGTCACGATGACGCAAAATAATAGAGGTATTTTCCTTGTAGCGCATCTCCTACGTCACGGGGAACGCAAGTCCTACGTAACAAGACATACCTCTCATGCCGTCCAAATGGATGAGGGGAATCGAAGCATCGTGTACGTCACATGATTGTCCTGTCCCATGACCATGCGCATCTCGTCACAAGGAACGCATGTCCTACGTCACAAGACATACCCCGCATGCCGTCCAAATGGATGAGGGACATCGCCTACGTCACATGTTTGTCCTGTCCTAACGCATGTGCGCACCTCCTGCGCGTCACAAGGAACGCAAGTCCTACGTCACAAGACATACCCTATCGCTCTACCTTTTTTTTTTTTTGTTTTAGTCTTAGAGAGACATAATATGGGAGGCTATGGCATGTGATGGTACACACATTTCCCACGTCAAAGGACATACCTTCGTCCTCGCAAATGCGGCTGGTAAGAGATTAGTGGGGGGGGGCGCTACACCTTGACCTTGTGCTTGCTAAAAAATATAGGGTGATGATTAATGAAAACAAATTTGTTTAAAATATATATATGTTTTATTTTCATCTTTGTACAAGCATATTGAATGGTAAGAGAATTTGGGCGGAGAGCTACACCTTGACCTTGTGCTTGCTAAAAGTATTTTTTAGCTCATCTTATCCCGTTGTTTTGTACATCATTTTAACACCTTTTTTTTTTACTTTTAATCCTGTTTCTATTAGCACACTTCAATGTTATTTTAAGAGTAGTCAATAAAGGCATTAGACGTTTTTTTAGCGTGCACCTATTACGTATCTATAAAAGTATGTTGGGAGGGTGAGGAAAATAAAAATTTGTCTTTAGTTACAAAAATCATATAATTTTATCTAAAGTGGTACGAACAAAAAGGGCTTTCCTTTTTGTGTCTACTACATGGACAATCTGTTAGCGCAAGGATGAGCAACACGCGGCCCGCCAAGCATTTCTAAAATTAAATTTATTTTATCGACTTTCTCCCATCAATATATTGTTATAAAATTAATTATAATAAAATGGTAGTACATACTAAACCGAAATATTTTTTTATGGCGAGTTACACACTTGTCGGTGACTTGTTCAAACATGCAATACGGACGTTTCGTAAATTATTAGTAAGAGTTAATCTATGTGCGGCCCGCCAAAAAAAAATTAAATTTAAATTGGCCCATTGATTAAAAAAGTTGCTCACCCCTGTGTTAGCGTATTTAAATCTAAAACAAGATTGCAATATATACATTTTATAAAATTTTTCCTAACAAAAAAGATTCCATTAAAAGCTAGCATCTCTTTTTTACTCATACAATCATCAACATCACAATGAAAAAAAATTAATCAATCTAACGCTATAATTGAAAAAATCCAATTTAAATTTGTTAATGTTTGCCCAAGAGGCTAATCTGTACAAATATTGTAATGAACAAACGAAATTAGTATTACAATGAAATGAACATTTATAATTAATAACATTAGTAGTAGAGAGGATTTGGGGGTTCTGGCGCACCTAAAATACAAAATGGCGGCCATCCCCTTCCCACCCTCTCCCACCCTCTCCCCTCCTCTAACCATCCCCCACCCATCGTTATTGACCAATCATCGATTTCGACGAGGGATTTAGCCACAACCCCCTACCCCACCCTACCATTTTGACCAATCATCGAAATCGACGAGAGCTTTAAGCCACGCCCCTTCCCCCTTCTTAATCGACCAATCAGCGAATTAGATGACACCACCTTACCACTCCTACCCACACCCTTCTTAATCGTCGTTACAGGCTGGCAATACAATCCGGGTCGGTCTATTTACTCCACAATACTCCATATGTTCCCTCACCCGCTTAGCGATGCTTTCACCATCCAAGTTGAAATGGGTAAAGCACCGCTTACAAACGTGTACCCTATCTTTATGTTTTGTTATTTGACTGGCGACTATTCTATAAAAACCTAATGACTTCGGCCATTCTCTAAAGTCAGGAGAAGGAGATCGCGATGGTCTTCCTTCTCCTGCTTTACCACTTTTAGAGGGTACACGTTTCCTTTCTCTCCAAGGGTGAAAATATTTATCGTGATGTTGTTGTACTTTTCAAATTTTTTCACCTCATGGAGAGGAGTGGGGAAGGAAATGCAGTCAAAATTGTACCTGTGTTCAAGATTAGCATATTTACTAACGCGTTGTGGATCCTTTGTGATGAAGCGAGAAAGAATCGCTTACTGAAAACACCGGTCATCCATATTTTGAATAACAGCCTTTTTGTTGGCAATGTGAGGAGGAAGGGGAATGAAGCTGGAGCAGCCGAGAGGGGTAAATTTATTTACTTTTAAGAGGACTCCGGCGAACTCTTTTAGGCACCAGCCGCTCCCCTTTAGTGTTGACTCCTCCATCTCTACTACAATCTTCTTGAAGCTCTCATTAAGAGAGTCGTCGATGGAGGAGTCTTCATAAATTACTTTGTTCTTAGTCTTGAAGGCGCGATCACAAGTTTCACCTTTGATGTTTTATATATATATTTGTAAAAAATTAATAAAAAATAGTATTTACAATACAAAGAAAGCAGGATGCTGGAAAAGTTGTTGACACTAAGAACACTAAACACTGTACGACCGCAGCAGAATTCGGAGCGACTTTTATAACATCAGAAGAATTGATTATGATAATCGATTATTAGTAAAAACACGAAATGCTATTGGCCAACAATAAGTGACGTCATGCCCAAGGGTGGGAGACATCAGTTAGTTACTGACCAATTCAAACAGGGCAAGCTCAGACATGCAAGTTGAGCAATATTAAGCCATATACAAATTATGTGATAAATAAAGAAAAGTTAATTAAAACTTATTTATATTTTATTAAAAAGTTCAAAGTTCAATTTGCTTTTAACTTCATAATAACAAAAAAATAATTAAAGCTAAAGAGGCAGCTAGCTACATGTCCGGACTTGTTGGAGCATGTTCAGGTAATCATACATATTGAGACTTCACCGATATGTTCATACAGGTTTGTATAGTTGGTAAACGGAAATAATAAGATATATGCTAATTAGTTACGGTTGTAACAAGTAGTGTCATAATGTTTTAATTTTTTTCTATAATTATTCAAAAATATAAATAAAACGGAAATAATATGACTTATCATATTAATACTAGAACGATATGTTCATACAGGTTTGTATGTAAACGGAAGACATGGTAATTAGTTAAGGTTGCAACAAGTTGCGTCATAATAAGTTCTTATTTTTTTTTTTTTTTTTCTATATTTATTCAAAAATATTTAAAAAATGCAGCGCATATTTATTTGGATGCAATTGCCTTCTGTATTAAGGTCTCACACAATTTACAGGAGTTTGCGCATGCGCAGATGATTAAGTTAGCAGTGTAAAACATATTCTTATTTAAATAGCAGTGGTTATATATATATTACTTGAATTAAGAAATAAATCAATATTAATCAATACATGTAGTCAATGTGATAATCGATAGGAATAATCGATATTGCAACGGCCTTCTGTATTGCGATCTAACACAATTGACTGTAGTTTACGCATGCGCAGTTGATTAAGTTAGCAGTGTAAATTATTTTCTTATTTAAACTAGCTGGTACAATTGACTAAGGTTTACGCATCCGCAGTTGATTGATATATTAAGAAATATATCGATATTAATCAATACATATAATCGATAGGAATAATCGATATTGCCACTGCCTGCTGTATTAAGGCAGCAATACAATTTACTAGTATATGCGCATGCGCAGATGATTATGTTAGCAGTGTAAATTATTTTTCTTATTTAAAAAACAGCTGTTGGGATATACTATATAAATTAACAGGTATGATAAAAGCTGTGGAAGGAAGGGGGGGCTGGCTTCAGAGACCTGTCCAGCGAGGTAATCATTTGGAAAAAAAGATGCAATTCTATTGGCTAGTTAGAGTAATTGTGTTAGTTGACGTAATTGTGGCGGGGGATTAATGCTAGTAATACCTACTATCGCAGTCCAAGTGCCAGTTCGGGTTTAGTTTTCAGTGAGTGTAGGTCGCGTCATCAGCAGCAGAAGCAGTCCAGGTGGAGGGGGTAAGTAAATAATTTTTCTATTACCTAAAGTGAGGTTACCCATTTTTATTTAAGTTGAATATTTTTGTGATAGTGGGGGTAATTTAAATTTTTTAAAAAAATTCTTGTTGAGGGGGTTAGATTTTTTAAAAAATAATTCCAAGTTAAAACATAAGAGAACATTCAAAACTAGAGTAAGCGAGACTACCACTGTGGCCGACTGGTGCAGATGACGTGTCTACCAGCACGAAGGTTGTAGGATCGAATCCCAGGTAAGTAAAAATAATTAAAATAAAAAAATTCACCCTCCTGTCTATCAATGGGCGAGGGGGGTGGAGGTATGTTTTGTCGGCTGGTACGAGGTATGAGGTCCGCCATCTTGTGGTCATCAGCTGGTACGAGATCCGCCATCTTGTGTACTACAGCTGTTGGAAGAGACGATATCTTGTAGGAGGAGCTTAGGAGGCCAACGAATACGACGACCTAGAGGTGGTGGGAGTGGAGGAGGTAAAGGTTGGTGTCATGTGATAGGATTAGGGCTTGGGTGGGGGTAAAGTGATGTGGTCGAATACGCTGATTGGTCGATTAAGAAGGCTGTGGGTAGGAGTGGGGGTAAAGGTGGTGTCTAAATTACTATTACATTAATAGTAATTTACCTCAACAAAACTATATATCTGGTTATTCAATCTTATAAACAGCTGAGCTATTCTATTTTATCGGGAAATAGTTATTAGTAATAATAATTTTATCTTCGCTTTGAGGCTATAATTTCTCAACATGGGAAGTGAGATTACTGAACAACTCAAAAACTACGCTTGGATTTAAAAGCCGACATGGAAGAGCTTAGATCGAAAACTTTAAATGAATTAAAGCAGTACTTTGATGTCTTGGAAAATGGAGTTAAGATAGTCGAAACGAAAATGGATACTCTCGATCGCGAACTGAGAAAAAGGATAGTTATATTTGGAGCTGTCGATGAAATGGTGGACTATTGGGAATTGGAAAGTTTTGTCTGCAACTTTTTCGCTAATAAATTGGAGTTAAATATTGGCAGAACGGATATTGACTTTGTTAGACGTTTAAGTAAACGTGATGGTAGTAGGAATCGTCCGATTCTCATAGGACTGGCTGCTTTCCTTTCTAAATTAATGATTATGCAAAATGTTTTTAAGTTGAAAGGCTCTAATTTTTCGATTTTTCCATAATTTTCCAAAAGATGTAATCGAAACTCGCAAGAGCTTACGACCGAAGCTTGTCCAGGCCCGAAGAGAGGGAAAATTTGCTGTTATAAAATATAATAAACTGGTGATAAAAGATAGCTATGATCCTCTTTTAAATAGGAAAAGAATGATGTCAGCCTCACCTCCTAGTAAAGATCAATTATTGGTGAATAAGGATAACAAGCTAGATACTACTAAACGGAACAAACTGGAACCAGACCAGAATATTATTCCGAACAGTAATTCTGAACTGACTGATTATACTCATACCCCCAGAAGTGTGCAGTGTATAGATCGGAAAACTTCAGTGTCAGACTCTTGGCAACTACGGCAGCGGATTGGTCGACTGGATATTTTAAGTTACAATATAGCTGGATTGAAAAGGGTTTTATCTAATAGGAATTTCATTTCGTAAGTTGTCAAATTTGATATTTTTATGATTTTCGAAACTCATATTGAAGAGAAGGATATAAATAAATTCACCAACTTGTTTCCGGGATTCGTATTGAAAGTGGGTAACAGCATCTAGAAAAGCTGCAATGGGGAGAGCTTCTGGTGGTTCATTGTATGGTATAAAAGTTAACAGTGCAATTTCTCAGTGTGCTAGCTTTGTTAAATTGTCGGGCAGAGATGTGATTTGTGTAAACATATGTAGCGATTGTTTTTATATTGTTCCAGTGTATTTAAACCCTACTGCATGGGAATTAGATTTTAAAAAATTATCTGATATCCTTTATGGTAATAGTAATTTAAAATTTTGTTTGGTTGGAGACTTTAACAGCAGGACTGGGTGCCTACAACGAATTTCAAAACATTGTTTAAACTCAAGGTCATTAGTGGAGAATTTTTATAGGAGATCTAAAGATAACGTTGTTAATAAAAATGGTAAAGCCTTACTGGAGTTATTAGAAGATTTTAGTCTAATTATTTTGAATGGACGTGTGAAAGGTGATTTGGAGGGGATCTTACTTACATTAGCAACCACGGTTCGTCAGTCATTGATTACTGCTGCATTAGTGCAGATGTTATTCATTATATTTCTAATTTTCAAATCAAAACTCAATTTTTTCAGATCACCTGCCTTTAGAGATAACTTGTGACATTAGCGTAAAAGAGCCCAAAAGTGTTCCTATTCCTATACCTAAACTAATATGGCGTCATGGGAAAAACTTAAAGGATGTATACCAATACAAATTAGATAAAATGCTAAATTCCATGATATTAATTACGGACAACACTGATTCTAAAATAAACTTTCTTATAAATCTTATTATGTTAGCTGCCAATTTAACCCTAAGCCAAAGTAGAAATATGATTATTGTGAAAAATGGTTTGACAGAGAATGTTTTAACTCTCGGAAGTTATCGTTTCAGAGTCTAAGAAAGTATCGGAAGTCTAATCAGTTAAGCGATAAACTGGTCTATCTGAAGTATAATTATGACTTTAAAAAATTGTGTGAGTTAAAGAAAAGCCAGTTTATTGATAAGATATTAAATCAGATAAATAATAGCTATAATAGAAAGAGTTTTGGCAGGCGGTGAGATCTTTTAAGGGTACGAATTACAAATCTCATAGTATATCATTGGATGAATGGACTAAGTATTTTCAAGATCTATATAACCCCTCTTTGAGTATGAGTAGAATTCAGTATGCTGCGCCTTTTATACAAAATACAAAATATGATGCGCCATTTACTATGTCAGAGTTGGAAGTGGTACTATCTAGGGCTCGATGTGGAAAATCGCCTGGCCTTGATGGTGTTCCATATGAACATTTTAAAAACGCACCTCACACTTTTCTAAAATTATTACTAGATGTATTTATTGAAATATTTGATTTTGGTAAAGTTCCATCTAGCTTTAGAAAATCAGTTGTTTTTCCTCTTTTAAAAAAAGGAAACTGTAATGAGGTTTCAAATTACAGAGGAATTTCTTTTAATAATGTTGTTGGCAAAGTATATGCTGGTCTAATTCTAGAAAGGCTAACAGAGTGGGCTAACAACGGTATTCTAAATGAGTTTCCGGAAAAATTACTCCACTATTGACAATATTTTCACATTGGTTAACCTAGTAAAGCTGAAGCTAAGTGCTAAGAGGCAGAAAGTCTACGCCCTTTTTGTTGATTTCGTTGCTGCCTTTGATTCTGTTGACCGATATGCTTTATTTTTTAAACTTAATAGTTTGGGTCTGTCCACAAAGATTATCCGATGTGTTGAGGCACTTCTCTCAGATACGGTAGGCTGCGTTTGGGGTCCGGAGGGAAGAGGCTCTGAGTACAATATGGAAATGGGAGTTAAGCATGATTGTGTGCTTAGCCCCCTCCTTTTCTCTTTATTCATCAATGATATTGAGGAGTGTCTGGACGGGGGTGGAGTGCTTGTTGGCTCCAAAAGAGTAAAGTGGTTAGCATTTGCTGACGATATAGTGCTTCTTGCCTCCGAGCCCCAAACGCTGCAAAGAATGATTAACTCTCTTTGTAACTACACGCAGTTATGGAACTTGAAAATAAACTTGAAGAAATCTAAGATTATTGTTTTTAGGAATGGAGGAAGGCCTGCGAAACGAGAGAAATGGTTCTGCCATAATGAAGTTGTAGAAACGGTAAATGAGTACAAGTACTTGGGCGTGACATTGACTTCTAGATTGTCATTTGTAAAGCATATTAAAAGTAATGTGTCTAAAGCTAAAGAAGGGCTGAACTAAAATTATTTAACAGTGTAAGTCGCTCTATGGCTTGTTATGGGGCCCAGGTTTGGGGAGGAGACCAATATGAAGATCTAGAAAAGCTATACCGTTTCTTTATTAAAAAAGTGTTTAAAATGCCATTATTTGTCCCATCGGCCTTTATTTATTGTGAAACTGGTTACCTTCCAATTATACTCACACCCTCAAATTACAATTAAAATACATTGTTAAAGTTTTGCTATGAGTGACAACATGTTACCAAAAGTAGTTGCGACCCAAATTGTTTCTAAGAAGCTTTTTTGGTTTCTAGAAATCATCAACCATTTAAAAATGTCATATAAACTTTGAATGTAATACTAACAATATAGCCTCATGGAACAATATTTTTAATAAATTAGTAAAATGTGTCCAACTACAATTTAAAGAGGAATTTATGCAGAAAGTTTTGGAACTCGATTCTTATAACATTTATAAAGAGCTTAATTTTAGCTTAGGTAGCAAACATTACTTCAATAGTAGTTTATCATTGGAACAAGTCAGGTGGATAATTAAGGCTCGAGCTGGTTTATTGTATTTAGGTAGTTCTCCGCCATACCACCACGATAATACCGAAGAAGTTTGTCTCTTATGTAATGACCTAATGCTTGATCGAATGTACCATATATTGGTAGTTTGTTCTAGACTGAGTGAGGTCAGACTAAAATATTTTAGGAATATTTCTATAACAAATGTGGAAATATTAGAAATATTAAATGGTTCTGATTGGCCTCTGTTAGCACAATGTTGTAAAGCAATAAGTATATACGGTTCTAGTATTGGTAAAAATTACATAATAGAAATAAATGTTAGATTTATGGGTAATTCATTACTTTCTGAAAAAGGTTATTATTAAGGAACGGATTTTAATATATTTAAAAATGCCAAATATTTAATTAAAATATGCATTTATTTTCGTCAATTATGTGGAAAATATGTGATTTTCTTAAAATATTTTCTGGAATATTTAAGTAAAATGGACATTTTTCTTTATGAAAATGGATTTTGGGGGGGGGGGCAAGTTATAATTATTTATACAAGAAAAGAACATTTTTACAATTTATAATAATTTATTAGGAACAAAATAATTTGTTTTTACAAGTTATGATTTATACAACAAAGAACATTTTTACTATTTATCAAAAGATGTGTTAAATTTTCAATTTTGAAAACTTCACTCTTCGAAATTGTATGCAACCACATGAAATTTCAAATGTTGGAACGTAAAGTGACGACGATCTGGGCGTAAGATGGACTTGTAACGACTAAAAGATCGTTCAACATCTACAGATGTTATAGGTGCCTTGCTGAAAGAAGTTATCTCGTTGGTTGTAAAGGGTACACGATGTTCTGAGGTGACTTCTGTTCCACTGATAATATCAGAAATCTGGCAGATGGTCTCCCACCCTTTGTTCTTGCTCAGTACTTCTACCAGTTTTGATCTGATCAGATCTCCCTTACTCCCAGGTATTCCTTCCACCTTTACGATGACTTTTTTAACGTTGGACACGTTTTCTGTAAGTCAAACATTTTGGGACTCAAGTTGGGTAATGGCTTGTGCAAGAAATACGCAATTGTCAGAAATGAATGCAAGGTCGTTCCTTAAATTAGGTTACTCGAATAAAGACTTGGCTGTATTTATCGCTACTGCTTCGTATTCGAGATGTAAAAGGACATTCTTGATTTAATTGTAATTTTCATAGTAATACTGAGCTGCTTTAGCCAAGTACCCCATCTTGTCAATATTGGTTCTGGTGGAAGGAACAAGTCTGGATAGAGATCTTTTAGCATTTTAATGCGACTTGTTGCTTTTAAGAACACTTTTTTAACCGAGGAGATTAAGGAATCTACGTCACTGAACAAAGATCGGACAGTTTCTGCTACTCGATGCAAGGCATGAGCAATACACGTCACATGAATTATCTTAGGATAAAATACCTGAATAGCCTTGACCATGTTGGGGGCAGCATCAGAGAGAAACAAAAGAACTTTTCCGTTCAAAACTCCACTGGGCCATAGGATATGCATTGAGGCATCGAAGAATCGTAAAATGGTGGAATGATTGCATTTTTCGAGAACCTCACAGTTCAAAAGGAATGGCTTTGAATCCACATCAGCATCACTGTCAAGATTTCCAATAGCTGCATTGGCAATATACCTGCCCTCAATGTCAGTGGTTTCATCAATTGACACCCAAATCGGTCCATCTTTGATATGTTCTCGAATTTTGGTTAGTGTATCTTTATAGATATCTTCCAGGTAGTTTTTCCGCAGAGTGCTTTCGTCAGGCATTTATTTTCCAAATATAGGTCTCTAAGAATCCTTTGAAATGAGGATTTTTAAGTTTGTGGAAAGGGATATCTGCTCTAACCAAAGCCCGACACAGATCTGTACTCAGAGTAGACTTACTTGATGATGGAGATGTAAGGAAGGCTTGATAAGACGTCCTCTCTTTCTTTCTGTTTTTGTTCTCTATGTGCGATCCGGTGGCAATATGTTGGGTGACTTGGGAACGTTGAGAGCAAGAAACGCACTTGTCACAAGCTGTGCAGTACAAAATGTCTCCATCACTTCGAAAAAGTTCTGCTGGAAACTCACGAAGATATTTAGCAACCAGTTGTTTGTTTGAGGTAGATGTTCGTGGCATTTCACCCAAAAAGAATACACTAAGTGACCGAACGAAATGAATTGGACACTTCAACGAACGAGCTGAAAGAATATACAACGTCAGACAACTTCAAAGAACTAACAAGTGCCCGTCACTGTTTAGCAGCATTCTGTGTAAATTACAATAACCATTGTACCCACTGTGACTCACAGCCCTACAGTCTGTGGTTTACAGTTCCTGTCAACCACCTCCCAATTATGAAAAAATGCCCAAAATGAAAAATATGAAAAAATATGTATATATTTTGATTAAATATGTAGAAATATTAATTTATTTTAATCAAATATGTATAAATAAGCGATGACATCCAAATATGTGGAAATATGTTAAATAAAAGTAGACTCAAACTGCTTAAAAAGTGTCAGTATGAATACTTCTAGTTGAAAAACGTCTGTAAATTGCCTAGAAAAAATATGAAAATACATACGAATCCGTTCCCTAGTTATTATTAATTATTCGCAAATGATTTTTTGAAAACTTTTATTTACCAAAATTTTTTTTTTTAACTCTATGGTTTCTTTAATAATAATAATAATTAAAAAAAAAAAAAAAATGTTTTAACCACTCCGCCGACGGTCATTGACCATGGCAGATGTCTTTATAATTATTTTGTACACCCAGGAATGTATTTTATTTTTATTTTTATTTTAATAAATAAAGACTGTATAAATAAAATATTCCAATGAACGCACTATCCAGCCAACAACAAGAGGATTTTGCTAATGCCACTCATTGTGAATTTGTTGAACAAACGTTCAACGGGTTAGAGAAAAAAGTTCGTCTTACGGGGGAATTCGTTTGCGCAGCACATAATAACAACTGTAATTTAAATGTACAATTGCCGAATTTCATACCCGTATATACGCATAACCTTAGTGGATATGATGCTCATCCGATTATATTGCCTTTAGGCGTTGATCCGGGAGATGTGTGGGTAATACCAAATTCCGAAGAGAAGTAGTTTTTCGAAAAAGTTTTCCGATTGCCCATCCATGTGGCTTCGCTTTTTGTATACATACCGGTTTCTACCGGATACTTTAGAAAATCTTATAAATAACTTGACGGAATACCCTCAAATGGAGAAACAATTTCCCGACAATGACCAGAGACAGTTACTACATAGTAGGGGCGTTTTTCCATACGCCTATATGTCAGGTATGGAGAGAATGGATGAACGAGCTTTACCAGCTAAACGCTATTTTTTTTAACGATTTAACGATGAGCCCATATCCGATAGTGATTATCAGCACGCACAGAAGGTTTGGTCCACATTCCACATAAGCACACTTCGGGAATACACAGAATTGTATCTGACAACGGATATAATTCTCTTAAGCGACGTATTTGAATAGTTTAGACAGGTTTGTGTGTCTATCTATTACATCGATCCTAGTTGGTATTTTACAACACCTGGCCTGGCATTTGATGCATGTTTAAAATGTAAAAAAGTTAAATTGGATCTTCTAAAGGATTATGATAAACTGCTCATGATCGAATCGGGGGTTAGAGGCGGCATCACTTCCTGTGTTGCAGATACGCTAAAGCCAATAATCCTTACATACCCGGCTATGATGCCACGCAACCAACAAACTATATTCTCTACATAGATGTTAATACGTAGTAACTGCATTTCTTACTCTTCTTTCCTGCATTGACTCCGGAAATTTCTTTAATGCTGACGATTGACATTTCTCTGGATGTACTTTACTGCTTAACTTAATTTCTTCATAAATATCGATTTTTTTCTTAAATTTTGCAACCTAAGAGCAGCCAAAATGTACAACTTTGTTTCTAATATCATCATTGATGCTGTCGATTGTATATTTAATTAATCATCATCTTCGATATAACCCCTTTCGACCAGTTCGTGCATGTGGCAAAAGTGTTCTTTAAGTGTCTCTTCTTTTTTCATTTTCCTGCTAACTAACATCTGATGTAGAGCAGCACTATTTATCGTAGTTGGAAATTCAGCTCTTAATACTCTCCAAATTAATAATAAATAATTAAATTTAATAATTAAATAATTAACCAAATTGTTTACATTCGGCTCACAATTAATAACCGTTTTTGCAAATCCTTTTATAGATTTCTTTGCATAGATAAAAGTTTCCAAATCGTTCCATTTTGATAATTTTTTCATATCTTCAAACTCATTAATCCATCGATTGGTGGTGTAATTGTCACTACCAGTAATAGGACGAATAGAATCTTCTGTATCTCTTAATAAACATTTAGGATGGTAACACAACTCTGAATTACTTCTTTCTTCATCTTTTTTATTTTCTTTTTCTTTTACATCTTGCTCTTCACTATCTTCATCCTCTAGATCTTTAACCTCTTCATTTAATCTTTTTAAATCTTATAAATTCATAAGACTGGTACCAAGGAAGACGGAACGTAAGCATGATAGCTGACTTCTCTTGGATGTTGAAAAGGGACGACCTGCTTCGAGGCCACCGAAGACAAAGCACCAAAAGGAGCATGGAAATGAAAAGGAAGATTCTACAAGGACTTTTAAAGAATTAAGTAGTATTTTACTGTGTGTTTTCATTATATTTAATTGCTTTTTAAGGTAATTTTACTCATGTACCACTTGCAAATAAAATCTAATATTAAATACTATTGCTTTTTCACAATTTTTTTGTAAAATGCGAAGCGATTTTGTGAAAAATTCTTACGTGATGGTGGAAAATGGAGTTCATACAAAGAATAGCACACAAAAATCTATAAATATCAAGGATCAAATTTAAAACAATTTTCCAAAAGTTAAAAAATGCAGGCCTGTGAATCATCAAAAGTTATTTTTCTTTCTACAGCTGCTTTTTTATCCCTTTCGCCCGTTTTAACGAATTCAGTTACAGGCTCTCCGCTGGCCTCACCCTTGAACAACCCCAACCCTTTTTTTATTTTTTGTGCTGTAAAGTGTATGTCCTTTAGGACAGTCTGAAGTGTCCAGTTCGTCCATTATTTTTGTTATGTCACTGTAAAAGTCTTCCGTCTTAACTTCATAAATAAAACTGTCTGTATCTGTGTACAGTAACTTAAGATTGTCAGTATTGTACCTGCTGTATTGCAGTGGAACTCGTCCACCCGTTCTTTGGACAGATCAAGTATGGACATTCCAACATAAATCGGTTTGTTCATCGTGATCAGCTCAAAGTCCAGATGCACTGCTACCAAAGTTTCTGTGTCTACTGTCCGGCCCTTAAAGTCGGTTTAGCTATTAGTTTTTTCAGTCGTCTTTGTTCAGTCACCAGTTCTATTTTCATTCGTTTGCGAACGTCTTCCATAAATTTCCCAAAAACGCCGTTGTTCATAAGTTTGTCAAAGTCTTTGTCAAAGTCGTTCGTCGCTTGTTGTCTCATGTGAGTGTTGAGGTCGATGTAGGAACGAAGCCAACGGGACTGCCTGAATCGCAGCGCTCTATGTACTTTTACTAACCGGAGACCTAGGCCTATGGCTTGCTGCAAATTGTCAAAATGGACAACGTACTTCTTACCTTGTTCTTGGGCAAATTCTTGGACAACCTATCTAAGCTAGAAGACATGAAACGGAAGGTGTCCACAAATCTAACGGTTAGAGAGCCCACTTCTTTGCTGAAAGAAATATATTTCTCTTCGCTGTTGGAGATGACGTCAATGCGACTTGAGTCATACCCCAACTGGCGTACAATAATGTAGGCGTCATATCCGCTCAGATTGTGGAGGAAGACGGGAAGGAAACGAGGAGTGTGGAAATAATAATAATAAAGTTATATTAAAAAAAACTCAAAATACAAAATACATTTTAATTTATAAAAATAAAAGAAACTTATTACGGCATGGATATCCGTAACAAATAAAATTATACATTTTTAATAATTATAAACAATTTTGTGTTCTTGTGAATACGAAATAAACAGACCACTTTCTTTTCTTTTTTTTATACTAGAGAGAAAAAATAATAATCACACAAAATTAAGTAATAGCCAAAGAATACCTAATAATAATAATTTTTTTTTTGTGCCGGACTCCCGCCAAGGCAGCCTACCGGCTAAAACACCTCCTCCGGCACCAGGCCTAGCCTGGATTCGCTTATGCAGCACTACATCAGGCTAGGCCCCTATTCTATCCCCAATCAAGGGGTCCTCCCGCCAAACTCGATCAGCTCCCTTTGTTTGGTAATCAGCACCTTTCTAATGAAGCGTGCCACACATGCCCAACGCCGCCTACTAGTGAGCATGGTCGGTATTATCCCCGCAGGGGTAATGTGCCCGACATTTCGATCCAAGTCTCTCCTGAGACAACCCTACCTCTCACACACAAAAAACGTGTGGTGGGCATCGTCTAACACTCCCGGACAATAGCCGCAGTCACCACTGGTCCATTTCCCCATTTTCCTTAAAAACTCACAGAAATACCCTTGCCCAGTAAGGAATTGGGTAACGAAGTAATCTACTTCGCCAAAGGATCTCCCTATCCATGCACCAACGTCTGTGATAAGGCTGGCCGTCCATCTACATCTTGATTCCTCTTTGCAAGAAGATTGCCACTCTAACACCGTGTATGCACGCTTCTCTCTAGAGACCGCTACTTTATCAACTTCATGCCTTCTTGCATACACTCTTTCATCGGCCAAAAGTGCAATTGGGATGACTCCCGCTACAACCAGGACCGCTGGCTCCGAAACAGTCCGGTATGCCGAGGGTATCCGTAGGGCACCCAGCCTCTGCACCCGTGCCATTCTCTTTCTATAAGCTCCCTTTCTGAGTGCCTCTGACCATATTTCAGCCCCATACAACAGGATTGAGTGAGCGACACTCATAAGCACCCTGCGCGTACTGGCTCTGGGACCTCCTACATTGCTCATAATAAGCCTTGAAAGTCTGGTGATATTCTCTCCTGCCTTATCCGCCGCCTCCTGCAAATGTCTCCCGAAGCTCAACTTCGCATCAATTGTGATGCCCAAGTATTTCATGTCTTCCACCGAAACAACTTCTTCTTTGCCAACGTTCCACCGGTTTATTCGTTTTTTTTGTCAACATGGCAACCTCTGTTTTGAGGAGAGCCAGCGTTAATCCGTGTGCGGTCATCCATCGGTTGACCTTCCGCATTACTTGATTAAGCTTCAACTATGCCTTATTTACGTCCCGCGCAGCAATAAGCGCCACTACGTCATCAGCATAGCCAATCAACATTGCTTCTTCTGGTAGTTCTAGTCGCAAAAGGCTATCGTAGGTCACATTCCAAAGATCTGGACCTAATATTGATCCTTGTGTCACTCCAGTTGTAATCGATTGTGTCCTTGGTCCCTCCTCCGTGCAATAGCTGAGCACTCTATTGTTGAAGTAGTCGCTAATTACTCTCAACAAATAGTGTGGGATCTGAAAGTTCACCTCCAGCGCCTGCAGCGCGTCCTTTGCACACTCCTTACATATGTCCATAAGCCAGGCACTTGAAACCCTTTGGAACTGCGACTCTCAGTCTGACTCGACAGCGTACCCATCCTACTCTAACAAATCCTTCCTTCACTAGATCACTGGCTCCTTTCATGCTCAGCTGCACGATCGCTACTTTAAGCCCTCGTGCATCGGCCTTTGTAAGGTGGATCCTTATATCCCCGCCCGTCGTGCCCAGTTGTCGCTCAATTGCTTCTTTGATTTCACCTTCTTCCGCAAGAGAGTCCAGGTCCCTGATCTCAACTGTACTCTTGAGTTTAAGCTGCCGCGTAATCGCCGTGTTTTTTAGGACAGTGTTAAGGGCCGCCTCGAACGCAGCTCTGTCCCTAGTTCTGCTACCTAATTCAACCAAGATGTCTCCCGCTCTAGTTTGCCTAATGCAGTTCACCTCCGTCCCTGTATCTTCCGGTTTAACCTTTTCTCTAATTTCTCAGAGGACCTCGGTATACGATCTCCCTTCCGCCGGCTAATCAGTAGGACGTCTGGGCGGGTCTTCGGTTGTTTTTTCTTCTTTTTCATTTTTCTCCTCTTCTTGTCACTTCTTGCGACCATCTCTTGTTTGCTGGTTACCGCGACTTCCTGCTTTTTCTTCTGTCTCTGGAGATCCCGTTTCATCCTAGGTCAGACCTCGGTCCATTCATTAGGCGCCAGGTCTTCCGCCGCCTCCGCACCTTATGCTCCAATGCTTTTTCCTTCCTTTTTTCCAATACAGTATGCCCGGCGGGTGGAGATATTTGAGTCATGACTGACGCTAATTCCACTTGCCTCGGGATATCTACTCTAACCCTAGCCTGCTGTAGAACCAACCGCTGCAGTGCTAACCCCCAAAAACTTCTCAGCGATTGCACAACCTCCACCGATTCTTCGACTTCAAGCAGTCCGTCTTTAATATCCATACTAATGTTCCTTTGCCGGCTGGTCGCAAGTTTCATTTTTTTGATAACCTCCCGCATTCTGGCAAGCTCCTCATCCACCCTCCTACATGCGTCCTCCATATCTTTTTGCTCCGGAGATCCAACCGGTCCTCCTGCCAGAACTCCAGAAATGACAGGTGATTCATACTTTGACCGCTGCCTGGTTGATATCCTCTCCAACGGGCTAGATGAAGCATTTGAGTCGGACGACTTCTCCTCTGATTCCACCGTGACCTTAGTTGGCATGATGTCCGGTGGGGTTCTCCGCAATTTAGAACTCCGTTGAAAGGGGCTTGTATCGCCCACAGACATGGTTGCTACACCAGGGTTGCTCACAATCTTTTTTTGGGGTAGGGAACCCTCAATTTGTTTCCTGCGCTTTAAGAACAGTTTTTTTAATTGTACTATTCATTATATTGTAGTACTAAAATGGTAGCTCAACAACAACAAAATAACAAAACCAAAACACAATATTTATTTTATCTTTTACAACACAAAATAAACATAACATTGATCGCAAGCAATCGCCGTAAGACACATAAGACGCCAACTTGACTTTTTCTAGCGCGCACACCAGCGCTCCACATGGCATTATTATTATTTACTACTACATCTCGTCCAACCTGACGATTGAGCGACCCGATCAATCAACCTTTAACTAACATAGTGGAAGATAATTGGAAAATACATTTCTTTTGCCTTAAATGAAAGATAATCATAAATTATTGTTGACAAATAATCTTAAAACTTAATCATAAAAACGGTGCAAGCTTGTTCTTGAGGAGTACTCATAAACTAAAGTATAATAACATTAATTAAAAATGATACATAAATAATACATTAAAACAATAACCACAAAATGACATAATATTGAACATAGCAGAAGTCTATGCTAATTCACAACTCATAAAATTTGTGGCAATCATCACATAAGTGTCAAGTTTTATTAAAATGATTAACTAATTGTCAGTTAAAAAATCAAAATCCATGCCAGAGTTCGAACTTTCTTGCCATGGTCGCATTCTACCTGATTCAAAGACTCCTTCAAACGGTATGCCAGTAATTTGGTAACCGTCCACGTCCGCTATCACGTACCTATCATTGGGTAACACTTTCTTGACCTCGTACGGCCCCCTATACTTTGGTAATAATTTTTTGTTAATGCCCGGTGTTACGTCCGTATTAACTATCATAACATAGTCACCTTCTTTATACCTCCTAGGTGCTTTATGCCGTGCATCAAAGAGTTCTTTATTATGTGCTTGCGTATCCCCGATTGCTTTAGCAGCGGAGTCCCTAATTTCAACTAAGTTTCTATTCTTATCACTTTCATCTAAGTAAAATTTCAACGCGTCTAGTATTTCCCCTTGTTGATCCACACCAAACAGTAATCTACTAGGAGTATTTTTAATAGATCTGCAGAAGGTATTATTAAACGCGAATTCTACACGATCTAAAACAGTGTCCCATTTATGTAGCTCAGGCGTAATTTTAGCTAGAACTGGCGTAATATCGCGATTAAATCTCTCTATTTGCCCATTGGCTCTAGGGGTACCAGTAGCTATTAGGATATGTTGAATCCCCCTCTTCTCTAAGAATTCCTCAAACAAATTGGAGGTAAAGCCAGTTCCTCGATCAGAAATTAATTTAATTGGTTGACTATAATGTCTAAAGTAGTTCGTTAAATGTTTAATCGCTTCCTTACTATTGGTAGTTTTGCAAGGGTATAGTTTGATAAATTTCGTAAACCCGCAAACTACTTCGAATATGTATTTAAATCCCGCGGATGTTTTTTGCAAGGGCCCGTAATGATCTATATGTAGATGACTAAATGGAACATTCCCTTTATCAATACTATGCAGTTCCCCTTCACGCTTACCAGAGTTGGGTGAATAGTCAATACATTTAAGGCAATTCCTAACGTAATTTTTGATTTTATCTTTCATGTGTGGGAACCAGTAAGATCTTGTCACTAACTCAATTACTTTGTCAACACCGAAATGTCCCATTTCATCATGATAAATCTTAATAACACTATTCTCCATACTTTCAGGCACAAAAAATAAAATCTTTTTATCTTTCTTTCTATAGACTAAGCCGTTATTTAATTCAAACTTATTATGTTCGTTGTGTTCTAAATAATCTCTTATCTTGATAATAGCTTTATCTTGAGACTGCTGGAAAGCTAAATTTTGCTCCAACGTGTTCTCATGCAGTACTAAAACATTCTGGCATCTGCTTAAGGCATCAACGTGACCCATACCCTTCCCAGACCTATGAACTATTTGATAATTATAGTTTTGCAGCATTAGTGCCCATCTAGCTATTCTTGGACAGATGTCTTTTTTATCTAAGGTCAATTTCAAACTTTGACAGTCTGTAAAAATTTTAAAGGGTATTCCAAAAAGATAAATGTGAAATCGTTTTATAGAATATATCAAACACAGACATTCTAGCTCAAAGCTATGATACCTTTTTTCCGCATCACTAGTATGCTTACTGAAATAAGCAACGGGATGAAATTTCCCATCGTCACCTTGTCGCTGCATAAGTACCGACCCAAATCCTAGAGAGCTGGCATCACAATGTAGCTGGGTCTCAGCGGTGGGTGAATAAATAGACAAAACAGGAGGTGTCACTAGAAGTTTTTTAAGATTATTAAAACATTTTATATGTTCTGCATTAAATTTGAATTCGATCCCTTTCTTAATAAGATCATATAAAGGAGAGGCTAAAATTGAAAAATTTGGTACGAACCTTCTAAAATAACTAATCAACCCCAAGTAACTATGTAGCTCCTTTGAGTTCCGTGGAACTGGATAGTTAGATATCGCATCAATATGTTCACTGCAAGGAGAGATCCCATTTGCATCTACAGAATACCCAAGGTAATTTATACTGGTCATCAGGAACACACACTTGTCCAGACGTAATTCCAGCTTATTATCCTCCAGTAAACCTAAAACATCTTTAAGAATTGTCAAATGGTTATCAATTGTTTCCGTCGCAATCAAAATATCATCGAGAAAAACGCACACTTTTGAATCGAGAATGAGATATTTGAATATTTGATTAATAAACCTAGCGAAAATTGCTGGGCTATTGCACCACCCAAACGGCATTCGCAAATACTCGTACTGTCCTAGCGGGGTGATAAACGAAGTGTATTTAACGGACTTTTCAGCTACCCTAATCTGATGAAACGCACTCTTAAGATCGAGTTTAGAAAAATATTTCTTTCCTTGGAGCCTATCCAATTGGTCATCGATTAATGGGAGCGGAAATCTATCTTTAATCGTGACTTTATTTAGTTCTCTGTAGTCAACGCATAACCTTAACTCCCCCGTTTTTTTCCGAACAAGTACAATAGGCGAAGCGTAAGGGGATCTGCTCTCACGAATAATTCCCCTCGACAACAGATCATCAATAAGTTTTTGAAGTTCACTTTTCTCCGTATGTGCTAACCTTCTCGGACTGAAATTAAACGGTTTGTGACCAGGCACTAATTCGATTTCTACCTCTGGATGAATGACTGACTTGTTATTCGCGGTATTATCGGCACCTAAATAATTTTTAATAAGTTTTCCTACAGAAAGCTTATTCTCTATGCTTAGATTCTGATTCAAAATAATTTCTTTTTCACTCGTTACTACATTATTATTTATTAGCATTAAAGCTTGCACGTTCGAGTCATAACTTTCATCTTTAATATCTAAATTATGTTTACTAGCGACAATACTAACGGTATCAGAAAACGTTATGCATATTTGTTTATTTGAGATGAAGTCTCTACCTAAAAGGCAACTACAAGGAATTGCATTATTATTAACAACATAAAAATTAATATCTAAAAATATATTACATGAATTTAAAAATACTTTTGTACAAAATATACCTATAATGCTTAATTTGGACTTATTTATACCTTCGTACTGCTTAATATTGGATGGGGCGACTAGAATTCTGTCAGACTCCACCATGTCATTCCTAATTAATGAAATGCATGATCCGGAATCTATAACAGCTTCTACTTCACTCTGTACTCGGCTTCCATCTATCACCAAAGAAGTATAATATGGCGGCAGTGGAGGTTTTTCTGCCACAATGCCCACCACCTTAGAAGTTGAGGCTGCAACGGATGTTCCTGCTGAGCGCTTTCTGTTTGGGCAACTGTTTTGTAAGTGGCCCTTTTCTCCACAGGTGTAGCAGGAGCCCCTTTCCCGCCTAGGACGAGGACATTCTGCTGCTCGGTGACCCTCGCCATTGCAGTTGTAGCACTTGTTGTTCTGCGTAAACTTAGACGCCTTGCTACCCTCAGTTTTGAAAGTCAGAGCGGAAGGTTTCTGTTTATTTTCCAATTTCTCTCTTATGCTTTCATAAATAATTATCTTGTCTTTAAGTTCCTTTAAACTTTTGGCCTCATACAACGTAATTTTATTGTTGACCGCATCTGGTATTCCGTCTACAATATACTGGATTAACGCCTTCGGTTCCACTGACCCTCTGGATGCCATTTCTCTCATGGTAAAATAATATTGTTGCAGACTTTCATTTTTCTTAGCCCGTCTCTCACTAAGAAGGCGGTGCAAATCTGCACTACTTATACGGTGAGAAAACTCCTCCAACAGAGCAGCTTTTAATTTATTAAAAGTACACAATCCCTTTTCACTTTGTACGAACAATTTTGCTAAACCTGTCAAAGAACGCTTTGCAAAAACTAGCTTCTGTATGTCACTCCATTCCATTATATCAGATAATTCTTCGAAATCCGAGGCCCAAGCTTCGATGGAATAGTCATTTTCGCCGCTAAATGAACGTATGGAATCTTGCACATCGCGAAAAGACATTACAAATTTACTGGCCTTCTCTTTTCTAGTGGTCATAACCTCTGCATCAACATATTCGTTATAACTCTTTCCTTCTGCCTCACTATCGGAATCTTCTTCCACCTTACTTCTAGGTGCTAGTAGTGCTAAATCGATAAAGCAATCCAATAATGTAATAGTCATATCATCGAAATCATCTTCACATTCCAAATTTAGTAAAGCACAAATCTTGTACAGTTCACTTATTTTCAAGTTTTCTTTAATCCAACTAAATTTATCTTTATAGCTCTCAGAATCTTTTAAGAAATTAAAACCTGTAAATTCTTTAATTCTTTTCCTCTTATTCCTATTACCTTCTTCAGAAAAAATAAATTTATGGAAACTTACAATAGTTGAAAGTGCAGCATTACTAATGTTGGCCGCTATTGCCTGATAATCTCCTAATTTACTCTTTTTTTCTTTTTTTTTTAAAGATAAACTAAAGAACTATTCTAACAAAACAAATGTCTAATTATTACTAAAAAAAAATATTTTAAACAGTTTAACTTAACCACTTAACCTCACCTCACTATCACCAAAAATTGTTTGTCTTTTATTTATAGTTTATTTATTGTGAACCCCACACCTGAGAATTGTAGTACTAAAATGGTAGCTCAACAATAACAAAATAACAAAACCAAAACACAATATTTATTTTATCTTTTACAACACAAAATAAACATAACATTGATCGCAAGCAATCGCCATAAGACACATAAGACGCCAACTTGACTTTTTCTAGCGCGCACACCAGCGCTCCACATGGCATTATTATTATTTACTACTACAATATAAAAGTTCATCAACTTCATCAACTCAATAACTCCTTCAGGATATTTTGGGACAGGGAATTAAGGGGAAAAAAAAATTATCCGAGCCAACACCCAGCCAACTCCCAGCCAACCAAGAGCGCCATACCCCCGCACCCGCGACGCGCCCGCGATCGGTGGCCTCGAACAGATCCCCCCGCCCACAACGGCAGGCCCCTACCCGGTCGCCAACCGGAACTACCACTGCAGACGAGATTATACACCGGCTGGTGTGGCAGCCAGTTCATGATGGCTAATCCGACCCGGGCCACTGTTAAGATGTACCCTCCGGTGGAAGGCCCGCCCCACGAAGGGAGCCGCCGGCGCGGGAGAGCCCCGGCAAGCAGGCGCGGACCGAAATGGGAAATATGTGATGAGAACCAAGGGTTAAGGGGAAACTGTAAAGAAACGGGAGCGGACACAAAGGATAGAGGTAAAATGTCAATGGAAAGTTGCCCCTTTAGTCGCCTCTTACGTCAAACGGGAGACACTGTGGCCCTATTCTACAACCCCGGAACCACAGGGGTGTAATAATAATAATAATAATAATAATAATAATAATAATAATAATAATAAATAATCAACAAATCAGCAGGTCAATCAGAATTCAACATCGTTACTTATAAATAAATAGTTTACAAAGCAATACTCTTTAAAATAATGCTGCCTTCACTGGGAAATTAGAGAAAAAAAAATTAAATTAAATATCAAAAATAAAATCAGAAATTAGAAATTATGAAACTGAGGTTTTTCAAAGATCAGACCATCATTTTATATCATCAGCAGCTGTATTGAGCATCCTGCTGTACTTCCAAGCACCAACTATATATTTATTCAGATTAGTCCATTTTAGGCCAAAAGAGAGAAACTCTTTTTATAAAAGAGTTATAAAAAAGTCAAATGAAAGAAATCTTTCACCAAAAACTTCTAGGCGATAAGAGGCGAGGATAGGACAGACCGCTACAAAATGGAAAGTATCCTCCTGAACCCTATAATTACAGAGGGAGCATTCTCCCTGACCTTCAGGGTTATAAGGTTTATAGTTGAGGTTCAGCAGTTCTCTAATCAACCTGATCACCCATCGCACCTCTTCAATACTACTGCACACCTCACCTCTATCGCTCAAATCCGCACACCTAACTTCATGATTCAGCAGCTTGTAAGTGTACACAGTGAACTGATGTGAAGCCTGCGCCCTTTCAATTTGCTTAAGATTAAAATTCTCTTTTAGGCGAGCCACTATAGATTGGAGTTTTAAATTAAGAACTTCTCTTTCAGACATATCAAAACTAAGGGCAACTCCAGTCTGTGCAGCTAAAGTGATCCAGTCCCCAGCCCAAGATACTACCAGCCTTAGAACTTCTTCCGCGATTACTCGGGGAAATCTTGAATGGTCCATATTCAATACCTTCACTAAATAGCGACTATTTAACGTTAAGGAATAATGGAAAATAGGCTCTAGACCAGTCTCTAAGTGAAGTATGTAAGTTGGGGTGAAATTTGGTACGGCGAATAACTTTCTAATGAAAAACCAAAGAACTTTTTCTACTACATTAAAATAGTCTAACCCCCACACTTGCGCTGCATAGCAGAGAATCGCTCGCGACACGGCAATGAATACATGAAGTTTCGACTTAAGTGGAATATGTGGTTGCATTGTCGCTCTTCTCCAGACAAAGTTTATTGCAAATTTAGGCGCCGAAGACTTATCCAAAAAGTGAGGTTTCAAGGACAACCGAGAGGTCAGTAAAATGCCTAGATACATGTATCGATCTATCACTTCAATTTCCCGAGCCTTGCATGTCCAACGCTCCCTAGCCCCAAGTCTACCACCACGACGAAAAACGACCACCTTAGATTTTTCAAGGTTCACCTGGAGATTCCACCTCTCGCAATATCCCTCTAGCCTCAAAATATTTTTTTAAGAATATGCGGCTGATCAGTAATTAATACTATATAGATAGATAGATAGATAAACTTCTGTATTTGATGTTATTAACATATTACAGGGGTTCTGAAATGTACAATAATTTTAAATAACCACTTTTATTGAGTAATAAAATAAATTAAACAAAATTAAACATTTCTTTGTAAACAAAAAATAAAAAATAATAATAATCATACTGATATAAATTAAACATTTTTAGCTGCAATAAATTATATTTCTTTATTCATCCGTCACAAATGATCTTAGCTTTAAAGATTCTATTACATAATAGTATATCTGATTTAGGCGATATGTGTTTATTTTTAGAATGTTTATTAGCTGAGACTCTTTTTGAAGAAACTCTCGCAGGTAATGTCTTCTCAACTGTGAATACAGTGGACAGACAAGGAGAAAGTGCGCCAGGGTTTCATTTCTATTTAAATTGCACATTGTACAGATTGAGTTAGTATCTATGTGGTAATAACCTTTCTAGATCTGATTCTCAATGCCTTGCAACTCGATACTCGAATCTGGCTCACCACTCTGAGTTTGTCTAAAGCGCAAGTATAGTAAATATAATCCTCATTTAGACCCAATAAACTGATATCTCTATACAAGCGACTATTTGACCTCGAGCGAAAGAACATGGTTAGTCCACTTTTCAATCAAATCTGGTACCCACCTCATTTGTTTTATGCACCTCTCATTATCGCAAAGAACGAAGTCAGATTCGCCAATAACAGCAAGCCATTGCTGCAATTGGGAGAACTAATTCCACTCAACTTTGTTACCCGCTCGTTGAGTCAAACCCCTCATTCTACATAACGAAGTTTAGGCAATCGGTTGTCATTCATGTCCATGATGCGCAACCAGTAACCCAGGATCCTCTTAAACACCTGTACACTTGATGCCAATCTGCCAGATTCAAGCCTCACCATCCAGTCTGGAGTGTTCTTTGGCCAACACATCAGCTTTTTCATAAACTTGAGCTGCACCCTTTCAACAACGTATAAATATCTGTTTGCCCAAATTTCTGATCCATACAGGAGAGTTGATGAAATTATGGTTTCTAGCAGTTTGATCTTAGTTTCCCACTATTTAGATCTACCATTACTAAGAATACTTAAAACTTTTCCCATCTGTGGGGTTGATCTGCTCACAAAATAATCAGCAGCTGTTTTATATTTACAATTAAATGTGAATGGAACTCCCAGATAAACATATTTTTTACAAAACAGTATTAGCTGACCTTCGTAAAATACATCTCCTAAAACTTTCGGGATAATTTTTGTTTTTTCTGAGTTTAACGTAATTGAATTGTTTTTACAATATATTTCCAATGTTTTAGTTTTCCTGGTTAAATCTGACCAAGATTGACCAAACATTAACCATCATCGGATAATAATATCTTTTTTACTATTAATATTCAATCCAACATGATCAGCTTTTGCAAAGTATTCTAAAATATTGCTAATGTATAAAACAAACAACAATGGACTGGGAACCTGCTCGTTGCTTAAAATCGTATTGAACAAGTTTAACAAATAGTGCTCCCACTCAGATGTAAGATGTTTAAACACTTCATTAGGAATTTTATCAGTACCGGGAGACTTATGTAATTTGCATGATTTTATTATTAATTGCAATTCCTCTAAATCAATGTTACGATCCAGATAAGGATCGCTTATAGAATAAAAATTATATTTAATATACATCCTAGAAGGATACACAGCCTTTAAAAAATTATTCCATTCAATTATGCTGATACAGTTTTTTGGACCGGTTTTACAGTAAAATATTTAACAGTATTCCAAAACTGCGCTATTTTTAACATTTGAAAATTTTGAAATCAATTCCCCTGTGAATACATTCTTTTTTTGAGCAATTAGTTTTTTATAGTTTTTTTTTTAACAGATAAATAATTCTTTATCAAGTCGGAGTTGTTTGGCTCATGTTTAAACAGTTTATATGCATTCCTAACATTTCTTTTTAGTATGGTAAGGTCTCCAGTGAACCAAGGCTTTTTATGATATCGAGTGGTGTTTGCATTTAATCGCCTCTTAAATACGTATCAAACCGCTATTTAGGGCTGCTTTATAGACAGCTACCAGAAAGTTAGAATTCAGATAATCAACGGTTACACTGTTGTTATAAATGTTGTCACTTAACAAATGGTATTTAAACAGTTCTACTTAGTTAATATCCCACTTAATATATTCGTTGTACTTATACTCTTTCAATTTACTAGAGCGGTTTCGGTTAATACTAAAATTAAAAATTAATGAACATAATAAGTGATTGGAGTATACGGAGATTATTGAAAAATCATGAATTTGGTTAAAAGTGAACAGGTTAGCCCATACCAAATCAATACTGCTACACCCGTTCTTACTGAAGCAACTGAAGTTTCCTGGGAAATCTGATGGACTTCTGCCATTGCATACAAACATCTCATTTGACTCCATAACATCAACTAACAATTTTCCTCTAGTATTTATTTTATTATCAAGAACACTTCGTTCACCACAAAAGTTAAGATCCTCAAAAAGATGTTCATCAAATGAATTTAAATTTCCAATCCTAGAATTATAATCACCTCCAATAACTTTGTAAGAACAATTAGGATACTTAAAATTTAAGTCGCAAAACAGGTTTTCAAGAGACTCTTTGCAAAAGTCAGTGTCCACACTAGGTGGCCAGTATACATTACCCAGTATAAACAATTCATTTTCCACAGAAAACTTAATAACTATGTACAATTGGGATGCATCTATAATTTCTACATTTTGAATATATTTGCGTGCAAGAACCAATAGACCTCCACTTGCGCGACCCCGGAATTTACCCTTTATGGCCTTTCTCACATACATACATATTAAAATCATTTAAATAATTCGGTAATACAATCTGGGAAGAGGTAACCCAAGCTTCAATTAAACATATTATACTGAATTTAGATAATAGATATTGTTCATTGCTATCTAACTTAAAAAGATTCTGGAGACCGTCAACATTCCAAAAACGAACTTTTAATTTATCAGTTTGATCTGAATACATTTCATTACCTGAGCAAACACCTTCATCAGAGAAACCCCTTAGTTGCTACGTACTGAGTGCACCACCTGGACTGTCCTGATTCAGACCAATCTCGGACTTCATTTCAAATCTTTTAATAAAAGATTCGAGGGAACTGACTTTTCTTATAGGTGGCGAATTTCTTAGCAAGGCCTTCCTCTTCTTTGATTTTGGACTAGTGAACTTACTAAGTGCAGAATTATTTTTCGAAGAGGGACCGGCGGGATTCTTATCTTTAACAAAAATCTCAGCGGTTTTCTTGCCTCCTATCTTAGGTGTGCCCGCTACCTCTTGCGTAGAATCACTTATCAGTTCGTCACCATCTGCAACCCCGGTTAAATTCTCAAGAATTCTTTCTATATTGCTCCTTCCTTCCATTTGAGAATTAAAATTGGATTTTCCTAACAGTTCAAGAATACTATTTGAACTAAATAAATTTTGACATTGTTCCAACGAGAATTGATGCCCGTTGATGATCAGTCTGTCCCTCCACATGAAAGCCCGTTGATTGTTTTGTCGAGCTCGTATTAAATATGGATGTAATTTCTTTCTCATCTCTCGTATTTCCTTTGGATAATCCTCAGAAATACTTATATTGCAACCTTTTAGATTAAATGCAGCCTTCAAAATTTCAAATTTTTTCCAATTACTTTGAAGTTTAACTAAAACAGGTCTATTACCTTTCACTTTGCCTAAACGGAAAATAAAATCGACTTCACGCGGTTCTAGTAAAACTGACATTTTTGTTGAAAATAAATCTATAATTATTTTAATTAAATCTAACGGTATCTCATTAGGCAGTTCATTTAAATGAAATATAATCAGGTTATTTTTACGATGTGCATCATTAAGTTTTGTTATACCTCTTTCATTTTCTGCTATGGCTTTGACTATATCCACTTGAACTTCTTCGATCGCATTTAATTTTTTCTTCGACTCTTCTAACTGCTCTTTGTAGAATTTAAATTGTTCATTATTTTGGCGTATTTCATTTTGAAGCCCTTTTATTAAATTAGCAATATCCAATAAAGATAACTCAGAAGACATATTTTTTAAAAAATCTAAGTTTTCAATTAAATGAATCTTTCTCAAAATAGATAACTTTATTTTACGTTTATTTTAACTTTAAATAGTATTAATACTATAATATAGCTAATATTATTATTATTATTATTATATATAGCTAATACTATTAATACTATATCGTCCGCGTATAGCAAAGTTTTAATTGCGTGACTTCCCACCTTAACTCCTGTTTCAAATTCATCCTCTAAATCATTTATAAATAATGCAAAAAGAAGAGGGCTAAGTAGGCAGCCTTGCCGTACTCCACTACACACGGGGAATGTGTCAGTTTTACCCGACGGAGTCCAGACCGAAGAAACTGATCCATTGTACATATTCTTTAGAACATTTATGAAACGTGAAGAGATCCCGGCATTAAATAATTTCAAGTAAAGAGCATGACACCCTGTCAACAGTGTCAAATGCTGTCTTGAGATCTACAAAGAAAGCATATAGTTTATTTCCTTTTCTCTGCAACCGCATCTTAATAATGTTGACCAAAACAAATATGCAATCAACCGTGGAGTAACCCTTCCTGAAACCAGCCTGGCACTCTCTAAGTATATTATTTGTGCGAACAAATACCTCCAACCTGTTCAAAAGGAGTCCACAAAACAATTTACCAATGCAATTCAAAAATGATAATCCACGATAGTTTTTGACATCAGATACAGACCCCCTCTTAAACAATGGAAATATAATGGATTCCTTAAAATTGAGAGGGACATTGCCCACAAAATAAATTTCATTAAAAACAAGGAGGAGCATTTCAAGATAACCTGTGGGTCCGTTTTTAAAGAACTCATAACTCACTCTATCAACTCCAGTCTTTATCCAAAACTACATATAAACCTCCATAGTAAAACCACCATCTAACTCTGGAGAAACTTTTAGTGGGGGAGCATAATAATGGAGAGTACACAGGGAGCGAGTTGAATACAGTAACGTCTTAAAATGATTAACCCACTTAACTGGGGAAATGCCATTATCAATCCTATGCCCAGATATTATAAAAGATTTCGCCAAAGCCCAAAAATCTTTACTTAGCTTAACGTTTTTAATTTTCCAGTAAATTCTAATAGTACACCGACTTTCTTGCCGCCATTAAACATTGATAGTTTCTGTCCGCTTCGAAGTAGGTTTTTTAACAATTTGAGAGGAGCTTTTACGACATAGATTAAGTGACAACTCCAATCACACCAGGGTTGCCTTAATAACTTTTTTTGGTTATTACTAGGCCCATGCCAATAGGCAGCTTTCGGAATACATTCAACCAGCTGAGTCAATGCATATTCTAGATAACATTTTCCAAGATCACTAAACTGCTGAATCTCCCTATTTATTATCATTAACCCACCTTATTTGAGAAAGTAAGGGAAAAAACTGGTTCATCTAAGCTGCATGATTTTAAAGAAAATGTAATTGGGAGATGAATAGTATGCATTTGCGGGTTCTGTGTCATTTTTTTTTGCGCACGTGGCTAATAAATAACGAGACTGACCACAGGAGAGCGCTGTAGGTGCACCCCCACCCCCACTACAGTGCCATATCATCGAACTGGAGGGGCGTATATGACACCTCCCACATAACGAGACTGCGCCCGCTGGGGTGTACCCGCGCGGGTATACCCCCGCCACGACCCCCGCTCATAGGAGGTGAGCCCCGCGGGTATACCCCCGCCTCCCAAGTAGTGTACCCCCGCTCCTTGGGGAGGACCCTCGCTTCCAGAGGTGTTCCCCCACCCCTGGGAGTGCTCATATCCTACACCACAGGTGACAGATAAATAACGAGACTTGCCCATGTCCTACGTCACAGCTGGCTAATCTCGTAGGGGTGTACTAATACATAAAAGTGTATGTAATCATGTTTTTAACCCAGGATGTTTCCATAATACATAAAACTTATAAGGTTGTTTCCATCTTCCGTTCTTTAACTAGGGTTGTGATTGAGAGAATATAGGAGGATAATCACATAGAATATGTTCGTAACATGCATACTTAGCAGAATTTTAGTGTAAGGTTATGGATAACCTAATGTAACCTCCTCATATTGTGTTTCAAAACACATCTTGCTATGCTATTCATGACCTTGCTATGCTTCCATCGATGCCAGTTTCAACGATCCTGCACCTTCATCCTGTACCATGGAAGCGCTCACAGATGTGTTCCACTCCTACGTAATACACTGTTGGTCACACCCATAGGTGCGCATCTCTACACATCCTCGTACCAGGGGCGTGCGCGTGCACAAAACATAATACTTACCACATAATTAATTAATCATTTGTGGGGGTTAAATAAAAAAAGTTTTAATAATAAATTGATGTTTATTAATATTTACAATATATGACTTAGGTATTACTAAAATTATTTACAGTTTTCGTCAAATACACTTTAATGTAATTACATTTGTAGATTTCATCTAGTTTGGTGATTATATCAAAACATAAACTAGAGATATTGCAACATTTGCAAGTATCCGGGCCTTCTTCACATTTCGGATTTGACCAACAACAATTTTTATAGTGATAGTCTTTATAATCACATTTTGTCACATATGTTTGAGATAATGTTTCCAATTCTAAATAGTTTCATGTATAAAAGCATAAATTGAAGGGAGTTTGCATTTCTGTTTGTAAAAGTAAGTTTGGAGAAATCTTGTTGAAATTGATGAAAGAAAGGGTATGATTTAACAATAGACCATTCCTCCATTATTACTAACACAATGAGCGCTCGGAGACAACTGAGCCTGGAGAACGGAGGTGATGTACACTAAAGAGTAGGGATGCGATACAGTTAGAACACCAAAGTTGAGGTAAGAAATTACCTTGCTATGCTATTCAGCGAAGCGATTTCAGCGTCCCCCACTCCTACAGCACACACATGGGGGGGGCCATCCTCATCCCGTACCATGTGCGTGTTACTTACCACATAATAGTTATTGGTGGATGATAAAAAAATAAAAATAAATAAAACAAGTGTTTTAAATATAAATTGATATTTTTATTACCTTAATATTTACACATTCAATGAGGTATTAACATTTACTTACAAAAGTAGGAATATAAATGAATGATCTAAATATTACATATTACAAATCTAACATTGGATGTAATTACCTCACATTACGTCAAAAAAAAGATTAGCTATTGTGATGATGATGATGCCGTGTCTAGCCGATAATGTCCAAAAGGTAGGGTATCTATGCAATCATCTAAAATAAAACGTTTATCATCAAGCGAGGATAAACTCTTTTTATTGCATTGCATTGTGAACAGTTGGTGTTTTTTAGATTGTATAGATTTAAATGAGGAATGTAAAAGAGAATCTTTATTGTGTAAAATGGATAGATAGTCGGCGAAAGTGATCTTATTAACGGCACTCCTTTTGATGCCTTTAGCCTTTTTCACAATTCCTCGTTTAAATCAAATCAAATTTATTGCTTCTAAAAATTTAAATTTTACAGCAAGGAGTTCAACATTTAACAAAACTTTCTACATAAATCTAAACAAAATAATAGTTATTCTCATAGATGCACAAAAAATAAAGAGAATTTTTTTTTTTTCTTTTGATACAAAAACTTACATATATACGATAAATTTAACAAAACATTGGCAAGAGGACATAAAAATATAAAGAATACAGAGACTTTATAACATTATATAAGAACTTTGACTCTTTGTACAGTTACTGCAACTATTTTTTACGATTTAATTTACTAATTATTATTACTTATTTATTCTGAAAATGGAACATTTCAACTTAAAATTGTTTTTGCTTTTTAATGTCTGTTTAATTTCTAATTTATAACCAGGGTTTCAATTTTTTTCTTATTTCTAAACATTTTATGACAAAGTAATATAAGTTTTTAAATTCTAACTCTGAATAGGGATTCAAGATTATATCTAGCGCATCTAACTTTAAACCCGGTAGTTGTCAAAATACTTAATTCTAAGTGCGCTAAATGTACGGCATTCCAACAGAAGATGCTCAAGCGTATCCAATGAGCCACCTTTACAGAATGAGCAATTTTCAGTAGGGTTGAAATCATGTTTACCATCTTTAATCACAATTCTAGGGTATTTTTTATTTGCCAGTCGGGTCTGTGCAATTAGTTTAAGAAAGTGCAACGGAAGTTTCAAGGACAGATAGAACGGTGCGGAATTGTACTGACTCACAAACCTAATGTAGCAGTTGTATCTTGTTTTGAATAAAGATTCTAGATCAATACTAATAAGATGATTTTTGTAAGCATTTAATAAATTATTTTTGTTTTTTCTTATTTCATTGTAGTCCTGAGAGATCCATAAATGAGTGGCTCCTATTTTAGTAAAATAATTGTATAAAAAGGAACACCAGTTAAAAGGAATTTGTGTATTACGATTATCATTCATTCCAAGCAATGTTATCCACCATGATAGAACCCTCTTAAATGTGTGATAGTTGATATGAATTCTGTTTAGTTCATGTCTAATTAGCGCGTCAGGAGTTGATTTTGGCAGCGGTAAGAGTGATTTGAAAAATTTAATTTGTACTTTTTCCAAGATGTCCGCATAGGGTGATGCCCAAATTTCCCCACAATATAGCAATACGCTATTTACCATCGAATCAAATAGTACTTCTTTAGTCCTCCATATATCTGATTTTCCTTTGGATAGTATTTGTTTCACGTTTGCAGCTGCAGTTATGCTCATTGATTTAATATTCACTCGCTCTTCTAAATTTTCCACTTGATGAAAATATGATACCGAGATATCTGTATTCTCTGATTAGTTCCATTTCTTTCTTCTTGAAAATAAATTTCTTCTGTTTTCCTAAATTACCCTTTTGAAAAGGTATTATTTTACTTTTGGCTACATTAACATATTTAACAAGTTGTTTTCACAATATGTTTCAAGCAAGTCCAGTTTTAACTGCACGTCTATCCAAGAGTAACCTAGCAGAACTATATCATCAGCATAAGGAAGCATGATGACATCCTCCTTTTCGTTAATTGCTACGCCTGTCACACCGTGGTCCCTAAAGAAAGTTACTACATCAAACAGAAAAATGGAAAATAAGGAAGGGCTGAGGTTCTCTCCTTGCAGTACCCCCTCTGATACCCTGAACTCCTTTGTCTGTCTACTATCGCTTTCTATAAACACAGAGGCATTATCATAGAGATCCTTCATGATGTTTACACCTTACCGTAGATACCAGCCTTGTTGAGTTTGTTCCATAGTACTGTGTGTGATAGGGAATCAAAAGCCCTTTGTAGGTCTATGAATATTCCGTAAATTTATAAACATGCTCCTGCTAAAACCCGATTTTTGACAAAGTTTAAATGCATTTTTAACTTCCTTTTTTGCTCTAAAACAATCGCCATTGAACCAGTTTTTATTCTTGTTGAATATACAATTGTTTGTTCTAACTACCTTCATACCACTTTCAATTGCCGCTTTATCTATGGAAAGGATTAAATTTTCATTTAATTCATTAATTGAAGGACTATTAAAATAAATGTTATTAGATTCATCCAGAATCTTATTAAAGCGTTCTATACATAAAGGTTCTTTGTTAAAAAATGAATATGTTTGTTTACCGTGTAATTTATACGAAACAGTTAGATGATTAGCATTTACATTTAATAAAACTGGTAAATGATCAGAGATTTCAGGAATTTTTAAAACTTCAAAATCCAGTTGTGAATCGAGAAAAAGAGAATTTATCCAAATATGATCTATTACACTACAACCGTTTCTACTGATATAAGTGTAAGAAGCTCGTCGATTTGCATTAGACCTGCCGTTACAAATAACCATGCCAAAATCTTCCATTATTTCTATAATACGGTTAACCTGACTATTAATAACTGTATCCAATGTATATCTAATTCCATGAAAAGAAGAATTCATAAAAATATCATCCTCAAAACTATTCAAATTTGATATTCGTGCATTGAGATCACCTGCTATTATTATTTTACATTCATTATAATTAGTGAACATTTCAAACAATAAATCATTAAACATTTCAAGTGTAGCTGAACTTACATTAGGTTTCAGATAAACTATTCCTATAATTATTAGATCATTATGAATAACACACAAAGAAAATCCAAGAGTTTGAGCAACTGATAATTTCCACATTCTCAACAGATCTTTTATTAATAAAATCTAAAATACCGCCTGAGGGTCGACCAACTAATTCATTTTTTTCAGCTAAAATATTTAACGTATTAAACTCATTACAAAACTCCGGGATGCGAAAAGTGTCAGTTGTCAGCCAAGTTTCGCAGATACCCAATATATCCAGATTTTCAAATAAACAAATATTGTCCTTATCTAGTTTGAAAATATTATTGTATCTTCTGACGTTCCAAAAAGCAAGTTGAAAACCTCCTAGGACACGTTTGCTACTTCTTTTTTTTCTCGGGTTGACGAAAAAAATCTATCGTTTCTCTCAGAAGATTGCGGCTTGCTCCGTTTTCCTCTAACACTCCCTCTACTCATCTCGGAAGCGTCCGAAGTGTCAGATTCTTCACTTATAAAAAGAAAATTCGACTTTTCAGATTCCAAAGGGTTTAATTTAAAACATTCGTTGAGATCATTTTTGTTTCTGATTATTTTTGGTGCTGAATTTTCTGTAATTCGTACAAAAATTTGACCATTTCGCACCCAAACAAATTTTAATTCGTTCGATTTTTTAAGAACGCGGGCTTCTCTGAACAGCTGATTAAGTTCTGGTGAAACAACTCGGAAATATAAATTGGAGAATGAGAATCCTCTTCTACAAACAACCCTCTAGTCAGACGAATCTTATTATCTTTAAGAAACTTCATAAACAAGATTTTATCTCTACTTTTAACAAACTTTACTACAATCGGTGGAGGATATTGGGGATTTCTAACTTTCATACGATAGCAATTTAGAATGAAATTTTGATCAAAATCAAAAGAAATATGTTTACATATTTTGTCGAATATTTTAAATGGGTTCTCGCCTTCACTAATCGGTAAATTTGAAATTTTAATTGCATTATAATGAACAGCTTGTTTTAACTGAGTTATCTCAGTTTTTAGGGTAATATTTTCTTTTTTAAGTTCATTGTTATAGCTTTTTATTTCGTTAATATCCTGCCTAAATTTCTTAATTTTTTTTTCAAGTAATTTTCACTTGAAACAAATGATAGCGAGATTCGCTTATTTTCTTCATTTAAATTTTTATTTGGTTTTCAATAGAAGATAGTGCAGAAAAAATATTATTTAGTACTGACTCACCAACGCCTATGAGCTTATCCCCTCCAGCAGGCACACCTGTGCTATCAATGTTTATGGTATCAACACTCATTCTCCCCACCACTTAAATGTTACTAAACTAATGGATTCTTTAATAAAATTTATTAAATTAAAAAACGTTTTTATCACTAAACTAGTCGATAAATTTTTGTAGAAATTACACATGCATATGCTTCAATTGCTTTTCTTCGAGATTGCCAATTTTTAAGTCATTCAAACAATTAGAATTTTGAAAATTCACTATTTTAACTCAGAGCGATGTGTACTGTCTCACGGTCACTGTTGAACAATTCCTAGTTTAAATATTCTAAGGCTATACATTTTCGGCCTTAATGCAACCAACTCTTCAATGGGATCCCTACCAGTCTCATCAGAGAATTTACCCAACACCTTCTTATTATGTGTCGAGAAACATTTATGTGTAGGTGGGTAGTTGGAAGAGTCAAAGTGGTCTTTCAATACTAAAATGTCGTCATAAACGTCCTTGGTTTCGATTTTATAGGGATAGGAGTCAGTGTCGGAATAGAGTAAGGTTAAGAATAAGGTCAGTGTGGTGTATAGTATTTTAACATTACCTGATATTGAAAATGATACATGTAGTGTTTGGACAGCTCTAAGATGGGAAACCCTACATAAATGGGGCGGTCGAAATAAATGGACTATGCAAATGAACTGCAACAACGTTTTCATTAAAAATGGTTCGATCCTTAAAGTTGGGCCGTTTGGACAGCTTGAGCAATGCTTTTTCGGAAATAACAATCTTAATGGATAAACGCTTTCTCTTGTTTTCGATGCATTTACCAAAAACAGAGTTATTAATCAACTTATAGAAATCCTTTTCAAAATCATTTCGAGCCGCCTTTCTAGGTTGGTATTGAGCTCGATGTAGGGCGGTGTTTCCCAACGTGGGGCCCACGCCCCCCAGGGGGGCAATTCGAAAATGGACTCGACACGACTTTAACCCTTTCGCTCCAGGCCATTTAAATGCAATGCTAGATATCGGTGCCAAATTTAACAAAAAAAAAGCAAATTCTTAAATAAATGCGGTAAATAATTATTAGGTATAATTTCGTTTGACGAGACCAAAATATCAACTGGGTGATTGGCGTCGTCAAGTAAACTTCGTCCGGGGTTCACCGCGCAGCGTTAACGTGGAGACTTGAGACTGAGGCTAACCAAATTCGAATCTAATATAAAATCTCTGTGCAGCAAGCATCAAGCGCAAGGATCTCACTAAATTAAATTAATAAATTAATATAGAAAAATCTGTATTAAAATTATTTAAATTTAATACAACTCTACGGAAGTGCCAAAAAATCAAACATCAACCGCCTTCCTAGAATGGTTGCTGTGTAAGCTTGCCAATCTGGCAAACTAACGGCTTCCATCACTGATGGTCGTCGTTCACTCCACTCACGCCCTTGGCGCAACATTCATGTGCGCGTGTGTGCATGTACACACATATATATGCGTGCATGGGTATTCGCGCCATCCCTTATCTCTCATCACTTTTGCCTATTGTACTAGATACAGTAGCAAAATAAATAAACAAATTAAATATATATATATTGTAACGAAGTTGACCTGGGCGGAGAAGAAAGACCTAGATTGTTCTAGAGGTTGAACGACCAAAGTCAGTAACAGGCCGCCACTGCATAAACAAAAGGGGCGGTATCTACTTGTGGCAGAAAAGAAAGGCCTAGATTGTTCTAGGGGTTAAGCGACTAAAGCCGGTAACAGGCCACCACTGTGTAGACAAAAGGGCCGGTCTATACCTGAACTAGAAAGGAAAGGGCTAGATTGTTCAAGGAGTTAGTGACCTGTGTAAAAGCCAGCTAAGAGAAAGGCCGCAGTTGGGGTGGTGGCATATGTGTTTCCCAGCCAGTGATTGACAGGTGAGACTGAGACAGACGGAGTTGGAGAGAGACAGAGAATGGGAGGAGGCGGCTCACAGCTGAGGTGGTGGCAGTATGTTTTCTCCAGCCAATGAACGTCAGGAGGGCGTGGAAACTTATGCTCAGAGAGTTGGAGGAGGGCAGTCCCAGTTGGAGGGAGGCACGCAGTTAAAAGGAGGCCGACACAGCTGGAGAAGTCAGTTTTAACAGTTTTTAATCAAGTTTTAAGGAGTTCTTAACGAGTTGTTAATCAGTTAGTTTTGGAGTTAGTCTTGGAGAGTCAGTGTTGAGACATAGTTAGAGAGAGTCAGTGTTGTGGAGTGTTTCAGTGGTAGCTAGTTGGGAAATTAGTCAGTTGATGAGTAGAGCTGTTTTAGTGCAGCTGAGACTAGTGCAATTCGGTGCAGTGCGGACCAGTGGTCAGTCGGGGAACAGTTTTGTGGCGTTACGAAGTGAGTAAGTAACAGTAAACTGTTGTGACTGTTGTAAATGGTGACTGTAATGAATAGCGTTAGTTGCTAGTAAATGTTAATGTTAGTTAATGTTAATGTGTGAATAAATCAGGTTATTACTTACAACTTTAGCGAGTTTTATTATTTAAACAAACCCACATAATATTTAATAACTAGTGGCAGGCATTAGTTGTGTAAGTAAAGTTTTTTTGGGAAAAACTTTACAATATATAGGGTGAAGGGACCAGTAATTGACTGCTTAAGAAAAAATTCGAGTTTAAGGGAGAATAACTTCCGTTATTTTGGCTCCAGGTGTAGGTTGTAAAATTGTACTGCTCCAGTAGGATGTATTTTATTTTATTAATATTTTAAAAGCAGTAAATTCGATCTTTATGTCAACCAAAAATGATTTTTTTTGGAAGTATGTCAATGACCCAGTAATTGACATACCGAATTTTCGGTGGAACCAGTGTTTGACATGGGGTGGGACCAGTAATTGACATACAAATATATTCATGAAACGACATAAGATATGCATTCAAAATCACTTTTAGATCTAAATAAATCACTTAAATCACCTAAATCACTTTTTCAATTGGGTTTATAACAAAAATCGGTCTTATTCATAATTAATTACAATCAGTTTTTAAATAGGCAAACCTAAATAATCTAATATTTTTCAACATTACGCTATTTTATACAGTTTTTGACGACCAACCCTTACACAACTGTCCTACTGGACAGTTTTAATTAAGTCCCCAAGCCAAGACAGGTAATTTGAATAACAGCCCTTACTTTCAATAGTACCACGGAGATATTAGCTAACATACTTGTTAGATCGTACACAATGTCTGTCGGCTCGCTTTTATCTCTTTCTCTCAACTCTTCCGCTCTCTTATCCTTTCAAGTTTCCGCTAAATATTTTGTTACCTAAACCTCTTTTTGGGAATTTTTTTTTTGGTTCTCACTTTACCAAACTCTCTACTTCCGATTAGACCAGTGATGGGCAAAGTACGGCCCGCGGGCCAACTCCGGCCCGCGAAAGTATTTAATCCGGCCCGCCGAGGGTCCATCGACATGGATAGTATATGGCCCGCTATAATTACGTTTTGACGGTCGAGAAGTATAAAGTAGATTCTACTTAGTAGAATAATAGATGCATAACCTATAGGTGAAGCTAAACTAGCCGCGTAGTTACACAAGTGTGTAATGCTGTAATGTTTTTATAATATGATTAAAAGCTTTTACACAAAATGCATTTTTTCTATAATTCTGGCCCTCCTCTAGAATTTCTTAAACTTTGTGGCCCCCCCATTAAAAAAGTTTGCCCACCACTGGTCTAAACTATGTGGTCACATCCTTGTTTTATCCATTCCGCCTATAACGTTGCTACTGATGTCATCTACGCGTCCTTGTGTTCGAGTTGTTGGTGCTTTCTAGTGAACAAAATTTCTCCTACGCTTCCCTTCTTTTGGAGCGCTTCACTAATATTTTCCACAATCTGTGCTGCCAGTGTCATTTGCTTCGAAACCAAACTATCTGAATGTAATTCATTCTTATTTTCTGCATCTAAACAGTATTTGGTTGTTTATTATTACTGAGTTACCTCTTGGGCTCATGTATAAATACACTGTGCACGTTCATTGCGTCCCGCCTCAGGTTGTAAGCATTCGCACTTACAACAGTAATAAATAAATGAAACATCAATGAAAAAAAAACTAGATTAAAAAGTAAGAAATGTGTAACATCACTAAGTCACCAACTTCTCCACTTATGTTTAATTTCGCACCTGGTACTTCTCTTGAGGGAGCTTCATTTTTCCCCTGGCCGTTTTATTTGATGGAATTCTATGGTTCAGCCATTTCCTCCCTTTCTTCTTTGGCATGTGGCAAGGACCCAAAACTGAGGGAGAATGAGAGATTTTCAAACTCTGATAAGTGGGCGTCGTTTTTATCAGTCACGTTGGCCTCGTGAAACTGTTCGGCGATCTCGACTATTCCAGTTTGTTGTTCATACATTGTTGTTCTGTACAGAATAATCATTCTGCATGCCCTCTTGAAATAAGGCTTACATTTGCTAATTCATTAATTTAAACATATTTTGTTGGAAGTTTTACTATTTATTTTATGTTGCCGATTTTTATCAATGATTTTATTTTACAATGTATTGAATTTTTAATTATAATAAAATTTATCAATCTATCTTATCATTTTCCCTGGAAGTCAATCACTGGTCTCAAACAAAAAAGCTGTAGGACTAGTAATTGACATGTATGTCAATTACTGGGCAGATTGCCGTTTCAAGGACCAGTGATTGACAGCCCCATTTTAATCCTCAATGCTTCTTATAATTAAAAAAAAAACTACATAAATGAAATCTACAAGTAATACTAATTATAACAGAACATTGATAACCTCACGAATATATGAACAAATAAACGAAAAATAAGAAAAAAGAAAAATTATTTTCTTATCAATCCTCCTTAGCAACCGCTTGTTTTTTCCTTGATTTTAAACTTTTTACACAAATAACCATCCACTGATACCAAGGAACCTTCCAATAATTAATATTTTTCTGGAACTGCTGCCCAAAGGCTTCTCAATAACGAAATTGAAAGAATCACCACTAAAAACGGCACATATCCCTTATAATACCAGTTTATTTCTGGTATGTCAATTACTGGTGCCCAGTCAATTACTGGTCCCTTCACCCTATATATATTTAGAATTTGAATTTCAGTTCTCCATTATATGTTTTGAAATTTTACTTACTATGTTTTGTTAACAATTTCAGAGTGATTTCTTCCTAGAACCTATCATTTATGTTTCTTAAGTGAACAAATCAATTTTTTAATGTTAAAAATTATGTATGTAAAAAAGGGGGGCATAAAATTTTTAGAAAGATTAAGGTGGGGCATGGCACAAAAAAGGTTGGGAAACACAGATGTAGGGTTTCAAGCATGGGGATTGATTGAATTTCAATATTCGGTGCACCTGTTTAAGTTCAACCACCATGGATAGAGCTTGTTTAAGGTTCTTGTAATGTATAACGTAATGGTATTTGTCATCCAGTGTGGTGAAGAGTTTTTTGTTGTGATGATGTGGTAGTGGTGGAAATTGGGTAAAATGGTCATGTAAGTGCGTAGGTATGTGTAGGTCAACCTCTAGGATATAGCCAATATCGCTGTCATCTGGAATGGTGGTTACGTCAACATTTCCCCCCACTACCCATTCAAAGCCGCCGAAAGGGAGATATTCCGACATTGCGAAACCGTAGAGATTATTGACGTCTATGTATAGAATGTAGTTTGTTGGTTGGGTAGCATCGTAGTCGGGTAGGTAGAAGTTATTGGCTTTAGCATGCCTTGTTACACAAGAAGTGATGCCGCCTCTAACCCCAGATTCTATCATGAGTAGTTTGTCATAGTCTGTGATAAGATCCAATTTGATCTCGGTGCATTTTCACCCATTTTTTCCCAGTGTTCCATTTTTGGAACGTGAATTTTTTCTGTAAAACTAGCAGGTCTGAGCATGCGATCATGTTCTGGTTTGTTTTTGGAAACCTTTAGGATTGGGGTCAGTGTAGTGTGCAGAAGAGATCATTGTACTTTTGGTTTTTAGCGAGATATGTGCGGATTATTAAACCTCATTTTTGTTGCCCGTTATGTCTGAAAGAAGGTAAGATAATTTAACTATTTAACATTTTATTTCTTTTATTATTTTATTTCTTTTTATTCAATTATAGTTTAATAATTTGAATAGAAAGTGTTTGAATCAATTTAAACTTATTTTCAATTTTTTATGGCTACATAAATACAAATGTTCCAATTCTGGAACACTAGGCTCTAATGTCACTTTTGTTTCTGTCAATTTAATTTTCATTCTAAGGTTGATTTTTCCATTTTTTATTTATTATAGGTTTGGAACCGCGGAGAAATTAATTTCTCTTCTTGAAGAAGACAAAAATTTCGCTTCAGCAGAAATTTATTTACTGCCACCTGACGATGGAATGGAAAGTGATGAGGATAGTGGGGATGAAGATGTTGGGGGAACAATAAACAATTTGTCTGGCCGACAACTTAGAAGTGAAGCTGAAGTTGAAATTGTTCGTATTGAAGAAAGCCTACCTGAGAAGGAAAATGAAGAAGAATTTACTTCCAAAAAGAAAACCGAAGTCAGGAATTGGGTGAAGTCTGATATAATGGCAGCTAAAATCCCTTCAAAGAGATTAACTCAGCCATACAGTTTCATTTCTGAAGCAAACTGGGGGGCCGAATATCTATTCGTTCAAAGAAATGGTGGTGGCCATTGTTTATTTTCTTCATTGATGCATCCACTCAAAATGCTTGGCAATACCATAGAAGAAATAATCCAAATTCACTTGATTATTTACATTTCAAAAGAAAAATAGTTCAAACTTATCTAAGGAAATATGCTAATTTACCGGCTGGTGGCGGAAGGCCAAAAACATCAAAAGAGATATTAAGCCGTACAACTGAAGGAGTGAGATTTGATGAAAAAGATCATTGGTTGACTGCAGCAGCAAAACAAGGCAGATGTGCTATTTGTAAGAAAAATACCACTAAATTATGTGAGAAATGTAAGGTTAGATTGCATTTAAATTGTTTTAAAAGTTATCACACCACTCTTTGTAAATAATATTATTTCCAATACAATTAATTGATGTAAATTTGCGTTTTCATAAAAAAATCCTTTTTCTACTATTGAAAGTTTAGTAACATAACCAAACCCCTTTATATGCCTGGTGTTCCAAAAAAGAAACACCTGTTTTTTCGATAACTATGGACAATTTTTAATTAAAAAAAGTATAGAACACTTATTTAGGTTCAATAAAACAACAGAAACATGAAATTTAAAAAATTATTTGAAAAAAAATAATTCGGGCTAAAATGGGTTAAACAGGCATCAAATGCCAGACCAGGTGTTGTAAAGTACCAACTAGGATCAATATAGTAGATGGATTCACAGACTGTTCGGAACTGTTCAAATATGTCACTAACGAGAATTACATCTGTTGTCAGATATAATTCCGTGTATTCCTGTAGTGTGCGTATGTTGAATGTGGACCAGACGTGTTGTGCGTGATGATAATCACTATCAGAAATGGGTTCGTCAATTAAGTCGTAAAGAAGTAGTGTTTAGCTGGTAAGGCCTGTTCAGTCAGTTTGTCCATGCTAGAAAGATAGGAGTATGGGAAAACACCCTTTCTAAGTAGTAACGCGCGCTGTTCATTGTCGGAAGATTGTCTCTCCATTTGTGGGTATTCAGTCAAGTTGTTTATAAGTCGTTCTAAGCTGTCCGGTAGAAACCTGAAAGTGTCCAAAATGCGAAGCCAGATGGATGGGCAATCGGAAAATTTCTTGGAGAAGCTTATGTACTTCTCCACTGAATTTGGTATTACCCACACATCACCAGGATCAGCGCCCAAGGATAGGATAATTGGGTGGGCGTCATAACCGCTAAGGTTATGCATGTAGACTGGCAGGAGGTTGGGCAATTGTACGTTCAAATTGCAGCTATTGTGCGAGGCACACACAAATTCCCCTGTAAGGTAGTCATGATAGCGGACTTTTTTCTCCAAAGGAGTAAACAGCTGGTCACAAATACCACAATGTGAGGAATTAGCATAATCCTCTTGTTGTTGGCTGGTAAGCTCGTTCATGGGAATGATCACCTTATAAAGGGCTGCCACTTCCTTAACAATGGAATGTAGATATTGCATAAATTGTTCAACAGCATCATCACCCGTATATAGGAAAATGTCTTTTTGATAGTTTGCTAGCGAAGAGACAACCTTAGCCCCCACACTGCAAACTTGATGTTTATGTATTTGTCTGGATCAGGATGTGGATGAATTTCCGGGTGCATTTTGTACGGGTAAAAGTAGACACTCAAAATCGGCATATATGACTATGGGTACGTGTTGTTTAAGATGATAGTTTGTAAATTGTAATTGTGTGTTCTCCGTGGGCATCTTAATTTGACATGGTCTGTGTTGATTACAGAATAATTGATGTGCAGCTAATCGTTCCTCGGCTGTTTTCCCATCTAACGAACTATATTTGTGAGTAAATGTTTTAAAGCATAGTTTACATATAACAACACCGCCTTTATGGTTACTAAGTTGGGAGGAAACCAGCCGAGGAAGGTGTGTTATCAAGCAGTAATGTGAGGTGATTTCCGTACCCAAAAATAATAAATCAAAGTGCTCTACAGACTTAGTATTTGAACTTATTGAGAGAGGATAAACCTCATTCTGATCGGTTAAAGAGTAAACATTTATAGATACATTATTGTCCTTTTCAAATCTTGGTATGTCCTTTAATGGTGTTGGAAAGGAGATATTGTCGAAATTATAACAATGGTGTAGTTTGTTATACATGGTTAAACACTCGGGGTTCTTCAGTTGGCGACACAAGATGGCATATTTAAAACAATAATCATCATTATTTGGAGCCTTTTATGATGGCCTTCTTATCAGTTATTTCCTTTGGTAAAGGAATGTACGCTTTTCCACCCAGCGGACGATATTTAGTCAGCCTAAGTACCACGGCATCAACGGATTCTAATTTCCAACCAGATCCACTAGTTTCAAATTCCTGCATTTCACTCAAAAGTTTTGCAAAGGATCTTTGAACGTAGTGATCTATTAGGAAGCTAGCATCAATAATTTCTATCTTAGTTTTGAAATTAGCATCCGTAAACTGTTCAACATCTGATTGTGTATAGCGGCTGTAGACACACTCTAAGAAGATGGATGATTTGAAAATTAATAGATCATCTTTGGCCTGACTTAAATACTTTACAATAACCCAGCGTTTATCTAACATGAATTGCATAGGGTCTTTTATATTGTCCGTATTCTTAATGCAAATGTTCCGAGCTGATTTATTTAACGCCCTAATCACCGCACCATCTTCTAATGGAACCGATAAAAGCCTATATTTCTTTTGAGTGTGCACCTGGCTTCCTCTAGTCCTAACTGGGGGTGATTTCTCATCGGTGACGTCATCGCTGCACTCAGTACAATCTGACGAGATATGGTGTAATAATGCCACCAAAGCATCGAATATTTGACCACAGTATGGGCATTTTTTTGGCGAACATGTTAACACATGTATCATTAAGGTGACTAAAGTGCGGAATATTCTACCACATTTTGGATATTTTTTTGGCGAACAGGTTGCAACATGTCGTCTTAGATTGTCGGATCGGGTAAACGTTTTCCCACATTTCTCACAGGATAAATTAGGCATGACTTACTTCTTCCTCTACCTCTTTACGACTGACTGCACCACCTCCTCCTTCTTCTCAGGGTAAGCTGATGCTGATGATTGAAAGTCAATATTGCACACACCGTTGCTCATTCCCTTATATACAAGACATAAGTCACCAAAAAATTAAATTTAGTGCATGAAGTATGAATAAACACACAAAATATGATTTTTTACTCACCATTATAGGTCTCAATGTCCTGCTTATTGAACAAGTTTGAATAGCGTTTTGTAGAAACCAGAAATTAACGCACCATTATCGCCATGTATTATAGCTGAAATTGATGGTCCATATTTTGTCTTCTCCACTAGAGTAAATGATGAGATGACATATGGTCTATTCACCAGCGAATCACTAAGTTTCTTGTACAATCTAACGGTTGCTGGGTTTTGTAGTTTTCTTAACAGTTTATCACTCATTGCCGACTAAGAAGCGTACTGAATATCTCCATCTCAGACGTAGCCTATTTATACTGAGTGCGTGGGCGGGAAATGGAAAAAAAACCACATCGTGTTTTCATATTATTTATTAGATCATTTATGCTATCAACCAAGATAACAAACATCCTGTTATTGCAGGTTCGTTTTAGATAATATTTGAAAAAAACTTATCGCGCTTGATTAGATAGCATACATCCTGTTCACAATTGTTTTAAAAAGATAACAATTAAATAAAATTATTTATCACACCCGTTTAGATAACATTTCAAAAAAACATCCTGTTATAATCACTTATCACATCCGTTTAAGATAACATTAGATAAAAAACACACATCTATGATAATATTTAGCGCAAAAACACTTTGAATTTTTAATATCTACGCACTAGACCATTCAAAGGTACGTAATCCATTAAAGAGTCGTGAATTAGTAAACAAAATGCACTTGTTTTCTGTGCAAATGGTTTATTGGTTTCCATTTATATATGGATATCAAACACAGTTGTATTCAATTTATCTGGTTGTTTGCACAATTAGTCTCCACAAAAGGTGTGTTGGAGAATCCTTTTGTATCAAACAGCGCCTCACATCTCTGCACTCCATAGTAGTCTTGACGAAAGCGAATATATTCTTTAAACAATTGCGCTATTCTGCCCGATGTAAAGTCCAATAATTGCATATCTTGATATGGATATTGTTGATCGTTCAAGTATAATTTAACGTTGCGAATATCCGCTGAATCGAAAACTGAACGATTTCTAGCAATATTATCCTTCCTATCCGTTTGAAATGCTAGAATTACATATCTTGGTTTGTATAATTGATTTGACGTATTCACATGCCAGGAGATCTTATTAGTTGAAGGTAAATTTGGATATTCATGCAATTCCAAAGATCGAAAGACAAGAGGTATGGGTTTGCCACTTTCAATTATTTTATAAATATATAATTTTGCCCTATCCGCCAGTTTAACGTTTGGAATATGCCAAATAACTTTATCCAATTTAATGGTACAATCTTTAGCAGTTATTGCGTCACCAACAAGTGCGTCCAAATCATTACGTGATCCCTTCAAAATTAACTCCTGTTTCACATTCACCAATATTCTCTTATAATCTTCAAAGAAATTTAGCAGATAGCTGAGAGGTAGGCAGACGTTGAATCTCTGGTCCTCCTCATTAATGACCGACGCCGGTGCAGTCATATTATAATCGATATTTGCATCAACAATTCCCGCATTTTCTAACGCTCTAATTTGATTGGGGAAAAAAGTTGAATAGATCTTCAACGTGCTAGCAATGCCCACATTTCTAACACTGTCCACCTCAACGGAATTTATCTCAGCGTAGCTCGTCGAATAGGAAGGCAAAAGCGTTGTTTATTAATTTAGCATAGGTGGCCCCCTCCGACACACCTTTCTCCAATTTTCCCTCAATAAAGAGGTAGCTTTCACTGGGCAATGTGTATACGTCCGTTTGATAAACGGAAATCCTTATCTCGTCATTGATAGACAAACCGGATGTGTTAAACGGTGAGTAAGAATGAAATTCCCACCCCTCGATACTGTCGTTGTAAACAACCTCTTGATCAATGTTTAGTATGTAATCCATACCGGTTCACCTTATATCCTAGAGTTTTTAAGAAGCTGACGTTGCGTAGCGATAATGGTTGCTTGTTGCCTTTCACATCCGCACTGAATCCCCCGCTCTTAGTCTCTTTAGCTTTAAGCACAAAAGTGGAATTGATGAAATCAATATCCATTCTTTAAATGTAAACTAATTGTGATTCTTTCCTTTCTAAAAGATATCAATCGCCCAGTTTGATCCACCAATCTTATGCTGATATCATCAATAAAGTTGGTATTGAGGGGTAAATAGAAGACCGGCGATGGCCTTTCCACAATTTTATAGCCTGGAGCCACTAAGGGGGAAAATGTGTGCAAACTAAGGCTTAATCGTCCGTTATTGTATGAGCCGGCCACGAGGTTACATTCAATACTGATTGGGTTCACTGGGTTAATGTCGATAATATTGTTGGAAATGTGTGTTTTATTAGCTGGCAATAACACCCGATCAAAACCCATTAAGGTGCCAATACTGTGTGGTTGTGTAAAATCAATATCAAATGTTGCTTTAAGAGACGTTTTCAAGGTGTTATGATTCGGCGTTAAATGAAAAATACATTGTTTATTTACGCTTAATATTTGTGTTCTAAGATACTTTTCAATAGCAGTAATCTCATACGTACCGGTGGGTATTCCACAATGTGTGCGGATTTGTTGAAAGAGAAATGAAATTTATTGTTTACTCCTTCTTCCACATTCGGTATGGAATTGTAGGTTTCTAATCTTAATAGACCAATGCTGTAATTCCCGGCCAATTCCAACGGCGGAAACACGCTCGAATGTAATATAGAATCACAACCGGACAGAAGAAAAGAATAGCTTGTCATGGTGACGCTTCTCGAAGTAAAAATTACAACGAAAGATGTCCACAATTCCAAGGGTTACGCTTTTGAAAGCGCTCCCTATTATAATAGATATCACAGCCTTTTAAATACTTAATCAATTCTTTAGGTGGTCGTAAATTGCCAAAACTATCAAAATAGAACACTTTATTTCCTTTTTTTGAATAGGCCGTCCAATGTGTACCCTCGTTCTTGGACGTGTCCAAATTAATTATACCTTGTTCTTGCTTCCAAGGTTGTTGTAGCGTGGGCAAATTATCTCTCATGAACACTCCGCGGAAATGAGGTAAATATTTATTGGCAACTTTAATTATATTATAATTTGTAAGCGCACGATTGGGTAGCTTTAATTTGTGTAAAGGCCTAAACCTATTCCATAAGGTTTTAGATAGAGACCTTGACCCACTTTCTGCGCTTCCATAGCCATATTGTGTCGTTTTTGTTCTTGTAGGGTTGTAGGGTCTATATCTTTCACCGTTTTTGCTATTGTTGCCGCACCTCCAGCAAGAGAACCTAATGGGGAAAGTCCTGCTAGAATCGGAATAATGGGTAGTACACCACCCACCCATTTCTTCTTTCTGTCAATGGAATAACTCTGGGTAGTTTAATATGTCTATGTTTTAAATATTGTTTAGCTTTTTTCAAGGCAATTTGAGATGATTTTACTACATCACCACCATCAGCTTTGGTATTAATGGCCACAGCCTTTACCAATTGATTAAACGTAGGGCGAGGAGTGCTGCCTGCACCTAATTTAACCTTAGCTTTCATTATATTTCCCACCAATAATGCGCTAGTTTTTTCCCCTAATGAGGAATCTCTGGCAGAAAGTCGTTTCCAAGCTTCCCGCTCCAACAATTGATCGGCTGTATGTCTTGATTCTAGACTTTTATTCTGCGAATGTGCAATATCGTGTGCTTTACATGCATCATCTAACGGATTTATACCAGTTTGATGCAGTCTTTGTTGTAATTTGGTTCCTGGTCCACAGAATCTATAGCCGGGGATATGTAATTCAAGTGGGAGATTGTTGATTGCAGAATTGATAAAACCAGCACCTGTTGTTGTTGTTAACACTGCTTTCTCCATACTGAACAATAAGTTTCTTATTCCTCTTTATACATGCAGAATAAAAATAGTATGTAAATAATTGTAGATTCGTGGTTAATAATTCTAAAAAGTAAAAAAAAAATAATTAAATTGTCATAATCTAATTGTACGTAAACATTGGAATGCGGATGCGGCGGCGCCACACACAAGCACACAGCATCCTGTGATAAGGCGCCTGCACAGACTTGTCTGTTATCGCTGGTGCTTGCAATATTTTTTCATTTATTTACATTTTAACACCGTCGGTCAGTTCGTATTACACCAATCATGTGTTTACACTATACCACCTCGCTAGTAAAGTTTAAACGTGATTTCAAAGTTTCCGTCGGCCTAACCAAACAGGCGCATAACTATTATGCAGTTGTGCAAATTTCTAAGAATAAAACGGAAATTAACCTTTCTCTTGCACAATGGCATCAATTACAACAACAATTTGGTGCAATTCTCCAATATTTTGGGCGGAAGAGGAAAAACGATGCTGTTGTTGGGGATGTACCACTCTTGCATGTCTCCACCCTCAACATGTGTCTTACGCATAAGAAAACTAGGAAAAGGGTAACAATGAAGGAAGATACACAATCAAGAGTTCAAGAAATGTATTTAAATAAAGCACAAATAATGGCAATTATACATAATGCACGGTTAATTAACGATTATTTACATAATTTAATGTTAATAATTACAATGGAAAATACATTTGAACCTCTTCCTCCTCCTATTGTTGAGGAAAATGATAACTGTGTAGAAATATACAACAATAAAAACACTTAAATAATTAAGTCTTTGTTTTTAATCTATCCTTTACTCTTCATCCCAAGATATTTGACACATCGTATACACGATCAGGCCGTTTCCGACGCAATACTTTTTCAACTAAATAGTCTTTATCATGTTTTACAGGTGTTAATTCTTCACGATACCATTTACCTTGTATAACCTGCTCATTTTCATCTTGTAATTTGTAAGTAACAGGCGTTGTATTATGCACTGAATAAATATAGAAAATCTCCGTTTACCAGTTACCCTTATAGCCCTTTGCGAAAATATTTTTAATTTTGGAGATTCTAACATCATCGCCAATCTCATATCTACTCTTAGCGCTGCTGCGACCCCTTTCCTCCTCCTCCTTTAGGTAGACATTTTTCAATAATTGTTTTTCATTTCCCTTATTTACCTCTGCAGGTTTCATATGGATCGTTCTATGCACTGTATTATTATATTCATCGACAATTTGCGGTAATATGTGCAAACATTTATATGAACCATTATATTGAAATTGTTTATACAGTTTCTCCAGTAAGGTACGATTAAACCGTTCCACTATGGCCGCTTTCATGGTTGAAAACGTGCTATAACGATTCACGTTATATTTTGCCATAAGCGCTTTAAATTTAGCATTATAAAATTCTAAACCTTGATCTATCTGATTGTACATTCTTTGGTATTCTCCCCGGTTGGAACACTTTTTTCATAGCATTGGCGACATCATCGCATTTTTTGTCTTCCCAAGCATATTTGGAGAAACAATCAATAACAGTTAAAATGTAATTATTATTTCCATTAACCTTTGCATATTGCTTAAAATGTATTAGATCTATTTGGTGCAAATCGTCTAGACCTTTTATCACTGTTTTCCTTCGTTTATATCTAATCCTAACCGGGCGCATTAACTCATCAATTATTTGCTTTTTTATGTCGCTAGACTACGGTGACCATTCGTACTGTTTTTGGCAGGACAGTACTGTTTTTTAAGACGCTGTCCTTCTTTTTTTTTTAAGCATAAATGTCCTGTTTTTTATTCATTTGTACTGTTTTGTACTGTTTTTCAATGAAATTTTAAATATACTCAATGAAATTAATGAAAATATAAATATTTTTTCGAAGATTTATGTATGATTTTGTTAAGATCTGATATTCATATTGTGGAAATTAGATATATTTGTATATTATTGTCGCTAGTATAGTTTTAAAGAATGTGACATTAAAACAAAATTTTGTTGTAATTTTAAAAGACTGGCTATTTTTTCTATTTACAAGAGTTACTATTTACATTTTGTTACTAATTCATAAGTGTATAGTGCAAGTAGTCGCTCAGTTTCGGTTGAACATGGGCCATATTATATGGCCATTGTTTTGTAATAACCGATCTCGAGTTAATAAACGTATTAATATTTTTTATAGGTTTTTTTTGCTCCTTGTCCTGTTTTTTGATACAAAAATAATGGTCACCGTACGCTAGACTTCCTCGCTTTAATAAATAAAAAGATCCTTAAGCACCTTTATGGAAACATAAGCATGTTCCGGCCAAACACTAACTCTATTTCTAATCGTTGCAAATATAACACGTAATAGTTTTTGCATAATTTTCACTCTTTTCTCGTCATAATCTTTTATGGCCTGATCCAGATATGTTTTAGTGACAAATTCCTCATGAAATCTGTTCAATTTAGTTTCCAGGTAAACATTATTAACCACATCCAGATCCTTTTTTGGGTGATTAACACCGGTTAATGATTTATTTTTGAAATCAATATAGATATCATTATCCACGTTATAGGAGTCGAAAATATCCCCACGAGCGTGCATTTCTAACGTCCTTCCAAATTTATCGATAGGCATCGTCGTCGTTGTTGCTGCTGCTGCTGCTTAACTGATGTATCCATCCTCTTTCAATTCGCTTATAATTGAAAGTATTTCATTTCCCATCCGATTATTACCACTTTTCTGCGAGGCTATACATAATCTTAACCTATCGACCAGTTCATTGGGGTCATTATAGTATTCATAAGTTACCTCTCCAGCATCTTGCATGAACCCATTGCGCACAACGCCTGTACCAACTTTGGGAAATAATTTCGGTATGATAGAAGCATATTTTTTTCCCACGATTAGCATTAATTCGTTTCTCATCACTGTAGTGGCGTTTATGTGCGTTCGATATTATCAAAATCTGTTTGTAAGCATTTAAATCTGCATCGGTATAATGCTGCGGTTGTTTTTTAAACAATAATTCATATAACCCTTTTGTTCCCTTGAATCGATGTTGTTTGTCAACAATGAAATCACCACCATCTCGTTGAATCTCTTTATTACCTATCATCATCATTTTAGAGCCAGTTGTTTTTATACCATAATGCGAATCCCGCTCTGATTCCCCCAAATTGAGTTATGAGTCTAATTCAGGTTCTTGTTCCACTTTAATGTCATCACCACCACCTTCCTCTTCCTTTTTTCCCTCAATGGGAGAAGTGTCCACTTCTTCTATAACATCCTTTTTTCTAACATTTAATTGTTTTAGCGGTTCTATAATGGGTTTCAATTGTTTCTTAATAAACCTCTCTTGTTCATGTTCATGATGTTTCAGTTTATATTTACGTTTCAACGAGTCGACCGCTTTGAGCACATTTTCCGTTGTTTTCATTACACGATCCATCTTAATACTATGTGATCTAATTGGATATGTCGCTAATTTACACGTCAAACATCTTACGATATCTACCACTATTCAGCGGCTTTTCCTTATCAATCACCAAAAATCCATACTTATCACACCAACATAGTCTGCACAACTCCTTAAACGTGTCAAATTTCATGTTAGCACTTACATGATCATCGTAAATATGTTTTAAATTTAATTCATCCATTTTAAAGGCAATAATTAGGTTAGCATTGTCGCGTAGCATTTGTTTCTTTGCATATGAGTAGGTTTGTATTAGATAGATTATATCTAGATAGTGATGTCGGCCCCTAGTGACGAATTCACTAATCACATGTTGTCTACCCAACCCACAATCATCAAACACCACCAGTAAATTAGGTTTAACATCTTGTGCGCTGATTATGTCATCAAGATCTATAATAAAATAAATTATAAATATTAAATCTATAATAACTAATCTGGGGAACACGTTTCATAACATGGATTAAATACTCATATTTTGGTTGATTTAGTGATTTACTATAAATGTATAGATTATTGAATCGCAATCCATTCTTTTGGATTATTAGGCTTATTAATAGATTTGTTTTATCACAATTACTAGGGCCGCATATTAAACAGCGAATAATGTTGGGCAAAAGTGCGCTATGTCTGTAGGCGGTGGTACGATTTTTTGTTTCACTAAGGTCATTATTTGTAACAGGAAATCGTGTATGCTGCTTTCTTAATTTCATTGTCGTCATCACCCGCGCATGTGCACACGTTCACTAATCTAGGTGAGGAGGGGATTTTAGTATTAATCAAAGTTACTATGTGCGTATGTTTTCAGTTCACTCTCAGCTATGTATCCGCTGCTCATTGTAGATTTGCAGGGCTATCAAAAAAGAAAAGACTTCCAGGATGATGATGAAACGTTCATCGTACGGGAGATGTCAATCGCAGGCATAAACCAGCAAATAATTGGTTGTTGGTTGTTTAAATTGCCTGATTGTGAAGCCCACAATCTGAATAGTGCGTCCAATCGATGGCTTGAGAACAACCACCACGGCATTGCCCTTACCGACGGACATCATAGGTATGAAGACTTTGAAGTCATTCTCCAAACTCAAACACAAAACTGTGCTTATTTGTACACAAAAGGCCTGGAGCGGTGTAGATTTTTACAACAAAAAGTCAATATACTGGTGCATGATCTACAGGATTTTGGTTGCCCTCCCATTAGAATATTACCCCCAGCACATACTTTTATATGTAAATTCCATGCTATTCCACATATATTTGTTCATAATAGTTTGTTTGAACAGTCAGATACTATTCAATTGCCTTATAACTGGGTAATGGAATTTAGAAGACTCTTATTGTCTATAGGTGGCGACGATGTGTGGCTTGCGCAAAGTTCGGAGGAATTTAGAAAAAGGAAAAACTCCTTGATAGAAAGTTTTAATAATAATTTGTTGAGTAAGGATGTACTTTCTGTGACTCATGCTTCCTTTAATAACTATTTTAGAAGCATAAGCCTTCTTGGTTTGCCTGAACCATACATCTACTTCAGATGTGATCCTAAATTTATTCGGACTTTGTCACAAATCCGCCTAATGAGCAAAATCAAACCTAGAATTTATCTAAAGGGAACTGTTCATAGCTTCAATCCTGACAATGTTTGTTCTTTATGTAAATGTTCTAAAGATGAATTTGCACATTTTTTGTTAGAGTGTACTGTATTATCTTTCTTTAGGGACACTTATTTAAGAAGTTATGTGCGATCGAATGTAAAGTTTCAAGACCAAGTCGATGATCTCCTTTTTGTTGATAACTTGGTTAAATTAAAAAGTATATATTTTTATGTTTATAATGCATTAAGGCTAAGAGCTATACTTGTGGGTTGATATTTCTTATTTGTTTGTTTTTTAAACGCAGATTTGTTTACTTTTTCTTTCTTTTTATTTGTATACTCTATCTCATAGTTATTTAATTGTGTATAATTATTAGCAAATATATTATAAAATTGTATGTATCACTCTATTGTGTGTTGTATATAGATATATAATAATGTGTAACCGAGACCAACCCTTGCTATGAATTGTACAAAATTTAAAAGCAATAAATAAATAATAATAATATTTGTACACAAAAGGCCTGGAGCGGTGTAGATTTTTACAACAAAAAGTCAATATACCGGTGCATGATCTACAGGATTTTGGTTGCCCTCCCATTAGAATATTACCCCCAGCACATACTTTTATATGTAAATTCCATGCTAATTCCACATATATTTGTTCATTAGATTATGTATTTAGATTGGCTACTTGGGTTGCTAATAATAAATTTAGTTTAGATTTTCACGATTATAATGTTAGGATGCTCACTTTTAATCGTTGTAAAGATGTAGGTGGTGTGAGTAAAGAGGTGCTTTGTTTTTATGGTTTCATTTATACGGGTACTCATTTTATAAAATGCATATATTGCAAACTAGTTTTGGATTTAAGGACAATAACCGTTTGTCCTTGTGCATAAAAGGAAAGCCCCTTTTGTACTCGACTGCAACAACTTAACACAAATTGATGGTTGATTTGTACTTGATGTTGTGTGTTAATAAACATAAAATATAATTCAAGTTTTTTTCCCCCCCTCACTCACTGGTGTTGGCGTTGGTTGGTTATAAAAGCACGTAATACATAGCGTTTTTTTAAAGTTTAAGTATGGAAACATCCTTACAAGTTTTATGTACTAAGAATGGAAACATCTAGGGTTAAAAAACATGATTACATACAGTTTTTATGTACGAGGTGTGTTCAAAAAGTAACGGGAATTTTTAAATTTCGCGGGTTTGGAGAGTCTGATTGTAAAATTTTTTTTTTTATTATGTTGGTGCACATGCCCCTGAAGTACGATAAAATTTTCAGTAATATTCATTGTTTACTTCTTAAGTGGCAGCCGTTAAGGTTAGACGTGTTTTTCGAGCTTGGCGATTTTTGTTTGTTAAAAAAAATGGATCAAAGAATTTGTATTAAATTTTGCGTAAAAAATGAAATAAAGTGTAATAAAGTGTGTGAAATGTTAATAAAGGCATATGGTGAGTCTGCTATGAGTAAAACAAGGATTTACGAGTGGTATAAGCGTTTCCAAGATGGCCGCGAAAACGTTGAAGATGACGAACGACCTGGACGTCCAAGCACATCAACAACCGATGAAAACGTGAAAAAAGTGAAAGAAATGGTTATGAACGATCGCCGAATCACAATCAGAGAAGTCGCTGATGATGTTGCCATATCAATTGGCTCATGCCATGAAATTTTTTCGGATGTTTTGGGTATGAAACGTGTGGCAGCAAAATTTGTTCCAAAATTGTTGAATTTCGAACAAAAACAGCGGAGAATGGAAGTTGCTCAAGAGTCACTCAATGAAGTCGACAACGATGCGGATCTACTGAAACGTGTTATAACAGGTGACGAAACATGGGTTTACGGATATGATGTCGAAACTAAGGCTCAATCGTCCCAGTGGAGGCATTCTGGATCGCCAAGACCGAAAAAGGCTCGACAAGTGCGGTCGAATGTGAAGGTTATGCTCACTGTGTTCTTCGATTTTAATGGCATAGTGCATCATGAATTCTTGCCACAAGGTCAAACAATCAATAAGGAGTACTACCTACAAGTTCAACGCCGTTTGCGTGAAGCAATCCGAAAAAAACGCCCGGATTTGTGGCAAAACAATTCATGGATTTTGCACCACGATTATGCACCTGCTCACACTTCATTGCTTGTTCGTGAATTTTTGGCCAAAAACAAAACTTTAACGATGCCCCAGCCTCCATATTCGCCAGACATGGCTCCATGTGACTTTTTTCTATTTCCAAACATAAAGAGAACATTAAAAGGCCGTCGTTTTACAAGCATAGATGACATTAAAAGCGAATTGCTGAAAGAGCTGAAAGCTATCACAAAGATCGAGTTTCAGAAGTGTTTCGAGAATTGGAAAAAGCGCTGGCACAAGTGTATTGTATGCGAAGGGGACTACTTTGAAGGCGACAATATTAATGTAGATGAATAAATAAATATTTTTTTCAAAAAACGAAAATTCCCGTTACTTTTTGAACACACCTCGTATGTAAGATGGAAACATCCTTATAAGTTTTATGTATTAAGTATGGAAACATCCTGGGTTAAAAACATGATTACATGCAGTTTTTTATGTATTAATACACCCCTACGTGATTAGCCAGCTGTGACGTAGGGGATGGGGAAGTCTCGTTAATTATCAGCCAGCTGTGACGTAGGATATGAGCACCTCTGTGACGTAGGAGATGGACAAGTCTCGTTATTTATCAGTCACCTGTAGTGTAGGATATGAGCACTCCCAGGGGTGGGGAAACACCTCTGGAAGCGGGGGTCCTTCCCTATGAGCGGGGGTACACCACTTGTTGGCGGGGGTATACCCGCGCGGTTACACCCCAACGGGCGCAGTCTCGTTATATGGGAGGTGTCATATACGCCCCTCCGGTTCGATGATATGGCACTGTAGTGGGGGTGGGGGTGCACCTACAGCGCTCTCCTGTGGTCAGTCTCGTTATTTATTAGCCACGTGCGCAAAAAAATGACACAGGACCCGCAAATGCATACTACTGGGATGATCAGAGAACGATTGGCATTCCACTGAGAAATCGCTTATAAACGGGAGGGCATTAAGTGAAGCACAACACGTCTATGACGGAACTACCACGAGCCCCTATATATGTGAAGTGGCCTTCAGTGTCACTTTTAGAACGCCCATTCAATATAACTAGGGCATACTAATCACATAAATTTAAAAATTTATTCCCTCTTACATTCACCACATTATCTCTAGAACATCTGAAATAGTCCCATCTCTCTGAATCAAAAGGCAGCTCAACACTGATTTCCTGAAGTGATCCAATTCTGGAGTTCATGTCACCCACCAGAATGAAATCAACATCAATACATTCTGAGATAAAATCTAAATGCCGTTAAAGTGTTCCTTCCAGTAAGAACAAGTTAAATAAGTGGGTATAACATAGAATTCAGAACTGTCATTGGTAGTGCATGAAATTATTTCTAAATTTCTAACTTTAACAAATCTAATTTTCTGATTTAACTTGTTTTTAATTCCGTATAAAGCACCACCATTGGGTTTACCGTATTTGTGTTGTTTACTAGTTGTATCCATTTAAGATTAAATTCAGATAAATGTTTAGCAAAATAAGGAGAACAACTGCTATTATCTACAATATGGGTTTCAAAAAGGAAAAAAAACATCATAAGATTTTAAAAAAGAAATGAAAAACAAATCTCCAACTTTACTGTTAAGGCCTGCAATATTATAAGACAAAAAATTAATAAAATTTGAAAAATAATTATTACCACAATTACCATTCGTTAAAAAACTGTTATTTTTCCGGCAGACGGGCGATTCTCAAGTCTTATTTGCAACAGATGTTGACTGTTGGTGTCCAACTGTTACTGGAAGTTTCGGTGACCCAAAAGTGCTGCAAGGGTTCTGTTGTTCGGCGAGAAGTCCATTGATAAATGTAGAGAAGTCCTGACCCGCTATCTGCTTCAACTTAGATATTCCTGATTGTTCATTATAATTGGACATAGTTATGCAAAAAGTAACCAACCCACATGTATGCTCAAATTGAGTTTATGATGAATATAGGTTGCTAAAAGCCTATTTTAAATTTAGCAAAAAAGAACCAAGCCACTACTTTCGTTTTTATGATATAAATGACATTGTGAAACAAACCACAAATTATATTTGAAGATTTAAAGTTTAACGAAACAGAACCAAGTAACTTGGTTCTTCTTTGCAAAATAATATGGAAGTTATATAAAACAGAACCAAACAGCTTGGATCTGTTTTGCAAACTATGAATTACTGCATGTGGGTTGGTTCTGTTCAATATACAATGAGAACCAATGCAAGTTTTAACATTTTAACATAGGATCTCTACGAAACGCGTTAATATTGCACTAAGATGAGATCACAGTTTCTATGGTTTGCTAAAATAGTGAATTTACAGAAAATATTTTCTTAGTGTTCAATATTTAATTTAATCATTTCAATCCTTTTTTGTGCTAATTTTGAGCATAAAACATTTATTCTTAGACTTCTATTCTTAGACTGGGTGTATCTGCGGTTGATTGCGGAGGACCAAAGTTGGATCTCGGTCGTGAGTGATATTGTCAGTGCGCTGTGGTTTTATTTGTGTTTGTATATTTGTATTCAAAAATGTGATACAAATAATTTTGTATACAAATATTTGAGAAAATGATAGGAAATATTTCAAACAAGTGCTATTTTTATAAAAAAAAAAAAATCAAATAGTTTGTATTTACTCTAAATTACAATTTCACACACAACTACACTGTTGAAAAAGAAAAAAATGTGAATAAACCTTAACAACCATTTTTTTTTTTTTTTAGTGCAATTTGCAACCTTTGACTTCTTTATTTTAAGACAGCCTACTTTAAAATTGCCTACTGGTCCATCTAAAAGAGTTTTCAATGAATTAAACAACTTGATAACTAACTGTTGAGTGCTCGTGAACACGTTTTCTTCTAAAACAAACGTAATTTCTCATACGAAGATAAAAAGGAATCCTGGAAAATGATATACCGTTTGAAAGCCCATTAAACAAGGAAACTTTTATAAAAAGTGCCAGCACCTAGGTCTGATAATGATCACATAAAAGCCTAATGAGTTTTCTTAAAAATTGCAATTACTTTTATTTTTCCAGCATCCGGAGGAAGATTGAGGCTGTTTGGAGAATAACTTATATTCCAAATGGTGTCAATTTTTAGAAAATTTATCTGTCTTTCTAACCGTGTTATCAGAATCGAATTCGGACTAAAACTTTCTGAGTAATAACTTTTTTATTGGGAAAAAGTAATGATTTTAGAAAAAAAAAAATTAAAGTGACGTCACTTAAGAACAGTGGAAAATATGAAGTTGGCCAATACGTCATTGAACTCCACATTAAATGTACTACAAACAGCCTGATTTGCTTCAAAAACCCGATCACCCTGTTTATCTGAGCTGGATCATTCCCAAGGGTCTCCGCAATGTCGTTTTGAATATTATTACTCCGTCGAGCCTGTTCATAGGATGGACATTCAGCAATGACATGCTGCACGGACAGACAGCTGTTACAAGCTTGGGATGATACCAGTAGTATCATCCCAAGAGAACGTAGTCCCATTGACAATAAGTTTATCTGTCTTAATTACAGATTTAATAATAATGTTTTATTTGTAATAAAAAGAAAGTAAATACAATTAAATAAATAAAAAACATTCTGTGGCATGGAAGTTCCGTCTGCCGGAGGGTTAACGCAAAATTAATAAAACAAAATAAGCACTACATAACAGACAATACAAAAATTAAATTAGACAGAAAAATAAATAAATATAAATAATATTAATAATAATTAACAGCATAAAAAAAAATTAATAAAAAATAAAAAAATTAAAAAGAAATAAAACAGAATAACTGATTCCTGCTAATCTAAAGAAAATTATACATACTGTAACGAAGTTGACCTGTGCGAGAAGAAAGGCCTAGATTGTTCTAGGGGTTGAGCGGCCAAAGTTGGTAACAGGCCACCACTGTGTAAACAAAAGGGGCCGGTCTCTACCTCAGGAGAAAAGAAAGGCCTAGATTGTACTAGGGGTTAAGCGACCAAAGTCGGTAACAGGCCACCACAGTGTAGACAAAAGGGCCGGTCTCTACCTGAACTAGAAAGGAAAGGGCTAGATTGTTCAAGTTTAGTGACCGTAGCCGTAACGGACCACCGCGTGTAAAAGCCAGCTAAGAGAAAGGCTCCAGTTGGGGTGGTGGCAGTATGTGTTTCCCAGCCAGTGATTGACAGGTAGCAGTGAGACAGACAATTGGAGGAGGCAGTCCCAGTTGGGGTGGTGGCAGTGGTGTTTTCTCCAGCCAATGAACGTCAGGAGGGCGTGGAAACTTATGCTCAGAGAGTTGGAGGAGGGCAGTCCCAGTTGGAGGGAGACAGGCAGTTAAAAAGTGAGGCCGACACAGCGAGAGTTCAGTTGTTTTACAGTTTTAATCAAGTTATTAGAGTTTAGAGTTATTAGTCAAGTTGCGGAGTGCTTCAAAGTCAGGCGGTTAGTCAGTTAGTGAGTAGAGCTTTGTTTGTGTAGCAGAGACTAGTGCAATTCGGTGCAGTGCGGACCAGTGGTCAGTCGGGGAACAGTTTTGTGGCGTTACGTAGTGAGTAAGTAACAGTAAACTGTTGTGACTGTTGTAAATGGTGACTGTAATGAATAGCGTTAGTTGCTAGTAAATGTTAATGTGAGTAAAGGTAATGTGTTAATAAATCAGGTTATTACTTACAAATTTAGCGAGTATTATTATTTAATCAAACCCACATATTATATAAAATAACTAGTGGCAGGCACTAGTTGTGTAAGTAAAGTTTTCTTAGTAAAAGGACAAGAAAAACTTTTCATTGGTGTCAGAAGTGGGATTTAGTAAAACCGCTAAACGAGTAAGTGTTGATTTTATTAGTTCGGGTGAATTGCCGAAAGTTTTGGAAAATAGACGAGTGTTATATGCTAGTGAGTACTAGGAAGCAGAACATGGAAGAGTTAATGACACTGATGAGGGAGATGAAGGAGGGCCAAAATGAGATGAACAAGCGCCTAGTTGAGGTGAATAAGGGCCAAGATGAGCTGAAAAAGGGCCTGGATGAAACAAACAAGGGCCAGGAAAAGATGAGAGAAGAAATAACAAGGGAAATAAGTAAGATCCAAGAAGAAATGAAGAATGAAATAGGTAAAGTCCAAGAAGAAGTAAATCAAGTCCAGAAGGAAATGAGAAACGGCAAAGCCGAGATGGAGAAAAAAATCGACGAGGTAGAACAGCATTTGAGGCGAAGATTGGAGAGTGCCGGGACCGGTCACCCAGAAAACGAAGGCCCGAGAACCGTGCACGGTGACGGATCACGAATCAAACCACCAGCCTACGACGGAACTTCATCGTGGGCCAAGTATTTACTGCAGTTTGATGCTGCTGCTTCTGCAAATGGTTGGACGGAACGAGACAAGGTGACATCGTTGATAGTCTCGCTGCGGAGAGAAGCTCTGGACATCCTCCAGAGTGTTCCAGAGGCTCACCGACAGGATTTCGGTCTCCTGACGGGGCACTTGGAAAGGCGATTTGGCGACCGGCATATGCAGGGGCTATACCGCACGCAATTTAGGACACAACAACCAGGCGGCAACAACCAGGGGAGGCTCTCCAGCCGTTTAGCGCGGATGTCTACCGCTTAGCAAGAGCTGCGTTTCCTGGGGTAGATGACGATCTATTGGAGGGATTTGCTGTGGACGCCTTCACGGACGGCCTAAAGGACCCCGAATTAAAGCAGGCTCTTAAGTTGGCCAAGCAGAAGACGCTCGGAGAGACGCTGGCTCGAGCTCTAGAGTTTGAGGCAGTAAAGAAGAGCATCCAGAGGGATCCAGATCGGGTGAGACAGACCCACGAAGTCATCCGCCGCTCCAGGCACAGGTGGTGCGAACAATGAAGTTGAAGAGGTTCTTGAGCGATTCATACGAGAGATCCGAGGACTGGTGCCCTCTAATCTAAACAGAAGAAACTCCCAGAAATGCTATAATTGTCAGAAGTTTGGACATATGAAGAGGCAATGCACACTTCCGTCTCGCAAATATCAACCAAAAGAAGAAGACCGTCAGGGAAACGACGAGCTGTCGGCTTAGTGGGGCGAAAGCCGGCTCATTTCTCCTTTGCCCCAACACAGATAAAGGTGTCACGGCTAGAGTGTGAAGATAGCAGCCTACTGTTGGAAGGAAAGATAGCAGGGAAAGCCTGTCAGATGATTGTAGACACTGGAGCCACCCATACCATCGTCAGGAAGGGCTTTATACCGAATTTGAAATTACATACTCCGTCAAAAGGGTATCTCATCGTGACGGCCAACGGAGAGAGCATGGAAGTCGCAGGGGAAACCCAGGTCACCATCGAGGTGGGTACTAAGAAGATTCCCCATCGGGTATTCGTAGCGAATATCTCGGATCCGGTCATATTGGGAATGGATTTTATGAATTCCCATAAAGTCGTTTTGAATTTCGATGAAAGATCTATTCGAATTGGGAATGAAGAAACGGTACTCAAGATGTCTAAGAAAGATGTTGGGGTGATAAGGCAAGCAACGCTATTGGAAGACCTTGTGTAACCGGCACGGAGTGAAACCATAGCCGCCGTTTCATTGGAGGAAAAACCAGGAGGAGTACTTGGAGTGTTAGAGCCGGCCTCGCAACCCGATAACGGCATACTCATAGGACGGACGCTCATCTCGGCTAAGACTAATACAATACCGGCTAGACTTTTGAACACCAAGGATTTCGACCAAAAACTGAAGAAGGGAACCATAATCGGCAGGTGTGAGGAGGTCCAAATGATAACCGGCTCTGAGGTACCCAATGCCAACCTAGTGAGGGAGCAAACTGCGCCAGGGCCTGGTGTTGTGAACGAATTCATAGACAGCACAATTGTTGAGTTGAGACCGCAGGTCAAGGAAGCGGCTAAGAAGCTATTATGCAAATACCATCATGTGTTTTCCTGCGTAGACAACGATCTTGGAAGGACGAAGATGGTACAACACCGAATCAACACAGGCGATCACCAGCCCATTAAGCAGGCGCCAAGAAGGATTCCGTTGGTTAAACAACAGGAGGTCGACCAAATGATAGAGGACATGAAGGAACGAGGGGTAATATTTACAACCTTCCAGCAGTCCTTGAGCTTCTCCCGTGGTGTTGGTCAAGAAGAAGGACGGCTCTACCAGATTTTGTGTTGACTACCGCAAGATCAATGACATCACGAAGTAGGACAGCTATCCATTGCCACGGATAGACGACACTCTGGAAACCTTAGCGGGGGCCAATTGGTTCTCGACTTTGGACCTAAAGAGTGGATATTGGCAAGTAGAGATCCATCTGGAAGATCAAGAGAAAACGGCGTTCTCGACGGGTACCGCGTTGTGGCAGTTCAGCGTAATGCCATTTGGACTCTGCAATGTACCAGCAACTTTTGAGAGGCTAATGGAAACCACTCTACGAGGACTACATTGGAGGACCTGTTTAATATACCTGGACGACGTGATCATTTTCAGCAAAACCCTGAAGGAACACCTCAAGCACCTGGGAGAGGTGTTGGAAAAATTGTCCAGCGTTGGCTTAAAGCTTAGCCTGGAGAAATGCCATCTATTCAGAAGGGAGGTGAGATACCTAGGACATATTGTTTCCTCGGAAGGTGTGAGAACGGATCCCGAGAAGACCGAAGCTGTGAGTGCGTGGCCAGTACCTAAGGACAAACGGGAAGTGAGAAGCTTCCTGGGGTTGTGTACCTACTACAGGAGATTCGTTCAGGGTTTTGCGGATATAGCCAGGTCCCTCCATCGGTTAACTGAAAACGAGCAACCTTTCGAATGGACTCCGAAATGCCAAGAAGCATACGAGAGACTAAAGAATTCCTTATTAGCAGCCCCAGTCTTGGCGTACCCAAGAGCTGGTTGTGAGTTCGTCGTGGACACAGATGCCAGCATGGTTGGGATAGGGGGTGTACTATCGCAGGTACAGGATGGCGAAGAACGAGTCATCGCGTACTTCTCCAAAACCCTCTCTAAGGCTGAAAAGAACTACTGTGTCACTAGGAAAGAGCTTCTAGCAATCGTGAAGACGCTGGAACATTTCCATCAGTATCTGTATAGGCAACCGTTCCTGTTACGGACTGACCATGCATCCCTGACTTGGCTATTGAATTTCAAGAACCCGGAGGGTCAGGTAGCACGTTGGATAGAAAGACTTCAAGAGCATCAATTCAGGATAGCCCACCGGAAGAGAAAACTCCATGGTAATGCCGACGCCCTTTCAAGACGGCCGTGTAACCCTGAGTGCAAGCACTGTTGCAGGACGGAGCAAAAGGAGCAGGGCCAATGTAAAAGAACCATCGTTTTTCCAGGAGTAGAATGGAGCCCTAAGGCGATTAGGGAGGAGCAACTCAAAGATGGGGACATCGGACCAGTGCTCAAGTTTAAGGAAAAAGGGTCAAGACCGGACTGGGAGGAGATTGCGCTCAGAAGTCGAGACGTGAAGTGCTACTGGGCCCAGTGGGATTCGCTCACCATTAAGGATGGGGTATTGCTGCGAACCTGAGAAAGCGCAGACGGAAGGGAAAAGAAAAATCAAGTGATTCTGCCAGCATCAAGGAGGGAAGAAGTGCTAACAGAAATGCACGGAGGTGCTACCGGAAACCACTTTGGAGTAAGGAAGACACTGGACAAGCTGAGGCAGCGGTTCTACTGGGTAGGCTATCACGAGGATATTGTAGATTGGTGTCGACGTTGCACTAAGTGCGTAGCAAGTAAAGGGCCCAGCCGAAGAACCCGCGGTGCAATGAGACAATACAATGTGGGAACGCCGTTCGAAAGGATAGCAATCGATATAGCGGGACCTTTTCCTAAATCCAAGAGAGGAAATCGCTATATTCTGGTCGCAGCGGACTACTTCAGCAAGTGGACAGAGGCTTACGCTTTACCAAATCAGGACGTGTCCACGGTAGCTGAAGCTTTAGTAAACAACATGTTCAGCCGTTTTGGAATACCACTGGAATTGCACTCCGATCAGGGAAGGAATTTCGAGTCCAATCTGTTCAAGACGGTCTGCGAGATCCTCGGTGTCAGGAAGACGAAGACCACACCGCTGCACCCTCAGTCCGACGGCATGGTGGAACGATTCATCAAAACCTTAGGAGGCCACCTGAGGATGTTGGTAATCAGGATGATTGGGACGAACATATACCCCTCATAATGATGGCGTACCGATCGGCCGTTCACGAGACCACTGGCCGAACACCTGCGAGCGTTGTGTTTGGTAGGGAGCTGCGGCTACCCAGTGACCTTTTATTTGGCGGCCCAGACACGGAAGAATCGGATATGGATAGTTATGCTGCGGAACTTCGCCGTAAGTTGAGAGATATACATGGAAAGGTGCGCGACAGGATAAAACTGGAAAGCGACCGGATGAAGTCACGGTATGACATGCGGGTCACCGGAAGAACGTTTCAGGAAGGCGAGAAAGTTTGGTTGTATAACCCAGTACGCAAGAAGGGAAGATCCCCTAAATTACAGAACAACTGGGAAGGACCTTACACCATTGTCTCACGACTCAACGACCTGGAGTACCGAATTCAACGCACGCCCAGATCCAAGATGAAGGTGGTACACTTGGACCGATTGCTGCCCTACGTCACGAAGGAGACTTCTGTTCGGGAAGAACAGTTCTAAGAGGGGGCAGTGTAACGAAGTTGACCTGGGCGAGAAGAAAGGCCTAGATTGTTCTAGGGGTTGAGCGGCCAAAGTCGGTAACAGGCCACCACAGTGTAGACAAAAGGGTCGGTCTCTACCTGAACTAGAAATGAAAGGGCTAGATTGTTCAAGTTTAGTGACCGTAGCCGTAACGGACCACCGCGTGTAAAAGCCAGCTAAGAGAAAGGCTCTAGTTGGGGTGGTGGCAGTATCTGTTTCCCAGCCAGTGATTGACAGGTAGCAGTGAGACAGACAATTGGAGGAGGCAGTCCCAGTTGGGGTGGTGGCAGTGGTGTTTTCTCCAGCCAATGAACGTCAGGAGAGCGTGGAAATTTATGCTCAGAGAGTTGGAGGAGGGCAGTCCCAGTTGGAGGGAGACAGGCAGTTAAAAAGTGAGGCCGACACAGCGAGAGTTCAGTTGTTTTACAGTTTTAATCAAGTTATTAGATTTTAGAGTTATTAGTCAAGTTGCGGAGTGCTTCAAAGTCAGGCGGTTAGTCAGTTAGTGAGTAGAGCTTTGTTTGTGTAGCAGAGACTAGTGCAATTCGGTGCAGTGCGGACCAGGGTTAGTCGGGGAACAGTTTTGTGGCGTTACGTAGTGAGTAAGTAACTGTAAACTGTTGTGACTGTTGTAAATGGTGACTGTAATGAATAGCGTTAGTTGCTAGTAAATGTTAATGTGAGTAAAGGTAATGTGTTAATATTTATTTATTTATTTTTTATTTATTTATTTATTTATTTATGTGTATTGTACAAGAAAAAACGTTACAATACAGAGTCGCAATCAACAATGAGCAATGGTTAATTACAAAGTAAGCAAAAAAGAAATAACTTAAAATAATAAAATTTCTTTTATAATAATACTTAAATGAACTTTTAACTGTAAGAAAGAAAAAAAAAAAAAAAAAAAATGCTAAGGAACCCTAGAACGTGGTACAAAAATGCCTAAACTTTAAAATTAAATCTAAATATTTGTCTAATTTATGTAATTTCTCCAAATTGCAATTGGCTGCTATAAATTCATTTAAAATAAAATCACTATCCAAAGAGTTAAAACACAATTTTCTAATTTCTAAATATGATTGACATTTACACATTATGTGAAAGATATCCTCTTTGTCAGTATTACAAACTTTACAAACAAACTGGCCATCAAATTTAACTGTAGTTTTCCCAACACTAATTTTAAAATAATATTTATTGGCTAATCTCACCTGAGATAACAGTTTAATATATTTGAAAGGAACGTTAAGGTGTAAATAAGGCTGGCATAACTGTTCATTAGGTAATAATTGTTTTATATAACTACTGTATGTTGCGTTTTCTGCTCTATTGCAGTCCAAACTGAATAAAAAAGTTTTATGTCTATCTAAAATTGAGGAACAATTAGTTTTACTATGGATAATTAAATTTTGAGGATCAGGAATAAATTTTTCAATTATAGAAACGAACTGCGACCACCAGTTATATTTACTATTATTTATGGAGGAGGAATGGAAAGTTTTCAATTCTGATAGGCAAATTTTAGGGAGCCGAGACGCATTCATTTGATCTATTTTTAATAAAAATTTAAGGATTTGTTTTACAATAAGAAGTTGCAATTGTGAGCTACCTGTTTCCAAACGAAGTAAATAGTGGGGGGTATTCCTTGACAAATTTAACAGTCTTTTAAAGAAACGACATTGTACATTGTCCAATTCCTCCATGTATCTTAAACTCCAAATTGGACTGCAATAAAGCAGAGCGTTTTTTACAATTGAACTAAAAAGATAAACTCTTGAATCCCAGCTCTTGATATTACCTTTGTATAAAATATTAAATATTGAACCAACTGCGAGATTCGCCTTACAAATAGCATTTTCTTTTTCTTCATTAAAGGTTAATGATCTGGAAAATATGACCCCCAGGTAATTGAAATGACTTACTTTTTCTAACTTAATATTTCCATAATAAAAATTTTCCGAACTTTTCATTCTACCTGTTCCAAACTTTAAAATTTTAGTTTTATTGGCGTTCACGTTAATTTTATTTAATTCGGAATAATTTCTTAAAATGTTTAATTTGTTCTTTAAATCAGTGTAGCAATCTGCGAATATTATCAGGTCATCAGCATATCCTAACAACAAAATGTCTGTGTTTTTGTTTATTCCAATGCCGCTTACACCTTTAGATCTGAAGTAATGTTCAATGTCATAAATGAAAATATTAAATAAAATGGGGCTTAAGATTTCTCCCTGAATTACACCCCGAGTAAGAGAAATTTCTGAAGAGAGTTGATTTTTATCTCTGATCGACACAGTAGCAGTATGATATAACTTTTCTATAATTCGAATTACTTTGCCGTAGAGTCCTAAATTGCGGATTTTAGTCCAAAGGAGGTCATGATTAATACAATCGAAAGCTCTCTGAAAGTCTACAAGGAGGCAATACAATGGTTTTCTTTTTAAACCGAACTGAATTTGAGCTACACTATTCAAAATAAATACATTATCCAGGCAACCTCTGCCAGTTCTGAAGCCCGATTGGAATTCTGGTATTACATTATTCTGTTCACACCAATCATCCAGCCTCCACAGAATTATTTGAGTAAATAGTTTAGTTAGACAGTTAACAAGGCCAATTCCCCTATAATTATTAGTACATGACCTATCACCTTTTTTGTAAAGCATAAACATTATTATTTTCGACCAATCCTTTGGTATATTTTCAGAATCTATAATTTTATTGAACATAACTTCCAAATACAGTAACCAGTTTTGCGGAAGGCTTTTATAAAAATCATAATTTATTTCATCACAGCCGGCTGCCTTATTTGATTTACATTTTCTCAACGATTTCATAATTTCATTAGTACTTATGTATGAATCTAGAAACGGATGACAAGTATCAGAATGAACATTGAGAGTTTGAATGTTTGAACCATAAAAATTTAATAAAAATTTGTTCCAATCCTCAATGCTAATGCTGTCTATTGCTACACTTTGGGAATTCATTCTTAAACCTTTAATTATACGCCAAAAATTTGTGCTATTTTTACAGTTGGATAGTTGATTTGAAATACCGTCATAATATTCAGTACGTTTACATTTTATTAAGTTTCTATAATTTGTTTTTAATGAACAATAGTAATTAAATTTAATTTCATCTTTAATTGAACAATTCCAGACTCTATAACTCTTCTGCACTAATTTTTTTAAATTGTAACATTCCAAATCATACCACTGCTTTTTAAAAAAATGATTTATAAGTTTAGAGCTTTTAAACATACCCAATTCTTTCGCAACATTTTTAATAGTAGTAACTAGGTTATTGTTTAAATCATCTATAGACATACTTTTAAAATCAACCTAATATTAGAATTGATAGACATCATGTTAGAATAAATTTCACAAGTTTCTGATCTCCAAACAAATTTAGAAGGAATTAAACATTTGTCAACAAAGTGAACTTTAGATAATAATTTCAATGTTAGGGTAACCAGAAAGTGACCCGAGGGGGTAATTATATCACCATTTACAAATAAATCGTCTATAAATTCTGTACACAATATATTCGTCCAGACTAAATCAATTACAGAATTACCAAGAGTACTAGAATAAGTGTACTGTGCTGGGGAATCTGAATTGGATCTACCATTAACAAGAATAAGAGCATTTTCTTCCATGAATTTAACTAAGGAAAGTCCCCTGTTATTAGTTACCCTGTCGAGGCTATCTCTTTCTATTTTCAAAACACAAGAAATCTGATTTGAAAGGAAATCTGAATCATAGCAATTATTTAAACAACCAACACGACAGTTAAAATCGCCCCCTAAGATTATAGGACAATCCAAAGTGTTTAGTTTGAGTATGAGCTCATCAAATAAGATTAATTTTTCATTAATATTTATAGCGGGACTGAAATATATCAAGCCAATAACAAAATTTACGGCTGGGAATTTAACATTTACAAGAATCCAAAAATCCGTTTTATTTATAATTTCAACAGCACCAAATTTTTTGTTTACAAGAATTAATAAGCCGCCTTTTGCTCTTCCCTTATTTTTTTCTTTAATTGCATTGGACTGACAAACGTTATAACCTTTTAGAAAATCAGGCAAACTTACAATATTATGTGTGAGCCAAGTTTCGCTTAAACAGATGATATCATGCTGTAACAAAAAACTACAATTTTCTAGAAAATTTTTATAGCCTGAACTATTCCAGAAGGCGAGTTTAATATTAGAAAACTTATCACTAGCACTGACCACATTATACACAGCATCTTTTTTGAATGAATTTAATTCCACATTTGAACAAACACTCAACACCCTATCTTCTTCCGCTTTCGGGGTAGAAGGAACTTTCAAGCTTTGTCGCAACTTGGAGGAGTTTTTGGCCTTAAAAAAGTGTCCAAAGTTAGGGGAGTTTTCTTCCTTTTAACAGATCTGCTAGATTTCGAGGAAAGCACTGAAGAATCAGAGTCATTTTCATCTTCTAATAAATCTTCTGTAGGTCGAATATGTGTCGATAGCTGTAATTTACCTATATCTTCCTCGCATCTAATAGAAATCGGGAGAGAATTTTCATTTTTCTTCACATAAAGTTTGTTGTTACGGAACCAAGTAAATTTTAGTATTCCTTGAACTCTCAGTTGATTTACTTTCTGATATAACGAATAATAGTAGGGGGACATATAATCGTTTATAAAAATTTTACCTTTAGGACGAGAAGAATCAATTATATCTGTAGTCAGCTTTTCCTGAGATGTTCTTTTTTTGTACATGAAAGTGTCCTTTTCTATTTTACTTGCAAATTTCAGAAGAATGGGAGGTGTGTCAGAATTTCTAACAGTTCTAGTTCGAAAACAGAAATCAATTTTATCCTTAGTAAGTTCGTAGTCACACACTTGACCAATTTTAAACAAAACTTGAAATAAATCTTCATCACTTTTCTTGGGGATATTATTGATTCTCACAGTATTAGTATGAATATTTTGAGAATGAATATTCAATTGATTATTGAGATTTTTAACTTCACATCTAAGAGAGGTATTTTCACTTTGCAATTTAGTAATACTTTTTGCCTGTAGTTTCACTTTTTTATCAATTTCATGCAAAGATTTTTGAAAATCAAACACTGATTTCGTCAAATTAGCTTGTTCATTTTTTAGGGATACAAGTTCTTGAGTGACGAAACTTAACTTGTTTAAGATAACAGACAGCGCATCACTGCCGTTACCTTCACTATTCCCTGCCACAGTAAGAGAATTTGTTTGTGAACCTTTACCCTCAATATCATCTTTTGTCAAGTTATTCTTATTCATTTTGTAAACTTGGTAACAGGAAGGGATAAGTACAAAAATATAGCTCTCTTACCAATTCTCTCTCTCCTTCTCTTCTCTCAAAAATTCCACGCTGTAAATCCCCACTTTTGCAACCTTTGTACTCACGCTGAATAATTTTAGCGATATTAAAATGAAAATTTTAATTAATTATTAAAAAACGGCTCGGTCGATTTCCGTAAAAATTAACAGTAATTTTTGAGTGGTTGGAAGTGGAATATTTTTTTGAAATTTGGCATATTTTTTGTTCAATATATAAGAAACTGAACTGTAATGTGTTAATAAATCAGGTTATTACTTACAAATTTAGCGAGTTTTATTATTTAATCAAACCCACATATTATATAAAATAACTAGTGGCAGGCACTAGTTGTGTAAGTAAAGTTTTCTTAGTAAAAGGACAAGAAACACTTTACAATACTTTGAAAAAAGAAAAGTAAAATACATAAATAAATATGTTAGAATAGAAAATGAGAAAACTGAGAAATACCTACAAGATGGCAAAAATGAAAATATAAAGTATTTAATATAACTAATGAAGTTAATATAGTTGAAAGAAATTTACACAAGTCTTGAAGGCAATAAGACTATGATGGTCAAATCATACGACGGCGATAATGCCAAGCAAGTCGCGCAAAGTCCATTAAACGTTTGCAATCATTCTCAGAAGAAGCGTTTAGAAAGGGTATCAGCGCTGATGCAGGAAAAGGGCTAAAGCCAAGGTACCGCACCGCAGTTCACTAAGGGCAGTACACTCGCACAGAAAATTATGCAAATTTTCCCTCACAATCGGGGTACAAAGAGGACAGTTAGAATTAGGACAGTCAAGCCATGGGATGAAATTTAAATGTAAAAGCTCAAATCTGAGCTTAAATAACCATTTTAAATCGTACAGATTAAGAGCTAAATGGCACTCAGCCTCAAGACAGAAAAGTTTAACATCATAATTGAGTTCTTTGTACAAGAGAAACCTGTCAGAATCCTGAGCAAGCTGTACACATTGTTCAGTATGCCGAACCTTAATAGTATCTAGCAAAGTCCTGAGCTGCCCTTGCCAGAGAGAAACCTGATCCAGAGAACCATCAAACCCACAGGGGTATCTTAGCGCTAGCTCGCACCAGTGCCGGAACCAAAAAGCATTCTGATTAATTACCTCGATTCCCAGAATACGGGGTAAACGATGAGAGGGAAGATTTATAGCCCTTAGACAATATCTATAATGTATAGCTAAAGTAAACACTTTAAGAAGATCCAAAGAAGTTTCCAAGTAAATCATGTAGTTAGGTGTGGAGGAAGGTAATGAAAACAACTTCTTCACGAAAAACCGCTGAAACTTCTCTAACTGCTCATACCTCTGAAAACCCCAGACCTGGGCTCCGTAGCAAACAATGGAGCGTAAAACGGCATCGAACACTTGTTTCTTTGCATGAAGAGGGATCAGTTGCTGAGCGATGAAATTCGACCAATTCCTATTAAGAGCTAATTTAGCTGCTGAAATTCTTTCTTTCAGGTGGCATTCCAGGGAAAGGCGAGCAGAGAGCGTAACGCCAAGATACTTGTAAGAATTAACCACTTCCACTGGCTCACCCCTGTATCTCCAACGATCTGCAACAGCCACCCTACCCCCTTTCGAAAAACAACAATTTTCGACTTGTCAAGATTAACAGTCAAACTCCACTGTTCACAATAGTTCGCCAACAGATAATTGTTTCGCTGCAAAGTAACACGATCCTCCGCGAGAAGAACAATATCATCCGCGTACATCAATACACTAATTCGACGACCCCCAATACGTACACCACCCTCAAGTACCTGAGGCAGGTCATCCAAAAAAAAGCGCAAAAAGGAGCGGGCTCAAAATACATCCCTGACGAACACCAGATTCAACAGGAAAAAACTCGGAAATACCCTCTCTACCACGAACAGCCGATTCAGCGTCGGAATAAAGACTTTTTAAGATGCGTATATATTTTGTTGAAACTCCAAGATTAAACAATTTCAAAAATAAAGCCTTTCTTGGAACCCTGTCGAATGCGGCTTTAAAGTCAACAAAAAATGAATATACTTTATTACCTCTTTTAAGAAATTTAAGCTTAATAATGTTCAACAAAACAAACAGGTTATCAATAGTAGAATACCCTCGCCTGAACCCGGCCTGATACTCACTAAGCAACTCATTGTCTCCAACAAAGGATTCCAATCGCTGAAGTAGAAGACCAGTGAAAATCTTAGCAGAAGCGTCTAAGCAGGATATGCCTCTGTAATTCCGAACATCATTAACATCCCTTCGTTTAAAAAGCGGAAAAATGATAGATTTACTGAATGAGGTTGGTGTTGCGCCAGTTTCAAACATGAAGTTAAATAAAGATAAAAGGCTATCCAAGAAGTTATCAGGCGCATACTTATAAAACTCATAAGACACTCTGTCAGATCCGGGTGCCTTATTATTTTTCAACTTACTAATAACCATCTGTAACTCACGGAAATCAAAAGGGAGATCCAAAGTACTAGAGACAGTGTAAGGTTCAGCATACAAAACTGACAACGCATCCCCAGAAGGGGTAAGCAAACTGTGGAAATAGGTTACAAACTTAAAAATATCAACATGTAAAGTTTTTACGTTTAAAGTGATTTGTTAAATGCCAAAACTCTCTGGAATCAATTACTGTTTTAAACTTGTCAGTTACCATAGAAAAATAAAGTTTCTTCTTTCTGATACACAATTCTTTGTAAGCCGTATTTGCGAGGAGATAACTAGATTTGTCAAGATCGGAACTGGTAATATGGAAAAGATTTAAGAGGGTGAAAGATTTGTTTCTTGCAAGAAGACATTCCCCATCAAACCACTCTTTTTTACTGAGATACTCGTACATTAGGCGTTATAGCGGAACTTTTAATACAGTTCACTAAAATATTTAAAAACTCTTGGCTATCCGAGGGATAATGTGGAATATTTTTAACAGCTAGCTCTAAAGAATTTCTGTATGTATTCAAATACTTATCAGACCAAACTATTTGGGGTAAAAGGGGCAGGAAAATATGGTTGGACGTTTCTATAAGAGATATCTTTAACCCATCAAAGCCTAAAGTGACCATATGGTCACAGTTGAATTTTGCCACATTTAATAGAATGCTGTTCATTCTAGAAAATCAATTTAGATTTTTCTCTTTATTATTGTATTCGTTAGTGTATGTTATTCGTAATAAGGGATGGAAAATCATAATAACTAGTGTTTTCAGTTAGTTACGCTTTTTTGAAAAAACCTGTTTTAATCAGCTTGGTCACTAGTTTATTTTTAGCAATTTTTTAGTTTATTAACTGTCATCATTTTTGTTTTTTATATGAAACACAATAACCAATCTTTGTTATAAATTATGTATCAATAACAAAGTTCAAGACTTAAAATTATACTTATAAAATCATTTTCAAAAGCTGTGTTACCATTTGGTCACATCTGGTCATTGGGGTACTATTTCACTTCTTTTTTTTTTTCAATAATGCACATTTCAAAGTCAAAGATGGGCTGATATTCGAGGAGGCCTTAAACTTACTACAATAACGAATCCGATTATGAATTTGTCGGTGAGACGGAATTTTTTATTGTCCCACCTGAAGCGGCTGTAAATACAGCGATGACAAAATGGGGAGGGGGAAGCATATTAGATTGGAAAAGCAAAACTGAGGTAGTACGTTGAAATGATCATTCTGCAGTTACTTTAGTAAGGATATTTCCACTTGGAACAGTCAATAGGTATTGCCATGTGAAACAAAAAGATATGCATTTCTTGCCCGAATGTAACTGTTACATGGGCGGAACTGATGGATGAAGATTATAATGGCTTACCGAATAAATATACGTGGTAAGAAAGGGGAGGCCCATATTCACGAGGTGGGTGGGTGCAGTGCTTCATAATGATTGGATGTTTTATAAAAATCACCTAATGTAATGTACCAAATTAGAATTCCGAGGACGATTGTGTTGAGTTACCTAACAAATTATAAAACGGCTTCAAAAAAACAGGACATACTTCAGTATACACATTAGATGAAGATCTGAGATATGATCTGATGATCTGGGACCAAATAATAGTATTTCTGGTGCCAAATAATAATAATAGAAGGAGATGTATAAATGAATGATGTTCACATGTGGGTAGGACACAATGCAGAAAAAAACGATGTAGGTTTGTGAATACCTTGTTTTGAAACACACCATTCGAAACAATTAGGTGTAATTTTTATGTTAAACATTTTTTTAAAATAAGTAAAGTTTTATCCGTATTTATAATCAAGTAAATAAGGCAGTTTTGTTGAAAAAAGATGGCGTTGTATACTAGTACCCTATTGACCTGATGTGACCATATGGTCACAGGGCATTACCAGAGATTGGCGAATAAAATCTTAATTAATTTATGTTTTCTACATTATTAGTAACCTATTTGATAGAAAAAAATAAAAAAGTTATAAAAAATTCAAAAAAAAAAACTCCGGCTTTGAAGGGTTTTAAGAGAAGAGGTAGATGGTCAGAAAACATTCAGCTAATACTTGCAAATCCAAAACACAAGAAATATAATCAATAGGGAATCAAACAGTCTATAACAGAGGGTACTAGCAATGTAAGTAAATTCCCCCTCTATATCTCCAGGAACTCGCCCATTCAGGATTACGAAGTCATAATCATCACACAGATCAAGAAGATTTGATCCCTTTCCATTAATAACTCTATCCTTGGAACTCCTAATCAAATGAAAAATTGGGTTGTCTAAAATCAAATCAGATGGTAAAGGCTGAGAATCCGCTATTCTAGCATTGAAATCATCGAATAAAGTGAATTTTAAATGAGAATTTTTAGAAAGAAAATTAGATAAATTTTGAAAATCTGAATCCCAAGAATTATAGTTTAAATATACATACTGGCAAGATAAACTACTCGAACTTACTTTTAAGATATATCACATTTACATCAATGTTAATAAATTTAACTAAATTATGAGAAAGATTAGAATTAATTGCAAACAAAGTACCACCCATTGCACGACCAAACCGCGCACGCTTGGTGGCAACAGACCTACACAGAGTATAACCATCAAAGAACTTGCTATAATAATTAAATTTATCTTCTGTAATAAAAGTTTCTAACAAAACAAAAAGATCATAATTTTTAAGAAAACTTATAAAAGAATTAGAATCAGATAATTTCGATTTAAGGCCAGCTACATTATAACAAATAAATGTGATGCTATTAGTAAACCTAGTAGATGTTACTTTTCACCGGCGGACAGCGTTTCCTCAGCTGTGGAGAATCGGAGAAGAAGGGGTCATCGTAGGTACCATCGGAATAGGAAGAACTCTTTGAGGTGTAAAATAATCCTTTGGTAGAGAATTAGACTGGATCGCAGCAATGAAAGTAGACAGATCTACACCAAGCAACTCATTAATTCTCTTCACTCCACTTTCCGCACCATGCATTAGACCATTAGTTGCGCACCAGTCAAACCTTAGATTTTCTAGAATAAGATAATCCCGGACGACTACAACCTTAATGCGACCTTTCAAACGAAGAATTTCCATTCTGATTAAGAACAATTTGCCTCTCTTTTTCTTAGTTTTCTCAGAGAAATCCTGATGAACTCTGAATCCTTTTAGTCTCCGTAAAGCGTTCATAACTAACCATTTATCAGAATTCTGTTAAATCTGTTAGATACATTCATTCTTCCAAGAGGAAATGCTTGCAAATGATCTACATTTAGATTTACTTTTAAAACTTCATTGCAAAACTCAGAAATAATTTTTCCAAAGTTATCCTGATTATTATCAGATAAGCCCTTGAATATAAGATTATTACGCCGGGATTTATTATCAATTTCATCCAATAGTTTTTCAGTCTTTGCGTTCTCATTTTTAAGAGCACAAATCTCTTTTTTTAAAGATAGGTTTTCATTTTTCAATGAAGCTATTTCATTATGTAAGCTAAGAAAATCCTGTTTGGTGACCAAATTAGCAAGTTTATCATCAAGTAAATTAGATAAATGCACCATTATGAGATCCATATTTAACTGTCAGCTCTCTTTGCGGCTAGCCCTTTCGTTAGTTAACTTTTTACTTTTATTAATAACTTCAGGAGAGCTTCTAGTTCTCTTTAAGCTACCAGAACTTGACAAGTCTCGCAGTGAGTCAAGAGAAGAAGAGTGCAGTAATTTAGGAGGCATGCATGAGTAATAGAAAGTTGTGATTTAATTAACGAAAGTTCATATAATATTTTGAAAAATGAAGGTTTAAAAACGTAAAGAATGTTACAAAACGTAACTTGAAGGCAGAAAAATAGGTACTTTCAGTGAAGAATAGGCTAACATGCAAGCATAAATCAGATGTTACCTGAACTTGACCTTTAATTGCAATAGTATGTCACTTTATAACAAACAACAGTGTATCACAGTAGAACAGACAGAGCTATTAAATAGTACTATGACCCCTCACTACGTCAAGTAACGAATAAATGAACTTGTTTATTTCACTCTGTAGATTTCAGCACACTATATTTTCACATTAATTACGAAAAAATTACTCGGCGGAATTGCGTTATTTGAATAGACTATTAGAAAGTCTATTAAATATGCTGTGTGACATTTTTCAGGAGAAAATAACACTTTCAACCACAAAAAAAAAAGTTAAAAAATTGTAGAGCACATACACACCGTATCAAAGATCGCGATAACCTCCCACACACATTCTAATTACAGATTTAACGCTCTTGTTCAATCGATGAATCTCCCATCGCAAACGAAACCAATTATGCCTGCGTCGGCGTATTTTTAAGGAGTAATCTTGTAAAATTTTCCAATCAGTCCCCTTTAAACGAGATGACTGTTTTAAAACAATCCATTTCTCATTATTCCGCAAGAATGATACTAATATGTGCCTGTTCTTCATAGTTTTATTTCCCAGAGGGTGCTCATCAACGATTTCCGGTATTTCTCTAATTTGCATACATTGAAGAGAAATTCATGCACAATATCCATAAGATTATCTTGATTATTTGTAAGAAAGCCCTTTTATAATATTATTTTTACGAGATTTATTCTCAAGTACTTCCAATCGCCTAAATAACTGACTCTCATTTTCCTTAACCGCATAAATTTTCATTTTCAAAGTTTCTTCTTCAGTTTTTAAACTTTTTATTTCCTCTCTGAGCAAATTAAAATCTTCCTTTGTTGGAAGAAGGGCCATTTTGGCATCCATCATTTTGCCAAAAGCTTGCGACAGTTCATCTTTCATAGAACTTCCCATTTCGTCAGAATTCTTTTCTGAATTAATCTTTTTATCCGGATGTGAAGAAAGGAATTCAGGAGAGCTCCTAGTTCTCTTTAAAGGTATTCTTCTCTTAGGTGTGGAATTGGCCGTGGATGGAGTACCAATAAGTGCTAAAAATTTATCAATTTTGTCTTGGGACATTAATTAATGTAACTATTCGAAAAATAATATTTTTAAAGAAAAATTTGTCATATTGAAAAGTTTAATTTCTGTAAAAATTTTCTGTTCATAAAATAATCAACGATATTGAAAAAGAAAAAAAAAATAAATAAATAAGTCTTTTAATGCGAAATATTTATGCTAACTCAGAATAGAATATAAAATAAATTAAATACTCTTATTGTTACTGTCAATGAATACTTTCTTATTATAGAAAACAACTTTTATTGCAATTACCATCAACAACAATCATAATACAATACTGCTATTAAAACATATGTTACCCTAACTAAAACATTGATAACTCAACTTCGATCCCTTACATCTCCCTCTTTTAATTCGCTACTAAGTTAAGAACAATCGTAGTCTTTATATTTTTCTGGCCTTTTAACCTTTCTTATGAATCGTCTATTCCGCCATAGTTCTCCTCCCTTATTCATCTTTACATCGTAAGATTTCTTCCTATCACCATGGTTTCCTTTTACTTTGCCTGGCTCCCATCTTCCTTCCCTCTGTACCATCACCTCTTCACCCTCCTGTAACATTGGTAACTCCTTCTTCCCTCTGTTATAGTAAACCTTCTGCATCTCATGCCTCTTCTTAAGAGCTTCTCTGATTCCTTCAAAGTTCCTATTTATAGGATTGTAGGGCAAAAGCCCCCTAACCTTACGTCCAAATAGTATCTCTGCCGGTGACGGTAATTCCTCACTAATTGGTGTGTTTCTAAATTCTAATAGACATAGTTCCATCTCTTTTTTGTCTTCGCTCGCCTTCTTCATCATTTTCTTTATTGTTTGAATGTGTCTTTCTACCATTCCGTTTGACTGAGCATTGGTCGGGCTGGAGCATCGGTGTTCAAAGCTCCATTCCTCTGCAAATCTTATAAATTCTCTTGAATCAAATCGTTTTCCACCATCTGACCTTACAATTTTTGGGATACCGAAACGTGCAAACACAGTTTTCAACAAGTTGATTACTCCTTGACTGCTTAATGAATTCAATAAGCTTACTTCCACGAATTTTGAAAAGTAATCCACTATTAATAAATATGATTTTTCGTTGAACGCAAATAAATCAACACCAATAAGCTCCCATGGTCCCTGAGGTATCTCCAGACTTTGTAACGGTTCTCTAATATGTGCCTTTTGGTACTTCATGCAGACTGTACATTGCCGTACGAAATTTTCAATATCATTATTTATGTGCAACCAAAACACACACTCTCGTGCCCTGTATTTACATTTTTCTATTCCCGAATGGCTGTAATGTTTTTTTTTGTAACGTATCCTTCTTGAGGCTTTCCGGAATTATGATCTTATTATTATTTTTTATATTATTATCTTATTTTTTTAGCTAAATTCCATTTACTTCTGTTATGTCCTCTTTTAGATCCCAGTATGGCTGCATTTTATCATTGAGCTCCGTTTTTTCCTCTGGCCAGTTTCCTATGAGCCTTTTTAATTCCATCAAACATGGATCTTTGCTTGTCTCCTCTCTTATTTGGTGCCACCTTTTGTCTGATATTGGTATGAAGTTGTTAATTAGATTCACTTGAGCCACCAAACTGTTCTCTATCCATTTATCAAAGACGTTGTCTTCTTTCGCTCTCGTTCTACTCAAGGCATCTGCTAGTAGTAGGTCTCTTCCTGGTGTATATATCACTTGTATATCATACTGCTGTAAGGCTATTCTCATCCTTTGCAACCTCAACGGACACTTTATCAAAGATTGTTTCTAGAGGTTTGTGGTCTGTTTCAACCACTACTTCTGATTTTCCGTATATGTATTGGTGAAATCTGTGGCAGGCAAAGACGATGGCAAGCATCTCTTTCTCTATCTGGGCATAATTTTGTTGCGTTTCCGTCATTGATTTGGAGGCGTATATAATGGGCAAATTGCCTTGTAACAGCACCGCAGCGACTGTATCTCTGGAAGCATCAACTGTTAGTCTACAAGGTTTTTTCCTATGGTAATACTGCAGGACTGGCTGACTGGTCAACATGTTTTTTATCTCATTCAGGGCCTTCTCTTGATCCGAACCCCACTGCCACGCAACATCATTTTTTAGTAGTTCCCGTAATGGTGCCGTCACCTTTGCAACATTTGGCAAGAATTTTCCAACGTAAGTCACCATTCCCAGTATTCTTTGCAACTCTTTCTTGTTGTTGGGTGACTCTATTTGTATGATCGCTGCAATTTTATCTGCATCCGGTTGTACTCCCTTAGCCGTTATGATGTGACCCAAAAATTTTACCATGTCCTTTGCGAAACAACATTTTTCTATATTAAATTTTATGTTAGCGTCTTGTGCTCTTTGCAACACACTCATCAGAATTTCATCATGCTCCTTTGCCGATTTGGCATAAATTAACAATTCATCAATATATGTTATTATCCCTTCAATTCCTCGAAAAATATTCTTAAATCTTTTGTGGAAAACTTCCGGTGCACAGGAAATGCCGAATGGTAATCGTTTGAATTTATATCTTCCATTTGGCGTAGCAAATGTGCATAATTCTGAACTTCGTTCGCTTAGTTTTACTTGATAAAATCCTTGTGAAGCATCCAGAGTGCTGAAAATATTTGCACCCGCTAGTCTGCTCAAAATCTCTTCTTCCGTTGGCAGTTCAATGTACTCCCTTTCAATATATTTATTTAAATTCTGTGGATCCATGCATAATCTCACATTGCCATTAGGTTTCTTTACTATTACCACAGGATTTACCCATTCAGTGGGTCTGTCCACTTTCTCAATTATCTCCAGCTGTTCTAATCTGCCTAACTCTTCCTCTAATTTATCTATGAGGGCAAATGGTATCTTGCGCGCAGTATGAACTACAGGATTATAATCCTCTTTTAACTTTATGTCAAATACCTCTGACATGCAACCAATACCTTCGAATACTCTTTTATATCTATTTACAATCTGTGTGCACTTATCCTGTCTAATTGCGCTTATGCGACGATCTATAAGATTTAATTTTTCGGAAGTTTTCAATCCTATAATTGGTGAACTATTGTTATTTCTTGTTTGGACGACATAAAACTCTTCGTTAGCTACAAAATTATTTTTCGTCTTGAGCTGTAAGTAACATTTCCCTAGCACATCTAATTCCTCATCATTGTAAGTGGTTAACTTAGCTTCCGTCTTATACAGAACTCCCTTGTTTGGAATTTTCTCATAAATATGTTTAGGTAATACATTAACCTGAGCTCCTGTGTCTATCTTAAAATTGATGAACACATTTGGTTTAACTTCAAATGGAACTTTCCATTCCACCATATTAATCCCCTCAATCGTAATGGCCTCCAGCCACAGACGTTCAGTTTCACTTTTGTTCCTTTCTTTAAGTTCTTTTATGACTTTTCCTTCTGACTCACAACACCTCGCAAAATGGTTCATTCTATTACACAGATTACAGGACTTGCCAAATGCTGGACACTTATTCGCCAAATGAGTTAGACCACAATATCTACAGTTAATAGTAGTTTTTTCTTTTCTGGCAATGAAACTATTTTTCTTATTATAATTTTTTAAAGCATCCACACATGCTAAATTTTCGAAATTTTTCATCTGAACAACTGTATTCTCATGTAATTTGCAAATGTCTATCACTCTCTGTAAAGTAATATCGCCTTCCTTTAAAAGTTTTTCTCTTAATTTATCATCTTTTAACCCACAAATTACCCGTCCTCTGATGAGCATGTCTTCCATTTGTCCAAATTCGCAGGATTGGGCCAAATTCCACAATTCTTCCACATATTTTTCTATATTTTCCTCCGCACTCTGATTACGCGTAAAGAACATGTGTTGTTCGAAAACAACATTTTTTTTCGGCAAGAAGTATTGATCAAATTTTTCTATTAAGCTCTCAAAATTATCAGCTTCTTTTTTTTGAAATTTAAATGAATTGTAGACTGGCAAACTTTCTGGTCCTAAGGCGTGTAATAATAAAGCACACAAACGCTTACCCGAATTCTTACTTGATGAAATGCCACTGGCAGTAACATAGATCTGAATTTGTTGTTTAAAAATTTTCCACTTATCAGTAACATTTCCTTCCCAATTGAAACCCGTCGGTAACTGTAGATGTAATATGCCATCTTCCGACTGCGCCATGTCAATGAATACATTCTTATTATAGAAAACAACTTTTATTGCAATTACCATCAACAATAATCATAATACAATACTGCTATTAAAACATATGTTACCCTAACTAAAACATTGATAACTCAACTTCGATCCCTTACAGTTACTATTTACTATTGATCTAACAAGACGTCTTGAATAAATCTTAAAAGTTTATAACAAAATAAATAACACTCCCCACCTGAGTGTAGCACGTAGCTATCCCCTCCAAGTCCACCTATTCGATACACACTATAAGTTTATTAACGAAAAATTCAAATATTCATTCACTAACATCTAGGAAACTGTTCGATGAATTTTGTTTAAAATTTAACACACTAAATACCACTCTTGTTATTATATTTAAGCAAAAAATCAAGTTTGAGAACCAAAATAAACCATAAAAATTACGAAAAAACAGAGAGCCGATGTGACACATACAACGCATAAAACCAAACTCCGAGGAGTGCGGTAAAGGATATTGCAGGAATTGTGAGCAGGACCACGATACATACCACTGATGTGATCGTGATCCGCCACCTTAGGATTGAATCTAGAGAAGGATTTTTGACAAAGGTAGCAAGTTTGGGACTGTTTGAAGTCTTCAAGCTCAGGAAGATGATGTCAGGGAGGTTGAGATGGTGTCAGGGGCATTGGCCTCTTTATGGAGTACCAGAGCCACCTTCTCGGCTACTGCCTTTATGTATGCCATGAATTTCTCTGCAGAATCTTCACCTGTATAAATGCAGGGAAATTGGCAGGAAGACAGTGTGAATGTCTTCTGTAACTTATATAAACGCATAAGCGCATTGGAAGGTGACTGTAATAGGGAGTCGTGTAGGTGCGACTCGAATTGCCATCACTGGGATTTTTTTTTTAATCAGATTCAAAATCAGCGTAAATGACGATGGGAATCCTCATCTGATTTTGTACTTTAGTAAACGATACAGTTGGGGGAGACCCATCTTCATTGCATGTTGGCAGGACTATTTGAGTCGCCCTGTTCTCACCACAGTACTCCATATGCTCCTTCACCCGCTCAACGATGTTCACGCTGTCGATGTTAAAGTCCGTGAAGCATCGCTTACAAACGTGTACCCTTTGTTCGTGCTCAGTAATCTGATGGGCCACTAATTTATTAAAATCTTTAATATAGTTATAGTGGTTCCGTCCATTTTCCATCATTAGGAGAAGGAAATCTCGATAGGATTTAGACAGCAAAGATTCTTGGCCTTAATGGAGGAAATAGCCAAGGAATATAGACAAAGGAATACATCTGATGGATTTCATTATATAAATTTTGTATGGTCAAGTGAAGATTGTGTAGAGGGACCTGATACATGCCTTTGTAATTATGTATATATGTTGGATAGAGATACGTATTTCGCAAGCAATAAACACTTTGTATGGTTGAATAAAACTTTTTTTTTTTACTTTCTTAATTGTCTTCTATTTATACCGATCCTTGTGTGTTTCGTCATTCATTTGTAAACTACACTGCATACAGTCAACATGATAAGTTACTTAATTCTGGTTTGTTTTCCTTACGCAATATCCTACAACAACTCCACGATTAATTATCTTCAAATATATGGTTATTTGAATCAAGATGATAGTTCTTTGATAGCAGCTAGCAGCGCTTTAAAACTATTCCAGACTATACACTCTACCGGCAGATGGGCAGGAGAATGAAGAAACAATACGTTTTATGAATACATCTGGAGGCGGTGTTAAAGATAATTTCCCTCCATTTATGGTCGATAGCAGTAAACATAAATAGGGTGGACAAAATTAACTTGGACAATTTATCCAGTTAAATATTTTGTAGCAGAGAAAGCCTTTTCTCTCTGGTCAAAACATGATAGACTAGGTTTTCACCAGGATCAACATAAACCAAACATTACAGTTTCCTTTGCCCGTAGGAAACATTTTTGCACAACAAATAGATTGAATTTTTGTTTTAAAGATTTTGATGGACTTGGCGGTGTCTTAGCGCACGCTGAATTTCCCTTTGAAGATCGAGAACAAGAGGAAATTCATGTAGATGAACATGAACATTGGAATGGTGCCCTGACAGTACCTGTTGATGATGAGCTATCTTTATACACAGTTTTGATTCATGAGATTGGACATGCTTTATGCTTACAACATACATCGCATAATTATTCCATAATGTATCCATTCTATTATTTCAGATATTTCATCAAACACATTGACAACATTGATCTTGAAACAGCAGCATGATTTCGAGTGTTCTAAGACGAATTTTTGCGCCGGAAGTGATGGCCACAATGCGTCATAATGACGTCACAAGACATACCCTTCATCATAATTTTGTGATCCAAATGGATGAGGCGAATAGAGGCGTGACGGCAACACTACGACACAACTCGTCATGAGGACGCAACATGATAGAGGTATTTTCCTTATATCGCATCCCCTACGTCACAAGAAACGCAAGTCCTACGTCACGAGACAACCCTTGAAAAAAAAAAATGAATTCAGTTGAACAGAACATATTAGATGTACATATTTATGGATGTGTTAGGTATAGTGTGTATATAACTAGAAAAGACGGAAACATATGTGACACTTGAGCAGAATTGTATGATGTTTGCGACCTCTTAGACCACAAAAGTACTCTCATTGTACGTAAACGTTTGAAAAAAACTGAAAATATAAAATGCTCCTTATGAAAGTCCTTGTTGGTAACAATCCAGTCTCTCCAGTCATGTCATTTTTGTGAAAAGCAATTAGTCAAAATGATTCTTGACCGTGCCTGTAAAGAAGGGTGGGGTCTTGTTTTTAGAGACTAAACACCCAATAAAATAAAATACAAAAATTTTGGACCGTCAGTCCGTGGTAAAACATGGAACTTGCAGCAGCAGCAACAGCTCAATGTGAACTATGTAAAAAGTCTTTTAGTATTGGGAAAAATTTAGCACGGCATAGACTAAATTGTTCAAAATCCTATACTTGTAAATATTGTAGGAAAAAATTTCTCAACCATCCAAATGGTTCAAGACATGAAACAACTTGTCCGGAGGAACCAAAGAAGAAGAAGAAGATTCACCTATGGGAACCGAAAAAAGATGAATTATATTCTGAGCAACGTGAAGAGATTGAGTATGAAACGGCGTTTAAACATAGATTGAAATCTTGGATCTTTAGCTTGGCGAATACTTGTCAAGACCTGCATGAATTTCTCTCAAACATTAGAGGTAAAGTTATAGACAAAATTAAAAAACTACTTGAAAGTTATACTGCAATTAAAGTTAACATAATGGTGGAATGTGTTTTTGCAAACACTTTCAATGAGGAAACTGATAGATCGTTTAAGACGAAAAACAAGCCAGTGTTTCAAGCTACAGATTTAGCAGAGTTTGTAGATGAGGAATTTGCCACAATAATTGTGGAAAAGGAGGAAGCTCAAATGAAGTAAAGCGGATGGTCATTGAAAAAGGTCAATGGCCTGCGGCTACGAATTAACAAGTATTCGCCGCTTTCCTTCAAGGGCAGTTTCTACATAGCATTACCGGAAGTGGTTGAGAGGAAAAAGGCTTGTATCAATGTTAAAAATAACGACTTTGAGTGTTTTAGATATTCCATACTGGCAAAACTTGTGACCAAGGATGCTGCACGCATGATTAATTACAAAAATTTTGCGAATGGTTATAATTTTGATTGCATAACATTTCCAACTCCGCTCTCTAGCATACCGATATTTGAAAAAATGAATAATATTTCCATAAACGTATTCGGTCTTGAAGAGAATAATAATTTATTCTCTTTAAAGGTAGTGAAAGAAGAACTAGCTGATCATAAGGATTTACTTTTGCTTAGCGACGATGAAGGTAGAACTCATTATGTGTATATGAAGAATTTTGACAAATTCAATCATTCGCAGAAAAATAGACGGAAATGTGGGATAAAAGTGTGTGTGTCGACTGAGGAAAAACTAAATGAACATTCCAGATTCTGCACTGAACATCAGGTTGCAAGAATCGAGATGCCTGTGAAAAAGCCCTACCTCCAATTTGAACATGTGGAGCGAGTGCTGCGGGTGGCGTAGGTCATTTATGCAGATTTTGAGGCAATATTACAACCTGTGATTGGGTGTGATTCTAATCCTCAAGATACGTACGTATATAAACATTATTAAAACTGTCCGGTAGGACAGTTGTATAAGGGTTGATCGTCAAAAAGTGCACGAATTAAAACTGTCCGGTAGGACAGTTATATAAGGGTTGATCGTCAAAATTAAAACTGTCCGGTAGGACAGTTGTATAAGGGTTGATCGTCAAAAAGTGCACGAAAAAGCGTAACGTTGAAAAACGCCCAACTTTGATTTTTTTTTCTTTTTTTGTATAAAAGCTAAAATTCCCAAATTTTCTTTAAAATATAGGGCAAATTCTCCTTTATAACTGTAATTTTTTGCAACAACCCAGATGTTATAGATTTTGAGAAAAAAGTTGTTGAAAATGAGCAAAAACGGTATTTTCAAAAATTGGTCTTGTTGTTGTTGTTGTTGTTCTTCTTCTTGTTGTTACCTTATTTGTAAACAACGTACAGCCTAAACGCGCAAACCGATTTTCATGAATGAGGTGTCATTCGATTGGGAATTTTATGTAGATGGGCCCTTTGGAGGTCTCGTGGCTGCACATCGAATGGGAGAGGAGTTAGCCCCCTTTATGTAAGGCCCCCTCAAAAATTATTATTACTAATTACTCTGTAAATGTAGGCCCGATTATGATAAAATTTGGTAGCATGATAGGGTTAGGGCTCCCCTACGTGACGATCAAGTGGCGATCAACTCTTGCACTTGTTAAGGGGAAGTATAGCAATCGTTTCAAATTATCGAACGTGAACCAATTTTCATGAATGAAGTGTCATTCGAATCGAAATTTTGTATAGATTTGCACATTAAAAGTCTCGACGCTATGCCTCATGAGGAGGGGAGTTTGCCCCACCCAAGTAAGGCCCTTTCTAAAACTATTAATACTAATATTTTTATAACGCTTTGTCCGATTTTGATAAAATTTAGCAGGAAGAAGTGGTTAAAGCTCCTCTATGTGGCTGTGAAGTGCTATCATGCTCTTACACCTACTATGAGAAAGTATTGCAATCGTTAAAATTTTCAATGAGTGAACCGATTTACACCAATGAATTGTCGTTCGATTCAAAATCTTTGCCTGTTTGCCTTTTAGGGAGCAATGCTGTAATTGCAGTTTATTTTTCTTACTCCTCTTAAAAGGAAGTACTGAAATCGCAGTTTAATTTTGTTACTTAAATACAAATACCTTCCTATTTTATTCAAAACGTTTTCTCAAAAAAAATTTGTTATTGAGGATGGTTTGGGGACCGCAACTATAATCATTCTTTAAAAAGATCTCTCCAGTGGTAGTTACGGTTCCGACGTAACACCTTATCAGGTTATAATGATGGAATTGCTTATTCCTAATTTTAATGAAATCTGTAAAGCAGATATGTAACTTTGCAAAACAGACAAATTTGAATCACGGATTTAAAACAATATTTCAGTCTAGAATTCGTCTTACCGAAGTATTTGTGAGCACAAATAACGCATAGGTAATATCAAGTAAATTATTCAACAATAATTATTCATTTCTCAATTGTAATTAATGTAGTCCCCCTAATTTTACTTATAGTAAAATACTGGAATAATTAGCTAAATCCTAAATATATGCATATCTTATTTACTTTATATTACACATATACAACATTGTGGGAAGAAAACTTAGATTGAGAATGTAATTGAAGAAAACTATATTATTTACGATAAAGCCAGATTAATTTATCATCTATTATTATAAACGTTTGACTACTACATAAAATGACAATTACTTTAATCGAAGAATGAACTTAAACCGACGATTTTTATTTAAAAATAAATAAAATAAACAAAATTATTGATGTATGTTGGTGTAAGTTTTTTTTAAATAAAAGGTTTTGAATTTTTTAGCCTCATAATTTTTTTATATTTTTTATAACGTTTTTCTTTTTAACCTGTAATTAATAGTTTGATTATTATAGATAACTAGATATTACAGTCAATCTACAGTGCTACTTGAACATATATTTTGTAGACGGAAATGGCCAGAATAAGGGTCTGTGACATCTAATAAATTCTAAAAAGTAACTTATTAATGAAAATTAATGCAGTAGAAATACTCAAATATTAATGAAGTATTAATGAAATGTTGGGTACTCGCTGATTTGTGTACCTTTTGTCGTTTAATCAACCCTTATACTTAACATTTAAAACTGTAAGTTTTTGTTAAGGAGATTTTTGCTCCTTTTGGATAGATTTTCCTTTTTGTCTATTTGGAATGTTACATATCTACTTTACAGATTTTTTTAAAATTTGGAATAAGCAATTCTATCATTATAACCTGATAAGGTGTTAAGTCGGAACCATAACTACCAATGGAGAGATCTTTTTAAAGATTGATTATAATTTCGGTCCCCCAAACCATCCTCAATAACAAATTTTTTTTGAGAAAACGTTTTGAATAAAATAGGAAGGTATTTGTATTTAAGTAACAAAATTAAACTGCGATTTCAGTACTTCCTTTTAAGAGGAGTAAGAAAAATAAACTGCAATTACAGCATTGCTCCCTAAAAGGCAAACAGGCAAAGATTTTGAATCGAACGACATGTTTTTTCTCATTGATGTAAATCGATTCACTCATTGATAATTTTAACGTTTGCAGTACTTCCTCTTAGTAGGGGCAAGAGCATGATAGCACTTCACAGCAACGTAGAGGAGCTTTAACCACTTATTCGAGCTGAATTTTATTAAAATCGGACTAAGCGTTATAGAAATATTGGTAATAATAGTTTTAGAAAGAGCCCTATTTGGGTGGGGCGAACTCCCCTCCTGGATGCATCAGCGCTTATAGAATAACCTAGTACATTCTTATGTGAGCGTGCACAACGAAGCTGCGACTAGTGACTCATACTCGCTGGTATAAACGAGCATAGATGATAGAATTGAATTTTTCATTTTTCTGCTAGCTGAACTCCAGTACCGGAGCTTCAAAATGGAGGTAGAAAAATTAATTAGTGCTGTCTTTACTCATTATTTTTGGTTATTATTTTATGATTTACTTTTAAACAATATTTTGTTTTTTAAATCGTGCTTACATTTATTTTTGTGTATTTATTTGTTTTTTCTCAATAAAACCATTACTTACCAGAGTAATCACTAGTTTTTCTTCTGTGGTCAAAGGATTTCCATGACAATTTTTCCAACGTTTTCTTAATTCTGACCTTATTTTTTCTAAAATATCGTCGAATGTGGGTGGACATATCCTCACATATTCAAAAAAAAACGATACGGATAATTTCTAAGTTCCTTATATAAATAGTGAAATTCACCCAAAGTACTTCGTTTTTTTTATGGGATGTACATGATATTTTCTAAAGCGTTTTTTCTTTAAAATATACCATTTTGTTGCTGCTGAACTCTTCTTCACTACTCGACATGTTGCATGTATCGCAGCTCCGTTGAGCACACTAATCAGCGATTATATTTTACTCTATTAGCTATCATCTCTGCTATTATCTATACTCACAGCTCCGTTGTAAACGTATCCATACGAGGCACAGCGTCGAGACTTTTAAAGTATAAATCTGTACAAAATTTCGATTCGAATGACACCTCATTCATGAAAATCGGTTCGCGCGTTTAGGCGCTACGTTGTTTACAAAAAAGGTAACAACAACAAGAAGAAGAAGAAGAACAAGAACACGAACATTTTTTGAAAAAGCCGTTTTTGCTCTTTTTTGGCAACTTTTTTCTCGATACCTATTAGATCTGGGTTGTTGCAAAAAAAATACAGCTATAAAGGAGGGTTTGCCCTATATTTTAAAAAAAAATTGGGAATTTTTTGTTTTGTAGAAAAAGAGAAAAAAATTGTCAAATTTGGGTGTTTTTCAACGTTAGCTTTTTCGTGCACTTTTTGACGATCAACCCTTATACAACTGTACTACCGGACAGTTTTAATAAGATATATTATTATGTTCATTTCCTATGTATTCCGAAAGAATATTTTGTTTTTACATTCATTTTTTCTTCTATGGTGAGCTTATTTTCATAACACATATTTTTGTCAATTGGTGACCTAGTTATGTGAATATCAGTTGTTTATTTGTAGGTATGTGTATTTTAATACCTATCTTTTCCAAGATAATGAGTCAATATCAAATATATATACTTTAATCTAGTTTTTTTTCATTGACGTTTCATTTATTTATTACTGTTATAAGTGCGAATGCTTACAACCTGTGGCGGGACGCGATGAACGTGCACACAATGTATATATACTGAATAGATGCAGAAAGTAAGAATGAATTACATCCAGATTGTTTGGTTTCTAAGCAAATGACACTGACTGCACAGATTGTGGAAAATATTAGCGAAGCACTCCAAAAGAAGGGAAGCGTAAGAGAAATTTGTTTCACCAACAACTCGAACCCAAAGTCGCGTAGTTGCGATCGATAGCTGCGTTATAGGCGGAATGAATGAAACAAGAATGTGACCCCATAGCCTAATCGGAAGTAGAGAGGTTAGTTTGGTAAAGTGAGAACTAAAAAAGTTCCCAAAAAAAGGTTAAAGTAACAAAATATTTAGGGGAAACTTGAAAGGATAAGAGAGCGGAAGTGTTGAAAGAAAGAGATAAAAGCGAGCCGACAGACATTGTGTACGATCCAACAAGTATGTTAGCTAATATCTCCTTGGTACTATTGAAAGTAAGGGCTGTTCTTCAAATTACCTGTCTTGGTTTGGACTAAATTAAAACTGTCCGACAGGACAGTTATTATTATTATTATTATTTATTTATTTGTTACATGGGCATAGCCCTATACAAAGGAGTTGCTACAAAAAACAAAAAACAGTACATATACAAAAAACAAAAAGAAAAACTTGGACATCTTACATAGCAAACAAAAAAAAACAATACCAGTGTTATAATTTAAGTAATAATTAATAGAAATCAAAATCTCTTGCGATAAATGAGTTATTAAATATTCATATAAATCAATAATTCATATTATTAGTTAAACACTGTATTATTCATTTAGAATAAATGCCCTCAGTTTTAACACATTTTCCACATAATAGTGTATTTTTTTTATATTTTCAGCACTGATATTATGAAATAATATTGGAAAATTAAATTGATCAACATCTTGTAAAAAACCTAAATATTTTAAACGAAATTGTAAATATATTGGGCAATTTAACAAAATGTGGGACAAATCTTCAAATTGGGCGGTGTTACACAAAGTGCACTTTTCATTTGGATTTAATGTATATGTAATTTTACCAATACTAATCTTCAATACATATTTAGAGGACAAACGCAACTGAGAGAGCAATCGTATAAATTTAAAAGAAATAGGAAAATTCAAATAATTCTGTGGCTCCTGATCATTAAAAACTAACGCAGAATAGATTAAACTGAAATTGGAGCTGTGCAATTTGCAAAGGTCAGATTCTTTAAGCGACTTTTTATAGCTAACTAAAAACTGTTTCAACTGCTTCTTCAAACTGGAAATATTGTCATTGAATAAAATATCTGATAGATTTAAAGAAGGAAACAAGAAATTTAATTGTGAAACCCAATTATACTTGGTATTTACTACATTACGACTTAATTCCAACAGCTTTAGAAAACACAGCAACGGGTATCTGTCGGGCGACATAGCTTTTAATTTATAAATCCAGTTACCAGCAAACTTGAGAAGAAGATAACTAATGTGTACCACACCAAATTCCAAACGCACGGCAAAGTTGGGCGTACAACGCGGTAATCCAAGCAAACGCTTGTAAAAATTTAGACTACATGCATCCAACGTGTTGCTGTACCTGAGCCCCCATATATAGGCACCATACAATAATACGCTCATCGCAATGGCTTCATTCAGTTTAACCCTGGAATCCCAACAGATTGATTAATTTCGATGCAGCGCAAGTATTTAACACAGTTCCAATAGCCGCATTTGTTTTAGATACCACATTTTCAGACGCTTTTAGAAAAACCCCAGAATTAGAAAATAAAACCCCCAAGTAATTGTAATTAGAAACTTGTTCTATCAAAACATTGTTAAAGTATAAATTTCTGACTTTTTTCTTAAAACTTTTTGAAAACCTAATAATTTTGGTTTTATTGGTATTAACATTTAAACAATTTTCTTTGCAGTACGATTCCAAGCATTTCAGTTTCGATCGAATATCGGTGAACGAATCCCCAAAGATTATCAAGTCATCGGCATATAACAACATCAGAATGTCAGAGCGATGCCCCACAGGAACGCCGAACAGTCCCCTACTTCTAAAATAAGTCTCAATATCGGAAATGAACAAATTGAATAAGAGCGGACTCAACGACTCCCCCTGCAAAACACCCTCAGTGACCTCTATTGGTTCCGATAATTGATTACCAACCCTAACTTGCAAGACTGCATTATCATAAAGTACTTTTAGAAATCTTATAATTATACCGCTAATCCCAATCTGGAATAATTTTGACCAAAGTAAGGTATGATTCACAGAATCAAAGGCCCTTCTAAAGTCTACAAAAACAACCGTATAATTCACCACCAGGCCGGGAAAGCTTAATTTGTATTAATGAGGATAAAATAAAAATATTATCAGTACAGCCTCGTCCAGCTCGGAACCCATTCTGGCATTCAGGTATTGCACCAACCGTTTCTGACCAAGTTACAATTCTATTTGATAAAATCAAAGTAAATATTTTCAACAAAGTATTAGCTAAAGCTATTAATCTGTAATTTGCTAATGAAGATCTGTCACCTTTCTTGTGTAAATTAAAACCTATAATATTGGACCAAGAAGACGGGATACACTCATTTAACAAAATTCTATTGAACATTGTTTCAATATATAATAACCAATTTTGCGGATGATACTTGTAAAATTCATTAGAAATATCATCAGCTCCAGGTGCCTTATTAAATTTACAATTATTCAAAGCGCAATACAATTCGCTTGTATTTATAGGAAGATCAAAGAAAGGGTTCAGTACATCAATGAATAGCTGATTATCTAATATTCTGTTTGGATATAAATCACTATAATAAGATTGCCACTGTTCACATTTTGTAAGCGCGTAGGGCTTACACCCAGATGCAGAGAGGAAAGCGAGCGTAAACGCAGTTTAAGACTCGATAAGTGCCCGAGGTTGACACCGCGACAAAGTCACGCAAATAAGATAGATGAAATACTTAAAAGAAATATAGAAAGATAAGGGTAAGAATGCACTTACCTTTGAGGTAGTGTAGAGGAAGGTACTCAGTCTCAGCTTGATGATGAAGATGATGCTGTTGAGGTGATGGCAAAGGAAGAAAACGGAGGAAAGAGGTGTGCTTGTTTGAATGTGTATTGAGGGTGTGTGCGTGTGTTTTCAGCACAGAGATGCGTAGGGGGAAGTAAGGGTCAAATAGGCGGAAACAGACCAGAAGTAATCCGTAGAAGGTTTCTAGGAAGTGAAGATGGCTAGCGGTACAAGGGAAGGCGAAGCAGGTATGGAGCCCAGAAGTGCGAGAAGCGGCCGGTGATGATGTGTTGAAGCGGAAGTGCGGTAACAGTACTTGAAGCGAACAGCTGGAGCTTGCAGGCAGAACAGTGCTGTTGTGCGGGACAATATCCAGAACGGCGGAAGCGACTAGAGGCGTTGTAAAGCAGGTACAGAGGCACATACAAACTATCTTGATCAGTGTCAAAGGCGTACTGAACTACAGCAGACGGAAAAACCCCACGGTTAAGAGAGAATAGAGAAGGGGAAGGTTGAAACCATGGGAACTGAGAAATAAACAAAACCACAAAATAGCAGAAAAATAAGATTTGGCGGCGACAACAAAGGAAAGATTAACGAAAAAATAACGCGTACGACGAGAATTGGAATAAGGAGAAGAGAGAGCAATAGAAAAAGGCGAGATGGAGAACTGTCAAACGGTACCGCCGAGAAAGGATGGTACGCGGCTTAACACATTTAATAACTGGCGCAAGGTTATTGGCCTTTTTGCGATATTAATTTATGATTTGCCAAAATGTTTGACTGTTCTTACAGTCACTTAAACTTTGTACTAAAACAGTATTGTACAGTTTTTTCTTACTTTTGATCAATTGTAAATATTTTTTCTTTTCTTTTAAATAATTAGTGTTAATTGAATTTCTATTACCCGAAGACTTTAAATTTTTTAATAATAATTTGAGCTTATGCTTTTGTTCGACACAATCATGATCAAACCAATGTTTATTTGAGACCATTTTATTCGATCCTCCTATAAAAAAAGATTTACAAAGTTCCAACTTTTCACTAGTATCGTAAACAGCAGAAATCAAATTATCGTTAACATAATCAATAGATGATCGTTCAAAATCAACTGAAATTCTTGAAGAGTGACCCATAATACTGTTGTATAAGGGCAATTTATTGTGATCAAAAACCAATTTACTCACTTTTTGAAATTTACTTTTATTGGATGGCACAGAACCAGGTAACCTTAGAGAAATATTCAATGGGAAGTGATCAGAGGCAGTGACAATATTATCTACACATAAATCTGCAATTAAGTCTAAATGACATATGTCAGCCCAAAAAAGATCATTAGTACTAGAGCCGAGTGTTTGTACATAGGTACAATCGCCCCTCGAATCACTCACTGATCTGCCATTAATAAGTACCATTGATTATAACTCCATAAAGGACACTAGCCGTTTACCTCTAGAATTACATACCAAATCCTGATTATGTCTTGCAGGATAGAGTAAAGTGTCATGAAACAAATCAGAACCTAACTGATTAAGGTCGGCCACACGAGCATTAAAATCCCCTCCAATAAACACAGGTAGAGAACTATAATTCTCCTGTATACTAGTGAGAGCCGAATGAAACAAATCTAACATTACATCTAAATCTAATGAGGTATTAAAATAAACTACACCCAAAATAAAAGAATAATATTCAAAAGAAACACTCACAAAAATCCAATATTCACATTTATCTATTAATATTACTTTATATTGTTTTCTTATAAACAGTAATAAGCCCCCACTAGCTCGGCCAAAACACTTAACTTTGACAGCATTTGAGTGAATTAATATATAATCATTAAGAATAGGATCAGAAATATTGTTAATATTTAATAAATGCGTTTCCACCAGCCCAATAATATCAAATTTTATGAAATTTAACTCAATCAAATTACTAAAACCTCTCATATTCCATATAACTAAACTAAAATACCTTTCAGACAGTCCAGAACCATTCACCAAAATATTTTGTTGCCTACTTCTATCATTTACTTTCTTCAACCTGTTTAGGGGAAATTTGTCTTGATCGTGGGCGACGAAAAGGCGAACCCTTCCCAGGAGAACCGTCGGCTTTTCTTTTGTTTATCTTTTTTTTCTTCATGAGTTTTCCTTCTTGCAACCACCTTCTAAGTGTACCATCGGAGAGATTTTCAGTTCCAGTTAATGAGGAGTCATCTTTTTCACTCTCTGAAGCGTAATTTACATTAGTGATACTCCCACGTTGAAGTTCTTCTAAGCTCCAAAACTTATTGTCAACCAACAGTTTATCATATCTCATATAGGCTCTTTTATTTTCCTCCCTAGCCGCCTTCCAATAGGGATACAATGCCTTCCTTATTTTTCTTATTTCCTCTGGAAAATCTTCTGATAAAGCCAAGTTTGAACCTTTTAAGTTTTTTGCCAGTCTTAACACTTCAATTTTACGCCTGTACGCTATAAATCTTATCAGAATTGGTCTGTTACCCTTTTTGACACCAATTCTCCTTATAAAATCAATCTCATTCAAGTTTACAGTAGTTTTAATTACATTTTTTAAAAAGAGTTCTATCTCCTTCTCCAGATCCCATATATTTTCTTTCGGGTTCTCAGGAAAATTAAACAAAATTAACTTGTTTCTTTTGTAATTGTTCTCGTAAATACGATGCATTTTCTCTAAATTAGAAACTTTATTTGACTGATCTGTAAGTTGAGCTAGCACTTTATTTATATTTACATCCAAACTTTTTATTTTGTCAGATAAAACTTCATTTCCATTGCAAAATTCAGACTGCAATTGCTTTATAGAGTCAAAAATATCTTGCAAATTGAAACTTTCTGACATTTTTCATATTTTTTTTTTTTTTTAATATATAAGACTTACTCAGCCACAAAGAGAAAGTATAACAAAGCCCGTCAGAGAAGGTTCGTAATGGGGGCACTGTCCGAGCAGCTGATATCGCAAAATTCTCTTCCCTTTCTCCTCTCTTAAAATCACAAATATAAGCAAAATAACAAAGCTCCCCACCACAATAACCTTTGCACAATGTATATAATTTTATTATAAAATTCAATTAATACTTTAATTGATTACACGGAAACCGCTCGATCGATTTTCGAAAAAATTTTCACAATTGTTCCTAACAAGTTCCACAATAACTCAGCAAAATTTCAAAGAAAAACTCCACAATTAACCATAAGTAAAACTGAACTAACTGGACATAGATGTTCACTCTTTGAAAGACAGGTAGCAACTCGACAGGACAGTTGTATAAGGGTTGATCGTCAAAAACTGCATAAAAAAGGGCAACGTTGAAAAATATTAGATTATTTAGGTTTGCCTATTTAAAAGCTGATTGTAATTAATTATGAATAAGACTGATTTTTGTTATAAATCTAATTGAAAAAGTGATTTATTTAGATTTAAAAGTGATTTTGAATGCATACCTTATGTCGTTTCATGAATATATTTGTATGTCAATTACTGGTCCCACTCCATGTCAAACACTGGTTCCACCGAAAATTCGGTATGTCAATTATTGGGTCATTGACATATTTTTTTAAAAAAAAATCATTTTAGGTTGACATGAAGATCGAATTTACTGCTTTTAAAATATTAATAAAATAAAATACATCCTACTGGAGCGGTACAATTTTACAAAATACACCTGGAGTCAAAATAACGGAAGTTATTCTATCTTAAACTCGATTTTTTTCTTAAGCAGTCAATTACTGGTCCCTTCACCCTATCTATCTATTTAATTTAGTGTTTTGGAAATTATTTTTATTTATTTATTTTGATTTTTTCAATTTTATCTACATATATTAGTGTAATATCCTTTTGTACAGACCCTGAAGAAGGTTGTAAAAATTACCGAAACGTTGGTATAAAGCAAAAAAGTGTATTTTATTCAAGACCGCACCTCGATATTCACCAAAAATCATCTATTAACAACGGTCGGAAAAAAAAAACAAAAATCAATAAATGTTTATATTAAATAAATTACTTTTTGTAGACTGTAAAAATGAAATTTTTACTTTTTTTAGTTAATAACCCTAATGGTTGCAGAAAAAATATAATATTTAACTCGAGTGTAAAGTATTTTTTTCACACTCGACAATTTGCACTTGCACTCGCTTCACTCGCTTGTGCGTGCAAACCCTGCCTCGTTTGAGGAAAAGTACTACTTTCCACACTTGTTAAATAAATAACTATTCCTTCTCTAAAAGTATCAACGGAGGTAGAATAAAACTGCGATTTTTGGACACTTTTCGTTTCATGTCATACAGTTTAGATTCTCTAGTGAGAAATTTCTCAGAGTTGGAAGAAGTGAATAGATTTTTACCCTCAAAACATGCAGATTTACTGACTAGAAAAGGTGTATTTCCCTATGTATACATAACCGATTGGAACAAACTTGAAGAGACCTCACTTCCTCTTAAAGAATGTTTCTATAGCAGGCTTAATCAAAACGGCATTAGCCAAGAGGATTATGAACATGCAGTTAAGGTGTGGAATACATTCCAGTTTAAAACTTTAGGTATATGCAGATCATTACCTTCTCTTAGACACTCTTCAATTAAGTTCTGTTTTTGAAAATGTTCCCACAATTACGTTGAATAATCACAAACTTTGTTACGATGTAACAGCTTTTCCAAACGAAACCAATTTTGAGGGTATGATTGTAAATATTTCTAGATTTTGTTCAGGTCAGTTAGTTAGAATTAGGTAAAATCGGGGATTAAGAAAATAAATCTAGGAAATTTAATTAAGAGAAATGAAGAAAGTGGATAAAATTATACTTGAAGAGCACATGGCTGTGTGAAGGGGGCAGCGGGGAAAAATGACAAACGACGCGAGCAACATATGGGAGATAGAGACTGATGGGATTTTTTCAAAAAGAATCAATTACGAGTGGAAAATTGGTTGTTGTACCGAGCTAGTTGGAGCCAAAACAAATTGGAGTGAAAAGAAATCACCTTGGCGGGATTTGCCTCTGGGAGAGACGGATTCATTGAGCGGAGAACCTCTACTTCCCAAAGGGCAGCAGGAAGGAATAGTACCTGACGAAGACCAGGAAAGAAGGGTAGATTGGAGCAAAACCAGGTCTGGGATTGACTGTAAGTGTAGGCAATGTAATAAGAGTGACCAGTTTCCTGGTTCTATTGAGGACAATTATTTCATTACCTAGTAATCAAGTTTTGTATTTTTCAGAATTAAGCAGGGTTTATGATACTGTATTTTGCTGTAAAAAGACTTTTTTGTTGTGATCAATAATAATATTTTCATAACCCTGAATCTTTATTTAAACCCCTAGCAACAACTCACATGGACAATAAATTTAATTATTTAATGAAGTAGTGATCTGGTTAGAGAAACGGCCAGCAGGGGCGCACTACACAGATTTGCTAACGGAGAAGCTGTTACTAGGTAACTAGTTTCTATTATAAATTTATTTTTATTTATTTTTTTTCCTTATTATCCGAGTATTGTTTTAACTTTAATTCTAATCACTAGTATTGTTATTTGTTTATTATTATTCGGCATATTGCCTCTTCCTTGTTTTCTCATTCCTCCTTACCCCCCCCCCCCCCGTCTACACTGAGCTTACCTTCTCCAGCGGTGTTTGTGTTTGTAGAGGGTGGCGTAACAATTTGGCGCCCAACGTGGGGCTCGATAAAACAAATAAAAGAAATTAAGGGACCACTTTAACATTTCCATCTCGAGCCGGAAGTAGAATTTTAGGTTCCCTATGATGGATATATACCGGCTGTTGAAAGAAGAGTTGCAATACGAAATGGAAATAAGGAAAATAAACTCGGAAGGTAATTGCCAGGAACTGCGGAGAAGGCTGCAGGAAGCATTATCAGAGGATGTCTCTCCTGATTACAGTTGTGTTGCAAACTTGGATCCCAACACGGAATTCAAGATTTGTAAGAAGAAATACCTGGTGTTGAAAGGAGCGGTGGAAGAATGTGATGAGGACGCCGAATCAAGTGAACTGAAGCGCCTTAAAACGCGACTCTTGCACACTTACCAGCGGTGCAACCGCATAGTACCGGAAGAAGGGCTGGAAGGTCAAACGGCGGAGTTAGTGGAAGCGATACAAGAGTTGAGAATTAAGCTGGAGAAGACAACCCTGAGTACATCATCAACGGAGCAATATGGAGCGTCAGCTTACTCAGGGAGAATACAACGGAAGCACGTACAAGAACTGGATCATGTAGAATTAGGAAGTAATTTTCAACCTCCTCGAACAGACGTTTTATGGGGTGTACCACAAGAAATTCCAGACCCAATTACCACCCCCGATATGCAAGCTACCGTCTCCACGGCTACAAGGAATGACGTACCACATGCTGCGCGAAGGGACCCGAAGCTATACAAGTGGGGCCTGACTTTCTCAGGTGAAGAGACCGGATGCACCTTGGCCAACTTTCTGGAGGATGTCGAAGTACGGATGGTCTCAAGAAACGTATCGCAAGAAGAAGTATTTCGAGGATTCGACGATTTGTTAGCTGGTACGGCAAAAATATGGTTTAGAGCTAAGAGGCAAGAATTCTCTTCGTGGCAAGAATTGGTGCGAGGATTGAAAAAAACTTTCCAGGATCCTGACTATGATGACCGGCTCATGGATGAAATACGCAGACGAACTCGGTCTGACGAGATGCCATCATTGTTCATAGCCAAGATGATAAGCCTATTTAACCGGCTGAGCATTCCACTGACAGAAGAGCAAAAGTTAAGAATACTAGAGAAGAATATTAAGAGCGACCATCTACCTCACCTCGCACAGGCTACCTATTCATCAGTGGAGGAATTAGAATCAGTTCTTTGCAACCTTGAGATATGGACTCAAAGAGCGGCAAGATATAGAGAGCCGCCAGCTAGAGGTCTACTTGAACCCGCACTGGGTCATCGAACCAGGAAACTGCTACCACCGGTGTCAGCCATTCGCGAATCCGGAACTCAGCTGGAACCGGAAAGAAGAGCAACGACGTATAGGGGTCCGGTCTGTTGGAACTGCGGGCAGACAGGACACTTGGCAAGAGCGTGCCGCTGTCCGAAGACACAATTTTGTGGGAGGTGTGGGCTTCAAAAAGTCAGCACACAGGCATGTACTCGCTGTGGGCCAAACCGGAAGAAAGCGGGAAACGGTCCAGAGGGGTCGGCGCAGACCACCGCACCGGCTCCTCAGAACACCGCCCAAGATTAACCAGAGAAGATCCAGAATGGTTGGAGTGGGTGGAGGTGGTCAAGGATATGTTCTGTTACGGGATGTCACATAGATTAAGCCAGCCAAGCCTTGAAGATCGAAGACCTTTTCTTCAAGTGAGATTGTTGGGTATCTCAGTTAGTGGATTACTTGACTCGGGCTCAACGAGGACAGTAATCAACGACAGGTTGTGGAAAAGGTTATCCCCCTTAGGAATCAACCTTCAGCCATCGGATAACCAACAGATAACCCTAGCAAATGGAAGGACTTGCGCTGTAGAAGGCTTTGCAGTGGTGCCTTTCGAACTGAATGGGGCGGTTAAGATTTTGAATGTTTTAGTGGTACCATCTCTGAGTGTGGAATTGATACTTGGAATTGACTTCTGGAGGGAAATGTTACTTGTGGTGGACATAGCTAAGGCTACCTATAAGTCAGGGGATCCGGCCATAGCCTGTGTATCTGCAGATACTGGAGTCATCAGCCACGAGAGACTGAAGAACAAGCAGAGAGAAGAACTACGAGCAGTCACCAAGAAGTTCCGAGAAGCGTCACCACCTCATCTGGGCTGTACGGATCGAGTGGAACACATCATCGACACGGGAGATCAACCCCCACTGAAACAGCGATACTACCCAGTGTCTCCCTTTATACAAGAGGCCATAAATAAGGAACTTGACGCGATGCTGAAGGATGGGATAGTGGAACCATCAAGTAGCGGTTGGTCATCACCAGTTGTCATGGTAAAGAAGAAGGATGGGAAGTACCGCTTTTGTGTGGATTATCGGGCAGTGAACAAAGTCACCAAACGAGACGCGTACCCTTTACCGTATGTGTCGGCCATATTGGATCGTTTACGAAACGGTAGGTATCTCTCCTCCTTGGACATCAAGAGCGCATATTGGCAGATCCCTGTGGAGAAGAACAGTAGAGAGCGCACGGCCTTCACCGTACCGCATAGAGGGTTGTTCCAATTTCGCCGCATGCCGTTTGGTCTACATAATGCCCCTGCCACATGGCAAAGACTTATAGATAACGTACTGGGACCAACGCTAGAACCGTACGTCTTCGCCTACTTGGATGACATCATTATCGTCACACCCACTTTTCAGAAGCATCGAGAAGTATTAGCAGATGTTCTCGAGCGTTTAAGAGCGGCTGGCCTGACATTATCATGGGAAAAGTGTCAGTTTTGTAGGAGCGAACTTCGCTACCTAGGATATATTGTAAACGAGGATGGCCTCGGGGTTGACCCAGAGAAGGTGTCCGCTGTTTTGAACTTCCCTAGACCTACAACCGCAAAACAGGTAAGGCGGTTTATAGGGTTAGCCAGTTGGTACAAAAGGTTTGTGCCCAACTTTTCAACTTTAGTCTCTCCGTTGACGGATTTGCTAAAGAAAAACAAGAAGTTTGTGTGGGAAGACCGACAGGAAAGAGCACTACACGAGCTACAAAATCGACTGGTCTCAGCGCCGATACTTACCCGCCCCGACTTCGAACGCCCATTTGTCCTCCAGACGGACGCATCGACTACCGGTCTGGGAGCTATTCTCAGTCAGAATTTCGAGGATGGTGAGAAAGCCATTGCTTATGCCAGCCGAACACTGACAAATGCGGAGAAGAAGTTTTCAGCAACGGAACTAGAATGTTTAAGCGTGCTGTGGGCAATTAAGAAATTTAGGCCATACCTAGAGGGCATGAAGTTCACGGTCATCACAGATCACAGTTCTCTAAGGTGGCTAATGGCGTTGAAAGATCCCAGTGGCAGGCTAGGAAGGTGGGCTCTGCAGTTACAGGAACACGAGTTTGAAATCGTACATCGTGCCGGGAAGTTGAACAAGGCGGCTGACGCACTCTCTAGAGTGAACGCGAGGGGTTTCTCAGCGCTATTACAGACTCTTCTTTGCGTGATGCCTGGTATGAAAAGATGAAAGCCGAAGTAGAAGCATGCCCCGAAAAGTACCCTTTATGGAATCTGGACAGTGGAGTACTTCGGAAATATGTCAAGGATGCCAAGGATTTATTAGAATCGGAAGACCCCTGGAAGTTGGTCATCCCAAAATATCAGCGGATGGAGGTATTGAAGGAATGCCACGATAATCCAACGGCAGGGCACCTAGGGATTTTCAAGACTAAGGGGAGGATATCGCAGAGATACTATTGGCCAGGCATGACGAGTGATGTGGCACGGTACGTTAGGCGTTGTTCTACCTGCATGGCGAATAAGCCAGAGCAGCAGAAACCTGCTGGGTATTATGGGGGACAACGCAAAGTTTCGCAGCCATGGGAAGTCGTCACCACGGATATTATGGGTCCACTGCCCAGGAGTTCTCAGCAACACAGATACATTCTATTGGTCTGCGACTATTTTACGAAATATGTGCTATTTCACCCATTGAGGCAGGCCACCTCAAAGGCTATAGCGAAATTTGTGGAAGACCAAGTTTTTTTAGTGTTTGGAGCACCAAAGGTTGCTATAACCGATAATGGCTCCCAGTTCCTGAGTAACGAGTTTACGAAATTATTAGAAAACTACGGGGTAAAGGCAGTTCGGACACCATACTACCATCCGCAAAGCAACCCCACCGAGAGAGTAAACCGTGTCGTTAAGACAGCCATCAGGGCATACGTCAATGATAATCAGAAGCACTGGGATAAGCTGCTGCAGAAAATAGCATTCGCTCTAAGGACTGCGAAACATGAAAGTACGGGGTACACACCCGTGTATTTGAATTTTGGGCGAGAGCTACAGGCATGCAGCGACAACGCCCAGCAGAACATGACCAACCCAGATGAACTGGACGTCGCGGCAAGAGAGGCATTCGCCCAAAAATTTAGCAAGGTAAAATATTTGTGGAGTGAAGTAGTGAAGAATCTGACCAACGCCTATGAGAAGGCCAAGCGAACCTACAACCTGAGGAGAAGAGAAGTGAGTTATGCCCCAGGACAGGTTGTATGGAAGAGGGAGTTTCTCTTGTCTGATGCCTCTAAAGACTTTTCTAGTAAGTTAGCGCCGAAATATAAGAAGTGTACAGTGTTACAGAAGATATCCAACACCGCTTACGAATTAGGAGATGAAAACGGCCGGAATTTGGGAATCTGGCACCCAAAAGATATGAAGCCGCAACCAGAGACCGGATAACTTGTAGAACACCGCACCCAGCAACCTGCTCAGTCCTTCAGCCCCTGAACATACCTTTCATATTGCCTTTTCTTTATCCTTTATTATATTTACATTGTCTTTATTGCACTCCTTTATTGTTATATTCCTTAACTATTATATTCCTTTGTCATTATATTCCTGTATTATTATATTCCTTTATTAATATATCCCTTTATTGGTTTAGTATTAACTTATTTTGCCTGTCTCTTCTTTCTTCAGGAAGGAGAGGGAATGTTACGATGTAACAGCTTTTCCAAACGAAACCAATTTTGAGGGTATGATTGTAAATATTTCTAGATTTTGTTCAGGTCAGTTAGTTAGAATTAGGTAAAATCGGGGATTAAGAAAATAAATCTAGGAAATTTAATTAAGAGAAATGAAGAAAGTGGATAAAATTATACTTGAAGAGCACATGGCTGTGTGAAGGGGGCAGCGGGGAAAAATGACAAACGACGCGAGCAACATATGGGAGATAGAGACTGATGGGATTTTTTCAAAAAGAATCAATTACGAGTGGAAAATTGGTTGTTGTACCGAGCTAGTTGGAGCCAAAACAAATTGGAGTGAAAAGAAATCACCTTGGCGGGATTTGCCTCTGGGAGAGACGGATTCATTGAGCGGAGAACCTCTACTTCCCAAAGGGCAGCAGGAAGGAATAGTACCTGACGAAGACCAGGAAAGAAGGGTAGATTGGAGCAAAACCAGGTCTGGGATTGACTGTAAGTGTAGGCAATGTAATAAGAGTGACCAGTTTCCTGGTTCTATTGAGGACAATTATTTCATTACCTAGTAATCAAGTTTTGTATTTTTCAGTATTAAGCAGGGTTTATGATACTGTATTTTGCTGTAAAAATACTTTTTTGTTGTGATCAATAATAATATTTTCATAACCCTGAATCTTTATTTTAACCCCTAGCAACATCTCACATGGACAATAAATTTAATTATTTAATGAAGTAGTGATCTGGTTAGAGTAACGGCCAGCAGGGGCGCACTACACAGATTTGCTAACGGAGAAGCTGTTACTAGGTAACTAGTTTCTATTATAAATTTATTTTTATTTTATTTTTTTTCCTTATTATCCGAGTATTTTGTTTTAACTTTAATTCTAATCACTAGTATTGTTATTTGTTTATTATTATTCAGCATATTGCCTCTTCCTTGTTTTCTCATTCCTCCTTACCCCCCCCCCCCCCCGTCACCACTGAGCTTACCTTCTCCAGCGGTGTTTGTGTTTGTAGAGGGTGGCGTAACAACTTGATCCATGTCATTACTATACAACTCCTGGATTATCATTTGATGCAATGCTAAAATTTAGAAATGTTCGCCTACAACTGTTGACCGACTACGATACGATACTGCTACTCGAGAGAGAGATCAGATCAGGTATTTGTTAGGTTTCACATAGGTATGCTCTCGCCAACAACCATTACATGACGGATTATGATGCGAATAATGAGAGTACATTTATATTTACCAAGACTGCACCAATTTGTATGGAATAGCTATGACAATGTCTCTACCTTATGGAGAATTTCAATGGGTCCCCCCAGAGACTTTCTCCTTAGAGTCTACAAAGGATGAAGATGATATTAGATATATCCTGGACGTTGATCAGGAATATCCAAGCCAACTACCCAAGTTACACCACCAACTACACTTTCTACCAAAAACTATTACAATTAATATACCAAGAAGCTAGTTCCACATTTAGGTACGCGTAGTAATTACGTTGTTCATTACGAATACGATACTCTACGACAAGCATTAGAGCATGGTTTGAAGTTGGTGAAAATTAATTGGTTAAGTCCGAATGTAGAATTTAATGCTGAGCTTAGAAAGGTGGCTAGAAATGATTTTGAAAAAGACTTTTTCAAATTGATGAATAATGCAATTATTGGAAAAACAATGGAGAACATACGTAAAAGGGTGAACATTCAATTGGTGTCTAGTGCATCGAAAATTGAACGTTTAGTAGCTAGACCGGATTTCATTGATCGTACAATTATTGGCGAGAACTTGGCCGCAATTCACATGGTAAAAGGAGTATTGTATTCAACAAACCGATTTATGTGAGCATGAGCATTTTAGACCTATCAAAAACTGTAATGAATAATTATCACTATAGCATAATGTTACCTAAATATGGTACAGAGAGGTTAAAACTTTGTTATGTCGATACTGACTCTTTCACCTATTTACTAAAAACACAGGATTTTTATAAAGATGTGTCAAGTTTATTAGATTATATGGACACATCTGATTATCCCGCCAACCATTCCTGTTAAACCACTAAAAATAGAAAAGTTATGAAGACATTTAAAGATGAAGGAGCAGGAAAGATAATAAGAGGTTTTATAGGGCTTAGAGCCAAATTGTATTCCATCGATGAAGAGGGGGGAAAATATTAAAAAAGTGAAAGGAATTAAAAGTAGTTCTGTGCAAAAGACATTATGTTTCCAAGATTATGTAGACTGTTTGTTCTCTAAATATGAACATAAAACTTTGATGAGTGTAATCCAGTCAAAGAAACGTAGTGCATACTAGTGAAATAAACCATGTATCTTTATCACCATTTGATGATAAACGAGAGATCCTTGCAGACAATGTTCAAACATTTGCCTTAAGTTATAAGGCATCTATGTAATCACCATAATTACCATATTTGTATAATAAAATATTTTTAAAAAAAAGTGTTTTTCTTTCTCCTCCTACAAAAAAAACACGTTTTTAAATAATAATTTTTTATTTTAAAAAGCTTTTAAATATTTACATTTTCTTACAAAAATATTTACATTAAAAAAATATATATAAACAGTTTTTTCTTCTTCCACTCGCAGTCTAGGGAATGGCTGCAGCAGAGGCACGTCCACCTTCACCCCCTCTTGATGCTTATTTCGCTGCCACAAAAGAAGCATCTAATTGTTTTTCGGTAGTGGTAGAACCCGTGGATGGCAAGTAAATTTCCATTCACCAGTCCATCATAACCGCTGAAGGTATTTATTCTTGCATCGATTAGCCCAATTTCACCTTGTCCAAATTTGCAGATTTCTAAAAAGCCAACTGCTTTGCTTGCTTTAGCGATCAATACTGCGTTCTATATCCTCGCATATTTCAAACAATGTGGCCCCTGGCATTTTCTGCTACGAAAGACATCCGAATTCACTTAAGTCCAAGACACCCCTTCCAAGGATATTTCCCAAGTGCTTGCACTTTTCATACCCTTTTCCAAACAATGTCTTGAAATCTTGTGCAGCTTGCTGGAGTAATGAATTCAATTTTTCTTATCTAATAGACCACTTTGTCCATTCGATGGCATGGAGATTGCTCCCCAGCCACTTATTGGGGTATGCACTTTCTTCTTCAAACTTTTCCTCTGGAGGCGTGAGCAGCCAATGTGCAACTACCGTGAGATTGAGGAGATCCACAAGGGTAATCTCCTTGACGATGTATCTTTTCTTTAAAAGAAACGCCTGGAAATCAATGACTAAACCGTTCTTAGTGGTAAATGACTGCGACTGACTCTCTCTGGAAGCAGCCGCATTATATATCCAGCAATCCCCCACCACGTCTCTTCCAAAAAATCTGGTTTTATATACGTCTGACTAGACCTTGTAGAGGTGAGTATTCCACTAGTATTATATATCATGTTGAATTAATGCGTACGCTGTGGTGTTGGCCTTGAAGGCCTTACTACATTCCAACTCAATTCTTATATCAACAGAGGATGACCAAATGGCTTCAGATTGACGGGAAAAATCAATCATAATAATGGGTGCAAGCTCCTTAAACATATGTTTGCACAATAGAGGATTGTTGTAAATTAAGCGATTAGCAGCACATCAATTTTATGATATCCATCTTCTAACGGATTATGATAAACTGCTTATAATCGAATCGGGAGTTAGAGGCGGCAACACTTCTCGTGTTACATGATATGCTAAAGCCAATAATCCCTACATACCCGGCTATGATGCCACACAACCAACAAACTATATTCTCTACATAAATGTTAATAATCTCTATGGGTTTGCCATGTCTGAATATCTTCTTTATGTTGGTTTTGAATAGGTGACGAAGAGGACGTCGACGCTTCCACCATTCCGTACGATAGCGCTATTGGTTATATTCTAGAGGTTGATCTACACATACCCACACACTTACACGATCATTTCGCTCAGTTTCCACCACTACCACATCATCAAAATAAAAAACTCTATACCACACTAGACGACAAACATCATTATGTGACACACTATAGAAATTTAAAACAGGCTCTATCTATGGGGGTTGTACTTAAACAAGTGCATAGAATATTAAAATTTAATCAATCCCCATGGCTTAAACCCTACATTAAACTCAACACTAACCTTAGAAAGATTGCTAGGAATGATTTTAAAAAGGATTTCTATAAGTTGATGAACAACTATGTTTTTGGTAATTGTATTGAAAACAAGAGGAAACGTTTGACCATTTACATTCTTACTAGTGTTTTGACCGAACAAGTGTTGCTAAAGCTGTCCAAAAGAGCATACTTTAAGGATCGTACATTTTTTAATGATAGCGTTATTGCCGTTCATCTGTACAAAGAGTCCATTTCTTTGTTCGACCTATTTACGTTGGATTTTCCATTTTAGAAGTTTCCAAACATTTTTATGTATCATTTCCATTACCAGGTAATGTTAAAATACTATACTTCTAAATCATTAACCCTCCTCTTTTCCGACACCGACTCATATCTCTATAAAATCGAAGGCGACGATATCAATGAGGACATGATTACACTAAAAGACACTATTCATTTAAATTTATTTAAAAGACACTATGATTACACTATTTTGACACTTCCAACTATCGACCTACACATGAATGTTTCTCAAATCACAATAAGAAGGTGTTGGGCGAATTTCCCGATGAGACTAGTGGTGATCCCATTGAAGAGATGGTTGCGTTAAGGCCGAAAATGTATAGCCTTAGAATATTTAAACGAGGAATTATAAAGAGGATGAAAGGCATCAAACGGAGTTCTGTTAATAAGATCACATTTTCCGACTATTTAAATATTTTAAATAATAGAGATTGTGTTTTATATTCGTCGTTTAAAACTATTCTGTCTAAAAACGCCAATTATTCACATTTGATTGTAATAAAATGAGTTTAACCTCTCTTGATGATAAATGGCTTATTTTAGGCGATGGCGTAAACACGCTTCCGTTTGGTCACTATCGGCTAGACAACAACATGCACACTTTAGCCAATCTATGTTTACAGTAAACATGTGATGAGAGGTATTTTCAACTATGTCACTGTTAGATATAAGTATGATTGAAATATAGATGTATGTAAATAGAAGAAGCGATATTTCCCTATGGGTAATCCCCAAAACTAACAAGTGTAAATTAATCGATATATAGTTCTATTATTGTATACATACTTATAATAAATAATTAATCGATTTGTATTGTTTTGAAAATATCGAATTCGTTGCTGGTAAACGCATGTCTATGTCAGATTATATTGCTACATCGTATTGTTTTCCAGATCATACATCTTTATTTTTACAATATTTTAAATCGATTAGAATAACTATTAAAATGTGTTATTATATAAAACTTAACGTTCTTTCCGATAATAATAATAATGGCATATTATTGACCAACACTAATTCACAGTATAATTTTTGTGTTCAGTGTTGTAACTTGCTCACGCCGCCTCCTACAGGTATTATCTGGCATTCTTACTACACCACCATGTGCACAAACAATGGTAATCTTCTACCCAGTATTATTTGTGATAAACTATTTTAGTGTTAATCCTAATTTTGTGGTCCCTCACAGAGGACTATAAAAAAAGGTAGAGCGAATGGTATGTCTTGTGATGTATGACTTGCGTTCCTTGTGACGTAGGAAGTGCGCTACAAGGAAAATACCTCTATCATGTTGCGTCATCGTGACGTGTTGTGTTAGTGTTGATGTCCCGTCCCTATCCGCCTCTTTCATTTGGACCACAAGATTAGGATGAGGGGTATGTCTTGTGATGCCATTATGACGCATTGTGAGGTCATCACTTCCGGCGCAAAAATTCGTCTAAGAACTCCCGAAATCATACTACTTCAAACTCCAGAAATTGATGCTATACAGTTGTTGTATGGCAAGAAGAAAACTGTTACATAACCTACAGCGACAACGACGTCGACGACACATAAACCGAAAACTCCTTTTCAACCGCTACTAGTCGATAGTTGTCAATTTAAAAATGTAATTGTCAATTTGCTGGTAATAAATAAACGAATTTATTTGTTCTATAGACGATTAGTATGGAGTAGACCACTGCAGAAGAATGTAAGAAATATTCGAGACTTTATACGACCATTATTTGTAAGTTTTTGCCATTTACCAACGTCCTAACAATGATATAGTTATAATCGCGCACCGTCAGATTTACATTTTAGATAATTTTTTTTTTTTTTAAATTGTATTTCTCTTTTAGTATGTAGATGCCCGATTATTTACACAAACACATTGTCAGAACTTGTTCGTTGGCAGACCATATTAGGGAATGTTCAAAGAAGAACCCAAAGATAAAGCAATGTAAAGGATGTAAAGTCTTTTGGGCACAAATACTATAGTAAATTAAATATATAGTAAATTTCGGTCGCAAATACTTTCATCTCATAAATCTAAATGTGTAAAGTATTTAATGTTGAAGAAAAGAATGAAAAACAAATGTTAACGATTAAGAATATAATCTTTTTTTTAATATATATATTTTTTATTTTTTTGTTCTTGACGGGGGTTTAAGGAAAAAAAAACCACATGAATTTCTAATTCTCTTTATTCTCCTCTGGATTATATTCTTGCATACAAGGCTTATAGATTCTATTTAAATAATTAAACTGATCTTATAAACAATTATACAATGCCAACAGTTGAAAATATTCATTTCTTAACAGAGATATTTTAGGAGGCTCTAAATTCAAAAATGTATCTATGTAGGTTTAGCCGTAAATGTAATCACCTTATGCACACCCTTCTTCTCCAAAGAAATTTCGAATATTGCAATCTAATTTCCTCCTCCTCTACCTTTTTATTCTTGAAAAAATTTTCACGAATTCCACGCTTGTCATAGAAAACACGCTAATCCTCCTGGCTAATATAAATCACCTCAGCCTTCCGTCCTTTCAACGCAGCAATACGAATATCATCTTCAGATAGACCGGAAATGATTTATATTATTATTACTATTGTTGATGGCAAAACTGGTGCACCATTGAAGTCCATACTCTGTATTAGACATGGTGTAACAACCAAAGTTAGATGCAGCACAATACTTGTATATATAATACCCCACCACAAAAAAATAACCTGATCTCAACTTACTCATCACCATCGAGCAGCGGCCGCTGCCGCCACCTTAAACATAAGATTCACATCTTTTGTATTCATACTCAAGACTACACTGTGGTCAAGGATGGTAAAGCGTTTGCTTTTGGTGCCCAGAGTCGTCGGATGGAAACTACAGCAATATTTTTTATTTCTCACAGCTCATTTGCCCTGTTTGGAAGTGTTGTGGGAGGTGACGGTGGGTGGTTAGTTGCTAATGTTTAGGGAGAGGGGCGAGGGTATTGTAGACTGGAGGTGGCTGGGGGGCTTGGCTCATTTGCCCTGCGCCAGGAACCTCACTTTATATCTACTGTTCTTCCAATATAATTTATCAGCTATACATTCAATAATAATAATAATTATAATCATTCTACAAGAATTGTTTTCGTTTTGAGATGCTGTTACTTCGTAACGGCGGATTTAAGAATGTATCTTTTTTGTTTTTATGTTTTCTTTGCTTTGAATTTTCATCTTATTCCCTTATAACTTCAAAATCCAATAAATGAACAGGAGCTTCTTGAAGTCATTACAAACGAAATTCATCAGCGGAAGATATGTCAAAGAAATTTGATTATATGTGGCCTTGAAGAATCTTTTTCAAATACTCAAAAGAATGTGACAGATGAAGAAAAAATTCAGATATGATTAATTCTCTATCTCTTTAGCGGAAGTTTAGGATTAAAGCTATCAGGCTAAGGAAAAATACTGATTCAACTAGAGTCCGACCAGTTAAAATTATTACCGATAGTGAGGAAAATGCAATACTGCTGCTGAATGGTTTTGTTAACGCAATCAAGACAGGAAATTTATCCATATCAGTATCAAGAGGCAGAACTCAAAATTCAAAGATCCAAAAAAGAGGCTTGCTTCTGGTGAGACTGCAATTGGTATTCGTTATATTCGTTGGTTGGTAAACCAACAATTGTTAACCGTGCCAACTATCAAAAAAACTTATAAAAGATGAATCAATTTCAACATTATCATTTTACTATCAAAATGTTAGAGGTATAAACTCAAAACTGAGTGAAGTTAAAAGTGCAATATCTGTTATAGACTGTGATGTACTTGGAGTGACAGAAACCTGGCTTAAACCTGAAACGTCCGACTCAGAACTTGGATTTGTAAGCTATAATGTTTACAGACAAGACAGAAACAGCTCTACTAGTCTGAAGACGAGAGATGAACAAGAAAATATCCTCTGCTCTTGTACCTATGACCAGCGATTTAACATTGAATTACTTATCGTGCAGATATCGTCAAAATCTTCCATGTTTTTCCTCTGCAACGTTAATATTCCTCCAGACAGTAATTCATCGGTATCTCCGTTTGTGTGAAATTTTAGAAGAACTAAAGATTCATCATGCTGAGTCGACTCTTTTAATAATGGGGGACCTTAATCTTCCTGACTGGTGTCTGTTCGAAAAGGTATCAAATGACCGTCTTTCCTACCCCAGCCAGATTGTAATGAATTCATTAACAAATGTTTTAGGTTTGAAACAAGTGAATTCTGTAAATAATATTATCAACAGAAAATTAGATTTAATTTTTACTATTTGTCCTAGTAATATTACTAAATAGTTTTATCATTAGTCCAATCAAAGAATATAAGTTATACCTTCCGTTGATGTTTAATTTTAAACTAAATGTTCCTATAAATACATATTTAGTGTTAAGTGATTATAGTTATAATTTTTACAACTGTGATTATGGAGGGCTGTGCAAATATTTGAACAGAGTACCTTGGGATTTTCTATCCTGCAATGAATATGTTGACAATACTGTGGAAGTATTATAACCTCGTATTACGATATGGTATTGATACATTTAGTCCCAAAGTCCGTTTATATAATAAGCAAAAATATCCTCGTTGGTTTTCTAATGACATAAGAGCTCTCGTTGCCGATAAAAGAATGTTTCATTATCTTTATAAACAAACCCAGATACTTAGTTATTTTGTAAAATTTTTTGTATTAAGATCTAAACGCAAAGCCTTGTCTAGGACTTGCTATCGAGCATTCTTGCCCAATATTGAACTAAAGTTGAATCAAAACATCAAAGCTTTTTGGAATTATGTGAATACTATTAAAAACTCTCTTGACTATCCTAATGTTATGCATCTAAATGAAAGTTACTCAGTGATCCGGTGGAAATATTAAATATGTTTGCTAAACATTTTTGTTTGTGTACAAAAATAGAACTAATAACAATTTTATTTGTAACTCCCAAACTGCACTAAATATCTCCTTAACAAAAACTTACAGTTTAAAAAGTTAAGTATAAGGGTTGATTAAACGCCAAAAGGTACGTACACAAACCAGCAAGTACCCAACATTTCATTTATACTTTTGGTGAATATCGAGGTGCGGTCTTAAATAAAAACAACTTATTTGCTTTATACCAATGTTTCGGTAATTTTTTCTACCTTCTTCAGGGTCTGTACAAAATGAATAATACACTAATATAGATAAAACTGAAAACCAAAAAAATAAATAAAGATTATTTCTAAAACATAAAATTAAACAGGATGAAAAAATAAATGCTAGTTTCAGTCATTATAAAATTTAATTTGCCGAGCTTTCGACCTAGGGACTAGGTCATCTTCAGGGCTAGTTTAGAAAGTAATACTATTACATTTCAGGGTTGGTGTGTGTTGGGTCCCCAATAGTGGCGGCCCCCCAGACTTGTTTTTTCCCAGAGTGTGCCCCGCGTCAGTTGGCGCAATTGGGTGAGCACGAAGAGAGAGGGGGATGTGCTGGTAGGATATGAAGCCAAGCGTCACTGAGAAGGAATGTCGGCCATGTTAGCATCAGCTTTTTCATGTTGTGCGTATTATTATTAAAAACTGTGGTTTGTGTTCACAAGGTTATGAGAAAACTGTGTCTTAGTTTATTATTTAATGAGCTCAAACTTTTGGACTTTATGGATAGAGACTCACATAAGTACAATAATTATTACAATTAATTCCTCCCTGATAAATGTATATTGTCTTGGACAAATAACTATTCTAATCACTTTCCCTGTTGTATGTCGCCTAGTACAAATAATTGTTCTAATTATTTTCCCTGTTGTATATTGCCTGGTACAATAATTATTACAATTAAGTCTTCCCTGATATATATTGTCTTGTACAAATAATTAGTCTAATTAATTTCCCCGTTGTATATTGTTTTGTACCAATACTTATTCATTGAGTGTAGTGCGTATTCCGCACCAAAGTGTTATAAAGGACACATACACTGTGGTGTTCAGATCCAATATTATTTCACTAATTGTGTATTGTTTTGTCTGTATCTCCTCGGAGACATTTTAATTGTGAATAAAGATTTATGCTTAATTTGCAAAAAGTGTTCTGAAGACTGGTGGCGTCCCCCACTATTCCAGCCTTAATTTTAATTGCGTCTATATCCACCCCCTCCCTTTTTGACTATTTTTCATGGTGCCGAAACCCGGGGCACAGTCTTCAGAATACTATGTTCATGCCAGGAACATCCAGATATTTAATTCATACAACTTTGATTGATTAATTGACTTTAATACAAATACAATTATTTGGATTGTTTACGGAAGGTCTGTTTTTATTGGCATTTGTGCTATTCAACTGTTTTTTCTTTGTAAGTAATCTCGTCTTTAGTTGTAATAATTTACTTATATGATTGATTATATTTTTGTTCATATGACTTGTTGGCATTAATTGTAATGTTAAATGGTTGGCCTACTTTCTTCTTTCTGTGTAATACCAGCGTATATATAATTGTTTTTATATTTATTCATACCAACTATTGTTTATTTATAAAACTTAAGCGCCTTGCGTACAGTATTATTTTAGTTCTATTTTCAAATGTTAGTATACCTAATTATTTTTAATTTTTTCTCTTTTTTCACATGTACTACGGGCTGTATTTATTAAGTTAAGAGGCCTATTATTTATTTTGTATATCTTTGTTTTGTTGTATTGTATTGTAACTTGTGTATAATTTTTGTATTGTAAGTCCCCCCAGCCGCGGTTAATTATGGGTAATTCATTTACTTCCGGCAACGACACTCCTCCCCCCTCCCCTTCACGCCCAACCACTCCGTCAATGGAGGATAATCCCTCAATGTCCATGCCGTCAGGGGGTGATGCAGATCTTAAACCATCAAGTGCCGATACCTCATTGAGAGGCTTGATCGATGGACTCAGATGCAAAAACCTTGGACACAGATGTTCCCGAAATTGTAACTACGAGCCAGCGGCTTTCCTCCGGGTTTTTGACGTTGTCCCAGACTGTGGACGGGGAAGTGTGGGAATGGCTCCGAGCACTGGTCCCGGAGGAACGAGGCCCGCTTGCCAGAGCCTTGACAAAAAGCTTTGCCCAAGCTGAGCTAGTCCATTTGCACCTATTCTAGATTCGTCTATTTCGTTTTGCGCGTCTGCCCCTCCTGGCACAGTTTCGCAAGTCTTGGTCTCGGACGGGTCGGTGGTCGAACTCACGAGGAGACAATTACAGGAATTGGTGATTCCAAAGATCACCACATTCGAAGGGGATGTTCTCGCTTACCAGGAGTTCAAGCGCACCTTCCAGTTTGAGATCAATAAATTGTCCCTGCCTCCTCATAGGCGTCTCCAAGCGCTTAAGTCCTGCCTGAAAGGGCCCCCCCTGTCTATTATTCAGAATTCCACACCTACAGAGGAAGGTTACAGCTCTGCCTGGGAGACCTTAGATGCTCGCTATGAAGGCAAGTTGCGCACCGCCAGTGCGTTGTTCGAAACCTTCCTTCAGGTCCCGGAACGGAACCCCACCATTGATGAATGTATCGCTTGGATTTCTAGGAGGCAAATGCTACTAGATCAACACGATATTCCCCAGCCGTTGGACTTCCTTTTGTGTCACATAATTCTGTCGGCTTTGTCTGCTAACCTCCAAGAGGAGTTTAGGGAGAAGTATTTAAGATCCTTTGATGAACTGCCCCAAAGTGCACAAGTACTAGAATTCTTGAAAAATCAAGAAGACAAGTTCGCCCCTAAAATAACATTAAGGAAATCCACCTCTCCGCCCCAAGACGTGACAGCTCCCTCTAGTCGTCTCCCTGAAGGCCCCTCCTCCCAACAATCTGAAACCCCTTCCCTTCCTAGAACATTCTTTAAGCCTAGGGCTGCCTCCACCTTGAAGCCCTCCAAGACCCACACACCCAAATCAGCTAAGTCTCCGTCCCCTTCACCCAAGAAATCCTCTCCATCCTCTTCTCCTATTCCTGCCCGACGGACACCCCCTCCACATCGACAGCTCCTTCCCCTCCAGTCCACTCCTTACGCTGTTACTTTTGTGACGAGTGGCATCAGATATCTAAGTGTAACGAATACCTGCGACTGCCAGTGAGCAATAGATGGAGTTTCATCACTGAGAACCACTTATGTGTTAACTGTTTCTACAAATCTCACTCAGTGGCTCAATGCCCTCGAAGTTCTGGGTGCCTGGAGTGCGGTGGTGCTCATCACACCACCCTTCATCCCCCTCCCTCCTCTTCTAGTCTAAGTCAAAGGACTTTACCCGATGTTGTCATTCCCCCGTTAATGTCTTTAAGCCCTAAGCTGACTAAGAAACTTCCTGACCCTTCTCCCAAAAGGGCAGTTCCCCACCTTCGAGATCACGTTTCTTCTCCTTCGACTTCATCTGGTAGCAGCATCCTTTCCTCACTCCCAACTATCTACTTTGGTAGTGATTCACCAACAGCTACCTTTTAGGGATTCGGCCCGCGCGATACCATTCCCCAGTCCTGCTATGTTTTGTCGAGTTTTCGCCGAAACTGTTACTTGTGTCACAGACCTAAACCACAAAGCAAATCTATTTTGAAGTCTTTCCCCTCCGATTTGTCGGTATCCCCCACTGCCCTGGTTTACCTCCTTGGAGGAGATGGCCAGTGGTATCGCGCGCATGCCCTGTTGGATTCAGGCAGTGAAGTTAACTTAATGTCGATGGCCTTCGCTAAAGAATGCAAATTAAATTATACTCCTATGACAGGTGACATTCGAGGAATAGGAGGCAATATTGCCACACAAGTCGTAGGTCAAGTTTCTAGCAATTTAAAACAATGCCCCCCGTTCTCCCAATTAAAAATTCCCTTCCGAGTAGTCACCAAGACCGTCCCAGATGCACCATCCTCCTATTTTCCCGTCAAGGATTGGTTGCACCTAATTGATAAACCTTTAGCTGACCCAACCTTTAATGAACCAAGGCCAGTAGATGTGGTTTTTTCAGCCTCGGTCTTTGATGCCATCGACCTCAGTCAAATGATCCGTACCCAAAATGGTTCCCCCAACGCCCGATTGACAACGTTGGGTTGGATCATGTCCGGTCCTTTGAAAAATCTTCCTGTTAAAAGAGTTCGTTTTGATCCTTCCGCCCAAAACCACGCGTCTAACTCTAAGCTTTACCGGACTTACTACAAAATCTTATTCAAACATAAGTACGGTCATTCAACATCCCATAAGGTGCTTGCTGGCCCAGCTATTTTGGAAGACAAACCTGTGACAGTAACTCTTCCTCCCAAGTCTGAGTCTGAGTCATTTGGTCATCCCAATAACCCTGAATATTTATTAGAGTCAGAGCAATCAGTTTCCCCGAGCTTATCTCCGTCCTCTACTCGAAAATTGTCAACTCCCGAAGAGGAAGTCACTCCTCAGCCTTCTGCTCGGCCAACTTTGGCCATTCCGCTCCCTCCAAAACCAACGCTTGAATAGAACGCGGCGTCCGCTGCAAATTCTTATCACCCCTGATTCTGAGCCTTTGCCCCCTACCAAAATTTCTGCGGAAGTCCCTTCTTCTGAAAATTCTACCCTGCCTGTTAATTCCTCCTTATGCAATCCTATGTCGGCGATCTCTATTCAACCTACAGTACTTCGCCTCAGCTCAGAAAAATCCTCCCAACCAATCCAGCATCCCCCTGATCAGGTCCTGTCCCGCCTCATGGAAAACATGTTCTCCCTAGAGGAAGTGTCTGAGGTCTCACCCCTTACTCCGGATGAATTAAAGGCGGAAGAATGCTTCGCCAAGTCACAGTTCCGACTCTCTGATGGTCGTTTTTCAGTAGCACTGCCGCTCAAAAAAAGTCCCTGTTGTCTCGGAGAGTCTAGAAAGGTTGCACTAAAGCGCCCTCTTCAGACTGAGTCTCGCCATGCGAAGTCTCCACATCTCCGCCCTCCGTACGTCGAGTTTATGCGAGACTACCTAGAGTCCAAACACATGGAGCTGGCTCCTCCACTCAAGTTGGGTCAAATTTCTTACTACATACCCCATCACGCTGTCCATCGCCCAGATGACCCCCCGGAGAAGATTAGAGTAGTATTCAACGCCTCCCAGAAGTCCTCATCAGGCGTTTCTCTCAATGAGCTTTTGTTTCCCGGTCCAAAGTTGCAACTCGACATTTGGAAGGTCGTTACCCGATTCAGAACTGACAGGTTCACTGCTGACATTCGTCAGATGTTTCGGCAGATACAACATCTACCGGAAGACAGAGACCTATTGCGTATCCTTTGGCGATTTGACACCAGCCAACCTGTCGAAGAGTACCGATTGTGCACTGTTACTTATGGAACCACGTCAGCTCCCTACTTAGCATGTCGCGTCCTTCAAGAATTAGCTCTGACCTCTCAGGCATCCTTTCCCCTGGCCTCTGAGATACTCCGCGACCGTACTTATGTGGATGACATTTCTGGAGGAGGCCCTACTCTAGAAGTGGCATTGCAATCCAGAGATCAGTTAATCCAAGTATTGAGTCAGGCTCAAATTGAACTCAGAAAGTGGGCCTCAAATCAACCGCAATTATTAAATAAAATACCCTCTGAATATCTGCTTCCAGCCATGTCCTCAGACTGTTTAGAAAACGATGAGGAGTCACAATTGAAAATTCTCGGACTTTGTTGGAACCCTTCTCAAGATTACTTCCATTTTCTAATCCGTTCCGTTCCTAATGTTCAAACTAAAAGACAATTAGCCAGTCAGATTGCAAAAGTTTTTGACCCCTTGGGATGGCTGAACCCCATAACAGTTTTTCCTCGTGCAATATTTAGAATAGTCTGTCAAGCCTCCTTTGATTGGGATGATCCCCTGCCCTCATCTATTTTCCAGGAATGGGCTCAGTTCGCTGTCTCCCTGCCTGACCTATCTAAAATTCACATATCTAGATTTTTGTCTTTACCCAATCCTAAGTGTTATTTAGTGCGTTTTGCTGACGCGTCTGAGCGAGCCTATTCGGCCGTGGTTTACCTTGTGTCCCAGTCTGAGGACAATGTCATTAGCCTGGTCATGTCTAAAGCCAGATTGGCCCCCATGAAACCGGTCACGCTCCCCCGTCTGGAGCTTTGTGCGGCCCACCTACTTGCCCTTACGATTAATAAGGTCAGATTACTTTTCCCTCAGATAACCACTCAGAACATCCTAGCCTTTTCGGATTCTACCATTGCCCTGGCCTGGATTACAGCAACGCCACCTCCGCATTGGAAGGTGTTCGTGGGAAATAGAGTAGCTGCTATCTTAGAAAAAGTACCCGCCTCGCAATGGTTCCACATCTCCTCCTCACAAAACCCCGCTGACTGTGCCTCACGTGGAGTACGTCCTCATGAATTAGTGAGTCACCAGTAATGGTGGGAAGGCCCCCCTTGGCTGAAATCAAACCACGAGTCATGGCCCCTTTGGCAAGTAAGTGCCGATTTGTCTGACCCTGTCGTAGGAGCAGAAATCCGCTCCCAGGCCCTTAATGTATCAAGTGTAATGTCCTGCCCTGAGGAATTAGGGACTAAATTTTCCAGTCTGTATACTCTGCAGAATGTAGTAGCCTGGTGTCTGCGATTCGCCCACAATACTAGAAACCCAGTACATCGTATGTCAGGTCCATTGAATGTAAAGGAACGTAACGAAGCCCTGCGATTTCTAATAGTCCGAGCCCAACAGCACTCGCTTTCCGAGGAAATTGAGGATGCTCAGTCCCCCAAGCCTAGACTACGCTTTGTCAAAACCTTAGGCCTATTTCTGCACACTGATGGAGTGCTGCGAGTTGGAGGGAGACTCAGACTGGCCGCTGTCCCCAAATCTCAGAAGCACCCTGCCTTGTTGCCTTCGCAACACCCCTTCACGGCCTTGGTCATACAAGATGCCCACATATCCAACCTCCACGTAGGCCCCATTGCCACTCACGCATTTCTGCGAAGTCGATATTGGATTGTCTATGGTAAGAATGTTGTCCGCCGACAATTGGGAGCCTGTAACAAGTGTTTCAGTGTCAAGCCAACACCCTTCAACCCGCTCATGGGGCAACTGCCAGAAGGAAGAGCAGCGCTTCATCACCCTTCACCACCACTGGCATAGACTATGCAGGCCCCTTCAACGTGAAAATTGCTTCCCTGCGTTCAGCCAAAGTCCTCCAGTCTTATCTCGCCATTTTTGTTTGTTTTTCCACCAAGGCCATACACCTGGAGCTAGTCACAGACCTCACAACACAAGCATTTTTAGCTGCCCTAAACCGCTTCGTTGCCAGGAGAGGTGTGCCAAGTCACATTTGGTCGGATCATGGCACTAACTTTGTCGGAGCCAAAAGAAGACTCAAGGAGGTATCCACACTACTAAATGACGCCAAGTCTCAGGAGGCCATTCTGAGAGAATCCAACAAAAGAGGCATCGAGTGGCATTTCATCCCTCCTAGAGCTCCACATTTTTGAGGCCTCTGGGAAGCAGCAGTTAAATCCACTAAAAGATTACTGAAAGTCACGTTTGGCACTCAAGAGCCCACCATGGAGAGTTTCCTCACAATCATGTGTCAAATTGAAGCCATATTAAATTCCAGACCTCTCACCGCTGTCTCGTCCTCGCCAGACGACCTGCAAGTGCTGACGCCAGGTCACTTTCTTATTATGCGGCCAATGACTGCTCTTCCTACCGACGGTTCATTAACTCCCCGCACAGCGCTTCGTTCCAAGTGGACCATGGCACAATTTACAGTCGGTTGACTGTACAGTTTTGGAAATGATGGCACAGAGAGTACCTCCTCGAGCAGCAGGCCATGCTCAAATGGCATTCGCCTTCCTTCCCGGCGGCAGAAGGACAAATAGTCATGATCATGGACGACAACCTCCCTCGACTGCAATGGTCCATAGGCCGAATAGTCAACCTTCACCATGGGCGAGACAACGTGGCTAGGGTGGCCGAGGTGAAGACTAAGTCAGGACTGATCAGCCGGCCTGTCCGGAAGCTTTGCCCCCTCTCAAATCAGTAAGTGGATCTCAGACGAGTCCACTGCGGAGGAGGATGTTTGGTTCCCCAATAGTGGCGGCCCCCCAGACTTGTTTTTTCCCAGAGTGTGCCCCGCGTCAGTTGGCGCAATTGGGTGAGCCCGAAGAGAGAGGGGGATGTGCTGGTAGGATGTGAAGCCAAGCGTCACTGAGAAGGAATGTCGGCCTTGTTAGCATCAGCTTTTTCATGTTGTGCGTATTATTATTAAAAACTGTGGTTTGTGTTCACAAGGTTATGAGAAAACTGTGTCTTAGTTTATTATTTAATGAGCTCAAACTTTTGGACTTTATGGATAGAGACTCACATAAGTACAATAATTATTACAATTTATTCCTCCCTGATATATGTATATTGTTTTGGACAAATAACTATTCTAATCCCTTTCCCTGTTGTATGTCGCCTAGTACAAATAATTAGTCTAATTAATTTCCCCGTTATATATAGCCTTGTACATTAATTATTACAATTAAGTCTTCCCTGATACAAACAATTGTTCTAATTATTTTCCCTGTTGTATATTGCCTGGTACAGTAATTATTACAATTAAGTCTTCCGTGATATATATTGTCTTGTACAAATAATTAGTCTAATTAATTTCCCCGTTGTATATTGTTTTGTACCAATACTTATTCATTGAGTGTAGTGCGTATTCCGCACCAAAGTGTTATAAAGGACACATACACTGTGGTGTTCAGATCCATTATTATTTCACTAATTGTGTATTGTTTTGTCTGTATCTCCTCGGAGACATTTTAATTGTGAATAAAGATTTATGCTTAATTTGCAAAAAGTGTTCTGAAGACTGGTGGCGTCCCCCACTATTCCAGCCTTAATTTTAATTGCGTCTATATCCACCCCCTCCCTTTTTGACTATTTTTCAGTGTGTCTTCTGTCTTGTCTGTTCATGGACACGAAAATACCTTTAGACACCATTATATCCTTACTTACAGACTGTTGCAATTTTGGTTACTTCACTTACAACACGCAATTCTATAAACAAATCTTTGGAACATCAATGGGTAGCAGCCTCGGTCCTATTCTTGCAGATATATTTCTAAATAACTTAATTGAACAGTCCTTAGAAAAGTTACCTTTTACAACCCCCTTCTTTTTTAAATATGTAGATTATTGTCTCACAGCAATCCCCAAAGACAACATACCTCTTATCTTAAAGACATTTAATTCCTACCATCCAAGAATACAATTTACGATACACATGAAACAGAAATAGATAATCAAATCACCTTTTTAGACATTTCAATAATCAGAAAAACTGACTCTTCACTCATAATTAATTGGCATAAGAAAGCAATTCGTTCTGACAGAATCTTACACTTTCTTTCTGAACACCCATACAACCAAAAAAATTAATTTCATTCGCTCTTTCTCAAAAAGAGTTCTCCTCCTTAGCCATTCTTCATTTCATGACCAAAACAAAAATTTACTTTTTAACATTTTCAAAAATAATAGTTATCCTACGCGCTTAATTGAAAAAATACTAAACCAAGTCACCAATCAACTCTCTCTTACTGACATTGACACTTCCGTACAACATTCTACATTACATTCTGGTTCACAACCACCAAAGAATATTTCCATAACTTTTAACCACGGCCTTTCAGAAAAAATATCATTTATATTCAAAAAACATAATATTTCGACAGCTTTTAAGAACACCAACACCTTAAATACATTATTCACAACACTAAAAGACCCTACACCACATTTGTTCCGTTCAGATGTAATTTATAAAATCAATTGCGAAAATTGTGATGCGACATACGTCGGACAAACATCACAATATCTAAACAAGACTATACCAACACCAACACGACTGCAAAACTAAAAAACCTAATGATACCTTATCTGCTCTATCCATCTAGACTTACAACACGAATTTGACTTTGACAACACTTCCATACTTGCAACAAACACCAACAGAAACAAACGAAACATATTAGAAATGATACACATTAAAAAACAACAAAAATCTATCAACTTTAGGACAGACACGAACAATCTTTCAAATTTTTACAATAACATTCTTCAAACAGTAACATAACAAATTACTCACCACATTCCTTAGGTTTTTCCAGCCCTATTGTTTTCACCCCTCCCATACCACTATATAAACCCGCTTTTCCATCAATTCTTACAGTTATGATACTCGTTGCTCTACTTTAAGCTTCACAAACTTTTTTTTTATAATGTAAGTCTTTCCAAATTATATTTATCTATTTAATTTTGTGTTTTGGAAATAATTTTTATTTATTTATTTTGATTTTTTCAATTTTATCTTTATTAGTGTAATATTCCTTTTGTACAGACTCTGAAGAAGGTAGTAAAAATTACCGAAACGTTGGTGAAAAGGAGTGTAATGGGGGGGGGCAATTAATATAAAACAAAGTGTTCGACCACTCCAATTTTAATTTAGTCAAAGAAGGATCAGGGGTGGGGGACACCACCAACACTTGAAATACCCTTAGTAAAAAATATAATTAATGTTTATTCAACAATTAAGGAATAAATGACAACGTTTACAATGCACTTAACAAAAGGAATAGTCTATATTACAATTAAAGAATAAATGACAACTTACAATGCACTTAACAAAGTGAATAAATTCTATATTTAATTCTTTCTTAATTACTAGATACGGTATTGGGGATAATTATTCAAGGAACAATTAATATAACGACAGAGTTCTGACTCTCTTTTAGCGCTAATACCAGGCACGGTATTGGAAAGGATACAGTTTTGACAATGCATTAAATGTACAGGGCTGTGCACAGGAAATTCTCTATAAGCTAGTTACAAATACCATACAGGAATCCTGGCATAAATTATTATTGGAATCATCAGAACCCCAGACGGGGGTGGCAAGTAATTTTCTCTTAATAATGAAAGTACAAGACTTACATACATGACAGATACTGAAGGTACAATAAATAATAACAATATGGCCATTAAAGTCCAATTCTTAACAGACAATCTCTCCTCATTAGCACTGGCACATGTTCCTCCGGCGGAAGGACGCCATCAATTTGGCGGACCGACGCACAGCACACAAGGTCAGTCAGCAGTTCCGTCACTGTTGAGGTGTCCAAGGGCAACTGAACTTCTGCCTTGCACTGGCCACCATCCCCACCACGTCCAAACAACCAATGCTGCCAACGGACAATTGTCGCTCAAAGAAAATTCTGGTCAAGGGGGGCCGCAACTCCTTGCAAGGATCCAACAGTTGGTATAAAGCAAAAAAGTTGGTTTTATTCAAGACCGCACCTCGATATTCACCAAAAATCATCTATCAAGAACGGTCGAAAAAACCAAACCATCATTTCATTTATACTTCCGCCCGTAATCTCAGTCATTTAGAAACCTCCGAAAAAGCATATTGATATCATTTAGGTAATTTTACTGCATTAAATTTTCAATAATATTTTTTAGAATTTATTGTGCCAAGACCCTTTAGCTGGCCAGTGAGACTGATCTTTATTCTACGTACATTAAAACAGAAAAAGACAAAGTTAGTCTATATTACTATTTTTTCCGGCGCATCGACGTCTATGGTTATTAGCGCCCGTTGCGTCGTTAAAATTTTTACCCAAATGTTAAGAACTCGTCTGACAATATGGGCAGAAAACAACAATGTCATTCCCGATGAACAGTTAGGCTTCCGCGCTAATAGAGGCTGTTCTGATGCAATATTTGTTCTCTCATCGGCTATCAATCTACAGCTGACAGTGAAAAAGAGGAAGGTGTACGTAATTTTCGTTGATTTTCGAAAGGCCTTCGATACAGTGCCGCACGATAAGTTATGGCAGAAATTATTTAGTATTGGAGTAAGTCCGAAATATATACGTGTCATTAAGGGAATAATAATAATAATTTTTTTTTTTTTTTTTTTTTTTGGGGGGGGTGAAATGCTACTTACGCACACTGTGCCGGACTCCCTCGCGGCCTACCGGCTAAAACACCCCCCTACTGCCAGGCCTAGCCTGGATTCGCTGTGATGTCAGCATTACATCAGGCTAGGCCTCAATCCTGCCCCTACCCAGGGGACCCTGCTTATACGTATTCCATGTCCCTCTTTTTAGAGACGAGTACTTCTCTTGCAAAACCAGCCACTAGCAACCAGTTAGTCCTGCAAGAGAGCATCGCCTCGACCAACATCTCAGGGGTCAACCGCCCGATTATCATTTCCAAATCCTTTCTGAGGCGACCCCACCTTTCGCACACAAAAAAGGTATGGTAGGCGTCATCTCTCACTCCTGTACAGTATAAACAATCGTCTTGGGCCTCCTTCCCCATCCTCTTGAGGTATGCTCTAAAAAAGCCATGCCCACTCAAGAGTTGGGTAAGGTAGAAATCCACTTCTCCGAAAGACCGCCTCATCCAGATGCTTATATCTCTTATAAGTCTGGCGGTCCATCGGCCACGCGGCTCCTTGTCCCAAGTAGCCTGCCATTCCAGGACGGTGCAGGAACGCTCCTCCCTGGACACGGCTTCCCTGTTGATTTCCGTTCTTCTCTTATAGAGCCTCTTACGCTCTCCAGCTAAAAGAGCAATAGGGATGACCCCAGCAATTACCATAATAGCAGGCTCGGATACGGTGCGATATGCCGAGGCAATCCGCAGTGCACCGAGCCTCTGGACCCTAGCCAATATCTTTCTATTTGTCATTTTACTTAGAGCATCCGCCCACACCTCCGCCCCATAAAGGAGTGTGGAGTGGGTGACGCTCATCAATACTCGACGGGTGTTTGCTCGCGGGCCTCCTACGTTGGCCATCAGCCTCCCCAGCTGCGCGACATTCTTCGCAGCTTTGTCTGCAGCCTGCTGAATGTGCAACCTAAAACTTAATCGCCTATCCACCGTCAATCCCAGGTATTGCACAGAATTCCCAGAGATCACCTTCTCCTCACCAACATCCCACAAGATGTCCGTCGGAATCCTTTTTTTTGTTAAAAGCACAACCTCAGTTTTGGCCAACGCCAGAGATAGGCCGTGCTCGGCCATCCACCTGTTTACCACCCGCATCACTCGATTCAGCTTCAGCTGAGCTTTATCCGTGTCGCGAGCAGCAATTAGCGCAGCGACATCATCTGCGTAGCCCACTAACACAGTCTCCTCAGGCATATCCTGTCTGAGTAGACTGTCGTAGGCTACGTTCCATAAATCTGGGCCCAATATTGAGCCCTGTGCCGCGCCCGCTGTCACTGCCGAGGATCTTGGTCCGCTAGCAGTCTGATAAATGATTATCCGATTGCATAGATAATCACTCAAGACACGCAAAAGGTATTTTGGGACACAAAAATTGTCTTCCAGAGCGCGCAGCACGTCAATCCAACGAAGGGAATTAAACGCGTTCCGCACGTCCAGTGTGACTAACAAAACTACTCGACGGGAGTGGTGATTGTGGTCTTCTGCCCCTCTCACTGCTTCGATGACCTCTCTCACTGCATCAACGGTGGATCGCCCTGTACGGAAGCCATATTGTCTCGGGGATAGGTCTCCCGCGGCTTGTATCGCGGTTTTCAACCGTTCCCTAAGAAGCCTCTCGTATAATTTGCCCGCCGTATCGAGCATACACAATGGTCGAAAGGATGATGGCAACGAATCCCCCTTACCCTTACTGATTAAAACTAACCGCGCCACCTTCCATCTTGAACTAAACATCCCAGATTTCAGGCAGGCGTTAAACATATCAAGCAGCAGTCCAGGTTTCTGCTGTGCCACGATCATTAGCACTTCATTAGGAATGCCATCAGGGCCCGGTGCTTTCTTTGCTTTTAAAGAGCGCACTGCCCTGTCCAGTTCTCCACCTGTAAAAAGAGGGAAATCCCCTACATCTCCAAAGTCTCGCTCTCTTCGTTCCGGATGAGATGGGAAAAGCGCCTTTACAATGCCTTCCATAACCGACACATCCATCACCGTTTGATTTTTAAAGGCTCCTAGTTTCTGGGTCACTATCTTGTATCCAAGACCCCATGGATCCAAGTCAACCTCATCCCTCAGCTTTTCCCAGCATCGTGCCTTACTCCTGAAGATTGCGCGTCTTAGTTCCCGCTTAGCGGCTTTGTATTCCATCCGACGAGTGGGTGCATCCGGCCGGCGACCAGCCCGTTGTGCCCTTCTCCTTCGTTTAATACAGTCCTTTCGAAGATTGGCAATATGTGGCGACCACCAGTACACGGGAGGTCTTCCATGCCAGGAGCTCTTCCGCGGCATTGATTGTCGGCACGCCATGGAAATCAATCCCATAGTTGCTGCTACCATGGCCTCAGCTCCAACCTTCCCCTCTGAACACACACTTTTTATCTGGGCTTCTCCACAGCTCAGGACTTCGGAGAGTAGGTCAACCTTCATCTTATCAATATTCCATCTCGGGAAGACTTCTTGTTGCCTCGGCCTCTTATCACCCATCCTTTCGCTGATTTCGAAGGTGATATATTGATGGTCGCTTCCAGTGAAATCCTCAATGACCATCCAGTTCTCGATGCGCCTTGCTAGCCGCTCACTGGCCATGGAGATATCAGGGATTGTTTCGGATTGACCTGGACGTCGAAAAGTTGACGTTGAGCCAACATTTAATACGGCAAGTCCTGTCCTAGCAGCCATCTCCAAGGTAAGCCTGCCCCTCATGTCCGCCACTGGCATCCCCCACTCCACTGCCTTCGCGTTGAAATCACCCACCACCAATACCCTTCCTGCCATATTTGTAATTTCGTCCTCCAGGGAACTTAACTTTTGCTTAAAATCATGTACGCTCTCATTCGGGGTAAAATAGCAGCTAATATACGTTTCCCCCTTACTTCTTATCCAAACGTAACCATTTCTGCTTCCATGGTCTTCGACCTGGATGTTCCCCAACTCAGGGATCCAGATAGCTGCCGTCCCGAGCAGATCTTTAAACCACGAGCGCGGGTCTCGGTATCGGTACTGTTCACTTACCAACACCAGATCCACTTCTTTCTCAATAATTAGTTGACTAAGAAGTGAGTCTGCTGTTTTACTTCTGTGTAAATTTCCCTGGAGGAACTTCATCCTGCAATCGATTTCTTCGCCTGTTCTAAAGCCTCCCGGAACACCACACACCTTCCCGATCCAGGTGGGTGCTGGCATGCTTCTTGGGTAAGGTTTCTTTCTGTACAGAGTACACAGCTTTCTTTCCCATTGCATTCTTTTGCTACGTGGCCCGTTCCACCGCATTTGTAGCAGAGGCTACTACGATCTGGGCCCTTACAAACTCCCGCAATATGTCCAAACCCAAGACATTTGAAACACCTGTTTACAACTGCTCTTTTCCTAACTCTGCAGCGAACCCAACCGATTTTAATAAAACCATTCTTTGCAAGCTCGCTCGCGCCCCTCGCATTGAGTTGCACCACCGCGACCTTCAACCCTCTACTGTTAGGTTTCGTAAGGTGAACTTTTACATTTCCTACGTCCTCCCCCAACTGAGCTTTGATTGCTTCCACAACCTCTTCCTCAGTTGATAGGCTATCGAGGTCCCGGATCTCCAGCGAGGCTTTAGGCTCGAGTTGAGAAACCGTCGCTTTCTCTTGTAGAGTCTTAACAATAGCCATCTCAAAGGCAGTTTTGCCTTTTGCATTCCGCCCTAATTCAACAAGAATATCGCCAGTTCTTGTTTGCCGGATACACTTGACTTCTGTCTCTGTGTCCTCAGGCTTCACCTTCCCTCGAATTTCACCCAGAATTTCAGCGTATGATTTCCCTTCAGCTGGCTTGATCAACAAAGCATCTGAAAGGGGTCTTTTTTGATTCGTCTTCTTCTTATTCTTCTTCTTCTTATTACTCTTTGTAAGAACAGGCTGCACTTCCCTACATATTTGGGCTGCCTGTAGGTCACTATCCTTCCGTGTCTCCCGTCCCTTCCTAGAGCGAACCTCGGTCCACTCATTAAGGGGTGGGACCTTACTACTTACTGCTTCTGTCTTCTCCTCAACCGCAGCAGTTTCCCTCTCGTCCAAGATAACAACTGGCCTAGACACTGGTGATCCTTGTGATATCGTGGCCCTACCTTGCAGTCCAATCAGGCGTTGCAGTGCTACCCCCCAGAAACCTCTTAGGGATTCCACCACCTCTACCGATTCTTCTACTTCGTAAAGGCCATCCTTGATGTCCATACTAATATTACGTTGCCGACTTGTGGCAAGTTTCATCTTCTTAATGACATCCTTCATTCTATTTAACTCCTTGTCCATTCTTACCAAGGCATCCTCTATATCTTTCTCTTCGGGAGAACCAATCAAACCACCTGCAAGTACCCGTGAGATTGCCGGGGATTCACGCCTCTCTTCAGTCACGTTGCTTGAAGTCTTCCCTGGCAGTGCATTTGATACCTCTACTGGCTTCGGCTTGTTCGTCCTCTCTATCACACTCCCAAACACAGGCGGAGAGGAAGGCGGCGTTCTCTTTATTCTCGAGCTCCGCTGAAAGGGACTAGAATCAACCCCAGCAGGTGGTGTCGCGACTCCATTATCCGTGACACTCGCCAATTTTTTTTGGGTTAGGGAACCCTCACTTCTTGTCTCTTGCTCTTTTAAAACTATTTTCTTTGCATTATTTTTATTCATTTTGTTTTTCGTTATATTCTTCTTACCTCTTAACTCTCAAACTCAATTGGGAACAAGATGTATTCGACCCTCCCCCCCTAGGAGGAGCCATACCCCCGAAACCGCGGCCCCCCAAGCGCAGCGCGCCCACAGGTGGTGGCCTCGACAGAGCCCCCCGCCAACCGCAGCAGGTCCCTAATCCGGTCGCCATCCGGAACTACTACAGCCGACGAGATTATGCGCCGAATGATAAGGCAGCCAGGTCGTGAAGGCTACTCCGACCCGGGCCAATGTACTGTCCGGCGGCCTGGGAGCGCAAGAGTAGAACCCAGTTTTTAAGCTGTACCCTCCACCGTAGGGCCCACCGCGCACGAGGAGCCACGAGAACGGGGAGCATCCCCCCAAGGGAGAACAGGCCGAAAAGAGGGCAAGGAAAAAGAAAGGAAATGAAAGAAGGATAAGTAATGGAATTAAAGGATGGGCAAAGAATGTGAATAAAGAGAGGATAACAGGTATCGGGTCAACGGACAGTTGCCCCTTTAGACGCCTCCTACGTCAAGCGGAAGATACTGTGGCCCTATTCTACAACCCCGAAACCACAGGGGGTAATAATAATAATAATAATAATAATAATAATAATAATAATAATACTTTATTTAATAAATAGAAAATTCAAAATACAAGGGTATAAAAGTACCATACGGCATGGAATATCCGTCTGCCGGAGGTCGCTAGTATTTAGAATTACAAAATTAATTAGAATTTACAAACTGAAAAATTAAGAAAATTTGCCTCAATCAAACATAAAATAAAAATAGATACATATCAAAAAAGAACACACTTATTAAACTAAAAATTCAACTAAACGTGAAAATGGAAAAAACTTTAGACAGAAAATGCTTAACATACAGAAAATAATAAAATACAGATAAAAAAGTAAAGAATACAATTTAAAATTAAATAATAGTGAACACAATAAACAGATAAAATAATTTTTTTTTTTTTTTTTCCTCCTTTTATTTTTATTTTTTTAAATACAGCTAACATTGAAGAGAACAAGTTGTTTTAGGGTTTAGAAATTAAAGGCCTGCACTAATTGATATCTGTAAGCCCAGGCGTGGCGGGCAAACTGAACAATCGGCTGAATAGTGGTGCCATTCAGAATGGTTATAAGTTGCGGTCTGGTTAGGGACCGGCAACCCATGTAAAGCAGTCTGAGCTCGACTAGAATGGTGCACTCGGCGACAAAATGAAAAACATCTTCCCTGGCACGAGAATTACATAACGAACACATCACTATAGGACGCTCTAGCCAAGGGGTATAATTTAACCACAACAACTCACACCTTAACCTAAAAAACCAGCGCAGTTCGTAGAGGGTAACCTTCGGAACTTTTTCAACTAATATGTCCATCGTAGGGGAGCTATGACTAAGAACCTTGTACAATAGAAAGCGGTCTGAAGCTTGGGCCGACACTACAGCCTCCTCCCGGGAGCGGGATGCGATAGCTGAAAGTAACGTGGAGAAAAAGAGCTTCCAATCAGCCATATTACTATTGCTAAAATTAAATGAGCAATCATATTTATTACAGAGTACATTCCAGTGGGCAAACCACGAAGAATTATGCCTAATTACTTCCAAGGCAGAAACTTTAGGCAGGCGGTTATCTGGAAGCTGCAGGGATTTTAAGACATATTTGAAATGAAGCCTCAAAGTAAAAACTAAAATTAATTCTACAGAAGTTTCCAGATACACCATATAATTAGGGGTAGAACTCGGCAAACGAAACAATTTTTTTATAAAAAACCTCAGTACTCTTTCAACAATCTCATACCTTTGGTACCCCCAAATTTGACAAGCGTAACAGAGGATCGACCGAGAAATCGAATTAAATAATTTATATTTCGCTGACAGTGGCACTTGATTCTGCGACATAAAATCCGACCAGATGCTGTTGAGCCCCTGTTTCGCAGAGGAGACAACCTGAAGTAAATGCGGAACATAGGAAAGACGCGGAGTCAAATTAATCCCTAAGTACTTGTAGTCCCTAACAATTTCAATTATAGAACCTCCATATGACCAACGATCCTTTTGGGCCAGTCTACCTCCCTTTCTAAAAACCATGACCTTGGACTTAGAAAGGTTGACCGTCAGGTTCCATTGCGTACAAAACTCCTCAAACAAATTAATATTTCTCTGCAATCCCAGGGGATGGTCGGCCAACAACACAACGTCATCCGCATACATTAAAACCTTAACTTTGGTGCCTCCCACCCAAACACCACTTTCCAAGACATGGGGGAGATCATCCAGAAAGAGGGAAAACAAGAGAGGGCTTAGGATACAACCCTGTCTAAGTCCAGAAGTTACTGGGAAGAAATCCGAAACCCCATTAGTCCCCCTTACAGCCGAAACAGTTCCCTCAAAGAGTACTTTCAAGATTGTCACCACCTTAGAGGACAGCCCCAAATTACACAGTTTGTAAAACAATGCATTACGGTCGACAGTGTCAAAGGCCGCCCTTAAGTCTACAAAAAAACAAAATAATTTCTGACCCTTATGTAAAAACTTTAGATTAATGATGTTAGTCAAAACAAAAAGGTTATCAATGGTCGAATATCCTCTACGGAAGCCCGCTTGAAATTCGCTGAGAAGATCCTTCTCAGATACAAAAGATTCAATTCGACGTAGCAGAAGAGAAGAAAATATTTTAGCAACAGCGTCAATACAGGAAATACCCCGATAATTTGTGACATCATCAAGATCTCCTTTTTTGAAAAGTGGAAATATCAGCGACTTACTAAAAGAAGAAGGAGTGACACCCAAATCAAAAATGTAATTGTAAAATGATAAAAGCTTTTCGAGAAAGATACGGGGGGCATTTTTGTAAAACTCGTAAGGGACCCGGTCGCAACCCGGGGCCTTGTTATTATTTAAATTGGAAATTACCGACTGAAGTTCTTCTATTGTAAAGGGAGAGTCCAAAGTAGAACAAACCGAATAAGGTTCAGCGTATAGAATGGAGACCGACCCAGAGGAAGGGTTAAGAAGAGCTTGAAAATGACTCGCCCAGGAATGCAGAGGTACATTATTTCCACAGATAAAGCGTTTACCTTTAAAGTATTTCACCAAACGCCAAAACTCCTTGGAATCCTTAGCTGACTGCAACTGAACAGCAGCAGAGACATAAAATTCTTTCTTCTTCCTAAGACATAACACCTTGTAAGAGCTTACGGCCTCTATATAGGCATCCTTAACAATGAAGGAATCCGTTTTTCGAAAAAGATTAAGCAATTTAAAGGCTTTAGCTCTTGCATGCAAACAATGACAGTCAAACCAAGGCTTTTTACGGCGAGAATTAATAAACGAGGAAGCAGAGGAATCAGAAGGGTAAGAGGCTTTAATGGCATTCACAAAAAAATCTAGGTAATCTTGAGGAAATGAAGAGAAGGAGGTGACATGCGTTACTAATGATTCTAACTTACTTTTATACAGCCTTGTGTTCCTGCCAAACTAACTGTGGGAGGAGCGGAAGGGATGACGGAGGAGGACAAGAGCTAACAGACAAGGAAAAATACAAAGGGAGATGGTCTGAAAAAAATTCAGACAAAACTCTGAAGTTAGCAATCAAAGTTACAATATCGCGACCCACACAGCAAAAATCAATAACGGAACAACCTTGCGGACCAATAAAAGTATACTCACCCTCCGGGTCATCCTGAGAACGCCCATTCAATATGACAAGGTCATTATTATCACACAGTTCCAATAACCTTTTACCATTGGCGTTCAGAACCTTATCCTTAGAATTTCTTTTAGGCACACAATCAGAGAGATCCATAAAGAGATCCTCAGAGAAAACCTGTGAGTCTCCCACTCTAGCATTAAGATCCCCAACTACGACAACTTTTAGGTGCGAGTTGTGCTCTAGAAAATTATAAAGATTTGTAAAATCGAGATCCCATGAAGTACAGTTTAAATAAACAGGTACTATAAACAAAACATTTGTTGCAGTTACAATAGAAATTAAATCCTTATCAAGTACTTTAACAAACTGTGCATACTTAATCAAATTAGCTCTAATACCATATAGTGCACCACCTCTAGCACGGCCAAACTTGCCAGATCTCTCAGCAGGCAGCCAGCACAACTTGTAATCTTTAAAATAATCACTAAAAAAAGAAAAATTATTCTCAATTACAAATGTTTCAAACAAAAGGAAAATATCCTGCATTCTTAAAAAATTCAAAAAAAGATTATCATTGATTTTAGACTTCAATCCATTAACATTTAATGAAATTATAGATAACTGAAGAGACTCTTGAACCTTGCGACAGACGGCTGACTCTCAGGAGAAAGAAGATTTACCTGCAGTTGCTGGGATGAGAGAAGAACCAACTGAAGAAACACCTTGTTTAATAAAATAATCTTTAGGCAGAGAGTTGTTACGTAGAGATGTAATAAATCCAGATAGGTCTCTACCCAGTACCTCGTTCAGTTTAGAGACGCCCTCAGCATCACCAGCAATCAAACCTCTGGTCACACACCACTCAAATCTATGATTGCTAAAAGAAAGATTGTCATCAAATACAACCACTTTCAAATTGTTATTTACTCTTAAAATTTCCCTACGTAGAAGAAGCAGCTTAGAACGCTTCAATCTTATATTGTTAGGGAAATCACGATGAATAAAAAACCCAGTATTCTTCAGTTTCTTGGCAACTTTAAGTATTAATTGAATATCCGCGAAGTAGGTAAATTTAACTAAGAGCGGCCAATACTTTGCATCTTTTCTGCCAAGAGGAGCAACATAAATGCTGTGAATATTAATAGATACATTTAACACTTGCTGACAGAAATCAAAAATTATTTTAGAAAGATCGTCTTCAAGCTCAAACTTTAAACCTCTAAATATCAGATTATTACTACGGGAACGAGTATCTAAAACATCTAGAGATTTGTTCTGCTTATAGTTAATTACTTTTAGGGCCTCAATTTCGCCCACCAATTCACGATTTGCCTCTTTCAAAGCAGAATAGTCATCATGCAGGGCTTTAATATCATCTTTGGTGGCAAGTGAACCCAACTTAGAGTCTAAGAGGTTATTCATAACTGTAGACATTAACTGAGTAAGTTGGGACATTGTCATTTGACCTACCTCTGTGTCTGTCGAGACATTACTTATATCCATCTCTTTAATATCTGAGGATACTTTTTTAACACTCTTTTTATATTCCAGTTCTGGAGAACTCCTACTTCTCTTGATTCGTGAAGACGGCGTTGAGACAGTCCCAAATTTAGGAGGCATACATTAAATTTTCAAACAAAAATAGTATGAAATAGTGAAAGTAACAGTTCTAGAGGTAAAAATATTTCACCAAAAACCATATGAGCGCAGCACAGTATAATTGTTGGAACAGAAGAGACACACTAAGTCCCCACCACCCACCTGATTACAGAGCACAAGCTTTTAATATAAACAATAACTGTAACAAATACACTCACAACAAGCAAAGTCCCCAACAACAAATGAATAAACTGGAAAGTCAAATGACCTTGAAGTGAGAATTAGAGGCAAATTTCTCACAATTTTTCCGATAAAAAACTAAAAATAACTTTTGAAAATGATAAACAAAGCAAAAACGAAAAACACTGACAAAAAATTAAAACTCGAAACGGCTTAAAACCTCCTTTAAAGCAATAAAAAGCAGAGCACACAAAAATAGATGTTTACTCCTTCAATAACAACTAGCAACTCCATTAAGGGAATATATAAACTTGCAAATATTATCATTGAAAAGAATAATACTCAATCTGAGATAATAGATGTTACCCGTGGAGTTTTGCAAGGTGAAAGTCTGAGTCCTCTGCTGTTCTCTTTATACATTAGTGATATTGTGGAATACTTTAGGAAAAAAGGAGCATGTGGCATTAATATAAACAGTAAACAAGACCTGTTAATGTTATTGTACGCAGATGATATTGCAATTACAGCCTACTCATGGCATGATGTACAACTGAAATTAAAGTTATTGAACGATTATTGCATTGAAAATGATTTACAAGTAAATATTACAAAAACAGTTGTAATGCCGTTCACAAAAGCTGGACATTTTAAAATAAATAATAGATTTATGTACAATGAGCAGCCGCTAAATTTAGTAAAGTCTTTTAATTATTTAGGTGTGCCACTGTCTTCATCGGGAAAATTTAGAAAAGCTTGCGATTATTTTGTGAATAAAAGCGAGGTGGTTGTTCCTAGAGTAATGAACATATTATCTCGCTATAAATCTGATGGTTGGAACTCTAAAGTTCAACTCTTTAAGTCACTAATATTGCCGACCCTACTGTATTCCTCCGAAAATTGGGCTGCTGATTACTCGGATATATTAGAAAGAGTACAATTAAGATTTTTCAAATACTTGCTACATTTATCTTCCAATACCCCAAATAGTTACATCCGCTTAGAAGTAAATAGTTATCACCTAAAATGTTATATATTCAATAGAATGATTAAATTCTGGCACAAACTGTTATCATTACCTAATAATCAAATTCAGAAAATCTGTTATTTAAAATTAGTTCAGGAAAATAATAATACAAATATTCCTTACAATTGGTGTTCACGTTTAAAAAATATGTTGTACAGCATCGGTGCCATAGATATTTGGAACAGTCAAAATCCAGTCCTTCTAAAGAACAACCTCACCAATTTAAAAATTTCATTTCAGAATAACCTTTTGTGTAAGGATGTAAATAATGTTCTGAACTCCAGGTTTAACTTTCACTACAGGTTAGTAAGTGCTTTAGGCATCGAGGAGCACTTTCTTAATGTTAACATGAGCATTGCAGTTTTAAGATTATTTGTGCAGTTAAGGCTTGTTAGCAATAAATCTCCAAGTTTTTTCATAATGGGGAGGAAATTTAAATTTAAGCCAGAAAACCTCTGTTTTACCTGTTCATTGTTTAAATCTGACACGTTAGAACATTTCTTAATAGAGTGCCCTTACTACAGTCCCTTAAGGTATCAGCATTTGAATAAATATACATTGGAAATAGTTTCCCTTTTGACTTTCCACTCTAAATTAGAGTTACAGAATTTATACCATTTTGTAACTCAAGCTTTGGAAAAGCGGCAAAAAGCAGGTGTAATATTAGGGCTCAAGTAAAATTCACAGTTGAGTATATTAATTTAAGGAAAAAAAATTGAAATAACAATAATTTTTAGTGAAATGTATCATTTATTTTTGTTTATGTTTATATTATTATTATTTTTTTACATTATGCTCATTTAATGTAGTACACTGAAGTTTATTTATGTTTAACCAACTGATAGAATTGATGATAGAATGGTTCTTAAATTGAGAAGACACGTTATAAATTCTTAAGACTTTATTTAAGCAAAACACTAATCACATAAAAGGGCACAATACAAAATACAGAACGTATTACAATTTACACTTAGTTAGAATAAGACTCCATGTTACCGACGCTATGTTCTGGCGGCAATTACTAGAATTTCCCTCTAACATTAAAATTTCCCTTTAACACTCCTCCTAAATTTTAATTATTCTTTAAAATAACTTTATTCACTTATTCCTAAGCAACTTCTAAAGTATTCGAATTTTCTTCTTTGAAGTGGCTTGGTCAATAAATCTCCAAGTTGTTCATTTGTACTGATGTGTTCGATTTCAATTTCTTCTCCTAGTTTCTCCTTAATAAAATGATACTTGGTGTCAATATGTTTAGTACGTTTTGACGCTTTTCCATCTTCTTGATTAATCATATAAATTGCGCTTTGATTGTCTACGTATAGTGGTATAGGAAAATCATTCACTGCTTCCAATTCTAAGCCGAACTTTTTTATAAATAACACATCTCGAATAGCTTCACTTGCTGAGACGAACTCTGCTTCTGCAGTCGAAAGTGCCACTGTTTTCTGCTTTCTGGATGCCCACGATATTGCTCCTCCTGAATACATCAAAACATATCCAGATGTTGATCTTCGATCTTCCACGCTGCCTGCAAAATCTGCATCGCTGTACAGGATTAATTCACTTGCGCCATTGTAGTTGATACCATAGTTAATAGTACCACGGAGATACCTTAATATCCTTTTTGCTTGAAGCCAATGTTCTGACTTTGGACTCTCTACATATCTACTGAGATAGTTTACTGCGAATGATATGTCTGGTCTAGTCATAGTTGACAAATACAACAGGCTTCCTATCAGCTACGATACGGTTTTCCTTTAGCAATTGTATCGGATGTATTTTCCAAAGTTTCCATCGGAGTGTAGGTTGAGTTTGCATAATTCATGTTAAAAGTGTGAAGAATTTTCTTCGTATACTGACTCTGGTTGATGAGAATTGATCCATCCTTCCGCTGTTTTATTTCAATACCTAAGTATTTATTAGCTTCTCCCCAGGTAGCTTCAAACGTTTTGTTTAATTCCAACATTAGTTGTTCCATTTCATACAGATTTTCTCCTATTACCAATCCATCATCTACATACAGAGCAATTATAATTCCTGATGACTTGTTAAAAAATACGCATGAATCGGACTTTAATACTTTAAAATTTTTAGTTTCAAGAAAAGATTTAAATTTTTCTCCCCATTTCCTTGGAGCTTGTTTTAATCCATAAAGACTTTTCTTTAGTAGACATACTTTGTTTTCATTACATTTCTTAACGAAACCTTCGGGTTGTGTAATATATATCGTTTCATCTAATTCTCCATGTAAGAAGGCCGTTTTTATATCAAACTGAAGTATTTTAAATTTTTTCTTTACTGCATGAGCAATTAGAAATCTTATAGAATCATGTTGTGCAACAGGAGCATATGTTTCTTGAAAATCTAATCCTTTTACCTGCTGAAAACCTCGCACAACCAACCTTGCTTTATGCTTCTCTATGGTGCCATCTTTCTTGTATTTCTTTCGAAAAACCCACTTAGTTGTTAACGGTACTTTATCTTCAGGTAGATCCACAATTTGCCATGTTTTATTTTTATGTAGTGCATCGATTTCTTCTTGCATTGCTTGTTTCCAATTTGGGTTAATTAAAGCTTCTGATGTAGATAAATTCTCACATTCTCCAATTAATAGATAATTTTCCAAATCTGGTGGTTTCTTTAATAACCTTCTGTCTCTCAGACTATACTGCTCGTTTTCCTTTTTCTGTTCATTTTCTTGGTTTGTTTTTCGTTTTTCTTTATCTTCTCTTTCAATTTGTATAGTTTCAGTTTCATTCGTTTCTTTATTTTCTCCTCCCTGCTTTTCACCATATATATCTTCTTTCTCTTCAGACAACAATGTTGATTCCTTTTGTTCTTCATAATTCTTATATTCATTACTAATTTGGTTATTACAAATATCAAGGGATATTGCTTTCTCATGTGTTGATCGAACAAAGATGACGTCTCGTTCTACTTCAACTTCACCTTTTTCTGGGAAATAGATTCTAAAGCCTTTCGAAGATTCACTGTAACCAATAAATAGTCCTTCTTTACTTTTAGGGTCCCATTTAAGTCGCTTCTGCTTCGGCACATGCACAAAGACAGTTTCACCAAAAACATGTAACTTACCAATGTCTATCTTTCCTCCAGACCAAACTTCTAATGGAGTTTTCTTTTCTATACTGCTTTTGCCAGTCATGTTTATAGTATATACTGCAGTGTTTACTGCTTCTGCCCAAAGTGATTTCGGCAAGCTTTTGGCATGAATCAGGGTCCTAGCGGCTTCAACAATTGTTCTCATTTCTCTCTCTATTCTGCCGTTTTGTTCTGGTGAATACTTACAAGAGACTTGGTGTAAAATACCTTCTTTATTTGTTATTTCTTTTACATAAGAATTGAGTATTTCTGTTCCGTTGTCAGATCTTATGATTTTAATGCGATGATTCACATTGTATTTTACAAAATTTACACACATTTTAATTTTTTCTTTTACTTCACTTTTATTTCTTAAAAAATAAACCATTCTGAAGTGACTAAGATCATCCTTAACGAGTAAAAAATATCGAGATCCTCCTAAAGAATCTTCTTCCATCGGTCCACAAAGATCTATATGTAAAATTTCTCCAGGTTTAGTTGCTCTTGAAGCACTTGCTTTAAAGGGTAATCTATGTTGTTTGCCAATCATACAGGATTCGCAAAAGAAATTTTTATCATCTATGAACTCTGTTCCAGTTAATTCCAAAATTTTTCTGACTTGAGTGACATTTTGATGTGCAAATTTTTCATGATAGGTTCTTAAGCATTCAATCTTTTTTGCGCTATGACAGGTTATAGAACTTGTAGGTAACTTAAAATCCATATAAAATAATTTTTCCTTTTTATTTCCAATTGCATAGACCAAATTATTCTTTATAATTTTACAATCATTTTTCTCATAGATCATACTATAGCCCATTTCTGTAGCTGCACTGGTAGAAAATAAATTAAATTTTAAGTTAGGGACATACAGTACTTTGGTAAGATCAGTAGGAATATAAGTTTTACCATTGTATGCTAATATTTCAACTTTACCTTGTCCAAGAGCTTGGAGAAAAGAACCATCTCCAATTTTAATTGATAAGGGTTCATCAAATTTCTTGTATTCTTCAAACCATTCCTTTTTGATACACATATGATCACTTGCTCCGCTGTCCGCAATCCAGGAGTGTTCATCAGCTAATATTTCAATCAAATTTAAACTAATAAAGGCTGCTTTCTTCTTATGTTCATAATTAGTATTTCTATTGTGTTTATATTCTTCTTTTTGAGACTTAATCGGGCAATCAGCAATAAAGTGTCCTATACGACCACAAAAATGGCAAGGAAATTTCTTATTTGCCGGCTTCTGAAAGGTATTTGATTGATGATACTTTTCCTTTTGTTTAGAGTACCTGTTCATCCTCTTTGAAGTAAAGGCATTTACGTTATTAACATTTAAACTTTCATTTTCTTTCATTCTACCTTCTTCAATAAATAGACGAGAAGTTAGGTTACTTAACGTTCTTTGTTCTTCAGATACAGATTCCCAAGCTGACACAAAATGTTTATATTCTGGTGGTAACGAAGACAAAATCTTGGTCATTAACATTGTATCACTAATGCTCTCTTTTTGTGCTTTCAATCTAGCTACTAAAATTTCTAAATCTGATATATGTGTTCCCAAACCTCGATTTTTAAACTGATATTCAAAAAATTGCTTCTGTAAAAGATAATTTCCTACATTTGATTGTTGCTCAAATAAGCTACATAATTTATTCCACATTTCATATGACGTTTTGCAGTTCAGCAAATATGATATAATTCTGTCCTCAATTAAAGTTATAATAAGTCCCTGAGCTCTTTCATCATTACGAACTTTTTCAGTTTCTCTAGCTTCAATTTGTGGATTTACTATACACTCTAACCAGCCCTTTGATTTCAGCAAAATTTCCACTTGGAATTTCCATAAGTTCCAATTTTCATTGCCTCTTAATTTATTAATAGGTAATGTTCCTTTTACTACTTCCATTTTGCTTTGATTCGATTCAGTAAAAAATATCAACTTCCACTGATAATAAACTATAACTTTTAAGAGATATTTCTGGGCTCATAACCTGATAGAATTGATGATAGAATGGTTCTTAAATTGAGAAGACACGTTATAAATTCTTAAGACTTTATTTAAGCAAAACACTAATCACATAAAAGGGCACAATACAAAATACAGAACGTATTACAATTTACACTTAGTTAGAATAAGACTCCATGTTACCGACGCTATGTTCTGGCGGCAATTACTAGAATTTCCCTCTAACATTAAAATTTCCCTTTAACACCAACTCATTGCAAAAAGTTGTAAACTTATAAGCAATAAAGTTATTTATTTATTTATTTATTTATTAGCGCCCGTTGATTACTGTTGAAATTTGAATCACAGAGTTAAAACAAAATTTGAATCTTCAATTCGTCTTAAAGAAGTATTCGAGAGCCAAATTACACACAGTTAATTAAAAATGGATTTTTCAACGGTAATGATTATTTCTCATATCATTTAAAGTAGTCCCTTAGATTGAACACTTGTAGTAAAATACATTAATAATTAGCTGCTTCTTTTGAAATTTAACAATCTTTGTTTTATGGTTAGAGTCCAGCTTTCATGGTGTACACATGTCTTAAATCTGCTCTGTGAATTTTTAGTTTTTTTATGGTGTTTCTTGTTGCTTTTGACTTTTGATTTTTAGTGTAATTATTGTTATTAATTAAACTTTATAATTACTCTTTTTTATACAAGTTTTATTTATATGAACATCGAAATAATAAGAAAAAAAGACGTTGAATATTATGAAAAAATCTTATTTTCGTTTAGTTTGTTAGTGTTATTGTTTATAGTGGGATCAGAGTTTAAAATGGGAGATAGTGATAAGAAATACTACAGAACAGTGTGTTAGGGGGGATATGATTTGACTTCTCGCATTTTGGACAGAATAACAGTTTTTCATGAAGATGTTAAAAAGGACATTAATGAGGTAAAAATTAAAAATCAGCAGTTGACTGATTGTATTAACACGTTTAAGGACGAAATCAAAACTAGTTTTTCGAAGATTGACGTGGAGTTGACTAAGTTTAAAAACGAGATTATTGCTTTGAAAAAAGAAAATAAAGTATTTAAAATTATCTATTTTTTTTTTTTAATAGTAATTTTCGGAGGAAAATATTCGACACACTATTTACAATAAGATAAAGATATTTAATGTGCCGAATCATCGAAATATTCAAACATTTGAAATTTTACAACGCATATCAATTGTAATTGGTTTTGATTTCAGCAAAGAAAACTTGGCGATTTTTATCATCTTAAAAGAAAACAAAATACTAATTTATTTATTTAATTTTTTACGGAATAACCATAAACATGAGTTTATGAATTGCTATAGAAAATTTTTGAAAAATAAGAATTTGACGTTGGATTATAAATGACTCTTCAGTAGAAGTAAACTCTTTGAGTGTTATATACATAAGTAAAAAAAGTAATCGCCTATTTTTTCAGGCGGGGCTTAACGTCCAACTACCAATTAGGTGTCGTGGACGGAGACGACCAACAAACATACTTTACTGTGAATTTCTCATATTAACCATTAAATAAAATCCAAGGCCTAAACCGGGAATCGAACCCAGTACCACAATACATATTAGCTTCGCAGGTCTCGCCTCTAACCGCTCGGCTACCGTGGTGCCTGTTATATACATATCTTAGCCCACCTAATTACAAAATATTTAAACTAGCAAAAAAAAAAAACTTCCTGAGTGTTATATACATATCTTAGCCCACCTAATTATAAAATATTTAAACTAGAAAAAACACTGAAGTCTCAAGGTAAAATAAAATTTGTCTGGGTTTATAATAACAAAATGTGGAAGAATCTACCCTATCAGTGTCGCTAAAATCTGAGAATGATCTTCTTCAATATATGGATTCGGCACTGTCACATACTTTTTCTGGTGACTCTGAAAATGGAGAAAAAAAAAATTGGGCAGTTTAACAAGGAGCTTTCGTAAGAAAAGGAAATTAACCCTCAACTGGTAAATCCAATTAGATTTGGTGATTTTCTTTTTTGAGGCATTTTGTAGGAATTAACTATAAACATCTCCCCATCAGTAAATTCTCCTTTTTCATCCTCACCAACAATCGACCATACAAATCAGTCGTTCTTGAGCAGTGGAAGTAAATAAAATATAGGTTTTGAGTCACATTTGACCCGACAATATCATTTACATTACTTTTTTTCTTAATAGTTTATTATTTTTATGTTTTGGTGTTGGTTTTCTGTTCTATTTTGTAATATTATTATTCTTCTTCTTCTTTCAAGGTGTTTCCCTAACCAGGGTTCCTTGCGCCAAGCACCCACCCTTCTCTATCCTGAGCGTCGCTTTCGCATAGACCTCGCGCTATCATTAGTTCCTTTACCTGCGCGAGCCAGCTATTCATAGGCCTTCCTCTTCTTTGTCTGCCAGCAGGTTTCCAGCATAGAGCCTTTTTTGGGAGGCGCGTGTCGCTCATGCGAAGAACATGTCCAAACCACAATAGCCTTCTTTCGTCCACCCTATCCAGTATGGTTTTATCTATACCGACGGCTTCCCTTTTAACCATATTTGGGACTCTACCGAAGATTGTTTTTCTTAAACATCTCCTCCAGAATCCCATTTTTGTCGAATTAAGAGTATTGCGCTCTTTAGTTGTCAGTGTCCATGCCTCGGATCGATACAGTATTAGACTTTCTACGAGGGAAGTGTATATTGGTGCTTAGTAGGAATGCTCAAAGCGCGGTTCCAGATTACGGAATGAAGCATCCGCGTCGCAGCTCTTCCCTTTATCACCTTATCCTTCACGTCCTCAGAACACCTACCACCTTTACTTAGAATGGATCCAAGGTACCTGACACTAGAGGTACTCTAGTGTCACCCTACCCTAGCTAACACCAAACTAGGTGTATGTGGGTGGCCTATCACAAGATATTCGCATTTATTTATATTTATTTCTAGGCCTCATTTTGGACATTTTTCAATAAGCTTGCTAGTCATATAACTGGCATCCTTCTCGTCTTGCGCGACTATTACCAAGTCATCCGCGTAGTTCAATGAATAGATTGTGGTTCCTTCATCTAACGGGACTCCCATCCTTTCACATTTCCTCGTCCAGTTTTCCAAAGCCACCTGCAAATAAACATTAAACAGCAGTGGAGCTAAACAGCATCATTGCTTGAGTCCTTTCGTTGTTTCGAAAGCGGGGGTCAACTCTCTGCCAATATTTACTCTTGCTGTAATATTGCTGTACAATGAGCGAATCAGTGATATTAAGTCTGTTCCTACTCCCATTTTTCTTAATGCCTGAACTAGCTTAAATCTATGAACAGAATCATACGCCTTCTTCAATTCTATGAACAATGTATAACCGATGGTATTCTTCTCATTGCTTTTTGCTCCTAGTGCCTCGTTTGCTGCCTCTCGAATAACAATCTTAAGGTGCTCATACAATTCTTCTGCAGATCCATCATAATTCTCATCAATCTTTCCTTCCAGCTTCTCATGTACAGGTCCCTCGTACCCGGATCGTTCAATCCGATTATATTAAACCGTGCACGATCCTTCTCACCACTCACCTTCCTAGGCGGGTGGACTTCGTGCCTCGTATACTAGCTAAAAAATAACCTTCCTGTGAACAGATAGTGATCACTCCCACACTCTGCACCAGAAATACCCTAGCATCCTGGACAGTTATTGTTCCCTCTTGCGGAGAGATAATATAATCGATCAACGATCGATTGTCGGCCTTCCACCAAGTGCATCTATGTATACTCTTATGCTCAAAAAAAGTATTGCATAATTTTAAATGGTAAGCCGCACACAAATCCACCAGACGTTCGCCATTTTCGTTAATTATACTTTCTCCAAAGGGGCCAACTACCTTATCCCCAACCCTGGAACCTACTCTTGCATTAAAATCCCCCATAATAAATACTTCATCTTGACTCTTACAGGTATCCAGAGTCTTTCTCCTGTCTTGACGCATTGTCAGACGGTGTATATACACCAAGTACAGTAACATCCCTTCCGAATAAGGTCAATTTGACCACTACTAACCTCTCATTCACAGAAAGTACATTTCTAATTTTATGTTTAAAACGACGTCTCACCAGAATTGAAACTCCAGCCTTCGCATGTTGCTCCTTATTAACACCGCTCTAGCAATGATAGAAGCCTCCAATACATTCCTTACCATTTTCCTTCTTCTTTGTTTCGGAAAGCACCGCTATATCCACTCTGAATACCTGCAAAGCCTTCACAATTTCGTTCTGCTTTGTGTAGCCACTCGTATTGTCCTTTTTACTCGCCTTGGTCGTTTACCATGGTTCAGTCCAGTTTCTTTATCTTTACTTGGCTTTTTAGCAGGTCTGTGTTTTGCCCGAGCGGGGAGCTGGCCCGCAGCAGAACCCCCATCTTGGAGAACCAGAAGTTTTATTTCGGGGTACTCCTCTCCTAGATGAGTTGCTTTTTCCACAGCTATTGAGTCTATTATTCTATAATATTAAATATTATACAGTAAACATTACACAATATTTAATATTATTGTTGATAACTGGATCTCTTCAGTTAACTGGTCGATGAATTAGGAAAGCTAAATTTGTCTTATACGGAGACCCTTTAATGTAATTCCAAATAAAAAAACTATCGTCGGAACTTCATTGTTTGTTTTTTCTGGCAACAAAACGTTGCTTTTTTACACCGAAACAAAACAAGTACGTAATTTTTGCATCATGATAACAAATGATAATTCTGTACTTGCAGAGTTATGAAAAAAAAAATTCTTTTTTTGTAGGACTTTTCTTGGAATGAACATCTAAGAAAATAACGTTATTCAGTAAACATTATTTTTTGTTTTTCTGTTTTTGTAACTTAAAAATAATGTAAAAAAAATGTAACTTTGTAATTTTTAACTTTTTTTTTTGTTTTTCTTAATCTTATGAAACAAATTTAACAAAATATTCATCATTTTCGTTTGCTAAATAAATTTTCTAAGAAAAACTAAATCGACTTTAATTATATCAATGACCTTTTAAAAGAAACGTGCATTACTTAGCGCTTCCAAAAGAAGTGAGCCTTTTTTACTTAAAAAAATCTGTGGTATATTTGATATCGATATGATATAGAGATCGATTGAGCAGGAGGGGAGTGGAGAGTAGGGTTATGCGAGAGGAGAGAAATGAAGTGTTTGTTAAGTTAATATTTACCTTTTTAAGAAATACATAATACCTTCTTGGATTTACATGAGTATTATTTACCTGTTCCGAGAAATACATTAAAAAATCGAAGAATTCTCACAGTTTCGGATTCTGGAATATTAATGGTTTGCAATTTTTGTTTAATTTATCGGTAGTGGAGTTATGTGAATTAGTAAAATTTGATATTTTATGTTTGTATGAATCCTGGCTGACTGAGTCAACATATCTTACAACCATTTATGCAAAATTCCAATTGTTACTTTAATGATGTATGTTTCTTTGTCTTGGGAAAGGGCAGTTTAAAGTAATTAGGCATATATTAGTCTCCAGATGTTTTAGTTGTTACTTAATTAAGTTTGAAGTAATGTACGTATATTTATCTAGGAATAGTTTATCTGCCCTCTTCTATTGGTAATGATTGTTCAATGAATTATTTTCAATCTGACCTGTATTCTGTCCTATCGGCTTGGAGAATGCTCATATAGTAATAGGAGGGAACTTATTTAAGTTCTGCCATTTGGCAGAATTGGAAATCTTAATAACTTTGATTAGGAAGTTTTCCCAAAATGTAACATATTTGTTTGTAGATCCTCCTTAGATAGTGTGATAAACAAGAGAGGCTCTTAGTTAGTCGAACTTGGTAAAGACAATTATACTGCTTTTATTCTCCGACAAGGAGAGTCCATTATCAGTACACCATCCATTTAACTTCATCATTGCAGTGTTAAGTGTCATTTTGGCCTCTACTAGAGTCGGCTCTTGGCTAAAAAGAATGATATTATCAGCGTACTGGGATACAGAACCATCCGCACCTATGGCATCCTTCAGATCTGCCATATCAGATCTTGAATAACAAGGGGCTGAGGACAGCCCCGCGGGCCGTACAGCTTGCCGTTATGTCGGATTTTGAGTGATCGGGAGGTGAGGAGAAGATAGATATGTTTGGTGATCCTTGCTGGAATCACTGCCCATTTCATTCATTTTATCCACAAGTACAGAAATACAAACATAATTGTAGGCGTTAGTTAAATCCACATTCGCTTCCAGCATGTACTTGTTTTCAGAGTAGCAGTTTTGAATGTCTGATACAAAGCCGGAAATCGCATCAAGAGTGCTGCGCTTTTTCCTAAAGCCATTTAGAAATTGTGGGATTTTGCTATTTGATTCTACCCACCACTCTAGTCTGGCTTTTGAGAAAATGCCATTTGGGAAAGAAGGTGATCCGACGTGGAGGTATAATAATCCCATTGAGCGGCTTTCAAGTTCAATTTTCGGTTTTCCTGTTTATTATTAGCGGCATTCGGAACCTGCTCATCGACTAAAATAAGTATGCCCATATGATCAGACCCAAAGGGCTCGTCCAGCACCTCCCATACAATCCTGGTGCGATAGAAGCAGAACAAACAGAGAGGGGCGTCTGTCATGTCGCTGTATTAGTGTTGATGTCCAATCATTTAATATACACATGTTCTCTATGTGGATGGCATCAATCAGGTTTCTGTCTTCAGCATTATCGTAGGAACATCCAAAACTTGTATGATAAGAATTCAAGTCACCGCAAACTAAAATTGGAGGTTTAACTGATCTTTTGAGGGATATCCAGAAATCAGTTTTTATTTTGTACCCGGGTGCACAATACATGGACACTAAACTGATCTCTAAGTTTAATATCATACACCTAATCCCACACGTCTGAATTTTTGAATTATTAAATTTTTGGTGGAAGCTGAGTATATTGTGATTTATACTGTTTCTTATGAGGATGCCAGCACCTCCGTACCCGTCACTTCTATCAGCTCTTACTACTGCGTACCCAGTCAGAGAAAACAGCTGATACTTGTTTAACCAAGTTTCAGAAACTAATGCTACATAAATGTTGTTCAGTCTGAGAAATGTTTCTAATTAGTTTTTATTGACTTGAAGAGATCGAATATTTATTTGAAGAACTTTTAACATTTTAGAATACATAAATAATAATAAAGTAGAAAATCATAACAAGATAACATAATAGTAAGCTATAAATAGTGGTAAAGAGATTACATATATTACCAATAAAAGGATAAGGATATTGCAAACATTTAGAAGGTAAATTAACAGTGGATGGAAGTAAAATGATAATAATTATTTGACATGTGCATTTAATTTTGTTTAAATCTATTTTAGATGACCACTTAAATATAGATTTTGGTTGTAATGATCCTGTTACTTATAATAAAATAATTTGTAGCATTCAGAATGTTACGATTGATACAGGATGTTAAGCCGCGTACCATGCTTTCTCGGCGGTACCGTTTGACAGATCTCCATCTCGCCTTTTTCCATTTCTCTCTCTCTCTCTCCTTATTTCAATTTTCGTAGTACGCGTTATTTTTCGTTAATCTTTTCCTTTGTTGTCGCCGCTAATATCTTATTTTTCAGCTATTTTGTGGTTTTGTTTATTTCTCAATTCCCATGGTTTCAACCTTCCCCTTTTCTATCCTCGTGGGGTTTTTTCCGTCTGCTGTAGTTCAGTACGCCTTTGACACTGATCAAGCTAGTTTGTATGTGCCTCTGTACCTGCTTTACAACGCATCTAGTGCGCTTCCGCCGTTCTGCATATTGCCCCGCTCAACAGCACTGTTCTGCCTGCAAGCCCCAGCTGTTCGCTTCAAGTACTGTTACCGCACTTCCGCTTCAACACATCATCACCGGCCGCTTCTCGCACTTCTGGGCTCTATACCTGCTTCGCCTTCCCTTGTACCGCTAGCCATCATCGCTTCCTAGAAACCTTCTACGGATTACTTCTGGTCTGTTTCCGCCTATTTGACCCTTACTTCCCCCTACGCATCTCTGTGCTGAAAACACACACACACACACACACACACACACTCAATACACATTCAAACAAGCACTCACCTTTCCTCCGTTTTCTTCCTTTGCCATCCCCTCAACAGCATCATCTTCATCATCAAGCTGAGACTGAGTACCTTCATCTACATTACCTCAAAGGTAAGTGCATTCTTTCCCTTCTCTTTTCTATATTTCTTTTGAGTATTTCATCTATCTTATTTGCGTTACTTTGTCGCGGTGTCAACCTCGGTCACTTATCGATTCTTAAACCGCGTTTACGCTCGCTTTCCTCTCTGCATCTGGGTGTAAGCCCTACGCGCTTACACAGGAATTTTAAAAACAAAAAAGAACATACTTTCAAGAATTTCACATGTAAACAAACCCTGGTTCACTCAAGAATGTTTTTTAGCTAAGAAAATATTCAATAAATTATACGAAATCTGTTGTAAATCTAATTTTAAAACAGAAGAACTTCAAAGATATAAATGTCCTAAAAATTCATATAAGCAACTATGTTTCGCCACCCTCAGCTCTCGAAGAGGCTACAAATACCTTTGGAGAAGGCAGGCTCAGTGGTGACGGGGTGGATAAGGAGAAAAGGGAGTTCAAGAAAGAGGAAATATGATGACTAATAATAAGGGAAAAGAAAAATAAAATAAATAAATAAATAAAATTAAAATTAAAAAAAATAGTACCTAGTAGCAGCACCTCAGTTAGCAAACCTGCGTTGTGTTATAGGCCGATACTCGAACTATTCGGCTACACTAAAACAGCAATAATTAATTAATGCCATCTACACTTATAATGTGGTTGCACAATAAAAATATTGACTGGAATAAATAAAAAAAACTTCAGAATTAAGGTTATAATTGAACAAAGAGACGAAAAAGTTCCTTTACAAAAAAAAAAAAAAAAAACAGAAAACGAATCTACTAATTAGTACTAATTCAAAAGAAAATACATCAGAAACTTGAACTAATAAAGTTAATTCAATTACAAAATTATATTTAACACCCTTAAAAAGATAGTCCCGATTCAAAATTAAGTTCCACACTTACGTAGTATATTACCTGGCCTGGTCGTCGTTGTCCTTTCTCTGTCTTCTTCTTAGATGACAATTACTTTCCTACTGCCCTCCAAGAAACAAAAGTCCTTCGCTCGTCAATTTCCTCTATCGAGATTGCAGAAGGAAGAGCGAAATCCGCCTGAATACTTCCTTTCATTTCAATCATTTTCTCCCTTCTTCAAGACAAGGAATACCTCTTATTTTTTCTCCTTTGCGAGATCGCGTCAGTCTCTAACTCCTATATGATGCTCGCGTCGCTTGTTTTTTCCGCTGCCCTCTTCACAATGGGCGGGCTCTTCTCAATATAATTTGTCAGCCAGAAATTCTTTCTCTTGAATAAATTTCCTGGACTCATTTTCTTAAACCTAAATTTTCCGTAACCCTAACTAAATAAATTGGAAAAAATTTAGAAATAATTATAGACATACTATCAGAATTGTTTTCGTTTTGAGAAGCTGTTACACATAACATTCCCTCTCCATCCTGAAGAAAGTAGAGACAAGCCAAAAATAAATTAATACATTAAACAAATAAAGGAATGTAATAAAGACTATATAAATAAAATCAATTAAGGAAAAAAAAGGTAATTTGAACGGTATGTTCAAGGGCTGAAGGACTATGTAGGTTGCTGGGTGCTGCGTTTTATAAGTTATCAAGCTTCTGGTTGCGGCTTCATATCTTTTGGGTGCCAGATTCTCAAATTCCGGCCATCTTCATCTCCTAATTCGTAAGCGTTGTTGGATATCTTTTGTGACACTGTGCACTTCTTATATTTCAGCACTAACTTACTAGAAAAATCTTTAGAGGCATCAGACAAGACAAACTTCCTCTTCCATACAACCTGTCCCGGTGCGTAACTCACTTCTTCTCAGGTTTTAGATTCGCTTGGCTTTCTCATAGCCTTTGATCAGATTCTGCACTAATTCCCTCCAGACATTTTTTATATTACTAAATTTTTGTGCATGTGCCTCTCTCGATGCGACGTCCAGCCCATCCGGGTCGGTATTGTTCTGCTGGACGTTGCTGTTGAATGCCTGAAGTTCAGGTATATTCAGGAACGGGTCAGTCGTTTCATGTTTCGCCGTTCTTAGGACGAATGCTATCTTCTGCAGCAGCTGATCTCAATGTTTCTGGTTGTCACTGACGTATACCCAGGCGCCACTGTAGCCGAGCGGTTAGAGGCGAGGCCTGCAAAGCTGATATGCATTGTGGTACTGGGTTCAATTCCCGGTCTTAGGCCTTGGATTTTATTTAATTGTTAATAAAAGAGATTTACAATAAAGTATGTTTGCTAGTCGCCTTCGTCCACGACACCTAATTGGTACTTGGACGTTAAGCCACGTCTGAAAAAATAGGCGATTACTTTACTTTTTTTTAATCACTGATGTATGTTATGCCCTATGTTGTATACTAATGCGGCCGAGGGATGAAGTCCAGTATACAAGCTCTTCTTCTCACCGCTCGCAGGTACAAGTGACTGGATGGCCCTGAAAAGGACCGTTCACAAAAAATATGTCGGCGCTTGACTCGCCTATGGCGCTCCCCAGCGGGGAAGCCGTACAGTTGGGTGGCCCTGAAAAGGACCGTTTACACTGTTGGTTGAAGTTACTGCGCCGCTCCGAGAATGGCTTGATCCCAGCGCAAGGCCACAGCCAAAGGGATGTGAGAGGCCCTGAAAAGGGCCGTTCGCTAATACCAGTCAACCGGCTTTGGGAGCCCCGGCAGTGTGGCCAGCACCCCGATAAACCCCGGTACCAATTGGCCTGGTCCTCGCTCGTATCTCACACTGTGGCAGCGCTGGTGATTCGTCTTGCCTTCGTAGCTGGTGACTAAGGCGACTCGTGTGCTGCACTTCCTTCTTTCTTCAAAATACAGGGGTTAAGTGATCGATTTTTTGTTCTGGTCCGGACAGTGAGGTCCTTTGGCCGGTACAGAGATCCAGGTTGAGAGTAAGGCCCAGTCAGCAATCTTCCAGCTAAGGTAGCTATTTTGGATGTTTTCCCGTTGAAAAATTATCTTGGACTGCTGCAGACACGGCCGATTCTGCCCTTTTTATAGCGAAGTCGACCGTGCCGCGCCCTGGCGTCGCGACTGCGTCGCTATCTCTGTACCGTCCAAAGAACCACACTGCCATTCCAGAGTCTTGAGAAAGACTTTTTAAAATGGGCTATTTGCCTCTTTTCCTTCTTTATTTTTCTTTGATAAACAATCATATGTACATATAAAAATTATTTTTTCCCTATTTACAAAAATTATGTAGCTGTTCAATTATGCAGCAAAGTGAAGTTGGGGTTCCAACATGCCTCCGCCCTAATTGAAGAGCTACGTTGCAAATCGCACTGGCCGCCTGATGGTCTAGTTGACCGATGCTCGCTTCCTTCATCGTTGGCGGTGGAAGGCTCCGGAGGTTTTGGTGCATCCTGTTGGCTCTCCTCCAGTAGGTAGGCTGGCTTGAGGCGGTCCAACGAAACTCGGTCTTCCCTACCGGGTAGTTGCACTGTAGCCGTTTTGTCATCCCGTTTCCGCACTAGGTACGGTCCTGAATAAGGTGGCGTCAGTGACCGCTTGTGAACCTCTTCTCGTAAGAATACATGTGTGCACTTTTCCAGGTCCGGGCTGACGAAACATTTTGTTTGCGTTGGACCGATGGTTCGTGCCCATTCCTGCCGTAACAGTTGTAAACTGGCGTCTGTGGGTTCTTGAGTTCGAGGAGGCATGAATATTTCTCCGGGCAAACGTAGTGGCTGTCCCAACACTGCCTCTGCTGCGCTTACCCCGGTGGTTCTCCTTAAAGCCGACCTTAGTCCTAGCAGGACCGTAGGCAAGGTCTTTGTCCATTTGCTGGCCTCTTCTAGCCTCGTCCGAAGTGCGCTCTTCAGGGAACGGTGCCATCTTTCTACCATTCCATTGCTTTGTGGATGGTAAGCCGTTGTTCTGAGTTGCGTGATCCCTAGAAGTTGCGCTAGCTGGTTGAACAGCGTCGACTCGAATTGCCTTCCTCTATCAGTTGTTAGGCGGACTGGTACTCCATATCGAGCTATCCAGTGGCGATAGAAGGCCTCTGCCACAGCGGTAGCGGTGATGCTAGTCAGAGGTATCGCTTCCGGCCACCCGGTCGCTCGGTCGACCATTGTCAGGAGATATTCTTTCCCGTCTGATGGTGGGAGTGGTCCGACTAAGTCTAGGTGAACGTGTTCAAATTTCTTGGACGGCATGAAGGTCCCAAACGAGGTCGAGGTGTGTCGGTTGACCTTGGCCCGTTGACAGGGTACGCAGTGTTTTGCCCAATGGGCTACGTCCCTTTCCATGTTTGGCCAGAAAAATCTAGCGGTTACCAGCTTCCTTGATGCTCTGATCCCTGGATGGCTAAGGCTGTGCAGATTCTCGTAGATTGGCTTCCTTAATTCCCCTGGTACGTATGGCCTGGGTGTTCCCTTTGTGGTCTCGCAGAAAAGACTGTACTCTGCACCAGGTACCGGAACTAGCTGGAGGCGAAGAGTCTCCCTTTTCTCTTGGGTATCGATTTCCTCGTCCCGTTTCTGAGCTTCAGCTAGGTTCTGAAAGTTGTTCAGTACAGTAACCTCCGCAATCCTCGATAAAGCATCAGCCACGGTGTTGTCCTCTCCCCGCTGGTAGCGTATATCCGTGGAGAATTGAGAGATGTAGTTCAAGTGCCGTAATCTCCTGGGACACAAGGTCTTATTGCTCTGTAGCATTGCGTAGGTTAGTGGCTTGTGGTCGGTGTATATTAGGATATGCCTGCCCTCAATCATGGGTCTGAAGTAGCGTATTGCCTCATACACTGCCAGAAGCTCTCGGTCGTAGGTGCTGTAGTTTTGTTGCGCCTTGTTGAACGCTTTAGAGAAGAAACCTAGCGGCTGTAGTGTGTCCTCTTCCTGTTGCTGTAGCACTGCTCCCATGCCGATGTTGCTGGCGTCACAAGCTACTGATAGCGGAGAGTCCGGTGAAGGATACGCTATGCATGTTGCCATCGCAAGGTCCTCCTTGGTCTTCTCGTAGGCCGCTTCTGCTTCCCTCGACCACACTATAGGCGTCTTATCCCTGCGTTTAGCGTGGTGGAGATATTTGTTGAGCTCTCTCTGGGTGGTGGCTGCGTTGGGAAGGCACTTCCTGTAGAAGTTTACCATCCCAAGAAATCTCCTTAGATCATAGATGGTGGCTGGTTTTGGTAGTTCCCGAATAGCTTTCACCTTCTCCTGGAGTGGGCAGATCCCTTCTGGTGACACGGTGTACCCCAAGAAGCTGACTGTCGGTTGTCCCAGTACACATTTATCAGTCCTTAGCGTCAGCCCTCGCTCACTCAGCCGCTGGAACACTACTTTTAGGTGGGCTTCGTGTTCTCGCTCATCCTTGGACGCAATGAGTATATCGTCTACGTAGACGAACACGAATGGTAGATCCCTAAAAGTGTGGTCCATGTATCGCTGAAAGGTCTGGGCTGCGTTTCTTAGACCGAACGTCATCTTGACGAACTCGCATAGGCCAAACGGTGTGATTATAGCCGTCTTCGGAATGTCTTCTTCCGCCACTGGTATATGATGGTACGCCTTGTTTATATCCAGAGCGGAGTAAATCTTAGTGCCGTATAACTGAATCGTGAAGTCGTGCAAGTTAGGCACATTGTATCGGTCTGGCACGGTCTTGCTATTCAGCAGGCGGTAGTCACCGCAAGGTCGCAATGTTCCATCCTTCTTCTCAACCACATGCAGTGGGCTGGCCCATGGGCTCTTGGATGGCCGACAGATACCGTCGTTCATCATTTGCTGGAACTCCTCTTTGACAGCTTGATACTTGCCTGGCGGCAATCTTCGCGCCCTGCTGCATACGGGAGGCCCTGTAGTTTCAATGTGATGAAATATCCCGTTGTTTTGTCGTACCTTACGTGAGCCAACCTTCGTTAAGGTAGGGAACTGTAGCAGCAACTCCCTAAATGGTACGTGCGGTGGTACAGTAGATAGCTCTAGTAGCTCCACGACTTCAATGGACCCTATAGTTGCGAGTCCTGTGGTCCGGTCTATTAGACAGCGCTGGGCCAAATCCACCACCAGGTTGCTTCCGGCGAGAAAGTCTGCCCCAAGTATGTGCTGCGTGACGTTGGCCACGATGAAATCCCACACGAACAGTCGGCGTAAGCCAAGATCCAAGCTCTTCCTTTGCTCTCCATAAGTTGGGATTGGAGTGCCGTTAGCCGCATACAGGCTGAATCCTGAGTCTCGTTCCCTGGCCTTGTTACAGTTGGGGATGATGGATATCGCCGCGCCAGTGTCCACCAGGTATCTTGTCCCTGTTTTTATGTCAGTGACGAAGAGACGGCGGAATTTATTAGTGGTAGCGGCTTCCGCCTTCCCGTCTACCGCGTCCCATTTGTTGACGGCTGGCTGGTGGTCCCCCATTTGCAAGGTTTCTTGCACTTTGTGGCCTTCTCCCCGAACTTGTGGTGGTAGTAGCAATACCCATCCTTGGGAGCTCCTTGGTCACGGTTCCGGGACCTACTTCTTCCACGGTTGCTGCGCTGAATGGTAGTGGCCAATGAAGAAAATTGCTCGTGCAAATCTTGCAGTTGCTTCTCCAGTCGAGCCAGTCTGTCGCCGTCAGTATCCCTCACAGCGTGAACAGAGGTATTGGAGTCTACCTCCATTACCTTGTCTGCCACAGTGGCCAACTTGTCTAGGTCGTCCTGTTCAATAGCGGCTAGAATCCCTCTCACTCTCTGCGGTAGTGCTCGCAGCCAAACGGTACGTAAGACGCCGTCCGACATCGCTGTACCCGCTTGGTTTTGCATTTGTCGCAACAGCTGTGAAGGAGTCATGTCGCCAAGCTGTGTTTGTTCCAGAAGCCTTAATATCCTTCTCTCCTGGCTTTGACTGTAGATAGCGATCAGATTTTCCTTCGTTGACGTGTAAGGCACTGGACCAGGTGACTGCACTGAGCCGGCTATTTGTGTAAGCACCTGATATGGTAGCTGACCAACCAGGGCTTGAAATCGTCCAGCCTCGCTCTTGATCTTGTAGGCCCCAAATAGAGCTTCGATTTGTAGAAACCATAATGCTGGATTTTCCTCCCAGAACTGGGGTAACTTCACGAGGCTTACAGCCTCTGTGTCCGGTGCAGGCTCGAGCGGTGCGTCCCTCGCTTCAGTCATCACGTCGGGGTCACCAATTGTTGTATACTAATTCGGCCGAGGGATGAAGTCCAGTATACAAGCTCTTCTTCTCACCGCTCGCAGGTACAAGTGACTGGATGGCCCTGAAAATGACCGTTCAAAAAAAATATGTCGGCGCTTGACTCGCCTATGGCGCTCCCCAGCGGGGAAGCCGTACAGTTGGGTGGCCCTGAAAAGGACCGTTCACACTGTTGGTTGAAGTTACTGCGCCGCTCCGAGAATGGCTTGATCCCAGCGCAAGGCCACAGCCAAAGGGATGTGAGAGGCCCTGAAAAGGGCCGTTCGCTAATACCAGTCAACCGGCTTTGGGAGCCCCGGCAGTGTGGCCAGCACCCCGATAAACCCCGGTACCAATTGGCCTGGTCCTCGCTCGTATCTCACACTGTGGCAGCGCTGGTGATTCGTCTTGCCTTCGTAGCTGGTGACTAAGGCGACTCGTGTGCTGCACTTCCTTCTTTCTTCAAAATACAGGGGTTAAGTGATCGATTTTTTGTTCTGGTCCGGACAGTGAGGTCCTTTGGCCGGTACAGAGATCCAGGTTGAGAGTAAGGCCCAGTCAGCAATCTTCCAGCTAAGGTAGCTATTTTGGATGTTTTCCCGTTGAAAAATTATCTTGGACTGCTGCAGACACGGCCGATTCTGCCCTTTTTATAGCGAAGTCGACCGTGCCGCGCCCTGGCGTCGCGACTGCGTCGCTATCTCTGTACCGTCCAAAGAACCACACTGCCATTCCAGAGTCTTGAGAAAGACTTTTTAAAATGGGCTATTTGCCTCTTTTCCTTCTTTATTTTTCTTTGATAAACAATCATATGTACATATAAAAATTATTTTTTCCCTATTTACAAAAATTATGTAGCTGTTCAATTATGCAGCAAAGTGAAGTTGGGGTTCCAACACCCTAAGTTTCGGGGTATGCATCTATTCGACCTTCAACTTTTCATACCAAGCATCAGGCCTGGAAGAGTCTGTAATTGCACTGAGTAACCCCTCGCTCAGTCTAGAGAGCGCGTCAGCCGCCTTATATAACTTAACCGCACGATGAACGATTTCGAATTCGTGCTCTTGTAATTGCAGTGCCCACCTTCCTAGCCTGCCACTGGGATCTTTCAGCGTCATTAACCACCTTAGAGAACTGTAAACTTCATGCCCTCTAGAAACGGCCTAAATTTTTTAATTGCCCACAGCATGCTTAAACATTCTAGTTCCGTTGCCTTCGAAATTCTGTCTGAGAATAGCTCCAAGACCTGTAGTCGATGCGTCAGTCTGAAGGACAAATGGGCGTTCGAAGTCAGGGCAGGTGAGTATCGGCGCTGAGACCAGTCGATTTTGTAGCTCCTGTAGTGCTCTTTCCTGCCGGTCTTACCACACGAACTTCTGTTTTTCTTCAGCAAATCCGTCAACGGAGAAACCAAAGCTGAAAAGTTGGGCACAAATCTTCTGTACCAACTTGCTAACCCAATAAACCGCCTTACCTGTCTTGCAGTTGTAGGACTAGGGAAGTTCAAAATTGCGGACACCTTTTCTGGGTCTACCCCAAGGCCATCCTCGTTTACTATATATCCTAAGTATTTTTCCATGATAATGTCAGGCCGCTCGTTCTAATTCTTTTCGATGCTTCTGAAAAGTAGGTGTGGCGATAATGATTTCATCCAAGTATGCGAAGACGTACGGTTCTAGCGTGGGTCCCAGTACATTAACTATAAGTCATTGCCATGTGGCAGGGGCGTTATGTAGACCAAACGGCAAGCGGCAAAATTGGAACAACCCTCTATGCGGTACGGTGAAGGCCGTGCGCTCTCTGCTGTTCTTCTCCACAGGGATCTGCCAATATGCGCTCTTGATGTCCAAGGAGGTGAGATACCTACCATTTCGTAAACGATCCAATATGGCAGACACGTACGGTAAAGGGTATGCATCTCGCTTGGTGACTCTGTTCACTGCCCGATAATCCTCACAAAAGCGGTACTTCCCATCCTTCTTCTTTACCATGACAATTGGTGATGACCACCCACTACTTGATGGTTCCACTATCCCATCCTTCAGCATTGCATCAAGTTTCTTATTTATGGCCTTTTGTATAAAGGGAGACACTGGGTAGCATCGCTGTTTTAGTGGGGGATGATCCCCCGGGTCGATGATATGTTCCACCCGATCCGTACAGCCCAGATGAGGTGGTGACGCTTCTCGGAACTTCTTGGTGACTGCTCGCAGTTCTTCCTTTTGCTTGTTCGTGTGACTGATGACTTCTATATCTGCAGATTCACAGGCTAGGGCTGGATCCCCTGACTTATGTAGCCTTAGCTACGTCCACCACAAGTGACATTTCACGCCAAAAGTCTATCCCAAGTATCAATTCTACATTCAGAGATGGTACAATCAAAACACTCAAAATCTTTTCTTCCCATTCAGTTCGAAAGGCACCACAGCAAAGCCTTCTACAGAGCACGCCCTTCCATTTGCTAGAGTTATCTGTTGGTTATGAATGAATGAATGAATTAAGATGTTTATTGATTTGACTTATTCAAGTACATACAGAAATATACAAAAACATCCCTAGACAATGATCTTTCGACCGTCTGTCAAGCTGTTATCAAACTAGAAATTATACAAAATAAGACAAAATAATAACAAATTATAAGAAACAAATACTATAAAGAAAAAGACATACTCGTGACACTAATAATAATATTCCCTTCTAACTAAAAATTAAATTCTTTAATTAAAAAATTTCTGTAGGAGGATGCCGCTGCAACAAACTTAACCAAACCCATCCAGTCTCCGCCATTGAGATAGAACACACATTCCTAATTATCCAATTGGCTCCTTTTAAATCAGGTTAATCTAAATTCTTTTAAAATTGGTCACACTGCCAGAAAATGAAACTTGTCTTCAATAGCATTTAGATTGCACAAGGAACAAACAAAATTTCTGTCTTTTAACCAGGGTTTATAATTTAATGGCAATGACTCAGTTCTGATTTTAATGCAAAATTTGATATGTTCAAAATTATTTAACTTTAAATAACTTTTGTTTGAATTATAAGTGAGTTGGGAATACAATGTATGGTAGATAGCGGATTGTGCTTTAATTAAAAATTGCTGTTTAAATTCATGTTCAATTTGATTAAGGATAAAGTTTAAATTTTCCTGGACATTACTGCTTTTTAAATTTTCTAAATTGATTGACCTGTTATATTTATTTGATATATGTATCCATTCTTTGAACCAATAAATTTTTCTGCTAATTATTGCTTTTGCCATCATCAATGTAGTCTGTCAGGTGATACACTCTAATGATATAAATAATGTGCAGCTTCAATGTAAACAAATACAATGGGGATAATCCGTCTCTAAATACAAGGCATAATTCGGCACATTTCTTGGGAGTCCAAACAATCTTTTTAGAAAATACCTTTGAAGCTTTTCTACTTCATGAAAGGCTTGGAACCCCCAAATCTGACAGGCATAACACATTACTGATCTAGTGGAGTCCTTAAAAGTATCAGTAATTTCACATGAATTCCACATTTTATTGAAAATATATCTCAGTCTCGTAATGCACTCTGGTGGAGCGTACTTATAAAATTCATTAGGGACTCTATCTTGGCACGGAGCCTTATTATTCTTACAATTTTTAATCACTTACAAAATTTTCGCGCTCAAAAACTCTATCCAAATCTAAATCTACAGTCTAAATCTTCTAAATCTACAATCTAAATCTTCAGCATATGAAAAAGCACTAGCATTCAAACGAGGGTTTAGTAATTTTTCAAAATAGTTGACCCAATTTTCTATTTTTATGGAAGAACTCGAAATAAATTTCCTTATTTTAATTTTATTTATAATACTCCAAAATTCCTTATTACATTAACCAGTTTCAAATTGATAATTAAATCATTGTAATAATCCCACCTTTTAGTTAAACGTACTTGTTTGTATAATTTGTTGGCTGAAATATACAATAGTTTTATTGCTTGGGAGTTGGATTTCCTAAAAATATTTAAAAGTACAAATGATCTTTTCCGCAACTTAAGACATTCAAAATCCATCCAGGGTTCTCGAGCTACTGATTCAAATTTCTTACCACCCCTCCGGTCCTCCGCTGCTCGCTTGATGCAAGATAGAAGGTATTCCACTTCCTCTTTTACACTTCCGTTACAGTCTGCCATATTGAGATGCTGTACAAGACGTCTCTGGTATACTTCTTCATTGTTCTGAACCCAAATCAGTTTTGGAAGCAATGGAGTAAGGTTTTCCTCGTAGTGTTTCATTCCGGTAGATAGTTGTAGCGTAATAGGCATGTGATCAGAGAATGTATCAGCCAGTACTTTAAAATCGTGAACAAATGGCAAACATGGTGTAGTTACTAATGCAGCGTAAGTAGGTGACATAAATTCTGACATGTAAATTTTAGAATCTGGCGTGCAGCTGATAAAAGTAGAAGTAGGCAAAAAGTACTTTTTATCTTTAATAAGTTTTAGAAATTCTGTTTTGTCTTTATTTTTCAAAAATTTAATTACTATCGGTGGTGTGCTAAGAGGGTTCTTCATTCTCAATCTGTAACACTCAAAAAGATCGTTCGAGCAATTGAAACTAATGTGGTCGCAAATTTGCTTAAAAATAGTATTTAAATTCTCATTTTCCCTCACAGGAAAGTTGACGATCTTTACAGCGTTATACTGAGTAATTTGCTTCAAAGAGTTCACTTCTTTTTTTAGAGAAATATTCTCTCTGTTTAAAGGAGTATTTTCTTTTTTGAGCTTGAGAATTTCTTTTTTAGTTTTCACTAAGTCTTTTTCAACTGATTGAAGAGCTTGTTTTAAATTCTTTTCACACAAATCGACTTTCGCAATGATCTGTTTATTTTCTTCTTTAATTCTAGCCGTGTCCTCTTTCACTTCTTTAATTAACTTTATATCTTGCGACATAGCTTCCATACGAGCAAGTAATAGATTCATAACATTGGCATCTCCACCACCATTCCTCGACTGACTATCCCCACCTGTACTAACTTTTGTTTTGGGCGGATCCATGTTATCAGTAATGTTCAAACTAGTGAAAAAAATATTAAGTTTTATGCACAAAATTCAATAAAATCAGCACTTTATCGAAATTAGATTAATATAAGTTTGCACAAAAATGAAAGAAAAAATCAAATTAGTGCACTGATCACAATTAAAGACGTTTTTTATACACCAAAAAAGAGAAAAAAAAAACAAAAAACAAAAAAAACTTATTCACTTGAAGAGCAAGTTCAATACGTCTGCAAACAGCAACGGCTCAAGGCCAACTCGGAAACTCTTTGTCTTGTAGTATTGCATTGTAAATTTTTGTATTGGAAGTCCCTCCAGCCGCGGTTAATTATGGGTAATTCATTTACTTCCGGCAACGACACTCTTCCCCCCTTCCCTGCACGCCCAACCACTCCGTCAATGGAGGATACTCCCTCAATGTCCATGCCGTCAGGGGGTGATGCAGATCTTAAAGCCATCAAGTGCCGATACTTCATTGACAGGCTTGATCGATGGATTCAGAATGCAAAAACCTTGGACACAGATGTTCCCGAAATTGTAACTACGGGCCAGCGGCTTTCCTCCGGGTTTTTGACGTTGTCCCAGACTGTGGACGGGGAAGTGTGGGAATGGCTCCGAGCACTGGTCCCGGAGGAACGAGGTCCGCTTGCCAGAGCCTTGACAAAAAGCTTTGCCCAAGCTGAGCTAGTCCATTTGCACCTATTCTAGATTCGTCTATTTTGTATTGCGCGCCTGCCCCTCCTGGCCCAGTTTCGCAAGTCTTGGTCTCGGACGAGTCGGTGGTCGAACTCGCGAGGAGACAATTACAGGAATTGGTTATTCCAAAGATCACCACATTCGAAGGGGATGTTCTCGCTTACCAGGAGTTCAAGCGTACCTTCCAGTTTGAGATTAATAAATTGTCCCTGCCTCCTCATAGGCGTCTCCAAGCTCTTAAGTCCTGCCTGAAAGGGCCCCCCCCTGTCTATTATTCAGAATTCCACGCCTACAGAGGAAGGTTACAGCTCTGCCTGGGAGACCTTAGATGCTCGCTATGAAGGCAAGTTGCGCACCGCCAGTGCGTTGTTCGAAACCTTCCTTCAGGTCCCGGAAGGGAACCCCACCATTGATGAATGTATCGCTTGGATTTCTAGGAGGCAAATGCTACTAGATCAACACGATATTCCCCAGCCGTTGGACTTCCTTTTGTGTCACATAATTCTGTCGGCTTTGTCTGCTAACCTCCAAGAAGAGTTTAGGAAGAAGTATTTAAGATCCTTTGATGAACTGCCCCAAAGTGCACAAGTACTAGAATTCTTGAAAAATCAAGAATACAAGTCCGCCCCTAAAATATCATTAAGGAAATCCACCTCTCCGCCCCAAGACGTAACAGCTCCCTCTAGTCGTCTCCCTGAAGGCCCCTCCTCCCAACAATCTGAAACCCCTTCCCTTCCTAGAACATTCTTTAAGCCTTGGGCTGTCTCCACCTTGAAGCCCTCCAAGACCCACACACCCAAATCAGCTAAGTCTCCGTCCCCTTCACCCAAGAAATCCTCTCCATCCTCTTTTTCTATTCCTGCCCGACGGACACCCCCCTCCACATCGAGAGCTCCTTCCCCTCCAGTCCACTCCTTACGCTGTTACTTTTGTGACGAGCGGCATCAGATATCTAAGTATAACGAATACCTGCGACTGCCAGTGAGCAATAGATGGAGTTTCATCACTGAGAACCACTTATGGGTTAACTGTTTCTCCAAATCTCACTCAGTGCCTCAATGCCCTCGAAGTTCTGAGTGCTTGCAGTGCGCTGGTTCTCATCACACCACCCTTCATCCCCCTCCCTCCTCTTCTAGTCTAAGTCAAAGGACTTTACTCGATGTTGTCATTCCCCCGTTAATGTCTTTAAGCCCTAAGCTGACTAAGAAACTTCCTGACCCTTCTCCCAAAAGAGCAGTTCCTCACCTTCGAGATCACGTTTCTTCTCCTTCGACTTCTTCTGGTAGCAGCATCCTTTCTTCACTCCCAACTATCTACTTTGGTAGTGATTCACCAAAAGCTAGCTTTTAGGGATTCGGCCCGCGCGATACCATTCCCCAGTCCTGATATGTTTTGTCGAGTTTTCGCCGAAACTGTTTCTTGTATCACAGACATAAACAACAAAGCAAATCTATTTTGAAGTATTTCCCCTCCGATTTGTCGGTATCCCCTCCTTGGAGTTACATGGTTTACCTCCTTGGAGGAGATGGCCAGTGGTATCGCGCGCGTGCCCTGTTGGATTCAGGAAGTGAAGTTAACTTAATGTCGAAGGCCTTCGCCAAGGAATGCAAATTAAATTATACTCCTATGACAGGTGACATTCGGGGAGTAGGAGGTAACGTTGCTACGCAAGTCATAGGTTTTGATTCAACTAACATGAGACAATGTCCACCGTTTACCCAACTAAAAGTCCCTCTTCGTATAGTTACGAGAACCATCCCTGATGCCCCTTCTTCTTATTTTCCCGTGGGCAATTGGTGGCATCTAGAAGGCAAACACTTAGCCGACCATACCTTTAATGAACCCCGTCCGGTCGATGTAGTCCTTTCAGCTTCCGTTTTTGATACCATCGACCTCGGACAAATAATACGCTCAGAGAATGGTTCCCCCAATGCTCGATTGACAACCCTGGGCTGGATCATATCTGGTCCCTGGAAAAATTTTCCATCAAATTCCCTGAGCAATCAGTTTCCCCTAGCATATCTCCGTCCTCTATGCAAAATTTGTCAACTCCCCAAGAGGAAGTCATTCCTCAGCTATCTGCTCGTCCAACTTTGCCTATTCCGCTTCCTCCTCCTAAACCACAATGTTTAAATAGAACGCGGCGTCCGCTGCAAATCCTTATCACGCCTGATTCTGAGCCTTTTCCTCCTACTATAATTTCTGAGGAAGTCATTCCCTCTGAAGATTCTACCCTGCCTGTTAATTCCCTTTTATGCGATCCTGTGTCGGCTGTCTCTATTCAGCCTATAGTACTCCGTCTCAGCTCAGAAAAATCCTCCCAACCAATTCAGCATCCCTTCGATCAGGTCCTGTCCCGCCTCATGGAAAAAATGTTCTCCCTGGAGGAAGTGTCTGAGGTCTCACCTCTTACCCTGGATGGATTGAAAGCCGAAGAATGCTTCGCCAAGTCACATTTCCGACTCCCTGATGGTCGTTTTTCAGTAGCATTGTCACTTAAGACTAGGCCTTGTTGCCTAGACGAATCTAGAAAAATTACCCTAAAACGCCTACTCCAAACTGAGTCTCGTCATGCAAAATACCCACAGCTCCATACTCCCTATGTCGAGTTCATGAAAGATTACTTAGAGTCTAACCACATGGAGTTAGCTCCTCCACTCAAGTTGGGTCAAATTTCTTACTACATACCCCATCACGCTGTCCATCGCCCAGATGACCCCCCCGGAGAAGATTAGATTTGTATTCAATGCCTCCCAGAAGTCCTCATCAGGCGTTTCCCTCAATGAGCTTTTATTTCCTGGTCCAAAGATACAACTAAACATTTGGTAGGTCGTTACCCGATTCAGGACTGACAGGTGGGTATTCACTGTATTTGGATCCAGATCAAAATAACAGGATTCTGTGCAACGGAGTTTATTCAACCAAACAATTCTCAACTCAGAACTCGCAACTCGCTACTCGTAACTCGTAACTCGTAACTCGTAACTCGTTTCACATTTGTCTGCTTCTCCAGATCCAAAACCCAAAACCAAATACCAACTTAACTACAAACTGAATACTAATAATGTTTTTAACAAACTAATCATATGATAGTTATTCCAGTTCTCTAATTAGAAACATATGTTATTCAAAAATATAAACCCATATGTGGTGCACTAACACCCTCCACCTTGAAACGATCGGGATGTTTCAACAACTTAACTGTGAAATTCGTCCTCATGACAAATCAACTTGAATAATGGTATTCCAAACTCGGACCTATTGTTCTTTACCACAACCCTTCTGATGCAACCTTCTTCACTGCCGTTATCCCTGTTCTTTTCTTGACTCCTGCTTCCAGATCTATTATGCCTCTTACTACTTTTTGCGGTGACACAGACCCTCTAGTCTTCTTCCTCTTCGTTCCTTTTGATGGCCGATTATTACTTCTATTCGTTCGGTTCCTATTTGCGCTTCTACTTCCTCTCTCAACAGATATTGACTTGCTTCTACTACTACGTTTGCATTTGCTGTACCGCTTTCTCGGCGATAATCTTCTACGACGAGATCCGTTTGGTGTCTTTGGAGTGCGTTTCTTAGTAAACTTTGGTGGCAGCCATTTGTATTTCTCTTTTCTCGTTTCTTCTTGTGTTTTTCTTTACCCTTGGTCTCGATTGAACTTTCTCGCGGAAGGTCACTAGCAGAATGATCAGAAAACGCATTCTTATTACGGCTGCGTGACTTCACACTTTTTGATTCCCCTTTTCCATTTAATTTCTTCTTCCGTGATTTCTTTTTCCCCGCATTACTGCTGTCTTCATTTTCATTATCTGACTCTGAACTACTGTCAGCATCCGCGCTTGAACTGGACGTTGGCACATTTTTCTTCCGCTTCTTCTTGTATTTTGCTTTATTCTTGGTCTTCTTCCTGGAAGAAACACGTGACGATTGCGTTCTGTCTCTTTTGTTTCGCTTTGTATTCTTTTTTTCTTTTTTCGGCTCTACCCTTACATTTCTGGTAGGCGATGGCGGGTATTTTTTAGTGTCGACGTTAATGTCGTTACCACTTCGTGCATCTTCCAAAGGTTCAGTAACATCTTTAAAAGGTGCAGTAATTACGAAAGCTTCTCTCAGTCTTGTAATCTTTTCTTGATGCGTTCCCCGGACAATAATTCGTCCATATTCGTCTCTAGCTTGTTCTTCTAATTTTGAATCGTTTGCCATAAGCAGTGTCCTGTAGGCTGAAACTTTTGTCTCTACCTCATCTTGAATATAGCCTTGATGTTCTACAACCGCTTCCAATTCAGTACGCTTTTCTTCGATTCTCCTCTTGTGTTCATGATCAAGTATCTCACTATTTGGTTGTTTATTGCCAGCTGAATCTATTTTCTCCAAATCTTCTTCAGTTTTATAATTAACCTTATCTTTAGATTTTTCTACTAATGTCCAATTCCTTTGGACCCAACCATAAGTTCCAGATCCCCTTGGGGTGGTTAGACCAATTCCATTATACGTGGCATGGTAATTAACAGATTGCCTGTTTGCTCCCCAATTGCCGCTCACTATTGGTGATTTTGATACCTTTCTTCCTGCTTCATACTCTTCTAAAACCTTGTTTCTAGCTTTCACCAAGGCTAACTCCGATTCCAGCAAGAGTCTTTCTTTTTGTTGTTTTACCTTCAACTCCTCCTGTTCTAACTCCTGCAACATATTCAGTTTGGCCACCTTCGCCTTTATTCCAGCTGCTGCAGCTGCTTCCATGACTCTTTTTTCTTTAAGAACTTGTTTTAAAGTTTTCTCCGTTAGCCATTCCATCATGATAGTTTTCTTCTATTGACGATCAAAGAAACAAAACCCTTGCAACTTAACAAATACACAATGAACAATATAAACCAACCAAAACAATAATCTTAATATATATAAATCTCGTGTCACAATGTTTGTCCTCAATGGACTCCTAAACCACTTAACCGATTATAATAAAATTCGCACACCATGTGCAGTTCGATCCAACTTGAGAGATAGGATAGTTTAAATCTCAAATTATAGTCGCAATTTTAATTTATTGCTAATTATTTGTCTGTTATTATTTGACAGTCACAATTATCTGTTAACTCCAAATGATTCTAACAAATGTCGATACCTTTCGACTGGGTTGAGTAAGTAATCAATAGATGGCGCTGCTATGGTAAATCTACGAACGTGTCATATAAGCTACATTAATATTCAATTTTTGGTATCACACGTTGTTGGCTGTATACGATAGAGTGGCAAAAGCGAGGTTTGCCTCATGCCCACATTTTGGTTTGGCTTAAAGATAGAATCCGTCCTGAAGAAATCGATGAAATAATTTCAGCCGAAATTTCAGACCCATTAATTGATCAAGAATTATTTGATATTGTCACCAAACACATGATCCATGGGCCATGCGGTGCTTTCAACATGACGTCACCGTGCATGGAAAATGGAAAATGTAAAAAAAACTTCCCAAAGCCGCATACGAATGACACGATCACGGATATTGATGGTTATCCAATGTATCGCCGCAGAAGTACTGAGAATGGTGGCCACACATTTACAATGCGACTGCCGAACTTTCCAAATCAAGTTGAGTTTGATAATCAGTGGGTGGTACCATACTCACCACTACTTTCAAAAACTTACAAAGCTCATATCATTGTTGAGCTTTGCAGTTCTGTTAAATCAATTAAGTATATTTGTAAATATGTAAACAAAGGCAGTGATTTGGCCATATTTGAAGTACAAAACATAAATAAAAATGACGAAATAGCACGATACCAAATGGGCAGATACATTAGCAGCAATGAAGCTATTTGGCATATTCTCAGCTTTCCCATCCACGAAAGAGATCCTGCTGTCCAACATCTGGCAATACATCTTGAAAACGGTCAACGTGTATACTTCACTGAAGAAAATGTTCTCCAAAGAGCGTTCGAAGCTCCGAAAACGACTCTAACTGAATTTTTTACATTGTGTCAAAAACCTGATGTTTTTGGCCAATTCGCGAAGACATTGGTGTTTGGTGATGTTCCACGTTATTTCACATGGAACAAATCCAGTAAAAAATGGGAGCCACGGAAACAAGGAAAACCACATCCTTCCATTACAGGCATATTCAAAGCTAAGACATTGGGGAGACTTTACACGGTACATCCAAAGCAACGTGAGTGCTTCTATTTACGTTTGTTATTGGTGAATGTTCCCGGACCAACGTCTTTTGAATTTTTACGAACAGTTAATGGTCGAGTATTCAATACATACCAGGATGCATGTCGTGAACTGCAATTGCTAGAAGACGATAACCATTGGGACTTAACGCTTGCTGATGCTGCGTTGACATCAACACCGAATAACATTCGTCAGTTGTTTGCAATTATTTTGACGACATGTTATCCCTCGCAAGCACAAACTTTGTGGGAAAAATATAAAAATTATATGACAGAAGACATCTTGCACCGAATTAGACAAACAAATCAATGCCAAAACATAGATTATACACCAGAGATGTACAATGAAGCATTGGTCTTGATCGAGGATTTATGTGTTCTTATTTCAAATTTACCACTTAATCATTATGGTATGCCATCACCTAATCGTCCAGCCACCGACTTAGTCAATACCGATTTACAACGAGAAAACCAATATGACCATGGAAGTTTAGCAACAATTATCATGAACAGTGAACCATTACTGACAGCAGAACAAAAAATTATTTATGATCGGATTATGCTGGCTGTTGCTGCTGAACAAGGCGGTTTTTTTTTCTTGGATGCACCCGGTGGAACCGGTAAGACATTTTTAATATCGTTGATTCTTGCCAAAATACGGTCGCAACAAAAAATCGCATTAGCAGTAGCATCGTCAGGCATTGCGGCTACTTTACTGGATGGTGGGCGAACAGCACATTCAACATTCAAGCTGCCATTGGACGTTCATAATAAACCAGATGCAATGTGTAACATCAAAAAGAATAGTGGAATAGCTGCAGTGTTGCGGAAGAGTTCTATAATAATTTGGGATGAGTGCACAATGGCACACAAATATTCACTTGAAGCATTAAACACAACTATGCAAGATTTAAACAGCAATAATAAACTTTTCGGTGGTGCTATCTTACTTTTGTCTGGTGACTTCCGGCAGACCTTACCGGTTATACGTCGCTCTACTTTCGCGGATGAGATTAATGCATGTTTGAAACAATCATTCTTATGGCGAAGTGTTGAAACACTTCGATTGACCATAAATATGCGAGTACAATTGCAAAATGATCCATCAGCACAAATATTTTCCGAACAACTGCTAGATATTGGGAACGGTAAAATAGAACTGCAACCAAATACGCAATGCATTAAACTACCAGACAATTTTTGCACTGTTGTTCAAGATAAAAATGAATTGATTCAGAGTATTTTCCCGGATATACAGAATAATTATTTGAATCATGAATGGCTTAGTCAACGGGTTTTTGGCAGCCAAAAACGTTGATGTTGACGAAATTAACTTCCAGATACAACAGTTGTTACCAGGCGATCTGATGTCTTTTAAATCAATCGATACTGTTGTTGATGAAAATGAAAGTGTAAATTTTCCGATTGAATTTTTAAATTCATTAGATATCCCTGGAATGCCACCACATAATCTTCGATTAAAGATTGGTTCCCCTATTATTCTCCTCCGTAATTTGAATCCACCTCAATTATGTAACGGTACGCGTTTGGTCATCAAAAAGATCACCGGAAACATTCTTGAAGCAACCATTTTGGCTGGGAAGTTTAAAGGAAAAGTGGTCCTGCTGCCACGTATTCCGATGATACCATCAGATTCTACCATACCCTTCAAAAGGCTACAGTTTCCAATTCGTTTAGCTTTCGCCATGTCTATAAATAAATCTCAAGGTCAAACAATGTCCATTTGTGGTTTAGATTTGGAAAATCCATGTTTTTCTCATGGGCAACTATATGTTGCGTGTTCACGTGTTGGGAAACCGTCGAATCTATTTGTGTTAGCTAAAGACAGGTTAACCAAAAACATTGTGCACCGATTGGTGTTAAATTAAATTGAAATTGAAAGTATTTATAATTCAAAAAAATAGATATTAATGTTTAAAAGTTTAAGACTGTCTGCCTTGCCTACCTCATTCATGAGTTTAAGCGTCACATGTTATTTACTGTATTATACTGTAATATACTTATATTTGTTATAAAATTAAATGGAAATAATAAATCTGATAAATTTTTATTTTGTACCTATTGATTTCTGCTTAATATCAAGTGTAAGAACATTTTAATTAATTCTGTTCAACGTACTTCCCCTTCAAATCTCAATCCAGTGAATTTGTATACCAACATCAACATTTTCGTCTTTGTTCGTAATTTCATTGTACTAAAGGGTTATAGTAGTAGAAAGTCAAATAAGGAGATCACCATATTTTTTTACAAATACCATCTGTGTGAAAAAGCATAGTGGACTCCGTGACTGATGTTCTCTTATTGTTCCTCCTAGATTGTTTACTATAATGTAATATAACAAAAACTTTAGCCACAGCAACGCGTGGCCGGGTCAGCTAGTATTAATATAAATAAAGACAATACCATATGATTAAACTCATAAAACTAAAAACAAACATTCACGTTACTAATAGCAACCTAACAAATACTAATTATAAATTAAATAAATATTGTCCATAAACTTAAACTTAAATAATTCCTCTAATTAGAATCTTTGTCACCTTGAAGTCCACCTTGAAGAAATGTGAAACTGTATTTGGATCCAGATCAAAATAACAGGATTCTGTGCAACGGAGTTTATTCAACCAAACAATTCTCAACTCAGAACTCGCAACTCGCTACTCGTAACTCGTAACTCGTTTCACATTTGTCTGCTTCTCCAGATCCAAAACCCAAAACCAAATACCAACTTAACTACAAACTGAATACTAATAATGTTCTTAACAAACTAATCATATGATAGTTATTCCAGTTCTCTAATTAGAAACATATGTTATTCAAAAATATAAACCCATATGTGGTGCACTAACATTCACTGCTGACATTCGTCAGATGTTTCGGCAGATACAACATCCACCAGAAGATAGAGACCTATTGCGTATCCTTTGGCGATTTGACACTAGCCAACCGGTTCAGGAGTACCGATTGTGCACTGTTACTTATGGAACCACGTCAGCCCCCTACCTAGCATGTCGAGTACTCCAGGAATTAGCTCTCACCTCTCAGGCCTCCCTTCCCTTGGCACCAGAAATACTTCGCGACCGCACCTATGTCGACGACATTTCTGGGGGAGGCCCTACCCTAGAAACAGCATTGCAATCTAGAGATCAATTAATCAAGTTATTGAGTCAAGCTCATATTGAACTTAGAAAGTGGGCATCAAATCACCCGCAATTATTAGATAAAATACCCCCTGAATATCCGCTTCCGGCCATGTCCTCAGACTGTTTAGAAAACGATGATGAGTCACAATTGAAAATTCTCGGACTTTGTTGGAACCCTTCTCAAGATTACTTCCATTTTCTAATCCGTTCCGTTCCTAATGTTCAAACTAAAAGGCAATTAGTCAGTCAGATCGCAAAAGTTTTTGACCCCTTGGGATGGCTGATCCCCATAACAGTTTTTGCTTGGGCAGAGACTACTTTAGTATATAAATGTGTAAAAACAAAACAAAACAAAGGGTGCTGCCCAAATAGATCGGGTTGCTAGACACACAGCGTACCAATCAGTCAATCAAGATATATAGACAAAGTGGAAAAAAAAGAAAGAAGTCAACACCAATACTACACCATTGAGAGATCTTCAATTCGTCAGGCAAAAAAAGAAAAACGAAAATCGTTCCTAACACTAATACAATATGTCAACAAAATAAAATAAAATAAAATAAACCAAACCAGCAATAGTCTGTCAAGCCTCCTTTGATTGGGATGATCCCATGCCCTCATCAATCGTCCAGGAATGGGCTCAGTTCGCTGTTTCCTTGCCTGACCTGTCCAAAATTCACATACCCAGATTTTTGCCTCTACCCACTTCTAAAATTTATTTGGTGGGATTCGCTGACGCGTCTGAGCGAGCCTATGCGGCTGTGGTATATCTCGTGTCTCAGTCTGAGGACACTGTTATTAGCCTAGTGATGTCTAAAGCCAGAATGGCCCCAATGAAACCGGTTACGCTCCCCCGTCTGGAGCTTTGTGCTGCCCACCTTCTTGCTCTTACTATTAATAAGGTCAGATCACTCTTCCCTCAGATAACCACTCAAAACTTCCTAGCCTTTTCTGATTCTACCATTGCCCTGGTCTGGATCACAGCAACACCACCTCCGCATTGGAAGGTGTTCGTGGGTAATAGAGTAGCTGCTATCTTAGAAAAGGTACCCGCCTCGCAATGGTTCCACATCTCCTCCTCACAAAACCCCGCTGACTGTGCCTCACGTGGATTACGACCTCAAGAATTAGTGAGTCACCAGTTATGGTGGGAAGGCCCCCCTTGGCTGAAATCAAACCACGAATCATGGCCCCTTGGGCAAGTAAGTGCCGATTTGTCTGACCCTGTCGTAGGAGCAGAAATTCGCTCCCAGGCCCTTAATGTGTCAAGTGTAATGTCCTGCCCTGAGGAATTAGAGGCTAAATTTTCCAGTCTGTATACTCTGCAGAATGTAGTGGCCTGGTGCCTGCGATTCGCCTACAAAACTAGAAATCCAGTGCATCGGATGTCAGGTCCATTGAATTTAAAGGAACGCAGCGAAGCCCTGCGATTTCTAATAGTCCAAGCCCAACAGCACTCGCTTTCCGAGGAAATTGAGGATGCTCAGTCCCCCAGGCCTAGACTGCGCCGCGTCAAAACCTTAGGCCTATTTCTGCACACTGATGGAGTGCTGCGAGTTGGAGGAAGACTCAGACTGGCCGATGTCCCCGAATCTCACAAGCACCCTGCCTTGTTGCCCTCGCAACACCCCTTCACGGCCTTGGTCATACAAGATGCCCACATATCCAACCTCCACGTAGGTCCCACTGCCACTCACGCATTTCTGCGAAGTCGATATTGGATTGTCAATGGTAAGAATGTTGTTCGCCGACAATTGGGAACCTGTAACAAGTGTTTCAGTGTCAAGCCAACACCCTTCAACCCGCTCAGGGGTCAACTGCCAGAAGGAAGAGCCAGCGCTTCATTACCCTTCACCACCATTGGCATAGACTATGCAGGCCCCTTCAATGTGAAAATTGCTTCCTTGCGTTCAGCCAAAGTTCTCCTGTCTTACCTCGCCATTTTCGTCTGTTTTTCCACCGAGGCCATACACCTGGAGCTAGTCACAGACCTCACAACACAAGCATTCTTAGCAGTCCTAAACCGCTTCGTTGTCAGGAGAGGTATGCCAAGTCACATTTGGTCGGATAATGGCACTAACTTTGTCGGAGCCAAAAGAAGACTGAAGGAGGTATCCACACTACTAAATGACGCCAAGTCTCAGGAGGCCATTCTGAGAGAATTCAATAAAAGAGGCATTGAGTGGCATTTCATCCCTCCTAGAGCACCACATTTTGGAGGCCTCTGGGAAGCGGCAGTTAAATCCACTAAAAGATTACTGAAGGTCACGTTAGGCACTCAAGAGCCCACCATGGAGTGTTTCCTCACAATCATTTGTCAAATTGAAGCCATATTAAATTCCAGACCTCTCACCGCTGTCTCGTCCTCGCCAGACGACCTGCAAGTCCTGACGCCAGGTCACTTTCTGATTATGCGACCTATGACTGCACTACCCCCCGATGGCTCCTTGACTCCTCGCACTGCACTCAAATCGAAGTGGGCAATGGCACAGCTCACTGTTGGACAATTTTGGAAAAGATGGCACAAGGAGTACCTCCTCGAGCAGCAGGCCATGCTCAAATGGCATTCGCCTTCCTTCCCGGCGGCAGAAGGACAAATAGTCATGATCATGGACGACAACCTTCCTCCGCTGCAATGGTCCATAGGCCGAGTCGTCAAACTTCACCATGGTCGAGACAACGTGGCCAGGGTGGCCGAGGTTAAAACTACTTCACGACTCATCAGCCGGCCTGTCTGGAAGCTTTGCCCGCTACCAAATCAGTAAGTGGATCTCAGACGAGTCCACTGCGGGGGAGGTTGTTTGGTTTCCCAATAATGGCGGCCCCCCAGACTTGTTTTTTCCCAGAGTGTGCCCTGCGTCGGTTGGCGCAATTGGGTGAGCACACAGAGAGAGGGGGATGTGCTGGTATGGATGTGTAGCCAAGCGTGTGGTGTGTCGGCCATGTTAGCGTCATACGTTTTGCGTTGTGAGAAGTTTTATTAAAAACGGTGTCTCAGTGCACTGATTAATTATACATTTAAACTGTTGGACTATCTACATATAGAGATTCATTTAGAGCATCTTGGAAAACTGTGTCTTAATTCACTAACTAATCATCTCAAACTGTTGGACTATATGTGTAGAGATTTATACAAGTATGTAATTATTGTAATCATTCTTCCCTTTTGTAATTATACAAGTTGTTTCTCCCCGTTTGTATATCGTCTTATACATTTGATTATTTTATTGTGTTTAGTGCGTGTCAAGCACTTTAATAAGTATAAAGTCATTTGTCCATTTGTATATTGTCTTGAACAAATAATTATTCTTCCCTTTTGTTCAATTATCCGAGTTGTTTCTCCCCGTTTGTACTCGTATATCGTCTTGTACATTTGATTATTTTATTGTGTTTAGTGCGTGTCAAGCACCTTAACAAGTATTAAGTCTTTGCTCCCTTGTATATTGCCTTGTACAAATCATTATTGTAATCATTTTTACCTTGTGTGTATTTGTCTCTATGAATTGTCAATAAAGTGTTAAATTATTATCTATTCAAAAGTGTTCTGAAGACTGGTGGCGTCCCCCACTATTCCAGCCTTTAATTCAAATTGCGTTTATGCCCATCACCCCCCTTTTTGAACATTTTTTAGTGTCCAACTTTTTCTAATAAAACGTTTATTACTGTGAATTTAGGAGTGTCGTTTCTTTAATTAACTAGGAATATTGTGTGAAAATTTTAAAAAAAGTTATCGAACAGTTTTTGAGAAAATTGTGATTGAAAAATTGACTATAATACTAAATTTAGCCTGGAGCGCTGCATTGACGAGCGGACGCGGAGGAGAGCGGAGTATTAAGGGTGGGGATTGTATTTTAAGATAAAAAAATTGTAAGTTTTTGAAGATAAATAGAAGTGAACAATAGATCTTTATAAATAATCGCTAATGTTTCTTATGTTTATTTACACTTAAATGTTTACAATAAAGACATTGAATTGTTTTATTACTTGTATGTTGTTTTGGAAAAGGAAGAATTGGCAGCATTTAATTTATCTGAGAAACTGTTGGTTAATTTAACTGCAAAAGTTTCCGCTTTTTGGTAATTAAATTATATATGTGGAATTAATGTCACAGAAAATAGACAAGTTTTTTAAGCGGAGTTCTGTTTCTGATATTTCTACTCCTACATCGAAGTCTTCTTTAAAGAGAAGTAGAAGTTCTCCAGAGTCTCTTTGTGCACAACCAGGGGAAAAAATCTAGTGTGGAAAAACCTGAGAGAGTGATCAGCAGTACGGCGACTAGTGACGAACTACTGAGTGCTATAAGAGCTATTGATGCCAAAATAGCCGTGCTTCCAACAAAAGAAGATTTTTCTGCATTACGCGAGGTTATTAAGGAAATAAAATTAGAAAACGAATCTTTAAAACTGCAAATAAAAACTCTTAAGGAAAATGAACAACGACTCGAAAAAACGGCTAGAAAAAAAATTGAGAACGCTTCGCTTCGTAATAATATAATAGTGAGGGACCTCACTTTTTCAAACGAAGATGATCTGATGAAGGTAGTGCGTGATTTTTTTTTCAGGCGTCATGCAGATTAAGGAAAATTTGGATATTATTGAGGTACGTCTGGGTGGTGTAACTTTGAAGAAGAGACCACTAATAGTTCGTTTTCTTTGAAATCACGAAAAGTGGGCAGTATTAAAAAATTCACCTCGTTTGAAAGGGACCGATTGGAAGGTTATGCAAGATTATTCTTTTATGGTACGCAGGCGAAGACACAAACTGTTTCGTTTACATTGGGAAATTCGTCAGTTTAATCCAAATATTGTTTCACAAGTGAGGTCTGATAAATTACATATCAATGGCAATATCTTCTCCTGGAATGATGAGTATGGTCTGACACATAATCAGGAAGTAGGAACTGATAAACTTAAGGAAATAACTGGTCACGATTTCTCAGCATATATTGCTGGTCTATTGCAAGAAACATTCAGGACTGGAGTGTGATCAGCGTCAGCAGGTGGTCGTTCTGCTGTTTATCAAATATGAAAATTACCCGTCTGCCGAGAATATAGCCGTCATGTAAATTGTGAAGGTGATCAAAATAGTGTAAATAAATTAAATTTTCTTAAATTGTCAATACAAGAGGAAAGAAATTTATAGAGTTGTGTGAGGGGCCGTACTTAAATTACGTAACGCAATTTAAAGAGCTTTTTAATCCCTCCCCCCCGATGTAACAGATCGTAACAAAATGTCAACCTCCCCTCCCCCCCTAGCCAAATGTACGTAATTTTTTGTTATGGAATATCGTCATTGCATAGTATTTAATTAAAATCAAACATATATTTTTTATTTATTACTTATTTAATTACATTATCACTTAGTATGAAGGTTGGCTATAGTAGAATTTGGCGCGAAAAATATCGTTAGTATTTTTCCATTAATGACCAAAAAATTATAGATTCAATTGGAAAAATTACGTACAAGCATTAAAAAAACCCCACCCCCGAACCATAACGAATGGTAACAATCGAGCCTTACCCCCCTCCCCCCTTGCGTTCGTTACGTAATTTAAGTACGGCCCCTGATGAGTTGAGATGAGAAAAAATTATTCAACGATAGAGTGCTTATCTGTACTATATAATATTATCAAATTAAGATTAAATAATAAAGGTAATAAAGTATATGCATTCTTCGTTGATCCGCATTTGATACCATCAATCGTCAGTCCCTTTATTTAAAATTGCTTAATGCGGGCGTTTCTTCCCGATTTGTAAACGTGCTGCGAAATATCTACTCTGGATCTGTCTCTTCTATCTGCACACCTGGCGGAAAATCCGAGTCGTTTGGAGTGCAAAGTGGCGTGAGGCAAGGGTGTTTCTAAGTCCACTATTGTTTTCGTTATATATTAACGATATTGTAGATGAATTTGAGTTTGGTGTAAATGTGGGAAATGAATTAATCAAAGCCCTACTTTACGCGGACGATTTGGTCTTGATCGCTAGAAATCCCCAGGGCCTACAGCGTAATATATGGAAATTGGAACAGTACTGTGAGAAATGGGTCTTGAGGTTAACTTGGAAAAATCCAAGATCATGATATTCCGAAATGGGGTCGCCTTAGATCAAATGAAAAGTGGTTTTACAGATCACGGAAAATAGATACTGTTAACCAGTACAAGTAATAATAATATTACAAGGGGTAATATTTACTTCGCAATTATCGCTACAGCCCACATCCAGAATAAAGTAGCCTCTTCTAAACAGGCTTTGAATGTTGTGTGGAAAAGATTGATCAGCGACCCTCTGGTAAATTTAAGCTCAAAGCTACAGGTTTTTAATGCTGTCTCGCGGTCCATTCTTTGTTATGGCGCACAGGTATGGGGTTCAGACGAATTTGAGAGCGTTGAAAGGGTTCTTTGGTTCTTTGTTAGGAAGTGTTCCAGCTTCCTAATTATTCTCCTTCGTATATTTTACACTTGGAGACGGGACTAAATCCTCTTTTTGTACATACCTTTGAACTTCATACCCGGTACATAGGAAAGGTTCTGAGTATGGACCTTCATAGATATCCCCAGATAGTTGCTGAGGAAGTTATAAAAGAAGGTATCTCCTGGGCTGGTAGATGGAGGGATTTGGCTGGTAAATATGAAGTGTCAATCAATTTTAGCACAACTGATTGCGCCACCCTCAGTTCTCAGATTGGGAGCTTAGTAGACCAAGTGAGGGTGAACGCGAAAAATAAATTTAAGGAAAGAGCAAGCCCCACTCATAGATTTACAAATTATAAATTGTTAGATCATGACGTGAGATGTGCTAATTTACTCAGTGAGGGGGTAGACACTCTCAATAGTTTATCTTCTGTTCGTTGGGCTCTCAAACTGAGAGGAGAACTGATAAGACTTAATTATAAGCCCTATGATCAACAACAGTCTGGTGTAGAATGCCCTCTATGTAATCTTAAGGAGAAGGAGGATACTTTCCACTTTGTTGCTACCTGCCCTGCCCTGTCACCTATTCGTTTGTCATTTTTTGGAGAAAGATATCTCTCTCTAGAAAGATTTTTAAACGTGGTGAATGGTATAGATTGGCCTCAACTCATCCATTACGCAACTCATTCTTGGAAGTTTAGAGGAAAATTCCTCGATGAGCCTGTTTCCTAATTTTGCAATCATCTGAGAGGAGCTTTTGTAAATTCATGAAAGTGAATGAACTTTTGAAAATTCATATATTTTCTCTTTTCCTGTTTTTTTTTTTTAGTCAAAACTGTATTTAAAATGTTTTTTTTTATTTATTTATTTAGGTAAAATTATTAATTTCAACTTTTTTTTTTCTTCCCACCCAATTGTGTAAATAATATATGTTTCAAACTCCGGCAGACGGTAGATACCATGCCGTTTAATGTTTTTTTTTGTTCTGTTACAAAATATTGTACATTGTATTTTTTTTTTTTTCAATTAAATAAACTTTATTACTACTACTATCGTCTACATCCAAAATTAAATTAGACCACTGGATAGCTAAATCATCAAAGAATTCATTAAGATAAGCGAAGTGCGGTGGAGGGGAAAGCGCCACCATTTTGAGATAATTTTGCTACGTATCGAGATTTGCAATTAGCATAACTTTTGACTCGGAGAAGCTACGATGTTCGTTTAAGTTTTAATCTTCAGCTGTCGTCACAATCTATCGGTTGTGCATAAAACATTAGTTTAAAATAGTGATAGTTAATATAATTAGGTGTTAGAATAAAAAAATATCAAAAATATATAATGTCGGCCTATACGCGTCGAAAAGCCAAAACCAAATACAGAGATCGCATACGGTTGGAAAGGGCTTCTCAAGAACAATCGAATGGTAAAAGTCGCAAAGCCGGTGGAGTCGCCATATGTTATATCGCAACATCAATAGCTTCAGTGATTATAATAGAGTTAACATTGACATTTTGGAAATTTATTTGGAAATGAAAGACGCGAAAGCTGTGATGTCTGTCTAGTAAACGTAAAGGCCAATGGCATTTTCAAATTCGTACCCGGGTGTGTGTATATCCATCCGGGCACAGCGTTAGCAGAAATTAAACTCTTTATGTTACGATCGTTGTTAAAATATTCCAAAAACATCTCTAATATTATACCCGATTACGAGCCTGATCTTACTACACCAAATATGATAGTTGGAGACTTTAATGTTGATGTCTCATAAAACCGCTCATTGCCCGACTTCATGCTCAGCGAGTTCAATTTGTCTAATATTGAAACTTCTCCAACAACGTCAGGTTAATTTAACGTTTACCAGAAATCTCGATGTATCTTGTATGCCATTTGTGTCGTACTTTTCGTATCACAGACCTATAATTAATAAAGTTATATAGTGACACAGTAATTATTTGTTTCCTTGATTTCATCCTAAATACTAAATAAAAATATTTTATATAAAAAATATAACCCGTTACGTAAACGTATTCACGTACAACACATGGCCGTGTCCATGACACAGCCATAGTTTTTTTATTTTTCCTTTTTGGCTATCAATTACATAAGGTCTTTCGTTGGAATTGACTGATTGCCCCGTCAATTTGAACTAAATTAAATAAAATAATAATACTGCTGCTCCTTTTTTCCTTTACTTCTTAGTAACTACCTGCCTATAATTGAGGCATAGTTTTCTCCTTTTCAGCAAGACTTACTGTTTCGGGTGTTGGGAGTTTTTCGCTGTTGTTCCCCCAAGGACCATTACTTAACCCATAAGCATCCTCTCTTCCTACTCCTTTGTTTATTCATTTTTTTTCTTTTATTTACTCATTATTTTTTCCCCCTGTATCCGATACTTATTTAACATTTCAGCGTGGTGCTCAAGGTAAGAATAAACCACCCTTCCCCACACCCTTCTTCACTGAGCTGGTGGCACTCCTTTACCTTCCCCATCGGGGGACGTAACAGGTGAAAAGCCAATGCCAGGAAAAAAAAACAACTTAAATTCCCAGCTTCCCGTCTTCCTAAAATAGTCGCCCTTAGAGTCATTAATAGTAATGCACTGTGGTTTAAGTTGTGGAACACTTTGTGTACAGAATTCTCGTGCGATTCGCTATTTTCTTTGAATGATGTGTTAAAGAATAAAAAAATGAAGATATTAAGTTGGCAGCGGCAACCAAACGGAATGACGAGCATCGTTCTAATGTAAAGTATAAGGTGGGGGATGTCGTGTTCATCCGGAGTCCACCAACGGCAACAGGCGAATCCACCAAGCTACAGTCCAAATTCAAAGAACTATTAGTAGTGATGCAGTCTCATGGGGATGTATACGATATAGAGTAGCAGCATTGCGAAACAAAAGTGGAAGGTCCCTGTGTACATGTGTCCCTGTTGAAAGGTTTTGGCGGAGCAGGACGGAATGAAGAGGATCCAGAGAGCGACCAAGATTCCGAGAGCGACGGAATTAGCGAAAACCCAGAAGGCGTACCACAGTGTGATGCTGGCGAGGGTGAAGTTGGAGAGCATTCTATACCGGTTGAGGAAGGACCAGAAGTAGGCTCAGAAACGCAAAGCAGACCAGTCAGGAGCAGGAAACACCCAGTTAGGCTCGCTGACTATCACATGGATGCCTAGGTAGAGGTCACCAAAGCTACGGAAGATACGGGATTTGAGGACAAACCCCCGCTAGGATGGTCGAATGTTAAAGAATAAAAAAAATGAAGATATTAAGTTGGCAGCGGCAGCACTGCAATGTACGCGAGAGTGGGGATCCAATGAGATGGTGGCATGCTTTAGCGTTGGCTTTGTTGGATCCTCGCAAGGAGTTGCCCTTGACCAAAGTTTTCTTTGAGCGACAATTGTCCGTTGGCAGCATTGGTTGTTTGGACGTGGTGGGGATGGTGGCCAGTGCAAGGCAGAAGTTCAGTTGCCCTTTGGGCTTCTCAACTGGTCACTGTAAAGGAAGTGTACGTCTTTGTTCTTTTCTGCTGTCCGCCCGCCAAGATGGCGTTCTAAGCGTGGGTCGGCCTGACCTGTGTTGTGAGAATCAACTGTCTATATGTCATTTTATACAGAATCAAGTTGTGCACATACCAAGTGTTATTGTCATGTCAATTAATTGTTAATGTTATGCCAATTAAGTTTGATTAATCTAAGTAAGTCGAAACATTGTCAATTTATTTTAAGTAAGTCATTATGTCCTGGATCATGATCCTCCCAATCTGTCATGCAAGTTGAATATATAAAATTTTATTGTATTTGTCTCAATCATTTAAGATATTCTGAGCGTCGGTGGCGTCCCCACCCTTCCCTTTCCTTTAGGAGTTTTATTTTATTTTATTTGACCTCTTCAAAGACTTTTCAGGCTTCCATTGGTGAAATGAGTCTGAAGGTTGTGAATTAATATTGTGTATTTTGATGTTGAGTTAGAGTTTTTCTTTTATTTGAAATATTCGAGAATTGTTTAATTGTTCTGTGTTTATGTTGTAGTATTTTTCGTTTTCTAGTTATTTTTAAATCAGACATATTGTTTTCTCTGAGTGGGACCTGGTGATATACGTATGTATTCAATTGAGTTCTTTCGTGTTTATAATAAAACTGAGTTTAATTTGATTTTGAGTATTATTCTTCTTGTGTAAATATATTTTTTTTAAGACGTTAACTTTATCCAGAGTGGGATCAAGTTGTAAGTTAACAAATGTAAGTGAATGACCATAATAATAATAATAATAATAATAATGTTGGAACCCCAACTTCACTTTGCTGCATAATTGAACAGCTACATAATTTTTGTAAATAGGGAAAAAATAATTTTTATATGTACATATGATTGTTTATCAAAGAAAAATAAAGAAGGAAAAGAGGCAAATAGCCCATTTTAAAAAGTCTTTCTCAAGACTCTGGAATGGCAGTGTGGTTCTTTGGACGGTACAGAGATAGCGACGCAGTCGCGACGCCAGGGCGCGGCACGGTCGACTTCGCTATAAAAAGGGCAGAATCGGCCGTGTCTGCAGCAGTCCAAGATAATTTTTCAACGGGAAAACATCCAAAATAGCTACCTTAGCTGGAAGATTGCTGACTGGGCCTTACTCTCAACCTGGATCTCTGTACCGGCCAAAGGACCTCACTGTCCGGACCAGAACAAAAAATCGATCACTTAACCCCTGTATTTTGAAGAAAGAAGGAAGTGCAGCACACGAGTCGCCTTAGTCACCAGCTACGAAGGCAAGACGAATCACCAGCGCTGCCACAGTGTGAGATACGAGCGAGGACCAGGCCAATTGGTACCGGGGTTTATCGGGGTGCTGGCCACACTGCCGGGGCTCCCAAAGCCGGTTGACTGGTATTAGCGAACGGCCCTTTTCAGGGCCTCTCACATCCCTTTGGCTGTGGCCTTGCGCTGGGATCAAGCCATTCTCGGAGCGGCGCAGTAACTTCAACCAACAGTGTGAACGGTCCTTTTCAGGGCCACCCAACTGTACGGCTTCCCCGCTGGGGAGCGCCATAGGCGAGTCAAGCGCCGACATATTTTTTTTGAACGGTCATTTTCAGGGCCATCCAGTCACTTGTACCTGCGAGCGGTGAGAAGAAGAGCTTGTATACTGGACTTCATCCCTCGGCCGAATTAGTATACAACAATTGGTGACCCCGACGTGATGACTGAAGCGAGGGACGCACCGCTCGAGCCTGCACCGGACACAGAGGCTGTAAGCCTCGTGAAGTTACCCCAGTTCTGGGAGGAAAATCCAGCATTATGGTTTCTACAAATCGAAGCTCTATTTGGGGCCTACAAGATCAAGAGCGAGGCTGGACGATTTCAAGCCCTGGTTGGTCAGCTACCATATCAGGTGCTTACACAAATAGCCGGCTCAGTGCAGTCACCTGGTCCAGTGCCTTACACGTCAACGAAGGAAAATCTGATCGCTATCTACAGTCAAAGCCAGGAGAGAAGGATATTAAGGCTTCTGGAACAAACACAGCTTGGCGACATGACTCCTTCACAGCTGTTGCGACAAATGCAAAACCAAGCGGGTACAGCGATGTCGGACGGCGTCTTACGTACCGTTTGGCTGCGAGCACTACCGCAGAGAGTGAGAGGGATTCTAGCCGCTATTGAACAGGACGACCTAGACAAGTTGGCCACTGTGGCAGACAAGGTAATGGAGGTAGACTCCAATACCTCTGTTCACGCTGTGAGGGATACTGACGGCGACAGACTGGCTCGACTGGAGAAGCAACTGCAAGATTTGCACGAGCAATTTTCTTCATTGGCCACTACCATTCAGCGCAGCAACCGTGGAAGAAGTAGGTCCCGGAACCGTGACCAAGGAGCTCCCAAGGATGGGTATTGCTACTACCACCACAAGTTCGGGGAGAAGGCCACAAAGTGCAAGAAACCTTGCAAATGGGGGACCACCAGCCAGCCGTCAACAAATGGGACGCGGTAGACGGGAAGGCGGAAGCCGCTACCACTAATAAATTCCGCCGTCTCTTCGTCACTGACATAAAAACAGGGACAAGATACCTGGTGGACACTGGCGCGGCGATATCCATCATCCCCAACTGTAACAAGGCCAGGGAACGAGACTCAGGATTCAGCCTGTATGCGGCTAACGGCACTCCAATCCCAACTTATGGAGAGCAAAGGAAGAGCTTGGATCTTGGCTTACGCCGACTGTTCGTGTGGGATTTCATCGTGGCCAACGTCACGCAGCACATACTTGGGGCAGACTTTCTCGCCGGAAGCAACCTTGTGGTGGATTTGGCCCAGCGCTGTCTAATAGACCGGACCACAGGACTCGCAACTATAGGGTCCATTGAAGTCGTGGAGCTACTAGAGCTATCTACTGTACCACCGCACGTACCATTTAGGGAGTTGCTGCTACAGTTCCCTACCTTAACGAAGGTTGGCTCACGTAAGGTACGACAAAACAACGGGATATTTCATCACATTGAAACTACAGGGCCTCCCGTATGCAGCAGGGCGCGAAGATTGCCGCCAGGCAAGTATCAAGCTGTCAAGGAGGAGTTCCAGCAAATGATGAACGACGGTATCTGTCGGCCATCCAAGAGCCCATGGGCCAGCCCACTGCATGTGGTTGAGAAGAAGGATGAACATTGCGACCTTGCGGTGACTACCGCCTGCTGAATAGCAAGACCGTGCCAGACCGATACAATGTGCCTAACTTGCACGACTTCACGATTCAGTTATACGGCACTAAGATTTACTCCGCTCTGGATATAAACAAGGCGTACCATCATATACCAGTGGCGGAAGAAGACATTCCGAAGACGGCTATAATCACACCGTTTGGCCTATGCGAGTTCGTCAAGATGACGTTCGGTCTAAGAAACGCAGCCCAGACCTTTCAGCGATACATGGACCACACTTTTAGGGATCTACCATTCGTGTTCGTCTACGTAGACGATATACTCATTGCGTCCAAGGATGAGCGAGAACACGAAGCCCACCTAAAAGTAGTGTTCCAGCGGCTGAGTGAGCGAGGGCTGACGCTAAGGACTGATAAATGTGTACTGGGACAACCGACAGTCAGCTTCTTGGGGTACACCGTGTCACCAGAAGGGATCTGCCCACTCCAGGAGAAGGTGAAAGCTATTCGGAAACTACCAAAACCAGCCACCATCTATGATCTAAGGAGATTTCTTGGGATGGTAAACTTCTACAGGAAATGCCTTCCCAACGCAGCCACCACCCAGAGAGAGCTCAACAAATATCTCCACCACGCTAAACGCAGGGATAAGACGCCTATAGTGTGGTCGCGGGAAGCAGAAGCGGCCTACGAGAAGACCAAGGAGGACCTTGCGAATGCAACATGCTTAGCACATCCTTCACCGGACTCTCAGCTATCAGTAGCTTGTGACGCCAGCAACATCGGCATGGGAGCAGTGCTACAGCAACAGGAAGAGGGCACACTACAGCCGCTAGGTTTCTTCTCTAAAGCGTTCAACAAGGCGCAACAAAACTACAGCACCTACGACCGAGAGCTTCTGGCAGTGTATGAGGCAATACGCTACTTCAGACCCATGATTGAGGGCAGGCATATCCTAATATACACCGACCACAAGCCACTAACCTACGCAATGCTACAGAGCAATAAGACCTTGAGTCCCAGGAGATTACGGCAATTGAACTACATCTCTCAATTCTCCACGGATATACGCTACCAGCGGGGAGAGGACAACACCGTGGCTGATGCTTTATCGAGGATTGCGGAGGTAACTGTACTGAACAACTTTCAGAACCTAGCTGAAGCTCAGAAACGGGACGAAGAAATCGATACCCAAGAGAAAAGGGAGACTCTTCGCCTCCAGCTAGTTCCGGTACCTGGTGCAGAGTACAGTCTTTTCTGCGAGACCACAAAGGGAACACCCAGGCCATACGTACCAGGGGAATTAAGGAAGCCAATCTACGGGCATCTGCACAACCTTAGCCATCCAGGGGTCAGAGCATCAAGGAAGCTGGTAACCGCTAGATTCTTCTGGCCAAACATGGAAAGGGACGTAGCCCATTGGGCAAAACACTGCGTACCCTGTCAACGGGCCAAGGTCAACCGACACACCTCGACCTCGTTTGGGACCTTCATGCCGTCCAAGAAATTTGAACACGTGCACCTGGACTTAGTGGGACCACTCCCACCATCAGACGGGAAAGAATATCTCCTGACAATGGTCGACCGAGCGACCGGGTGGCCGGAAGCGATACCTCTGACTAGCATCACCGCTACCGCTGTGGCAGAGGCCTTCTATCGCCACTGGATAGCTCGATATGGAGTACCAGTCCGCCTAACAACTGATAGAGGAAGGCAATTCGAGTCGACGCTGTTCAACCAGCTAGCGCAACTTCTAGGGATCACGCATCTCAGAACAACGGCTTACCATCCACAAAGCAATGGAATGGTAGAAAGATGGCACCGTTCCCTGAAGAGCGCACTTCGGACGAGGCTAGAAGAGGCCAGCAAATGGACAAAGACCTTGCCTACGGTCCTGCTAGGACTAAGGTCGGCTTTAAGGAGAACCACCGGGGTAAGCGCAGCAGAGGCAGTGTTGGGACAGCCACTACGTTTGCCCGGAGAAATATTTATGCCTCCTCGAACTCAAGAACCCACAGACGCCAGTTTACAACTGTTACGGCAGGAATGGGCACGAACCATCGGTCCAACGCAAACAAAATGTTTCGTCAGCCCGGACCTGGAAAAGTGCACACATGTATTCTTACGAGAAGAGGTTCACAAGCGGTCACTGACGCCACCTTATTCAGGACCGTACCTAGTGCGGAAACGGGATGACAAAACGGCTACAGTGCAACTACCCGGCAGGGAAGACCGAGTTTCGTTGGACCGCCTCAAGCCAGCCTACCTACTGGAGGAGAGCCAACAGGATGCACCAAAACCTCCGGAGCCTTCCACCGCCAACGATGAAGGAAGCGAGCATCGGTCAACTAGACCATCGAGGACCATCAGGCGGCCAGTGCGATTTGCAACGTAGCTCTTCAATTAGGGCGGAGGCATGTTGGAACCCCAACTTCACTTTGCTGCATAATTGAACAGCTACATAATTTTTGTAAATAGGGAAAAAATAATTTTTATATGTACATATGATTGTTTATCAAAAAAAAATAAAGAAGGAAAAGAGGCAAATAGCCCATTTTAAAAAGTCTTTCTCAAGACTCTGGAATTGCAGTGTGGTTCTTTGGACGGTACAGAGATAGCGACGCAGTCGCGACGCCAGGGCGCGGCACGGTCGACTTCGCTATAAAAAGGGCAGAATCGGCCGTGTCTGCAGCAGTCCAAGATAATTTTTCAACGGGAAAACATCCAAAATAGCTACCTTAGCTGGAAAATTGCTGACTGGGCCTTACTCTCAACCTGGATCTCTGTACCGGCCAAAGGACCTCACTGTCCGGACCAGAACAAAAAATCGATCACTTAACCCCTGTATTTTGAAGAAAGAAGGAAGTGCCGCACACGAGACGCCTTGGTTTACCAGCTACGAAGGCAAGCGAATCACCAGCGCTGCCACAGTGTGAGATACGAGCGAGGACCAGGCCAATTGGTACCGGGGTTTATCGGGGTGCTGGCCACACTGCCGGGGCTCCCAAAGCCGGTTGACTGGTATTAGCGAACGGCCCTTTTCAGGGCCTCTCACATCCCTTTGGCTGTGGCCTTGCGCTGGGATCAAGATATTCTCGGAGCGGCGCAGTAACTTCAACAAACAGTGTGAACGGTCCTTTTCAGGGCCATCCAGTCACTTGTACCTGCGAGCGGTGAGAAGAAGAGCTTGTATACTGGACTTCATCCCTCGGCCGCATTAGTATACAATAATAATAATAATAATAATAATAATAATAATAAGACACTTTATTGAGAATAATTACAAACTTTAGAATTGAAAACAAAACAAAACAAAAGCGTATACGGCTTGGTAATCCGTCAGCCGGTGAATGACCATAGATGTTTGATGATTTGTGGAACAAACTAACGGTTAAGTTCCAGAATGAGCAGTACGAACAAGTGATCTCTTCCTCTCGTTTCGTATTTTGCAAACGATTGGAACGTAACGTTGGTATGTTTAGCTTAATCTCTGATCGGACTCAGAGTCTGTGTTTGGCTGAGCTAAGGTGGCTTTTTAAGATCAGAGGGGATTTTTGTATCTCAATGGTGCTCCAATTCGGACGAGGGAGGTGGTAATTTGCTCATTATGTAATGCCCATATTAAAGAGGATAAAGTGCACTCCATGGCCGAGTGCACCATACATGCAGAGATTCGTCGCCTGCACTTGAACTCAGCCTCTTTTACGAAAAGCCAATTTATTGATCAGCTAAGTAATAATTTTAAATATTTAACTAAATTTGCCCAACACCCTTGGCACTATCGTTATCAGCTGGTTTTAGAGTTTAACTATTGATTTATATTTGATATTATTCTTCTGATCATATGCCAATAGTTGTTACTGTGCGAGACAAAATTGTTGTACCAGTAAACTCTACTTTACTACTTTTACCTAAATTATTGTGGAATTTTCAGAATAAAGGAAAATATCAAAAAGGCCTTGAAAACAAAATTGAAACAATTTGGAATTTAGAATTAACAGATTCTTACACTTTCTTTCGGAATACCCATACAACCAAAAAATTAATTTCATTTGCTCCTTCTCAAAAAGAGTTCTCCTCCTTAGCCATTCTTCATTTCATGACCAAAACAAAAATTTACTTTTTAACATTTTCCAAAATAATATCCTCCGCACCTAATTGAAAAAATACTGAACCAAGTCACCAAACAACTCCCCCTTACTGACATTGACACTTCCGTACAACATTCACATTCTAGTTCACAACCACCAAAGTTTATTTCCATACCTTTTATCCACGGCCTTTCAGAAAAAATATCATTAATATTCAAAAAACATAATATTTCGACAGCTTTTAAGAACACCAACACCTTACATACATTATTCACAAAACTAAAAGACCCAACACCAAAATTGTTCCGTTCAGATGTAATTTATAAAATCAATTGCAAAAATTGTGATGCCACATACGTCGGACAAACTTCACAATATCTAAACAAGAGACTATACCAACAACAACACGACTGTAAAACTAAAAAAAACTAATGATACCTTATCTGCTCTCACCAAACACCAACTAGACTTACAACACGAATTTGACTTTGACAACACTTCCATACTAGCAACTAACACCAACAGAAATAAACGGAACATATTAGAAATGATACACATTAAAAAACTACAAAAATCTATTAACTTTAGGACAGACACGAACAATCTTTCAAATTTTTACAACATTCTTCAAACAGTAACTTAACAAATTACTCACCACATTCCTTAGGTTTTTCCAGCCCTATTGTTTTCACCCCTCCCTTACCTCTATATAAACCCGCTTTTCCGTGAATCCTTATCAGTTATGATGATATACTCGTAGCTCAAATTAACCTTCACAAACTTTTTTGTATAATGTAAGTCTTTCCAAATTATATTTATCTATCTATTTAATTTTATGTTGTAGAAATAATTTTTATTTCATTTATTTTTGTATTTTTTATGTTTTTAATTTTATCTATATTAGTGTAATATTCCTTCTGTACAGACCCTGAAGAAGGTAGCAAAAATTTCTGAAACGGTATAAAGCAAAAAAGTTGTTTTTATTTAAGACCGCACCTCGATATTCACCAAAAATCATCTATCAACAACGGTCGAAAAAAACCATAAGCATCATCAAATTTAATAGTGAATACAAACTTATCTGTAAAAATCTGTATATTTGAAACCGAAAATGCCCCCAATAGCTTCAAGCAGTCTATAATTTTTCCATTGCACAAGAAAGCACATAATTCCTACCGCTTTATCGCACACTGAGTTTATGTGTTTGGTGAAAGTTAATTTGGAGTCTAACACCAACCCGAGGTATTTAACTTCCTTGCTCCACGGAAGGGAGTCGCCGTTAATTTGGACAAATCTATTCACAGCCGGTCTGCGGCGTGTAAACAAAATAATTTGTGTCTTGGCATGGTTTGGCCTTATTTTCCATTTTGCAAAGTATTTGAAACATTTTTCAAGGGCTATCGATAATTGCCTGGCTATTGTGTCAACTCTGAAGGAAGAAATAAAGAAGGCAGTATCATCAGCAAACAGGGAGCAACTGGATTTGAGTTTCAGCTTGGTGACGTCATTAATAAAAATGTTGACAAGTGTAGGCCCCAGGACTGAGCCTTGGGGAACACCAGCTTTAATTAACCTCACACCTGAAACTGTGGTACCGAGTGCAACGCTGAATTTTCCTTTAGTTAAATAGCTTTGAACAAAGTAAATTAAATATCTCGGAAAGCCATTCTCAATTAATTTATAGATAAGGCCATTGTGCCAAACACAATCAAAGGCTTTTTCCACATCAATCAAAGCCATCCCCGTATGCTTGTTCAGATTAAAGTTGTGCTCTACCAAGTCTGTTACTCTGGCTAACTGGGCAGTAGAAGAAGAAGAAGAAGAAGAAGAAGTCTTTATTTAATTTACAAAATTACATACATGTAAAATAGTATTTCAATTACAGTGAAATTAAATAAAACTAAAAAAATAAATTCCTTATAAAGACAAACAACATGGTCATTGACCGTCCGTGGAGTCTATGATTTATTGTTGCATTTTGTATTTATTTATTTTTGTATATATATACATTAATATATATATATATATTTTTTTAAATTATTATTATTATTATTTTTATACTGTTATTATTATTATTACCTTATATACTTCCTTCTTTCTGTCTTAACTATACAATATAAAACATAAAGCATTAAACCGGAAATTGGAAAACAAAAAATAGATTTATAATTATCCTGGATTAATAAGTAATACTCGTTTTGCATAAGCTACAGTACAATACTGAACCAAAGCAACCCAGTCTTTGCCGTTCAAATAATCCACAAAGCTCTGTCTAGAAAGAGTAGGCGAACCAAAGTAACGACCGCGCAGTTCAGCCAATGCTGGACAATCCGCCAGGAAGTGAAACAGGTCCTCATACTCATTACTGATACATAGATTGCATTCAAGGTCGGTATTCTTAAAATATTTGTAATTCAACGGTAATAGATCACCTCGAATTTTAAATATCCATCTCATTGATTTCAAAGAAAAATCATCAGTTAAATACAATTTATCCTCTAAAGTATAATGAAGTTCTTTATAAAATGGGTAATAACTTGTATTAAATACCTTCAGTTTGCAAATGTTATTAAAATCACTGTTTAAAGATTCAATTATAATATTAAGCGTAGTTTTCCACAAAACGCTATTGTTACAATTTGTGAAGTTTAAATTAAAATTAATATTAAATTTTTCAGCTTGACTCTTAATTTCTGAAAACCAAAAAATATTCTTTTTTATTATTTCAGTAGCTAAAATTTTGGGATATCTATTTTCGGAAAGGTTTAAGGATCTGAGTAGATATTTATAGTGCAGTTTTAATGTGTAAAGGAAAATAGGCGGTAATTTGGTTTCGAAATGTATTAACGCTGAGGGTGCGTATTTTGGGCATCTCATTAATTTCTTCATGAAAAAATAAAGAACCCTCTCAACCTCGTCATATCTTTTCCATCCCCACAATTGGGCACCATAGCAAATGATATTTCTAGTAACTGAGTTGAAAATTCTAATTTTTGATGAATATGAAATATTATTATTATCAATAAATTGTGACCATATTAAGTTTACGCTCAGTTTTGCTTTTGATGACTTGCTTTTTAAGTGTTTAGACATAGATAATGTGGGGGTAAGAACTATGCCGAGATATTTATATTCACTGACCACTTCAATTCTATTTAAGCCCAAAAACCATTTCTCATTTTTGGCTGGTCTACCGCCATTTCGAAAGACCATGACTTTGGACTTTTCTAGGTTGATTTTCAGGCTCCACAATTGGCAATATTCGTCGAGAGAGTTTATCATTAGTTGGAGTGATACCGGATCCGAGGCCAATAGGGCAATATCGTCGGCATACGCCAACATCTTTATCTTACATTTGCTGTTAACGACTACACCTCCCCCCAGATAGCTCTCTAGGTCATTTACAAACAACGAGAACAAGCAGGGGCTGAGAAGACATCCCTGTTTCACCCCTCTTTCAGTAAAGAAACTCGAAGATAGACCATTTTTACACATAACTGAAGCCGTTGTATCAGTTAACAAATTCTTTATAATCTTGACTATTTTTGAGGAGATACCTAAAGAGTGCAGTTTATAGATTAGACTAAATCTATCGATATTGTCGAAGGCCGCAGAAAGGTCAACAAAAAATACATAAACTTTTTGCTTCTTCATACTTAATTTTAGCTTAATTAGATTGGTCAAATTAAATATATTATCTATTGTCGAATAATTCGACCTGAAGCCAGCCTGCCACTCATGCAGTATATTATTATTTTCTACCCAACTAGTCAGTCTATTTAAAATTAGCCCTGAGAACAGCTTGCTGATGGCATTAATAAAAGATATGCCCCTGTAACTAGCTGCCTGATCTTTATTGCCTTTCTTATACAAGGGAAATATAATCGATTCCTTAAAGGAGGCTGGAATATTACCAGTTTCGAATAATTTATTAAATAATTTCAGCAACCTTATTACGAAATCTTTTGGTGCCTACTTGTAAAACTCATAACCTATTCGATCAGTCCCGGGCGCTTTGTTCTCTTTAGAATTACTCAGTATTATGTCTAACTCTTCTAGCAGAAACGGTCTGTCTAAGTGGTCATTGATAAAGTAGGGTTCAGCGTAAGAAAATCTACCAGTAATTAATGACGGATTATGTAAGTTTTTAAAGTGCCATAACCAATCTTCGGCACACACGTTACCTACTGTCCAGGAATTCTCATGTTTAAATAACTTGATCTTTTGCCAGAATTCTTTACTGTTTTTAGTTTCGCACAATTGTCGAGCACAATCTAAGTAGTATTGTTTTCTCTTATCCCTACATAAAGTTTTATACATAACGTTGTAATTTAAATATAATAATCTATCTTTCATCTCATTTGTTTTTCTAAATAGTTTAAGTTGCTTAAACGATTTAGATCTTGCCGTGTTACAATCTTTATCAAACCAATTATTTTTACGAATAATTTGACGTTTGTTATTTTCATTAGATATAGACGCACTTTTAATTATGTTAGTTAAGAAATGAACTTCCTCTTCCCAATTATTAGAAACGAAAACAATAGAGTTTAAATAAAAAGATATTTTATGTTGATAATCTGATAAGTTTTGTCTAGCCCAGTTTAGTTTTGGCAAAAGAGGAAGTGTATTATTATTAGAAAAAATCGAACTATCATTGATTGAAAACGAGGTGATAATCGGCATGTGATCGGAAAACAGTTGGTAATCCACTATAAAATCGTTAATTATCGGCAAAGCCTCGATACTAATACATGAAAAATCAATCATGGAACACCCTACTTCACTGATATATGTAAATTCACCGTTTAGGTCTTTTTCAGTTCTACCGTTAAGAATTACTAATCCAAAATTATCGAAAAAATCTAACAATTTACGTCCATTACTATTAACAACTAAATCTTTTGAGTTTCTATTTACAGAATGAATTTTAAAGTGAATACATTTTTTGGGAAGTTTTTGTAAATTACCTATCCTAGCATTCAGATCTCCCACAAGGCAAATTTTTAAGTTTTGATTTTCAGAAAAAAAGTCAAACATTCTATTAAATTCCTCTAACCAAAAATTACAATTCAAATAAATAGGAAAAATATAGATAGAGTGCAACCCAGTTTTGAATATTATTAGGTCTCTATTAGAAACTTTACAAAAAGAAACTAAATTGCTCCAAGTACCTTGTAGTTTGATACCATATAGCTGTCCGCCTGATGCTCTTCCATACCTCGTCTCCCTTGTTGCAGGAATCCATAACAAGTCGTAATCTTGAAAAAGGTTATCATAATCTCTTATATTTTCGTGCTCCACAAAGGTTTCGAAAAGAAAGAAAACATCAAACTGCGTTATATATGAAATGAAATGTGTATCATGTTTTTTGCTGTGTAATCCTCTTATGTTATAAGCCAGAACTTGAAGAAACCGTTTCCCCTGGGATAACTGCTATTTTGTCGCTCCAGTTGTTGGTACGTCAGATTTCCTATCTAGTTGCTCCGAATCAGAACTCCGTGCCGTACGAGATACGTAACTATCTTGTTGGAGTTTCTCTCTTACCGCACTAGAATCATTTTCAGATTTAGTTTTTTTAGGTACATTGACTTTGTTTATTTCTAAGCTTGAAGCACGAATTGAAGGAGGGGAATATGATAACTGACGTTTTTTCAAATGTGTTGGAAGGTTGTCCGAAATATTTTTTTCTTTAATTATTAGCTTGTCATATTTTATTACAGCAAATTTTCCCATTACGCGCGCCTCAATGAGTTTTGGCATAAGTGCTTTTCTTACTTGTAATACTTCTTTAGACACCATCTTTAACACCAACTAGACTTACAACACGAATTTGACTTTGACAACACTTCCATACTAGCAACTAACACCAACAGAAATAAACGGAACATATTAGAAATGATACACATTAAAAAACTACAAAAATCTATTAACTTTAGGACAGACACGAACAATCTTTCAAATTTTTACAACATTCTTCAAACAGTAACTTAACAAATTACTCACCACATTCCTTAGGTTTTTCCAGCCCTATTGTTTTCACCCCTCCCTTACCTCTATATAAACCCGCTTTTCCGTGAATCCTTATCAGTTATGATGATATTGTAACGAAGTTGACCTGGGCGGAGAAGAAAGGCCTAGATTGTTCTAGAGGTTGAACGACCAAAGTCAGTAACAGGCCGCCACTGCATAAACAAAAGGGGCGGTATCTACTTGTGGCAGAAAAGAAAGGCCTAGATTGTTCTAGGGGTTAAGCGACTAAAGCCGGTAACAGGCCACCACTGTGTAGACAAAAGGGCCGGTCTTTATTGAACTAGAAAGGAAAGGGCTAGATTGTTCAAGGAGTTAGTGACCTGTGTAAAAGCCAGCTAAGAGAAAGGCCTCAGTTGGGGTGGTGGCATATGTGTTTCCCAGCCTGTGATTGACAGGTGAGAGGGAGACAGACGGAGTTGGAGAGAGACGGAGAATGGGAGGAGGCGGCTCACAGCTGAGGTGGTGGCAGTATGTTTTCTCCAGCCAATGAACATCAGGAGGGCGTGGAAACTTATGCTCAGAGAGTTGGAGGAGGGCAGTCCCAGTTGGAGGGAGGCACGCAGTTAAAAGGAGGCAGACACAGCTGGAGAAGTCAGTTTTCAATCTAGTTTTCAATCGAGTGTTAATCAAGTTTTTAGAGTTCTTAACGAGTTATTAGAGTTTAGAGTTATTAGCCAAGTTTATGAGTTAGTTTTGAGAGAGTCAGTGTTACGGAGTGCTTCAAAGTTAGCTAGTCAGGCGGTTAGTCAGTTGATGAGTAGAGCTGTGTTAGTGCAGCTGAGACTAGTGCAATTCGGTGCAGTGCGGACCAGTGGTCAGTCGGGGAACAGTTTTGTGGCGTTACGAAGTGAGTAAGTAACAGTAAACTGTTGTGACTGTTGTAAATGGTGACTGTAATGAATAGCGTTAGTTGCTTGTAAATGTTAATGTGAGTAATGTTAACGTGTTAATAAATCAGGTTATTACTTACAACTTTAGCGAGTTTTATTATTTAATCAAACCCACATATTTAATAACTAGTGGCAGGCATTAGTTGTGAAAGTAAAGTTATTTTTTTTTTTGGGAAAAACTTTACATTGGTGTCAGAAGTGGGATATAGTAAAACCGCTAGACGAGTAAGTGCTGATTCTATTAGTTCGTGTGAATTGCTGGAAAGTTTTGGAAGGCAGACTAGTGTTATATGCCAGTGAGTACTAGGAAGCGGAACATGGAAGAGTTAATGACACTGATGAAGGAAATGAAGGAAGGCATGGAAAAGGGCCAAAATGAGATGAACAAGCGCCAAGATGAGACGATCAAACGCCTAGACGAAACAAACAAGGGCCAGGAAAAGATGAAAGAAGAACTAACAAGGGATATAACCAGGCAAATAAGTAGGATGCAAGAAGAAGTAAATCAAGTCCAGAAGGAAATGAGAGACGGCAAAGCCGAGATGGAGAAGAAAATCGACGAGGTAGAACAGTATGTGAGGCGAAGATTGGAGAGTGCCGGGACCGGTCACCCAGAAAACGAAGGCCCAAGACCCGTGCACGGTGCCGGACCACGAATCAAACCGCCAGCCTACGACGGAACTTCATCATGGGCCAATTATGTACTGCAGTTTGATGCGGCAGCTTCTGCAAATAGTTGGACGGAACGAGACAAGGTAACATCTTTGATAGTTTCGCTGCGGGGAGAAGCTCTGGACATCCTCCAGAGTATTCCAGAGGCTCACCGACAGAATTTCGTTCTCCTGACGGGGCACTTGGAGAGGCGATTTGGCGACCGGCATATGCAGGAGCTATACCGCACGCAGTTTAGGACAAGGCGGCAACAACCAGGGGAAGCTCTCCAGCAGTTCAGCGCGGATATCTACCGCTTGGCAAGAGCTGCGTTTCCCGGGGTAGATGACGAACTATTGGAGGGATTTGCGGTAGACGCCTTCACGGACGGCCTGAAGGACCCCGAATTAAAGCAGGCGCTTAAGTTGGCCAAACAGAAGACGCTCGGGGAGGCGCTGGCTCGAGCTCTGGAGTTTGAGACAGTAAAGAAGAGCATCCAGAGGGATCCAGTTCGGGTGAGACAGACCTACTTGAAGCCGCCCGCCGCTCCAAGCACAGATGGTGCGAACCACGGAGTCGAAGAGGTTCTGGAGCGATTCGTACGAGAGATCCGAGGACTGGTGCCCTCTAATCTAAACAGAAGGAACTCCCTGAAATGCTATAATTGTCAGAAGTTTGGACATGTGAAGAGGCAATGCACACTTCCGTCTCGCAAATATCAACAAAAAGAAGAAGACCGTCAGGGAAACGACGAGCTGTCGGCTTAGTGGGGCGAAAGCCGGCTAATTTCTCCTTTGCCCCAACACAGATAAAGGTGTCACGGCTAGAGTGTGAAGATAGCAGCCTACTGTTGGAAGGAAAGATAGCAGGGAAAGCCTGTCAGATGGTTGTAGACACTGGAGCCACCCATACTATCGTCAGGAAAGGCTTTATACCGAATTTGAAACTACATACTCCGTCAAGAGGGTATCTCATCGTGACGGCCAACGGAGACAGCATGGAAGTCGCAGGGGAAGCGCAAGTCACCATCGAGGTGGGTACTAAGCAGATTCCCCATCGGGTGGTCGTAGCGAATATCTCGGACCCGGTCATATTGGGAATGGATTTTATGAATTCACACAAAGTTGTCCTGGATTTCGATGAAAGATCCATTCGAATTGGGAACGAAGAAACGATACTCAAGATGTCCAAGGAAGATGTTGGGGTGATAAGACAAGCAACGCTATTGGAAGACCTTGTGTTACCTGCACGCAGTGAAACCATAGCCACCGTTTCATTGGAGGAAAAACCAGGAGGAGTACTGGGAGTGTTAGAGCCGGTTTCGCAGCGCGATAACGGCATACTCATAGGACGGACGCTCATCTCGGCTAAGACTAATACAATACCGGCTAGACTTTTGAACACCAAAGACTTCGACCAAAAACTGAAGAAGGGAACAATAATCGGTAGATGCGAGGAGGTCCATATGATAACCGGCTCTGAGGTACCCAATGCAAATCTGGTTAGGGAGCAATCTACGCCAAGGCCTAGGGTCGTAGACGAATTCATAGAAAGTGCAGTTGTTGATCTGAGACCTCAGGAAAGGGAAGCAGCTAAGCAGCTATTACACGAATACCATCGTGTGTTCTCCTGCGGTGACCACGACCTGGGAAGGACGAAGACAGTACAACACCGCATCAACACCGGCGATCACCAGCCCATTAAGCAGGCGCCACGGAGGATTCCGTTGGCCAAACAACAGGAGGTCGACCAAATGATAGAGGACATGAAGGTACGAGAGGTAATCCAACCTTCCAGCAGTCCTTGGGCTTCTCCCGTGGTGTTGGTCAAGAAGAAGGACGGCTCTACCAGATTTTGTGTTGACTACCGCAAGCTCAATGACATCACGAAGAAGGACAGCTATCCATTGCCACGGATAGACGATACTCTGGATACCTTAGCGGAGGCCAATTGGTTCTCAACTCTGGACCTAAAGAGTGGCTATTGGCAAGTAGAGATACATCCGGAAGATCAAGAGAAAACGGCGTTCTCGACAGGTACCGGCTTGTGGCAGTTCAGCGTAATGCCATTTGGACTCTGCAATGCACCAGCGACTTTTGAGAGGCTGATGGAAACCACTCTAAGAGGGCTACATTGGAGGACCTGCCTAATATACTTAGACGACGTGATCATCTTCAGCAAAACCCTGAAGGATCACCTTGAGCACTTGGGAGAGGTGTTGGAAAAATTGTCCAGCGTTGGCTTAAAGCTTAGCCTGAATAAATGCCATCTATTCAGAAGGGAGGTGAAATACCTAGGACATATTGTTTCCCCCGAAGGTGTGAGAACGGATCCCGAGAAGACCGAAGCTGTGAGTGCGTGGCCGGTTCCAAAGGACAAACGAGAAGTGAGAAGTTTCCTGGGGTTGTGTACCTACTACAGGAGATTCGTTCAGGGTTTTGCGGATATAGCCAGGCCCCTTCATCGGTTGACTGAAAACGAGCAGCCTTTCGAATGGACTCCGAAATGCCAAGAAGCATACGAGAGACTAAAGAATTCCTTATTAGCAGCCCCAGTCTTGGCATACCCAAGAGCTGGTTGTGAGTTCATCGTGGACACAGATGCCAGCATGGTTGGGATAGGGGGTGTACTATCGCAGGTACAGGATGGCGAAGAACGAGTCGTCGCGTACTTCTCCAAAACCCTCTCTAAGGCCGAAAAGAACTACTGCGTCACTAGGAAAGAGCTTCTAGCTATCCTGAAGACGCTGGAACATTTCCATAAGTATCTCTATGGGCAACCGTTCCTGTTACGGACTGACCATGCATCCCTGACTTGGCTATTGAATTTCAAGAATCCGGAGGGTCAGGTAGCACGCTGGATAGAGAGACTTCAAGAGTATCAATTCAGAATAGCCCACCGGAAGGGAAAACTTCATGGTAATGCCGACGCCCTTTCAAGACGGCCGTGTAACCCTGAGTGCAAGCACTGTTGCAGGACGGAGCAAAAGGAGCAGGGCCAATGTAAAAGAACCATCGTTCTTCCAGGAGTGGAATGGAGCCCTGAGGCGATTAGGGAGGAGCAACTCAAGGATGAGGACATCGGACCAGTGCTTAAGTTTAAGGAAGATGGGTCAAGACCGGACTGGGAGGAAATTGCGCCCGGAAGTCGAGACGTGAAGTGCTACTGGGCCCAGTGGGATTCGCTCACCATTAAGGATGGGGTGTTGCTGCGAACCTGGGAAAGCGCAGACGGAAGGGAAAAGAAAAATCAAGTGATTCTGCCAGCATCAAGGAGGGAAGAAGTGCTAACAGAAATGCACGGAGGTGCTACCGGAAACCACTTTGGAGTAAGGAAGACACTGGACAAGCTGAGGCAGCGGTTCTACTTGGTAGGCTATCACGAGGATGTTGTAGACTGGTGTCGACGTTGCACTAAGTGCGTAGCAAGTAAAGGGCCCAGCCGAAGAACCCGCGGTGCAATGAGACAGTACAATGTGGGAGCGCCGTTCGAAAGGATAGCAATCGATATAGCGGGACCTTTTCCTAAATCCAAGAGAGGAAATCGCTACATTCTGGTCGCAGCGGACTACTTCAGCAAGTGGACAGAGGCTTACGCTTTACCAAATCAGGACGCGTCCACGGTAGCTGAAGCTTTAGTAAACAACATGTTCAGCCGTTTTGGAATACCGCTGGAATTGCACTCCGATCAGGGAAGGAATTTCGAGTCCAATCTGTTCAAGATGGTCTGCGAGATACTCGGTGTCAGGAAGACGAGGACCACACCGCTGCACCCTCAGTCCGACGGCATGGTGGAACGATTCATCAAAACCTTAGGAGGCCATCTGAGGATGTTGGTAAATGAACATCAGGATGATTGGGACGAACATATACCCCTCATAATGATGGCGTACCGATCGGCCGTTCACGAGACCACTGGCCAAACACCTGCGAGCGTTGTGTTCGGTAGGGAGCTGCGGCTACCCAGTGACCTGTTATTTGGCGGCCCGAAGACGGAAGAATCGGATATGGACAGTTATGCTGCGGAACTTCGCCGTAAGTTGAGAGATATACATGGAAAGGTGCGCGACAGGATAAAATTGGAAAGTGACCGGATGAAGACACGGTATGACATGCGGGTCACCGGAAGAACGTTCCAGGAAGGCGAGAAAGTTTGGTTGTATAACCCAGTACGCAAGAAGGGAAGATCCCCTAAATTACAGAACAACTGGGAAGGACCTTACACCATTGTCTCACGACTCAACGACCTGGTGTACCGAATTCAACGCACGCCCAGATCCAAGATGAAGGTGGTACACTTGGACCGATTGCTGCCCTACATCACGAAGGAGACTTCTGTTCGGGACGAACAGTTCTAAGAGGGGGGCAGTGTAACGAAGTTGACCTGGGCGGAGAAGAAAGGCCTAGATTGTTCTAGAGGTTGAACGACCAAAGTCAGTAACAGGCCGCCACTGCATAAACAAAAGGGGCGGTATCTACTTGTGGCAGAAAAGAAAGGCCTAGATTGTTCTAGGGGTTAAGCGACTAAAGCCGGTAACAGGCCACCACTGTGTAGACAAAAGGGCCGGTCTTTATTGAACTAGAAAGGAAAGGGCTAGATTGTTCAAGGAGTTAGTGACCTGTGTAAAAGCCAGCTAAGAGAAAGGCCTCAGTTGGGGTGGTGGCATATGTGTTTCCCAGCCTGTGATTGACAGGTGAGAGGGAGACAGACGGAGTTGGAGAGAGACGGAGAATGGGAGGAGGCGGCTCACAGCTGAGGTGGTGGCAGTATGTTTTCTCCAGCCAATGAACATCAGGAGGGCGTGGAAACTTATGCTCAGAGAGTTGGAGGAGGGCAGTCCCAGTTGGAGGGAGGCACGCAGTTAAAAGGAGGCAGACACAGCTGGAGAAGTCAGTTTTCAATCTAGTTTTCAATCGAGTGTTAATCAAGTTTTTAGAGTTCTTAACGAGTTATTAGAGTTTAGAGTTATTAGCCAAGTTTATGAGTTAGTTTTGAGAGAGTCAGTGTTACGGAGTGCTTCAAAGTTAGCTAGTCAGGCGGTTAGTCAGTTGATGAGTAGAGCTGTGTTAGTGCAGCTGAGACTAGTGCAATTCGGTGCAGTGCGGACCAGTGGTCAGTCGGGGAACAGTTTTGTGGCGTTACGAATTGAGTAAGTAACAGTAAACTGTTGTGACTGTTGTAAATGGTGACTGTAATGAATAGCGTTAGTTGCTTGTAAATGTTAATGTGAGTAATGTTAACGTGTTAATAAATCAGGTTATTACTTACAACTTTAGCGAGTTTTATTATTTAATCAAACCCACATATTTAATAACTAGTGGCAGGCATTAGTTGTGAAAGTAAAGTTATTTTTTTTTTTGGGAAAAACTTTACAATATACTCGTAGCTCAAATTAACCTTCACAAACTTTTTTGTATAATGTAAGTCTTTCCAAATTATATTTATCTATCTATTTAATTTTATGTTGTAGAAATAATTTTTATTTCATTTATTTTTGTATTTTTTATGTTTTTAATTTTATCTATATTAGTGTAATATTCCTTCTGTACAGACCCTGAAGAAGGTAGCAAAAATTTCTGAAACGGTATAAAGCAAAAAAGTTGTTTTTATTTAAGACCGCACCTCGATATTCACCAAAAATCATCTATCAACAACGGTCGAAAAAAACCATAAGCATCATCAAATTTAATAGTGAATACAAACTTATCTGTAAAAATCTGTATATTTGAAACCGAAAATGCCCCCAATAGCTTCAAGCAGTCTATAATTTTTCCATTGCACAAGAAAGCACATAATTCCTACCGCTTTATCGCACACTGAGTTTATGTGTTTGGTGAAAGTTAATTTGGAGTCTAACACCAACCCGAGGTATTTAACTTCCTTGCTCCACGGAAGGGAGTCGCCGTTAATTTGGACAAATCTATTCACAGCCGGTCTGCGGCGTGTAAACAAAATAATTTGTGTCTTGGCATGGTTTGGCCTTATTTTCCATTTTGCAAAGTATTTGAAACATTTTTCAAGGGCTATCGATAATTGCCTGGCTATTGTGTCAACTCTGAAGGAAGAAATAAAGAAGGCAGTATCATCAGCAAACAGGGAGCAACTGGATTTGAGTTTCAGCTTGGTGACGTCATTAATAAAAATGTTGACAAGTGTAGGCCCCAGGACTGAGCCTTGGGGAACACCAGCTTTAATTAACCTCACACCTGAAACTGTGGTACCGAGTGCAACGCTGAATTTTCCTTTAGTTAAATAGCTTTGAACAAAGTAAATTAAATATCTCGGAAAGCCATTCTCAATTAATTTATAGATAAGGCCATTGTGCCAAACACAATCAAAGGCTTTTCCCACATCAATCAAAGCCATCCCCGTATGCTTGTTCAGATTAAAGTTGTGCTCTACCAAGTCTGTTACTCTGGCTAACTGGGCAGTAGTCGAATGCCTTGGACGGAAACCAAACTGGCAGGATGATAATAGGCTATTACTGTCAATGAATGAAGTGAGTCTTCTTAAAATAATTTTCTCAGTCAGCTTACTAAGACAAGGAAGTAAGGAGATTGGCCGATAACTGCTTGTTAAAGAGGGGTCTTTACCAGGTTTAGCAATGACAATAATTTTTGCCATTTTCCATATATCAGGAAAGTAGCCGAACATAATAATGTGATTAATTATTTTAGTAAGGTGGATTAGACACTTTTTGGAAATGTTTTTCATAATTTTGGAATTTATTCCGTCTATGCCGGGGGCTTTGCTATTTTTTAATCTTCTTATTTCTCTTCCTAATTCTTTTGGTGTTGTTAAGATACATTCATCAGGTTTTAGATGTGGAGTGAAATAATTTTTAGCGACTGAGATTACTTTACGGGTAAAGGTAGGAACACCTAAGCTAGAATTCATAATGTGCACTTTCTCAAAGAAATCTGCTAGTGTGTCGGCCTTGTGTTGAGGACTGTATGCATAATTATTAGGAATAAGAGTCTGGTTAATATTGTGTAGATTGTTATTTAATGAAAGTGGAGGGATGACAGTAGATTTGTGCGCATGGCTTTGATAAGTTTGTACAGCTTAGGGTCGTGAGGAGAGAGTTTAGAGAGCATTTTGTTCCATGAAGAATTTCTATGAATAAATAAAATCTGGGAATTATACTTTATGAGCTTGTTTAGTAAGTTCTTCATCCAGGGAAGACGATGTTTAGAGAAGGCCTTCTTGACAAGGTTCTTTACTTTTATTAGGAACAAGATGGACAGTGGCAACTGCTGCGATTTGTTTGTTACAGTACATGTAGGGATGGATTTGTTAGCTGCGTCTATTATTACTTGTTGAAGTGTTCCAACTAGTTGGTCAATGTCTTTGCAATTAGATATAGGGGGATTAATCGATAGCTGTTCATCAAGTAACGACCTAAAATTCCTCCAGTCAGCGTCCCTATAGTTAACACCTGTCTGGGCTGGAGCAGACTCATTTTTCCACATAGATTGAGAATAACTGGATTGTAATCAGAAGAAAGGGCACAGTGGGTGTGAGATTCTATAAGATATGGAAAATTCTTGATTAATGCTAGATCAAGGACACTCGGCCGTGCATTAGGACGATCCGGATAGAAGGTAGGTTTGTCTGGTGTTACAATCGCAAAATTGTATTTGAATGATAATTCAATCAAAGATTTTCCATTTCTGTTGTTACAAAAGCAATTCCAAGCAATATGCTTTGCATTAAAATCTCCTAAAATAATTACATACCTATGCAAGTCTAACATAGCGAGTAAATCCTTGTCATCTAGTTTGCAGGAAGGAGAAAGGTAAGCAGAGATAATCAGTACATCAAAGCTATCAAATTGAACTACAATACCTACGGCTATTAAAGAATTTAAGGAAGGCATTACAATAGGATAGTGTTTAATATTATTCCTAATTAGGATAGCAACCCCTCTGCCAGAATCATTTCTGTAAGCTACATAACCATTAGATTTTAGTTTATGTTTGTTTTTTAACAGAGTTTCACTAAGTGCAATTATGTTTATATTATATTTGTCGACATAATGTGAAAATTCTAAAATTTTATTAATGATGGATCTTGAGTTCCAACACATTACTTTTGTTATTGGGATCATATTAAATTAAAAACAAGATCAGCGATAACACTAACTTTACTTATTGCATCAGGAGCTAACCTTAGTTTCTCTACGCAGTTCCTTATCTGTAAAAGTAAGTTCTTTAAATTAAAAGAAGATAATAGAGACTTAACATCATGCAATAAGCTAAGCAAAGAAAAGTCAGAAGAGTTAGTAGAAGATTCATCAGAAGCTCTCGTGCCCCATGCAGAGGGGGGCACTTTGCCGATAGGTTGATGTTGCGCGGCTGCGCCCCATGCAAGATTAGAGCTGGACTTTGGAAGTGACGGGAAGTCAGAAGAATCCATCTGAAATGCAGGCTTAGAAAGTGATTTACTCTGTTGAGCTCGTTTAGGATGCGACTTCATGTGCTTTTGCAAAACGTAACAACTCTTGTGGTTTGCAGTGTGGGAACCTCCACAGTTCACACATACTGGTGGATTATCTACTGGGGTTGTACATACTTCCGTTAGGTGGTCACCAGCGCACTTGAGACATTTTGGTTTGCGATAGCAATTTTTTGCTATGTGGTTGAACGACTGACATCTATAACATTGCGTTACTCCAGAAAAGTTTTTATATCGCTCCCATGAAATAATACATCCACATATCTTGTTGTTGTCCACAACATATTTAATAGTTACGTTTTTGTCGAAAGTAGCTATAAAGAGCGGATATTTTATGATTGTCCCCATTAAATCTTTTTTCGTCATTTGAGATACTGTAACGAAGTTGACCTGGGCGGTGAAGAAAGGCCTAGATTGTTCTAGAGGTTGAACGACCAAAGTCAGTAACAGGCCGCCACTGCATAAACAAAAGGGGCGGTATCTACTTGTGGCAGAAAAGAAAGGCCTAGATTGTTCTAGGGGTTAAGCGACTAAAGCCGGTAACAGGCCACCCCTGTGTAGACAAAAGGGCCGGTCTTTATTGAACTAGAAAGGAAAGGGCTAGATTGTTCAAGGAGTTAGTGACCTGTGTAAAAGCCAGCTAAGAGAAAGGCCTCAGTTGGGGTGGTGGCATATGTGTTTCCCAGCCTGTGATTGACAGGTGAGAGGGAGACAGACGGAGTTGGAGAGAGACGGAGAATGGGAGGAGGCGGCTCACAGCTGAGGTGGTGGCAGTATGTTTTCTCCAGCCAATGAACATCAGGAGGGCGTGGAAACTTATGCTCAGACAGTTGGAGGAGGGCAGTTCCAGTTGGAGGGAGGCACGCAGTTAAAAGGAGGCCGACACAGCTGGAGAAGTCAGTGTTAATCGAGTTTCAATCAAGTTTTAGAGAGTTTTAGTCAAGTTCGGAGTTAGTGTTGAGAGAGTCAGTGTTGCGGAGTGCTTCAGTGGTAGCTAGTTGGGCAATTAGTCAGTTGATGAGTAGAGCTGTGTTAGTGCAGCTGAGACTAGTGCAATTCGGTGCAGTGCGGACCAGTGGTCAGTCGGGGAACAGTTTTGTGGCGTTACGAAGTGAGTAAGTAACAGTAAACTGTTGTGACTGTTGTAAATGGTGACTGTAATGAATAGCGTTAGTTGCTTGTAAATGTTAATGTGAGTAATGTTAACGTGTTAATAAATCAGGTTATTACTTACAACTTTAGTGAGTTTTATTATTTAATCAAACCCACATTATTTAATAACTAGTGGCAGGCATTAGTTGTGTAAGTAAAGTTTTTTTTTTTTTAGAAAAACTTTACATTGGTGTCAGAAGTGGGATATAGTAAAACCGCTAGACGAGTAAGTGTTGATTTTATTAGATCGGGTAAATTGCTGGAAGTTCTAGAAAACCGACGAGTGTTGTATGCCCGTGAGTACTAAGAAGCCCAGCATGGAAGAGTTAATAGCAATGATGAAGGAGATAAAAGAATATCATAGGAAGTGGAAAGACGGAATGATAGAAGATATGAGAAACTGGCGGAACGAGATGAAAACAGGCCATGACGGAATAAAAGGTGAAAAGGTCCAAGAAGCAGACAACATCCAAGAAGAAGACGAAGGCAGGAAGGATGACGCAGATAGCAGGTCGGAATGTACAGGTGAACTTGACCAGGTTAAAGGAAGAAATAGCCTTGTAGAAGTTCAAGAATCTGCGTGGTCAAAAGAAAGCATAGGAGCGCTGGAAAACTGCAGCGGACAGGAAGAGCAAGACCGAGGTAAGAGTACCATTATTGTTCAACCAGGAGTGGAATGGAGCCCTGAAGCGACCAGGGAGGAACAACTTCTGGGTGAGGATACGGGGCCTGTGCTCAAGTGTCAGAAGGAAGCGGTCCGGAAAGTGGTCCCCAGCAGTCGGATAGTACCGAGCTACTGTGCCCAGCGGAATTCGCTCGCCATTGAAATGGGCATTTTGTCGCGAGACCGGAAAAGTGTGGACAGGAAAGAAGAGGAGCTGTCGGGAATTCACGAAGGTATCACCGGGAGTCACCTTGGAGTGAAGAGGGCATGGGCCAAGCGGAGGCAGCGGTTCTCTTTGGTAGGCTACCACGAGGACGGTGTAGACTGGGGTAGTCGTAGCACCGAGTGGGTAGCAAGAAAGGGAACCAGCCGGAAAACCAATGGCGCCCTGAGGCAGGACAAGGTTGGGTTACCGCTCAAGAGGATAGCCTTCGATATGGCAGGACCTTCTCCTGATTCCAGAAGAGAGATACGCAACATTCCGGTTGTGAAGGACCACTTCAGTAAGCGGGCAGAGGCCCACGACTTAGCAGGTCAGGACTCGTCACCGGCATCGGCGGTCTACCAGATCCTCGGCGTCAGGAGGAAAAGGACAACGCCGCTACACCCTCACTCTGACGGCATGGTGGAGCAACTCAACAAGACTCTAGGAGGCCATCAGAGGACTTTGGGGAAAGATCAACAGGAGAATAGGGACGTACACACACCCCCCATAATGATGGTGTACCGATCGGCAATTCAGGAGACCGAGACCGAGGGCCGAACACCTGCCAGCGTTGTGTTCGGTAGGGAGCTTCGCCTACCCAGTGAACTTTTATTTGGCAGCCCAGAGACGGACGAATCGGACGGTGACAGCTATGCTGGGGAACTTCGCCGTAAGTGGAGAGCTGCACGTGGAAAGGCACGCGGCAGGAAAAAAACTAGACAGCGACCGGACGAGGACATCGTATGACAGGCAGGTCATTGGAAGAACGTTCCGGAGAGGTGAGAAAGTTTTGTCGTACAAGCGTGTCCGCAAAAAGGGAAAACCTCCTAAGTTGCTGGGTAGGATCTTACACCACTGTCTCACGGCTCAACGACCTGGTGTAACGGATTCTACGCACGCCCAGATCCAAGATGAAGGTGGTACACTTGGACCGATTGCTGCCCTACATCACGAAGGAGACTTCTGTTCGGGACGAACAGTTCTAAGAGGGGAGCAGTGTAACGAAGTTGACCTGGGCGGTGAAGAAAGGCCTAGATTGTTCTAGAGGTTGAACGACCAAAGTCAGTAACAGGCCGCCGCTGCATAAACAAAAGGGGCGGTATCTACTTGTGGCAGAAAAGAAAGGCCTAGATTGTTCTAGGGGTTAAGCGACTAAAGCCGGTAACAGGCCACCACTGTGTAGACAAAAGGGCCGGTCTTTATTGAACTAGAAAGGAAAGGGCTAGATTGTTCAAGGAGTTAGTGACCTGTGTAAAAGCCAGCTAAGAGAAAGGCCTCAGTTGGGGTGGTGGCATATGTGTTTCCCAGCCTGTGATTGACAGGTGAGAGGGAGACAGACGGAGTTGGAGAGAGACGGAGAATGGGAGGAGGCGGCTCACAGCTGAGGTGGTGGCAGTATGTTTTCTCCAGCCAATGAACATCAGGAGGGCGTGGAAACTTATGCTCAGAGAGTTGGAGGAGGGCAGTTCCAGTTGGAGGGAGGCACGCAGTTAAAAGGAGGCCGACACAGCTGGAGAAGTCAGTGTTAATCGAGTTTCAATCAAGTTTTAGAGAGTTTTAGTCAAGTTCGGAGTTAGTGTTGAGAGAGTCAGTGTTGCGGAGTGCTTCAGTGGTAGCTAGTTGGGCAATTAGTCAGTTGATGAGTAGAGCTGTTTTAGTGCAGCTGAGACTAGTGCAATTCGGTGCAGTGCGGACCAGTGGTCAGTCGGGGAACAGTTTTGTGGCGTTACGAAGTGAGTAAGTAACAGTAAACTGTTGTGACTGTTGTAAATGGTGACTGTAATGAATAGCGTTAGTTGCTTGTAAATGTTAATGTGAGTAATGTTAACGTGTTAATAAATCAGGTTATTACTTACAACTTTAGTGAGTTTTATTATTTATTCAAACCCACATATTTAATAACTAGTGGCAGGCATTAGTTGTGTAAGTAAAGTTTTTTTTTAGAAAAACTTTACAATACTTTAGTTGCTGGGGTACTTTTATCAGCTAAATCCTGGATTATTTCCTCGCACGTTATATTGGGTGGCAAGTTCCTAAGTACTAAACTATGATTGATTTCATCTTTAGGTGTGTAGGTGTGATATTCGAGTTTAGCTGAGGCTACTTCGCTAAGAATTTTGTTATAATCTTCTTTGCATTTTGTCAAAAATATAAGTCTATTGCCTCTGCATTTAACATCGAACTCTTGTTTACATACGGCTCTTAGATTTTTAAGAGTTTCCGAATGATTTTTAATATAACTATAGACCACAATAGGTGGTATTTTGACAATATTTTTAGCCATAGGCGTCTTATTACTAACACTGGGCTGAGGAATACTATCCTCGTCCATGCTCTCCATATCAGAAAGTGGTTCGAAATTATTAGCAGTACTTACAGTAATTTCGAAAGGACTAGCATCGGTTTTCCGTTTTTTCATTTTCACTGCTTGTCGTTTCTCCTTTTCATCAACTTGGTCAGCCGCAATAATTGCTGGTGAAATGCCACTAAGTGGCATCTTTGCTTATTAAACCAACAATATTCAAGAATTGCAATAAACGAGCTGACGAAATTAAAATAAGATAAGTTTGGGCAAAGAAAAGAGACTCTCAATGTAGCACAAAGTTGTAACAGTCAACAGTTCAAAGTACATACAATTGGTAGGAACACTAAATATGTGCCAATGAAGAGGATTAAAATTAATTAACTTAAAAGAAAATTAATTTTGTAACTTCACTATTTTAGCAAACCATATGATTTTTGGAGGGGATGTTAATCTCCCAGAAAACTATAGAGGAATTTCCTCTACAATAGGTAAAATTTATATTGGACTGTTATTACGCAGGATATCCAACTGGATTGCTGATTGTAATATACTTAGAGGATTCCAAGCAGGATTTCGTAAGGAATATTCTACTATAGATAACTTATATAATTTAATATCATTAATAAAAATGAAATTAAGTGTGAAAAGAGGTAAGGTGTACGCCTTTTTCGTGGATTTGTCCGCTGCTTTTGACCGGATAGATCGATATGCTCTTATATATAAGTTGTATCTACAAAGGCCTTCTTCTAAGTGCGTCTGAGCTATTAAAGATTTAAACGCTGATACTGATTACTGTGTAAGGTATCATGCAATCATTTAAAAAAAACATAGGCGTTAAGTAGGGATGCCTCTTAAGCCCATGGTTGTTGTTTTCTTTATTCATCAATGATCTAGAGGAGGCTATTGATTAGGTATCAGAGTGGGCGATGCGAAAATAAAATTTTGGCGTATGCGGACGATCTGGTCCTTTTGGCAACCGATCCCAAAAGTTTACAAACTATGATTAACATGTTCTTCGAGTACTGCAATTCTTGGAATTTGAAAATTAATACAAAGTCGCAAATAGTTTTTCGAAATGGGGGAAGGCCCTCGAAAAATGAGAAATGGAAATTAGATAGCGAACAGGTTACTAATAGGTACAAATATTTGGGAATAATAATATCTTTTATTAATTAATTTAATTATTTTTTATTTTATTTTTGCATAAGCATACAAGTTGTCCATTTTTTTTTACTTTTGCTTATTTGGAGAATTTTACTTTGAAAAATTTACCCGTTTGTATTTATTTTTTGTGTAAATTTTCTATCTCATTTTTTGTATTTTGTATTTAGTTTTTATATTTTATTAGTAATGTACCAAATGTATTTAATTTTATGTATGAGATGACCGACCCCCTGATGGTCGATGATCAGGAAGCAGTCTTTAATAAAGATTATTATTATTATATTTGATATTATCCATTTATTTATTATATTCATTTAGTTATTTAATTTTATTTATTATTTATTTATTTTATTTATTTATTCATTTGCCTCTAAGGCCTGAGCCTTTTACAAACGGAGTTTCAATAAACAAATTACATACATAATATAATAATTAAAATAAATAAACTTGATAATAAAAGTAAAATAAAAACAATATGATTAATGAAATTAAAATAAACAAACAAAAAGCAATAAAAATAGTAAAACAACACCAATAGATTCTGTCCAAAGGAAACAAAAAATATAAAACCTGTTCAAAACACAAAAACAAAACTTTAACAACTGAAATTATTCGTTTAGTAAAAATGACCTTAACTTTAATACACTAAACGCGTAATTATAAGCAATAAGTAATTTTGATTTTTCGCAACTGTACATTAGTTCCAATAGATCTCTTTGCACATCAGTGGGCAGATTACTTTTGAAATAATAAATCCTTATGGAGGCATATAGAGGACAAACAGCAAACAGATGCAAGAAATCCTCTTCAACGTGCATATCACAAACTGTGCACAAATTTTATTTATTATTATTTATTTATTTTTATTTGTATTTTCTTTTCGCCACTTCATATAGCAAGATATTTATATTTCTTATACTGTTTATTGTCAGTCCGCGGTAGTAATTTTATTTTGTTTTAATCTCAGATTTCTTTTTCTATTCAGTTATTATAATTTATTAGACATTTAATTTTATTTAGTCCTCGTTCAGTATTTATTAATCGATTCGTATTATTCTAACTTGTATTATATTCTAATTATATTGTATATTGCTTTAGTATAATAATAAGAATCAATATTTTGTTTTTACGTCGACCTCCAGCAAACGGACTAGTTCCATGCTGTACATTACTTGTTTGATTTTGTTCATGAATATAGTTTTGTTCTGTATTTTTAAATAAAGTATTATTATTATTATTAAAATAGCACAGTTGGAATAACAAATTTCAGAAAATACAATAATTTTTACTAAGTAGAACAGTTTCGCATGATGTACTGCTAGCGTTAAGCGAGCTAGAAAAGGTTGGGAAATGCTGTTCTAGATTGTCTGATTTAGAAAAACTCATGAATAAATTTAATATAACTGCGGATATTTCTTTTGAGAATATGAGTAGTAATTAGAAATCTGAATTTGATAAAATACGTAACCGTTTGTGAAATAAAGTCCAAAAAGGGGAGTATTTTGCAAAGGAAATGACGGAAGGAAGAATTGAAAAACGGGCATGAACGCAATTAAAATTAAAGGTTGGAATAGAGAGGGGGACGCCACCAATCCTCAGAACACCTTTTCACTAGATAATAATTAAACACTTTATTGACAATTAAAATGCCCAAGGCACGGTCATACAATCAGTGGCACAATTAAGCTGTTATTCCGACTGTGCTATTTTAATAATAATAATAATGCTTTATTTAAAAATACAGAACAAAACTATATTCATGAACAAAATCAAACAAGTAATGTATAGCAGGGAGGATACAATATGAAAAAAAGGGACCTGCGTTTTATCACAATGTTGAACAATCAAGGGACTAACTGAATTAATTAATGCCAGGACTTATACCTAATATCTTTTAGTGTTATTGTCGTGCTGGGCACCCACTGAACTTAATCTTATACAACTTATACAAACAAGGAAAGAAAATGTCTATTCTAATTATTCTTAATTGGACTTACATACAGTTACATATCGAGAATGATCATGATCATGACACATAAAACAATTAAAACCATATTTCAACAACCATGGACTCATCACTGGTTAATAACAAAAATGTTCTAAAACATTTTGTTGGAAAAGAGACGCTATCATGGCGGACCACACAAAAACGACTTGGCTACAACTTCCTCGCACATCTTCCTGCTCTCCCAACCTACGTCACCAACCCCTACTCCGTCATTACCCAGCACCGACAACCGACACTGGGCACTCTCCGAATATTCCAGTCAGGGGCATCCACTTTGAGAACCAAACATCCTCCCCCGCATTGGACTCACAGAGATCCACTTATTGAGTTGGCAGGGGGCACAGCTTCCGGATAGGCCGACTGATAATCCCTGATGGAGTCTTAACCTCTGCCACTCGTGCCACTTCGTCTCTTCCATAGTGGAGCTTGGCGATCCGTCCGACTGTCCACAGCAAGGGGGAGGTTGTCATCCACTACAGTAACTATCTGACCCTCAGTCGCCGGGAAGGAGGGTGAATGTCACTTCAACATAGTTTGTTGGTCGAGGAGATACTCCCGATGCCATCTTTTCCAGAACTGGCCGACTGTAAATTGCACTATTGCCCATTTAGACCGGAGGGCGGTGCGCGGCGTCAGGGGGTCACCGGTTGGCAGGGCTGTCAGCGGTCGCATTATTAAAAAATGGCCGGGCGTCAAAACCTGGAGATCATCTGGTGAGGAGGACACAGCAGTAAGTGGTCGGGAGTTCAAAATGGCTTCAATTTGACACAGGATGGTAAGAAAGCACTTCATTGTAGGCTCTTGAGTGCCTAACGTGACCTTCAGTAATCTTTTTGCTGATTTGACAGCAGCTTCCCACAAGCCTCCAAAGTGTTGCGCTCTAGGAGGGATGAAGTGCCACTCAATCCCTCGTTTGTTGGACTCTCTTAGAATGGCCTCCTGAGACTTGGGGTCGTTTAGTAGCGTGGATACTTCTTTGAGTCTTCTTTTGGCTCCGACAAAGTTAGTGCCATTATCCGACCAAATGTGGCTTGGCACACCTCTTCTGGCCACAAAGCGGTTCAGGGCAGCCAAAAATGCTTGCGTTGTGAGGTCTGTAACTAACTCCAGGTGTATGGCCTTGGTGGTAAAGCAGACAAAAATGGCGAGGTAAGACTGGAGGACCTTGGTTGAACGCAGGGATGCAATTTTCACGTTGAAGGGGCTTGCATAGTCTATACCAGTGGTGGTGAAGGGTGGTGAAACGCTGGCTCTTCCTTCTGGTAGTTGACTCATAAGCGGGTTGAAGAGTGTTGGCTTGATGCTGAAACACTTGTTACAGGCTGATAATTGTCGGCGGACATCATTTTTTCCATTAACAATCCAATATCGACTTCGCAGAAATGCGTGAGTGGCAGTGGGACCTACATGGAGGTTGGAGATGTGGGCGTCTTGTACGACTAGGGCCGTGAATGGGTGTTGCGAGGGCAACAAGGCAGGGTGCTTCTGAGATTCGGGGACATCGGACAGTCTGAGTCTCCCTCCAACTCGCACACTCCATCAGTGTGCAAAAATAGGCCTAAGATTTTGACTAGACGTAGTTTCGCATGATTTACTGCTAGCGTTAAGCGAGCCAGAAAAGGTTGGGAAATGCTGTTCTAGATTGTCCCAGGCTTTGTTGGCTAGCTCATTCTAGTGGCTCCTTAGCGAGCTTGATGTTCTTATCATCTCTCAAGTGATGGCGCTAAAGTCAATTTGTTACGTTTTTTAGAACATTTCTAATTGGCAGAAATTACGAGCTAAAGTATGAATGTTGATTTGTGTACCTTTTGTAGTTTAATCAATCCTTATATTTAACTTTTTAAACTAAGTTTTTGTAAAGGAGATTTACTTTAAATAAGATTGAGAGTTAGAAAGTTTGATCTGTGGTTGAAAAGACAGTGTATGTGCCCAATGTTACCTAACATTGTAATGGTTCTATTTGAATTATTACTTCTTCAATTTGGCCGTTCGAAAAAGATATTTGACAATTTTTTTGAAATTGTAATCCATCAATGCTCGGCCTAAATTTGTTTCGGGCTTTATGTCAGGTCTGGCTTTCAGTGTGCCTTGCTTGTACAGAAAGTAGTTAATTTCGTTCTCAGACAAGCGCCAAGTTTGTAATTCTTCTCTAAAAATGTATTTCATATACTCTAAATCTGGTAAAACAAAAGTAATAAAAATTCTTGTTAGTACGTATTAATATACAATATACAAAGAGGGTATAATATACAATTATGGTACTAATTACAATTTAAGCAGTGGAGAAAAATTATACTAAAATTAATTGTTAAATCAATTCTTCATGAATGCAATCTATTGTGTAAAAACGTAATTATTATTTTACTCTTCCTCCCCAGAGAAGGTGGTATCATTATAGTTAGTGTAACTTTGTATTGAAGCATGCTGTAAAGGAAACCAGTTCAGTTATTCAAGTAACAAAACTAACAATACATACATATACGACAGTGCAGCCGCTCTTTAGCTTTTTATACTGTCATAGAACGTTCTGAAATCCTATAGACGCTTACAGCAAAAGCTAAACAAAAGCTAAGAAACATTACTCAGTAGCATTTCACATTATTTCTACCAGCTCTTAGCTGGGCTCTTATTGTGGCTCCCTGGCGAACTAGAGGTTCTTTCAAGAGATAGCGCTAAAGTCACTTTTTTACACTTCTCTCTTAGAACTGTTCGTCCCGAACAGAAGTCTCTTTTGAGTCGTAGGACAGCAATCGGTCTAAGTGTACCTCTTCATTATGGATCTGAATTCGGTACGCCAAGTGCTGAGCCCGTGAGATAATGTTGTTAGATCCTTCCCAGTCATTTTGTAACTTAGGATCTCTTCCCTTTTTGCGGGCCGAGTTATATAACCAAACTTTCCTTCTTGTAATGTTCCATCGGAGATCCGCATGAAATACCGTGTCTTCGTCCGGTCACTTTCAAACCTTATCTTGTTGCACACCTTTCCATGTACAGCTCTCAACTTACCTCAAAGTTCCTTTGCATAGCTGTCCTCGTCTGTTTCTTCGGCCTCCGAGCTGCCAAATAGAATAACACTAGTAGTCGAAGCTCTCTGTCGAACACAATGTTTGCAGGAGTTCGGCCATGGTACGCCACCATTGTGAGAGATATGTGTCATTTTATATAAGTATATTTAATTTTATGTATATATAGTCCGAACATATCAGACATTAATCGAACGAAACTTTATTAACAACCTCCCAAAAAGGCTGTTCACCAAAGGTGAGTCAGACGACATCCTCCCAAAAATTTAGGTACAAAATATATGTTAAGTTATCTATTAATATTGGTACATTTAATGTAAGGACTTTGTTTGTAGAGGATCGTTTAGTTGAGCTTGAACATGCATTATTGAAAATAGATTTAGACATTCTCGGTATATCAGAAATAAAAAGAGGTAAAGAAAATATTAGTAGAAAAAGTGGAAGTAGTATGCATTTGCGGGTTCTGTGTCATTTTTTTGGGCACGCGACTCCGTCGATCTGGATGGCGGTATAGGCCACGCCCACCCCCACCCATCTGGAGGGGTTTAAGCCACGCCCACCCCACTACAGTGCCATAACATCGAACTGGAGAGGTATATATGACACCTCCCACATATGGCTAATAAATAACGAGACTGCACCCGCAAGGGTGTACCCCCGCCATTGGGGTATACCCCCGCCCCCGCCACGACCCCCGCTCATAGGGGTGACCCCCGCGGGTATACCCCCGCCCACGCCTTCAAGGGGTGAACCCCCGCTCCTAGGGGAGGACCCCCGCTTCCAGAGGTGTTCCCCACCTCTCATCTCATACGTCACAGGTGTCTGATAAATAATGAGACTCGTAGGGGTGTAATAATACATAAAACTTGTAATCTATGTATCCCTTCAGGAGACATCTCCATTCTTACAATTCATAAAAAACTTTATGAAATCATGTTTTTTAAACTTCTCGGCCTTTTAGCTAAGATCAAAGTGTAGATATAATCTATCTAATACAAACCTACTCGTATGCAAAGAAACAAATGCTACGCGACAATGCTAACCTAATTATTGCCTTTAAAATGGATGAATTAAATTTAAAACATATTTACGATGATCATGTAAGTGCTGACATGAAATTTGACACGTTTAAGGAGTTGTGCAGACTATGTTGGTGTGATAAGTATGGATTTTTGGTGATTGATAAGGAGAAACCGCTGAATAGTGGTAGATATCGTAAGATGTTTAACGTGTAAATTAGCGACATATCCAATTAGATCACATAGTATTAAGATGGATCGTGAAATGAAAACAACGGAAAATATGCTCAAAGCGGTCAACTCGTTGAAACGTAAATATAAACTACTGAAACATCATGAACATGAACAAGAGACTTCTTATTAAGAAACAATTGAAACCCATTATAGAACCGCTAGAACAATTGAATTGAATTCGATTAAATAGAACCTGAATTAGACTCATAACTCAATTTGGGGGAATCAGAGCGGGATTCGCATTACGGTATAAAAACAACTGGCTCTAAAATGATGATGATAGGTAATAAAGAGATTCAACGAGATGGTGGTGATTTCATTGTTGACAAACAACATCGATTCAAGGGAACAAAAGGGTTATATGAATTATTGTTTAAAAAACAACCGCAGCATTATACCGATGCAGATTTAAAGGCTTACAAACAGATTTTGATAATATCGAACGCACATAAACGCCACTACAGTGATGAGAAACGAATTAATGCTAATCGTGGGAAAAAAATATGCTTCTATCATACCGAAATTATTTCCCAAAGTTGGTACAGGCGTTGTGCGCGATGGGTTCATGCAAGATGCTGGGGAGGTAACTTATGAATACTATAATGACCCCAATGAACTGGTCGGTAGGTTAAGATTATGTATAGCCTCGCAGAAAAGTGGTAATAATCGGTTGGGAAATGAAATACTTTCAATTATAAGCGAATTGAAAGAGGATGGATACATCAGTTAAGCAGCAGCAGCAGCAACAACGACGCCGATGCCTATCGATAAATTTGGAAGAACGTTTTTAGACACCTATAACGTGGATAATGATATCTATATTGATTTCAAAAATAAATCATTAACCGGTGTTAATCACCGGAAAAAGGATCTGGATGTGGTTAATAAAGCTTACCTGGAAACTAAATTGAACAGCCTTCATGAGGAATTTGTCACTAAAACATATCTGGATCAGGCCATAAAAGATTATGACGAGAAAAGAGTGAAAATTGTGCAAAAACTATTACGTGATAATCGTATTTGCAACGATTAGAAATAGTGTTTGGCCGGAACATGCTTATGTTTCCATAAAGGTGCTTAAGGATCTTTTTATTTATTAAAGCGAGGATGTCAAATCAAATCAAATCAAATCAAATTTATTGCTTCTAAAAATGTAAATTTTACAGCAAGGAGTTCAACATATTTAACAAAACTTTCTACTTAAATCTAAACTAAATAATAGTTATTCTCACAGATGCACAAAAAATAAAGAGAATTTTTTTTTTTATCTTTTGATACAAAAACATACCTATATACGATAAATGTAACAAAACATTGGCAAGAGGACATAAAAATATAAAGAATACAGAGACTTTCTAACATTATATAAGAACTTTGACTCTTTGTACAGTTACCGCAACTATTTTTTACGATTTAATTTACTAATTAATATTATTTATTTATTCTGAAAATGGAACATTTCAACTTAAAATTGTTTTTGCTTTTTAATGTCTGTTTAATTTCTAATTTATAACCAGGGTTTCAATTTTTTTCTAATTTCTAAACATTTTATGACAAAGTAATATAAGTTTTTAATTTCTAACTCTGAATAGGGATTCAAGATTATATCTAGCGCATCTAACTTTAAACCCGGCAGCTTGTCAAAATACTTAATTCTAAGTGCGCTAAATGTACGGCATTCCAACAGAAGATGCTCAAGCGTATCCAATGAGCCACCTTTACAGAATGAGCAATTTTCAGTAGGGTTGAAATCATGTTTATCATCTTTAATCACTATTCTTGGGTATTTTTTATTTGCCAGTCGGATCTGTGCTATTAGTTTTAGAAAGTGCAACGGAAGTTTTAGGGACAGGTAGAACGGTGCGGAATTATACTGACTCACAAACCTAATGTAGCAGTTGTATCTTGTTTTGAATAAAGATTCTAGATCAATACTAATAAGATGATTTTTGTAAGCATTTAATAAATTATTTTTGTTTTTTCTTATTTCATTGTAGTCCTGAGAGATCCATAAATGAGTGGCTCCTATTTTAGTTAAATAATTGTACAATAAGGAACACCAGTTAAAAGGAATTTGTGTATTACCAATTAAATTTATGAGGCGATTTAGGCATAATTTTTGAATACGATTATCATTCATTCCAAGCAATGTTATCCACCATGATAGAACCCTCTTAAATATGTGATAGTTGATATGAATTCTGTTAAGTTCATGTCTAAGTAACGCATCAGGAGTTGATTTTGGCAGCTGTAAGAGTGATTTGAAAAATTTAATTTGTACTTTTTCCAAGATTTCCGCATAAGGTGACGCCCAAATTTCCCCACAATATAGCAATACGCTATTTACCATCGAATCAAATAGTACTTCCTTAGTCCTCCATGCATCTGATTTTCCTTTGGATAGTATTTGTTTCACGTTTGCAGCTGCAGTTATGCTCATTGATTTGTTATATTCACTCGCTCTTCTAAATTTTCCACTTGATGAAAATATAATACCGAGGTATCTGAATTCTCTGATTAGTTCCATTTCTTTTTTCTTGAAAATAAATTTCTTCTGTTTTCCTAATTTGCCCTTATGAAAAGGTATTATTTTACTTTTGGCTACATTAACATTTAACAAGTTGTTTTCACAATATTTTTCAAGCAAATCCAGTTTTAACTGCACGTCTATCCAAGAGTAACCTAGCAGAACTATATCATCAGCATAAAGAAGCATGATGACATCCTCCTTTTCGTTAATTGCTACGCCTGTCACACCATGGTCCCTAAAGAAAGTTACTACATCAAACAGAAAAATGGAAAATAAGGAAGGGCTGAGGTTCTCTCCTTGCAGTACCCCCTCTGATACCCTGAACTCCTTTGTCTGTCTACCATCGCTTTCTATAAACACAGAGGCATTATCATAGAGATCCTTCATGATGTTTACAACCTTACCGTAGATACCAGCTTTGTTGAGTTTGTTCCATAGTATTGTGTGTGATAGGGAATCAAAAGCCCTTTGTAGGTCTATGAATATTCCGTAAATTTTTGCCCCTCTTTTTCTTAAATTTACATTAACTACTGCAGATAAAGCAAATAATCCGTCCCTACATCCTCTGTGCTGACGAAATCCAAGCTGCTCTTCAGGCAAGATGTCCTGCTGCTCAACCCAGACATTCAGTCGATTAGCAATTATTCTGGTAAATATCTTCACCACATTATTAATAAGAGCTATGCCTCTATAGTTAGCTGGGTCGAATGGGTCTTCTTTCTTATGTATCATCTTTAGTTTAACGCTGCCCCAACTGGTTGGTACTTTTTCTTTCTCCCAAATCGTTTTATACAAATTAAGCAAATAATGAACCCAATTCGGTGGTAGTAATTTAAAACATTCGTTAGTTATTCCGTCGTTACCAGGAGACTTATTACTTTTAGAATGTTTTATGCTTAATAACAATTCTTCCATGGTAAGATCATTATCCAAAAAAGGGTGCTTATTGGACATAAGTGGCCTAATTGGTGTGCAGCTCAAGGGATAAGAAGTTGCTAAAAAATTCCCCCATGTCTGTATGTCGATGGGACATTTCCTAAATAATGATTTTTTCCTCAAACTATTTACGACGCACCAAAAGTCTTTACCATTTTTCGTATTCATTAGCTTTAATTTATTTATTTCATAATAATTAGTTTTAGAAAGGGATATTGTTTTCTTATAATGTTTTTTTGCTGCTATAAATTTATCAACATGCTCCTACTTAAAACCCGATTTTTGACAAAGTTTAAATGTATTTTTAACTTCCTTTTTTGCTCTAAAACAATCGCCATTGAACCAGTTTTTATTCTTGTTAAATATACAATTGTTTGTTCTAACTACCTTGTTACGTCACCTCTACAAATACCTCTGGACAAGGCAAGCTCAGTGGAGACGGGGTGGGTAAGGAGAAAAGGGGAGACAAGGAAGAGGAAATATGATGACTACTAATAATACTAAGGGAAAAGAAAAACAACAAAATAAGTAAAATTAGAATTAAAAAAAAAGTAGTTACCTAGTAACCGCTCTTCGGTTAGCGAACCTGCGTTGTGCGACTCTATAGGCCGATACTCTAACTATACGGCTACACTAATGTAGCAATAATTAATTAATGCCAGCTATGCTTATAATGTGATTGCACAGCAAAAAAAATAACAACTGGAATAAATAAAAAAAAACTTCTGAATTAAGGTTATAATTGAACTAGAAGACGGAAAAGTTCCTTTACAAAAAAAAACGAATCTACTAATTAATACTAACTTAGAAGAAATTACATCCGCAGCTTGAGCTAATAAAATTAATCCAATAACCAAAATTATATCTAACACTCCTAAAAAGATAGTCCCGATTCAAAATTAAGTTCCACACTTACGTAGTATATTACCAGGCCTGGTCGTCGTTGTCCTTTCTCCAGTCTTCTTCTTAGATGACCATTACTTTTCTTCTGCCCTCCGAGAAACGAATAGTTCTTCACTCAGCAATTTATTCTATAGAGATTGCAGAGGGAAGAGCGAAATCCGCCTGACTACTTCCTTTTATTTAAATTCTTCTCTCCTTTCTCCAAGACAAGGTATACCTATTTTTTCCTCCTTTTTTTCTCAATTCAGATCGCATCAGTCTCTAACCCCATATGATCCTCTCGTCGCTTGTCTTTTTTTCCGCTGCCCTCTTCACACAACCCTGTGCTCTTCTCAATATAATTTATCAGCCATACATTCTTCATTTCTCTTGAACAAATTTCCTGGACTCATTTTCTTAATCCTAAATTTTCCCTAACCCTAACTAAATAGATAGAAAAAAATTTAGAAATAACTATAGTCATACTGCCCGAATTGTTTTCGTTTTGAGAAGCTGTTACATCGTAACATTCCCTCTCCTTCCTGAAGAAAGAACAGACAGGCAAGGATAAATAAATATATTAAACAAATAAAGGAATATAATAATAAAGGAATATAATAAATACGATTTAAATAAAATAAGGTAAGGATAAAAAAGAAGATAATTTGAAGGGTAAGTCCAGGGGCTAAGGCCTGAGCAGGTTGCTGGGTGCTGTGTTCTACAAGTTATCAAGCTTCTGGTTGCGGCTTCATATCCTTTGGGTGCCAGATTCCTAACTTCCGGCCATTTTCATCTCCTAATTCGTAAGCGGTGTTGGATAACTTCTGTAACACCGTACACTTCTTGTATTTCGGCGCTAACTTACTGGAAAAATCTTCAGAGGCGTCAGACAAGACAAACTCCCTCTTCCATACAACCTGTCCCGGTGCATAACTCACTTCTCTTCTTCTCAGGTTGTAGGTTCGCTTGGCTTTCTCATAGGCGTAGGTCAGATTCTTCACTACCTCACTCCACAAATATTTTACCTTGTTAAATTTTTGGGCGAATACCTCTCTTGCCGCGACGTCCATTTCCTCTGGGTTGGTTAAATTCTGCTGGGCGTTGTCTTTGCATACCTGTAGTTCTCTCCCAAAATTCAAATACACGGGTGTATACCCCGTACTCTCATGTTTTGCAGTCCTTAGAGCGAATGCTATTTTCTGCAGCATTTTATCCCAATGTTTCTGGTTATCGCTGATGTATGCCCTGATGGCTGTCTTAACGACGCGGTTTACTCTCTCGGTGGGGTTGCTCTGCGGATGGTAGTAGGGTGTCCGAACTGCCTTTACCCCGTAGTTCTCTAATAATTTCGTAAACTCCTTACTCAGGAACTGGGAGCCATTATCGGTTATAGCGACCTTTGGTGCTCCAAACACTAAAAAAACTTGGTCTTCCACAAATTTCGCTATAGCCTTTGAGGTGGCCTGCCTCAATGGGTGAAGTAGCACATATTTCGTAAAATAGTCGCAAACCACTAGAATGTATCTGTGTTGCTGAGAACACCTGGGCAGTGGACCCATAATATCCATGGTGACGACTTCCCATGGCTGCGAAACTTTGCGTTGTCCCCCATAATACCCAGCAGGTTTCTGCTGCTCTGGCTTATTCGCCATGCAGGTAGAACAACGCCTAACGTACCGTGCCACATCGTCATGCCTGGCCAATAGTATCTCTGCGATATCCTCCCCTTAGTCTTGAAAATCCCTAGGTGCCCCGCCGTCGGATTATCGTGGCATTCCTTCAATACCTCCATCCGCTGATATTTTGGGATGACCAACTTCCAGGGGTCTTCTGATTCTAAAAAATCCTTGGCGTCCTTGACATATTTCCGAAGTACTCCACTGTCTAGATTCCATAAGGGGTACTTTTCGGGGAATGCTTCTACTTCGACTTTCATCTTTTCATACCAGGCATCACGCCTAGCAGAGTCTGTAATAGCGCTGAGTAACCCCTCGTTCACTCTAGAGAGTGCGTCAGCCGCCTTATTCAACTTCCCGGCACGATGTACGATTTCAAACTCGTGTTCCTGTAACTGCAGAGCCCACCTTCCTAGCCGGCCACTGGGATCTTTCAACGCCATTAACCACCTTAGAGAACTGTGATCTGTGATGACCGTGAACTTCATGCCCTCTAGGTATGGCCTAAATTTCTTAATTGCCCACAGCACGCATAAACATTCTAGTTCCGTTGCTGAAAACTTCTTCTCCGCGTTTGTCAGTGTTCGGCTGGCATAAGCAATGGCTTTCTCACCGTCTTCGAAATTCTGACTGAGAATAGCTCCCAGTCGATGCGTCAGTCTGGAGGACAAATGGGCGCTCGAAGTCAGGGCAGGTGAGTATTGGCGCTGAGACCAGTCGATTTTGTAGCTACTGTAGTGCTCTTTCCTGCCGGTCTTCCCACACAAACTTCTTGTTTTTCTTTAGCAAATCCGTTAACGGAGAGACTAAAGTTGAAAAGTTGGGCACGAATCTCCTGTACCAACTTGCTAACCCTATAAACCGCCTTACCTGTTTTGCAGTTGTAGGTCTAGGGAAGTTCAGAATAGCGGACACCTTTTCTGGGTCTACCCCGAGGCCATCCTCGTTTACTATATATCCTAAGTAGCGAAGTTCGCTCCTACAAAACTGACACTTTTCCCATGATAATGTCAGGCCAGCCGCTCTTAACCACTCGAGAACATCTTCTAATACTTCTCGATGCTTCTGAAAAGTAGGTGTGACGATAATGATGTCATCCAAGTATGCGAAGACGTATGGTTCTAGCGTGGGTCCTAATGTATTATCTATAAGCCTTTGCCATGTGGCAGGGGCATTATGTAGACCAAACGGCATGCGGCGAAATTGGTACAACCCTCTATGCGGTACGGTGAAGGCCGTGCGCTCTCTGCTATTCTTCTCCACAGGGATCTGCCAATATGCGCTCTTGATGTCCAAGGAGGAGAGATACCTACCGTTTCGTAACCGGTCTAATATTGCAGACACATACGGTAAAGGGTATGCGTCTCGCTTGGTGACTTTGTTCACTGCCCGATAATCCACGCAAAAGCGGTACTTCCCATCCTTCTTCTTTACCATGACCACTGGTGATGACCACCCGCTACTTGATGGTTCCACTATCCCATCCTCCAGCATCGCATCCAGTTCCTTATTTATGACCTCTTGTATAAAGGGAGACACTGGGTAGTATCGCTGTTTCAGTGGGGGTGGATCTCCCGTGTCGATGATATGTTCCACCCGATCCGTACAGCCCAGATGAGGTGGTGATGCTTCTCGGAACTTCTTGGTGACTGCTCGCAGTTCTTCTCTCTGCTTGCTCGTTAGTCTCTCGTAGCTGATGACTCCAGTATCTGTAGATACACAGGCTAGGGCCGGATCCCCTGACTTATAGGTAGCCTTAGCTATGTCCACCACAAGTGACATTTCCCTCCAGAAGTCAATTCCCAGTATCAATTCCACACTCAGAGATGGTACAACTAGGACATTCAAAATCTTAACTGCCCCATTCAGTTCGAAAGGCACCACTGCAAAGCCTTCTACAGCGCGTCCTTCCATTTGCTAGGGTTATCTGTTGGTTATCCGATGGCTGAAGGTTGATTCCTAAGGGGGCTAACCTTTTCCACAACCTGTCGTTGATTACTGTCCTCGTTGAGCCCGAGTCAAGTAATCCACTAACTGAGATACCCAACAATCTCACTTGAAGAAAAGGTCTTCGATCTTCAAGGCTTGGCTGGCTTAATCTATGTGACATCCCGTAACAGAACATATTCCTGACCACCTCCACCCAGTCCAACCATTCTGTATCTTCTCTGGTTAATCTCGGGCGGCTGTGTTCTGAGGAGCCGGTGCGGTGGTCTGCGCCGACCCCTTTGGTCCGTTTCCCGCTTTCTTCTGGTTTGGCCCACAGCGAGTACATTCTTGTGAGCTGACTTTTTGTAGCCCACAACTTCCACAAAATTGTGTCTTCGGACGGCTGCATGTTCTTGCCAAGTGTCCTGTCTGCCCACAGTTCCAACAAACGGGACCTCGGTACGCCGACGTTCTTCTTTCCGGTACCTCCTGAGTTCCGGTTTCTCGAATAGCTGACACCTGTGGTAGCAGTTTCCTGGTTCGATGACCCAATGCGGGTTCGAGTAGACCTTTAGCTGGCGGCTCCCTATATCTTGCAGCTCTCTGAGTCCATATCTCCAGGTTGCAGAGAACTGATTCCAATTCTTCCACCGATGCAAAGGTAGCCTGCGCGAGGTGAGGTAGATGGTCGCCCTTAATATTTTTCTCTAGCATTTGCAGCTTTTGTTCTTCTGTCAGAGGAGTGTTTAACCGATTAAACAAACTTGTCATCTTGGCTATGAACAATGATGGCACCTCGTCAGACCCCTGAGTTCGTCGGCGTATTTCTTCCATGAGCCGGTCGTCGTAGTCAGGGTCCTGAAAAGTTTTCTTCAATCCTCGCACCAGCTCTTGCCACGAAGAGAATCCTTGCCTCTTGGCTCTAAACCATATTTTCGCCGTGCCAGTTAACAAATCGTCGAATCCTCGAAAAACCTCTTCCTGCGATACACTTCTTGAGGCCATCCGCACTTCGACATCTTCCAGGAAGTTAGCCAGCGTACATCCTGCCTCTTCACCTGAGAAAGTCCGGCCCCACTTGTATAATTTCGGGTCCCGTCGAGAAACATGCGGTACGTCATTCTTGGTAGAGGTAGAAGCGGTAGCTCGCATCTCGGGGCGGGTAATTGGTGACAAAGCCTCCTGTGGTACACTCCATCTGATGTCTGTCCGAATAGGTTGGGGGTTCCTCCCTAATTCTAGCTGGTCCAGTTCTTCTACGATATTATCGTGCTTCCCTTCTTTCCTCCCTGCATAATCTGGCACCGGAAATTGCTCCGTCGATGATGTACCCAGGGTTGAACTCTTGATTCTCAACTCCTGTATCGCCTCCTTTAACTCCGCAATTTGACCTACCAGCCCTTCTTCCGGTAAGATCCGGTTACATCGCTGGTATATGTGTAACAGCCGCGTATTAAGTCGCTTCAGTTCACTAGATTCTGCTCCTTCATCACATTCTTCCACCGCTCCTTTCAACACCAGGAACTTCTTCTCACAAATTGTGAATTCCGTGTTAGGGTCTAAGTTGGCAATAAATCTGGGATCAAGAGAAACATCCTTGGATAAAGCTTCATGCAGCCTTCTGCGCAGATCTTGGCAATTACCTTCCGCGTTTATTCCCCTTATTTCCAATTCGTACTGCAACTCTTCCTTCAACAGCCTATAAACATCCATCTTAGGGAACGTAAAATTCTACTTCCGGCTCGAGAAATTAAAGTCGAGCCCCACGTTGGGCGCCAAATTGTTACGTCACCTCTACAAATACCTCTGGACAAGGCAAGATCAGTGGAGACGGGGTGGGTAAGGAGAAAAGGGGAGACAAGGAAGAGGAAATATGAAGACTACTAATAATACTAAGGGAAAAGAAAAACAACAAAATAAGTAAAATTAGAATTAAAAAAAAAGTAGTTACCTAGTAACCGCTCTTCGGTTAGCGAACCTGCGTTGTGCGACTTTATAGGCCGATACCCTAACTATACGGCTACACTAATGTAGCAATAATTAATTAATGCCAGCTATGCTTATAATGTGATTGCACAGCAAAAAAAATAACTGGAATAAATAAAAAAAAAAACTTCTGAATTAAGGTTATAATTGAACTAGAAGACGGAAAAGTTCCTTTACAAAAAAAAACGAATCTACTAATTAATACTAACTTAGAAGAAATTACATCCGCAGCTTGAGCTAATAAAATTAATCCAATAACCAAAATTATATCTAACACTCCTAAAAAGATAGTCCCGATTCAAAATTAAGTTCCACACTTACGTAGTATATTACCAGGCCTGGTCGTCGTTGTCCTTTCTCCAGTCTTCTTCTTAGATGACCATTACTTTCCTTCTGCCCTCCGAGAAACGAATAGTTCTTCACTTAGCAATTTATTCTATAGAGATTGCAGAGGGAAGAGCGAAATCCGCCTGACTACTTCCTTTTATTTAAATTCTTCTCTCCTTTCTCCAAGACAAGGTATACCTATTTTTTCCTCCTTTTTTTCTCAATTCAGATCGCATCAGTCTCTAACCCCATATGATCCTCTCGTCGCTTGTCTTTTTTTCCGCTGCCCTCTTCACACAACCCTGTGCTCTTCTCAATATAATTTATCAGCCATACATTCTTCATTTCTCTTGAACAAATTTCCTGGACTCATTTTCTTAATCCTAAATTTTCCCTAACCCTAACTAAATAGATAGAAAAAAATTTATAAATAACTATAGTCATACTGCCCGAATTGTTTTCGTTTTGATAAGCTGTTACATCGTAACAACCTTCATACCACTTTCAATTGCCGCTTTATCTATGGAAAGGATTAAATTTTCATTTAATTCATTAATTGAAGGACTATTAAAATAAATGTTATTAGATTCATCCAGAATCTTATTAAAGCGTTCTATACATAAAGGTTCTTTGTTAAAAAATGAATATTTTTGTTTACCGTGTAATTTATACGAAACAGTTAGATGATTAGCATTTACATTTAATAAAACTGGTAAATGATCAGAGATTTCAGGAATTTTTAAAACTTCAAAATCCAGTTGTGATTCGAGAAAAAGAGAATTTATCCAAATATGATCTATTACACTACATCCGTTTCTACTGATATAAGTGTAAGAAGCTCGTCGATCTGCATTAGACCTGCCGTTACAAATTAACATGCCAAAATCTTCCATTATTTCTATAATACGGTTACCCTGACTATTAATAACTGTATCCAATGTATATCTAATTCCATGAAAAGAAGAATTCATAAAAATATCATCCTCAAAACTATTCAAATTTGATATGCGTGCATTGAGATCACCTGCTATTATTATTTTACATCCATTATAATTAGCGAACATTTCAAACAATAAATCATTAAACATTTCAAGTGTAGCTGAACTTACATTAGGTTTCAGATATCTATTCCTGTAATTATTAGATCATTATGAATAACACACTTAAAGAAAATCCAAGAGTTTGAGCAACTGACAATTTCCAGATTCTCAACAGATCTTTTATTAATAAAAACTAAAATAAGCGAGGATGTCTAGCGACATAAAAAAGCCAATAATTGATTAGTTAATGCGCCCGGTTAGGATTAGATATAAACGAAGGAAAACAATGATAAAAGGTCTAGACCAGTGTTTCCCAACAGTAGTATAGTTTTGGGCATACGAGGACGTTTTTTTGCGTCGACCCTTTATGGGTGACAGGGCGAGGGAATGCAGGGGGGTTTCCCCCCTTCCTCACCACTGTCAACACCAAAATCGAGCGTGCGTACGTATGAGAGGTAGCACGCGTACGCGCATCTTCTCCCATCTTTTCTACTTACCAATCATCGTACAGGATGAGGTCTTATGCCAAGCCCCTTCCCACCCCCTCACCATCACTCACTCTAGGAGTGGGAGTAGGAGGGGATGAGGATGGCTTAGGACCTGCCCCATGTGACGTAGGAGATGCGTTCCTTTGACGTCACACAAGCGCAACTCCTACGACACAAGGAACGCAAGTCCTACGTCACAAGGCATACCCCTCATGCCGGCCAAATGGGTGAGAGGGGTTAGTGGCAGAGAGTACGTCACATGGTCGTCCAGTCCCACGACCATACTAATCTCCTACGTCACAAGGAACGCAAGTCCTACGTCACAAGGCATAACCCTCAAGCCGTCCAAATGGATGAAAGGGTTACAGCGGTGGGGGGCATATGACGGGTACATTGCACATTTCTTATGACACACACACACACACACACACAAAAACATCCTATTAGCGCTTTTTAATAATTAATTAAGAATATTAGTATTATTTATGTGGTTATTATGATGGCCATGTAGCGTTTTCCCATGTCCTATGACTCACACACACACACACACACACACACACACACACACACACACACACACACGCCTCTCTTAACATGTTCTTATCACATCCAGTTTCTATTTTTTAGCACATCCTATCCAGTGTTTGTACATCATTTTAACACCTTTTTTTTTCAATCGTAGAAAGATTATTAAATAATTTAAAAAAGAAAAAGATGGTAAAGCACTCATTATCTACACTACTATATCTCTATGTTAACCACACAAGATCTCGTTGTGTACGGACCTTGAGGTAATGAGCGGAATCACAAACTGCACATGTATGGGTGAATCATACAAACTTGCATACATAGGAATGTTTATCTGGTTTTTTTAATTACTATACACGTCATGTGTCGCCACGCGCGTACGTGCACCTTATCATGTGTTATCACACCCTTTCTGTATTGTTTACATCATTTTAATGTTATTTAGACTTAGAATATTTTTAATTGGGATTATTATTAACACTTAATAACTATCACATTTTATACATTTTTTTTTTACACCTATTAGAGGATTAATATTTTATAATTAAGAAAGAGTGTGATATAACGAGAGTTTATTGTGAAAAAAGTGATTTATGTTATGATACTAGTCAAGGTATACAACTGAACTCATGGTGTGATTATTCAAGGCTATCTATGGGTGGGCGGTGGTCCTCAATAAATAGTTGTGGTTGTAATACAATTAAAATAGTTTGTCATATATAATATAAATCTAATATGTGACATAGTCAGTTTGTAGTTGTATCTTAAGATGGCATGTGGTAGAGGAATGCAGCTTACCACCAGCTTTCTGTTGAACACCAAACGCTCAAAACAAGTGCTAACAGGTCTGTCTGACGACGGGACACCGCTTATCGCATTAAAAACAAAAAAAAACAGTTATCTACTTAAATGAGGAAGATTGGACAACTCTAAAGGATAACAAGCAAATATGTGATGATTTCTTTGGTAAAAACAAAAACGGATCCGTACCGGTGGAAGTACAACTACAGCATGCAACAGTTTTCTTTGAGATGTTTATCCATAAAACCATTGTTATACGAGGAAAACCATCATGGCTAGAAGATCTCCTCAAATATCAACGTTGTTACGTCACCCTCTACAAATACCTCTGGGCAAGGCAAGCTCAGTGGAGACGGGGTGGGTAAGGAAACAAAAGGGAAGATAAGGAAGAGCAAATATTATGACTAATAATAAGCCCAATAATAATAAGGGAAAATAAAAATAAAAAAAAATAAATAAGTAAAATTGGAATTAAAAAAAAATAGTTACCTAGTAACAGCTCCTCGGGTAGCGAACCTGCGTTGCGCGACTATATAGGCTGATACTCGAACCAGGCAGCCACACTAATATTCTAACCTAGCTATGTCCACCACAAGTGACATTTCCCTCCAGAAGTCAATTCCAAGTATCAATTCCACACTCAGAGTTGGTACAACTAAAACATTCAAAATCTTAACTTCCCCATTCAGTTCGAAAGGCACCACTGCAAAGCCTTCTACAGCGCAAGTCCTTCCATTTGCTAGGGTTATCTGTTGGTTATCCGATGGCTGAAGGTTGATTCCTAAGGGGGATAACCTTTTCCACAACCTGTCGTTGATTACTGTCCTCGTTGAGCCCGAGTCAAGTAATCCACTAACTGCGATACCCAACAATCTCATTTGAAGAAAAGGTCTTCGATCTACAAGGCTTGGCTGGCTTAATCTATGTGACATCCCGTAACAATTTGGCGCCCAACGTGGGGCTCGAAGAAATTAAGGGACCATTTCAACATGTTCATCTCGAGCCGGAAGTAGAATTTTACGTTCCCTAAGATGGATGTGTATAGGCTGTTGAAGGAAGAGTTGCAGTACGAATTGGAAATAAGGGGAATAAACGCTGAAGGTAATTGCCAAGATCTGCGCAGAAGGCTGCATGAAGCTTTATCCAAGGATGTTGCTCTTGATCCCAGTTTTATTGCAAACTTAGACCCTAACACGGAATTCACAATTTGTGAGAAGAAGTACCTGGTGTTAAAAGGAGCGGTGGAGGAATGTGATGAAGGAGCAGAATCTAGTGAACTGAAGCGACTTAATACGCGGCTGTTACACATATACCAGCGATGCAACCGGATCTTATCGGAAGAAGGGATGGTAGGTCAAATTGCGGAGTTAAAGGAGGCGATACAGGAGTTGAGAATCAAGTTTAAGAGTTCAACCCTGGGTACATCATCGACGGAGCAATTTCCGGTGCCAGATTATGCAGGGAGGAAAGAAGGGAAGCACGACAGTATCGTAGAAGAACTGAACCAACTAGAATTAGGGAGAAACCCCCAACCTACTCGGACAGACATCAGATGGAGTGTACCACAGGAGGCTTTGTCACCAATTACCTTCCCCGAGATGCGAGCTACCGCTTCTACCCCTACCAAGAATGACGTACCGCATGTTTCTCGACGGGACCCGAAATTATACAAGTGGGGCCTGACTTTCTCAGGTGAAGAGGCAGGATGTACTCTGGCTAACTTCCTGGAAGATGTCGAAGTGCGGATGGCCACAAGAAGTGTATCGCAGGAAGAGGTTTTTCGAGGATTCGACGATTTGTTAACTGGCACGGCGAAAATATGGTTTAGAGCCAAGAGGCAAGAATTCTCTTCGTGGCAAGAGCTGGTGCGAGGATTGAAGAAGACTTTTCAGGATCCTGACTACGACGACCGGCTCATGGAAGAAATACGCCGACGAACTCAGGGGTCTGACGAGGTGCCATCATTGTTCATAGCCAAGATGACAAGTTTGTTTAATCGGTTAAACACTCCTCTGACAGAAGAACAAAAGCTGCAAATACTAGAGAAAAATATTAAGGGCGACCATCTACCTCACCTCGCGCAGGCTACCTATGCATCGGTGGAAGAATTGGAATCAGTTCTCTGTAACATGGAGATATGGACTCAGAGAGCTGCAAGATATAGGGAGCCGCCAGCTAAAGGTCTACTCGAACCCGCATTAGGTCATCGAACCATGAAACCGCTACCACAGATGGCAACTATTTGGGAAACCGGAACTCAGGAGGTACCGGAGAGAAGAACGTCGGCGTACCGAGGTCCCGTTTGTTGGAACTGTGAGCAGACAGGACACTTGGCACGAACAAGCAGCAGTCCAAAGACACCATTTTGTGGAAGTTGTGGGCTTGAAAAGGTCAGCACACAAGGATGTACTCGCTGTGGGCCGAACCAGAAGAAAGCGGGAAACAGACCAAGGGGGTCGGCACAGACCGGCTCCTCAGAACACAGCCGCCCGAGATTGACCAGAGAAGATACAGAATGGTTGGACTGGGTGGAGGTGGTCAGGAATATGTTCTGTTACGGGATGTCACATAGATTAAGCCAGCCAAGCCTTGTAGATCGAAGACCTTTTCTTCAAGTGAGATTGTTGGGTATCGCAGTTAGTGGATTACTTGACTCGGGCTCAACGAGGACAGTAATCAACGACAGGTTGTGGAACAGGTTATCCCCCTTAGGAATCAACCTTCAGCCATCGGATAACCAACAGATAACCCTAGCAAATGGAAGGACTTGCGCTGTAGAAGACTTTGCAGTGGTGCCTTTCGAACTGAATGGGGAGGTTAAGATTTTGAATGTTTTAGTTGTACCAACTCTGAGTGTGGAATTGATACTTGGAATTGACTTCTGGAGGGTAATGTCACTTGTGGTGGACATAGCTAAGGCTACCTATAAGTCAGGGGATCCGGCCCTAGCCTGTGTATCTGCAGATACTGGAGTCATCAGCCACGAGAGACTAACGAACAAGCAGAGAGAAGAACTGCGAGCGGTCACCAAGAAGTTCCGAGAAGCGTCACCACCGCATCTGGGCTGTACGGATCGGGTGGAACATATCGTCGCCAGGGGGGATCATCCGCCACTGAAACAGCGATACTACCCAGTGTCTCCCTTTATTCAAGAGGCCATAAATAAGGAACTGGATGCGATGCTGAAAGACGGGATAGTGGAACCATCAAGTAGTGGGTGGTCATCGCCAGTTGTCATGGTAAAGAAAAAGGATGGGAAGTACCGCTTTTGTGTGGATTATCGGGCAGTAAACAGAGTCACCAAGCGAGATGCATACCCTCTACCGTATGTGTCGGCCATATTGGATCGTTTACGAAACGGTAGGTATCTCTCCTCCTTGGACATCAAGAGCGCTTATTGGCAGATCCCTGTGGAGAAGAACAGCAGAGAGCGCACGGCCTTCACCGTATCGCATAGAGGGTTGTTTCAATTTCGCCGCATGCCGTTTGGTCTGCATAATGCCCCTGCCACATGGCAAAGGCTTATATATAATATATTGGGTCCCACGCTAGAACCATACGTCTTCGCATACTTGGATGACATCATTATCGTCACACCTACTTTTCAGAAGCATCGAGAAGTACTAGAAGATGTTCTCGTTTAAGAGCGGCTGGCCTGACATTATCATGGGAAAAGTGTCAGTTTTGTAGGAGCGAACTTCGCTACTTAGGATATATAGTAAACGAGGATGGCCTCGGGGTAGATCCAGAAAAAGTGTCCGCTATTCTGAACTTCCCTAGACCTACAACTGCAAAATAGGTAAGGCGGTTTATTGGGTTAGCGAGTTGGTACAGAAGATTCGTGCCCAACTTTTCAACTTTAGTCTCTCCGTTGACGGATTTGCTAAAGAAAATCAAGAAGTTTGTGTGGGAAGACCGGCAGGAAAAGGCACTACAGGAGCTACAAAATCGACTGGTCTCGGCGCCGATACTCACCTGCCCCGACTTCGAACGCCCATTTGTCCTTCAGACTGACGCATCGACTACAGGTCTGGGAGCTATTCTCAGTCAGAATTTCGAAGACGGTGAGAAAGCCATTGCTTATGGCAGCCGAACACTGACAAACGCGGAGAAGAAGTTTTCGGCAACGGAACTAGAATGTTTAAGCGTGCTTTGGGCAATTAAGAAATTTAGGCCTTACCTAGAGGGCATGAAGTTCACGGTTATCACAGATCACAGTTCTCTAAGGTGGTTAATGGCGTTGAAAGATCCCAGTGGCAGGGTAGGAAGGTGGGCTCTGCAGTTACAGGAACACGAGGTTGAAATCGTTCATCGTGCCGGGAAGTTGAATAAGGCGGCTGACGCACTTCCTAGAGTGAACGAGGGGTTACATAGTGCCATTACAGACTCTTCTAGGCGTGATGCCTGGTATGAAAAGATGAGAGTGGATGTGAAAGCATGCCCCGAATAGTACCCCTTATGGAATCTAGACAGTGGAGTTCTTCGGAAATATGTCAAGGATGCCAAGGATTTCTTAGCATCAGAAGACCCCTGGAAGTTGGTTATCCCAAAATATCAGCGGATGGAGGTATTAAAGGAATGCCATGATAATCCGACTGCTGGGCACCTAGGGATTTTCAAGACTAAGGGGAGAATAGCGCAGAGATACTATTGGCCAGGCATGACGAGCGATGTGGCACGGTACGTTAGGCGTTGTTCCACCTGTATGGCAAATAAGCCAGAGCAGCAGAAACCTGCTGGGTATTATGGGGAACAACGCAAAGTGTCGCAGCCATGGGAAGTCGTTACCATGGACATTATGGGTCCACTGCCCAGGAGTTCTCTGCAACATAGATATATTCTAGTGGTCTGTGACTATTTTACCAAATATGTGCTACTGCACCCACTGAGACAGGCCACCTCTAAATCTATAGGTAAATTTGTGGAGGACGAAGTATTTTTAGTGTTTGGAGCGCCTAAGGTCGCTATAACCGATAATGGCTCTCAGTTCGTGAGTAAAGAATTTACATCTCTATTGGGAAACTATGGAGTCAAGTTAGTTCGGACACCTTACTATCATCCGCAAAGCAACCCCACGGTGAGAGTGAACCGCGTCGTTAAAACGGCTATCAGGGCATACATAAATGATAATCAGAAACACTGGGATAAAATGCTGCAGAAAATAGCATTCGCTTTAAGAACGGCCAAACATGAAACCACTGGCTATACACCCGCATACCTGAATTTTGGGCGTGAACTACAGGTAATCAACAGCAACGTCCAGCAGACCAATACCGACCTAGATGGGCTGGACGTCACGTCGAGAGAGGCACTCGCCCACAAATTTAGCAACATAAAAGATGTATGGAGTGCAGTAGTGAAGAATCTGACCGAAGCTTATGAGAAGGCCAAGCGGATCTACAACCTGAGGAGAAGAGAAGTGAGTTATACACCGGGACAGGTTGTATGGAAGAGGGAGTTTGTATTGTCTGATGCCTCTAAAGACTTTTCTAGTAAGTTAGCGCCAAAATATAGGAAGTGCACGGTGGTACAGAAGATATCCAATACAGCTTACGAATTAGAAGATGAAGAGGGCCGGAATTTGGGAATCTGGCACCCAAAAGATATGAAGCCGCAACCAGAAGATTGATTACTTGCAAACCACCATACCCAGCAACCTGCTCAGTCCTTCAGCTCCTGAACTCACCCTTCGAATTACCTTTGTTTTTTTTTATCTTTACTTTATTCTATATATATGCTCTATTAAAGTCCTTTATTAGTATATTCCTCCATTTGTTAATTTATCATTTTGCTTTGGCCTGTTTCTTCTTTCCTCAGGAAGGGGAGGGAATGTTACCATGTAACAGCTTTTCCATAAGAAAATAATTTTTACAGTATGATTGTAATTATCTCTGGATTTTGTGCAGTTTAGTTAGTGAGGGTCAGGTAAAATCGGGGAGTAAGAAAATAAGCCTAGGAAATTTAAGAGAAATAAAGAATGTGTTAATGGAATTATACTTGAAGAGCACATGGTGGTGTGAAGAGGGCAGCGAAAAAAGACAAGCGACGCGAGCAACATATGGGAGGGACTGAGGCGATCGGAAAAAATATTACGAGTTGGGAATTGGATGCTGTACCGTTTTGGTTGAGTCCCAACACAAATTGGAAGATAAAGAAATCACCCAGGCGGAATTTGGCTAATCCAGGGTATTCCGCAAGCGAAGAATCTCTACTTCTCGCAAGGGAGCGGGACGGAATAGCGCCTGAGCTGTGGTGACCTTCTAATAAGAAGACTGAAGAGAAGTGCCGACGGATATCAAAACCAGGCCTGGGGTTGATATAGGTGAGACAATTTTGTTAAGAGTGGGACTAGTTCTATTTAGTAGAATATTAGTGTGGCTGCCTGGTTCGAGTATCGGCCTATAGAGTCGCGCAACGCAGGTTCGCTACCCGAGGAGCTGTTACTAGGTAACTATTTTTTTTAATTCCAATTTTACTTATTTATTTAAATTCCATATACATGTGCTGTTGTTGCTAGGAGAGGTGCAAATAAAAGATTCAGGGTTAAGAAAATACTTATTATTGTTCACAAAACCAAAAAATTCTCTTTACAAAGAAATACAAAAACAAACCCTACTTAATGCTAAATTTAGGGAAACAAAATAAGAAGCGAACTTGATTGATAACGTTTTGAAAAGAAATGGTCATTAATACAACACGAGAACTAGTCCCACTCTTAACAAAATTGTCTCACCTATATCAACCCCAGGCCTGGTTTTGATATCCGTCGGCACTTCTCTTCAGTCTTCTTATTAGAAGGTCACCACAGCTCAGGCGCTATTCCGTCCCGCTCCCTTGCGAGAAGTAGAGATTCTTCGCTTGCGGAATACCCTGGATTAGCCAAATTCCGCCTGGGTGATTTCTTTATCTTCCAATTTGTGTTGGGACTCAACCAAAACGGTACAGCATCCAATTCCCAACTCGTAATATTTTTTCCGATCGCCTCAGTCCCTCCCATATGTTGCTTGCGTCGCTTGTCTTTTTTCGCTGCCCTCTTCACACCACCATGTGCTCTTCAAGTATAATTCCATTAACACATTCTTTATTTCTCTTAAATTTCCTAGGCTTATTTTCTTACTCCCCGATTTTACCTGACCCTCACTAACTAAACTGCACAAAATCCAGAGATAATTACAATCATACTGTAAAAATTATTTTCTTATGGAAAAGCTGTTACATGGTAACAACGTCCGAAGATCAATTTATTAAGAAATGAATATTTTAAATTAATGAGTTTAACAGATGATGTTAATAAACAAGTCACTTATTTGAGGAAAATAATGAACTGTTTTAACACCGATGATGATGATGTAAAAACTATTGAATAATTTTTTTTTTATAACCATTTCTTATTATTTTCCTTAACAATGTGGAAGGTTAATAATACACAATTTAATTATAAAAACTTTATTATTCTACTAAATCATTTTTATTTATCCAAGAAGGTTTCTTAAAACCTAACCACTTTACATACAGCTTATCATTTTTACGTCTTAGTATTTTTTCTACAAGATAAACATCTTTCAATTTAGTTTTCTGCAGTTCTTGTGTATAAAATGCTCCTTGAATAGGCTGTCCTGTCAAATCTTCCAACAAGTAAGTATATGGAATAGTGTTGCGGACTTTAATAATTTTAAATAATTCAGTGCTCCAATTGGGTGTGTAACCTCTGCTAAATATAGTTCTCTTTTTCGAAACACGTACATAGTCTCCTTCTTCAAAGCGTTGTTTATCTTTCCTTTTTGCTTTAGAAAAGTATACATTTGCTAGTAAGAATGGTTCATTGCTAGAATTTACTTCCGTTGGTGCCATACCAACAGTACGGTGTACTTTGTTGTTGTAGGTATTTATGAGATCAGGTAAATGCTTTGTATAATTGTAGTTTCCTCTGAGACTAAATAAGCGATACAACATAGATTTAAAGGTTCTATTAAATCTTTCTACTATTGAACTTTAAACTTGGCTGTAAGTACTATAGTGATTAATGTTGTCCTTCTTCATGAGTTTCGTGAAGGAAACATTGTAGAATTCCTTCCCATTATCAGTCTGAATATTTTTCGGTACTCTTCCACTTGAAATAAAAATAACATTCATAGCTTGCGTGACATCTTTAGCGCTTTTGGATTTAACAGGCTCCACCCAGGCGTACTTTGAAAAACAATCAGTCACTGCTAATATATATTTGAAACCGCTATTTTGACGAGCATGTGGTATCATTTCCATTAAATCAGCTTGCCATAAATCATCAAGACCTTTGAGCACTGTACGCCTTCGAGGGTAGCGTGAACGTGCTGGTCTATGAAGTTCAACAACTACAGCCTCTTTGCTAGACATGTCTTTATGGTTCAAAAATCGTTTTAAGCGTAGCTGCAGTTATAGGAACATTTGGGTTCAATAAACTTAATCGATTCCTAAAAACAGTGAATGAACCGCGCACAAAATTATCTGTAACTTTTTTTCGGGCTTCGTCATACGTTTCTAAAAGATAACGTTTACTAACAAAGTGTTCTTGTAAATATGTATTTGTTACTAAATCTAACTCTTTTATATACTTTTCCAATTCTTCAGTTATAAAGTGTTCAAGGTAATTCTTATTAACAGCATCTGTACTATCAACAGGACTATTGATTCCAAGTAATCGTATATTTTCAAAGTCGATATATTCTCCATCTTCGTCATCGCTAACATGAAATAGTGTTTTTAAGTGATGCAAAGCTCTGCCAAACTTTTTTTTTTTTTTTTTTTTTTTTTTTTTTGTTTGTTGGCTTCCTGTCTTAGCAGATTAGCCAGGGATGTACTAATGTATTATTTAATGGGATGTGTTATGAGTACTATTGTTATTTTTGTTTTAGTTGCTGTTATGTTTTATGTTTTTATTTTCAAAGTTTGATTTTGTTTTTGGTAATGAATTGGAAAATAGCCAGATGCGTTTCGAATATTGGTTCTGTGAGGATGGTATGCAGGTTGGCAGGAAGTGGACATTTCGCTTTGATGACTGCATTCCACAGTTTGTCCCTATCATCCTGGTGACTATTGCAATCGAGGATCAGGTGGTTGGCGTCTATAATTGTATCAGAAGGGCAAGAGGAAATTGGAGGGACTGAAATTCCTATACGGCTGAGATGGTGGGGCGAGAAGTTATGGTTGAAGCGCAGTCGTATCAAAGTAGTAGTGAACTTTCTACCTTCTGCGAAGTCAGAGTACCACGGTTTTTTAGGTATTGTCGGCTGCAGTGAAGTGTAAAATTTACCTTTGGCATATTTTGATTTTTCGTAATCTATAGACCATGCCCTGTAGTAGGAACGTTTAGAGATGTTCTTTATATCTGAAGGTAACAGTTTCTCGAGCTTTAGGTTCTCCAGGCGTATTGCCTCTTTTGCCTTAGAGTCTGCAATTTCATTGCCAGTTATCCCTGAGTGGCCCCTAATCCATATCAATCGAACTGTCTTTCCGCTAAGACCCGCTCTCTTCAGGAGTTGGACAGTTTCGAGCACCGTGAAATCGGCTTTATGCCCGGGACATTTAAGCTTGTTGAGCACACTCTTGCTATCAGAAAGTATGGCAACTGTTTGTGCCTCTGTCGAAGCCACTAGATTTGCGCATTTATTGATGGCAGTGAGTTCAGCCCAAAAGACTGAGGCATGGCGGTGTAACTTATATAGTCTACTGAGGTTGGTTTGCGGGTCATACACTGAACATCCCAGTTCAGGGGATTTAGACCCATCAGTGTAGAGGAAGTACGCACTTGGGAACCTGGCATTTAGTTTTGCCGATAAGTATTCATTATTTGCCGATTCAGAGATACTTTTATCGTACTGGTAGAAGTTAGTTATGACACATTCTGGAGCTCCCAGTGTACACTCAAGGTCAAAAGAAAATGTTGGGAGATGGGTACTCCGGTGTAGGGACAGCATGAATTGCGACAGAGACCAGAACTGATGTACTAGAATTAGTGTACTTTTTTTATACCAATAACTTTCAGTGAGGATTCGGGGAGCTAGTCTGCTTATTTTCTGAATGACGGGTTGATTCAACAAGGGCAGTCTGTCAGCGATGTAGCGCGAGGCTAGTAGGTTCCTTCTTATTTTCAAAGGAGGTTCCTTCGCCTCCGTTAGTAAGGCGTTAATGGGGGTTGAGTTGAGAGCGCCCAGGCATGTACGAAGGGCTTTGTGTTGGATGCGGTCAATCTTTTGGAGATGTGTAGAAGCGGAATCCCCATAGAGAAAGCAGCCGTAATCAATCCTGGAGCGAATTAGCTGATGGTATAACATCAAGGATATTTTTATATCTGCTCCATACATTTTATGATTCATAAATCTCAAAATATTCAGACTCTGTTCACACTTAGCTATGAGATATTCTATGTGAGTCCTCCAGAGGAGTTTCCCATCCAAATACATTCCCAAAGTTTTCATCACTGGTTCTAGTCGTAGACTGCATCTTCCGAGAACTACCGGGGATGTCGCATTATATTTTCTACGTCTCGTGAAGATGGTTACACTGCTCTTGCTATCAGAGATAGACATGCCTACACTGATGCACCAGTCATTAAAAGCGTACATAGCCGTATCCAGAGCATCAGTGGCTGCTTTGAGTGACTTCGCTTTACTGTATAGGATGATATCATAGGCAAACTGGGAAATTTTGATGGAAGGACACAGCGTCGTACACATATCCGCCGTATATAGGTTAAACAGAATGGGACTAAGTACCGCCCCTTGTGGTAATCCATTGGGGGTATGACGTGGCCCATATGTTTTCCCTTTATGACGTACTGATATCAGCCGTTCATGAAACAGGTTATAGATGTGAGTAGTTATACGAGAAGGAACGCCCATGTTTATCATTTTTTTAACCAAGACTGAAATGCTGACGTTGTCGTACGCATTGGTTAGATCTATATTAGCAGCAACAGTTGTTACGATGTAACAGCTTTTCCAAACGAAACCAATTTTGAGGGTATGATTGTAATTATTCCTAGATTTTGTTCAGGTCAGTTAGTTAGAATTAGGTAAAATCGGGGATTAAGAAAATAAATCTAGGAAATTTAATTAAGAGAAATGAAGAAAGTGGATAAAATTATACTTGAAGAGCACATGGCTGTGTGAAGAGGGCAGCGGGGGGGGGAAACGACGCGAGCAACATATGGGAGATAGAGACTGATGGGATTTTTTGAGAAAGAATTAATTACGAGTGGAAAATTGGTTGTTGTACCGAGCTGGTTGGAGCCAAAACAAATTGGAGTGAAAAGAAATCACCTTGGCGGGATTTGCCTCTGGGAGAGGATTCATTGAGCGGAGGACCTCTACTTCCCAAAGGGCGGCAGGAAGGAATAGTACCTGACTGGTGGCGAGCTTCCCATAAGAAGACCAGGAAAGAAGGGTAGATTGGAGCAAAACCAGGCCTGGGAATGACTGTAAGTGTAGGCAATGTAATAAGAGTGTTTAGTTTTCTGGTTCTATTGATGACAATTATTTCATTACCTAGTAATCAAGTTTTGTATTTTTCAGTATTAAGCAGGGTTTATGATACTGTATTTTACTGTAAAAAGACCTTTTTTTGTTGTGATCAATAATAATATTTTCATAACCCTGAATCTTTATTTAAACCCCTAGCAACATCTCACATGGACAATAAATTTAATTATTTAATGAAGTAGTGATCTGGTTAGAGTAACGGCCAGCAGGGGCGCACTACACAGATTTGCTAACGGAGAAGCTGTTACTAGGTAACTAGTTTCTATTATAAATTTATTTTTATTTTATTTTTTTTCCCCTTATTATCCGAGTATTGTTTTAACTTTAATTCTAATCACTAGTATTGTTATTTGTTTATTATTATTCAGCATATTGCCTCTTCCTTGTTTTCTCATTTCTCCTTACCCCCCCGTCTCCACTGAGCTTACCTTCTCCAGCGGTGTTTGTGTTTGTAGAGGGTGGCGTAACAATTTGGCGCCCAACGTGGGGCTCGAGAAAATCAAGTAATAAAACAAATTAAGGGATCATTTTGACATTTTTATCTCGGACCAGAAGGAGAATTTTATGATGGATGTGTATAGGCTGTTGAAGGAAGAGTTGCAGTACGAATTGGAAATAAGGAAAATAACCTCCGAAGGTAATTGCCAGGAACTGCGGAGAAGGCTGCATGAAGCCTTATCCATAGATGTCCCTCCTGATTCCAGCTGTGTTGCAAACTTGGACCCCAACTCGGAATTCACAATTTGTGAGAAGAAATATCTTGTGTTTAAGGGAGCGGTGGAAGAATGTGATGAAGATGCCGAATCAAGTGAACTGAAGCGCCTTAAAACGCGACTGCTGCACACTTACCAGCGATGCAACCGTATAGTACCGGAGAAGGGGCTGGAAGATCAAATTGCGGAGTTAGTGGAATCTATACAAGAGTTGAGAATTCAGCTGGAGAAGTCAACTGTGGGTACATCATCAACGGAGCGGTTAGCAGGGTCAGCTTATCCAGAGATAAGGCAAAGGAAGCACGCTAGTATCGTAGCCGATCTGGATCAACTAGCATTAGAAAAGGATTTCCAACCGACTCGAACAGAAGTCAGATGGAGTGTACCACAGAGGGCGTTAACACCAAATACCCTCCCCGAGATGCAAGCTACCGCCTACAACTCTACTAAGAATGACGTACTTCATGTTTCGAGACAGGACCCGAAATTATACAAGTGGGGCCTGACTTTCTCAGGTGAAGAGACAGGATGCACTTTGGCCAACTTCCTGGAAGATGTCGAAGTACGGATGGTCTCAAGAAACGTATTGCAGGAAGAAGTTTTCCGAGGATTCGACGATTTGTTAGCTGGTACGGCAAAAATATGGTTTAGAGCTAAGAGACAAGAATTCTCTTCGTGGCAAGAATTGGTGCGAGGATTGAAAAAAACCTTCCAGGATCCTGACTATGACGACCGGCTCATGGATGAAATACGCAGACGAACTCAGGGGTCTGACGAGATGCCATCATTGTTCATAGCCAAAATGATAAGCCTATTTAACCGGCTGAGCATTCCACTGACAGAAGAGCAAAAGTTAAGAATACTAGAGAAGAATATTAAGAGCGACCATCTACCTCACCTCGCACAGGCTACCTATTCATCAGTGGAGGAATTGGAATCAGTTCTTTGTAACCTTGAGATATGGACCCAAAGAGCGGCAAGATATAGAGAGCCGCCAGCTAGAGGTCTACTTGAACCCGCACTGGGTCATCGAACCAGGAAACTGCTTCCACCGGTGTCAGCCATTCGCGAATCCGGAACTCAGCTGGAACCGGAAAGAAGAGCAACGACGTATAGGGGTCCGGTCTGTTGGAACTGCGGGCAGACAGGACACTTGGCCAGAGCGTGCCGCTGTCCGAAGACACAATTTTGTGGGAGGTGTGGGCTTCTAAAAGTTAGCACACAGGCATGTACTCGCTGTGGGCCAAACCGGAATGGTTCCACCCAGGCGTACTTTGAAAAACAATCAATCACTGCTAATATATATTTGGAACCGCTATTTTGACGAGCGTATGGTATCATTTCCATTAAATCAGCTTACCATAAATCATCAATACCTTTGAGCACTGTACGCTTTCGAGGGTAGCGTGAACACGCTGGTCTATGAAGTTCAACAACTATCCTCTTTGCTAGACATGTCTTTATGGTTCAAAAATCGTTTTAAGCGTAGCTGCAGTTATAGGAACATTTGGGTTCAATGTTACAAAGCAGACCGGGGTTTTTTCGTGCACTGTGTTATTTTGGTTGTAGGTTCTCTTTGTCACCCTTCGAACATTTATAGCTGCAACAGCGGAGATCAATTCCGTTATTATTTCCTGCTCATCCAAATCGATGTCCACATCTCTGATGACTCCTGTGCATTGAACCCTGAAGTTGGTGATATATGCTGTTATTTCCCTCTCTTTAAGGGTTTCCAGTGTCAGAAGGTTATTAGCTGCTTGTGGAGTTTTGGTTGTTATCTTTGTCCGGATTTTACCGTTCACAGCGATGTCAATAATATTGTCTCTAAGCGAGGAAGTAGATTTCAATAGCCACTTTCCCACTGCCATTCTATGCACTTTCCCCAGATTCCCGCGGTTGCCTTCTAGGTTCACTACATAGGGCCCTTTGTCGTTCATTTTATATCTATTATTTAAGGCTTTATTCATATAATCGTCCTTTGTTGTTGCATTACTTTGGTTGACCGAAAGTTTATTTTCATAAATATGCACTTTCCTTGAACCATTATTATTAGAGTCAGCTGGACGTTTATTTGGGTTAATTTGTGTTTGAGAATCCATTTCCATGTCAACGTAATGGTTACTGTTAATAACATTAATTAGGAGTCGTCATCTAGCTTTGAACGAGTGAGGTGCTTTTAATGTGCTCTCTATATTTTTAACTATTTAATGGGTTTAAAAGTTTCGGATTGTAGTGAAAATTGGCTCAGTATTGGTTTAAATTACTGTGGATTTGTACAAAAATTTTCTTAAAAATGTATCGAATGGTTTTTGAGTAATTAACATTTATAATTAGTAGAAACAATCTAAAACTTAAAGAAAAAAGGCAACTGTTCAGTGCAAAGTTTATCCTTAGTAAACAAGAGAATTCAGGAGAGAAGAGAAGAGAGCTTAAACCAAGTAAGTCCCCTCCATACTTACAATCTCAGAGTTCAGATAAACGGGTGGGAGGAGCAATCTGATGTCTGTTTTACCTTTGAGTGGGGAAAGATCTGTGTGTGAGTAGATAATACAAACTTATATTAGTTGAATTATTACAGATAACAAATATAACTTACAAATTTATCTTCAACCACTATTTCTGTTAATAACTGATTAAGATGGATCAACAAATTAAAGAGTTATTAACACAATTTAAAGATGAACTAAAGCAAGATATGAACACTCAACGTAATTTAACTGTCTCTGAAATTAAAGAGTCAATAAATATTATTAATGATAAGATTGAAAAATTAAGTATTAAAGTTAATCAAGTGGAAAGGGAATCGCGTAAGCGAAATTTAATCATATTTGGTATTTCAGAAGAATTCCAAGACTACTGGGATCTAGAAAGTTTTGTTATTTCTTTCTTAAATGAAAAATTGCATCTTACATTAGATGTCTCTCACTTTGATTTTGTAAGAAGAGTGGGAAAATTTCAGGAAAATAAAGCACGACCGATATTGTTTGGTTTAACCCAGTTGCGCATAAAATTCATAATTATCAAAAATAGTCCCAAATTAAAAGGCACTAATGTAAAGATATCCGAGGACTATTCTAAAGAAGTATTACAAGTAAGAAAAGCACTTATGCCAAAACTCATTGAGGCGCGCGAAATGGGAAAATTTGCTGTAATAAAATATGACAAGCTAATAATTAAAGAAAAAAATATTTCGGACAACCTTCCAACACATTTGAAAAAACGTCAGTTATCATATTCCCCTCCTTCAATTCGTGCTTCAAGCTTAGAAATAAACAAAGTCAATGTACCAAAAAAAACTAAATCTGAAAATGATTCTAGTGTGGTAAGAGAGAAACTCCAACAATATAGTTACGTATCTCGTACGGCACGGAGTTCTGATTCGGAGCAACTAGATAAGAAATCTGACGTACCAACAACTGGAGCGACAAAATAGCAGTTATCCCAGGGGAAACGGTTTCTTCAGGTTCTGGCTTATAACATAAGAGGATTACACAGCAAAAAACATAATACACATTTCATTTCATATATAACGCAGTTTGATGTTTTCTTTCTTTTCGAAACCTTTGTGGAGCACGAAAATATAAGAGATTATGATAACCTTTTTCAAGATTACGACTTGTTATGGATTCCTGCAACAAGGGAGACGAGGTATGGAAGAGCATCAGGCGGACAGCTATATGGTATCAAACTACAAGGTACTTGGAGCAATTTAGTTTCTTTTTGTAAAGTTTCTAATAGAGACCTAATAATATTCAAAACTGGGTTGCACTCTATCTATATTTTTCCTATTTATTTGAATTGTAATTTTTGGTTAGAGGAATTTAATAGAATGTTTGACTTTTTTTCTGAAAATCAAAACTTAAAAATTTGCCTTGTGGGAGATCTGAATGCTAGGGTAGGTAATTTACAAAAACTTCCTAAAAAATGTATTCACTTTAAAATTCATTCTGTAAATAGAAACTCAAAAGATTTAGTTGTTAATAGTAATGGAAGTAAATTGTTAGATTTTTTCGATAATTTTGGATTAGTAATTCTTAACGGTAGAACTGAAAAAGACCTAAACGGTGAATTTACATATATCAGTGAAGTAGGGTGTTCCATGATTGATTTTTCATGTATTAGTATCGAGGCTTTGCCGATAATTAACGATTTTATAGTGGATTACCAACTGTTTTCCGATCACATGCCGATTATCACCTCGTTTTCAATCAATGATAGTTCGATTTTTTCTAATAATAATACACTTCCTCTTTTGCCAAAACTAAACTGGGCTAGACAAAACTTATCAGATTATCAACATAAAATATCTTTTTATTTAAACTCTATTGTTTTCGTTTCTAATAATTGGGAAGAGGAAGTTCATTTCTTAACTAACATAATTAAAAGTGCGTCTATATCTAATGAAAATAACAAACGTCAAATTATTCGTAAAAATAATTGGTTTGATAAAGATTGTAACATGGCAAGATCTAAATCGTTTAAGCAACTTAAACTATTTAGAAAAACAAATGAGATGAAAGATAGATTATTATATTTAAATTACAACGTTATGTATAAAACTTTATGTAGGGATAAGAGAAAACAATACTACTTAGATTGTGCTCGACAATTGTGCGAAACTAAAAACAGTAAAGAATTCTGGCAAAAGATCAAGTTATTTAAACATGAGAATTCCTGGACAGTAGGTAACGTGTGTGCCGAAGATTGGTTATGGCACTTTAAAAACTTACATAATCCCTCATTAATTACTGGTAGATTTTCTTACGCTGAACCCTGCTTTATCAATGACCACTTAGACAGACCGTTTCTGTTAGAAGAGTTAGACATAATACTGAGTAATTCTAAAGAGAACAAAGCGCCCGGTACTGATCGAATAGGTTATGAGTTTTACAAGTACGCTCCAAAAGATTTCGTAATAAGGTTGCTGAAATTATTTAATAAATTATTCGAAACTGGTAATATTCCAGCCTCCTTTAAGGAATCGATTATATTTCCCTTGTATAAGAAAGGCAATAAAGATCAGGCAGCTAGTTACAGGGGCATATCTTTTATTAATGCCATCAGCAAGCTGTTCTCAGGGCTAATTTTAAATAGACTGACTAGTTGGGTAGAAAATAATAATATACTACATGAGTGGCAGGCTGGCTTCAGGTCGAATTATTCGACAATAGATAATATATTTAATTTGACCAATCTAATTAAGCTAAAATTAAGTATGAAAAAGCAAAAAGTTTATGTATTTTTTGTTGACCTTTCTGCGGCCTTCGACAATATCGATAGATTTAGTCTAATCTATAAACTGCACTCTTTAGGTATCTCCTCAAAAATAGTCAAGATTATAAAGAATTTGTTAACTGATACAACGGCTTCAGTTATATGTAAAAATGGTCTATCTTCGAGTTTCTTTACTGAAAGAGGGGTGAAACAGGGATGTCTTCTCAGCCCCTGCTTGTTCTCGTTGTTTGTAAATGACCTAGAGAGCTATCTGGGAGGAGGTGTAGTCGTTAACAGCAAATGTAAGATAAAGATGTTGGCGTATGCCGACGATATTGCCCTATTGGCCTCGGATCCGGTATCACTCCAACTAATGATAAACTCTCTCGACGAATATTGCCAATTGTGGAGCCTGAAAATCAACCTAGAAAAGTCCAAAGTCATGGTCTTTCGAAATGGCGGTAGACCAGCCAAAAATGAGAAATGGTTTTTGGGCTTAAATAGAATTGAAGTGGTCAGTGAATATAAATATCTCGGCATAGTTCTTACCCCCACATTATCTATGTCTAAACACTTAAAAAGCAAGTCATCAAAAGCAAAACTGAGCGTAAACTTAATATGGTCACAATTTATTGATAATAATAATATTTCATATTCATCAAAAATTAGAATTTTCAACTCAGTTACTAGAAATATCATTTGCTATGGTGCCCAATTGTGGGGATGGAAAAGATATGACGAGGTTGAGAGGGTTCTTTATTTTTTCATGAAGAAATTAATGAGATGCCCAAAATACGCACCCTCAGCGTTAATACATTTCGAAACCAAATTACCGCCTATTTTCCTTTACACATTAAAACTGCACTATAAATATCTACTCAGATCCTTAAACCTTTCCGAAAATAGATATCCCAAAATTTTAGCTACTGAAATAATAAAAAAGAATATTTTTTGGTTTTCAGAAATTAAGAGTCAAGCTGAAAAATTTAATATTAATTTTAATTTAAACTTCACAAATTGTAACAATAGCGTTTTGTGGAAAACTACGCTTAATATTATAATTGAATCTTTAAACAGTGATTTTAATAACATTTGCAAACTGAAGGTATTTAATACAAGTTATTACCCATTTTATAAAGAACTTCATTATACTTTAGAGGATAAATTGTATTTAACTGATGCTTTTTCTTTGAAATCAATGAGATGGATATTTAAAATTCGAGGTGATCTATTACCGTTGAATTACAAATATTTTAAGAATACCGACCTTGAATGCAATCTATGTGTCAGTAATGAGTATGAGGACCTGTTTCACTTCCTGGCGGCTTGTCCAGCATTGGCTGAACTGCGCGGTCGTTACTTTGGTTCGCCTACTCTTTCTAGACAGAGCTTTGTGGATTATTTGAACGGCAAAGACTGGGTTGCTTTGGTTCAGTATTGTACTGTAGCTTATGCAAAACGAGTATCACTTATTAATCCAGGATAATTATAAATCTATTTTTGTTTTCCAATTTTCGGTTTAATGCTTTATGTTTTATATTGTATAGTTAAGACAGAAAGAAGGAAGTATATAAGGTAATAATAATAATAACAGTATAAAAATAATAATAATAATAATAATTTAAAAAAAAAAATTATATATATATATGTTGATATATATATTAATATATATATATACAAAAATAAATAAATACAAAATGCAACAATAAATCATAGACTCCACGGACGGTCAATGACCATGTTGTTTGTCTTTATAAGGAATTTATTTTTAGTTTTATTTAATTTCACTGTAATTGAAATACTATTTTACATGTATGTAATTTTGTAAATTAAATAAAGACTTCTTCTAATAACATTAATTAGGGTATTGTGAGGAGCTAGTTGGATGTCAGAACTTTCTGTAACTTTGTTACCCATGGCTCCTGATGTATCTGCACTTATCTTCTGCTTTTCCGGAGGCCCTTGGCCCCCACTATCCGCAGACATACTCACCGTTTAAAATAATTAAGAGAAAAACAATAAAAAGAAAAAACAATTCACAAACACTTTTTCCAATATTTACAGGTTTGTCACGAACACTGTTGCCACTATTTACTGTTTTTGCTTTAATCAGTTATTAAATAAGTTAAATACAACTTATTTTTTAAGAGAGCAAAAAACAAACACTTCCACTATTCAAACGATCATATGTACATATCCTGCCAAACTTATCTACAGACATATCGAAAACCAAAAAAACAACTGATGATTTATTCCACAAGTAATTCCTAATAAATAATATCCGCCTCTCTCAACTCTTCGATTATAGAATGAATTTCATTTCCATGTCCAGTGTGACCAGCACTTGTTGATGCTTATAAGAGCCGAAGTCGATCCACTAATTCATTTGGATCATCCCAGTATTCATAAATATTTTGCCCCACATCCATACCTTTACCAGTAGTAGTAGTGCCCGTATGTCTTAGACTGTATCTTCTTTGAATAGGCTTTGTTGCAATTGTAGTCCGAGGTGTCCTAGTAACTTGATCCGCAGTTGATGGTGGCGTGAAATAGGGTTGAGCCATCTGTTCACCCATAGAAGGATAAAATAAAGGAGCTATTATATTTTTGTATTTGAATCCTTTGCTGGCGCTAAGAGGTTTTTCATCGCTAAATTGTTGTTTATGTACGTTACTAACTTCTAAAATATCCTTATAATTTTCCAAATCTTCTACAGTGTATTTGTTCGGCTTTTTTAAAAATAATAATTGTTATAACCCAGGAGTACCTTTATACCAGTTTCCATTTACATTGATATCATTATCCTCAATGGCTACCTGTGCATTTTCTATTGCCATGCCTCCAGTAGGTAACACTCTAATGCCGTATCTGTCATCAAGATCGCTAGTATCTGAAGTCATATATTTCAATAAATATGGTTTTATTAAAGATCCTATCTCATCTACTTCTTCTAAGCTTTTCTCCAATTCCTCTTTACTATGTATTTGTTTAATTTGCTCTAGAGGAGAATCAGCGTCTTCAAACGTCTCTTCTTACATTTTAATATCTAAAATATCCTTTCGTGGTATAGGAGTTGAAGCTTTAAGCGGTAATTTTACATCTTCTTCTTTGAGCGGTAATTTAATATCTTCTTCTTCTTTAAGCGGCACTTTAGCATCTTCTTCTTCAAGCGATGTCGCAGAAGTCGAAGCGTCGGATTTTTTAGAACGCTTTTTACTCTGTTCAACTAACTCTTGTAGCGGTTCTGAAATGGGCTTTAAACTTCTTTCCAGATCTTGCTGCGATAATTGAAGACCTCTCTTTAAACTTTTGAACTTTTCTCGCAGAGCTTTAGAAGTTTTGATAAGATGTTGTGTAACTTTAGGATCCATTATGAATAATGATAGACCGATCGAAAACATTGCTCTATATATAGATGTATGTATCTAAACCTTTTCGAAATCACCCATTGTGTAAGTCTCTTGTTTTATCTATTGTTAGAAAACTGTATGGTGCATCCCAGCAGACCTTACACATTTCTTTAAAATTATTAAATGACACACTTGGTGAACTTACATGATCGTTATAAATATGTCTTAAATTTAAATCATCTTGCGTAAATATAACAATAAAATTGGCATTATCACGTATAAGATGTTCAGGAATCCTTGCATAGCTTTGTGTCAAATAGAAACAATCAATTCCTCTATGCCTTCCCATACTGAAATACTGTCTGATTATTTCCTGTTGATCCATTGCAATATCATCAAATACTATGATAGAATTCTTTTCAGCATTGTCTGGTGTGATTACCTGCTGCGTTTCATTGATTTTGTGAAAACCTATTTCTGGAACTAATTTGAATACGGTTTCTAAATATAGATATTTTTCTTGTTGGAGAGATCGGCTACATAAGTACACATTTCCAAATTTTAACCCATTCGGTTGTAAAAGCAAACAAGCTAAGAGATTGGTTTTACCAGACCCCGAACTACCACAAATAAGTGCACGTATATTATCAGGCAACAATTGGCCATGACGACCTTCATTTGCTTCCTGTTCTTCACCTGAAGGAATCACGTTATAAACAGGTAGACGTTCACTTTGTTTCTCCAAACGCATAATGATGTTGATGGCTCTAATTCTCAACCTATATAAGCAGATTCAGAGCTAAGAATAGTCATCATAATGAGAAGGAAAACAACAGGTAGAGGTCTGATAAATTCAGTGATTAACAAGCTTCCATTTGAAGCGCATATTCCAGGTTATAGATTTTGTGGTCCCGGAACTAAATTACAGGAAAGATTAGCGCGTGGTGATAAAGGTATTAATCCTTTAGACGTGGCCTGCAGGGAGCACGACATTGCATATTTTAAAAACAAGATTTAAAATCAAGGCATAAAGCTGATCGCATCTTAGCAGAAAAAGCTTGGCAAAGGACAAAGTCAAGTGACTCATCTTTTGGTGAAAAATCTGCTGCTTGGGCTGTTACTAACGCTATGAAAATGAAAGTAAAATTGGGAGGAGGTGATGGTATCAAGTAGAAAAGAACTTACAAAGATGTAATAAGTGCTGCTCGCGTCACATCGCCTACATCAATTAGTGGAGCCTCCAAAACAACGCTGAAAAAAGCTAAACAGTTTTTATCCAAATCAAAACTAGACAGATTACCAAGAATATTACCAGTTCCAAGAAGTGGAGGTATTCTCCCTTTTCTGGTGCCATTATTTGCCATCGATGGGTTTCTTCGAAGATTACAATCAAATAATTCTACAAGGAAAACACGAATTAATTCTACATCGCAGCAGATCTTCTTGATGAAAACTTGTTAAAGGGAAGTCATTCCGGACTTACAGCTGATCTGAAAGATTTCTCTCCCCAAACATTAGAATCAATACGATGAAAGTAGGCTTAAAACTCTTATACAATCATTATCTGTTCTGCTGCGATGTAGAATTAATTCGTGTTTTCCTTGTAGAATTATTTAATTGTAATCTTCGAAGAAACCCATTACAATGTCTAGGGGGATGCAAGCATCAAAATTGCCTTTTTCATCTACTAATTTCACATATTCACCAGGCATCATCCAACCACTCATTTCCAATCCTAATGCCTGGTCTGGGCTAAGAGATGCATAACTTTTTAATGTACTAACAGTTCCAGGATTCCGAACATGGTCAATTAATACACCATTCAACTGATACTTGATTTCGTCAAACAAAAACAAAAATCCATTTTTTACTAAACTCAATACACTTGGATCTATAGATGCTACTCCTTCTTGGACCAGTTGTCCTTGAATGTAGAGAAAACTCATGGATGGAACAGTGTAGATGTCTTGCTGTTGTACGGCAATTATAATTTCGTCAGAATTGTCCAATGATTGATTGTAAGGCTGATGAGAGTGAAACTCAAAGTCCGTTATTCTCTCTTCAAAACTCACTTTTTTATCCACATTTAGTATTTCTTCCATTTTGGTTTAATCAAAAGTCCTATACTTTGTAGGAAGTAACTATTTGATGGCGTTAACACTCGGTAAGGTGACCGTTGAATACTAGTTGATTTCACTTCAGCGTAATCCATTTTATACTTACGAAAATCAATACCCATTTTTCTTTAGATGTAATCTGATGGTAATTGTCTCTCCGCTAAAATCCACTAAGTTCTGGTTTTGATCCGTTATAACAAGTGTTATATTGTTGATTACTTCGCCGATAACTGGAAAGTAAATGACTGGAGAAGGTTCTTGTACGATCTTAAATCCTGGAGGAACTATTGGTGAAAATTCATATATAGTATGTCCTGGTTTCCCGTTACTATATGAACCGGATGCTATATTGCAGTTAATTGCAACTGTATTGACACTATGAATCTGTACAATTTCGTCTGATTTATGAGTGTTCATTTTTTCCAACACCTCATGTTTAGTGAAGCGCAGTAAAGGGCCGATCGAATGTTCTTTATTGAAGTAAACAGGTTGTGTACATGTTAATTCCACCTTCAATGTGTTGGTATTACCTTTCAATTTCAACGAATCTGAAGAATTTATATGCGATTTTAGATAACGTGCTATAGCTTCCACTTAAAAAGTTCCTGTAGGTAAACTAATAACATTGTCTCCATAATGAAAAAGATTGTTAACTCCTTCAATGATATTCGGTGTGGAATTGTATGACTGAAAACTTAATAAACCAATGCTATAATCATCACCAACGTCTAATAAATTAATTGGCGGAAAAAACTCGGCACTAAGAATGCTCGAAGCTCCTGTTAAGGTAAAGGTGTACGACATGACTGAATTCCGTAAATGCTTATTTGGCGTTATTATATAGAAATTTCAAACATAAATGTCCACAATATGGAGTATTCAAATCTTGATATCATCTACGATTGTATGTAATATCACAGTTTCTGAAATAATGTAGGAGTTCTAATGGTGGTCTTAGATTTCCATAAGGATCGAAATAAATTACTTTATTATTTTTCTTAATATAGGCGACCCAATGAGTACCGATGTTTTTCACTGAATCTAGATTTACAATACCACATTCATTAGTTTTAGGAGTGCTTGGCAAAGAATCACGCATATAAACACCTCTAAAATGGGGTATGTTTTTGGCAAATTTCATCAACTCTATATTTGTGAGAGCTCTGTTAGGTAGTAGTAGTCAATCTTGCTTAATATAAAGACCATATCCTTTTTTATAAGGTTTAAGATAGAAACCTTGGCCAATTTTCTGTTCTTCCATCTTCTGATTGTGACGCCTCATTTCCTCTAGACGGTCTCTAGCATCTCTCGTATCTTTAGCTGCCTTAGCAACCGCTGCTGCTCCACCCACTAGACTTCCTAGAGCAGATAAACCTGCAAATAATGGCACCAGAAAAGGGAGAATACCTCCACTTCTTGGAACTGGTAATATTCTTGGTAATCTGTCTAGTTTTGATTTGGATAAAAACTGTTTAGCTTTTTTCAGCGTTGTTTTGGAGGCTCCACTAATTGATGTAGGCGATGTGACGCGAGCAGCACTTATTACATCTTTGTAAGTTCTTTTCTTCTTGATACCATCACCTCCTCCCAATTTTACTTTCATTTTCATAGCGTTAGTAACAGCCCAAGCAGCAGATTTTTCACCAAAAGATGAGTCACTTGACTTTGTCCTTTGCCAAGCTTTTTCTGCTAAGATGCGATCAGCTTTATGCCTTGATTTTAAATCTTGTTTTTAAAATATGCAATGTCGTGCTCCCTGCAGGCCACGTCTAAAGGATTAATACCTTTATCACCACGCGCTAATCTTTCCTGTAATTTAGTTCCGGGACCACAAAATCTATAACCTGGAATATGCGCTTCAAATGGAAGCTTGTTAATCACTGAATTTATCAGACCTCTACCTGTTGTTTTCCTTCTCATTATGATGACTATTCTTAGCTCTGAATCTGCTTATATAGGTTGAGAATTAGAGCCATCAACATCATTATGCGTTTGGAGAAACAAAGTGAACGTCTACCTGTTTATAACGTGATTCCTTCAGGTGAAGAACAGGAAGCAAATGAAGGTCGTCATGGCCAATTGTTGCCTGATAATATACGTGCACTTATTTGTGGTAGTTCGGGGTCTGGTAAAACCAATCTCTTAGCTTGTTTGCTTTTACAACCGAATGGGTTAAAATTTGGAAATGTGTACTTATGTAGCCGATCTCTCCAACAAGAAAAATATCTATATTTAGAAACCGTATTCAAATTAGTTCCAGAAATAGGTTTTCACAAAATCAATGAAACGCAGCAGGTAATCACACCAGACAATGCTGAAAAGAATTCTATCATAGTATTTGATGATATTGCAATGGATCAACAGGAAATAATCAGACAGTATTTCAGTATGGGAAGGCATAGAGGAATTGATTGTTTCTATTTGACACAAAGCTATGCAAGGATTCCTGAACATCTTATACGTGATAATGCCAATTTTATTGTTATATTTACGCAAGATGATTTAAATTTAAGACATATTTATAACGATCATGTAAGTTCACCAAGTGTGTCATTTAATAATTTTAAAGAAATGTGTAAGGTCTGCTGGGATGCACCATACAGTTTTCTAACAATAGATAAAACAAGAGACTTACACAATGGGTGATTTCGAAAAGGTTTAGATACATACATCTATATAAAGAGCAATGTTTTCGATCGGTCTATCATTATTCATAATGGATCCTAAAGTTACACAACATCTTATCAAAACTTCTAAAGCTCTGCGAGAAAAGTTCAAAAGTTTAAAGAGAGGTCTTCAATTATCGCAGCAAGATCTGGAAAGAAGTTTAAAGCCCATTTCAGAACCGCTACAAGAGTTAGTTGAACAGAGTAAAAAGCGTTCTAAAAAATCCGACGCTTCGACTTCTGCGACATCGCTTGAAGAAGAAGATGCTAAAGTGCCGCTTAAAGAAGAAGAAGATATTAAATTACCGCTCAAAGAAGAAGATGTAAAATTACCGCTTAAAGCTTCAACTCCTATACCACGAAAGGATATTTTAGATATTAAAATGTAAGAAGAGACGTTTGAAGACGCTGATTCTCCTCTAGAGCAAATTAAACAAATACATAGTAAAGAGGAATTGGAGAAAAGCTTAGAAGAAGTAGATGAGATAGGATCTTTAATAAAACCATATTTATTGAAACATATGACTTCAGATACTAGCGATCTTGATGACAGATACGGCATTAGAGTGTTACCTACTGGAGGCATGGCAATAGAAAATGCACAGGTAGCCATTGAGGATAATGATATCAATGTAAATGGAAACTGGTATAAAGGTACTCCTGGGTTATAACAATTATTATTTTTAAAAAAGCCGAACAAATACACTGTAGAAGATTTGGAAAATTATAAGGATATTTTAGAAGTTAGTAACGTACATAAACAACAATTTAGCGATGAAAAACCTCTTAGCGCCAGCAAAGGATTCAAATACAAAAATATAATAGCTCCTTTATTTTATCCTTCTATGGGTGAACAGATGGCTCAACCCTATTTCACGCCACCATCAACTGCGGATCAAGTTACTAGGACACCTCGGACTACAATTGCAACAAAGCCTATTCAAAGAAGATACAGTCTAAGACATACGGGCACTACTACTACTGGTAAAGGTATGGATGTGGGGCAAAATATTTATGAATACTGGGATGATCCAAATGAATTAGTGGATCGACTTCGGCTCTTATAAGCATCAACAAGTGCTGGTCACACTGGACATGGAAATGAAATTCATTCTATAATCGAAGAGTTGAGAGAGGCGGATATTATTTATTAGGAATTACTTGTGGAATAAATCATCAGTTGTTTTTTTGGTTTTCGATATGTCTGTAGATAAGTTTGGCAGGATATGTACATATGATCGTTTGAATAGTGGAAGTGTTTGTTTTTTGCTCTCTTAAAAAATAAGTTGTATTTAACTTATTTAATAACTGATTAAAGCAAAAACAGTAAATAGTGGCAACAGTGTTCGTGACAAATCTGTAAATATTGGAAAAAGTGTTTGTGAATTGTTTTTTCTTTTTATTGTTTTTCTCTTAATTATTTTAAACGGTGAGTATGTCTGCGGATAGTGGGGGCCAAGGGCCTCCGGAAAAGCAGAAGATAAGTGCAGATACATCAGGAGCCATGGGTAACAAAGTTACAGAAAGTTCTGACATCCAACTAGCTCCTCACAATACCCTAATTAATGTTATTAGAAGAAGTCTTTATTTAATTTACAAAATTACATACATGTAAAATAGTATTTCAATTACAGTGAAATTAAATAAAACTAAAAATAAATTCCTTATAAATACAAACAACATGGTCATTGACCGTCCGTGGAGTCTATGATTTATTGTTGCATTTTGTATTTATTTATTTTTGTATATATATATATTAATATATATATCAACATATATATATATAATTTTTTTTTTTAAATTATTATTATTATTATTATTTTTATACTGTTATTATTATTATTACCTTATATACTTCCTTCTTTCTGTCTTAACTATACAATATAAAACATAAAGCATTAAACCGAAAATTGGAAAACAAAAATAGATTTATAATTATCCTGGATTAATAAGTGATACTCGTTTTGCATAAGCTACAGTACAATACTGAACCAAAGCAACCCAGTCTTTGCCGTTCAAATAATCCACAAAGCTCTGTCTAGAAAGAGTAGGCGAACCAAAGTAACGACCGCGCAGTTCAGCCAATGCTGGACAAGCCGCCAGGAAGTGAAACAGGTCCTCATACTCATTACTGACACATAGATTGCATTCAAGGTCGGTATTCTTAAAATATTTGTAATTCAACGGTAATAGATCACCTCGAATTTTAAATATCCATCTCATTGATTTCAAAGAAAAAGCATCAGTTAAATACAATTTATCCTCTAAAGTATAATGAAGTTCTTTATAAAATGGGTAATAACTTGTATTAAATACCTTCAGTTTGCAAATGTTATTAAAATCACTGTTTAAAGATTCAATTATAATATTAAGCGTAGTTTTCCACAAAACGCTATTGTTACAATTTGTGAAGTTTAAATTAAAATTAATATTAAATTTTTCAGCTTGACTCTTAATTTCTGAAAACCAAAAAATATTCTTTTTTATTATTTCAGTAGCTAAAATTTTGGGATATCTATTTTCGGAAAGGTTTAAGGATCTGAGTAGATATTTATAGTGCAGTTTTAATGTGTAAAGGAAAATAGGCGGTAATTTGGTTTCGAAATGTATTAACGCTGAGGGTGCGTATTTTGGGCATCTCATTAATTTCTTCATGAAAAAATAAAGAACCCTCTCAACCTCGTCATATCTTTTCCATCCCCACAATTGGGCACCATAGCAAATGATATTTCTAGTAACTGAGTTGAAAATTCTAATTTTTGATGAATATGAAATATTATTATTATCAATAAATTGTGACCATATTAAGTTTACGCTCAGTTTTGCTTTTGATGACTTGCTTTTTAAGTGTTTAGACATAGATAATGTGGGGGTAAGAACTATGCCGAGATATTTATATTCACTGACCACTTCAATTCTATTTAAGCCCAAAAACCATTTCTCATTTTTGGCTGGTCTACCGCCATTTCGAAAGACCATGACTTTGGACTTTTCTAGGTTGATTTTCAGGCTCCACAATTGGCAATATTCGTCGAGAGAGTTTATCATTAGTTGGAGTGATACCGGATCCGAGGCCAATAGGGCAATATCGTCGGCATACGCCAACATCTTTATCTTACATTTGCTGTTAACGACTACACCTCCTCCCAGATAGCTCTCTAGGTCATTTACAAACAACGAGAACAAGCAGGGGCTGAGAAGACATCCCTGTTTCACCCCTCTTTCAGTAAAGAAACTCGAAGATAGACCATTTTTACATATAACTGAAGCCGTTGTATCAGTTAACAAATTCTTTATAATCTTGACTATTTTTGAGGAGATACCTAAAGAGTGCAGTTTATAGATTAGACTAAATCTATCGATATTGTCGAAGGCCGCAGAAAGGTCAACAAAAAATACATAAACTTTTTGCTTTTTCATACTTAATTTTAGCTTAATTAGATTGGTCAAATTAAATATATTATCTATTGTCGAATAATTCGACCTGAAGCCAGCCTGCCACTCATGTAGTATATTATTATTTTCTACCCAACTAGTCAGTCTATTTAAAATTAGCCCTGAGAACAGCTTGCTGATGGCATTAATAAAAGATATGCCCCTGTAACTAGCTGCCTGATCTTTATTGCCTTTCTTATACAAGGGAAATATAATCGATTCCTTAAAGGAGGCTGGAATATTACCAGTTTCGAATAATTTATTAAATAATTTCAGCAACCTTATTACGAAATCTTTTGGAGCGTACTTGTAAAACTCATAACCTATTCGATCAGTACCGGGCGCTTTGTTCTCTTTAGAATTACTCAGTATTATGTCTAACTCTTCTAACAGAAACGGTCTGTCTAAGTGGTCATTGATAAAGCAGGGTTCAGCGTAAGAAAATCTACCAGTAATTAATGAGGGATTATGTAAGTTTTTAAAGTGCCATAACCAATCTTCGGCACACACGTTACCTACTGTCCAGGAATTCTCATGTTTAAATAACTTGATCTTTTGCCAGAATTCTTTACTGTTTTTAGTTTCGCACAATTGTCGAGCACAATCTAAGTAGTATTGTTTTCTCTTATCCCTACATAAAGTTTTATACATAACGTTGTAATTTAAATATAATAATCTATCTTTCATCTCATTTGTTTTTCTAAATAGTTTAAGTTGCTTAAACGATTTAGATCTTGCCATGTTACAATCTTTATCAAACCAATTATTTTTACGAATAATTTGACGTTTGTTATTTTCATTAGATATAGACGCACTTTTAATTATGTTAGTTAAGAAATGAACTTCCTCTTCCCCATTATTAGAAACGAAAACAATAGAGTTTAAATAAAAAGATATTTTATGTTGATAATCTGATAAGTTTTGTCTAGCCCAGTTTAGTTTTGGCAAAAGAGGAAGTGTATTATTATTAGAAAAAATCGAACTATCATTGATTGAAAACGAGGTGATAATCGGCATGTGATCGGAAAACAGTTGGTAATCCACTATAAAATCATTAATTATCGGCAAAGCCCCGATACTAATACATGAAAAATCAATCATGGAACACCCTACTTCACTGATATATGTAAATTCACCGTTTAGGTCTTTTTCAGTTCTACCGTTAAGAATTACTAATCCAAAATTATCGAAAAAATCTAACAATTTACTTCCATTACTATTAACAACTAAATCTTTTGAGTTTCTATTTACAGAATGAATTTTAAAGTGAATACATTTTTTAGGAAGTTTTTGTAAATTACCTACCCTAGCATTCAGATCTCCCACAAGGCAAATTTTTAAGTTTTGATTTTCAGAAAAAAAGTCAAACATTCTATTAAATTCCTCTAACCAAAAATTACAATTCAAATAAATAGGAAAAATATAGATAGAGTGCAACCCAGTTTTGAATATTATTAGGTCTCTATTAGAAACTTTACAAAAAGAAACTAAATTGCTCCAAGTACCTTGTAGTTTGATACCATATAGCTGTCCGCCTGATGCTCTTCCATACCTCGTCTCCCTTGTTGCAGGAATCCATAACAAGTCGTAATCTTGAAAAAGGTTATCATAATCTCTTATATTTTCGTGCTCCACAAAGGTTTCGAAAAGAAAGAAAACATCAAACTGCGTTATATATGAAATGAAATGTGTATTATGTTTTTTGCTGTGTAATCCTCTTATGTTATAAGCCAGAACCTGAAGAAACCGTTTCCCCTGGGATAACTGCTATTTTGTCGCTCCAGTTGTTGGTACGTCAGATTTCTTATCTAGTTGCTCCGAATCAGAACTCCGTGCCGTACGAGATACGTAACTATATTGTTGGAGTTTCTCTCTTACCACACTAGAATCATTTTCAGATTTAGTTTTTTTTGGTACATTGACTTTGTTTATTTCTAAGCTTGAAGCACGAATTGAAGGAGGGGAATATGATAACTGACGTTTTTTCAAATGTGTTGGAAGGTTGTCCGAAATATTTTTTTCTTTAATTATTAGCTTGTCATATTTTATTACAGCAAATTTTCCCATTTCGCGCGCCTCAATGAGTTTTGGCATAAGTGCTTTTCTTACTTGTAATACTTCTTTAGAATAGTCCTCGGATATCTTTACATTAGTGCCTTTTAATTTGGGACTATTTTTGATAATTATGAATTTTATGCGCAACTGGGTTAAACCAAACAATATCGGTCGTGCTTTATTTTCCTGAAATTTTCCCACTCTTCTTACAAAATCAAAGTGAGAGACATCTAATGTAAGATGCAATTTTTCATTTAAGAAAGAAATAACAAAACTTTCTAGATCCCAGTAGTCTTGGAATTCTTCTGAAATACCAAATATGATTAAATTTCGCTTACGCGATTCCCTTTCCACTTGATTAACTTTAATACTTAATTTTTCAATCTTATCATTAATAATATTTATTGACTCTTTAATTTCAGAGACAGTTAAATTACGTTGAGTGTTCATATCTTGCTTTAGTTCATCTTTAAATTGTGTTAATAACTCTTTAATTTGTTGATCCATCTTAATCAGTTATTAACAGAAATAGTGGTTGAAGATAAATTTGTAAGTTATATTTGTTATCTGTAATAATTCAACTAATATAAGTTTGTATTATCTACTCACACACAGATCTTTCCCCACTCAAAGGTAAAACAGACATCAGATTGCTCCTCCCACCCGTTTATCTGAACTCTGAGATTGTAAGTATGGAGGGGACTTACTTGGTTTAAGCTCTCTTCTCTTCTCTCCTGAATTCTCTTGTTTACTAAGGATAAACTTTGCACTGAACAGTTGCCTTTTTTCTTTAAGTTTTAGATTGTTTCTACTAATTATAAATGTTAATTACTCAAAAACCATTCGATACATTTTTAAGAAAATTTTTGTACAAATCCACAGTAATTTAAACCAATACTGAGCCAATTTTCACTACAATCCGAAACTTTTAAACCCATTAAATAGTTAAAAATATAGAGAGCACATTAAAAGCACCTCACTCGTTCAAAGCTAGATGACGACTCCTAATTAATGTTATTAACAGTAACCATTACGTTGACATGGAAATGGATTCTCAAACACAAATTAACCCAAATAAACGTCCAGCTGACTCTAATAATAATGGTTCAAGGAAAGTGCATATTTATGAAAATAAACTTTCGGTCAACCAAAGTAATGCAACAACAAAGGACGATTATATGAATAAAGCCTTAAATAATAGATATAAAATGAACGACAAAGGGCCCTATGTAGTGAACCTAGAAGGCAACCGCGGGAATCTGGGGAAAGTGCATAGAATGGCAGTGGGAAAGTGGCTATTGAAATCTACTTCCTCGCTTAGAGACAATATTATTGACATCGCTGTGAACGGTAAAAACCGGACAAAGATAACAACCAAAACTCCACAAGCAGCTAATAACCTTCTGACACTGGAAACCCTTAAAGAGAGGGAAATAACAGCATATATCACCAACTTCAGGGTTCAATGCACAGGAGTCATCAGAGATGTGGACATCGATTTGGATGAGCAGGAAATAATAACGGAATTGATCTCCGCTGTTGCAGCTATAAATGTTCGAAGGGTGACAAAGAGAACCTACAACCAAAATAACACAGTGCACGAAAAAACCCCGGTCTGCTTTGTAACATTGAACCCAAATGTTCCTATAACTGCAGCTACGCTTAAAACGATTTTTGAACCATAAAGACATGTCTAGCAAAGAGGATAGTTGTTGAACTTCATAGACCAGCGTGTTCACGCTACCCTCGAAAGCGTACAGTGCTCAAAGGTATTGATGATTTATGGTAAGCTGATTTAATGGAAATGATACCATACGCTCGTCAAAATAGCGGTTCCAAATATATATTAGCAGTGATTGATTGTTTTTCAAAGTACGCCTGGGTGGAACCATTTTAAATCCAAAAGCGCTAAAGATGTCACACAAGCTATGATTGATATTTTTATTTCAAGTGGAAGAGTACCGAAAAATATTCAGACTGATAATGGGAAGGAAGTCTACAATATTTCCTTCACGAAACTCATGAAGAAGCACAGCATTAATCACTATAGTACTTACAGCCAAGTTAAAAGTTCAATTGTAGAAAGATTTAATAGAACCTTTAAATCTATGTTGTATCGCTTATTTAGTCTCAGAGGAAACTACAATTATACAAAGCATTTACCTGACCTCATAAATACCTACAACAACAAAGTACACCGTACTGTTGGTATTGCACCAACGGAAGTAAATTCTAACAATGTCATTCTTACTAGCTAATGACTACTTTTCTAAAGCAAAAAGGAAAGATAAACAACGCTTTGAAGAAGGAGACTATGTACGTGTTTCGAAAAAGAGAACTATATTTAGCAGAGGTTACACACCCAATTGGAGCACTGAATTATTTAAAATTATTAAAGTCCGCAACACTATTCCATATACTTACTTGTTGGAAGATTTGACAGGACAGCCTATTCAAGGAGCATTTTATACACAAGAACTGCAGAAAACTAAATTGAAAGATGTTTATCTTGTAGAAAAAATACTAAGACGTAAAAATGATAAGCTGTGTGTAAAGTGGTTAGGTTTTAAGAAACCTTCTTGGATAAATAAAAATGATTTAGTAGAATAATAAAGTTTTTATAATTAAATTGTGTATTATTAACCTTCCACATTGTTAAGGAAAATAATAAGAAATGGTTATAAAAAAAAAATTATTCAATAGTTTTTCATCATCATCATCGGTGTTAAAACAGTTCATTATTTTCCTCAAATAAGTGACTTGTTTATTAACATCATCTGTTAAACTCATTAATTTAAAATATTCATTTCTTAATAAATTGATCTTCGGACGTTGATATTTGAGGAGATCTTCTAGCCATGATGGTTTTCCTCGTATAACAATGGTTTTATGGGTAAACATCTCAAAGAAAACTGTGCATGCTGTAGTTGTACTTCCACCGGTACGGATCCGTTTTTGTTTTTACCAAAGAAATCAGACATATTTGCTTGTTATCCTTTAGAGTTGTCCAATCTTCCTCATTTAAGTAGATAACTGTTTTTTTTTTTGTTCTTAATGCGATAAGCGGTGTCCCGTCGTCAGACAGACCTGTTAGCACTTGTTTTGAGCGTTTGGTGTTCAACGGAAAGCTGGTGGTAAGCTGCATTCCTCTACCACATGCCATCTTAAGATACAACTTCAAACTGACTATGTCACATAATAGATTTATATTATATATGACAAACTATTTTAATTGTATTACAACCACAACTATTTAGTGAGGATCACCGCCCATCCATAGATAGCCTTGAATAATCACACCATGAGTTCAGTTGTATACCTTGACTAGTATCATAACATAAATCACTTTTTCCGCAATAAACTCTCTTTATATCACACTCTTTCTTAATTATAAAATATTAATCCTCTAATAGGTGTAAAAAAATGTATAAAATGTGATAGTTATTAAGTGTTAATAATATTCCCAATTAAAAATATTCTAAGTCTAAATAACATTAAAATGATGTAAACAATACAGAAAGGGTGTGATAACACATGATAAGGTGCACGTACGCGCGTGGCGACACATGACGTGTATAGTAATTAAGAAAACCAGATAAACATTCCTATGTATGCAAGTTTGTATGATTCACCCATACATATGCAGTTTGTGATTCCGCTCATTACCTCAAGGTCAGTACACAACGAGATCTTGTGTGGTTAACATAGAGATGGAGTAGTGTAGATAATGTGTGCTTTACCATCTTTTTCTTTTTTAAATTATTTAATAATCTTTCTACGATTGAAAAAAAAAAAAGGTATTAAAATGATGTACAAACACTGGATAGGATGTGCTAAAAAATAGAAACAGGATGTGATAAGAACATGTTAAGAGAGGCGTGTGTGTGTGTGTGTGTGTGAGTCATAGGACATGGGAAAACGCAACATGGCCATCATAATAACCACATAAATAATACCAATATTCTTAATTAATTATTAAAATACGCTAATAGGATGTGTGTGTGTGTGTGTGTGTGTGTGTGTGTGTCATAAGAGATGTGCAATGTACCCGTTATATGCCCCCCACCGCTGTAACCCTTTCATCCATTTGGACGGCTTGAGGGTTATGCCTTGTGACGTAGGACTTGCGTTCCTTGTGATGTAGGAGATTAGTATGGTCGTGGGACTGGACGACCATGTGACGTACTCTCTGCCACTAACCCCTCTCACCCATTTGGCCGGCATGAGGGGTATGGCTTGTGACGTAGGACTTGCGTTCCTTGTGTCGTAGGAGATGCGCATGTGTGACGTCAAAGGAACGCATCTCCTACGTCTCATGGGGCAGGTTCTAAGCCATCCTCATCTCCTCCTACTCCCACTCCTAGAGTGAGTGAGGGTGAGGGGGTGGGAAGCGGCTTGGCATAAGACCTCATCCTGTACGATGATTGGTAAGTAGAAAAGATGGGAGAAGATGCGCGTACGCGCGCTACCTCTCATACGTACGCACGCTCGATTTGTGTGGGCAGGGGTGAGGAAGGGGGGAAACCCTCCTGCATTCCCTCGCCCTGTCACCCATAAGGGGTCGACGCAAAAAAACGTCCTCGTATGCCCAAAACTATACTACTCGTAGGGGAGCTCTAACCCTGTCATCCTACCAAATTTTATCATAATCGGGCTAAGATTTACTGAGTAATTAATGATAATAATTTTGGTGGAGGCCTTACATAAAGGGGGCTAACTCCTCTCCCATTAGATGTACAGCGTTGAGACCCCTAAAGGCACATCGACATAAAATTCCGACTCGAATGACACCTCATTCATGAAAATCGGTTCACGCGTTTAGGCGCTACGTGGGGCCAAGGGGGGAGTCTTCGGGCTTCCATTCCGCCAGGGTGAATAGTTAAGGCTTCACCTTCTATTCACCAAGACCGTCCGACCGTAGCATTAAGTTATACTACATCCTGCAAGAGGTGGCCCTGCTGGATAACTAAACTCGGCGGATCTAGACATGGATGTCGATAAAAATCCCGGGTGGCTTAGGGTGGAAGTCACTCGTCACCAGGGTGGTGTCCCCGGGGGCAGCTCTGGAAAACACCCCCCCCAATCCAAGGTGTGGGACTCCGTGCTGAGGGATGGATGGCACAGGGGTTTTTGTGCCAAGAACGGATCCTCCGGGGTACCAGGCGACCCCCCGGTAGTAGGTAGCCTTACCCGACCAAGCGGGGCTCTGGCCGGGCGGACTTTTTAATTCCCTAGCTACTCGTGGGACCAAAATGGACAAGGAAACAAAAAACAAAAATACGGGCGGGGAAAAACAACAACAGCAACAACAGATACAACAGGCACAACAACAGTCACAACAACAGCAGTCACAACAACAACATCAACAACAACCGACACGACGACAAAACAGACGGAAACAACAGTCTGTAATAGGCCAGTGGGGTGGAGGTAAAAACCCCACGACCTCTAAGGCCGATCCCAATATAATAACACCCAAAGGCCGTAAAAATGTGGCCATGGCAGGTATAAGCGGGGAAATAAAACCCTGCAAAGGCCAAGGGAAGGGGATGGGTAATCCTCCAACCAAAATGGCCGGTATGGTTAAACCTAAGACACCTGAGGCCCTAGGGGCGGGAGGTGGACAACGATCTAGTTTTAGGGCAGACTCCCTAGAGGCGATAGAGAACATGTCGGATGCAGAAGAGGGTCATGGCCCTTACTAGAGAGGGCCGGGATTACGTGCAAGCCAAGAGGCAGATAGTCCGGGATAATTTTAATCGCTGGGCCCAGCAAACCTCTAAGGCAGCTAAAAGACCCAGGTCAGAGGGGGAATCCCCACAACAATGGCAACCGGCAAAGAAGGCTAAGGCTAGGGCTGGGGAGAAATCCTACAGCGAGGCCCTCTCCTTTGTCAAAGTTGCCATTGTGCAGGAGGGGTACCCTGAAGCTCAGCTGGCTCCGGAAAGGCTCACCGCCATCCAGCAGGCCGTGCTGAAAGAATATGATCAAATCCCAAAAGGGAGCATGAAGGTTAGATTAGCCAAATGCATGTATAGGCCAGGGTTTGTCTTGGCCACCTGTGCTGATCAATTCAGTGCAGAGTGGCTTAGGGACACTGTCCCAAAGCTTGGACCCTGGGAGGGAGCCAAGCTGCTGCCGCTGCTAGGGGATGATATTCCAAGGCCTGAAACCGCAGTAGTATTTATCCCCGATGAGCAGGGTAGCAGGATAGAGGCCGATACAGTGCTGAAGCGGTTGGAGGTAGGTAATCAAAAGTTATGTACCGACAACTGGAAAGTATGGGGTTGTAAGCCCGCGGAGGGTGGTCAGGTGTGGACCTTCTCCATGAATAGGGCCTCATTAGACGAATTGAGGAGGCTGAATATGTCTCCTTTCTTCGGTTGGAGACAGGTGAAGTTTAGGGCGAAGTCCTCAAAATATCAGGGCCCGGAAGAGGCCAATATATCAACGGAAGAGGAGGGGTTGTTGTTGAAGGCCACAGACCTTGAAAAAGAATCTACGCCGGGGGGGGGCAGAGTGGGTTGGAGGGGGAAATTGAGGCCCTCAGTGCCGCTCTGTCCGAATTACCTGCGGACGTGGGGTATCCCAAAGGAGAAGGGGTAGAGGCGATGGAGATTTCCGTGGGCGAACTCCCGTGTGGAAGTGAATCCTTGCCTCAGAGGCCTAGCGGCCTGGGGCAAGAGTCAGGATCCGCCGAGAAACGGGGGGGAGTCGCGGGAACACAGGACGTCGCCCCCCCCCCGGACGCTTAACATGGTGCTGAAAGTGGTGCAGGCAAACCTTCACCACGCCAAGGCTGCTTCGGCCGTGGTGTGTAGGAGGTTTGACAGCGAGGGGCTAGATTTAGCCCTACTGCAGGAGCCATGGTACCATGGGGGGTCTGTCCGGGGTCTTAATCCCAAATTGGGGAAGACACTATACAGCAAGTCTGCTAATAGACCCCGAGCCTGTATAGTGCTTAAGAATGGGATTGGCGGTTCTCTAATACCGGAGCTATGCTCTGGAGATTTTGTTACAGCTCTTCTCAATATCAACACCGAAGGAGGACCAAGAAAACTTGTAGTTTGCTCGGCTTATTTTCCCGGTGATGAGGACTGCCTCCCAACTCTGTTAGGCGACACTGTTGCCCACTGCCAGAGAGTGGGATTGCAGCTAATACTGGGGTGTGACGCCAACGCACACAATACTGCATGGGGGAGCACCGACGACAACGCCAGAGGTAAGTTACTTTTAGAATTCATTTCTGGTGAGGGGCTGCATGTGTCTAATATAGGATCAGTCCCGACTTTCGTGACTGCAACTAGGAGGGAGGTGTTGGACTTAACTCTTGCCACGCGTTGCATGTCAAATACCGTAGCTAATTGGCATGTATCGAATGAGCCGTCTTGTTCCGATCATAGGCATATCAGATTCGATATATGCGTCCCGCCCCTGGTTATCAAGAGGCTGCGAAGCCCTAGAGAAACCCACTGGGCGGGATTTACCCAATCGCTCACAGAGTCTCTAACAAGCTTTCAGGTTGATGTTAGAAGGACGGAGAGCATCGAACAGGCAGTGGACCACATCAATGAGGCGATATTGGAGGCCTATCAGGAAAATTGCCCGGAAAAGATCAGACCCCAAAGGTCGAAAACAGTCTGGTGGAATAGTCACCTCGAAAAGAGGAGAAAAGAGGTGAGAAGGCTGTTCAATAAGGCCAAATATAACCAGGACTGGGATTTGTATAAACAAGCTCTGACGCAGTACAACAAGGAGATAAGGAAGGCCAAGCGAAGCGCCTGGCGGTCATTCTGTGAGGACATTAAAGAAGCCCCAGAATGCGCCAGAATACATAGAGTCTTGGCGAAAGAAGGTACTGCGGGCAGAGTAGGTTTCATGGCTAAGGATGATGGAACCTATACTAAGTCGATGGAGGAAACCCATTGCTCTACGGGCAATTAGTTCCTACCAGGTCAACTTAAGGCTGGTCTGGGACTGTCTGGGTGCCCTGAAGGAAATTAGTGACCAAAATAAGGTCTTTCTGGTTTGGGTACCTGGTCATTCAGGATATAAAGGAAACGAAGTGGCAGATTTATTGGCCCGGGAAGGCTCTGCGGGACACTTCGTTGGCCCGGAGCCCTGTTTTGGGGTTTCGAAGTGTGTCAAGACTGCGGCTATTAATTTGTGGGTGCAGAGTAGGTCTCAGGAGTGGTGGCTCGCCACCACTGGACAGAGACAGGCGAAGGAGTTTATTAAAGGCTATTCGCCGAGGCTGACTGCAGAATTAATCCGTCAAGGCCGTGGGGCTATCAGGATGATTGTAGGCCTATTAACTGGCCACTGCAGACTCAGAAAACACATGCATCGCATGGGCCTGGCAGATGACAGCCTTTGTAGGTTCTGCCAGGAAGAAGAGGAAACTGCACTGCACGTGTTGTGTCAGTGTGAGGGGCTTGTATGGCTAAGGATGTTACTTCTCGGGGAGGAAAAACCAAGGCCTGAGAGCTTTACCCAGGAGTCACTCTCCAGAATTAAGAGTCTAATTAAACGGACGGGTCTGGAGGGTGAGCTCTAAAAGTCGGGGAGCCTCAATAGATCCAAAGGGGTCGCAGTGGCGTAGGCCTTGTGGCCGCCCTTATTTAATCTTATCTTATCTTAGGCGCTACGTTGTTTACAATAAAGGTAAAAACAACAACAATTTTTGAAAATGCCGTTTTTGCTCATTTTCAGCATCCTTTTTCTCAAAATCTATCAAATCTAGGTTGTTCCAAAAAAATTACAGTCATAAAGGAGGATTTGCCCTAAATTATAAAGAAAATTTTGGAATTTTATCTTTTATAGAAGAGGAGAAAAAAATTGTCAAAGTTGGGTGTTTTTCAACGTTACGCTGTTTCATGCAGTTTTTGATGATCAACCCTTACACGAGGGTCGTTTGAAAAGTCCGTGCAAAGTCAAAGAGATAGCACCACTGGCGCGTATCGAGGTTATGTTTAGTTAGTAGCATCTCTTGGAAGAACACATACCAAGTTTCAGCCATATCGGTCTATTTCTTTGTGTTCGGCATTCGTTTGAATCGAGGAAGTCGAGTGATTTTCAAAAAATGAACGAAAAAGAATTTCGTGTGTTGATTAAACACTACTTTATGAAAGGCAAAACGCCTTAGGAGACTAAAGAGAAGCTTGATAAACATTATGGTGACTCTGCACCTTCGATTAGAACAGTTTATAAGTGGTTTCAAAATTTTCGGAGTGGCCATATGGGCACAAGTGACGCTGAACGTTCTGGACGCCTTGTTGAGGTTACTACTCCAGAAATCATTGATAAAATCCATGATATGGTGTTGGATGACAGAAGAGTGAAGGTGCGTGAGATTGCTAGTGCTGTGGGCATCTCGAATGAACGGGTACATAATATTTTGCATGGTTAACTTCAGATCCTGTCTTTAACTCAAAATTATTTAACAATTTCTATGTAATAAATAGTAAAGATATTAGAGAAAAGGCAAGAGGTCGTCCTAGCGGAGGCCTTTTGGCCCTAATTAATAAAAAAATTATTTACGAAATTATAGATATCCCTCCATCTTGGATTTTTTTATTTATCCGTTATATTGAATTAAAATTAATTATTGGAAGTATCTATTTTCGACCTCATGATCCTTTACAGCATCACAACCACGAGAATTAAAACTTCTAATTCGTGTACGGATGATGTTGCGGTATCTAGAGGAGTGTTACAAGGTGATTCTATATCCCCTCTGTTGTTTGCTACATTTATTGATGACCTGCATAGATTCCTTCAAGATAATAGTTGTGACCTGGTTCACATCGATCATACCAATGGGATTTCATCCCTTTTGTATGCCGATGACGTGGTCTTGCTGTCAAATACGCCTGTTGACGCTAAGAGGAAGTTACGCATTTTGGAGCGATATTGTGAAATTAATCGGCTTGAAGTTAATATTCAAAAATCTAAAATAGTAATTTTTAAGAAAAGTCAAGGGAGAGCTGCAAAGGAGGTTTTTTACTATGGGGAGGAGCGTTTGTAGGTATTGAGTTCATTCACTTACCTAGGTATACTGCTGTCTAATTCTGGACTTTTTCACCTGAACTGTAAGTCAATGATAAATAAAGCAAAGGTAGCTTCAAGTGCGGCACTTAATCCATTACGGTTAAAATCAAATTAACATCTTGGGAAGGCAGGTTAAAACTATTTGAAAGCATGGTCTGTTCAACTTTACTGCACGGTAGCGAGGTATGGGCTTTACGATATGCTGAACAAATGGAAATAGTCTAAGTAAAGTTCTTTAAATCCTTATTTTATTGGCCTACTTGCACTGCCAGTTACATGGTCAGGTAGAAACTGGTCTAGTTAAACTAGAGTATCTTGTTGTAAAAAGGGCATTAAATTGGTTAATTAAGTTGTTGAATATGCCCAGTAACAGATTACCCAGAATTTGTTACAATAGGTTATTCTTTCTGGATGGTTCTGACAGCAACATTATTAAATATAAATGGGCCTCTCAGTTGAAAAACTATTTTATCAATTTAGGCTATTTATTTTAATAATAATTTGTCTTGGGGACATACCCTTACAAATGAAGACTGGTCAAATATAGTGAACAATATGGTAAGAAAAAAGAGACCAGAATATATAAATAATACAATAACAGTAAAACATAAAATCTAGAGTAATAACAGTAAATATACAGCACACTGCATTGTATCCATATTTTAAGTAGCAGATGTATAATTTATGAATACAAGAATATAAACGGACAAAAAGTGGCGATATAAGTATGTAATCTATCTCTCACACTGTAAACTATTCATTTAGTATAAATGATCGTGTTTTGAGGCAATTAATTGTAAAGAGGTATAATTGTTTAATTTCATTTTCGCACCTAAAAACAAACACACTGTGGAACTGCTCCATTGATACATTCTTAACCTGCAGTATGTACTCGCTTCGGCGGTACATATACTAAAATTGGAATTTAGGCTATGACTGGATGTGGAACAGTCAGGACGCAGAACAATTAAAAAATTTAAGAATAAAATACTGAGAGATTTCCAGGTGTACTCATTTCTACGTACAGTACGCTTTATAAGGGTATCATGTACAAAGATTTTTTCAGTTCTTATCTATTCTGTAACATTCCCTTAGAAGTGATTAGAATAGTCAGTCAGTTTAGAATTAGTTCCGATAAAATGTGTACTCTGTCTAGCAGAAAAATAGTCTGTAAGGTTGAATTGTCAGAAAACTGTAAGCTGTGTAAAAAGAAAGAGGAATCTCTTAAACATACATTTTTTGAGTGCCCTTATTACAAGTTACTCAGAGACAGGTATTTGGCCAGATGTTCGGACGCTTCCTTGGACAAGGTACTTTTGTTTGGTAATGTGGCTCAAAGCAGTAACACCTACAACTTAAAAGGCCATGAAGTTGCGTGCTTTCTTATTAGAAGAGTAACTCTTTATTATTTTGTCACATTTTTGTTAACGATTAGCAAAATTTAACTTGATTCCATTTAGGAACATTATTTCAACGACTAACTACAGTATTAATTAAACAGACCACTAAATCAAATCGTTCCAATTTTAGTATATGTACCGCCGAAGCGAGTTTGGTTCGAGCCGTTGTACTGAGTGCACGTACTTTTTGTTGCTCTTCTTATTTTACTTTTTTATATGGTTTTTTAAAAAGTTTTTTATATGTGAATGGTGCTACTTTAAAGTGTTTTTTTCTGATTTTTAATGTGATATAAGTTGCTGTGAAGTCAGTGCAAAACATTTGGAGAAAATTGATTTTTGGAGATTAATAGAATCTATAAGTTCTTTTGAAGACCTTCAATTATTTTTGGAAAAAGTTGGTGATAAGACTCCCCAATTGACTTACTCTGGGGATGATATTGATGATACTGGAACAGACACTTCTGGGACTACTAAAAAGATCTCGAAGAAAAGGAAAGTTAAGAGCTTGAAGAAAAATTTGCAACAAGGCTCCTTGGAACGTTTTTTATCCCAAAGCGACAATTAAAGGAATTACCGTTTGATGTTAGTGGTAAGAGTTTATTAAAGATCTTATTTTGGAATATGAATGGTTTTAAGAGAATTTTTGATTTAGATTCTGAGGTGGTAGATTTAATTTCTAGTGCCGATACAATTTATTTGTCTGAAACTTTTGTCTTTACAGAAAAGCTTTCTGTCCCGAATTGGTTAAGTTCTTATAAATTTTATATGGCCAAAGCAATTAAGAGTAGGCTAAGAGGAAGAGCGAGTAGAGATTTAATAAACTTTATTAAAGAGGATGTTTCTCCTCATAGCCTGGAAATGTATAATAGTAATTTGTGTATGTTTGTTCGAGTAAAAACTCTCTCTGCCTCATTTGTAGTTGGCAATATTTATTGGCCTCCTAGTGCTGATACCGTTGAATGTCTGCGAGTATTAGAAAATGTAAATTTGGGTTTAAAAAGCGGGGGAAATTCGGATTATGTCATAGTGGAAGGTGATTGGAATGCCAGAGGGGGGAATTTAAATCAATTATCGGAATATATATTTGAGGGTAGCTGTCTGTCAGGGCAGAGAGACTCACTGGATGAAGTCTGTAATGTTAGAGGGCGGAAACTTGTTAACTTTATGGAAGATAGTGGTTATTTTATATTAAATGGTAGATCTATTAGTGACACGCCGGCTAAGTATACAGATTTTACTCCAAGAGGCACTAGTATTGTAGATACAGTGTGTATCTCTCCTGCAGTTTTAGATTTGGTCGCTGATTTCGAAGTTGTGCCACTTCCGGAATTAACTAATCACCTTCCCGTGGCATTGTATTTGTCAAATTGCCATAGTGATACTCTTAATGTAAATAGCACTAAAACTAATCTTTTTATTGATAAAGAAATTTCTGATTTTAATTTAATCAAAATTCAGAACTATTTATGTTCACTATTATTAACTAATAATATTTATTTTAATTCTACTGATGTTAATTATCTTTATGAAAATTTATTGAGCTGTTTCAAAGGTTGCGCTTATGCTTCTGGTTTGACAGTAAAAAAGAGAATACCTATAGGGAATCTAAAATTAAAAAATAAGGTTTGGTTTGATGAGAAATGCCAAAATGCAAAAAAAAAGAAGGTAGATTTGCATATAGAAATTTAGTAAAACAGAATTTTTCTGATGCTGAATATTCTAATTTTTTAAAGGTTAAGAAAAATTATAAATCTATAGTTAAATTCAGTAAAAAAATATATTATACAGAATGTTTGGATACTCTTAGTAATGTGCGAAATACAAAAGATTTTTGGTTGGCGATTAATATCTTTAGGCGCAAAAACCAACTGAATGATTTTATTTCTACAAATGATTTTGTGGAATATTATTCTAAATTTTATGGCACTCGAAGTATTTATTGTCTTCCATTTGATGTACGGGTCTCAGCACTAGATGGCGATATTTCTTTAGAGGAATTACAGGCAGCTCTAAATTGTTGTAAATCAGGAAAAGCTCCTGGCACTGACGGTTTAAGTTATGAATTTTTTAAAATAATGCCGGCCGATTGGGAGCATTATCTGCTTAATCTTTATAATTCTGTAATAAGTTGTGAAAAGGTCCCGGATAAATGGGCTGAAATTTTTGTCTTCCACCTTTTTAAAAAAGGTGATCCGAGGGACCCAGGTAACTACCGGAGTATTGCCCAAATTAACACCGTTTTAAAGATATTCACCTCAATATTATCTACACGAATCATGGTTTGGGCAAACAATAGTAAAGTTATACCGGAAGAACAAAATGGTTTCCGCCCTGGTAGGGGCTGTACAGATAATATTTTTATTTTGTCTTCGGCTATACATATTGGGTTGCGAATGAAAAAGAGGTGAGTTTATGTGGCATTTATCGATTTTCAGCGGGCTTTTGATTGTTTGGTTTATGATAAGCTATGGCCCAAAATGCATGAAATTGGTTTGAGTAGTCGGGTATTGAACATATTAATAGATTTATATAATAAGGCAACAATAGTTTTAAAAGACCACTCAGGAGAATACAGGGTAGACGTCACACAGGGTGTACTTCAGGGAGACTCCTTGTCACCCCTGCTTTTCTCTTTATATATTAGTGACCTAATTCTCTTTTTACAAAATAGCGGCTGCCAAGGCATACAAGTTAAAAATGATAAAGATATTTCGGTTTTACTATACGCTGACGATTTGGCTCTAATTGATTATAGTTGGCCTGGGATTAATAGTAAATTACAGTTTTTATCAAAATATTGTGCTAATAACGCCCTTACGGTTAATATTTCTTAAACTAAAATTGTACCATTTAGAAGAGGCGGTAGAATTAAGGAATCACTAGCTTTTTATTATAATAATGGAATAATTGAAATTTGCAATAGATTCAATTATCTAGGTGTTACTTTTTCATTTTCAGGTTTTTTTCGGTGGCAGTAGAAGAGTTTATTAAAAAGTCAAAGATCGCTTCAGCAAAAGCTAGAGAAATATTAATTAAATCCAAATCGGACGCTTGGGAAACAAAATTTGAACTCTTTAGATCACTAATTAGCTCTACCTTACTCCATTCATCTGAGATTTGGGCACCATTATATTGCAATAGAATTGATGTAATAAGTACGCAATTTTTTTAAAACAGTTTTCAATTGGCCCCGTAATACTGCTAACTATTTGGTTCGTTTAGAAACAGGCGTTGATCACCTTGAAAATTTGGTTATTAAGAGAATGAGTAATTGGTATGTTAAAGGGAAAAAGATGGAAAATGATAGACTGCCTAGAATGTGTTTGCAAAAATTGATTGAATTGGTTTCTGCGCCTACAAATAAAATACAATTTAGGGTGAAGGGACCAGTAATTGACTGCTTAAGAAAAAATTCGAATTTAAGATAGAATAACTTCCGTTATTTTGGCCCAGGTGTAGGTTGTAAAATTGTACCGCTCCAGTAGGATGTATTTTATTTTATTAATATTTTAAAAGCAGTAAATTCGATCTTTATGTCAACCAAAAATGATTTTATTTGTAAGTATGTCAATGACCCAGTAATTGACATACCGAATTTTCGGAGGAACCAGTGTTTGACATGGGGTGGGACCAGTAATTGACATACAAATATATTCATGAAACGACATAAGGTATGCATTCAAAATCACTTTTAAATCTAAATAAATCACTTAAATCACCTAAATCACTTTTTCAATTGGATTTATAACAAAAATCAGTCTTATTCATAATTAATTACAATCAGTTTTTAAATAGGCAAACCTAAATAATCTAATATTTTTTCGTTACTCTTTTTTATGCAGTTTTTGACGATCAACCCTTACACAACTGTCCTACCGGACAGTTTTAATTAAGTCCAATCCAAGACAGGTAATTTGAAAAACAGCCCTTTCTTTCAATAGTACCAAGGAGATATTAGCTAACATACTTGTTAGATCGTACACAATGTCTGTCGGCTCGCTTTTGTCTCTTTCTCTCAACCCTTCCGCTCTCTTATCCTTTCAAGTTTCCGCTAAATATTTTGTTACTTAAACCTTTTTTTTTGGGAACTTTTTTGGTTCTCACTTTACCAAACTCTACTTCCGTTTAGATTATGTGGTCACATCCTTGTTTTATTCATTCCGCCTATAACGCTGCTACCGATCGCAACTACGCGACTTTGTGTTCGAGTTGTTGGTGCTTTCTAGTGAACCAAATTTCTCCTACGCTTCCCTTCTTTTGGAGCGCTTCGCTAATATTTTCCACAATCTGTGCTGCCAGTGTCATTTGCTTCGAAACCAAACTATCTGAATGTAATTCATTCTTACTTTCTGCATCTATTCAGTATTTTATTGTTTATTATTACTGAGTTACCTCTTGGGCACATGTATAATTTCACAGTCCACCGGGTCAGTCGTCCCCGAGTAAGTTAAATTATTCAGCCATTTGAGGGTCATGTGATCCTTGCGACGCAAAATTTCATGCCCTCTAAGTAAGATCTAAACTTTTCTGTAGCCCACAGCACGGCCAAACATTCCTGCACCGTAGTTGAAAACTTTTTCTCGGCTGCATATTATGCGAATAGAGGGCTTACTGCAGCCGAGAAAAAGTTTTCAACTACGGTGCAGGAATGTTTGGCCGTGCTGTGGGCTACAGAAAAGTTTAGATCTTACTTAGAGGGCATGAAATTTTGCGTCGCAAGGATCACATGACCCTCAAATGGCTGAATAATTTAACTTACTCGGGGACGACTGACCCGGTGGACTGTGAAATTACAACAATACGATTTTATTATGCAACATCTTGCAGGCAAACTACATCAAGAATGGAAGAAAACCAGGAGGAAATATCTGCAATTGAATATACTGAAGAACAGCTAGAGAATTGGAGATTTGTTTTCTAAGGTGCACCGTTAACCTAAAAGCTTGGAAGGTAGTGGATTTTCTAAGAAAGTCCTTGGAGAAGATCGGTCATGGAAGGTAGTTGTTCCAAAGTCAGAAAGGAAGAATCTTCTTTTTGAGTACCATGACAGACCGATATCCGGTCACCTAGGCTCGTTCAAGAATCGTACATGATTGAAGCAGAAATATTACTGGCCTGGGACGGCAGCGGAGTTGCAAGGTATGTACAAGGTGCCCTACATGCCTACAGCAAGGAACAGCAGAGTCGCCGGAACGCCTTGGCAGATAATTAAGGGAGGCCTAATGGGACTTCTGCCCGTATCTACTAAACAAAATGGAATGCTACTGGTTGTATGTGATTATTTTACAAAGTATTCAGTAAGTAGTATGAATTTGGGCATACTATGACGTTTTTCTGCATCGGGATCGACGACCGCGCAACGCGTCATCATGACGTCACAAGCCACACCCCTCATCCTAATTTTGTGGTCCAGATGGACGAGGGGTTAGGGTGTGACGTCATATTGACGACACAATACGTCACTACGTCAACATAGAAAACTATAATTGTACCCAACAAAATTTTAACCCTATTAATGATTGCAAACAGCTACTAGACTCCAGTAAAAAGTATTTCTACGATGCTCCAATATATTCCGTGTCTATATCTAAAATGTGGACGAAGTTGACAGACACCCTACAGAATAGCTTTTGCTTGGTGTTTAACAACCTGTTGCAATATGTTTATTGGGGAAATGGGTATACTAAAAAGTTGACTGGATTGCAAATAAGCCTACCCGATAATGCAAAGTCTCGCAGAAAAATAATTTCTTATGTCATGTCTGCATTCAGTTTTAATTGTTTGCCGCTAAACTATGTGGAAGTTGTGGAGGATAAAGAAGACAACGTTAGGTTTACGCAAAAATGCTATCTTAAGTGTGGTGAGACCTTTTTCTCACAATCCCACACCGTTTTTTCTACCATCGACAGAGAGATAAACCTGGAAGACCATGGTCTTATACACACTAAAAATTTGATCCCTCAAATTCTACGAAAAAGGACAAACAAATAGATTAATTCCATACAAATTAAACGAAATAGACCCGTTATGTAGTATTAATATTTTATCGGCGAAAAAACGTAAAATGGAAGTAGAAGAAAATGATTTAAAACGGAGAAAACTGGAGGTTCTTGCCAACACTGAAGCGTTTAAAAACAATCACCAACATTTGATGGAATTTGAGAAAGAAGTTACAAGGTTGAGTGATTTGTTAATACCATATTTTGGATCACATTGGAAAAATCTAGATACCAGCGGAGCTTATAAAGCTAAAGCGTTTACAGTGAATAATAAAGGCAAATTTCCTTATGTAGGGGTTTTAGCAGAGAAAGATGATTCAAAAAGCGTTTACTACATTAAAGGATTCCACAAAAATGTATTTATTTCTGCAAACAACGCCAGAGAAGATCTTAAGAAAAATGGGTTTATCAAAATCCCTTACGATGACGATATGGACCTGTTTTGTTTGCCTCGACAAGAACCATTTTGTCTAATTGAGATGAATGGAATGACCACTTATAAGGGCCACAGTTTTCCAAAAATAGAAAAATTAGAATTTCTCCCTGGAGTTTGGAAAAACTTGGAGGATACTCCCTTTACTCAGCAAGAAGCCGAACAATTTAACGAAATCTCAATGTTGGAAATAAAGGGAAAAGTGAAGGTTGGTCAATGTTGTAGATTGGAGCAGTTAGAAGAAGGAGTAGAACTAATTATTGTGGCAATCAAGGAGATCATACATCGGGGAAAATTGCGATACATCTTACAATTCGAAAATGTAGTCATTATATGTTTCGAACTATTGGTTAGAGAAAGAACTAGATGATTCGGATGTGGATTTAAATTATAAAATAAAAATTAAGTTGGACGTTCTTAAGCATACGCCTGTTAGACATAAGGAAAGGGTTGTATTTTGTGTGTAAAAAGTTACTATTATTGTACAAAATTAAATTTTATGTCCTACAATATTATGTATTTTAATTATAATTTTCCCAAATTGTAGAGATAAAATAGAAAAGCAGGTTTTAAGGTAGGTAAGTCTTTGGTAGGTAGTACAACAAACTGTAGACATTACTCTTTGAATAATGTGCAATACAGCTGTCCAGTTGGTAAAGGAGTGGGGGTCGCTGAAATCGCTTCGCTGAATAGCGTAGCAAGGTGATTTCTTACCTATATGAAATATGTAAGTCTGTAAATAGAAGAAGTGATATTTCCCTATTGGAAATACCCAAAACTATTAAATGTAAATTAATCGATGAATACTCCTATTATTGTATAGATACTTATAAACAATGTTTTATCGATTTGTATTAATGTATTAATAATAATGACATATTATTGACCGATAGCAATTCCAATTATAATTTTTGTGTTCAATGTTGTAACTTGCTCACACCGCCTCCTACCGGCATTTTCTGGCATTCTTACTGCACCAGCATGTGCACAAACAATGGTAATCTTCTTCTATCCAGTATTATTTGTGACAAACTATTTTGGTGCTTTAATTGCATTACAACCCCACTAATTAGTGTGGACCATTTCCCCCACCCATAGTTAGCCCACCAACACCACAAGTGTGTTCAGTTGTATTACGATCGTTATTTAAAAAGGTAACAAAATGGAAGAATGGAAGCTTGTCATGTCACACCCTTTCTATCACCAATTTCAACAGGATTTCTCCAGCTTAACAAATAGTAAGGAGTATGCCCTTGATTTTATGCTATTATACGTTAAACTACAGGAATTGGAAACATTATCGCAGACATTTGTGCAAAAAAGCGATTATAAAGACTTTCACTATTTGAATTGTGTTTGGTCCACTCCGAAATGTGTGGAGGGCCCTGATATGTGCAAATGCTGTTACATCTCTAGTTTATGTTTTAATATTATTAGCAAATTAGATGCACTTTACCATTGTAATTACATCGAAGTGTTTTTGTCTAAAAAGGTAAATAATTTTAGTTTTACATAAATAGCGTTGTACATATTGGCTTGTAAACTAGATGAAATAAAACATGTATGTATTTAAAACATTTTTGTTTTTATTATAATCACCCATTTTTCATGCCATATAAAAAGATGCGTTCGCTTTTTATTGAGGTGTTACATTGATGATGATGATGATGTACAAATAAACTGGATAAGATGAGCTAAATAATAATAGTTCTATAAGATTAAAAACAAAAAGGTACAAATTTTGTTTTTTATTATTTAATCATAACCCCATTATACTAATATTCTTAAATATGTGCTAATAGATGTACATAGGATATGTCCTTGATTTAGCAGGCACAAGGTCAAGGTGTATTATTAATAATTTACAAAAAAAAAAAATAATTGGGATAAGGATAGATGCGCGCTCCTCGTGCATGCATTTTTTATTACATATTATGTCTCTCTCTCTCTCACACACACACACACACACACTCTCTCTCTCTCTAGCACTCATAAAGGGGGAGGAGGAGGAGGAGGAGGGGTATACCTTGTGACGTAGGACTTGCGTTCCTTGTGACGTAGGAGGAAAATACCTCTATTAATTTGCGTCATTTTGACGTATTGTGTCGTCAATATGACGTCACACCCTAACCCCTCGTCCATCTGGACCACAAAATTAGGATGAGGGGTATGGCTTGTGACGTCATGATGACGCGTTGCGCGGTCGTCGATCCCGACGCAGAAAAACGTCCTAGTATGCCCAAATTCATACTACTTCAGTACATTTGCCTTTAAGAAACGCTATAGCAAAGAAGGTCGCCGAACTAATTGAAAATCAAGTATTCTTGAAATTTGGAGAGCCACAAGTTATCATCTAAAGTCCAGTTTAAAGGAAGTGAATTTCAGAATAAAATGTGTGGATATGATTCAAAGATCTGGTTCACAAACTTATACACTCACAAGCCAGTCCGACTGATCGTGTCAACAGAATCGTGAAGCCATGCTTTTACATATGTAAAGGATAATCACATACAATGGGGTTGCCACTTACCGAAGTTAGAGTTTGCTTTAAAGACATAAATGCACGAAGCAACAGGATACACCCCAGTGCACTAAATTACGGTACTGCTTCCGACTATGAACGAGAGACTGCTGCAGAGCGAGAGAAATAAATATTTCCAATCAAGAGTCCTGACTCGAGGCATTAAAACGAATGCCGCTTCTGTACAAAGAAGTACAAGAGCAGTTCAAGACGTTCTGTACAAGAAACTGTTGGTATGTTACAAAACTCACCCACAGTCAGAAGCGACTAAATATTATTCGGGCCAACTGGTACCAAAATTCGTGCAGCAGAAAGAAAGAAAAAAGATTTCTCAGGCCGTTTATGAACTTGAGGACGTACAAACCAGAGCTTTCGCCGGGATTGGGACTGAATACGTTGTCCCTTTTCTTCCCCTAACGTGACATTTCGAGGTTCTTACCCTAGGACCTAGGGCAAATACCCTATTCCACTATTTTTCTTTCCAGAAAATGGGAGAGAATGTACTAATCTCAGTACATTAGCACATGTTCCTATTAGTACAATAGTTAAGGGTCAGAAAAATGGCGAATAGAGTCTATTCATGGTTATGATATTGTTTTATTAAAGGCTACCTGAGGTTAATTTCCTGAGGTTTAGGAAATTTTCATTTTATTTTAGAAAATATTAAAAATTCAAAAAATTGTTTTATGTAATTCTTGTTATTTATATTGGTTGAATTTTAACTTAGTATTTTATTTAAATTTAACGGTATGTTAAATTAGTGTTGGTGAAATAGTCATCTGAGGTAATAGAAAGGTAATACACATAGGTAAAAAAAGGACCACCGAGTTTTGGCGAGGCTAGAGAACAGTTGAGTCTAAGAGAGCTCTGCTGAGTAATAGTGGAGGCACTTCATTGTTGCTTCCCACCTCAATTCCATCAAGGAAGAAGGAATTCCCGGAATGAGCTAGTTGAGGAGAAGCTTGTCAGCTCGAAGAAGATATTAGGTAGTGCAGTTTAGTTGTGCCAAAAATGTAGCTATACTACCGGTATTATAGGACTAAAATTATTTCGAACTATTGTATTACTATTGTTGGTGAACCATTTATTAATTTTTTTTTTTCTTTTGTTCGGGAAGTAATTTTAACCTTAACGTTAACTGTATTTAATTTTGTTTGAACTTTTGTGACATTATTCATTCAATAAATTTCTATTATTATTACTATTATTATTTTTGTGTTCATACTACGGCCATATTTTGTAAAGCCTAGGCTAGCTAAAAATATAAATTATAATTGGTATTTGTTCGCTTTTTGGTTATTTTTTTTTTTTTTAATTCTAGAGTTTAAATTGTAAAGGAGCCAATATTATAAACACCCTCGTGATAAGCAATTGTAATAACAGGATGTTTGTTATCTTAAACAAATGTGTTTTTTTTTTTTAACGGATGTGATAAAAACCTGCAATAACAGGATGTTTGTTATCTTAAACAGTTGTGTTTTTTATTTTATCTTAAACGGATGTGATAAGCGATTATAACAGGATGTTTGTTATCTTGGTTGATAGCAGTATGTATTATAAATGATCTAATAAATAATATGAAAACACGATGTGGTTTTTTCCTTATTTGCCCGATTCCCGCCCACGCGCTCAGTATAAATAGGCTGCATCTGAGCCAGAGATATTCAGTACGCTTCTTAGTTGGCAAGACAAAATATGGACCAGCTATTTCGGCTACAATACATGACGATAATGGTGCGTTAATTTCTGTGTTTTTACCAAAACGATATTTAAACTTGTTCGATAAGCAGGACATTGAGACCTATACTGGTGAGTAAAACATACCATTTTTTTTTGTTTATTCTACTCCATGCACTAAATATAATTTTGTTTTTTTTTAAGATGGTGACTTATGTCTTGTATATAAGGGAATGAGCAACGGTGTGTGCAATATTGATTTTCAATCACCAGCTTACCCTAAGAAGGAGGAGTCGGTGGTGGTGGTGCAGTCAGTCACAAAGAGGCAGAGAAAGAAGTAAGTCATGGTTAAGTTAACCTGGGAGAAATGTGGGAAAACCTTTACCTGAACCGACAATCAAAGACGACATGTTGCAACCTGTTCACCAAAGAAATGTCCAAAATGTGGTAGAATATTCCGCACTTTAATCACCTTTAAGATACATGTGTTAACATGTTCGCCAAGAAAATGCCCTTACTGTGGTCAAATATTCGACGCTTTGGTGGCATTATTACATCATTTCTCGTCAGATTGTACTGCATGCAATGACGATGACGCCAACGATGAGTCATCACCCTAGTTAGGACTAGAGGAAGCCAGGTGCACACTCAAAAAAAATATAGGCTGTTATCGGTTCCATTAGAAGATGGTGTGGTGATTAGTGCATTAAATAAATTAGCTCGGAAAATTTGCGTTAATTTCTGTGCTTTTACCAAAACGATATTTAAACTTGTTCGTTAAACAGTACATTGAGACATATACTGGTGAGTAAAACATACCATTTTTTTTCCTTGTTTATTGTACTCCATGCACTAAATATATATATATATATATATATATATATATATATATATATATATATATATATTTTAAGATGGTGACTTATGTCTTGTATATAAGGTAATGTGGAGTCTACAGTCAGTAGTTGTACTATTCACGTCGCTCTACATTTTTTTGTTTTTTTGTGAGTTGTAGGTGATAGATCTGCTTGAAAAATTATGTGTGTTAGCTTTATATTTATACAAAATTTCAAAGTGGTTGCAAGTTTAGTTATTTGGATATTAGTTAAAATATTTCGACTTTTTTTTTTAAATAAAGAGGTGTTCTGTGATAGATAGGTGGTAGGGGCACTGCACAATCTGTTTGAAGAGTGATTATTTATTTACATGAACTATGGACTAAGAGTCTTTTGATTATTAACTTCAAGTCGTCTGTTGGAATAGAAAGCATTAAAATAAAATTACGCAATTTTAAATTAATTTTATGCCTAACAGCCTAAAAAATTATTTCAGCCCTAAAGAAAGTAAGCAATCTGATAGGCCGCTGAAAAGAAGTTTAAGTTCACCTGAAAATTTGAACAAAGTTAGCAAAAGACACCAAAACCTATCAGAAGAATCAATTATGAGTACCCCCCAAAAAAGTGGTGATGAAATAGGCAAGATGTCTATGGACAAGGTAATGGCTTCTTTTAGCGCTCAGTAAGACTAAAAATTATGCTACTAAGAACGATTTAGCACTAATAGAAGAAACATTAAAAGTGGTTAAAGAGGAAAATTTTCTACTGAAAAAGGAAATAGAAACTTTTTTCTCGACTTCCGTCGAGAGTTAAAGAGGTCGGGTAATGAATACCCACAGCTAGGCTCCAATGACGTTACTACCCTACCCAAAGAGCATTAAGACTATGATGGCATCATACGTGAAAGATAACCACCGAACCTGGGATCGGGAACTTCCTAAGCTTAACAGTAGTATAGTTTTGGGCATACGAGGACGTTTTTTTGCGTCGGGATCGACGACCTAGCAACGCGTCATCATGACGTCACACCCCCAACCCCTCATCCTAATTTTGTGGTCCAGATGGACGAGGGGTTAGGGGTGTGACGTCATAATGACGTCACAATACGTCAAAATGACGCAAATTAATAGAGGTATTTTCCTCGTACGTCACAAGGAACGCAAGTCCTACGTCACAAGGTATACCCCCTCCCCCTTTATGAGTGCTAGAGAGAGAGAGAGAGAGAGAGACATATGTAAAAAAAAAAAAAAATCCATTCACGAGGAGCGCGCATGCGTCCTTATCCCAAAATGTTTTTTTTTTTTTAAACAAGGGATCATAATACACAAAACCGCGAGCTTTTTGTATACATTTATATTCACCTTGACCTTGAGTCTGCTAAATCAAGGACATATCCTGTGTGTGTACATCCACCAATCTCTCATTAAAGGTGAGCACATCCTATGTAGTGTTGTAAAATATGTAATTATGATTAAATAATAATAATAATGTGTTATCTGTAGTAAAGGTTTGATGAATAGAGAGATAATATATAATAAGAAATGCATGCACGAGGGGCGCGCATCTATCCTTATCCCAAAGTTTTAAAACAAGGATCATACCACACAAACCGCGATCTTTTTGTGTACATTTATATATTAATACACCTTGACCTTGACCCTGCTAAATCAAAGAAATATCCTGTGTACATCCACCTATCTCTCTCTCTCATTAAAGGCTAGCACATCCTATGTAAGAAAAAAACAACACAATTGTTATTGATATTGTAAAAAAAAAAAAAAAAAAATATGTAGAACTAGATATCTTTCACCTGTCAATCATACATAGAAAAAATAAAAAGAGTGCAGAAGAATTATTATGTTTAATGGATGATAAATATTAACAATGATATTAAAAGGTGCAATGTGTTATCCCCTGCGACATATTGAAGGTTAACTATATTACACTGCGACATATTGAGGGTTAACTCTTTTGCATTATGTTCTATTATATCTGCCCCAGGTTTGGTGGGGGGCATGATGTTTTTATACATTGATAAGGCGTATATAAAAGCATGCAAAATTGATAGTAAATAAAAGAAAATGGACGGAACTAGAATGATTTCTGTAAGTACCTTTGTAATTATTATTATGAACTTCAAACAAAAGAAGTACTTATATTAACAGACATATGTGTGCATAGTATATGTGCACCCGGTGTGGTGCACTTATATTCTTTCCTAGTAATTGGACCTCGCCGAGGAGGTGTGCGGGGTGTTTAGGTCCGTTAATACCATTCATGTGAGTGTTTCGAACTAAGGTAAAAGTTGAAATATGTGTTTGTTTATAGTGTTCCTAATTACGTTGTTTGTTATTTATCCACAGCGTGGACTCCCGCCACCACCAGCATCAAATTCATCATTATCACCACTAGCAACCGCTTATGGTGAGAGAGAATAATCTAGTAAAATATAATTTAAGTATGCTTGTCTCTATTATAATAATTGGGAATTTATTTTGTTTCCACAGGTGATACAATAAATATAAATATTCAAAATAGCATTGTTTTATTTATCGTACAAAATCCTGATCATATAATTTTATCAAAAGTAATATCTTTAAGGAAAAAGGGGCACAAGATCACGTTATGTACTGTCCTTGAGGTGATGAGCTGAGTGACACACAAACGACGCGTGTATGTTGGGTGATTCACACAAACTTTACACACTAATTGACAGCGGTATCAAGTGTATTGAATATTAAAAATTATTTTCACATAAGGAAAAAACAACACACTCGTTATTTATATTTATAGTGTCAAAAAATATTTAGAAATAGATATCTTACAACTGTCAATTATACATAGAAAACTGACACACTAATTGTGGGTGTTATCACGTGTATTGGACATTATTAGAAATAAATGATGATAACTATTACCATGGTCAGTTAGAAGGTGCAATGAGTCATCCTGCGACATACTGAAGGCTATCTCTATTGCAATAAGATCTATGACGCCGTAGGAAATGATATCTTTCTCGCGCGCTTTTTTTTTTTTTTTAATTTTCCTTAAGTTTGTAATTGGTTGTGTTACCTTCATGCCTCCCATATCTCTCCCCCTCTCTATCGAGCGCAGTATATAAAATCGGGGAATAATTGTGAGGGTTTATCCAGTAGCTCTTATGTATTACTACATGCAGTACATCATTTGATTTTTTCATCATTTAAGAACCAGGTAATTAAGTTTGACATTTTTTTTATTTTTGCTTTTTAACTTTTTTTTTTAAAAAACATTTTTTCTAGAATGAGCGATGAACTGTTAAAAAAATTGCAACATCCTTCAACAAGCCACAACCGAACGTATTAAAAAATTATCAGAATTAGAGGTGGATAGACCTTATTTGATCTCCTCTTTTGCTAGAGTGGAGAAAACCAAATTCGGTCCAGCGATCGTGGTCCAGATACGGGATATTGATGACACAACGTCTTGGATTTTTTTACCGAGGCGTTATACATCCTCTATCACAGATCATGATATACAACATTATATGGGTATTTAAAATGTTTTTTTATTTATTTTTACTTTTTTCTTACCTATGTAGTTGAAATAATTATTCGTTTAAGATGGTGATTTGTCCCTTATCTATAAGGGGATAAGCAAGACAAGCAAGTGTTACATGATAGCATTCGAAGCATCCAAACAACAACAACAACAACAACAACAGGAGGAGGAGGAACCGGCGAAGAAGAAGCAGAAGAAGAAGAAGGCGACCAAAGATTAGTTTGATTTTGTAAGTTCATTATGCCTAATCCGGCCTGTGTTAAATGTGGGAAAAGTTTCTCCAGACCGTACGATTTAAAGAGACATGTTGCGACATGTTCGCCAAAGAAATGCCCCAAATGTGGTAGTATATTCCACACTTTGCTCACCTTAAAGACACATGTTTTGACATGTTCACCCAGGAAATGTCCAAACTGTGCTAGTATATTACCCAATTTGGTGTCATTATTAAATCATGTCTCTTCAGATTGTACTGCTTGTGACGATGATACAACAACAACACCCCCAGTTAGGACTAGAGGAGGGAATGTACAAAATCAAAAGAAATATCGTCTATTATCCGTTCCTTTACAGGATGGTGTGGTGATTACCGCTTTAAATAGATCTGCTCAGAATATATGCATTAAAAATACTAATAATATAAAAGACCCTGTTCTATTTTTACAAGATAAACACGGGGTACTATTAAAGTATTTACTTAAAGCCAGAGAAGATCTATTGACCTTTAAATCATCCATCTTCCTAGAATGTGTTTATAGTCGATATAGGACTTCTGATCTTGAACAATATACGGATGGAAATTTTAAAACCTCGATAGAGATTATCGACGCTAGCACCAACCTAATTCACTACCTTCAAAGACGTTTTGCAAAACTTTTGCGCGAGCTACAGGAATTTGAAACTAGTGGATCAGGTTGGAAACTACATTCCGTAGATTCCCTTGTCCTCCGATTGACTAAATATCGCCCTTTAGGTGGAAGAGCGTACATTCCTTTACCAAAGAAAATAGCCAATAAAGAAGCAATTGTCAACATATGCAATACTGACGATTACTGCTTTAAATACGCCATTCTATCTCGTCAACTGGAGAAACCCCACCGTATAACCATGTATAGAAAACTTAACCACTATTACAATTTCGACAATATTTCCTTTCCCACACCTTTAAAGGATATACTTAGGTTTGAGAAAGATAATAATGTATCGGTAAATGTTTATTCTCTAACCGAGAAGGAGAAGCAGGTTTTTCCTCTGATGGTTAGTTCGAATTTAGCGGCTGTAGAACACTTTGACCTTTTATTTCTTCGTGATTTAAATACCTCTCATTATTGTCTAATACAAAATCTCTCACGGCTTATATCTTCCCAACTTAGTGACCATCATGGTGGTGTTGTTATGTGTAAACGATGCTTCAAATCATTCACTCGTGATTATAGAACAGTGGATGGGAAAACAGCCGAGGAACGATTAGCAGCCCATCAACTTTTCTGTAATCAACACAAACCATGTCACATTCGCATGCCCACGGAAAATGCACAATTACAGTTTACAAACTATCACCATAAACAACACATACCCATAGTTATCTATGCAGACATTGAATGTCTACTTTTACCCGTACACAGCGTACCCGGATGTTCATCCACATCATGGTCCAGACAAACTCATAAACACCAGGTTTGCAGTGTGGGGGCTAAGGTGGTCACTACGCTAGCCAGCTATCAAAAGGACATTTTCCTATATACGGGCGATGATGCGGTCCAACAATTTATGGAATATTTACATTCCGTTGTTAAAGATGTGGAAGCCCTATATAAGGTGATCATTCCAATGAACGCACTATCCCAACAACAACAGGAGGATTTTGCTAATGCCACACATTGTGGCATTTGTGAACAGGCGTTCAACGGGTTAGAGAAGAGAGTTCACCATCATGATCACCTTACGGGTGACTTCATCTGCGTTTTCCATAATTGCTGCAACCTCAAAGTACAATTGCCGAATTTCATTCCAGTCTACATGCATAACCTTAGCGGATATGATGCGCATCTGATTATATTGTCTTTAGGCGTTGATCCGGGAGATGTGTGGGTAATACCAAATTCCGAAGAGAAGTATATAAGTTTTTGAAAAAGTTTTCCGATTGCCCATCCATATGGCTTCGCTTTTTGGATACATACCGGTTTCTACCGGATACTTTAGAACATCTTATAAATAACTTGACGGAATACCCACAAATGGAGAAACAATTTCCCGACAATGACCAGAGACAGTTACTACTTAGAAAGGGCGTTTTTCCATACGCCTATATGACGGGTATGGAGAGAATGGATGAACGAGCCTTACCAGCTAAACGCTATTTCTTTAACGATTTAACCGATGAGCCCATATCCGATAGTGATTACCAGCACGCACAAAAGGTTTGGTCCTCATTTCACATGAACACACTTCAGGAGTACACAGAATTGTATCTGACAACGGACATAATTCTCTTAAGCGACATATTTGAACAATTTCGACAGGTTTGTGAGTCTATCTACTACATTGATCCTAGTTGGTATTTTACAACACCTGGCCTGGCATTTGATGCATGTTTAAAGTGTACAAAAGTTAAATTGGATCTTCTAACGGATTATGACAAACTGCTCATGATCGAATCGGGTATTAGAGGCGGCATCACTTCCAGTGTTACAAGACATGCTAAAGCCAATAATCCCTACATACCCGGCTATGATCCTACACAACCAACCATATTAACCAACTATATTCTCTACATAGATGTTAACAATCTCTACGGTTTCGCAATGATGGAACATCTCCCGATTGGTGGGTTTGACTGGGTCGAAGGAGAACAGACCATCGACATAACCACCATTCCAGATGATGGCGACATTGGGTTTATCCTAGAGGTTGATCTACACATACCTACACACTTACACGACTATTTCGCTCAGTTTCCACCACTACCACATCATCACAATAAAAAACTCTATACCACGCTGGACGACAAACACCATTATGTGATACACTATAGAAATTTAAAACAGGCTCTATCCATGGGGGTAGAATAGTGCATAGAATATTAAAATTTAATCAATCCCCCTGGCTTAAACCCTACATTGAACTCAACACCAGCCTTAGAAAGGCGGCTAGAAATGATTTTGAAAAGGATTTCTATAAGTTGATGAACAACTCTGTTTTTGGTAAATGTATTGAAAACAAGAGGAAGCGTTTATCTATTAAGATTGTGACGTCTGAACAAGCGTTGCTCAAGCTGTCAAAAAGAGCAAACTTTAAGGATTGAACAATTTTTAATGAAAACGTTATTGCTGTTCATCTGCATAAAGAGTCCATTTACTTTGATCGGCCCATTTACGTTGGATTTTCCATTTTAGAACTTTCCAAACATTACATGTATCATTTCCATTACCAGGTCATGTTAAAATACTATCCTAAAGCATTAACCCTCCTCTATTGCGACACAGACTCATATCTTTATAAAATTGAAACCGACGATGTCTATGAGGATCTAATAGTATTAAAAGCACACTTTGACACTTCCAACTACCCGCCTACACACAAATGTTTCTCAAATCATAATAAGAAGGTGTTGGGCAAATTTTCCGATGAGACTGGTGGTGATCCCATTGAAGAGGTGGTTGCATTAAGGCCAAAAATGTATAGCCTTAGAATATTTAAACGAGGAATTATAAAGAAGGTGAAAGGTATCAAACGGAGTGCCGTTAATAAGATCACATTTGCTGACTATTTAAATATCTTACATAATAGAGATTGTGTTCTATATTCCTCGTTTAAAACTATACTATCTAAAAAACATCAACTATTCACCTTTGATTGCAATAAAATGAGTTTATCCTCGCTTGATGATAAACGTTTTATTTTAGGCGATGGCATAAACACGCTTCCGTTTGGCCACTATCGGCTAGACACATAACAACAACAACATGCACACTTTAGCCAATCTATGTTTACGCTTTACATGTGATGATGAGAGGTATTTCCAACCAATTTCACTGTTAGATATAAGTATGATTGAAATATGTAAGTATGTAAATAGAAGAAGTGATATTTCCCTATTGGAAATACCCAAAACTATTAAATGTAAATTAATCGATGAATACTCCTATTATTGTATAGATACTTATAAACAATGTTTTATCGATTTGTATTGTTTTGAAAATATCAAATTCAATGCTGGTAAACGCATGTCTGTGTCAGATTATATTGCTATATCGTATTGTTTTCCAGATAATAGTTCTTTATTTTTACAACAATTTAAATCGATTAGAATAACTATTAAAATGAATTATTATAAAAAAGTTAACATTCTTTCCCATAATATTACTAATAATGACATATTATTGACCGATAGCAATTCCAAGTATAATTTTTGTGTTCAATGTTGTAACTTGCTCACACCACCTCCTAGCGGCATTTTCTGGCATTCTTACAGCACAACCATGTGCACAAACAATGGTAATCTTCTTCTATCCAGTATTATTTGTGACAAACTATTTTGGTGCTTTAATTGCATTACAACCCCACTATTTAGTGTGGACCATCTCCCCCACCCATAGTTAGCTCACCTACACCACAAGTGTGTTCAGTTGTATTACGATCGTTATTTAAACAGGTAACAAAATGGAAGAATGGAAGCTTGTCATGTCACACCCTTTCTATCACCAGTTTCAACAGGATTTCTCCAGCTTAACAAATAGTAAGAAAAATGCCCTTGATTTTATGCTATTATACGTTAAACTACAGGAATTGGAAACATTATCTCTGAAATTTGTGCAAAAAAGCGATTATAAAGACTTCCACTATCTGAATTGTGTTTGGTCCACTCCGAAATGTGTGGAGGGCCCGGATACGTGTAAATGTTGTCATATCTCTAGTTTATGTTTTGATATTATTAGCAAATTAGATACACTTTACCATTGTAATTACATCGAAATGTATTTGTCAAAAAAGGTAAATAATTTTAGTTTTACATAAATATCGTTGTATATATGTAAATATATTGGCTTGTAACCTAGATGAAATAAAACATATGTATATATTTAAAACAATTTTTTTTTATTATAATCACCCCAACGCCACAAATTAGTGTGCCTGTTTTGTTTGAATCACCCAACATGAGATGTCACAATGCTGTACAAGATAATAGATGTACACAGGATATGTCCTTGGTTTAGCAGGCACAAGTTCAAGGTGTATTGTTAATAATAAAAAAACTTAATAATAATAATTGGGATAAGGATAGATGCGCGCCCCTCGTGCATGCATTTCTTATTACATATTATCTCTCAATTCATCAAACCTTTACTACAGATAACACATTATTATTATTATTTAATCATAATTACATATTTTACAACACTACATAGGATGTGCTCACCTTTAATGAGAGATTGGTGGATGTACACACACAGGATATGTCCTTGATTTAGCAGACTCAAGGTCAAGGTGAATATAAATGTATACAAAAAGCTCGCGGTTTTGTGTATTATGATCCCTTGTTTAAAAAAAAAAAAAAAACATTTTGGGATAAGGACGCATGCGCGCTCCTCGTGAATGGAATTTTTTTTTTTTTTACATATCTCTCTCTCTCTCTCTCTCTCTCTCTCTCTCTCTCTCTCTAGCACTCATAAAGGGGGAGGGGGTATACCTTGTGACGTAGGACTTGCGTTCCTTGTGACATACGAGGAAAATACCTCTATTAATTTGCGTCATTTTGACGTATTGTGACGTCATTATGACGTCACACCCCTAACCCCTCGTCCATCTGGCCCACAAAATTAGGATGAGGGGTTGGGGGTGTGACGTCATGATGACGCTTGCTAGGTCGTCGATCCCGATGCAAAAAAAACGTCCTCGTATGCCTAAAACTATACTACTCTTAACTTTGCTTTGCAGACAGCGGTGCACGAGGCCACTGGTTTTACGCCGGCCTATTTCAACTTCGGTCGAGAGTTAAAGAGGTCGGGTAATGAATACGCACAGCTAGGTTCCAATGACGTTACTCCGGAGGCAAGCAGGGAGGCGCGAACGGAACAAATAGCCAAGATGCCTCTTCTCTTCGAAGAAGTGAAGGATCGTTTGGCAAGAGCTTATGAGAAGGCAGCGAGGAATTACAACCTACGAAGACGTCCCACTAGATTCCACGCCGGAGATATCGTATGGAAAAAGAACCATGCGCAATCAGACGCAAGTAGATACATCGCTGGTAAACTGGCACCAAAGTTCCAGCAGTGCAGGATAAAAAGAATGGTATCGAATGTTATTGCGGAACTGGAAGATTTAGAGAGCAGATCTTTGAAGCAAGCTTCGAGTGCACATCTGCTTTACGATCGGCGGTGCCGGAAATACTGTTTCAATCTTCAGGTGAAGAAATAGGAAGCACGTGGAAGCAATTCTGGATGTTTACCTAGACAAAAGGTGAGGGATTGTCTCCGAAGAATTAGTAGAAGAACTGGAAGGCACTTCCTGCAGTGGGCCCGAAGAGAGAAGCCATCCTTAAGTATAGTCATTCACATCTGGTGTATATATAGATTTTAGAATTAACATTATTAGACATAGACTTTTCGAACATTATTATTATTTTTGTATGTGCTGTTTTTTTCTTTCAGAGGGTTATTTGGTGAGAGAGTGATTTCACCCAGATACTGTTTGGACTATTTATAGATATTTTTTTTTATTATTCAATTACTTTTTATTGTTATAGAGAAGAGTACATTTGCTATTTAATACCTGCATTATTCTAATTAACATATTGTAACGAAGTTGACCTGGGCGGAGAAGAAAGGCCTAGATTGTTCTAGAGGTTGAACGACCATAGTCAGTAACAGGCCGCCACTGCATAAACAAAAGGGGCGGTATCTACTTGTGGCAGAAAAGAAAGGCCTAGATTGTTCTAGGGGTTAAGCGACTAAAGCCGGTAACAGGCCACCACTGTGTAGACAAAAGGGCCGGTCTATACCTGAACTAGAAAGGAAAGGGCTAGATTGTTCAAGGAGTTAGTGACCTGTGTAAAAGCCAGCTAAGAGAAAGGCCTCAGTTGGGGTGGTGGCATATGTGTTTCCCGGCCAGTGATTGACAGGTAGGAGCGAGGCAGAGAGTAGGAGGAGGGCGGCCCCAGCTGTGGTGGTGGCAGTATGTTTTCTCCAGCCAATGAACGTCAGGAGGGCGTGGAAACTTATGCTCAGAGAGTTGGAGGAGGGAAGTCCCAGTTGGAGGGAGGCACGCAGTTAAAAGGAGGCAGACCCAGCTGGAGAAGTCAGTTTCAATCACAGTTTTAATCAAGTTTCAATTGAGTTTTTAAGAGTTTTTAAGCAAGTTTTAAGGAGTTATTAGAGTTTATAGTTATTAGTCAAGTTTATGAGTTAGTCTTGGAGAGTCAGTGTTGCGGAGTGCTTCAGTGGTAGCTAGTTGGGCAATTAGTCAGTTGATGAGTAGAGCTGTGTTAGTGTAGCTGAGACTAGTGCAATTCGGTGCAGTGCGGACCAGTGGTCAGTCGGGGAACAGTTTTGTGGCGTTACGAAGTGAGTAAGTAACAGTAAACTGTTGTGACTGTTGTAAATGGTGACTGTAATGAATAGCGTTAGTTGCTTGTAAATGTTAATGTGAGTAATGTTAACGTGTTAATAAATCAGGTTATTACTTACAACTTTAGCGAGTTTTATTAGTTAATCAAACCCACATATTATTTAACGTAACTAGTGGCAGGCATTAGTTGTGTAAGTAAAGTTTTTTTTGGAAAAACTTTACAATATATATTTTGGTATAATATACACATATTTTGGTTTATTTAATTTTTCCTTTTTTTTGTCTATTATTTTATCCGTAGGTTCGCTGTTGCTACGGTAACAAAATAAACAGCATGGCGCTCAACATATTTCATCTTTAATTTCTACTACCATTATTATATTTATTTATTTCATTCTAGTTCCCTTTTCGATCCATCCCGTCTCCAATGTATCTAGCCGCAGACAGGAGCTTGTAAATAGGTAACCATTTTATCTGGCGCCTAACGTGGGGCCCGAGCAAGTTTGCGAGTTTATTAATACTTATTTTTTTGCCTCTAATTGGTGGTTTATTAAAATATTTTATTTTGTATTTATTCCTATTTCAGACTTGCATTATCTTTTTTGTTTTTTTTTTGTTTCATAAAATTTATTAATTATGGATCCTTATAGGCTCTTAAAAGATGAATTAAGTTATATATCGGCCATACTCTTAGGGTTTGCCCGAAAATAAATAGTAGCGTCGCTCCCTCACAGGATACTACTAACTCAAATGCTAGCTGCCCTCATTGTCAACAACAGGGAAACTCCAAAGGCGACCGAGCATGAGAGGACAGAGCTCGAGTCATTCGCCTAAGATGTCCCCATCAGATCCTGAGTGGCGCGAATGGATTGCGGTAGTTGCTGCCTTTATGCAGGGAAAGACTGTGCGACCACTCCACCAGATGGCTGAGAAACAAGACGGAAGACCACATTTACGAATTTCTATCTTTGGGCTATGGTTTACGGCATTATTGGACTCTGGAGCCACTCGTTCTCTTATTGGAGGGGTCGGTTGGAGAAGGCTGAAGAAATTAGAATTGCCGGTAAAGAAAGTAGAGCCACTGAGAGTCATTACCGCGAATGGAAACCGCTGCGAAGTGCTTGGTTCTGTTGAGATGCCTGTGGAGTTGTCTGGGAAAGTTAAAATAATTGAATTCTTAATAGTCCCAGCCTTGGTGAATACCATAATTTTAGGGGTAGACTTCTGGGAAGCAATGGGCATTGTCCCAGATTTGAAGAACAAGCAGTGGACATTCAGTGAAGTTGATGAAGAAGAGGTCCATGTATCTGCAGCTTTGGTAGAAAGGGCGGAACTGACCACAATTCAGGCGATAATAAATAAGGAGTTGGACAAAATGTTAGAGGCCGGAATCGTAGAGCGGTCATCAAGCCCTTGGTCCTCGCCGGTAGTGCTAGTAAAGAAACCTAATGGAGAACACAGGTTTTGCGTGGACTTTCGGAAGCTAAACGCTGTTACGAAGAGAGACGCGTATCCGTTGCCGTACGTTTCACACATACTGGACAAGTTAAGAGGGGCAAGGTATTTATCTTCCTTAGACCTGAAGTCAGCTTACTGGCAAGTGAAGGTGAAAGAAGAAGACAGAGAGAAAACAGTGTTGGATCCTCGCAAGGAGGTGCGGCCCCCCTTGTGGGAAAGTTAGGTTGATGCAGTGGAGAGTTGGCTGCATTGGAGGTCTGGAAGGAGAAAGGGACTGCGTACGTGACCAAGCTCAGGCAGTTGTCCTTGACTTCACAAGGAAGTGAAAGTGTCGTTCTTGTCAAGTGTAATTCTTTGTCTATATAGCGTCATTGCGCCAAGTTTGTTTTGTTTTTTACAAATTGTCAATGTGTTTTTGGTTTAACCAGCGTAGTCTGCCTGGAGTTAATATATTAATACAAGTATCAGTGGAGAATAACTCCCTTTCTGACATTATTGTCATTTAAGTTGTCTTGGCATATAATGAAAATTGTAAAGTTGTTCGCATTAACATTCCCTCCGTCAGGAAGGATAAACTGTGCAGTTGTCAATTGCATGTTGTCTAGCCAATTGGTATTGTATTATCAATAAATACTTGTTATTTTTTGTAAGGCTTTGGCGAAGGTATTTTGGGTGGCTGTGGTGTCCACCACATTTTATTTCCCCCCCTTTCAATACAACATAATTAGACTAAACTGCTCTCCCACATTTCGTCCTCGCCTTGGACATTTCATTTAGCCCTCTTCGAGTATTTTTCATGGTGCCAAAACCCGGGAATCCACCCAGAATACCTCAGCATCGCCTTTACTTGTCTGGCCTGTCGCCAGTTATGCTAAGGAGCGAAAAGTCGCCTTGTCGCCTTAGCACTTGCCTGTGCGTTTTGTTGTCGTATGTACACTATTTTTAATTTCCCTGTTGTCATTTTATAGACTGAAACAGCCTTTGTGTTGCTGGTAACTACTATTATTCGAAAGTATACACATATATATATATATCTGATTTAGCCAGGCTCAGATGTAAGATTGTTGTGTTAATACAGTTAACCTTTTCCTTAAAAGTTCTTTTATCTGTAAATAGAGATAGTTTGTTTTGTTTTGTATTGGTTGTAATTATAATACTAGTTCAAGTGTGTACTTACACACACATACATTCGTATATTGACAACTGTATAGCATGGCTGTCACGCCGACAGATCATGTTAGATCAATGCGAGATTCCGCATCCCCTGGACTTCTTACTTTGTCATGTCACTCTCTCCGTCTTCTCCCCTACCCAGTCAGCTTTAGATGTAAATGTGTTTAGTTGACACATTCAATTCAATTTGTTTTTAAATTACTTTTACCTTTGAATAGAAATAGTTTTTGCGTTGGTTGTAATCATACATTATTTTAAGGTATTCGTGTTGCCTGTAGTCAGGCCATTGATTAATTTTATTGTTTACATCTAGCTTATTGTAACCTGTGTCCCGTTTTTGTCGTGCACCTCCCCCTTGATTAAAATGGAAGAACAAATTCAAGCTACCCCTCCACTGTCGCCAGTCTCTCCCAGTCCCCCCGAATTGGAAGAAACGCCTCGAGTTCAGTCACAGTCAGATCACAGTTCGGACATACATGCAGTCAGATGCAGACATTTGATAGCTAGATTAGATAGTTGGTCGCGAAGGGTCCGTGACCTGTCCCCTAGTTCCCCCCATGCCTTGGAGCTCAGTCGTCAGTACTCTTCCATGTTCTCCTTGCTGTCCTAGACTGTGGACAGGGAAGCATGGGAGTGACTGCGCGCCCTGCTCCCAGAAGTCAGTGGTCCCCTCGCTTTATCCCTGTCTGAAAGCCATGAGCTAGCTGAATCGGCGCAGCTAGCCATTATAATGCCCTTATTGGCCACAGCTCTCCCCGGCCACTCTGACTCGATGTTTCAAGGTTCTCCTGTCACAGTGACGGACGAGTCTATTATCGAATTAGCCCGACGGCAACTTCGAGAATTGGTCATTCCCAATATAACCCCTTTTAATGGAGATGTCCTGCAATACAAAAGTTTCAAATCGACCTTCACGTCTGAGGTCCACAAGTTATCCCTGTCTGCCGCCAAGCGGCTTGACGCCCTCAGATCCTCCTTGAGGGGCCCCCCTTTATCCATCATACAGAACGCTCAGTCCTCCGAGGAAGGGTATGCCTACGCGTGGGAAATACTCGATTCCAGATATGAGGGTAAGCTGCGCATCGCCAGTGCCATCATGGAGACATTCCTGCAGTTCCCTGGTGAGGACCCTAGCATTGACAACTGTATAGCATGGCTGTCACGCCGACAGATCATGTTAGATCAATGCGAGATTCCGCATCCCCTGGACTTCTTACTTTGTCATGTCACTCTCTCCGTCTTCTCCCCTACCCTTCAAGAGGAATTTAGGAAGAAATATTTAGGATCCTTTGATTCACTTCCTACCAGCTCTCATGTCCTGGATTTTCTAAAGGACCAGGAAGACAGGTTCTCGCCAAAATTAACCTTTGGTCAATCCTTCTCCAACCCTGTTGTACAGCCCACTCCTAGACACAGTTCTCCTTCTCCTTCCCCTTTTACCTCAACCTCGTCCTGCTTCTCCCGTTCAGGGGATCCAGGTGGAGGCGCTCTCTTCTCCCAAACAGTTAAAAGGGTACACACCCAAATCGGTACGTTTCGTTCCCCGCCCCCCAAGGAGGCTTTTATCATCCTCATCATCACCTCTAGTTCATCCGCCGACTCCTTCCACCTCTCGTGCCCCAATTTCCTCAACCTCTACGTCTCTCCAATGCTACGTGTGCGGGAATTCGCACCGTATGTCGAAGTGTGCTGACTACTTGAACATGTCAGTTACTGACAGGTGGAGCTTAGTGGTGAACAAAAATTTGTGCGTCAATTGTCTTTCCGCCAACCACTCCGTGGCTCGATGTCCTTGCCAGGTCGGATGCGCAAAATGCCACGGGGAACACCACACTTCTCTACACCCCCTCCACCTTCCACGAGTTTGAGTCAGAGAAGAGCACGTGCGGTTGTCATTCCGCCACTAATGTCCCTGCAGACCCATCGGCCCCCAAAATCGAGAGTTCTAATGAAAAGGGCGCCCTCCCCGGGCCACCCTGATCCTCCTCCCCCGTTTCCTCGGCGTTCCCTTCTTCCCCCCAGCTCTTTCGAATCTCACTTGTCTTTAGGCCAAGCCAGGAACTCTGAGTCTCGCCCTACGTCATCATCATCAGATAGTCTGCCCCCCGTACTTCCTATCACTTATTTTGGCCGCCACCCAGCACCATCCCCACAGCCAGAACAATAGGTTCTTGGCAGGCGCGATACCCCTTCATTGTCCAATTTCGTCTTATGCCGTCGCAGATACTGTCGTCTATGTCATGCGACGAAATCCTTACGGAAATCAATTGTTAAGTCCTTCCCATCAGACATGTCAGTCTCCCCCACTGCCCTGGTGCATCTTCTTGGAGGGGATGGCCAGTGGTATCGCGCTCGTGCCCTGCTGGATTCAGGCAGTGAGATCAACTTAATGACTAAAGCTTTTGCCAAGGAAAGCAAATTGACTTATAACCCCATGTCAGGCGGTGTTCGTGGCATAGGGGGCATTATTGCCACCCAAGTCGTGGGTCAGGTATCGACCAATTTAAGACAAGCCCCTCCTTTTGCCCAACTCAAAATCCCTTTCCGCGTAGTTACCAAGACTGTCCCAGATGCACCATCATCCTATTTTCCTGTCAAGGATTGGTCGCATCTAATAGACAAACCTTTAGCCGACCCAACCTTTAATGAACCAAGGCCAGTGGATGTGGTCTTCTCAGCCTCAGTCTTTGATGCCATCGATCTCAGTAAGATAATTCGTTCCCAAAATGGTTCCCCTAATGCAAGATTGACCATTCTTGGTTGGATTATGTCTGGTCCCTTTAGAAGCTTCCCCACGAGAAGGGTTCGGTTTGACTCCTCCGTCAAGGACAGCAGGTCCAATTCTAAATTATATCGGACCTTTCATAAAATTTTATTCAAGCATAAGTATGGCCTATTGACACCCCCTAAGGTATCTTTTAACCAATCTATCCCAGAAGATGAGCCTTCGATCGGCAACACTCCTAGTAACTCTGAGTCTGAGCCAATTGTCCCTTGTGACAACCCTGAAGAGTCAGCTTACCCAGTTTGTCAGCATCCTCCCCGCAAATCCTATCCTCTTCCTCACAGGAAGCAAATCTTCAAGAACCTCCTCGTCCGATGGTAGCTAGTCAACTCCCCTCACCGAAACCACAACGTTTAATTAGAACGCGGCGTCCACTGCAAATTATAATAACTCCTCCTACTACCATACCTACTGCGGAAAACATTCCCTCTGAAGGTTCCGCTCTACCTGTCAATCTCTCTTTAGTCAATCCTGTGTCGGCAATTTCTTTTAAACCAACAGTACTTCGCCTCAGCTCTGGAAAAGCTTTACCACCTATTCCGCACCCCCCTGACTTAGTCTTGTCCCGTCTCATGGAAAAAATGTTCGCCCTGGAGGAAGTATCTGAAGTCTCGCCCCTTACGCCAGAGGAGTTGAAGGCCGAAGAGTGCTTCTCTAAGTCCCACTCTCGACTCCCTGATGGTCGTTTTTCAGTAGCACTACCGCTCAAAACCAGTCCTTGTTGTCTCGGCGAGTCTAGAAAGGTTGCTCTAAAGCGCCTTCTTCAGACTGAGTCTCGCCATGCGAAGTCTCCACATCTCCGCCCCCCTACGTCGAGTTCTTGCGAGACTACCTAGAGTCGAAACACATGGAGCTAGCTCCTCCCCTAAAGTTGGGTCAAGTTACTTATTACATACCCCATCACGCGGTACATCGCCCAGATGACCCCCCGGAGAAGATTAGAGTTGTCTTCAATGCCTCTCAGAAGTCCTCATCAGGCGTTTCCCTCAATGAGCTCTTACTTCCTGGTCACAAGTTGCAACTCGACATTTGGAAGGTCGTTACCCGATTCAGATCTGACAAGTGGGTGTTCACTGCTGACATTCGTCAGATGTTTCGGCAGATACAACATCCACCGGAAGATAGAGACTTATTGCGTATACTTTGGCGATTTGACACCAGCCAACCGGTTCAGGAGTACCGTTTGTGCACTGTCACCTATGGATCCACGTCAGCTCCCTACTTAGCATGTCGCGTCCTTCAGGAATTAGCTCTTACTTCTCAGGCTTCCCTCTCCCTGGCATCTGAGATACTACGCGACCGCACCTATGTAGATGACATTTCTGGTGGAGGCCTTACTTTAGAAGCGGCATTGCAATCCAGAGATCAGTTAATCAAATTATTGAGTCAGGCTCAAATTGAACTTAGAAAATGGGCATCAAATCATCCACAATTGTTAAGTGAAATACCCTCTGAGCATCTTTTCCCTGCCATCTCCTCAGTCTGTTTGGAGAACGATGAGGAGTCGCAATTGAAAATTCTGGGACTTTGTTGGAACCCTTCTCAAGATTACTTCCATTTTCTGATTCGTTGTGTTCCTAGTGTTCAAACCAAAAGACAACTAGCCAGTCAGATTGCCAAAGTCTTTGACCCCTTGGGATGGCTAATTCCCATAACAGTTTTTGCCCGTGTAATATTTAGAATAGTCTGTCAAGCCTCGTTTGATTGGGATGATCTCCTGCCCTCATCAATTGCCCAGGAATGGGGTCAGTTTGCTGTTTCCTTGCCTGATCTGTCCAAAATTCGCATACCTAGATTTTTGTCCTTACTTAATCCTAAGTGCTATTTAGTGGGTTTCGCTGACGCGTCTGAGCGAGCCTATGCGGCAGTGGTCTACCTAGTGTCCCAGTCTGAGAACACTGTCATTAGCCTGGTCATGTCCAAAGCCAGAATGGCCCCCATGAAACCGGCCACGCTCCCTCGTCTGGAGCTCTGTGCGGCCCACCTACTTGCCCTTACGATTCACAAAGTCAGTCTGCTGTTCCCTCAGATAACCACCCAAAATATCCTAGCCTTTTCTGATTCGTCCATTGCCCTTGCCTGGATCACAGCAACTCCACCTCCGCATTGGAAAGTGTTCGTGGGTAATAGAGTAGCGGCTATTTTGGAAAAGGTTCCCGCCTCGCAATGGTTCCACATTTCGTCCTCACAAAACCCCGCTGACTGTGCCTCACGTGGACTGCGACCCCAAGAATTAGTGAGCCACCCGTTATGGTGGGAAGGTCCCTCTTGCTGAAATCAAACCACGAGTCATGGCCCCTTGGGCAAGTGAGGGCCGATTTGTCTGACCCTGTCGTAGGAGCAGAAATTCGCTCCCAGGCCCTTAATGTGTCAAGTGTAATGTCCTGCCCTGAGGAATTGGAGGCTAAATTTTCCAGTCTGTATACGCTGCAGAATGTAGTGGCCTGGTGCCTGCGATTTGCACACAACACTAGAAATCCAGTACATCGGATGTCAGGTCCATTGAATGTAAAGGAACGCAGTGAAGCCCTGCGAGTTCTAATTGTCCGAGCCCAGCAGCACTCGCTTACTGAGGAAATTAAAGACGCTCAGTCCCCCCGGCCTAGACTACGCCTAGTCAAAACCTTAGGCTTATTTTTGCACCCTGATGGCGTGTTGCGAGTTGGAGGGAGATTAAGACTGGCCGACATCCCTGAATCGCAGAAGCACCCTGCCTTGTTGCCCTCGCAACACCCCCTTACTGCCTTGAATATACAGGAAGCCCACATCTCCAATCTTCATGTAGGCCCTACTGCCACCCACGCTTTTCTTCGAAACCGATACTGGATTACCAATGGAAAAAACGTGGTTCGACGGCAGTTGTCATCCTGTAATAAATGTTTTAGCATTAAACCATCACCTTTCAACCCCTTCATGGAGCAACTGTCTGAAGGAAGAGCCAGTGCTTCACCACCCATCACGACTACGGGCATTGACTACGCAGGCCCCTTCAGTGTGAAAATTGCTTCACTACGTTACGCCAAGGTCCTCTAATGCTACCTCGCCATCTTCATCTGTTATTCGACCAAGGCCATTCATTTAGAATTGGTTACCTACCTCACTACTCAGGCTTTTCTGGCTGCCTTGAATCGTTTCATCGCTAGGCGCGGCGTGCCCAGCCACATATGGTCAGACAATGGCACAAATTTCGTAGGTGCGACCAGAAAACTTAAAGAGATATCTGCCCTGCTGAATGATAGTCAGACACTGGAGGCCATATTAAGAGAGTCCGGCAGGAGAGGTGTGGAATGGCATTTCATACCACTTAGAGCGCCACACTTTGGAGGATTATGGGAGGCCGCTGTCAAGTCTACAAAGCGCTTGCTAAAGGTGACCCTGGGCCTACAAGAACCAACCATGGAGTGTTTACTCACAATTATCTGCCAAGTGGAGGCCATCTTAAATTCCCGGCCACTCACAACCGTTTCATCTTCGCCAGATGATTTACAAGTGCTGACGCCAGGTCACTTTCTTATTATGCGGCCAATGACTGCCCTTCCTACCGACGGTTCATTAACTCCCCGCACAGCGCTTCGCTCCAAGTGGACCATGGCACAATTTACAGTCAACCAGTTCTGGAAGAGGAGGCACAAGGAGTACCTCCTTGAGCAGCAAGCCATGCTCAAGTGGCATTCACCGTCCTTCCCAGCGGCAGAAGGACAAGTGGTGGCCATTATGGACGACAACCTTCCTCCGTTGCAGTGGTCCTTAGGCCGGATCACCAAACTGCATTATGGCCAAGATAACGTGGCCGAGGTGAAGACGGCGTCCGGAGTTATCAGCCGCCCTGTCAGGAAGCTGTGCCCTCTCCCAAATCAGTAAGTGGGACTCTGGCGAGTCCACTGGGGGAGGATGTTGGATCCTCGCAAGGAGGTGCGGCCCCCCTTGTGGGAAATTTAGGTTGATGCAGTGGAGAGTTGGCTGCATTGGAGGTCTGGAAGGAGAAAGGGACTGCGTACGTGACCAAGCTCAGGCAGTTGTCCTTGACTTCACAAGGAAGTGAGAAGTGTCGTTCTTGTCAAGTGTAATTCTTTGTCTATATAGCGTCATTGCGCCAAGTTTGTTTTGTTTTTTACAAATTGTCAATGTGTTTTTGGTTTAACCAGCGTAGTCTGCCTGGAGTTAATATATTAATACAATTATCAGTGGAGAATAACTCCCTTTCTGACATTATTGTCATTTAAGTTGTCTTGGCATATAATGAAAATTGTAAAGTTGTTCGCATTAACATTCCCTCCGTCAGGAAGGATAAACTGTGCAGCTGTCAATTGCATGTTGTCTAGCCAATTGGTATTGTATTATCAATAAATACTTGTTATTTTTTGTAAGGCTTTGGCGAAGGTATTTTGGGTGGCTGTGGCGTCCACCACATTTTATTTCCCCTCCTTTCAATACAACATAATTAGACTAAACTGCTCTCCCACATTTCGTCCTCGCCTTGGACATTTCATTTAGCCCCCTTCGAGTATTTTTCAAACAGCTTTCACTGTTCCGGGTAGAGGTCTGTTCCAATTTATACGAATGCCTTTTGGGCTCAATAACGCCCCAGCTACTTGGCAGCGGTTAATCGATACAGTCCCAGGACCAGAGTTGGATTCGAAAGTGTTTGTGTACCTTGATGACATTGTGGTGGCAACCGAAGAGTATGGAGAACATCTAGAGATATTGGAGCTGGTGCTGAAGAGACTTCAAGAGGCAGGCTTAATTGTCAACTGAGAAAAAGCACAAATCTGCAGAGCCGAACTCAAGTATTTGGGCTATATTGTAGACCGGAACGGTTTACATGTAGACCCAGAAAAGGTCACGGCTATTTTGAACTTCCCTCAGCCGCGCACAGTCAAACAAGTGAGACGATTTATAGGGCTGGCAAGTTGGTATAGGCGATTTGTTCCGCGTTTTACGCTTTTGATTTTGACTTGTATACTAATTATCTTTTCAATAACAATTTAATCTGGTGTTCAGCAATAAGAAGATCACAATATGGTAGGGCATCTGGGGGAATGTTGGTTGGAATTAGAAAAGGAATTGATAAAATAAAGGGAGAAGTAATTTCTGATTGGGCAACCGTTAAAATTGACACAGCTCGGGGAAATGTATTTTTGGTACCGCTTTACTTAAATTGTAATGATTGGGATAATGATTTTGAAAAGTTAGAGGAATTTTTAAATAATAGAAATGATTTGACGTTTATAGTAATAGGGGATTGGAATAGGAGAACAGGAGAGAAATTAGGGTTTGTAGATGAAACTGATAAATTTACAGATAATGTAACATTAAATAGAAGTTCTAAAGATAAATGTTGAAAAATATTCAAGAAAGGGGGGAATGGAAATGCGCAATTTAAATGAGAGGCTGGTATAGTGGGGGACGCCACCAGTCTTCAAAACACTTTTCAAATAGATACAATTCAACACTTTATTAACATTTCAACAACGCAATCCAGACAAATAAAATGATTACAGTAACAGATTGTCCAAGACCACAAGATACAGTAGAAATTAATTACTCTAATTAATCAATTGTCCAAGGCGACATACACATGGGATTAAACAGATCTTATGGTTACAAAAAGGGAGAAATAATGACAATAATTAATTGTCCAAGACGACAAGATACAGTAGAAACTAATTACTCTAATTAATCAATTGTCCAAGGCGACATACACATGGGATTAAACAGATCTTATGGTTACAAAAAGGGAGAAATAATGATAATAATTAATTGTCCCAGACGACAATATACGGGAGTAAATAATTACGCTAATTACATACTTGTTCAAGTTTATACTGGGAGCGAATTTCTGCTCCTATGACAGGGTCAGTCAAATCGGCACTCACTTGCCCAAGGGGCCATGACTCGTGGTTTGATTTCAGCCAAGGGGGACCCTCCCACCATAACTGGTGACCCACCAATTCTTGAGGTCGTAATCCACGTGAGGCACAGTCAGCGGGGATTTGTGAGGAAGAGATGTGGAACCATGGCGAGGCGGGTACTTTTTCTAAGATAGCAGCTACTCTATTTCCCACGAACACCTTCCAATGCGGAGGTGGTGTTGCTGTAATCCAGGCCAGGGCAATGGTAGAATCCGAAAAGGCTAGGATGTTCTGAGTGGTTATCTGAGGGAAAAGTAATCTGACCTTGTTAATCGTAAGGGCAAGTAGGTGGGCCGCACAAAGCTCCAGACGAGGGAGCGTGACCGGTTTCATGGGGGCCATTCTGGCTTTAGACATGACCAGGCTAATGACAGTGTCCTCAGACTGGGACACAAAGTAAACTACGGCCGCATAGGCTCGCTCAGACGCGTCAGCAAGACCCACTAAATAACACGTAGGATTGGGTAAAGACAAAAATCTAGGTATGTGAATTTTAGACAGGTCAGGCAAGGAAACAGCAAACTGACCCCATTCCTGGGCAATTGATGAGGGCAGGAGATCATCCCAATCAAACGAGCCCTGACAGACTATTCTAAATATTGCACGAGGAAAAACTGTTATGGGGATCAGCCATCCCAAGGAGTCAAAAACTTTTGCAATCTGACTGGCTAATTGTCTTTTAGTTTGAACATTAGGAACGGAACGGATTAGAAAATGGAAGTAATCTCGAGAAGGGTTCCAACAAAGTCCGAGAATCTTCAATTGTGACTCCTCATCTTTTCTAAACTGACTGAGGACATGGCCGGAAGCAGATATTCAGAGGGTATTTTATCTAACAATTGCGGGTGATTTGATGCCCATTTTCTAAATTCAATTTGAGCTTGACTCAATAACTTGATTAATTGATCTCTAGATTGCAGTGCTGTTTCTAGAGTAGGGCCTCCCCCAGAAATGTCGTCGAAATAGGTGCGGTCGCGTAGTATTTCTGATGCCAAGGGAAGGGAGGCCTGAGAGGTGAGAGCTAATTCCTGGAGTACTCGACATGCTAGGTAGGGGGCTGACGTGGTTCCATAAGTAACCGTGCACAATCGGTACTCCTGAACCGGTTGGCTAGAGTCAAATCGCCAAAGGATACGCAATAGGTCTCTATCTTCAGGTGGATGTTGTATCTGCCGAAACATCTGACGAATGTCAGCAGTGAACACCCACCTGTCAGTCCTGAATCGGGTAACGACCTTCCAAATGTCGAGTTGTAATTTTGGACCAGGAAGTAAAAGCTCATTGAGGAAAACGCCTGATGAGGACTTCTGGGAGGCATTGAATACAACTCTAATCTTCTCCGGGGGGTCATCTGGGCGATGGGGTATGTAATAAGAAATTTGACCCAACTTGAGTGGAGGAGCTAACTCCATGTGGTTAGACTCTAAGTAATCTTTCAGGAACTCGACATAGGGAGTACGGAGCTGTGGGGATTTTGTATGACGAGACTTAAATTGGAGTAGGCGTTTTAGGGCAATTTTTCTCGATTCGCCTAGGCAGCAAGGACTAGTCTTAAGTGGCAATGCTACTGAAAAACGACCATCAGGAAGTCGGAAATGTGACTTCGAGAAGCACTCTTCAGCTTTCAATTCGTCCGGGGTAAGAGGCGAAACCTCCGACACTTCCTCCAAGGCGAACATCTTTTCCATCAGGCGTGACAAGACTAGGTCAGGGGGGTGTGATATAGATTGGGGGGTTATACCCGAGCTGAGTCGGAGTACCGTGGGCTGGGCAGGAATTACCGGCATATGAGTGACTAGAGAGGGACCAACAGGTGGAGTAGAACCTTCGGAGAGAGTAACCCCCGCAGAAGTCATGGTGGGAGGAAGAGTTTCAGGAATAAAGGTACTACAAATTTGCAGCGGCCGCCGCGTTCTAATCAGGCGTTGAGGTTTCGGGGGCGGAAGTTGGATAGCCAAAGTTGGAGGAGTGGGTTGCTGAGGGAAGACTTCCTCTTGGGGAGTAGACCTGGCTTGAGCAGAGGAGAAAGACAAACTAGGGGGCCTGACTGTTCCGATTGCACGAGGAGTTCAGGGTTATTGCAATGAGCAATTGGTTCCGACTCGGACTAGCAAAGTGGGGTTTCGGCCGAAGGCTTGTTTTCTGGGCTAGACTGGTTAGCAGGTGCCCTAGGGGCTGGTAATTGACCATACTTTTGCTTGAACAAAATTTTATAATAGGTCCGATATAACTTGGAGTTGGACCTGCTGTCCTTGACAGAAGAGTGAAAACAAACCCTCCTCGAGGGAAAGCTTCTCAAGGGGCCAGACATAATCCAGCCAAGAGTTGTCAATCGGGCGTTGGGGGAACCATTTTGTGCCCGGATTATTTGACTAAGGTCGATGGCATCAAAGACCGAGGCTGAAAACACTAAGTCTACCGGACTCGGTTCGTTAAAGTTGGGTCGGCTAACTGTTTATCCGCTAAGTGCGGCCAGTCCTTAACAGGGAAATAAGAGGACGGTGCATCTGGGACGGTCTTGGTGACTATGCGGAAGGGGACTTTGATTTGGGAAAAAGGGGGGCATTGCCTCAAATTAGTAGAAACTTGACCTACGACTTGGGTGGCGATGTTGCCTCCTATCCCTCGAATCCCACCTGACATGGGGTTATAATTCAATTTGCTTTCTTTAGCGAATGTCTTGGACATCAAATTTATCTCACTGCCTGAATCCAGCAGGGCACGAGCGCGATACCACTGGCCATCTCCTCCAAGGAGATACACCAGGGAAGTGGGGGAAACTGACATATCGGACGGGAAAGATTTGACTATGGACTGACGTGGAACATTTGCCGAGTGACACAAAAGGCAGCGTCTGCGACGGCAGAACGCAAAAGTGGACAAGGGAGGAGTATCGCGCCTGCCAAGAATCTATAATTCCGGAGGGGGAGGGGGTGCTGGATGTCGTCCAAAGTAAGTTACAGGATGTACGGGGGGCAATTCGTCGGACGAGGAAGACGACGAGGGTCGAGACTCAGAGTCCCTGACCTTGCCTAGAGGCAGATGAGGCTCAAAGAGCTGGGAGGAAGAAGCGAGCGTCTTGGGAAGGGAGGCGGGGACTCAGGTAAGTCCTGGGAGCGTACCCTTTTGGGAGGAGATTTGGGCCTCGTGGGTCGAGAGGTTCGCAGGGACATCAATGTGGGAAATCCAGGGGCTGGCATATGGTGGAGGGGGGTGCAAGGAGGTATGATGCTCTCCATGGCACTTCGCGCACCCGACTTGGCAAGGACATCGGGATACTGGGTGATAGATGGAAAGACAATTGGTACATAGGTTCTTCTCCGTGACCAAATCCCACTTGTCACTCACTGACAAGTTAACGTAGTGAGCGCATTTAGACAGGCGATGTGGATCCCCACAGAAGTAACACTGAATGGAGGAAGAGGTTGAGGAAGTTGGGGCACGAGGAGTAGAAGGGATAGGCTGTGGCCTTGGAGGAGGTGAAGATGATGAAGGTCTCCGAGGTGGACGAGGCACAAAACGGACTGATTTGGGTGAAGTACGGTTTAACCTGACTGGGCGAGAGGGTGGAAGCTGGTTGTTGGGAATGAGGCGTGGGACTAGGGCTGGGACTAGCCTGGACAGGAGGAGGGGGAATCCCCCTTGGCGACAATGTAGGAGAGAGTCGGTCCCCCTGGTCTTTTAGGAAATCCAGCACCTGAGAACTGCAAGGCAGCTCGTCAAAGGATCTTAGGTACTTCTTCCTAAATTCCTCTTGTAGACCGGGGGCCAAGTTGGACAACGTAATGTGGCAAAGGAGAAAATCAAGCGGGTGAGGGATGGAACACTGGACCAGTAAAATTTGTCTGCTTGACAGCCAGGCGATGCACGCTTCTATGCTGGGCTGAGGCTCTGGGAAGTGAAGGAAGTTGTCCACCATAGCACTGGCGACCCGCAACCTTCCCTCATATCGGGCGTCCAGAGTCTCCCAGGCATAGAGGTATCCTTCCTCAGTGGAGGTGGCATTCTGGACAATGGACAAGGGGGCCTTTCAAGCACGACCGAAGAGCCTGCAGCCGCTTGGCTGCAGGGAGGGCTAGTCTATGAATCTCAGCCTGAAAATTTTGTTTGAAATCCCCATACGTCAACACATCCCCCTCAAACACCGGAATCTTAGGAATGATGAGCTCCTGCAGCTGCCTTCTGGCTAGCTCCACTACAAACTCATCAACTGCGCCAGTGTGGGAAGAGACAGACACCGAGGCAGACTTAATGGAAGGAGGGGGGGCAGCCAAAATCGGCAAGACAATAGAAAGGTGGGCGAGTTCAGCCTGTTCGTGGCTTTGAGTCAGCGCCAAGGCAAGAGGGGCACTGTAGTCCGATGCCAAGGGCCGCAACCATTCCCAAGCCTCTTTGTCCACTGTCTGGGACAGAGACTTAAAAATGGTGGAGAGCTGCTGGCATCGGCTGACTAACTCAGGGGACTCTGGGTCCAACAATTGAACATGTCGGGTCCATTGATCCAGCCTGGCAGTGAGGTGGCGGCATCTAATGACATTGAGATCCCCACTGGCCTCAGACTGGATGGGCAATCGCGGAGTTTCCTCCAACGAAGGGGGATGGGAACTGGAGATCGGGGAGGGGTAGACTTCTCAGTGGACTCTTCCATGTTGGACAGGAAGGTTAAACAAGCAGGTTGTGTTGGCGAGAAAGAGAGTTATGTACAATTGTCAAAAATAATAGCACAATACAAAAAAAAGGAAAAAATAGACAAAATAACTAACATAGACTAAATGACTTAGTAGCTAATGCCAGTAGTACATATGGAAAGGACAAAATGAAAAAGTACAATTAATTAGTTATACTAATATAAGAAACAAAGCTAAACTAATACTGTACGCAAGGCGCTTAAGTTTTATAATTAAACAATAGGTGATATGAAGGAATATATAAACAATTATATACAAACAAATATAACAAAAAAAATTAAGGCTATAGTAGGCCAACCATTTAACCTTACAATTAATGCCAACACGTCAAAACAAACAAAATATCAATCATATAAGTAAATTATTTCAACAAAAGCCGAAATTACTTACAAGGAAAAAATAGTGTTCTGAAGACTGTGTCCCGGGTTTCGGCACCATGAAAAATATTCAAGAAAGGGGGGAATGGAAATGCGCAATTTAAATGAGAGGCTGGTATAGTGGGGGACGCCACCAGTCTTCAAAACACTTTTCAAATAGATACAATTCAACACTTTATTAACATTTCAACAACGCAATACAGACAAATAAAATGATTGCAGTAACAGATTGTCCAAGACCACAAGATACAGTAGAAATTAATTACTCTAATTAATCAATTGTCCAAGGCGACATACACATGGGATTAAACAGATCTTATGGTTACAAAAAGGGAGAAATAATGACAATAATTAATTGTCCAAGACGACAAGATACAGTAGAAACTAATTACTCTAATTAATCAATTGTCCAAGACAATAATATCTCAAGTGCCCAAGGCGACATACACATGGGATTAAACAGATCTTATGGTTACAAAAAGGGAGAAATAATGACAATAAATTAATTGTCCAAGACGACAAGATACAGTAGAAACTAATTACTCTAATTAATCAATTGTCCAAGACAATAATATCTCAAGTGCCCAAGGCGACATACACATGGGATTAAACAGATCTTATGGTTACAAAAAGGGAGAAATAATGATAATAATTAATTGTCCCAGACGACAATATACGGGAGTAAATAATTACGCTAATTACATACTTGTTCAAGTTTATACACATAGATATATATTCCAACAGATTAAATATGATATTGTTCAGTGCACTGACGTTCAATTTGTCAATAAATCTTGTTAACTCAAAACCAGTTTTAATAGAACTCTCTGCAACACAAAAAAGGAGACGCTAATATGGCCGACATTCCTTCACACAGTGACGCTTGGCTTTTCTTGCAGACCACCACATCCCCTCTCTCTCGTGCTCACCCAATTGCGCCAACTGACGCATGGCACACTCTGGAAAAAAACAAGTCTGGGGGGCCGCCACTATTGGGGAACCAAACAAATGTAGAGATGGTAGGGGTGCGAAAATATTAGAGTTATTGGCGGATAATAATCTAATTATTTTAAATGGTCGGACTGAAGGAGATCTGGAGGGCGAACTAACTTATATAGGCGCTAGGGGTAGTAGTGTAATAGACTATTGTGCAGTCAATTTTGAGATACTAAGCATCATAGAAAACTTTAAGGTCATGGCAGAGAATTTCTCATACCACATTGTTACGATGTAACAGCTTCTCAAGACGAAAACAATTCTGGCAGTATGATTATAGTTATTCCTAAATTTTCCCTAACCCTAACTAAATAGATAGAAAAAAAATTTAGAAATAACTATAATCATACTGCCAGAATTGTTTTCGTTTTGAGAAGCTGTTACATCGTAACATTCCCTCTCCTTCCTGAAGAAAGAAAAGACAGGCAAGAGTAAATAAATATATTAAACAAAAAAACGAATCTACTAATTGATACTAACTTGAAAGAAATTACATCCGCAGCTTGAACTAATAAAATTAATCCAATAACCAAAATTATATTTAACACTCCTAAAACGATAGTCCCGATTCAAAATTAAGTTCCACACTTACGTAGTATATTACCAGGCCTGGTCGTCGTTGTCCTTTCTCCAGTCTTCTTCTTAGATGACCATTACTTTCCTTCTGCCCTCCGAGATACGAATAGTTCTTCACTCGGCAATTTATTCTATAGAGATTGCAGAGGGAAGAGCGAAATCCGCCTGACTACTTCCTTTTATTTAAATTCTTCTCTCCTTTCTCCAAGACAAGGTATACCTATTTTTTCCTCCTTTTTTTCTGAATTCAGATCGCATCAGTCTCTAACCCCATATGATCCTCTCGTCGCTTGTCTTTTTTCCGCTGCCCTCTTCACACAACCCTGTGCTCTTCTCAATATAATTTATCAGCCATACATTCTTCATTTCTCTTGAACAAATTTCCTGGACTCATTTTCTTAATCCTAAATTTTCCCTAACCCTAACTAAGAAAAAAATAGGTATACCTTGTCTTGGAGAAAGGAGAGAAGAATTTAAATAAAAGGAAGTAGTCAGGCGGATTTCGCTCTTCCCTCTGCAATCTCTATAGAATAAATTGCCGAGTGAAGAACTATTCGTTTCTCGGAGGGCAGAAGGAAAGTAATGGTCATCTAAGAAGAAGACTGGAGAAAGGACAACGACGCCCAGGCCTGGTAATATACTACGTAAGTGTGGAACTTAATTTTGAATCGGGACTATCGTTTTAGGAGTGTTAAATATAATTTTGGTTATTGGATTAATTTTATTAGTTCAAGCTGCGGATGTAATTTCTTTCAAGTTAGTATTAATTAGTAGATTCGTTTTTTTGTAAAGGAACTTTTCCGTCTCCTAGTTCAATTATAACCTTAATTCAGAAGTTTTTTTTATTTATTCCAGTTGTTATTTTTTTTGTTGTGCAACCACATTATAAGCATAGCTGGCATTAATTAATTATTGCTACATTAGTGTAGCCGTATAGTTAGAGTATCGGCCTATAGAGTCACACAACGCAGGTTCGCTAACCTAAGAGCGGTTACTAGGTAACTACTTTTTTTTTTTAATTCTAATTTTACTTATTTTGTTATTTTTCTTTTCCCTTAGTATTATTAGTATTATTAGTAGTCATCATATTTCCTCTTCCTTGTCTCCCCTTTTCTCCTTACCCACCCCGTCTCCACTGAGCTTGCCTTGTCCAGAGGTATTTGTAGAGGGTGACGTAACAACATGCCAATAGTTCTGTCTATTGGATTACAAGAAGAATCACTTGTGGATAAAACATTACCTTTATTGCCCGTTATTAGGTGGATTGGTGATTCAAAGAGCTATCAGGATAAACTTAATACATTTTTAACTAATTTTAAACAATCCAAGGATCGGAGTATAGATATAAATCTGGTTAGGGATACGGTAGTGAATAGCGCGGGCGTGGAAGGCAAAAGAAAATTTAATAGCGGTAAACTTGCATTCAGGCAACCCTGGTTTGGCCACCAATGTATGAAATCACATCAGAAAACTTTCGCTCTTCTTCATTTTTACCGGAAATGTAATAGTTTAATGGTAAAAGATAAATATAAAGATAGTAATATACTGTAACGAAGTTGACCTGGGCAGAAACGAAAGGCCTAGATTGTTCTAGGGGTTGAGCGACCAAAGTCGGTAACATGCCGCCACTGTGTGAACAAAAAGCCGGTCTCTATCTGAAGGGTCTAGATTGTTCTAAGAATTTTGTGACCGTAGCCTGTAACGGTCCACCGCTGAGTAAAAGCCAGCTAAGAGAAAGGCCTCAGTTGGGTTGGTGGCATATTTTTTTCCCCCAGCCAGTGATTGACAGGTGAGAGTGAGTCAGACGGAGGTGGAGCGAGACAGAGAGTTTGAGGTGGGCGGCCCCATCTGAGGTGGTGGCAGTATGTGTTTTCCAGCCAATGAGCGGCAGGTTGGAGTGAGTCGGAGAGTTGGAGGAGAGCGGCCCCAGTTGGGGTGGTGGCAGCATGTGTTTTCCTCAGCCAGTGACCAGCCGGTGACACAGACGAAGTGGGGCAGTTGCAGTTAAAAGGAGGCAGGCACAGATGGAGAAATCAGTTAGAGTTTTTAGACAGAGTTTTAATCAAGTGTTCAAGTGAGTTTTGAGTGAGTCTTGGAGAAGTTAGTTTGGAGAGACACTTTGGAAGTGACAGTTTGAGAGAGTCAGTGTTATGGAGTGCTTCGGAGTTAGCCAGTTAGGCGGTTAGTCAGTTAGTGAGTAGAGCTGTGTTAGTGCAATTCGGTGCAGTGCGGACCAGTGGTCAGTCGTGGAACAGTTTTGTGGTCTTACGTAAGTAAGTAAGTAACAGTAAACTGTTGTGACTGTTGTAAATGGTGACTGTAATGATTAGCGTTAGTTGCTAGTAAATGTTAATCTGAGTAAAGGTAATGTATATAATGTGGTAAATGGGTTTGGGTTTTGTTATTCACTATATACCGATTTTTCCTATAAAAGAAAATTTTATTTTAGTCCAACAATACAAAGTTACCTTATAATACAAAGTTATCTTATAAACAAATAAGTAAAAAGCTCACCTATAAAAGTAAATCGGTTTTTATAGTCATTTACCTAATAAAACCTCACTTCAGTACTATAATAGAAAACTGCACACTGCACATTCAATATTTTTATGGCGTGCTAACCTCCCTTAACCTTCCTCAAAAACAAAAAGCGCGCCAAGATAACTAAAATAAAATAAATAAAAAGAAAAACAAGATAGTTCACTCTTACATCTCCCCCCTTAGAAAGGTACGAACTTGCTCGAATGCACAATATTGGCATGTAATCTGCGGCGGTCACTGGCTACCTCGTATATTGTGGGAGACAAACGACGGACTATCTTAAATGGTCCTGACCGTATTGGATCCAACTTGTGCCTGCTTAGACGATTACCTGTTTCCACATAAACGAAATCTCCCACTTTGAAATCACGTTCTTTTCTCTTTTGATCCACTCTAGATTTATTGAAAACATGATGTCTCTGAGAATTTTCAAATGCACATATTCTATTTCTTCCTAAGTCTTGTGGTTGGGTAAGAGTCGGCGGCAATATTGAAGATTCATTTCCCGTAAGTAGATACATTGGAGAGAACTTTGTCACACTGTGAATAGTACGGTTGTACTCCTCAGTACATTCTATGGCAATTTGAGACCATGGTCGCTGAGTTTGTTCATTAATCTTGCAACGAATACGATTAATCAGTGTTTGATTTAGCCGTTCATTGAGACCATTTGTGAAGGGGCAATCTACTGCTGTAAACATTAAAGTAACGCCGTATTGACGCAGAAAAGCCTTAAATTCTCTTGAATTTATACCTGTATATCTATCTGCAAGGAGAAGTTTTACCTTATTTTCTCTAAAATAGGCCGCAAGAAGCGAATCATGTTCTTAGCTTTCTGACCCTTCGAAGGACATGTATAAGCAAAACGAGTAAAATGGACAGCCAGAAGATGTAGGTAACGATTAGGAGACCTGTTGCCTGCAATACCCCCAATCGTATCTAGTGACATTATTTCATAAGGTTCCTTTGGTGGACCTAATTGGGACAATAATCCAATCTCTCGACATCGTCTAGATTTATTTTTCTTACAAATATCACAGTGATGCCAATATTCTTTTATATGCTTGTCCATGTTTCGGAAATAATAGAACGGACGTATTTTTGCTGTTATATGACTTACCCCAATGTGACCATAATATGTGTGTACGTTCTCAATTAATTTTAACCCAAAGTCTTGCGACACAAAAATACGTTCTCTGCCTCGTAGATTTTTATAGGTGTTCCCATCAGTATTGAGTTCATTTTTATTGCTATTTTGGTCAAGTTTTATTTTCTCAATCGAGACGAAGTTAACAATTTGAAGCACGTCATCTTTATTTTTGAAATGTTCCAATACGGATTACAGGAAAGGGCATCTGCTTCTTGGTTTGTCCTTCCTGGAGCATAACGTAAGGTGAAATCATATTGAGATAAGTAATATACCAAGTCTCCAAGCTCTTCATCAGTTCTAGCTTTAACTTTTATGTTTTCCAATGGTTTGTGATCTGACACAACTTGGAACTTGTGCCCTATTAACCAGTGTTGCCAATATCGTATTGCCTCTTTTATTGCTAGACACTCAAGATAAATTGCCTTTTTCTTTGCCTGTGCTGGAGACACTTTTTTTCGAAAAATATGCTACTGGATGTAACTCACCATTATCTTGAATTTGTTTCAAAACTGCTCCAATTCCAAGAGTGCTAGCATCTGTAAAAAGAAATGTCTCTCTTTCCGGATCAAAAATTGATAGAATTGGGCTTTGGCATAACAATTCTTTTATTTGTACAAACGTGGTATTACATTCAGATGTCCATTGAAAGTCTACGTTTTTCCTTAGGAGGTTGTGAAGAGGTTCCAGTAGCCTAGTGCAGGGGTCGGCAACCCGCGGCTCGCGAGCCGCATGCGGCTCTTTTATCCCAATTGTGTGGCTCTTCAGCCTGCCCAAAATATATTGTATATTTTAATTTTATTGAAACGAATGAAAATTCCATTTATTAAAGGTATTTTTTCAAAAATAATTTTAAATGTGCTAGGTTCGAAATTGAATAGAATTATACAATATCAAAATAAAGTACTTGACTTATATTGTAAGACTGCCGCCTTTTCATTCGTTAAGTTATTATTTATTTGTTTATTTACTTTGCAATACATGAAAATAAATATATAAAACATTTAAATGTTATTGAAAATCATAAAATTATAATTTGCGAATACAAATGATCTTCATAGATTTTTACATAATCATCCTTGCGGCTCTTGGTAAGATTTATTAAAATTATTCAAGGAGAAATGGCTCTCTACTTAAAATAGGTTGCCGACCCCTGGCCTAGTGTAATCTGGAATGTACTTGTGGTAGAAATTTATTTTACCTAAGAACTGGCGAATGTTATTTTTGTTCCGTGGTCTAGGAAAATCTTTAATTGATCTTATGTTATCCTGATGAGGACTGACAGAATTACAATATGTCCTAAATACTTTACCGAAGACTGAGCAAAATTACATTTAGATAGTTTCAACCGAAATCCTTCCAATTTAATCGCCTGCAATATTTTTTTAATATGACTTATATGTTCATCAAAAGTCTTAGAGAATACCAAGATGTCATCAATATAATTCGTGCAAAACTCGTGAAGACCATGACGCCGAATGGTATTTGCCAGAACTCGCTGAAAAATCGCTGGTGAAATTTTCAGACCGAAAGGAAGTCTCTTTCACTGATAATGACAATGACCAGTTTGAGAAACAAAAGCCGTTTTGTGTCGATCTTTTGGTCTTATTGGTACAGACCAAAAAGCAAAACTAATATCAAACACTGAGTACCATTTACAGTTTCGTGTTTTTACAATGATATCTTCAATTATTGGGAACGGTTGAGATTCTGGTACTAAAATTTTGTTTAGATCTCGGAAATCAATGCATAACCGCGAACGTCTCCAATCTTCTTTCTTGTAAGCTAAAGTTACTGGCGCTGCAAAAGGAGATTCAGATTCTTCAATCAAGCCTGCCTCAAGTAACTTGGTTATTTGGCTTTCTATTTCCTGCCTATCTGGGATCGAACATCTATAAGGTTTTTTTGAAATATATTTATTTTCTAAAAGTTTAATATGAGCTTCATGATTTTCTACTTTACCAACATCGTATTTATGTTTAGCAAATATTTCTCTGTTTTCACTTATCACGCTCATAAGTTTTGTTTTCTTGAGATTATCTAGATGCTGCAATTTCTCTAAATATCCACCTTGTTCATATTCACAATAACTTACCTCTTCTGTATGTTTACGTTGTTCATAATCTACTATTTCTATATTATTTTCTTTAACCCGTTGAAGTATATTCAGTTTGTCATCTTGACGTAAATGAAATTTCTGAATTGCATCTAATCCTAACAATACATCATACGAAAAAGCATCATTTTTTATTACATGGGCTTCTATTTCTTCTCTTATTTGTGGATTTGCATAGCAATTTTATCGTACAACAACTTTTTTGCACACCACTAATTGTCTTAAATGTTTGTTCATTTTGTAACATCTTATGTTTTATGTCTTCTACAATTTTTGAATTTATTAATGTCACATTGGAACCACTGTCGTAAATTCCCGTAGCTTTGTTATTGTTAATTGTTACATTTAATCGAATAAGTGGTGTGTATCTCCGTTTTTTGTCTCATTGTGAGTATCGACATCTACATCAGTTATCGCAGTGAAATTTACTTGTTTCCCATTAGCAGTCTTTCCCTTATTTCTACAATAATCCGGTGGGTGAAAATGTCCTTGATAGCCCAGTGATTCACAAATTGTACACGGTTGTTTTTTTATGATCTTCTGACTTTCAGTGTCATAAGGTTGGACATTTGCTAGTCTTCATACCTCACCTTTCTTTACTCTAGGATATTCTTGTGAATATCGGCGTAGCTGGTACATAAGAGACTCTGTAGCTTGTATCTCCCCACGCAAGGGGTAGCTGTTGCATGCAGTTACTTGGGGAGTTGCGCCCCCACGGGTTACCACAGTACAGTACACCATGCACTCTCACCATAACAATACACTTACACTTACATAAAACTCACACAAGGTCATAATCAGTACACACCCTGTGGAGGGTCGGGGTAGAATAGCCCTCCGGTATTCTCTGCCTGTCGTAAGAGGCGACTAAAAGAGACGAGGGATTTTGGGTATGACTATCGCATGTTTATGGCTAACTCGTTGATTGTAGATCTGTACTTGCTTAAATAGGGCTGGCGCTGCGGCGTGCACCTCCGAGAACTTGTGTTTCGGAGGAAAGCGTCCGTAGGTCCCCATGCGATGGCAAGCGATACATGCAGGTGCCCGTGTTGTTAAAGGCACGGGAGCCCCGAGACTTACGTGGTAGGGGCCTGGGACCACACGGGAGTTGAGTATTTCCTCCCACTGTTGGTGTATTCCGGCTCGGTGGGGGAACTCGCCGACCTCTAGGGTTGATAGCTCTAGGGAGAGGGTATACCCTGGCGGATAGCCTGCATGTATTTGGGATAAATAAAATTATGAGTTCTAATAAATCTTTAAAAAAGGAGTTGTTGGCGGAAGGTTTGAGTATTGAGGAAAGTGGTAAGTCTGGAACAGGCAGGGCTAACGTCCCTGGTAGTGAAGTGATTGGGGAGTGGGTAACTCCAAGGAAAGGCAGTAAGAGGTTGAGAGGTTCTCGTAGTTCCCCTCAATTGGGAGAGGATCCACTAAATAAGCCAAGCATGCTGATGTTAGTTTCTGAATCAATTGGTATTCAGAGAGAGCTAGTGAATTTCTTCAGCCAATCGGGCAAAAAGGCAGGATCAGTAGTGACAGAATTTGTGTTGACAAAGGTTGGATCGCTGGTTGAACTGGTAAAAGATTCTGTTGGTGCATTCTTAAAATTAGAGGCAGATATTACAGCGGTAAAAAACACAGAATTTTGGATTGAATCAATGGAAAAGGTTGTTATCGACATTAAGGAACAGTTAATAAATGAGCAACGACTGAGAGCAGAAGAGGCAGCATCAACAAGAGAGGCAATCTCTTTATTGGCTAGAGGCTTTCAGGACACAGGGATCATCAAGAAGTCGTATGCAGAGGCAGCGGGTACTTTAGATGTACCAAAAATCAGTGTGGGTAAGCGAGTTGTTCGACCGGTGAAAATTGTGGCTGTTGTACGGCCATCAGCTGGAGTCGAAAATACAAAAGAAGAGCTAGTGAAGCTAATTAAGCTAAAGGATGAGAAGCTTCATATAAATAACATCCGCAAATCTGCGGGCGGAGGGATTGTGGTTGAGGCGGCTACCCAGGATGATGTTAAACGCTTGGTGGAAAGTAAAATCTTGAAGGAAAAAGGTTTCAAAGTAGACGTTCCGGGACGGCGTGGACCTAGGGTAGTAATTTACGACGTTGACAGGGCTTTATCTGAGGAGAATGTGGTGGAAGCGGTCCTAGAGCAAAATGAGGAATTGAAGAGTGTAGAAAATTTCAGAGACAACTTTCGTTTGAAATTTCGTGTGGGTCCTCGCACGGATGATCAAATTATTAAATTGGGTAGCGGAGGTTTCTCCTGATGTTAGAAAGATTCTACGGCAAAAAGAAAGGCTTTATATTGAGTGGCGTTCGTGCCGAATACAGGATTTTGTAGGGGTTCGTAGATGCTTCAAGTGTCAGATGTATGGACACATTGCGACTGCTTGTAAGCAATCCATTATAGCCTGCGGGCATTGTGCGATGGAAGGCCATGAGGCTAAAGATTGTAAGAGTTTAGAAAGTGCTCCAGCGTGCATTCTATGTAAAAGGGCTAAGAAACCTTATAATCACAGTATTACGAGTAGAGACTGCTCTGCATATCAAGGTGCCGTGGAACGACAAATAAACAGGATTGACTATGGGGTTACGGGGTAGATTACGGGTAGTTCAGATCAATTGTCAGAAATCGGCCTCTGTCAGTCAACAGTTGTATCAAAAGGTGAGAGAAGCTGCGATTGATGTATTCTTAATGCAGGAACCTTACACGGTAGGTGGCCGCGTTGCTGGATTTGGGCCGCCTTTTAGAATATTGGCCGGACCGGGCACAGATACTCCTTGGTCCGCAATTGTAATATGCAATCCTGAACTGGGTGTTCTGCAGCTTCCTCAGTTTTCTGACCAGTACATGGTGTGTGCGCAGATACATGGAGATTTCGGGAATCTGTATGTAATTACGTTGTACTGCCGTTACAGTATATCAAATGAAAGTTTTCTTTATCGCCTTGACCAGGTATTAAGAGCATTACGGGGTAAACCTGTTTTAATTGGAACAGATGCTAACGCACGTTCTCCGCTTTGGTTCAGCGATGAATCGGATGATCCTGGTCAGCGACTTGAGGATTTTATTTTTGAACATAGGCTGCAGGTTATCAATGAGGTTTCGCCATATTACACTTTTTCTTCTCATGCTGGAGAGTCTAATATCGACGTTACGGTTGTTTCCTCCGCAGCAATACGGTTAAATTGGTCTTGGCATATTCAGCCTGAATGGTGTTTTAGTGATCACAGATGCATTGTCCTGGATGCGAATGATTATGATAAGAGTAGAAGACTAGCAGGCTTGGATCATTTTCTTATTAAGAAAGCGAACTGGGAAGTATTTGATGCACGCATTAAAGAAGCATTCAAAAAAGAAAACTCCCAGAATTCTTGACTTTGTCAGCGGAAGGAAAGGCGAGACGTATTACTGAAGTGATTAGTATGGCTGCTTCATGTTCAATCCCATTAAGACGGAAGTTAGTAGGAGGGGTGCCATGGTGGTCGGCAGAATTAAATAAACTACGTAGAGAGGCCAATAAAGCTCGCAAGAAGTTTCAAAGGCTGAGGCGCCGTGATAATGATAGTAGAATATCTCAAATCGCTTGGAATGACTTCCGAGTTAAGAGGAATGTTTATAAGTCGGCGATTAAACAAGCAAAGGAGAGGAGCTGGCGGGACTTAGTCAGGTTAGAAGGAAACAGCTCTCCTTGGGGTCTGGTTCACAAGCTAGTTGTCAAAGTACCTCAAGAAACAATACTGTCCTCAATTAAAGTAAATGACGAACGTATGACCGTGAGTTGGGAGGAAACAGTGGAAAAATTATTGGCAACCTTGGTGCCAGATGATATCGAAGATACTGCTGCTCAATCTGTGATAAGGCGGTTAAATAATGAATTTGCTAATGATATTAACCAAGAAGATTTCTCCTAGCTGGATGTGGAGGTAGCGTTAGCCCGCCAAAGATGCCGAGCTGCCCCTGGTATGGATAGGATTACTATGGACATGATTAGGAGAATATGGTCACTGTGTCCTGTCGTTCTGATGAGTACCTATAACAGTTGTCTTAAGGAAGGTCATTTTCCGGAGTGCTGGAAGTCGGGGGAACTACGATTATTATTGAAAGGCCGAGATAAACCAATAGATGATCCGAAATCTTACCGCCCAATTTGTTTACTATCTGTGTTAGGGAAGCTATTGGAACGTCTGTACATCGGAAAATTGACTAATCTATATGAGAGAAAAGGATTATCACAGGAGACCCAATATGGATTTAAGTTGGGAAGGTGTACGGAGGATGCAATACACTCACTGATTAGTTCTCATGATAGTGACTTAAGGTATGTCGCCGGAATTTTCGTTGATATCACAGGCGCGTTTGACAATCTTTGGTGGGAAAGTATTCTCGAGCGCCTCAGATTGATGTCTTGCCCTACGAATTTATTTAGGTTAGTACAGTCATTTTTGAAGGAGAGAACAGTGCTTGTTAGGTCTAGCTTTAAAGAGGTGTCAAAGATATTAACTCGTGGTTGTCCGCAAGGCTCAATTTCAGGTCCTGTGTTCTGGAATTTTGTTTTGGATGGCTTACTTGCCTTTGAAATCCCCGGTACAGTAAGGAAAATTGCTTACGCCGATGACCTAGTGTTGGTGATAGGTGGGAACAGTCGGACTCAATTGGAATCGAATGCTTCTATCGCAATGACGATGTTGTCCGCGTGGTGCTCAGCTAATAAATTGCAAATTTCTCATGATAAAACAGCAGCAGTTTTATTCAAAGGCAAGCTAGCCCCAACTAGACAGCCGGTTGTTCGCTTTAGTGGTCATCGATTGAAATGGGTCCGGCAGGTCAGATACTTGGGTATTACGCTAGATAGTAGCCTAAGTTTTGTCCCCCACATAAAGGATATAAGAAGGAAATCTAAAAACTTAATCGTCCAACTTAGACGAGTTACGAGGAAAGATTGGGGATTAAAGAAAAAAACAGTTAAAATAATGTATAGAAGCATCTTACTATCGCAGGTATTATACTGCTGCTCTGTTTGAGCGCATAAGGTTAGCAGCTCGGTTTTTAGGACTCATACCATGGCAATACAGAGAGCCATGCTGTTGTTGATGGGTAATTTTAGCCGTACGACATCAACTGAGGCTCTACAGGTTTTGACGGGATGTCTTCCACTTGACCTGGAAGTAGTGAGATCGGCCCTATTATAGTTTTTAAGGAGAGGGAAAACAGTAAGTTTGGGGGGACATTCGTTGGAACCATTACCAGAAGGAGAAATAGGAAATGATTTCAGAATCTGGCTCCTGAATGAAAAAAGAAACAACTGGATCAGGATCTGTTACTGCAATGGAAATCTCGCTGGTCTTACTCTCAAAAGGGGAGGACCACCTACAGGTTTTTGCCGGATGCGACAATGGGTAGAAGAATAGTCCCCACAGATTTTTCTTACGCGGTCTCCAGGATAGTGACAGGCCATGGGCAAATTAAGGGAAAGTGGTATCAGATGGGTTTGGTAAGTGAAGGTTGCTGTCGTTGCGGTGAATTAGAGACCGCAGAACATATTATTTTTGAGTGCATCTGTTATGAGGATCTCAGGGCAAAATTATGGAGTGCAATAGGCTATCATGTTTGCATTGATAATGATACACTAACCCTGTTGCTGGAAAATATTAGTGCATATGATGCCTTTAAACAGTTTGCAGAAGAGGCTCTAAGACGCGGTACACTGTGGGGTGATTTTCGAGGGTAGGCGGAGTGAAAGTGGGAATATTAGTAGTAATTTATTGGATGACTGTGGATTGAATGACATAGATTGGGTAGTTGTCGAGTTTTTAGCGGGCCTCTCAGGAATATCGAGTACTGAGAGGTCAATTAGGATAGGAATTTTGTCTGCATGCGTGAAGTATGAATGTATTTATTGTTTGAATGAGTATGAATGCGATGCAGTTTGTTAGGTTGTTGGCTTGTTCTGCAAAGGTAGCATAAATTCTTTATAATTTAGGAAGGGTTCTTTGTTGTGCCCTTCCCACATATATTCTTGCTTGGGAACTATTCTTGTTTCGGGATCATTGGGGATGAAGTGTAATCATTGGGCTGTTATGAGCGAGAGCTCGGGAACGGCCCATCCGGTGTGTGTAAAAAAAAAAAAAAAAAAAAAAAATCTCTTCTTTATCCAAACGATCCTGGATATATAACGGAAGCCCAACAACAATATGATTAATACGTGACCTGTCTGACATTTTAGGTTCTGTTTCTAACAATAAACGTTCTTTCTTCAATGCGTAGTCCAGTAATGATCCCTTAATGAATCTAAAAGTGTAAGCGTAATGTACGGATCGCCAACTTTTATCACCATACGTTTGTATGAAAGATTCACGCCAATCCTTCCATTCTCCAGTTAATGTCAATTTACACAATGTTGAACTGTACCACTCTACAGCGTTTTGTTCCAAAAATAGTCGCAAAATTTGTATTTTTGTATGATCCGTAGTTACTTCACATCTATTACATTCTTTTTCAAAAAGGGTTATCCATTCGATGGTATTTTCTTTTCCCAGGAATTTCTGCAAAATAAACTGTTTGTGAATGTGAGTTAGATCTACTTGTTTATTTTCTTTAGCGTCTAGTTTTGTAGTCAGTTTTTCAATAATTTTTATTAATTCTGTTTGGTTCTCGACCGCTGTTATTGGTATCTTTTTTCCTGAAATTAATGTTTGTTCCATAGATAATTCTTCCAAATAAGTACTTCTAAAAACGAAGTTTAGATTATCATCCAAGTATAAAGGAACTATTTCAGACGGTAACGTAACCATTATATTTCGAAACTGACCTACCTTTATTAATGTTTTACATACATTCTTAACTGTACCTGTAGTATCGATGGTAACAGTTATAGAGGTTATTAGATATATAGAGTTGATGAGAAGCGTGCAACTTGAATGTGTTTTATTAGAATACACGTGGTTAGTTATAAAAGTGTTTTATTTAAAAGGTACAACCCGTTGTAACAATTGGCGACGAGGATTATTATCAAATTTGGGAAAAGAAAAAAAAGAAAGTAACTGGTGTGATTTTTTTTATAGAACTATTGGTTGTAGGGTTAGGTTAACATGGATCTTTCGCATACTGGATTACCCTGTTTAGATTTAGAAAAACCAGATATTGGAAATCAATGGCAGCGATGGAAAAGGGCATTCCAAATATTTATTGATGCCAAAGGAATTACTGAACCAGGTAGGCAAAAAGCTTTATTACTTCATTGTGCGGGCATGGCGGTTCAGGATATATATTTTAGCTTGCCAGAAGAAAAGATAAAATTACCGCCACTTCCAGAAACGGCTTCTGCCAAGGAATTAATAAAAAGGGAAAAAGTAGAATATCAAATGGCCATTGAGGCACTTGAGGAACATTTTCAGCCGAAAGTAAATGTTACATATGAGCGTCATGTTTTTAGAGGGATGCGTCAAGAGAGAGAGGAAAACATGAATAATTTTATTGCTAGGTTGCGTAAACAGGCACAAAATTGCGATTGTCAAAAGCAGGTAGAGGATCAAATTAAAGATCAGGTGATATCAGCATGTTACTCAAGTGAATTAAGGAGAGAATTTCTACATAAATCAGAGATCACTTTGACAGAGATCGAGAAGTTATCAAAAACTTTCGAAGCTGTGGCCATTCACTCAAAGGCACTAGATGGGGAAGAAGCTCAATGTAGTAGAGTAATAATGAAAAGGCCGCAGAAGAAATTTTATAAGGGAAGGGACAAACAAACTTCTTCCAAGATTAATACAAATGTTTGTTACAGGTGTGGAAGAGCAGGGCATTTTCGGAATGATCCCAGTTGTCCGGCTAGAGACAAAATTTGTAACAAATGTAAAATGAAGGGACATTTTGCGGGGATGTGTCACACGCAGCTTAAGAAAAGAAAGCCACATATAAGTCAGGTACAAACAAAAGAAGCACCCTCATCAGATTCGGGTTCGTCGGTGTTTAGATTAAGTGCAAAGGGGAATGATGAACCATTTATAAAATGTTCAGTAGGAGGCGTTCCGCTCCAAATGCTGATTGATTCAGGGGCAGGAACGAGTGTCATTGATAAAGTGGCATGGACATTTTTAAAGCATTCAGGGGTTAACTTTCGCAACGCTAGTAAAGTTAATAAAGAGCAGCGTGGACTTTTTCCTTATGGGCAAAGGAACTCGTTAACTGTTTTAGGATATTGTGATGTAGAAATAAGAATAAGGGACAGAAGAGAAGAAGAGAGGATTTATATAGTAAAGGAGAAGGGAGATCCTTTATTGGGGCGCAGGGTAGCTCAGAAATTAGGAGTACTAAGAGTAGGGCTTGAAGCTATTCAGATAAAAAGTGTAAAAAAAAGAGAAATAGAAAAAATTAAAGGGGCCCAGGTGGCAATTCCGTTGAAACCGGATGTGCAGCCAGTACAACAACCATATAGAAGAGTGCCAGCGTCCATCAGAAAGCAAGTGGAGAAGAAAGTAAAAGAGTTATTAGAAATGGGCATAATTGAGCCAGTACAAGAATATTCACCGTGGAGTTCACCATTGGTACCAGTAGTTAAGCCAAACGGGGAGATACGTTTGTGTGTTGATTTCAGAAGAGTCAATGAGGCTATATTAGTTGAGAAACACCCTATTCCCACTATTGATGATTTTCTACCTCAGCTCACTGGAAGTAAGATTTATACTCTGTTGGATCTAAAAAATGCGTATCATCAAGTAGAATTAGCTCCGGAAAGTAGACCTCTCACTACTTTTCAAACGTCAAAAGGAATGTATCGTTTTAAAAGATTACCAATGGGTTTAAGTTGTGCTGCAGAGAAATTTCAGAAGATTATGGAACAAATCCTCAGGAATTGTGATGGTGTAGGTGTATGCATCGATGATATATTAATTTATGGCATAGATAAAAAGCAGTTGGAACATAGAGTGAAAGAGGTATTAAGAATATTAGAAGAAAATGGATTAGAGTTAAATAAAAGTAAATGCAAATTTTCTCAAAAGGAAGTAGTATTTTTAGGGCACAAACTAACAGAAGAAGGTATAAGAGCAGCGGAAAATAAAGTAGAAGCGGTGCAAAATTTTAGAGAACCAAGAACAGCAAGTGAAGTTAAAAGTTTCCTAGGGTTGGTACAATTTGTGGGAAGATTTATTCCTCATTTAACGGAACCGTTAAGAAGATTACTAAAGCAAAAGGTAGTATTTAAATTTGGACCTGAACAAAAAAGAGCTTTTGAGGAATTGAAGAAACGATTAGCGGATGCTACAGTCTTGGGTTATTACAATCCAAACGCTTACACGGAAGTGATGGCTGACGCCAGTCCCGTAGGTCTAGGAGCAGTTCTCATGCAAGAGGGCTCCAAGGGAAAGCAAATAATAAGCTATGCAAGTAAAAGTTTGAGTGATCAAGAGAAGAGATACTCTCAAACTGAGAAAGAGGCCTTAGCGTTAGTATGGGCAGTGGAGAAATTCCATACATTTTTATATGGAAGGAAATTTGATTTATTAACAGATCATAAGCCGCTGCAGGTAATTTTTGGGCCTACTTCAAAACCATGTGCGCGAATTCAGAGGTGGATGCTCAGATTACAATCTTATAATTACAAAGTAAAATATATTAGAGGAAAAAATAATTTAGCAGACCCTTTATCAAGACTTTGTCCAATCAAAGAGGAAGAGACTTTTAAGAAGAGAACCTGTTCTTATCTATATGGAATAGTTACAGCTGCAATGCCCAAAGCTATATCATTGCAAGAAATGGTGGAAGAATCAGGAAAGGATGAAGAAATAGCAAGAATAAAAGAATGCCTTTGTGAAGGTAAATGGTGTCAAGACTTGAGAATGTATGAATGTATTAAAAATGAGCTAAGTGAATATGGTGGATTATTATTAAGAGGTTCGCGAATTATAGTTCCCAAGTTGTTGAGAAAAAAAATTTTAGATTTGGCACATGAAGGGCATCCAGGAATGTCAGCCATGAAAAAAAGATTACGGGTAAAGGTTTGGTGGCCAAAGATAGATAACGAAGTAGAAAGAAAAGTTTCAGAATGCTATGAATGCCAGTTGGTCAGCCTCAAACCGAAACCAGAACCAATGAAGAGACGGGAACTACCAGAGGGGCCTTGGCAACAAATTGCTTTAGATTTCAAAGGACCTTTAATAAACGGAAAATATTTGCTGGTGGTGACAGATTATTATAGTAGATTTCTAGAAGTAGAAATCATGGCCAACATTAAACCAGATAGAGTTATCGAAAAATTAGAAAGCATGTTTCATAGGTATGGATTTCCAGATTCCATTACTCTGGATAATGGAACGCAATTGACCAGCGTTGTTTTCAAAGAATTTTGTGAGAAAAATGATATAAAACTTTTTTATACGCCACCCTATTGGCCACAGGCTAATGGCCAAACTGAAAGATGCAATAGATGTATAGGCAAAATTATTTCAATTGCAGAAATTAATAATTCAAGTTATGAAAGATTAATACAAGAATATTTATTTCAGTATAGAGTTACTCCTCACTCTTCAACGGGAGCTTCTCCAGCAGAACTATTTTTCAAGCGACATCTAAAAGAAAAAAATCCTAGTATTAGTAAGGAAATAAGAATAGACGAAGAAGTAAGAGACAAGGACAAATGGGAAAAATGGAAAGGTAAACAATATGCCGATGAAAGAAGAGGTGCATTGCCATCCAGTTTCAAAGAAGGGGATTTGGTTCTAAGGAAGAGGGATTTCAAAACTCATAAATCGCAGGCAACCTATCACAAGGGACCATGCAAGGTAATAGAACAAAAGGGACCTTTACTAACAGTAGAATCTCCCGACGGTTCATGTCTTACGAGGAATAAAGCATTTTTTAAACAGTTCAAAAAAGAGAAGATGGAAGATCAGGATGAGGCGATGCATGATGAGATTAGCTCACAAGACGTGATACAGAATAACCAGCAAGAAGGAGAAATAGAAAGAGAAAGCGAAGAGCAGGAGATACCAAAAATTACAGAGGATGTAGCAAGGAGACCGAAGAGAAATATCACAATGCCTAACAAGTTTAAAGATTATCAATTGACATAAAGTATTTTGTTTTATTTGTTTATTTGTATTGTATTTGGTTTTATTTGTTTATTGTACTTGTTTTATTTCTGTTAGAAAGAAAGAGATGTAGTATCGATGGTAACAGTTATAGAGGTTAATAGATATATAGAGTTGATGAGAAGCGTGCAACTTGAATGTGTTTTATTAGAATACACGTGGTTAGTTATAAAAGTGTTTTATTTAAAAGGTACAACCCGTTGTAACAGTACCAATACTAAAAAGCTCCTCATGCAGATCTGAGAAAAACGTAGGTAGTGTCCTCAGACATTAATCGAATAGAAGCCACTCTAATCACCACATTATTCCTCTCTTCTCCAACTTCAAAACGAATTCTTACTCAGACTGGCTGCATCTTGTGGATGTTTGTTGACGAAAAACCGATTTATAATGTGGTAAATGGGTTTGGGTTTTGTTATTCACCGATTTTTCCTATAAAAGAAAATTTTATTTTAGTCCAACAATACAAAGTTACCTTATAATACAAAGTTATCTTGCACATTCAATATTTTTATGGCGTGCTAACCTCCCTTAACCTTCCTCAAAAACAAAAAGCGCGACAAGATAACTAAAATAAAATAAATAAAAAGAAAAACAAGATAGTTCACTCTTACAAGTGTTAATAAATCAGGTTATTACTTACAACTTTAGCGAGTTTTATTATTTATCAAACCCACATACTATTTAAATTAACTAGTGGCAGGCACTAGTTGTAACTGTGAAGTTTTTAGTAAAAGGACAAAAACTTTACAATACATTTTAAGAAACTTTGCTTAAACAAAAGGAAGGAATATTATGTGAATATAGCGAAAAATTTTATTAATGCGAAAGATTCAAAAGCACTTTGGTCTCAAGTCAGAAAATTCAAAGGAGGGAGATACGAATGCGGAACAGATATCTCAGCACTAGAATGGGTTGATTATTTTAAATTACTATATAATCCTTCTCTTGTTTCGGAAAAAATAAATTTTGTCGAACCTTGTATAGAGGATGAGTATTTAGATTCCCCAATTCAACTGTCAGAGTTGAAGGATGTAATCAGAAAAGTTAAAAACAACAAGGCCCCCGGTATGGACAGAATTATGTATGAATTTTATAAAAATGCCAGTGATTCTTTTTTAGAACTAATAGTGAAAGTTTTTAACAATTTTATGGAAGCTTGTAATATACCTTCGGATTGTAAAACAGCTATAATTTTCCCTTTATATAAGAAGGGTGATAAGAATATAGTGAGTAATTACAGGGGATTATCTTTCATTGACAAGGTGATGAAATTATTTACAGGAATTTTGGCCAAAAGGCTGTCGGAAGGTCTAGAGAGTAGGGGTCAACTGTATGAGGGGAGTGTGGTTTTAGAAAGGGGTACTGCACCACGGATCTGTTTACATTAGTTAATTTGATCAGCTACTATAATGAACTAAAGAATAAAAAGGTTTATTGTTTTTTCATAGATCTTAAGGCGGCATTTGATTCAATAGATCGGAATGCATTATTTATTAAACTTTATAATCTTCAAGTTTCAACTAAATTTATAAAAATTATTAAAGCTTTGTATGAACAAACAAAAGCAGATGTGCGATTAAAAGACGGCATATCAGAGTCTTTCAGACAGGGTCAGACAGGGTTGTTTATTAAGCCCTATGTTGTTTTCAGTGTACATAAATGATTTAGCCGAATTTCTAGGTGAAGGTCTCAAAGTAGGAAATATAACAATTAACACGCTCTTGTTTGCAGATGACATAGTTTTAATAACAGATGAACCATTTAAATTATGAATTTAAATTATTATTAAATTAAAATGAAAAATATGATAAAGAAGTTAGAAGAGTTTACAGAAATATGGAATTTAACCGTAAATCTAGAAAAGTCGAAAATAGTGGTTTTTCGAAAAAATTGGGGCGACTAAAAAGAACTGAAAGATGGTATTATAAGGGACATCCTGTAGAGATTGCGTAGATTATTTGAATAAATTTGAAGCAAATTTATTTAAGTTGTTTTCGTTTTTGGGGAGGGAGTTATTTCAGTAAATGCTAAGGTCAACCCTTGCTGCAATTATAATATTATAAGCAAGTAACAATTTATAAATAAATAATAAGCACTGACATTGCTTATCTCTCAACTCTCAATTTTACCCTTTATCTCGCTATCCTGCTTTTATTTTCTTAACCCAAGCTAATTTAATATGTAAAATAACAACACAAACCTTCTTTATCGATACTCCAATCGGGAATAAATTCAGCTTGAAATGCTTCAGAATTTTGGCTTCGTAAGGAGTCCAGATGCTCTAGAGCCATAAGATTATACCATTGAAGGTATTTGCTGGCCAGATTACACTCATCGATCATATGCGGATTTTCTCGGTCATCTATTTCCTCATTTAGTGGGCACATCATCTGCAATGCAATAAGTATTATCTTAAGAATTCGTTATGAGTTGAAAAGAAAAATAATAGGTAGGTTGGTAAGCCTGGTGGAAAAGAAAGAGTATATTTATTCGTTGTCAAAGAAGAAATATACCATTATTAGTGACATCCAGAGTGCGTTGTGTAAATTATCACATACACACAACCAGTCTGCAGGAATGAATCATATTATCGCAGAGATTATAGAAATAATAGTCATCTTTAAAGAGAAGGGGGTCTGCATTAATTTTTTGTGGGTAAGGGGTCATTGTGGTATAAAAGAAAATGAAATAGTTGAAAAACTTGCAAAGGAAGCCACCAATAGTGGGGAAATGGCTAATTATAAATTACCACACACCGATATCAATGTGTAATTGCAAAAGCAGCACTAAAAAAAATGACAGACAGATTACAGTAATGGTAATAAAGGGAGATTCTATAAAAGTATGGCAGATCAGTTACCTAGACAACCATGGTTCAAGGAAACTGCCACTAATAAATGAGCAAACCACGCGGTGTGCGGATCGTATCTTCACAGGATCAACAAAAGGTCCTCTTCTCTTTGCGTAGATTGCAATGTGGAGGAGGATTTCAAACATATAATAATGATATGTCCACGTTATGTAGTCAAAGGAAACGAATGTTTGACAACATATACATGCATCATTTCGCTACGAAGCCACAATATTCTCCACCAACATCTATGTGCTTAAATCTATAGCAGAGCTAGCAAAGAAATTTGTAAGTATTTAAAAGTTACAGCCGATTAGAATGAATGCAAGAAAATGATTAGAGGATTACGTAATTTCAATTTCGGTTAAGCTATAAGGATGGCAGGAATATAGAGTACTGATCCATCCATTAGCTGTAGTTTATGTAATAATAATAATAATAATAATAGCCTTTATTGTTCCCAGAAAAAATACAAATAATATATACAAGAAGTACAAAGAAAAGGTTGATTGAAAATTACGTAATAAAATAAAATAAAATGTGACTTCTATACAAATATATACCTTTCTATACACATACACTTTTCTATACACATATACTTTTCTATACAAATTGAAATCTGGTAACTAGGCCCATCTGAGGGCAAAGGCCTCTCCTAGATTTTGCCATCCCTTCTTGTTTTGGGCACTTCTTTGCCACAATGTTCCACAGAGTCCCGTTACAGCATTCTTCCATCTCGAGAGCGGTCTACCTTTTCTCCGAATGCTATCCAAAGGAATCCATTCAGTTACTCTCTTCGCCCATCTGTCTTCCTTCATCCTTGCCACATGCCCAGCCCATTTCCACTTTATCTTCAACGCCGCTTCCACCACATCAGACAATCGAGTTTTTTCCCTTATAAGTTCATTTTTAATTCTGTCTTTTCTCGTAATATTAAGCATACTTCTTTCCATTGAGCGCTGAGTCACCTTAAGCCTGTTTTGAATTTTTCCCGACGTGGCCCACACCTGTGCACCATACAACAAGCATAGAAGAATACAGGAATCAAAAACTCGGGACTTCAATTCTGTTCTCATAGCACTTTTAAAAACAAATTTGAGAGACCAGTATTTCTTCCAAGCTATACTAATGCGACGGTTTACTTCTTTTAAGGTGCCATTGTGAAATGAGAGGAGCTGCCCAAGATACACAGTGCTTTCGACCCACCTCAGTCTCTTGCCTTCCAGGAGAATGGTACCAGCGTTATTACTATTTGTCATTAGCACAGTTTTTCCTTCATTGATCGTAAGACCAGCCTCTTTACCTGCCTCATTCAATGATGTTATCATCTCTGAAAGTTCCTGCTCCGATTCTGAAAAGAGGACAACGTCATCTGCAAAACGTAGATTTGACAAAAATACCCCATTTATTTTCACTCCTATATTACCCCAGTCCAAAGTAGGAAAAACCTCTTCCAGCGCGCAGTTAAACAATATGGGCGATAAAGGATCGCCTTGTTTGACTCCTCTCCTAACAGCGAAATCTGGTCCAATTTTGTCCATTACAATTCTCGCCTGGCTTCCCTCGTACCAATCTTTTATAAGTTCAACAATATTATTATCAATGCCCTGGTTAATCAAACTTCGAAAAAGAAACTCATGCTTTACCAGGTCAAAAGCTTTTTTATAATCAATGAAGGCCATGTAAATGATCTTCTCATACTCTTTTGCTTTTTCGAGGATTTGATTTATTGTATGAAGATGATCAATCGTGGAATAGCCACTTCTGAAACCGGCTTGTTCTGCTGGCTGCTGTCCTTCTAGACTTCCTTTAATCCGGGATTCAATTAGTTTTCCGAAAATCTTCCCAATTGAAGCTGTTAAACTTATAGGTCTATAATTATTAATATTTGAGAGGTCGCCTATTTTATACAACAAAATGATGTCAGACAATTTCCATTGTTTTGGTATTTTCTCTTCCGCTATAATTTTATTAAAGAGTTTGGTCAGTATAGGTACCAGTGAACCGCTGGAGAACTTTATTAAATCATTTGAAATTTTATCTCTGCCAGTTGCTTTGCCACTTTTTAAACAGTTTATAATATAATTGACTTCAGATGCCAAAACTGGTGGGATCTGGGACTTCGGGAGATCCTTTACTTTCTTCCTGTCATGTTCCAGCTGGTCATCATACAGAATTTGATAAAATCTCGTTGCTAACATTACCATACTATCCCTGTCGCCACATCTTTTACTTTCTTCATTTTTTATTGCTGGTATTAGTGTTCTTCCGGGAGCTATAAAACGTCTTGCTTTTTTCATTGCCATCTCATTTTCTAGTAAATTTTCCACTATTTTATTTTCATAGTCACAAATATCCCTACGAATTTTATACTTTACTTGTTTGCACAATAAATTATATTCAAGTTTCTCATTCTTTGACTTTTTCTTTATTCTTTTTAATTTTTCCCTTTTTTCAATTAATTTTTTCGTTCCTTCGCTATTCTTTCCTTCATTCTTATCTGGGCCACCAGTTGATGAATTAACAGCTGCATATTTAATTTTTTCCTCTATCTTGCCATATAACTCCTGCATTGAGAAATCTTCTAAATGCAAGGTTAAATTCACCATGTCATTTTCCACTATTTCACAGAACATTTCTTTTGATATCAGTTCAAGTTTTGGCACCTTTCTGCTTTTAAATAGTTGCTTCCTATTAATATTAATAACTGCCTTAACCAATCTATGATCTGTTTGAAAATTAAATTTACTCATAGCTTCGACATCCTTGAATATTGAATTATTTGAGGAGGTGATAAAATCTATTTCGTTTCTAGAATTTTCGTTAGGAGAAACCCAGGTCCATTTTTTACCTCTTCTTTTTTTGAAAAACGTATTCATAATTCTTAAATTCGACGATTGGCAAAACTCCAGCATTCTGTATCCCCTCTTGTTGCGGATACCATAGCCATAAGGTCCCATGACATTTTCTTCTCCGATTTTTCTTCTCCGGGCTCCCTAAACCCTATTTGGCTATTGAAATCCCCCATAACTATCAATAAATTCGTCGAGTTGACTTTTATTTTGGATATCTCTAACAAGAGGGCTTCATAGAAGGCTTCACATTCCTCATCTTCTGCAACGCTAGTAGGTGCGTAAATTTGAAAGATAGTTAGATATATATTTTTAAATTTTAGTTTTATAGATGTAATACGGCTAGAAATTGCATTAAACTCTTGAAAATTTCTCTTCAAATCGTTGTGGACCAAAAAGCCCACTCCCTTGGATCCAGACTCTTCATTACAATACATAAATATGTAATTATTTTTCCTTTCTATTATTTTTTCTCCTCTTCTTCTGACTTCTGACAGACCTAGGATCTTTATATCGGAATCATTAAGTGCATTTTCGAGTTCTATCATTCTATCTTCTGACATCAATGACCTGACGTTTAAAGTTCCCAAAACGAATTCATTATTTTTCATTTTATTATTTTGTGAGTGTTTATTTAACGAAGGATTAATTTTAAGTCTATCTGTCCAGGAGGAATTGGTCTGACTCTTCCTCGGTGACCAGCCTTGATGGAAGATTTTGGCTTTATTATTGCTATATGTTGATACTAAACTGCCATTGTTCCGTTGCCGAGTGCACCCAGTTACCAGTAATCTTCAATCTTCTCTTTTCCTACCCCTATTTCCCTTTGAAGACTGAGAGGTGCTCCCATCCGAATCTCTAAAAAAGTGTGATATATCCCTAGTACTAAATGAGCGAGCTAACTGTTTTACTTCCGTTTTATGTCTTTTATTTTCTTTTTTATTTGCTTCCTGAAATTTCGGAGAAGATTCCAACATTCTCTTACTACCGATGAACTTATCTGAAGGCTCTTTAATGATAAGTTTATATATCTGATATAAGCAGTCTTTCCTGCCTTTCGAGCTTCTACCATTGGTTCAAATAATTCCTTTCTTTTAGCTCTAGTTTCATAAGAAAAATCTTCAGAAATATAAATGTCTTGTCCTTTAAGTTGTTTTTTATTTTTTAGTATCAAAATTTTTTCCTAAATGTAGTTACTCTGAGCAAAATAGGTCTACATTTATTCTCATCTTTTTTGCCTATTCTTCTTACCTAATTCTTCTTCCTTAATATTCACTTTAACACTGTCCTTAATAAAATTCATAACATAAGATTCTGTTGCAAAATAACTGGCTGTATTTAATTCTTTTAAACCATAAATAATTAAATTCTTACTTCTCCACTCTCGTTCCAAAAAAGAAATTTTATTCTCGTGTACTTCCACACTTTTCTTTAATTGGGTGAACTTCTCTTCTAACAAATTACTCATCTCTTTAAATTTTAAGTTCACATCCTGTTTAATTTCATCTTTAAATTTTGTTAGAAGCTCTATAAGTTTTGATTCATCCATTTTAAATTAAAAATATAATTATTTAATAAGTAGCAGGTAGTTACAGCTGATTGACCTAGACCTTAACCAAGTGATACAGTAACTTGTTAGCAGTAATATTGTTGTTTTGATATATTATGATTTAACCAATAATCAGCAATAACTTATTCTTATCTACTTTACTGGTACCCCTACTACTCCAAAATCACCAAATATCTTTTTACCTGCACTAACTGTACTTAGTTATATAAATTTATAATTTTATAATTACACTTTCCCAAGCACCAACTCGCTATTTTCCAAATATAACTTAACAGTCACCCCTAGCACTCTTTTCTCTACAGTTTGATACTATTTTTAAAGCTTAAACTCACAATTTAACACATTAAAAAGACAACTAATATGGAGACGATATGAACACTACCGGGGTGACCCTCGGACTCCCGTAGTTTATGTAAATAGTTGGATATAATAGAGGGATGAATGTGTGAAGCGAATGTATTTATAAGTAGGAATGGAGAGTGAGTGTTATTCTAGAAGTAAGCATCTAGACCAGTGATTCTCAACCACTGTGCCGCGGCACTTTTGTGTGCCGCCAAATTTCAAAAGTGTGCCGCCAAATTTTGCAAATATAATTGTCGTAGAATAGATATCCTTCTAAATAAATTTATCTATCTTTTCTAACCCATGCAAGATTCTAACATACTAAATAAATCTATTAAAACTGACAATAATAATGTTAATATTATTAAATTATATCATTTAAAAAGAAAAATAGATTTAACATGAATATGTATTTAAATCCACAAAAAAATAAATTATTTTATTATTTGTTTTGAACGCGTTTTTTCTTAGTGCCGAATTATGGTGAAGCGGCGAGCATAGCAATAGGAATATGTCTCAAGTCGGCGCACGCTTGCCACTTCTGCGTGCAAAACGTGTTGTTTTAGTGATAGTTGGGATTCACAAGGTGTTGCATAGTAGTTACTGCCCATTTTCTTTCGTTAAAATTGGCAAATGTATGTGATTAAGTTTAATATTAATTTATTTGCATGTAGTGTCAATTCATAAAATTGTATACTTATTAACTTTGCAGTATTGTATTCTCAAACTTAAATCAATCGTATTCAAAGGTAATATTTGAACCATTTTTTTAAAATGTTTCGACAACATTATTTTTATTTTACCAGATCCTTCTGAAAATGGATAAATGGTTAAAAAGAAGAAAGCTTAACGATGATAATAGTGATAATGATAACGTTAGGGACCAAGTTAATGAGCCAACCCCCGGCACAAGTAAAAATACTTCTTGCTCAAAAAAAATACGTTGTCCATCGGAAATATAATGATGATTTTTTGAAATTTGGATTTGCCTCTACAATGGAAAATGACATAGTTGTTCCCGAGTGTGTGATATGTGGTTTTAAATTATCAAATAGTGCTATGGTTCCTAGCAAACTCCAACGTCACTTGGTGACTAATCTTCCTTCTCTTTCAACAAGAGATAAAAGCTATTTTGAAAGGTCTTTATCATCAAAAATCAAGCAAGTAAAAGTTTTTGAAAAACAAGTATGTGTGTCTGAAAAGGCTCATTTAGCTTCTTACGAAATAGCTGAATTGATTGCTGTTAACTTAAAACCTCACAATTGGGCTGAAGAAATTATATTACCTGCTTGTCGCAAAATTGTAAAAACAATGATTGGTGGATCAGCTGATATTGATATTTGCAAAATACCACTTTCAAATGATACAATCCATCGCAGAATTAAAGATATGTCACAAAATATTGAGCATAATACTGCAAAAACTCTTGCAAATTCGAATTTTGCTCTACAAATCGACGAAACAACAGATATTACAGGAAATGCTCAATTAATTGCATTCGTTAGATTTATTCACGAAAATGATATAATTAATCAATTTTTATGTTGTCGGGAGTTACCTGATTTTACAACTGGTAAACATATTTTTCAAGTAATTAGTTCATATTTAGAAGAAATTAAAGTTTCTTGGAAGTCATGTATTGGCATTTGCACAGATGGTGCTCCAGCTATGACTGGACATCTAAAAGGATTTGTAGCACATGTTAAAGAACTGAATGAGGATATATTAGCTACCCATTGTTTTTTGCATCGAGAAGCACTTGTTACAAAATTTTTGCCATCAGATTTGAAAATAGTCCTGGAACAATGTGTTAAAATGGTTAATTATATCAAATCAAAACCATTAGAAAGTCGATTATTTAGTAAATTATGCCAAGCTATGGAAGCCAAGTACGAATCCTTGTTACTCCATACAGAAGTAAGATGGTTGTCCAGAGGAAAAGTTATATCTCGTGTACTGGAATTAAAAGACGAAATGAAAATGTTTTTTGAACAAGATAAAAATTATGAATTTGTTCATTTGTTAGAAGATAAAATATGGTGTACTAAACTAGCTTACTTATCAGACATTTTTGTTATTTTTAACAACATCAATTCAAGTATGCAAGGGCCTAATCAAAATATCTTAAACTCAACCGATAAGAAAGTGGGATTCAAAAAACAAATAACTTTATGGAAGAATAAAGCTCAGGAAGACAATTTAGAAAAGTTTGAGTCAGTCCCTAAAGGCAGTTATAAAACTATTAAATTAATTGTTATTGATCATTTGACAACATTAGAAGAGAGAATTATTCATTATTTCCCAAAATTAGATATTAAGAAATTTGATTGGGTTCGTAATCCATTTCTCATAACGGATACTTCTATATTTGACTTAACTTTGAATGAAGAGGAAGAACTCATTTTGCTTTCCAATAATCGAGATTTAATTTTAAAACATTCTGAAGAATCAATTAATTCATTTTGGATTAACGTCAGATGCGATTATCCAATGATAGCCAAAAAAGCTTTAAACATATTATTACAATTTTCCACATCTTATTTGTGTGAATTCGGATTTTCAGCACTAGCCAATATTAAAACTAAAAAAAGATCAAGATTGTTAAATGTAGAAGACGATATGAGAGTAGCATTGTCATTTTTACGACCAAATATAAATGAAATTATCAAAAAACATCAAGCTCAAATTTCGCATTAAAAATATTTTTATTATTAACTTGTAGATAATCCCATAACAAACGTTTAGTTATTATTGTAGTATATATTAGTTTATTTCGTATATTTAAAATTTTTGTCATAAACTATTTACGCAGTGTGTGGTAGAAAATAAATAATTTTTATCTTTTTCTTTGTGTGCCGCCAAATTTTGAAATCGCTATGTGCCGCAACAAAAAAAAAGTTGAGAATCACTGTTGTACGCTAATGAGTACTTCGTCGCCTGGTAGTACTTTTGAAGAAGCATATGGGTGATGGGTATACAATTATATGCCCCCGATTGAATTGTCAAACTGACATTTCTCATCCAAATTTAACACTTCCATGATGATTATAGAACGTAATAACCTGCAGTCAGAAAAAATTGAACACTACTGTTGGTCAACAAAAAGAAAGTTAAAAATTGCAAGGATTTTTGGGAGGCAATAAACCGAGTCAGAAGGATTAAAGGTAAGAGAGAGCCAGTTCCCTTGGAAAAAATAATTGCTTTTTATAGGGCTCTATACCCTCCCAGAGAGGATTTGAAAATTGTTTGTCCAGGGTTATTTTCGGTACGCAAGCTTGATACGGATATCTCACTAGAAGAACTACAGACTGCCGTGTTGAAGTGTAATAAAGGGAAAGCACCAGGTATTGACACTGTCCCGTATGAGGCATATAAAATCCTACCCGCTAACTGGGAACACTACTTGCTTAATCTTTTTAATACTGTTTTTAATTACGGGGAGATTCCGGACAAATGGGTCGAAATTACAATGCATTTCATACACAAGAAAGGTGATAAAGAAAATCCTGCAAACTATCGAGGTATTGCTCTAATAAATACTATCACGAAACTTTTTCCGAACATCCTTGCTCAGAGGCTAATGAATTGGTCAGAAAAGAACAATATACTACCGGAAGAACAGAATGGATTCAGAAGTAATAGGGGATGCACCGACAATATATTCGTGCTCAGTTCGGCAATAAACATAAGCCTTAGACTTGATAAAAGATCGCTCGTTGCCATCTTTGTAGATTTTAAACGGGTTTTCGACACCGTCAATCACACTATACTGTTTCAGAAGTTAGCACAGATTGGTGTAAGTGTAAAAATGATAAATTTAATAAAAAATATTTATAGTAAATCTAAAATTAAACTTGAAAATCAAGAGATAGAATTAACTAAGGGAATATTACAGGGTGATGTTATTTATCCATTACTTTTCTCGTTGTTCGTCCATGATACAGTTAAGTGCCTTAAGACGGATGGCACTAGCGGTATCGCTATTAATGAGTTAACCGATTTAAACGCCCTTTTATTTGCCGACGATTTGGTCATTCTGTCAAATACAATAGTAGAAGCGCAAAAGAAATTACATCTACTTGAGCAATACTGTGAGAACCATGAACTCGAAGTTAACTTGGATAAAACCAACGCTGTAGTTTTCAAACGAGGTAGAAATAAACACACTAGGCCGTTAATGTATACCAATAAAGAAATTAAAATTTTGGATAAATACTGCTATCTTGGTGTTTTGTTCAATTCGTCGGGTAGATTTCTGAAAAATTCAGAATTTTTTGTTAAAAAAGGTATGCTTGCCTCAGCTAATACCCGAAGTATTTTAAATAAAACGCGCAGCAATAATTGGGCCACTGAGATGACTTTATGTAATTCCATGGTAGAGTCGACGGTGTTATATTCGGCAGAAGTTTGGGCACCTTTATATTGTCATAAATTGGAAGTAGTGCCATTGAGATTTTATAAGTCTTTATATCACTGGCCAAGAAACACACCTAACCATTTTGTAAGATTGGAAAGTGGTCACAATAATATTGAAATAAAAATTGTTAAGCGTATGGTTACATGGCTGTGCAGAGTAATGGAAATGGACTCGTCCAGATTACATAAAATTTGTATTCAAAGGTTGAAAGCTCTAGATAAATGGTCGGGCAATAAAATACACTATAATTGGTACACACAATTAAAAGAGAAATTGTCCAAGGTTGGAATGATACATATCATAAATTATGAAAATCCAGATATAATACACAAAGAATTACCTAACTTAGTGGAAAAATATGTAAACCACCATATTAGTAAAGATGTAGAATCTGTTCTTAATTCTAACTATAACAAAATGTATAGATGCATAAGGGCCCTAGGCTTTAAAGAAAGTTATTTGCAAATTCATTGTAATTTAAGTAAACGCAGAATATTAAGCCAATTAAGGATATCAAATGAGAACCGATTTAAATTATTTTTTAAAGGAAATTTGTATACACTTGAAACAGGGGAAAATTGTACAATTTGTAATCTTCAGAAACCTGAAAATTTAATTCATTTCTTGTTAAATTGTCCAATATATAGTAGCTGCCGTAAAAAATACTTAACTAAATATATTGATAGATCGTTAGATGAGCTGGGTAATTTGGAAAAAATTTTATGTATTTCTGATTTGGAGCACTTGAATAATGTGTATTATTATACAGTCTCAGCACTGAAAGTAAGAGCTTTTATTTTGAATGAATAGTGTTTGTAGTTTGGCTTCCGACCACAATATATTGTCTTGTGCATTGATCTGTTAAATAGTTCCACCAGAAGTTGGTGATTTTGTTTAATAAATTTATTTTTGTTCCTTTTAATTCAATACAAGTTTGTAATGTTACTATTTTCTTATTTATATAAATATTATTGTATTCACTATCAACTCCTTGTTAGGAGATATTGTAATCTCAAAAAACAATAAAATCTATGTCTATGTCTATGGTATACAATTATATGCCCCCGATTGAATTGTCAAACTGAAATTTCTCATCCAAATTTAACACTTCCATGATGATTATAGAACTTAATAACCTGCAGTCTGAAAAAATCGAACACTACAGTTGGTCAACAAAAAGAAATCCACCATTCTGATCAGCTCCTCAAAATAGGCGTCCCAGAACCGCCATATTCCCTCTAATCATGTTGTACGCTAATGAGTAATTCGTCGCCTGGTAGTACTTTTGAATAAGCATATGGGTGATGGGTATACAATTATATGCCCCCGATTGAATTGTCAAACTGACATTTCTCATCCAAATTTAACACTTCCATGATGATTATAGAACTTAATAACCTGCAGTCTGAAAAAATCGAACACTACTGTTGGTCAACAAAAAGAAATCCAGCATTCTGATCAGCTCCTCAAAATAGGCGTCCCAGAACCGCTATTTTCCCTCTACTATGTCTCAATTTTTATTTTCCATCTTAACGCATTCGCCAGTGACCAGCTTCGTACCTCAAGGGAAAAATATTTCCGTCCATTCCAACCTAACTTATTGTTGAGCTAACAATTCAAGGCTTTAATTCGATATTGCGTACATTTCTATAACACTTCCACGATGATGATAGAACGTAGTAACCTGCATCCTGAAAAAATCGAACACTACTGTTGGTCAACAAAAAGAAATCCAGCATTCTGATCAGCTCCACAAAATAAGCGTCCCAAAACCGCTATTTTAGAACCTAGTAACCTGCATCGTGAAAAACTCAAACACTACTGTTGGTCAACAAAAAGAAAACCAGCATTCTGATCAGCTCCTCAAAATAAGCGTCCCAGAACCGCTATTTTCCCTCTACATCATGTTGTACGCTAATGAGTATTTCGTCGCCTGGTAAAACTTTTGAATGAGCAAATGGGTGATGGGTATACAATTATATGCCCCCGATTGAATTGTCAAACTGACACTTCTCATCCAAATTTAACACTTCCACGATGATTATAGAACGTAATAACATGCAGTCTGAAAAAATTGATCACTACTGTTGGTCAACAAAAAGAAATCCAGCATTCTGATCAGCTCCTCAAAATTGGCGTCCCAGAACCGCCATTTTCCCTTTACTTCATGTTGTACGCTAATGAGTATTTCGTCGCCTGGTAGTACTTTTGAAGAAGCATATGGGTGATGGGTATACAATTATATGCCCCCGATTGAATTGTCAAACTCACACTTCTCTTCCAAATCTAACACTTCCATAATGATGATAGAACGTAGTAACCTGTATCCTGAGAAAATCGAACACTACTGTTGGTCAACAAAAAGAAATCCAGCATTCTGATCAGCTCCTCAAAATAGGCGTCTCAGAACCGCCATTTTCCCTCTACTTCATGTTGTACACTAATGAGTATTTCGTCGCCTGGTAGTACTATTGAATAAGCATATGGGTGATGGGTATACAATTATATACCCCGATTGAATTGTCAAACTGACATTTCTCTTCCAAATTTAACACTTCCTTGATGATTATAGAACGTAATAACCTGCAGTCTGAAAAAATCGAACACTACTGTTGATCAACAAAAAGAAATCCAGCATTCTGATCAGCTCCTCAAATAAAGCGTCCCAGAACCTCTATATTCACTCTACTTCATGTTGTACACTTATGAGTATTTCGTTGCCTGGTAGTACTTTTGAAAAAGCATATGGGTGATGGGTATACAATTATATGCCTCCGATTGAATTGTCAAACTGACATTGCTCATCCAAATTTAACACTTCCATGATGATTATAGAACGTAATAACCTGCAGTCTGAAAAAATCGAACACTACTGTTGGTCAACAAAAAGAAATCCAGTATTCTGATCAGCTCCTCAATATTGGCGTCTCAGAACCGCAATTTTCTCAATTTCTATATCTCAATTATATGTCTCAATTTTTATTTTCCCTCCCAATGAATTCGCCAGTGACCAGCTTCGTACCTCAAGGGAAAAATATTTCCGTCCATTCCAACCTAACTTATTGTTGAGCTAACAATTCAAGGCTTTAATTCGATATTTCGTACATTTCTCTAACACTTCAACGATGATGATAGAACCTAGTAACCTGCATCGTTACTAAAAAATCGAACACTACTCTTGGTCAACAAAAAGAAAACCAGCATTCTGATCAGCACCTCAAAATAAGCGCCCCGGAACCGCCATTTTCCCTTTACCTCATGTTGTACGCTAATGAGTATTTCGTCGCCTGGTAGTACTTTTGAATAAGCAAATGGGTGATGGGTATACAATTATATGCCTCCGATTGAATTGTCAAACTGACATTTCTCATCCAAATTTAACACTTCCATGCTGATTATAGAACGTAATAACCTGCAGTCTGAAAAAATCGAACACTACAGTTGGTCAACAAAAAGAAATCCACCATTCTGATCAGCTCCTCAAAATAGGCGTCCCAGAACCGCTATTTTCCCTCTACTATGTCTCAATTTTTATTTTCCCTCCCAATGCATTCGCCAGTGACCAGCTACGTACTTCAAGGGAAAAATATTTCCGTCCATTCCAACCTAACTTATTGGTCAGCCAGCAATACATGGCTTTAATTCGATATGGCGTACATTTCTCTAACACTTCCATAATGATGATAGAACGTAGTAACCTGCATCCTGAAAAAATCGAACATACTGTTGGTCAACAAAAAGAAATCCAGCATTCTGATCAGCTCCTCAAAATAAGCGCCCCAGAACCGCCATTTTCCCTCTACTTCATGTTGTACACTAATGAGTATTTCGTCGCCCGGTAGTACTTTTGAAGAAGCATATGGGTGATGGTTATACAATTATATACCCCCGATTGAATTGTCAAACTGACATTTCTCTTCCAAATTTAACACTTCCTTGATGATTATAGAACGTAATAACCTGCAGTCTGAAAAAATCGAACACTACTGTTGATCAACAAAAAGAAATCCAGCATTCTGATCAGCTCCTCAAATAAAGCGTCCCAGAACCTCTATTTTCACTCTACTTCATGTTGTACGCTTATGAGTATTTCATTGCCTGGTAGTACTTTTGAAGAAGCATATGGGTGATGGGTATACAATTATGTGCCCCGATTGAATTGTCAAACTGACATTTCTCTTCCAAATTTAACACTTCCATGATGGTTATAGAACGTAATAACCTGCAGTCTGAAAAAAACGAACAATAATGTTGGTCAAAAAAATGAAATCCAGCATTCTGATCAGCTCCTCAAATAAAGCGTCCCAGAACCGCCATTTTCCCTCTACATTCCTGGTTCACGAGATTTTACATCACGCCAGTGACCAACATCCAGGTATGTGTGCAACTCAATACATTCGCCAGTGACCAGCTTCGTACTTCAAGGGAAAAGTATTTCCGTCCATTCCAACCTAACTTATTGTTGAGCCAGCAATTCATGGCTTTAATACGATATTGAGTACGTTTCTCTAACCCTTCTATGATGATGATAGAACCTAGTAACCTGCATCGTGAAAAAATCAAACACTACAGTTGGTCAACAAAAAGAAATCCACCATTCTGATCAGCTCCTCAAAATAGGCGTCCCAGAACCGCCATATTCCCTCTAATCATGTTGTACGCTAATGAGTAATTCGTCGCCTGGTAGTACTTTTGAATAAGCGTATGGGTGATGGGTATACAATTATATGCCCCCGATTGAATTGTCAAACTGACATTTCTCATCCAAATTTAACACTTCCATGATGATTATAGAACTTAATAACCTGCAGTCTGAAAAAATCGAACACTACTGTTGGTCAACAAAAAGAAATCCAGCATTCTGATCAGCTCCTCAAAATAGGCGTCCCAGAACCGCTATTTTCCCTCTACTATGTCTCAATTTTTATTTTCCCTCTTAATGCATTCGCCAGTGACCAGCTTCGTACCTCAAGGGAAAAATATTTCCGTCCATTCCAACCTAACTTATTGTTGAGCTAACAATTCAAGGCTTTAATTCGATATTGCGTACATTTCTATAACACTTCCACGATGATGATAGAACGTAGTAACCTGCATCCTGAAAAAATCGAACACTACTGTTGGTCAACAAAAAGAAATCCAGCATTCTGATCAGCTCCACAAAATAAGCGTCCCAGAACCGCTATTTTAGAACCTAGTAACCTGCATCGTGAAAAACTCAAACACTACTGTTGGTCAACAAAAAGAAAACCAGCATTCTGATCAGCTCCTCAAAATAAGCGTCCCAGAACCGCTATTTTCCCTCTACATTCCTGGTTCACGAGATTTTACATCACGCCAGTGACCAACATCCAGGTATGTGTGCAACTCAATACATTCGCCAGTGACCAGCTTCGTACTTCAAGGGAAAAGTATTTCCGTCCATTCCAACCTAACTTATTGTTGAGCCAGCAATTCATGGCTTTAATACGATATTGAGTACGTTTCTCTAACCCTTCTATGATGATGATAGAACCTAGTAACCTGCATCGTGAAAAAATCAAACACTACAGTTGGTCAACAAAAAGAAATCCACCATTCTGATCAGCTCCTCAAAATAGGCGTCCCAGAACCGCCATATTCCCTCTAATCATGTTGTACGCTAATGAGTAATTCGTCGCCTGGTAGTACTTTTGAATAAGCGTATGGGTGATGGGTATACAATTATATGCCCCCGATTGAATTGTCAAACTGACATTTCTCATCCAAATTTAACACTTCCATGATGATTATAGAACTTAATAACCTGCAGTCTGAAAAAATCGAACACTACTGTTGGTCAACAAAAAGAAATCCAGCATTCTGATCAGCTCCTCAAAATAGGCGTCCCAGAACCGCTATTTTCCCTCTACTATGTCTCAATTTTTATTTTCCCTCTTAATGCATTCGCCAGTGACCAGCTTCGTACCTCAAGGGAAAAATATTTCCGTCCATTCCAACCTAACTTATTGTTGAGCTAACAATTCAAGGCTTTAATTCGATATTGCGTACATTTCTATAACACTTCCACGATGATGATAGAACGTAGTAACCTGCATCCTGAAAAAATCGAACACTACTGTTGGTCAACAAAAAGAAATCCAGCATTCTGATCAGCTCCACAAAATAAGCGTCCCAGAACCGCTATTTTAGAACCTAGTAACCTGCATCGTGAAAAACTCAAACACTACTGTTGGTCAACAAAAGAAAACCAGCATTCTGATCAGCTCCTCAAAATAAGCGTCCCAGAACCGCTATTTTCCCTCTACATCATGTTGTACGCTAATGAGTATTTCGTCGCCTGGTAAAACTTTTGAATGAGCAAATGGGTGATGGGTATACAATTATATGCCCCCGATTGAATTGTCAAACTGACACTTCTCATCCAAATTTAACACTTCCACGATGATTATAGAACGTAATAACATGCAGTCTGAAAAAATTGATCACTACTGTTGGTCAACAAAAAGAAATCCAGCATTCTGATCAGCTCCTCAAAATTGGCGTCCCAGAACCGCCATTTTCCCTTTACTTCATGTTGTACGCTAATGAGTATTTCGTCGCCTGGTAGTACTTTTGAAGAAGCATATGGGTGATGGGTATACAATTATATGCCTCCGATTGAATTGTCAAACTGACATTTCTCATCCAAATTTAACACTTCCATGCTGATTATAGAACGTAATAACCTGTAGTCTGAAAAAATCGAACACTACAGTTGGTCAACAAAAAGAAATCCACCATTCTGATCAGCTCCTCAAAATAGGCGTGTCAGAACCGCCATTTTCCCTCTACTTCATGTTGTACACTAATGAGTATTTCGTCGCCTGGTAGTACTTTTGAATAAGCATATGGGTGATGGGTATACAATTATATACCCCCGATTGAATTGTCAAACTGACATTTCTCTTCCAAATTTAACACTTCCTTGATGATTATAGAACGTAATAACCTGCAGTCTGAAAAAATCGAACACTACTGTTGATCAACAAAAAGAAATCCAGCATTCTGATCAGCTCCTCAAATAAAGCATCCCAGAACCTCTATATTCACTCTACTTCATGTTGTACGCTTATGAGTATTTCGTTGCCTGGTAGTACTTTTGAAAAAGCATATGGGTGATAGGTATACAATTATATGCCTCCGATTGAATTGTCAAACTGACATTGCTCATCCAAATTTAACACTTCCATGATGATTATAGAACGTAATAACCTGCAGTCTGAAAAAATCGAACACTACTGTTGGTCAACAAAAAGAAATCCAGTATTCTGATCAGCTCCTCAATATTGGCGTCCCAGAACCGCAATTTTCTCAATTTCTATTTCTCAATTATATGTCTCAATTTTTATTTTCCCTCCCAATGAATTCGCCAGTTACCAGCTTTGTACCTCAAGGGAAAAATATTTCCGTCCATTCCAACCTAACTTATTGTTGAGCTAACAATTCAAGGCTTTAATTCGATATTTCGTACATTTCTCTAACACTTCAACGATGATGATAGAACCTAGTAACCTGCATCGTGAAAAAATCGAACACTACTCTTGGTCAACAAAAAGAAAACCAGCATTCTGATCAGCACCTCAAAATAAGCGCCCCGGAACCGCCATTTTCCCTTTACCTCATGTTGTACGCTAATGAGTATTTCGTCGCCTGGTAGTACTTTTGAATAAGCAAATGGGTGATGGGTATACAATTATATGCCTCCGATTGAATTGTCAAACTGACATTTCTCATCCAAATTTAACACTTCCATGCTGATTATAGAACGTAATAACCTGCAGTCTGAAAAAATCGAACACTACAGTTGGTCAACAAAAAGAAATCCACCATTCTGATCAGCTCCTCAAAATAGGCGTCCCAGAACCGCTATTTTCCCTCTACTATGTCTCAATTTTATTTTCCCTCCCAATGCATTCGCCAGTGACCAGCTACGTACTTCAAGGGAAAAATATTTCCGTCCATTCCAACCTAACTTATTGGTCAGCCAGCAATACATGGCTTTAATTCGATATTGCGTACATTTCTCTAACACTTCCATAATGATGATAGAACGTAGTAACCTGCATCCTGAAAAAATCGAACATACTGTTGTTCAACAAAAAGAAATCCAGCATTCTGATCAGCTCCTCAAAATAAGCGCCCCAGAACCGCCATTTTCCCTCTACTTCATGTTGTACACTAATGAGTATTTCGTCGCCCGGTAGTACTTTTGAAGAAGCATATGGGTGATGGTTATACAATTATATACCCCCGATTGAATTGTCAAACTGACATTTCTCTTCCAAATTTAACACTTCCTTGATGATTATAGAACGTAATAACCTGCAGTCTGAAAAAATCGAACACTACTGTTGATCAACAAAAAGAAATCCAGCATTCTGATCAGCTCCTCAAATAAAGCGTCTCAGAACCTCTATTTTCACTCTACTTCATGTTGTACGCTTATGAGTATTTCATTGCCTGGTAGTACTTTTGAAGAAGCATATGGGTGATGGGTATACAATTATATGCCCCCGATTGAATTGTGAAAATGACATTTCTCTTCCAAATTTAACACTTCCATAATGATTATAGAGCATAGCAACCTGCATCCTGAGAAAATCGAACACTACTGTTGTTCAACAGAAAGAAATCCAGCATTCTCATCAGCTTCTAAAATTAAGCGTCCCAGAACCTTTATTTTCCCTCTAATTCATGTTGTACGCTAATGAGTATTTCGTCGCCTGGTAGTACTTTTGAAGAAGCATATGGGTGATGGGTATACAATTATGTGCCCCGATTGAATTGTCAAACTGACATTTCTCTTCCAAATTTAACACTTCCATGATGGTTATAGAACGTAATAACCTGCAGTCTGAAAAAAACGAACAATAATGTTGGTCAAAAAAATGAAATCCAGCATTCTGATCAGCTCCTCAAATAAAGCGTCCCAGAACCGCCATTTTCCCTCTAATCATGTTGTACGCTAATGAGTAATTCGTCGCCTGGTAGTACTTTTGAATAAGCGTATGGGTGATGGGTATACAATTATATGCCCCCGATTGAATTGTCAAACTGACATTTCTCATCCAAATTTAACACTTCCATGATGATTATAGAACTTAATAACCTGCAGTCTGAAAAAATCGAACACTACTGTTGGTCAACAAAAAGAAATCCAGCATTCTGATCAGCTCCTCAAAATAGGCGTCCCAGAACCGCTATTTTCCCTCTACTATGTCTCAATTTTTATTTTCCCTCTTAATGCATTCGCCAGTGACCAGCTTCGTACCTCAAGGGAAAAATATTTCCGTCCATTCCAACCTAACTTATTGTTGAGCTAACAATTCAAGGCTTTAATTCGATATTGCGTACATTTCTATAACACTTCCACGATGATGATAGAACGTAGTAACCTGCATCCTGAAAAAATCGAACACTACTGTTGGTCAACAAAAAGAAATCCAGCATTCTGATCAGCTCCACAAAATAAGCGTCCCAGAACCGCTATTTTAGAACCTAGTAACCTGCATCGTGAAAAACTCAAACACTACTGTTGGTCAACAAAAAGAAAACCAGCATTCTGATCAGCTCCTCAAAATAAGCGTCCCAGAACCGCTATTTTCCCTCTACATCATGTTGTACGCTAATGAGTATTTCGTCGCCTGGTAAAACTTTTGAATGAGCAAATGGGTGATGGGTATACAATTATATGCCCCCGATTGAATTGACAAACTGACACTTCTCATCCAAATTTAACACTTCCACGATGATTATAGAACGTAATAACATGCAGTCTGAAAAAATTGATCACTACTGTTGGTCAACAAAAAGAAATCCAGCATTCTGATCAGCTCCTCAAAATTGGCGTCCCAGAACCGCCATTTTCCCTTTACTTCATGTTGTACGCTAATGAGTATTTCGTCGCCTGGTAGTACTTTTGAAGAAGCATATGGGTGATGGGTATACAATTATATGCCTCCGATTGAATTGTCAAACTGACATTTCTCATCCAAATTTAACACTTCCATGCTGATTATAGAACGTAATAACCTGTAGTCTGAAAAAATCGAACACTACAGTTGGTCAACAAAAAGAAATCCACCATTCTGATCAGCTACTCAAAATAGGCGTGTCAGAACCGCCATTTTCCCTCTACTTCATGTTGTACACTAATGAGTATTTCGTCGCCTGGTAGTACTTTTGAATAAGCATATGGGTGATGGGTATACAATTATATACCCCCGATTGAATTGTCAAACTGACATTTCTCTTCCAAATTTAACACTTCCTTGATGATTATAGAACGTAATAACCTGCAGTCTGAAAAAATCGAACACTACTGTTGATCAACAAAAAGAAATCCAGCATTCTGATCAGCTCCTCAAAATAGGCGTGTCAGAACCGCCATTTTCCCTCTACTTCATGTTGTACACTAATGAGTATTTCGTCGCCTGGTAGTACTTTTGAATAAGCATATGGGTGATGGGTATACAATTATATACCCCCGATTGAATTGTCAAACTGACATTTCTCATCCAAATTTAACACTTCCATGATGGTTATAGAACGTAATAACCTGCAGTCTGAAAAAAACGAACACTACTGTTGGTCAACAAAAAGAAATCCAGCATTCTGATCAGCTCCTCAAAATAGGCGTCCCAGAACCGCCATTTTCCCTCTACTATGTCTCAATTTTTATTTTCCCTCTTAATGCATTCGCCAGTGACCAGCTTCGTACCTCAAGGGAAAAATATTTCCGTCCATTCCAACCTAACTTATTGTTGAGCTAACAATTCAAGGCTTTAATTCGATATTGCGTACATTTCTATAACACTTCCACGATGATGATAGAACGTAGTAACCTGCATCCTGAAAAAATCGAACACTACTGTTGGTCAACAAAAAGAAATCCAGCATTCTGATCAGCTCCACAAAATAAGCGTCCCAGAACCGCTATTTTAGAACCTAGTAACCTGCATCGTGAAAAACTCAAACACTACTGTTGGTCAACAAAAGAAAACCAGCATTCTGATCAGCTCCTCAAAATAAGCGTCCCAGAACCGCTATTTTCCCTCTACATCATGTTGTACGCTAATGAGTATTTCGTCGCCTGGTAAAACTTTTGAATGAGCAAATGGGTGATGGGTATACAATTATATGCCCCCGATTGAATTGTCAAACTGACACTTCTCATCCAAATTTAACACTTCCACGATGATTATAGAACGTAATAACATGCAGTCTGAAAAAATTGATCACTACTGTTGGTCAACAAAAAGAAATCCAGCATTCTGATCAGCTCCTCAAAATTGGCGTCCCAGAACCGCCATTTTCCCTTTACTTCATGTTGTACGCTAATGAGTATTTCGTCGCCTGGTAGTACTTTTGAAGAAGCATATGGGTGATGGGTATACAATTATATGCCTCCGATTGAATTGTCAAACTGACATTTCTCATCCAAATTTAACACTTCCATGCTGATTATAGAACGTAATAACCTGTAGTCTGAAAAAATCAACAAAAAGAAAACCAGCATTCTGATCAGCACCTCAAAATAAGCGCCCCGGAACCGCCATTTTCCCTTTACCTCATGTTGTACGCTAATGAGTATTTCGTCGCCTGGTAGTACTTTTGAATAAGCAAATGGGTGATGGGTATACAATTATATGCCTCCGATTGAATTGTCAAACTGACATTTCTCATCCAAATTTAACACTTCCATGCTGATTATAGAACGTAATAACCTGCAGTCTGAAAAAATCGAACACTACAGTTGGTCAACAAAAAGAAATCCACCATTCTGATCAGCTCCTCAAAATAGGCGTCCCAGAACCGCTATTTTCCCTCTACTATGTCTCAATTTTTATTTTCCCTCCCAATGCATTCGCCAGTGACCAGCTACGTACTTCAAGGGAAAAATATTTCCGTCCATTCCAACCTAACTTATTGGTCAGCCAGCAATACATGGCTTTAATTCGATATTGCGTACATTTCTCTAACACTTCCATAATGATGATAGAACGTAGTAACCTGCATCCTGAAAAAATCGAACATACTGTTGTTCAACAAAAAGAAATCCAGCATTCTGATCAGCTCCTCAAAATAAGCGCCCCAGAACCGCCATTTTCCCTCTACTTCATGTTGTACACTAATGAGTATTTCGTCGCCCGGTAGTACTTTTGAAGAAGCATATGGGTGATGGTTATACAATTATATACCCCCGATTGAATTGTCAAACTGACATTTCTCTTCCAAATTTAACACTTCCTTGATGATTATAGAACGTAATAACCTGCAGTCTGAAAAAATCGAACACTACTGTTGATCAACAAAAAGAAATCCAGCATTCTGATCAGCTCCTCAAATAAAGCGTCTCAGAACCTCTATTTTCACTCTACTTCATGTTGTACGCTTATGAGTATTTCATTGCCTGGTAGTACTTTTGAAGAAGCATATGGGTGATGGGTATACAATTATATGCCCCCGATTGAATTGTGAAAATGACATTTCTCTTCCAAATTTAACACTTCCATAATGATTATAGAGCATAGCAACCTGCATCCTGAGAAAATCGAACACTACTGTTGTTCAACAGAAAGAAATCCAGCATTCTCATCAGCTTCTAAAATTAAGCGTCCCAGAACCTTTATTTTCCCTCTAATTCATGTTGTACGCTAATGAGTATTTCGTCGCCTGGTAGTACTTTTGAAGAAGCATATGGGTGATGGGTATACAATTATGTGCCCCGATTGAATTGTCAAACTGACATTTCTCTTCCAAATTTAACACTTCCATGATGGTTATAGAACGTAATAACCTGCAGTCTGAAAAAAACGAACAATAATGTTGGTCAAAAAAATGAAATCCAGCATTCTGATCAGCTCCTCAAATAAAGCGTCCCAGAACCGCCATTTTCCCTCTAATCATGTTGTACGCTAATGAGTAATTCGTCGCCTGGTAGTACTTTTGAATAAGCGTATGGGTGATGGGTATACAATTATATGCCCCCGATTGAATTGTCAAACTGACATTTCTCATCCAAATTTAACACTTCCATGATGATTATAGAACTTAATAACCTGCAGTCTGAAAAAATCGAACACTACTGTTGGTCAACAAAAAGAAATCCAGCATTCTGATCAGCTCCTCAAAATAGGCGTCCCAGAACCGCTATTTTCCCTCTACTATGTCTCAATTTTTATTTTCCCTCTTAATGCATTCGCCAGTGACCAGCTTCGTACCTCAAGGGAAAAATATTTCCGTCCATTCCAACCTAACTTATTGTTGAGCTAACAATTCAAGGCTTTAATTCGATATTGCGTACATTTCTATAACACTTCCACGATGATGATAGAACGTAGTAACCTGCATCCTGAAAAAATCGAACACTACTGTTGGTCAACAAAAAGAAATCCAGCATTCTGATCAGCTCCACAAAATAAGCGTCCCAGAACCGCTATTTTAGAACCTAGTAACCTGCATCGTGAAAAACTCAAACACTACTGTTGGTCAACAAAAAGAAAACCAGCATTCTGATCAGCTCCTCAAAATAAGCGTCCCAGAACCGCTATTTTCCCTCTACATCATGTTGTACGCTAATGAGTATTTCGTCGCCTGGTAAAACTTTTGAATGAGCAAATGGGTGATGGGTATACAATTATATGCCCCCGATTGAATTGACAAACTGACACTTCTCATCCAAATTTAACACTTCCACGATGATTATAGAACGTAATAACATGCAGTCTGAAAAAATTGATCACTACTGTTGGTCAACAAAAAGAAATCCAGCATTCTGATCAGCTCCTCAAAATTGGCGTCCCAGAACCGCCATTTTCCCTTTACTTCATGTTGTACGCTAATGAGTATTTCGTCGCCTGGTAGTACTTTTGAAGAAGCATATGGGTGATGGGTATACAATTATATGCCTCCGATTGAATTGTCAAACTGACATTTCTCATCCAAATTTAACACTTCCATGCTGATTATAGAACGTAATAACCTGTAGTCTGAAAAAATCGAACACTACAGTTGGTCAACAAAAAGAAATCCACCATTCTGATCAGCTACTCAAAATAGGCGTGTCAGAACCGCCATTTTCCCTCTACTTCATGTTGTACACTAATGAGTATTTCGTCGCCTGGTAGTACTTTTGAATAAGCATATGGGTGATGGGTATACAATTATATACCCCCGATTGAATTGTCAAACTGACATTTCTCTTCCAAATTTAACACTTCCTTGATGATTATAGAACGTAATAACCTGCAGTCTGAAAAAATCGAACACTACTGTTGATCAACAAAAAGAAATCCAGCATTCTGATCAGCTCCTCAAAATAGGCGTGTCAGAACCGCCATTTTCCCTCTACTTCATGTTGTACACTAATGAGTATTTCGTCGCCTGGTAGTACTTTTGAATAAGCATATGGGTGATGGGTATACAATTATATACCCCCGATTGAATTGTCAAACTGACATTTCTCTTCCAAATTTAACACTTCCATGATGGTTATAGAACGTAATAACCTGCAGTCTGAAAAAAACGAACAATAATGTTGGTCAAAAAAATGAAATCCAGCATTCTGATCAGCTCCTCAAATAAAGCGTCCCAGAACCGCCATTTTCCCTCTACAATCCTGGTTCACGAGGTTTTACATCACGCCAGTGACCAACATCCAGGTATGTGTCCAACTCAATACATTCGCCAGTGACCAGCTTCGTACTTCAAGGGAAAAGTATTTCCGTCCATTCCAACCTAACTTATTGTTGAGCCAGCAATTCATGGCTTTAATACGATATTGCGTACGTTTCTCTAACCCTTCTATGATGATGATAGAACCTAGTAACCTGCATCGTGAAAAAATCAAACACTACTGTTGGTCAACAAAAAGAAAACCAGCATTCTGATCAGATCCTCAAAATAAGCGTCCCAGAAACGCTATTTTCCCTCTACATTATGTTGTACGCTAATGAGTATTTCGTCGCCTGGTAGTACTTTTGAATAAGCAAATGGGTGATGGGTATACAATTATATGCCCCCGATTGAATTGTCAAACTGACATTTCTCATCCAAATTTAACAATTCCATGCTGATTATAGAACGAAATAACCTGCATCCTGAAAAAATCGAACACAACAGTTGGTCAACAAAAAGCAATCCACCATTCTGATCATCTCCTGAAATAAGCGCCCCAGAACCGCCATTTTCCCTTTACTTCATGTTGTATGCTAATGAGTATTTCGTTGCCTGGTAGTTCTTTTGAAGTAGCATATCGGTGATGGGTATACAATTATATGCACCCGAATGAATTGTCAAACTGACATTTCTCTTCCAAATCTAACACTTCCATGATGATTATAGAACGTAGTAACCTGCATCCTGAAAAATCGAACACTACTGTTGGTCAACAAAAAGAAAACCAGCATTCTGATCAGCACCTCAAAATAAGCGCCCCGGAACCGCCATTTTCCCTTTACCTCATGTTGTACGCTAATGAGTATTTCGTCGCCTGGTAGTACTTTTGAATAAGCAAATGGGTGATGGGTATTCAATTATATGCCTCCGATTGAATTGTCAAACTGACATTTCTCATCCAAATTTAACACTTCCATGCTGATTATAGAACGTAATAACCTGCATCCTGAAAAAATCGAACATACTGTTGGTCAACAAAAAGAAATCCAGCATTCTGATCAGCTCCTCAAAATAAGCGCCCCAGAACCGCCATTTTCCCTCTACTTCATGTTGTACACTAATGAGTATTTCGTCGCCCGGTAGTACTTTTGAAGAAGCATATGGGTGATGGTTATACAATTATATACCCCCGATTGAATTGTCAAACTGACATTTCTCTTCCAAATTTAACACTTCCTTGATGATTATAGAACGTAATAACCTGCAGTCTGAAAAAATCGAACACTACTGTTGGTCAACAAAAAGAAATCCAGCATTCTGATCAGCTCCTCAAATAAAGCGTCCCAGAACCTCTATTTTCCCTCTACTATGTCTCAATTTTTATTTTCCCTCTTAATGCATTCGCCAGTGACCAGCTTCGTACCTCAAGGGAAAAATATTTCCGTCCATTCTAACCTAACTTATTGTTGAGCTAACAATTCAAGGCTTTAATTCGATATTGCGTACATTTCTATAACACTTCCACGATGATGATAGAACGTAGTAACCTGCATCCTGAAAAAATCGAACACTACTGTTGGTCAACAAAAAGAAATCCAGCATTCTGATCAGCTCCACAAAATAAGCGTCCCAGAACCGCTATTTTAGAACCTAGTAACCTGCATCGTGAAAAACTCAAACACTACTGTTGGTCAACAAAAAGAAAACCAGCATTCTGATCAGCTCCTCAAAATAAGCGTCCCAGAACCGCTATTTTCCCTCTACATCATGTTGTACGCTAATGAGTATTTCGTCGCCTGGTAAAACTTTTGAATGAGCAAATGGGTGATGGGTATACAATTATATGCCCCCGATTGAATTGTCAAACTGACACTTCTCATCCAAATTTAACACTTCCACGATGATTATAGAACGTAATAACATGCAGTCTGAAAAAATTGATCACTACTGTTGGTCAACAAAAAGAAATCCAGCATTCTGATCAGCTCCTCAAAATTGGCGTCCCAGAACCGCCATTTTCCCTTTACTTCATGTTGTACGCTAATGAGTATTTCGTCGCCTGGTAGTACTTTTGAAGAAGCATATGGGTGATGGGTATACAATTATATGCCTCCGATTGAATTGTCAAACTGACATTTCTCATCCAAATTTAACACTTCCATGCTGATTATAGAACGTAATAACCTGTAGTCTGAAAAAATCGAACACTACAGTTGGTCAACAAAAAGAAATCCACCATTCTGATCAGCTCCTCAAAATAGGCGTCCCAGAACCGCCATATTCCCTCTAATCATGTTGTACGCTAATGAGTAATTCGTCGCCTGGTAGTACTTTTGAATAAGCGTATGGGTGATGGGTATACAATTATATGCCCCCGATTGAATTGTCAAACTGACATTTCTCATCCAAATTTAACACTTCCATGATGATTATAGAACTTAATAACCTGCAGTCTGAAAAAATCGAACACTACTGTTGGTCAACAAAAAGAAATCCAGCATTCTGATCAGCTCCTCAAAATAGGCGTCCCAGAACCGCTATTTTCCCTCTACTATGTCTCAATTTTTATTTTCCCTCTTAATGCATTCGCCAGTGACCAGCTTCGTACCTCAAGGGAAAAATATTTCCGTCCATTCCAACCTAACTTATTGTTGAGCTAACAATTCAAGGCTTTAATTCGATATTGCGTACATTTCTATAACACTTCCACGATGATGATAGAACGTAGTAACCTGCATCCTGAAAAAATCGAACACTACTGTTGGTCAACAAAAAGAAATCCAGCATTCTGATCAGCTCCACAAAATAAGCGTCCCAGAACCGCTATTTTAGAACTTAGTAACCTGCATCGTGAAAAACTCAAACACTACTGTTGGTCAACAAAAAGAAAACCAGCATTTTGATCAGCTCCTCAAAATAAGCGTCCCAGAACCGCTATTTTCCCTCTACATCATGTTGTACGCTAATGAGTATTTCGTCGCCTGGTAAAACTTTTGAATGAGCAAATGGGTGATGGGTATACAATTATATGCCCCCGATTGAATTGTCAAACTGACACTTCTCATCCAAATTTAACACTTCCACGATGATTATAGAACGTAATAACATGCAGTCTGAAAAAATTGATCACTACTGTTGGTCAACAAAAAGAAATCCAGCATTCTGATCAGCTCCTCAAAATTGGCGTCCCAGAACCGCCATTTTCCCTTTACTTCATGTTGTACGCTAATGAGTATTTCGTCGCCTGGTAGTACTTTTGAAGAAGCATATGGGTGATGGGTATACAATTATATGCCTCCGATTGAATTGTCAAACTGACATTTCTCATCCAAATTTAACACTTCCATGCTGATTATAGAACGTAATAACCTGTAGTCTGAAAAAATCGAACACTACAGTTGGTCAACAAAAAGAAATCCACCATTCTGATCAGCTACTCAAAATAGGCGTGTCAGAACCGCCATTTTCCCTCTACTTCATGTTGTACACTAATGAGTATTTCGTCGCCTGGTAGTACTTTTGAATAAGCATATGGGTGATGGGTATACAATTATATACCCCCGATTGAATTGTCAAACTGACATTTCTCTTCCAAATTTAACACTTCCTTGATGATTATAGAACGTAATAACCTGCAGTCTGAAAAAATCGAACACTACTGTTGATCAACAAAAAGAAATCCAGCATTCTGATCAGCTCCTCAAATAAAGCATCCCAGAACCTCTATATTCACTCTACTTCATGTTGTACGCTTATGAGTATTTCGTTGCCTGGTAGTACTTTTGAAGAAGCATATGGGTGATGGGTATACAATTATATGCCTCCGATTGAATTGTCAAACTGACATTTCTCATCCAAATTTAACACTTCCATGCTGATTATAGAACGTAATAACCTGTAGTCTGAAAAAATCGAACACTACAGTTGGTCAACAAAAAGAAATCCACCATTCTGATCAGCTCCTCAAAATAGGCGTGTCAGAACCGCCATTTTCCCTCTACTTCATGTTGTACACTAATGAGTATTTCGTCGCCTGGTAGTACTTTTGAATAAGCATATGGGTGATGGGTATACAATTATATACCCCCGATTGAATTGTCAAACTGACATTTCTCTTCCAAATTTAACACTTCCTTGATGATTATAGAACGTAATAACCTGCAGTCTGAAAAAATCGAACACTACTGTTGATCAACAAAAAGAAATCCAGCATTCTGATCAGCTCCTCAAATAAAGCATCCCAGAACCTCTATATTCACTCTACTTCATGTTGTACGCTTATGAGTATTTCGTTGCCTGGTAGTACTTTTGAAAAAGCATATGGGTGATGGGTATACAATTATATGCCTCCGATTGAATTGTCAAACTGACATTGCTCATCCAAATTTAACACTTCCATGATGATTATAGAACGTAATAACCTGCAGTCTGAAAAAATCGAACACTACTGTTGGTCAACAAAAAGAAATCCAGTATTCTGATCAGCTCCTCAATATTGGCGTCCCAGAACCGCAATTTTCTCAATTTCTATATCTCAATTATATGTCTCAATTTTTATTTTCCCTCCCAATGAATTCGCCAGTGACCAGCTTTGTACCTCAAGGGAAAAATATTTCCGTCCATTCCAACCTAACTTATTGTTGAGCTAACAATTCAAGGCTTTAATTCGATATTTCGTACATTTCTCTAACACTTCAACGATGATGATAGAACCTAGTAACCTGCATCGTGAAAAAATCGAACACTACTCTTGGTCAACAAAAAGAAAACCAGCATTTTGATCAGCACCTCAAAATAAGCGCCCCGGAACCGCCATTTTCCCTTTACCTCATGTTGTACGCTAATGAGTATTTCGTCGCCAGGTAGTACTTTTGAATAAGCAAATGGGTGATGGGTATACAATTATATGCCTCCGATTGAATTGTCAAACTGACATTTCTCATCCAAATTTAACACATCCATGCTGATTATAGAACGTAATAACCTGCAGTCTGAAAAAATCGAACACTACAGTTGGTCAACAAAAAGAAATCCACCATTCTGATCAGCTCCTCAAAATAGGCGTCCCAGAACCGCTATTTTCCCTCTACTATGTCTCAATTTTTATTTTCCCTCCCAATGCATTCGCCAGTGACCAGCTACGTACTTCAAGGGAAAAATATTTCCGTCCATTCCAACCTAACTTATTGGTCAGCCAGCAATACATGGCTTTAATTCGATATTGCGTACATTTCTCTAACACTTCCATAATGATGATAGAACGTAGTAACCTGCATCCTGAAAAAATCGAACATACTGTTGGTCAACAAAAAGAAATCCAGCATTCTGATCAGTTCCTCAAAATAAGCGCCCCAGAACCGCCATTTTCCCTCTACTTCATGTTGTACACTAATGAGTATTTCGTCGCCCGGTAGTACTTTTGAAGAAGCATATGGGTGTTGGTTATACAATTATATACCCCCGATTGAATTGTCAAACTGACATTTCTCTTCCAAATTTAACACTTCCTTGATGATTATAGAACGTAATAACCTGCAGTCTGAAAAAATCGAACACTACTGTTGATCAACAAAAAGAAATCCAGCATTCTGATCAGCTCCTCAAATAAAGCGTCCCAGAACCTCTATTTTCACTCTACTTCATGTTGTACGCTTATGAGTATTTCATTGCCTGGTAGTACTTTTGAAGAAGCATATGGGTGATGGGTATACAATTATATGCCCCCGATTGAATTGTGAAAATTACATTTCTCTTCCAAATTTAACACTTCCATAATGATTATAGAGCGTAGTAACCTGCATCCTGAGAAAATCGAACACTACTGTTGTTCAACAGAAAGAAATCCAGCATTCTCATCAGCTTCTAAAATTAAGCGTCCCAGAACCTTTATTTTCCCTCTAATTCATGTTGTACGCTAATGAGTATTTTGTCGCCTGGTAGTACTTTTGAAGAAGCATATGGGTGATGGGTATACAATTATGTGCCCCGATTGAATTGTCAAACTGACATTTCTCTTCCAAATTTAACACTTCCATGATGGTTATAGAACGTAATAACCTGCAGTCTGAAAAAAACGAACAATAATGTTGGTCAAAAAAATGAAATCCAGCATTCTGATCAGCTCCTCAAATAAAGCGTCCCAGAACCGCCATTTTCCCTCTACAATCCTGGTTCACGAGGTTTTACATCACGCCAGTGACCAACATCCAGGTATGTGTGCAACTCAATACATTCGTCAGTGACCTGCTTCGTACTTCAATGGAAAAATATTTCCGTCCATTCCAACCTAACTTATTGTTGAGCTAACAATTCAAGGCTTTAATTCGATATAGCGTACATTTCTCTAACACTTCCACGATGATAATAGAACGTAGTAACCTGCAACCTGAAAAAATCGTACTCTACTGTTGGTCAAAAAAAAAAAAATGCAGCATTCAGATCGGCTCCTCAAAATAGGCGACCCAGAACCGCCATTTTCCCTCTACTTCATGTTGTACACTAATGAGTATTTCGTCGCCCGGTAGTACTTTTGAAGAAGCATATGGGTGATAGGTATACAATTATATACCCCCGATTGAATTGTCAAACTTACATTTCTCTTCCAAATTTAACACTTCCTTGATGATTATAGAACGTAATAACCTGCAGTCTGAAAAAATCGAACACTACTGTTGATCAACAAAAAGAAATCCAGCATTCTGATCAGCTCCTCAAATAAAGCGTCCCAGAACCTCTATTTTCACTCTACTTCATGTTGTACGCTTATGAGTATTTCATTGCCTGGTAGTACTTTTGAAGAAGCATATGGGTGATGGGTATACAATTATATGCCCCCGATTGAATTGTGAAACTGACATTTCTCTTCCAAATTTAACACTTCCATAATGATTATAGAGCGTAGTAACCTGCATCCTGAGAAAATCGAACACTACTGTTGTTCAACAGAAAGAAATCCAGCATTCTCATCAGCTTCTAAAAATAAGCGTCCCAGAACCTCTATTTTCCCTCTAATTCATGTTGTACGCTAATGAGTATTTCGTCGCCTGGTAGTACTTTTGAAGAAGCATATGGGTGATGGGTATACAATTATGTGCCCCGATTGAATTGTCAAACTGACATTTCTCTTCCAAATTTAACACTTCCATGATGGTTATAGAACGTAATAACCTGCAGTCTGAAAAAAACGAACAATAATGTTGGTCAATAAAATGAAATCCAGCATTCTGATCAGCTCCTCAAATAAAGCGTCCCAGAACCGCCATTTTCCCTCTACTACAAAAATATTTCCGTCCATTCCAACCTATCTTATTGTAGAGCCAGCAATTCATGGCATTAATTCGATATTGCGTACGTTTCTCTAACACTTTCATGATGATTATAGAACGTAATAACCTGCCGTCTGAAAAAATCGAACACTACATTTGGTCAACAAAAAGGAATTCTCCATTCTGATCATCTCCTCAAAATAAGCGCCCCAGAACCGCCATTTTCCCTTTACCTTATGTTGTACGCTAATGAGTATTTCGTCGCCTGGTAGTACTTTTGAATAAGCAAATGGGTGATGGGTATACAATTATATGCCCCCGATTGAATTGACAAACTGACATTTCTCATCGAAATTTAACACTTCCATGAGGATTATAGAACGTAGTAACCTGCATCCTGAAAAAATCGAACACTACAGTTGGTCAACAAAAAGAAATCCACCATTCTGATCATCTCCTGAAATATGCGCCCCAGAACCGCCATTTTCCCTCTAATTCATGTTGTACGCTAATGAGTATTTCGTCGCCTGGTAGTACTTTTGAAGAAGCATATGGGTGATGGGTATACAATTATGTGCCCCGATTGAATTGTCAAACTGACATTTCTCTTCCAAATTTAACACTTCCATGATGGTTATAGAACGTAATAACCTGCAGTCTGAAAAAAACGAACAATAATGTTGGTCAATAAAATGAAATCCAGCATTCTGATCAGCTCCTCAAATAAAGCGTCCCAGAACCGCCATTTTCCCTCTAATCATGTTGTACGCTAATGAGTAATTCGTCGCCTGGTAGTACTTTTGAATAAGCGTATGGGTGATGGGTATACAATTATATGCCCCCGATTGAATTGTCAAACTGACATTTCTCATCCAAATTTAACACTTCCATGATGATTATAGAACTTAATAACCTGCAGTCTGAAAAAATCGAACACTACTGTTGGTCAACAAAAAGAAATCCAGCATTCTGATCAGCTCCTCAAAATAGGCGTCCCAGAACCGCTATTTTCCCTCTACTATGTCTCAATTTTTATTTTCCCTCTTAATGCATTCGCCAGTGACCAGCTTCGTACCTCAAGGGAAAAATATTTCCGTCCATTCCAACCTAACTTATTGTTGAGCTAACAATTCAAGGCTTTAATTCGATATTGCGTACATTTCTATAACACTTCCACGATGATGATAGAACGTAGTAACCTGCATCCTGAAAAAATCGAACACTACTGTTGGTCAACAAAAAGAAATCCACCATTCTGATCAGCTCCTCAAAATAGGCGTCCCAAAACCGCTATTTTCCCTCTACTATGTCTCAATTTTTATTTTCCCTCCCAATGCATTCGCCAGTGACCAGCTACGTACTTCAAGGGAAAAATATTTCCGTCCATTCCAACCTAACTTATTGGTCAGCCAGCAATACATGGCTTTAATTCGATATTGCGTACATTTCTCTAACACTTCCATAATGATGATAGAACGTAGTAACCTGCATCCTGAAAAAATCGAACATACTGTTGGTCAACAAAAAGAAATCCAGCATTCTGATCAGTTCCTCAAAATAAGCGCCCCAGAACCGCCATTTTCCCTCTACTTCATGTTGTACACTAATGAGTATTTCGTCGCCCGGTAGTACTTTTGAAGAAGCATATGGGTGTTGGTTATACAATTATATACCCCCGATTGAATTGTCAAACTGACATTTCTCTTCCAAATTTAACACTTCCTTGATGATTATAGAACGTAATAACCTGCAGTCTGAAAAAATCGAACACTACTGTTGATCAACAAAAAGAAATCCAGCATTCTGATCAGCTCCTCAAATAAAGCGTCCCAGAACCTCTATTTTCACTCTACTTCATGTTGTACGCTTATGAGTATTTCATTGCCTGGTAGTACTTTTGAAGAAGCATATGGGTGATGGGTATACAATTATATGCCCCCGATTGAATTGTGAAAATGACATTTCTCTTCCAAATTTAACACTTCCATAATGATTATAGAGAATAGCAACCTGCATCCTGAGAAAATCGAACACTACTGTTGTTCAACAGAAAGAAATCCAGCATTCTCATCAGCTTCTAAAATTAAGCGTCCCAGAACCTTTATTTTCCCTCTAATTCATGTTGTACGCTAATGAGTATTTCGTCGCCTGGTAGTACTTTTGAAGAAGCATATGGGTGATGGGTATACAATTATGTGCCCCGATTGAATTGTCAAACTGACATTTCTCTTCCAAATTTAACACTTCCATGATGGTTATAGAACGTAATAACCTGCAGTCTGAAAAAAACGAACAATAATGTTGGTCAAAAAAATGAAATCCAGCATTCTGATCAGCTCCTCAAATAAAGCGTCCCAGAACCGCCATTTTCCCTCTAATCATGTTGTACGCTAATGAGTAATTCGTCGCCTGGTAGTACTTTTGAATAAGCGTATGGGTGATGGGTATACAATTATATGCCCCCGATTGAATTGTCAAACTGACATTTCTCATCCAAATTTAACACTACCATGATGATTATAGAACTTAATAACCTGCAGTCTGAAAAAATCGAACACTACTGTTGGTCAACAAAAAGAAATCCAGCATTCTGATCAGCTCCTCAAAATAGGCGTCCCAGAACCGCTATTTTCCCTCTACTATGTCTCAATTTTTATTTTCCCTCTTAATGCATTCGCCAGTGACCAGCTTCGTACCTCAAGGGAAAAATATTTCCGTCCATTCCAACCTAACTTATTGTTGAGCTAACAATTCAAGGCTTTAATTCGATATTGCGTACATTTCTATAACACTTCCACGATGATGATAGAACGTAGTAACCTGCATCCTGAAAAAATCGAACACTACTGTTGGTCAACAAAAAGAAATCCAGCATTCTGATCAGCTCCACAAAATAAGCGTCCCAGAACCGCTATTTTAGAACCTAGTAACCTGCATCGTGAAAAACTCAAACACTACTGTTGGTCAACAAAAAGAAAACCAGCATTCTGATCAGCTCCTCAAAATAAGCGTCCCAGAACCGCTATTTTCCCTCTACATCATGTTGTACGCTAATGAGTATTTCGTCGCCTGGTAAAACTTTTGAATGAGCAAATGGGTGATGGGTATACAATTATATGCCCCCGATTGAATTGTCAAACTGACACTTCTCATCCAAATTTAACACTTCCACGATGATTATAGAACGTAATAACATGCAGTCTGAAAAAATTGATCACTACTGTTGGTCAACAAAAAGAAATCCAGCATTCTGATCAGCTCCTCAAAATTGGCGTCCCAGAACCGCCATTTTCCCTTTACTTCATGTTGTACGCTAATGAGTATTTCGTCGCCTGGTAGTACTTTTGAAGAAGCATATGGGTGATGGGTATACAATTATATGCCTCCGATTGAATTGTCAAACTGACATTTCTCATCCAAATTTAACACTTCCATGCTGATTATAGAACGTAATAACCTGTAGTCTGAAAAAATCGAACACTACAGTTGGTCAACAAAAAGAAATCCTCCATTCTGATCAGCTACTCAAAATAGGCGTGTCAGAACCGCCATTTTCCCTCTACTTCATGTTGTACACTAATGAGTATTTCGTCGCCTGGTAGTACTTTTGAATAAGCATATGGGTGATGGGTATACAATTATATACCCCCGATTGAATTGTCAAACTGACATTTCTCTTCCAAATTTAACACTTCCTTGATGATTATAGAACGTAATAACCTGCAGTCTGAAAAAATCGAACACTACTGTTGATCAACAAAAAGAAATCCAGCATTCTGATCAGCTCCTCAAAATAGGCGTGTCAGAACCGCCATTTTCCCTCTACTTCATGTTGTACACTAATGAGTATTTCGTCGCCTGGTAGTACTTTTGAATAAGCATATGGGTGATGGGTATACAATTATATACCCCCGATTGAATTGTCAAACTGACATTTCTCTTCCAAATTTAACACTTCCATGATGGTTATAGAACGTAATAACCTGCAGTCTGAAAAAAACGAACAATAATGTTGGTCAAAAAAATGAAATCCAGCATTCTGATCAGCTCCTCAAATAAAGCGTCCCAGAACCGCCATTTTCCCTCTACAATCCTGGTTCACGAGGTTTTACATCACGCCAGTGACCAACATCCAGGTATGTGTCCAACTCAATACATTCGCCAGTGACCAGCTTCGTACTTCAAGGGAAAAGTATTTCCGTCCATTCCAACCTAACTTATTGTTGAGCCAGCAATTCATGGCTTTAATACGATATTGCGTACGTTTCTCTAACCCTTCTATGATGATGATAGAACCTAGTAACCTGCATCGTGAAAAAATCAAACACTACTGTTGGTCAACAAAAAGAAAACCAGCATTCTGATCAGATCCTCAAAATAAGCGTCCCAGAAACGCTATTTTCCCTCTACATTATGTTGTACGCTAATGAGTATTTCGTCGCCTGGTAGTACTTTTGAATAAGCAAATGGGTGATGGGTATACAATTATATGCCCCCGATTGAATTGTCAAACTGACATTTCTCATCCAAATTTAACAATTCCATGCTGATTATAGAACGAAATAACCTGCATCCTGAAAAAATCGAACACTACAGTTGGTCAACAAAAAGAAAACCAGCATTCTGATCAGCACCTCAAAATAAGCGCCCCGGAACCGCCATTTTCCCTTTACCTCATGTTGTACGCTAATGAGTATTTCGTCGCCTGGTAGTACTTTTGAATAAGCAAATGGGTGATGGGTATTCAATTATATGCCTCCGATTGAATTGTCAAACTGACATTTCTCATCCAAATTTAACACTTCCATGCTGATTATAGAACGTAATAACCTGCAGTCTGAAAAAATCGAACACTACAGTTGGTCAACAAAAAGAAATCCACCATTCTGATCAGCTCCTCAAAATAGGCGTCCCAGAACCGCTATTTTCCCTCTACTATGTCTCAATTTTTATTTTCCCTCCCAATGCATTCGCCAGTGACCAGCTACGTACTTCAAGGGAAAAATATTTCCGTCCATTCCAACCTAACTTATTGGTCAGCCAGCAATACATGGCTTTAATTCGATATTGCGTACATTTCTCTAACACTTCCATAATGATGATAGAACGTAGTAACCTGCATCCTGAAAAAATCGAACATACTGTTGGTCAACAAAAAGAAATCCAGCATTCTGATCAGCTCCTCAAAATAAGCGCCCCAGAACCGCCATTTTCCCTCTACTTCATGTTGTACACTAATGAGTATTTCGTCGCCCGGTAGTACTTTTGAAGAAGCATATGGGTGATGGTTATACAATTATATACCCCCGATTGAATTGTCAAACTGACATTTCTCTTCCAAATTTAACACTTCCTTGATGATTATAGAACGTAATAACCTGCAGTCTGAAAAAATCGAACACTACTGTTGATCAACAAAAAGAAATCCAGCATTCTGATCAGCTCCTCAAATAAAGCGTCCCAGAACCTCTATTTTCACTCTACTTCATGTTGTACGCTTATGAGTATTTCATTGCCTGGTAGTACTTTTGAAGAAGCATATGGGTGATGGGTATACAATTATATGCCCCCGATTGAATTGTGAAAATGACATTTCTCTTCCAAATTTAACACTTCCATAATGATTATAGAGCATAGTAACCTGCATCCTGAGAAAATCGAACACTACTGTTGTTCAACAGAAAGAAATCCAGCATTCTCATCAGCTTCTAAAATTAAGCGTCCCAGAACCTTTATTTTCCCTCTAATTCATGTTGTACGCTAATGAGTATTTCGTCGCCTGGTAGTACTTTTGAAGAAGCATATGGGTGATGGGTATACAATTATGTGCCCCGATTGAATTGTCAAACTGACATTTCTCTTCCAAATTTAACACTTCCATGATGGTTATAGAACGTAATAACCTGCAGTCTGAAAAAAACGAACAATAATGTTGGTCAAAAAAATGAAATCCAGCATTCTGATCAGCTCCTCAAATAAAGCGTCCCAGAACCGCCATTTTCCCTCTACATTCCTGGTTCACGAGATTTTACATCACGCCAGTGACCAACATCCAGGTATGTGTGCAACTCAATACATTCGCCAGTGACCAGCTTCGTACTTCAAGGGAAAAGTATTTCCGTCCATTCCAACCTAACTTATTGTTGAGCCAGCAATTCATGGCTTTAATACGATATTGCGTACGTTTCTCTAACCCTTCTATGATGATGATAGAACCTAGTAACCTGCATCGTGAAAAAATCAAACGCTACAGTTGGTCAACAAAAAGAAATCCACCATTCTGATCAGCTCCTCAAAATAGGCGTCCCAGAACCGCCATATTCCCTCTAATCATGTTGTACGCTAATGAGTAATTCGTCGCCTGGTAGTACTTTTGAATAAGCGTATGGGTGATGGGTATACAATTATATGCCCCCGATTGAATTGTCAAACTGACATTTCTCATCCAAATTTAACACTTCCATGATGATTATAGAACTTAATAACCTGCAGTCTGAAAAAATCGAACACTACTGTTGGTCAACAAAAAGAAATCCAGCATTCTGATCAGCTCCTCAAAATAGGCGTCCCAGAACCGCTATTTTCCCTCTACTATGTCTCAATTTTTATTTTCCCTCTTAATGCATTCGAAAGTGACCAGCTTCGTACCTCAAGGGAAAAATATTTCCGTCCATTCTAACCTAACTTATTGTTGAGCTAACAATTCAAGGCTTTAATTCGATATTGCGTACATTTCTATAACACTTCCACGATGATGATAGAACGTAGTAACCTGCATCCTGAAAAAATCGAACACTACTGTTGGTCAACAAAAAGAAATCCAGCATTCTGATCAGCTCCACAAAATAAGCGTCCCAGAACCGCTATTTTAGAACCTAGTAACCTGCATCGTGAAAAACTCAAACACTACTGTTGGTCAACAAAAAGAAAACCAGCATTCTGATCAGCTCCTCAAAATAAGCGTCCCAGAACGGCTATTTTCCCTCTACATCATGTTGTACGCTAATGAGTATTTCGTCGCCTGGTAAAACTTTTGAATGAGCAAATGGGTGATGGGTATACAATTATATGCCCCCGATTGAATTGTCAAACTGACACTTCTCATCCAAATTTAACACTTCCACGATGATTATAGAACGTAATAACATGCAGTCTGAAAAAATTGATCACTACTGTTGGTCAACAAAAAGAAATCCAGCATTCTGATCAGCTCCTCAAAATTGGCGTCCCAGAACCGCCATTTTCCCTTTACTTCATGTTGTACGCTAATGAGTATTTCGTCGCCTGGTAGTACTTTTGAAGAAGCATATGGGTGATGGGTATACAATTATATGCCTCCGATTGAATTGTCAAACTGACATTTCTCATCCAAATTTAACACTTCCATGCTGATTATAGAACGTAATAACCTGTAGTCTGAAAAAATCGAACACTACAGTTGGTCAACAAAAAGAAATCCACCATTCTGATCAGCTCCTCAAAATAGGCGTCCCAGAACCGCCATATTCCCTCTAATCATGTTGTACGCTAATGAGTAATTCGTCGCCTGGTAGTACTTTTGAATAAGCGTATGGGTGATGGGTATACAATTATATGCCCCCGATTGAATTGTCAAACTGACATTTCTCATCCAAATTTAACACTTCCATGCTGATTATAGAACGTAATAACCTGTAGTCTGAAAAAATCGAACACTACAGTTGGTCAACAAAAAGAAATCCACCATTCTGATCAGCTACTCAAAATAGGCGTGTCAGAACCGCCATTTTCCCTCTACTATGTCTCAATTTTTATTTTCCCTCTTAATGCATTCGCCAGTGACCAGCTTCGTACCTCAAGGGAAAAATATTTCCGTCCATTCCAACCTAACTTATTGTTGAGCTAACAATTCAAGGCTTTAATTCGATATTGCGTACATTTCTATAACACTTCCACGATGATGATAGAACGTAGTAACCTGCATCCTGAAAAAATCGAACACTACTGTTGGTCAACAAAAAGAAATCCAGCATTCTGATCAGCTCCACAAAATAAGCGTCCCAGAACCGCTATTTTAGAACCTAGTAACCTGCATCGTGAAAAACTCAAACACTACTGTTGGTCAACAAAAAGAAAACCAGCATTCTGATCAGCTCCTCAAAATAAGCGTCCCAGAACCGCTATTTTCCCTCTACATCATGTTGTACGCTAATGAGTATTTCGTCGCCTGGTAAAACTTTTGAATGAGCAAATGGGTGATGGGTATACAATTATATGCCCCCGATTGAATTGTCAAACTGACACTTCTCATCCAAATTTAACACTTCCACGATGATTATAGAACGTAATAACATGCAGTCTGAAAAAATTGATCACTACTGTTGGTCAACAAAAAGAAATCCAGCTTTCTGATCAGCTCCTCAAAATTGGCGTCCCAGAACCGCCATTTTCCCTTTACTTCATGTTGTACGCTAATGAGTATTTCGTCGCCTGGTAGTACTTTTGAAGAAGCATATGGGTGATGGGTATACAATTATATGCCTCCGATTGAATTGTCAAACTGACATTTCTCATCCAAATTTAACACTTCCATGCTGATTATAGAACGTAATAACCTGTAGTCTGAAAAAATCGAACACTACAGTTGGTCAACAAAAAGAAATCCACCATTCTGATCAGCTACTCAAAATAGGCGTGTCAGAACCGCCATTTTCCCTCTACTTCATGTTGTACACTAATGAGTATTTCGTCGCCTGGTAGTACTTTTGAATAAGCATATGGGTGATGGGTATACAATTATATACCCCCGATTGAATTGTCAAACTGACATTTCTCTTCCAAATTTAACACTTCCTTGATGATTATAGAACGTAATAACCTGCAGTCTGAAAAAATCGAACACTACTGTTGATCAACAAAAAGAAATCCAGCATTCTGATCAGCTCCTCAAATAAAGCATCCCAGAACCTCTATATTCACTCTACTTCATGTTGTACGCTTATGAGTATTTCGTTGCCTGGTAGTACTTTTGAAGAAGCATATGGGTGATGGGTATACAATTATATGCCTCCGATTGAATTGTCAAACTGACATTTCTCATCCAAATTTAACACTTCCATGCTGATTATAGAACGTAATAACCTGTAGTCTGAAAAAATCGAACACTACAGTTGGTCAACAAAAAGAAATCCACCATTCTGATCAGCTCCTCAAAATAGGCGTGTCAGAACCGCCATTTTCCCTCTACTTCATGTTGTACACTAATGAGTATTTCGTCGCCTGGTAGTACTTTTGAATAAGCATATGGGTGATGGGTATACAATTATATACCCCCGATTGAATTGTCAAACTGACATTTCTCTTCCAAATTTAACACTTCCTTGATGATTATAGAACGTAATAACCTGCAGTCTGAAAAAATCGAACACTACTGTTGATCAACAAAAAGAAATCCAGCATTCTGATCAGCTCCTCAAATAAAGCATCCCAGAACCTCTATATTCACTCTACTTCATGTTGTACGCTTATGAGTATTTCGTTGCCTGGTAGTACTTTTGAAAAAGCATATGGGTGATGGGTATACAATTATATGCCTCCGATTGAATTGTCAAACTGACATTGCTCATCCAAATTTAACACTTCCATGATGATTATAGAACGTAATAACCTGCAGTCTGAAAAAATCGAACACTACTGTTGGTCAACAAAAAGAAATCCAGTATTCTGATCAGCTCCTCAATATTGGCGTCCCAGAACCGCAATTTTCTCAATTTCTATATCTCAATTATATGTCTCAATTTTTATTTTCCCTCCCAATGAATTCGCCAGTGACCAGCTTTGTACCTCAAGGGAAAATTATTTCCGTCCATTCCAACCTAACTTATTGTTGAGCTAACAATTCAAGGCTTTAATTCGATATTTCGTACATTTCTCTAACACTTCAACGATGATGATAGAACCTAGTAACCTGCATCGTGAAAAAATCGAACACTACTCTTGGTCAACAAAAAGAAAACCAGCATTTTGATCAGCACCTCAAAATAAGCGCCCCGGAACCGCCATTTTCCCTTTACCTCATGTTGTACGCTAATGAGTATTTCGTCGCCAGGTAGTACTTTTGAATAAGCAAATGGGTGATGGGTATACAATTATATGCCTCCGATTGAATTGTCAAACTGACATTTCTCATCCAAATTTAACACTTCCATGCTGATTATAGAACGTAATAACCTGCAGTCTGAAAAAATCGAACACTACAGTTGGTCAACAAAAAGAAATCCACCATTCTGATCAGCTCCTCAAAATAGGCGTCCCAGAACCGCTATTTTCCCTCTACTATGTCTCAATTTTTATTTTCACTCCCAATGCATTCGCCAGTGACCAGCTACGTACTTCAAGGGAAAAATATTTCCGTCCATTCCAACCTAACTTATTGGTCAGCCAGCAATACATGGCTTTAATTCGATATTGCGTACATTTCTCTAACACTTCCATAATGATGATAGAACGTAGTAACCTGCATCCTGAAAAAATCGAACATACTGTTGGTCAACAAAAAGAAATCCAGCATTCTGATCAGTTCCTCAAAATAAGCGCCCCAGAACCGCCATTTTCCCTCTACTTCATGTTGTACACTAATGAGTATTTCGTCGCCCGGTAGTACTTTTGAAGAAGCATATGGGTGTTGGTTATACAATTATATACCCCCGATTGAATTGTCAAACTGACATTTCTCTTCCAAATTTAACACTTCCTTGATGATTATAGAACGTAATAACCTGCAGTCTGAAAAAATCGAACACTACTGTTGATCAACAAAAAGAAATCCAGCATTCTGATCAGCTCCTCAAATAAAGCGTCCCAGAACCTCTATTTTCACTCTACTTCATGTTGTACGCTTATGAGTATTTCATTGCCTGGTAGTACTTTTGAAGAAGCATATGGGTGATGGGTATACAATTATATGCCCCCGATTGAATTGTGAAAATTACATTTCTCTTCCAAATTTAACACTTCCATAATGATTATAGAGCGTAGTAACCTGCATCCTGAGAAAATCGAACACTACTGTTGTTCAACAGAAAGAAATCCAGCATTCTCATCAGCTTCTAAAATTAAGCGTCCCAGAACCTTTATTTTCCCTCTAATTCATGTTGTACGCTAATGAGTATTTTGTCGCCTGGTAGTACTTTTGAAGAAGCATATGGGTGATGGGTATACAATTATGTGCCCCGATTGAATTGTCAAACTGACATTTCTCTTCCAAATTTAACACTTCCATGATGGTTATAGAACGTAATAACCTGCAGTCTGAAAAAAACGAACAATAATGTTGGTCAAAAAAATGAAATCCAGCATTCTGATCAGCTCCTCAAATAAAGCGTCCCAGAACCGCCATTTTCCCTCTACAATCCTGGTTCACGAGGTTTTACATCACGCCAGTGACCAACATCCAGGTATGTGTGCAACTCAATACATTCGCCAGTGACCAGCTTCGTACTTCAAGGGAAAAGTATTTCCGTCCATTCCAACCTAACTTATTGTTGAGCCAGCAATTCATGGCTTTAATACGATATTGCGTACGTTTCTCTAACCCTTCTATGATGATGATAGAACCTAGTAACCTGCATCGTGAAAAAATCAAACACTACTGTTGGTCAACAAAAAGAAAACCAGCATTCTGATCAGATCCTCAAAATAAGCGTCCCAGAAACGCTATTTTCCCTCTACATTATGTTGTACGCTAATGAGAATTTCGTCGCCTGGTAGTACTTTTGAATAAGCAAATGGGTGATGGGTATACAATTATATGCCCCCGATTGAATTGTCAAACTGACATTTCTCATCCAAATTTAACAATTCCATGCTGATTATAGAACGAAATAACCTGCATCCTGAAAAAATCGAACACTACAGTTGGTCAACAAAAAGCAATCCACCATTCTGATCATCTCCTGAAATAAGCGCCCCAGAACCGCCATTTTCCCTTTACTTCATGTTGTATGCTAATGAGTATTTCGTTGCCTGGTAGTTCTTTTGAAGTAGCATATCGGTGATGGGTATACAATTATATGCCCCCGATTGAATTGTCAAACTGACATTTCTCATCCAAATTTAACAATTCCATGCTGATTATAGAACGAAATAACCTGCATCCTGAAAAAATCGAACACTACAGTTGGTCAACAAAAAGCAATCCACCATTCTGATCATCTCCTGAAATAAGCGCCCCAGAACCGCCATTTTCCCTTTACTTCATGTTGTATGCTAATGAGTATTTCGTCGCCTGGTAGTACTTTTGAATAAGCAAATGGGTGATGGGTATACAATTATATGCCTCCTATTGAATTGTAAAACTGACATTTCTCACCCATGATGATTAAAGAACGTAGTATCCTGCAGTCTAAAAAAATCGAACACCACAGTTGGTCAACAAAAAGAAATCCACCATTCTGATCATCTCCTTAAAATAAGCGCCCCAGAAACGCAATTTTCCCTCTACTAAGACTCAATTTTTATTTTCACTCCCAATACATTCGTCAGTGACCTGCTTCGTACTTCAATGGAAAAATATTTCCGTCCATTCCAACCTAACTTATTGTTGAGCTAACAATTCAAGGCTTTAATTCGATATAGCGTACATTTCTCTAACACTTCCACGATGATAATAGAACGTAGTAACCTGCAACCTGAAAAAATCGTACTCTACTGTTGGTCAAAAAAAAAAAATGCAGCATTCAGATCGGCTCCTCAAAATAGGCGACCCAGAACCGCCATTTTCCCTCTACTTCATGTTGTACACTAATGAGTATTTCGTCGCCCGGTAGTACTTTTGAAGAAGCATATGGGTGATAGGTATACAATTATATACCCCCGATTGAATTGTCAAACTTACATTTCTCTTCCAAATTTAACACTTCCTTGATGATTATAGAACGTAATAACCTGCAGTCTGAAAAAATCGAACACTACTGTTGATCAACAAAAAGAAATCCAGCATTCTGATCAGCTCCTCAAATAAAGCGTCCCAGAACCTCTATTTTCACTCTACTTCATGTTGTACGCTTATGAGTATTTCATTGCCTGGTAGTACTTTTGAAGAAGCATATGGGTGATGGGTATACAATTATATGCCCCCGATTGAATTGTGAAACTGACATTTCTCTTCCAAATTTAACACTTCCATAATGATTATAGAGCGTAGTAACCTGCATCCTGAGAAAATCGAACACTACTGTTGTTCAACAGAAAGAAATCCAGCATTCTCATCAGCTTCTAAAAATAAGCGTCCCAGAACCTCTATTTTCCCTCTAATTCATGTTGTACGCTAATGAGTATTTCGTCGCCTGGTAGTACTTTTGAAGAAGCATATGGGTGATGGGTATACAATTATGTGCCCCGATTGAATTGTCAAACTGACATTTCTCTTCCAAATTTAACACTTCCATGATGGTTATAGAACGTAATAACCTGCAGTCTGAAAAAAACGAACAATAATGTTGGTCAATAAAATGAAATCCAGCATTCTGATCAGCTCCTCAAATAAAGCGTCCCAGAACCGCCATTTTCCCTCTACTACAAAAATATTTCCGTCCATTCCAACCTATCTTATTGTAGAGCCAGCAATTCATGGCATTAATTCGATATTGCGTACGTTTCTCTAACACTTTCATGATGATTATAGAACGTAATAACCTGCCGTCTGAAAAAATCGAACACTACATTTGGTCAACAAAAAGGAATTCTCCATTCTGATCATCTCCTCAAAATAAGCGCCCCAGAACCGCCATTTTCCCTTTACCTTATGTTGTACGCTAATGAGTATTTCGTCGCCTGGTAGTACTTTTGAATAAGCAAATGGGTGATGGGTATACAATTATATGCCCCCGATTGAATTGACAAACTGACATTTCTCATCGAAATTTAACACTTCCATGAGGATTATAGAACGTAGTAACCTGCATCCTGAAAAAATCGAACACTACAGTTGGTCAACAAAAAGAAATCCACCATTCTGATCATCTCCTGAAATATGCGCCCCAGAACCGCCATTTTCCCTCTAATTCATGTTGTACGCTAATGAGTATTTCGTCGCATGGTAGTACTTTTGAAGAAGCATATGGGTGATGGGTATACAATTATGTGCCCCGATTGAATTGTCAAACTGACATTTCTCTTCCAAATTTAACACTTCCATGATGGTTATAGAACGTAATAACCTGCAGTCTGAAAAAAACGAACAATAATGTTGGTCAATAAAATGAAATCCAGCATTCTGATCAGCTCCTCAAATAAAGCGTCCCAGAACCGCCATTTTCCCTCTAATCATGTTGTACGCTAATGAGTAATTCGTCGCCTGGTAGTACTTTTGAATAAGCGTATGGGTGATGGGTATACAATTATATGCCCCCGATTGAATTGTCAAACTGACATTTCTCATCCAAATTTAACACTTCCATGATGATTATAGAACTTAATAACCTGCAGTCTGAAAAAATCGAACACTACTGTTGGTCAACAAAAAGAAATCCAGCATTCTGATCAGCTCCTCAAAATAGGCGTCCCAGAACCGCTATTTTCCCTCTACTATGTCTCAATTTTTATTTTCCCTCTTAATGCATTCGCCAGTGACCAGCTTCGTACCTCAAGGGAAAAATATTTCCGTCCATTCCAACCTAACTTATTGTTGAGCTAACAATTCAAGGCTTTAATTCGATATTGCGTACATTTCTATAACACTTCCACGATGATGATAGAACGTAGTAACCTGCATCCTGAAAAAATCGAACACTACTGTTGGTCAACAAAAAGAAATCCAGCATTCTGATCAGCTCCACAAAATAAGCGTCCCAGAACCGCTATTTTAGAACCTAGTAACCTGCATCGTGAAAAACTCAAACACTACTGTTGGTCAACAAAAAGAAAACCAGCATTCTGATCAGCTCCTCAAAATAAGCGTCCCAGAACCGCTATTTTCCCTCTACATCATGTTGTACGCTAATGAGTATTTCGTCGCCTGGTAAAACTTTTGAATGAGCAAATGGGTGATGGGTATACAATTATATGCCCCCGATTGAATTGTCAAACTGACACTTCTCATCCAAATTTAACACTTCCACGATGATTATAGAACGTAATAACATGCAGTCTGAAAAAATTGATCACTACTGTTGGTCAACAAAAAGAAATCCAGCATTCTGATCAGCACCTCAAAATAAGCGCCCCGGAACCGCCATTTTCCCTTTACCTCATGTTGTACGCTAATGAGTATTTCGTCGCCAGGTAGTACTTTTGAATAAGCAAATGGGTGATGGGTATACAATTATATGCCTCCGATTGAATTGTCAAACTGACATTTCTCATCCAAATTTAACACTTCCATGCTGATTATAGAACGTAATAACCTGCAGTCTGAAAAAATCGTAACACTACAGTTGGTCAACAAAAAGAAATCCACCATTCTGATCAGCTCCTCAAAATAGGCGTCCCAGAACCGCTATTTTCCCTCTACTATGTCTCAATTTTTATTTTCCCTCCCAATGCATTCGCCAGTGACCAGCTACGTACTTCAAGGGAAAAATATTTCCGTCCATTCCAACCTAACTTATTGGTCAGCCAGCAATACATGGCTTTAATTCGATATTGCGTACATTTCTCTAACACTTCCATAATGATGATAGAACGTAGTATCCTGCATCCTGAAAAAATCGAACATACTGTTGGTCAACAAAAAGAAATCCAGCATTCTGATCAGTTCCTCAAAATAAGCGCCCCAGAACCGCCATTTTCCCTCTACTTCATGTTGTACACTAATGAGTATTTCGTCGCCCGGTAGTACTTTTGAAGAAGCATATGGGTGTTGGTTATACAATTATATACCCCCGATTGAATTGTCAAACTGACATTTCTCTTCCAAATTTAACACTTCCTTGATGATTATAGAACGTAATAACCTGCAGTCTGAAAAAATCGAACACTACTGTTGATCAACAAAAAGAAATCCAGCATTCTGATCAGCTCCTCAAATAAAGCGTCCCAGAACCTCTATTTTCACTCTACTTCATGTTGTACGCTTATGAGTATTTCATTGCCTGGTAGTACTTTTGAAGAAGCATATGGGTGATGGGTATACAATTATATGCCCCCGATTGAATTGTGAAAATTACATTTCTCTTCCAAATTTAACACTTCCATAATGATTATAGAGCGTAGTAACCTGCATCCTGAGAAAATCGAACACTACTGTTGTTCAACAGAAAGAAATCCAGCATTCTCATCAGCTTCTAAAATTAAGCGTCCCAGAACCTTTATTTTCCCTCTAATTCATGTTGTACGCTAATGAGTATTTTGTCGCCTGGTAGTACTTTTGAAGAAGCATATGGGTGATGGGTATACAATTATGTGCCCCGATTGAATTGTCAAACTGACATTTCTCTTCCAAATTTAACACTTCCATGATGGTTATAGAACGTAATAACCTGCAGTCTGAAAAAAACGAACAATAATGTTGGTCAAAAAAATGAAATCCAGCATTCTGATCAGCTCCTCAAATAAAGCGTCCAAGAACCGCCATTTTCCCTCTACAATCCTGGTTCACGAGGTTTTACATCACGCCAGTGACCAACATCCAGGTATGTGTGCAACTCAATACATTCGCCAGTGACCAGCTTCGTACTTCAAGGGAAAAGTATTTCCGTCCATTCCAACCTAACTTATTGTTGAGCCAGCAATTCATGGCTTTAATACGATATTGCGTACGTTTCTCTAACCCTTCTATGATGATGATAGAACCTAGTAACCTGCATCGTGAAAAAATCAAACACTACTGTTGGTCAACAAAAAGAAAACCAGCATTCTGATCAGATCCTCAAAATAAGCGTCCCAGAAACGCTATTTTCCCTCTACATTATGTTGTACGCTAATGAGTATTTCGTCGCCTGGTAGTACTTTTGAATAAGCAAATGGGTGATGGGTATACAATTATATGCCCCCGATTGAATTGTCAAACTGACATTTCTCATCCAAATTTAACAATTCCATGCTGATTATAGAACGAAATAACCTGCATCCTGAAAAAATCGAACACTACAGTTGGTCAACAAAAAGCAATCCACTATTCTGATCATCTCCTGAAATAAGCGCCCCAGAACCGCCATTTTCCCTTTACTTCATGTTGTATGCTAATGAGTATTTCGTTGCCTGGTAGTTCTTTTGAAGTAGCATATCGGTGATGGGTATACAATTATATGCACCCGAATGAATTGTCAAACTGACATTTCTCTTCCAAATCTAACACTTCCATGATGATTATAGAACGTAGTAACCTGCATCCTGAAAAATCGAACACTACTGTTGGTCAACAAAAAGAAAACCAGCATTCTGATCAGAACCTCAAAATAAGCGTCCCTGAACCGCTATTTTCCCTCTACATCATGTTGTACGCTAATGAGTATTTCGTCGCCTGGAAGTACTTTTGAATAAGCATATGGGTGATGGGTATACAATTATATGCCCCCGATTGAATTGTCAAACTGACATTTCTCATCCAAATTTAACACTTCCATGAGGATTATAGAACGTAGTAACCTGCATCCTGAAAAAATTGAACACTACAGTTGGTCAACAAAAAGAAATCCACCATTCTGATCATCTCCTGAAATATGCGCCCCAGAACCGCCATTTTCCCTTTACTTCATGTTGTACGCTAATGAGTATTTCGTTGCCTGGTAGTTCTTTTGAAGTAGCATATCGGTGATGGGTATACAATTATATGCCCCCGAATGAATTGTCAAACTGACATTTCTCTTCCAAATCTAATACTTCCATGATGATTATAGAACGTAGTAACCTGCATCCTGAAAAAATCGAACACTACTGTTGGTCAACAAAAAGAAATCAAGCATTTTGATCAGCTCCTCAAAATAGGCGACCCAGAACCGCCATTTTCCCTCTACATTCCTGGTTCCCAAGATTTTACATCACGCCAGTGACCAACATCCAGGTATGTGTGCAGCTCAATGCATTCGCCAGAGACCAGCTTCGTACTTCAAGGAAAAAATATTTTATTCCATTCCAACCTAACTTATTGTAGAACTAGCAATTCATGGCATAAATTGGATATTGCGTACGTTTCTCTAACACTTTCATGATGATTATAGAACGTAATAACCTGCCGTCTGAAAAAATCGAACACTACATTTGGTCAACAAAAAGGAATTCTCCATTCTGATCATCTCCTCAAAATAAGCGCCCCAGAACCGCCATTTTACCTTTACCTCATGTTGTACGCTAATGAGTATTTCGTCGCCTGGTAGTACTTTTGAATAAGCAAATGGGTGATGGGTATACAATTATATGCCCCCGATTGAATTGTCAAACTGACATTTCTCATCCAAATTTAACACTTCCATGAGGATTATAGAACGTAGTAACCTGCATCCTGAAAAAATCGAACACTACAGTTGGTCAACAAAAAGAAATCCACCATTCTGATCATCTCCTGAAATATGCGCCCCAGAACCGCCATTTTCCCTTTACTTCATGTTGTACGCTAATGAGTATTTCGTTGCCAGGTAGTTCTTTTGAAGTAGCATATCGGTGATGGGTATACAATTATATGCCCCCGAATGAATTGTCAAACTGACATTTCTCTTCCAAATCTAACACTTCCATGATGATTATAGAACGTAGTAACCTGCATCCTGAAAAAATCGAACACTACTGTTGGTCAACAAAAAGAAATCCAGCATTTTGTTCAGCTCCTCAAAATAGGCGACCCAGAACCGCCATTTTCCCTCTACATTCCTGGTTCCCAAGATTTTACATCACGCCAGTGACCAACATCCAGGTATGTGTGCAGCTCAATGCATTCGCCAGTGACCAGCTTCGTACTTCAAGGAAAAAATATTTCATTCCATTCCAACCTAACTTATTGTAGAGCTAGCAATTCATGGCATAAATTGGATATTGCGTACATTTCTCTAACACTTCCATGATGATTATAGAACGTAATAACCTACCGTCTGAAAAAATCGAACACTACAGTTTGTCAACAAAAAGAAATTCTCCATTCTGATCTTCTCCTCAAAATAAGCGCCCCAGAACCGCCATTTTCCCTTTACCTCATGTTGTACGCTAATGAGTATTTCGTCGCCTGGTAGTACTTTTGAATAAGCAAATGGGTGATGGTTATACAATTATATACCCCCGATTGAATTGTCAAACTGACATTTCTCTTCCAAATTTAACACTTCTTTGATGATTATAGAACGTAATAACCTGCAGTCTGAAAAAATCGAACACTACTGTTGATCAACAAAAAGAAATCCAGCATTCCGATCAGCTCCTCAAATAAAGCGTCCCAGAACCTCTATTTTCACTCTACTTCATGTTGTACGCTTATGAGTATTTCATTGCCTGGTAGTACTTTTGAAGAAGCATATGGGTGATGGGTATACAATTATATGCCCCCGATTGAATTGTGAAACTGACATTTCTCTTCCAAATTTAACACTTCCATAATGATTATAGAGCGTAGTAACCTGCATCCTGAGAAAATCGAACACTACTGTTGTTCAACAGAAAGAAATCCAGCATTCTCATCAGCTTCTAAAAATAAGCGTCCCAGAACCTCTATTTCCCCTCTAATTCATGTTGTACGCTAATGAGTATTTCGTCGCCTGGTAGTACTTTTGAAGAAGCATATGGGAGATGGGTATACAATTATATGCCCCCGATTGAATTGTCAAACTGACATTACTCTTCCAAATTTAACAATTCCATGATGATTATAGAACGTAATAATCTGCATCGTGAAAAACTCAAACACTACTGTTGGTCAACAAAAAGAAAACCAGCATTCTGATCACCTCCTCAAAATAGGCGTCCGAGCACCGCCATTTTTTCTTTACTATGTCTCAACTTTTATTTTCCCTTCCAATGCTTTTGCCAGTGACCAGAGGGAAAATGGCGGTTCTGGGGCGCTTATTTTGAGGAGCCGATCTGAATGCTGCATTTTTTTTTTTTTTTGACCAACAGTAGTGTTCGTACTTCAAGGGAAAAATATTTCCGTCTATTCCAACCTAACTAATTGTTGAGCTAACAATTCAAGGCTTTAATTCGATATTGCGTACATTTCTCTAATACTTCCACGATAATGAAATAACGTAATAACCTGCATCTTAAAAAAATCGAACACTATTGTTAGTCAACAAAAAGAAAACCAGCATTATGATCTGCTCCTCAAAATAAGCCTCCCAGAACCGCTATGTTCCCTCTACTATGTCTTAATTTTTAATTTCCCTCCCTATGCATTCGAAAGTGACCATATTGGTACTTCAAGGGAAAAATATTTCCGTCCATTCCAACCTAACTTATCGTTGAGCTAACAATTCAAAGCTTTAATTCGATATAGCGTAGATTTCTCTAACACTTCCACGATGATAATAGAATGTAGTAACCTGCAACCTGAAAAAATCGAACACTACTCTTGGTCAACAAAAAGAAATCAAGCATTCTGATCAGCTCTTCAAAATAAGCGTCCAAGAACCGCTATTTTCCCTCTACTTCATGTTGCACGCTATTGAGTATTTCGTCGCCTGGTAGTAATTTTGAAGAAGCATATGGTTGATGGGTATACAATTATATGCCCCCGATTGAATTGTCAAACTGACATTACTCTTCCAAATTTAACACTTCCATGATGATTATAGAACGTAATAATCTGCATCCTGAAAAAATCGAACACTACTGTTGGTCAACAAAAAGAAATCTAGCATTCTGATCAGCTCCTCAAAATAGGCGTCCGAGTACCCCCATTTTCCCTGTACTATGTCTCAATTTTTATTTTCCCTCCCAATGCTTTTGCCAGTGACCAGCTTCGTACTTCAAGGGAAAATTATTTCCGTCTATTCCAACCTAACTTATTGTTGAGCTAACAATTCAAGGCTTTAATTCGATATTGCGTACATTTCTCGTACACTTCCACGATGATGAAATAACGTAATAACCTGCATCTTAAAAAAATCGGACACTACTGTTGGTCAACAAAAAGAAAACCAGCATTCTGATCAGCTCCTCAAAATAAGCGTCCCAGAACCGCTATTTTCCTTCTACATTCCTGGTTTACGAGATTATACATCACGCCAGTGACCAACATTCAGGTATGTGTGCAACTCTATGCATTCGCCAGTGACCAGCTTCGTACTTTTTGGGAAAAATATTTCCGTCCATTCCAACCTAACTTATTGTTGAGCTAACAATTCAAGGCTTTAATTCGATATTGCGTACATTTCTCTAACACTTCCACGATGATGAAATAACGTAATAACCTGCATCTTAAAAAAATCGAACACTACTGTTGGTCAACAAAAAGAAAACCATCATTCTGATCAGCTCCTCAAAATAAGCGTCCCAGAACAGCTATTTTCCCTCTACATTATGTTGTACGCTAATGAGTATTTCGTCGCCTGGTAGTACTTTTGAATAAGCAGATGGGTGATGGGTATACAATTATATGCCCCCGATTGAATTGTCAAACTGACATTTGTCATCCAAATTTAACACTTTCATGATGATTATAGAACGTAATAACCAGTAGTCTGAAAAAATCTAACACTACAGTTGGTCAACAAAAAGAAATCCACCAATCTGATCATCTCCTCAAAATAAGCGCCCCAGAACCGCCATTTTCCCTTTGCTTCATGTTGTACGCTAATGAGTATTTCGTCGCCTGGTAGTACTTTTGAAGAAGCATACGTGTGATGGGCATACAATTATATGCTCCCGATTGAATTGTCAAACTGACATTTCTCTTCCAAATCTAACATTTCCATGATGATTATAGAACGTAGTAACCTGCATCCTGAAAAAATCGAACACTTCTGTTGGTCTACAAAAAGAAATCCAGCATTCTGATCAGCTGCTAAAAATAGGCGTCCCTGAACCGCTATTTTCCCTCTACATTCCTGGTTCACGAGATTGTACAACACGCCAGTGACCAACATTCAGGTATGTGTGCAATTCAATGTATTCGCCAGTGACCAGCTTCGTACTTCAAGAGAAAAATATTTCCGTCCATTGCAACCTAACTTATTGTTGAGCCAGCAATTCTTGGCTTTAGTTCGATATTGCGTACATTTCTCTAACACTTCCATTATGATGATGGAACATTTTAACCTGCAACCTGATAAAATCGAACACTACTCCTTGTCACCAAAAAGAAATCAAGCATACTGATCAGCTCATCAAAATAAACGTCCAAGACCCGCTATTTTCCCTCTACTTCATGTTGTACGCTAATGAGTATTTCGTCGCCTGGAAGTACTTTTGAATAAGCAGATGGGTGATGGGTATACAATTATATGCCCCCGATTGAATTGTCAAACTGACATTCCTCTTCCAAATTTAACACTTTCATGATGATTATAGAACGTAATAACCAGTAGTCTGAAAAAATCTAACACTACAGTTGGTCAACAAAAAGAAATCCACCAATCTGATCATCTCCTCAAAATAAGCGCCCCAGAACCGCCATTTTCCCTTTGCTTCATGTTGTACGCTAATGAGTATTTCGTCGCCTGGTAGTACTAATGAATAAGCATATGGATGATGGGTGTACAATTATATGCCCCCGATTGAATTGTCAATCTGACATTTCTCTTCCAAATCTAACACTTCCATGATGATTATAGAACGTAGTGACCTGCATTCTGAAAAAATCGAACACTACTGTTGGTCAAAAAAAAGAATTCCAGCATTCAGATCAGCTCCTAAAGATAAGCGCCCCAGAACCGCCATTTTCCCTCTACTTCATGTTGTACCCTAATAAGTATTTCGTCGCCTGGAAGTACTTTTGAAGAAGCATATGGGTGATGGGTATACAATTTTATGCCCTCGATTGAATTGTCAAACTGAATTTCCTCTTCCAAATATAACACTTCCATGATGATTATAGAACGTAATAACCTGCATCCTGAAAAAATGGATTGTACAACACGCCAGTGACCAACATTCACGTATGTGTGCAATTCAATGTATTCGCCAGTGACCAGCTTCGTACTTCAAGGGAAAAATATTTCCGTCCATTGCAACCTAAGTTTATGTTGAGCCAGCATTTCATGGCTTTAGTTCGATATTGCGTACATTTCTCTAACACTTCCATTATGATGACGGAACATTTTAACCTGCAACCTGAAAAAATCGAACACTACTCTTGGTCACCAAAAAGAAATCAAGCATTCTGATAAGCTCTTCAAAATAAGCGTCCCAGAACTGCTATTTTCCCTCTACTTCATATTCTACGCTAATGAGTATTTCGTCGCCTGATAGTACTTTTGAGGAAGCATATAGGTGATGGGTATACAATTATATGACCCAGATTCAATTGTCATACTGACATTTCCCAACCAAATTTAACAATTCCATGATGATTATAGAACGTTGTATCCTGCAGTCTGAAAAAATCGAACACTACTGTTGGTCAACAAAAAGAAATCCAGCATTCTGATCATCTCCTCAAATAAAGCGCCCCAAAACCGCCATTTTCCCTCTACTTTATGTTGTACCCTAATAAGTATTTCGTCGCCTGGAAGTACTTTTGAAGAAGCATATGGGTGATGGGTATACAATTTTTTGCCCACGATTGAATTGTCAAACTGACATTCCTCTTCCAAATTTAACACTTCCATGATGATTAAAGAACGTAATAACCTGCATCGGATGTACGCTGGCTAACTTCCTGGAAGATGTCGAAGTGCGGATGGCCTCAAGAAGTGTATCGCAGGAAGAGGTTTTTCGAGGATTCGACGATTTGTTAACTGGCACGGCGAAAATATGGTTTAGAGCCAAGAGGCAAGGATTCTCTTCGTGGCAAGAGCTGGTGCGAGGATTGAAGAAAACTTTTCAGGATCCTGACTACGACGACCGGCTCATGGAAGAAATACGCCGACGAACTCAGGGGTCTGACGAGGTTCCATCATTGTTCATAGCCAAGATGACAAGTTTGTTTAATCGGTTAAAAACTCCTCTGACAGAAGAACGAAAGCTGCAAATACTAGAGAAAAATATTAAGGGCGACCATCTACCTCACCTCGCGCAGGCTACCTATGCATCGGTGGAAGAATTGGAATCAGTTCTCTGCAACCTGGAGATATGGAATCAGAGAGCTGCAAGATATAGGGAGCCGCCAGCTAAAGGTCTACTCGAACCCGCATTGGGTCATCGAACCAGGAAACCGCTACCACAGGTGTCAGCTATTCGAGAAACCGGAACTCAGGAGGTACCGGAAAGATGAACGTCGGCGTACCGAGGTCCCGTTGGTTGGAACTGTGGGCAGACAGGACACTTGACAAGAACATGCAGCCGTCCGAAGACACAATTTTGTGGAAGTTGTGGGCTACAAAAAGTCAGCACACAAGAATGTACTCACTGTGGGCCAAACCAGAAGAAAGCGGGAAACGGACCAAAGGGGTCGGCGCAGACCACCGCACCGGCTCCTCAGAACACAGCCGCCCGAGATTAACCAGAGAAGATACAGAATGGTTGGACTGGGTGGAGGTGGTCAGGAATATGTTCTGTTACGGGATGTCACATAGATTAAGCCAGCCAAGCCTTGAAGATCGAAGACCTTTTCTTCAAGTGAGATTGTTGGGTATCTCAGTTAGTGGATTACTTGACTCGGGCTCAACGAGGACAGTAATCAACGACAGGTTGTGGAAAAGGTTAGCCCCCTTAGGAATCAACCTTCAGCCATCGGATAACCAACAGATAACCCTAGCAAATGGAAGGACTTGCGCTGTAGAAGGCTTTGCAGTGGTGCCTTTCGAACTGAATGGGGCAGTTAAGATTTTGAATGTCCTAGTTGTACCATCTCTGAGTGTGGAATTGATACTGGGAATTGACTTCTGGAGGGAAATGTCACTTGTGGTGGACATAGCTAAGGCTACCTATAAGTCAGGGGATCCGGCCCTAGCCTGTGTATCTACAGATACTGGAGTCATCAGCCACGAGAGACTAACGAGCAAGCAGAGAGAAGAACTGCGAGCAGTCACCAAGAAGTTCCGAGAAGCATCACCACCTCATCTGGGCTGTACGGATCGGGTGGAACATATCATCGACACGGGAGATCAACCCCCACTGAAACAGCGATACTACCCAGTGTCTCCCTTTATTCAAGAGGCCATAAATAAGGAACTTGATGCGATGCTGGAGGATGGGATAGTGGAACCATCAAGTAGCGGGTGGTCATCACCAGTGGTCATGGTAAAGAAGAAGGATGGGAAGTACCGCTTTTGCGTGGATTATCGGGCAGTGAACAAAGTCACCAAGCGAGACGCATACCCTTTACCGTATGTGTCTGCAATATTAGACCGGTTACGAAACGGTAGGTATCTCTCCTCCTTGGACATCAAGAGCGCATATTGGCAGATCCCTGTGGAGAAGAATAGCAGAGAGCGCACGGCCTTCACCGTACCGCATAGAGGGTTGTACCAATTTCGCCGCATGCCGTTTGGTCTGCATAATGCCCCTGCCACATGGCAAAGGCTTATAGATAATACATTAGGACCCACGCTAGAACCATACGTCTTCGCATACTTGGATGACATCATTATCGTCACACCTACTTTTCAGAAGCATCGAGAAGTATTAGAAGATGTTCTCGAGCGGTTAAGAGCGGCTGGCCTGACATTATCATGGGAAAAGTGTCAGTTTTGTAGGAGCGAACTTCGCTACTTAGGATATATAGTAAACGAGGATGGCCTCGGGGTAGACCCAGAAAAGGTGTCCGCTATTCTGAACTTCCCTAGACCTACAACTGCAAAACAGGTAAGGCGGTTTATAGGGTTAGCAAGTTGGTACAGGAGATTCGTGCCCAACTTTTCAACTTTAGTCTCTCCGTTAACGGATTTGCTAAAGAAAAACAAGAAGTTTGTGTGGGAAGACCGGCAGGAAAGAGCACTACAGGAGCTACAAAATCGACTGGTCTCAGCGCCAATACTCACCTGCCCCGACTTCGAGCGCCCATTTGTCCTCCAGACTGACGCATCGACTACAGGTCTGGGAGCTATTCTCAATCAGAATTTCGAAGACGGTGAGAAAGCCATTGCTTATGCCAGCCGAACACTGACAAATGCGGAGAAGAAGTTTTCAGCAACGGAACTAGAATGTTTAAGCGTGCTGTGGGCAATTAAGAAATTTAGGCCATACCTAGAGGGCATGAAGTTCACGGTCATCACAGATCACAGGTCTCTAAGGTGGCTAATGGCGTTGAAAGATCCCAGTGGTAGGCTAGGAAGGTGGGCTCTGCAGTTACAGGAACACGAGTTTGAAATCGTACATCGTGCCGGGAAGTTGAATAAGGCGGCTGACGCACTCCCTATAGTGAACGAGGGGTTACTCAGCGCTATTACAGACTCTTCTAGGCGTGATGCCTGGTATGAAAAGATGAAAGTCGAAGTAGAAGCATTCCCCGAAAAGTACCCCTTATGGAATCTAGACAGTGGAGTACTTCGGAAATATGTCAAGGACGCCAAGGATTTCTTAGAATCAGAAGACCCCTGGAAGTTGGTCATCCCAAAATATCAGCGGATGGAGGTATTGAAGGAATGCCACGATAATCCGACGGCGGGGCACCTAGGGATTTTCAAGACTAAGGGGAGGATATCGCAGAGATACTATTGGCCAGGCATGACGAGCGATGTGGCACGGTACGTTAGGCGTTGTTCTACCTGCATGGCGAATAAGCCAGAGCAGCAGAAACCTGCTGGGTATTATGGGGGACAACGCAAAGTTTCGCAGCCATGGGAAGTCGTCACCATGGATATTATGGGTCCACTGCCCAGGAGTTCTCAGCAACACAGATACATTCTAGTGGTTTGCGACTATTTTACGAAATATGTGCTACTTCACCCATTGAGGCAGGCCACCTCAAAGGCTATAGCGAAATTTGTGGAAGACCAAGTTTTTTTAGTGTTTGGAGCACCAAAGGTCGCTATAACCGATAATGGCTCCCAGTTCCTGAGTAAGGAGTTTACGAAATTATTAGAGAACTACGCGGTAAAGGCAGTTCGGACACCCTACTACCATCCGCAGAGCAACCCCACCGAGAGAGTAAACCGCGTCGTTAAGACAGCCATCAGGGCATACATCAGCGATAACCAGAAACATTGGGATAAAATGCTGCAGAAAATAGCATTCGCTTTAAGGACTGCAAAACATGAGAGTACGGGGTATACACCCGTGTATTTGAATTTTGGGGGAGAACTACAGGTATGCAAAGACAACGCCCAGCAGAATTTAACCAACCCAGAGGAAATGGACGTCGCGGCAAGAGAGGTATTCGCCCAAAAATTTAACAAGGTAAAATATTTGTGGAGTGAGGTAGTGAAGAATCTGACCTACGCCTATGAGAAAGCCAAGCGAACCTACAACCTGAGAAGAAGAGAAGTGAGTTATGCACCGGGACAGGTTGTATGGAAGAGGGAGTTTGTCTTGTCTGACGCCTCTGAAGATTTTTCCAGTAAGTTAGCGCCGAAATACAAGAAGTGTACGGTGTTACAGAAGTTATCCAACACCGCTTACGAATTAGGAGATGAAAATGGCCGGAAGTTAGGAATCTGGCACCCAAAGGATATGAAGCCGCAACCAGAAGCTTGATAAATTGTAGAACACAGCACCCAGCAACCTACTCAGGCCTTAGCCCCTGAACTTACCCTTCAAATTATCTTCTTTTTTTATCCTTATCTTATTTTATTTAAATCGTACTTATTATATTCCTTTACTATTATATTCCTTTATTTGTTTAATATATTTATTTATCCTTGCCTGTCTGTTCTTTCTTCAGGAAGGAGAGGGAATGTTACGATGTAACAGCTTCTCAAAACGAAAACAATTCTGGCAGTATGACTATAGTTATTTCTAAATTTTTTTCTATCTATTTAGTTAGGGTTAGGGAAAATTTAGGATTAAGAAAATGAGTCCAGGAAATTTGTTCAAGAGAAATGAAGAATGTATGGCTGATAAATTATATTGAGAAGAGCACAGGGTTGTGTGAAGAGGGCAGCGGAAAAAAGACAAGCGACGAGAGGATCATATGGGGTTAGAGACTGATGCGATCTGAATTCAGAAAAAAAGGAGGAAAAAATAGGTATACCTTGTCTTGGAGAAAGGAGAGAAGAATTTAAATAAAAGGAAGTAGTCAGGCGGATTTCGCTCTTCCCTCTGCAATCTCTATAGAATAAATTGCCGAGTGAAGAACTATTCGTATCTCGGAGGGCAGAAGGAAAGTAATGGTCATCTAAGAAGAAGACTGGAGAAAGGACAACGACGACCAGGCCTGGTAATATACTACGTAAGTGTGGAACTTAATTTTGAATCGGGAATATTTTTTTAGGAGTGTTAGATATAATTTTGGTTATTGGATTAATTTTATTAGCTCAAGCTGCGGATGTAATTTCTTCTAAGTTAGTATTAATTAGTACATTCGTTTTTTTTGTAAAGGAACTTTTCCGTCTTCTAGTTCAATTATAACCTTAATTCAGAAGTTTTTTTATTTATTCCAGTTGTTATTTTATTTTGCTGTGCAATCACATTATAAGCATAGCTGGCATTCATTAATTATTGCTACATTAGTGTAGCCGTATAATTAGAGTATCGGCCTATAGAGTCGCACAACGCAGGATCGCTAACCTAAGAGCGGTTACTAGGTAATTACTTTTTTTTTTTTAATTCTAATTTTACTTATTTTGTTATTTTTCTTTTTTCTTAGTATTATTAGTAGTCATCATATTTCCTCTTCCTTGTCTCCCCTTTTCTCCTTACCCGTCTCCACTGAGCTTGCCTTGTCCAGAGGTATTTGTAGAGGTGACGTAACAACTGTTGGTCAACAAAAAGAAAACCAGCATTCTGATCAGCTCCTCAAAATAAGCGTCCCAGAACCGCTATTTTCCCTCTACTATGTCCCAATTTTTAATATCCCTCCCTATACATTCGCCAGTGACCAGCTTGGTACTTCAAGGGAAAATATTTCCGTCCATTCCAACCTAACTTATTGTTGAGCTAACAATTCAAGGCTTTAATTCGATATTGCCTACATTTCTCTAACACTTCCACGATGATGATAGAACGTAGTAACCTGCATCCTGAAAAAATCGAACACTACTTTTGGTCAACAAAAAGAAATCAAGCATTCTGATCAGCTCTTCAAAATTAGCGTCACAGAACCGCTATTTTCACTCTACATCATGTTGTACGCTAATGAGTATTTCGTCGCCTGGTAGTACTAATGAATAAGCATATGGATAATGGGTGTACAATTATATGCCCCCGATTGAATTGTCAATGTGACATTTCTCTTCCAAATCTAACAATTCCATGATGATTATAGAACGTAGTGACCTGCATTCTGAAAAAATCGAACACTACTGTTGGTCAACAAAAAGAAATCCAGCATTCTGATCATCTCCTCAAATAAAGCGCCCCAAAACCGCCATTTTCCCTCTACTTTATGTTGTACCCTAATAAGTATTTCGTCGCCTGGAAGTACTTTTGAAGAAGCATATGGGTGATGGGTATACAATTTTTTGCCCACGATTGAATTGTCAAACTGACATTCCTCTTCCAAATTTAACACTTCCATGATGATTAAAGAACGTAATAACCTGCATCGTGAAAAAATCGAACACTACTGTTGGACAAAAAAAAGAATTCCAGCATTCAGATCAGCTCCTCAAAATAAGCGACCCAGAACCGCCATTTTCCCTCTACATCATGTTGTACCCTAATGAGTATTTCGTCGCCTGGTAGTACTTTTGAAGAAGCATATGGGTGATGGGTATACAATTTTTTGCCCACGATTGAATTGTCAAACTGACATTCCTCTTCCAAATTTAACACTTCCATGATGATTATAGAACGTAATAACTTGCATCCGGAAAAAATGGAACACTACTGTTGGTCAACCAAAAGAAATCCAGCATTCTGATCAGCTCTTGAAATAAAGAGCCCCAGAAACGCCATTTTCCCTCTACATTCCTGGTTTACGAGATTTTACATCACGCCAGTGACCGACATTCAGGTATGTGTGCCACTCAATGCATTCGCCAGTGATCAGCTTCGTACTTCAAGGGAAAAATATTTCCATCCATTCCACCCTAACTTATTGTTGAGCCAGCAATTCATGCCTTAATTCGATATTGCGTACATTTCTCTAACACTTCCATTATGATGACGGAACATTTTAACCTGCAACCTGAAAAAATCGAACACTACTCTTGGTCACCAAAAAGAAATCAAGCATTCTGATCAGCTCTTCAAAATAAGCGTCCCAGAACCGCTATTTTCCCTCTACTTCATATTCTACGCTCATGAGTATTTCGTCGCCTGATAGTACTTTTGAAGAAGCATATGGGTGATGGGTATACAATTTTTTGCCCACGATTGAATTGTCAAACTGACATTCCTCTTCCAAATTTAACACTTCCATGATGATTATAGAACGTAATAACCTGCATCCTGAAAAAATGGAACACTACTGTTGGTCAACCAAAAGAAATCCAGCAATCTGATCAGCACTTGAAATAAAGAGCCCCAGAAACGCCATTTTCCCTCTACATTCCTGGTTTACGAGATTTTACATCACCCAGTGACCGACATTCAGGTATGTGTGCCACTCAATGCATTCGCCAGTGATCAGCTTCGTACTTCAAGGGAAAAATATTTCCATCCTTTCCACCCTAACTTATTGTTGAGCCAGCAATTCATGCCTTAATTCGATATTGCGTACATTTCTCTAACACTTTCATTATGATGACGGAACATTTTAACCTGCAACCTGAAAAAATCGAACACTACTCTTGGTCACCAAAAAGAAATCAAGCATTCTGATCAGCTCTTCAAAATAAGCGTCCCAGAACCGCTATTTTCCCTCTACTTCATATTCTACGCTAATGAGTATTTCGTCGCCTGATAGTACTTTTGAAGAAGCATATAGGTGATGGGTATACAATTATATGACCCAGATTCAATTGTCATACTGACATTTCCCATCCAAATTTAACAATTCCATGATGATTATAGAACGTTGTATCCTGCAGTCTGAAAAAATCGAACACTACTGTTGGTCAACAAAAAGAAATCCAGCATTCTGATCATCTCCTCAAATTAAGCGCCCCAAAACCGCCATTTTCCCTCTACTTCATGTTGTACCCTAATAAGTATTTCGTCGCCTGGAAGTACTTTTGAAGAAGCATATGGGTGTTGGGTATACAATTTTTTGTCCACGATTGAATTGTCAAACTGACATTCCTCTTCCAAATTTAACACTTCCATGATGATTATAGAACGTAAAATCCTGCATCCTGAAAAAATCGAACACTACTGTTGGTCAACAAAAAGAAATCTAGCATTCTGATCAGCTCCTCAAAATAGGCGTCCTAGTACCCCCATTTTCCCTGTACTATGTCTCAATTTTTATTTTCCCTCCCAATGCTTTTGCCAGTGACCAGCTTCGTACTTCAAGGGAAAATTATTTCCGTCTATTCCAACCTAACTTATTGTTGAGCTAACAATTCAAGGCTTTAATTCGATATTGCGTACATTTCTCGTACACTTCCACGATGATGAAATAACGTAATAACCTGCATCTTAAAAAAATCGGACACTACTGTTGGTCAACAAAAAGAAAACCAGCATTCTGATCAGCTCCTCAAAATAAGCGTCCCAGAACCGCTATTTTCCTTCTACATTCCTGGTTTACGAGATTATACATCACGCCAGTGACCAACATTCAGGTATGTGTGCAACTCTATGCATTCGCCAGTGACCAGCTTCGTACTTTTTGGGAAAAATATTTCCGTCCATTCCAACCTAACTTATTGTTGAGCTAACAATTCAAGGCTTTAATTCGATATTGCGTACATTTCTCTAACACTTCCACGATGATGAAATAACGTAATAACCTGCATCTTAAAAAAATCGAACACTACTGTTGGTCAACAAAAAGAAAACCATCATTCTGATCAGCTCCTCAAAATAAGCGTCCCAGAACAGCTATTTTCCCTCTACATTATGTTGTACGCTAATGAGTATTTCGTCGCCTGGTAGTACTTTTGAATAAGCAGATGGGTGATGGTTATACAATTATATGCCCCCGATTGAATTGTCAAACTGACATTTGTCATCCAAATTTAACACTTTCATGATGATTATAGAACGTAATAACCAGTAGTCTGAAAAAATCTAACACTACAGTTGGTCAACAAAAAGAAATCCACCAATCTGATCATCTCCTCAAAATAAGCGCCCCAGAACCGCCATTTTCCCTTTGCTTCATGTTGTACGCTAATGAGTATTTCGTCGCCTGGTAGTACTTTTGAAGAAGCATACGTGTGATGGGCATACAATTATATGCTCCCGATTGAATTGTCAAACTGACATTTCTCTTCCAAATCTAACATTTCCATGATGATTATAGAACGTAGTAACCTGCATCCTGAAAAAATCGAACACTTCTGTTGGTCTACAAAAAGAAATCCAGCATTCTGATCAGCTGCTAAAAATAGGCGTCCCTGAACCGCTATTTTCCCTCTACATTCCTGGTTCACGAGATTGTACAACACGCCAGTGACCAACATTCAGGTATGTGTGCAATTCAATGTATTCGCCAGTGACCAGCTTCGTACTTCAAGAGAAAAATATTTCCGTCCATTGCAACCTAACTTATTGTTGAGCCAGCAATTCTTGGCTTTAGTTCGATATTGCGTACATTTCTCTAACACTTCCATTATGATGATGGAACATTTTAACCTGCAACCTGATAAAATCGAACACTACTCCTTGTCACCAAAAAGAAATCAAGCATACTGATCAGCTCATCAAAATAAACGTCCAAGACCCGCTATTTTCCCTCTACTTCATGTTGTACGCTAATGAGTATTTCGTCGCCTGGAAGTACTTTTGAAGAAGCATATGGGTGATGGGTATACAATTTTATGCCCTCGATTGAAATGTCAAACTGACATTCCTCTTCCAAATTTAACACTTCCATGATGATTATAGAACGTAATAACCTGCAGTCTGAAAAAATCGAACACCACAGTTGGTCAACAAAAAGAAATCCACCATTCTGATCATCTCCTTAAAATAAGCGCCCCAAAACCGCAATTTTCCCTCTACTATGACTCAATTTTTATTTTCACTCCCAATGCATTGGCCAGTGATCAGCTTCGTACTTGAAGGGAAAAATATTTCTCTCCATTCCACCCTAACTTATTGTTGAGCCAGCAATTCATGCCTTAATTCGATATTGCGTACATTTCTCTAACTTTTCCATTATGATGATGGAACTTAGTAACCTGCATCCTGAAAAAATCGAACACTACTCTTGGTCAACAATAAGAAATCAAGCATTCTGATCAGCTCTTCAAAATTAGCGTCACAGAACCGCTATTTTCACTCTACATCATGTTGTACGCTAATGAGTATTTCGTCGCCTGGTAGTACTAATGAATAAGCATATGGATGATGGGTGTACAATTATATGCCCCCGATTGAATTGTCAATCTGACATTTCTCTTCCAAATCTAACACTTCCATGATGATTATAGAACGTAGTGACCTGCATTCTGAAAAAATCGAACACTACTGTTGGTCAAAAAAAAGAATTCCAGCATTCAGATCAGCTCCTAAAGATAAGCGCCCCAGAACCGCCATTTTCCCTCTACTTCATGTTGTACCCTAATAAGTATTTCGTCGCCTGGAAGTACTTTTGAAGAAGCATATGGGTGATGGGTATACAATTTTATGCCCTCGATTGAATTGTCAAACTGAATTTCCTCTTCCAAATATAACACTTCCATGATGATTATAGAACGTAATAACCTGCATCCTGAAAAAATGGATTGTACAACACGCCAGTGACCAACATTCACGTATGTGTGCAATTCAATGTATTCGCCAGTGACCAGCTTCGTACTTCAAGGGAAAAATATTTCCGTCCATTGCAACCTAAGTTTATGTTGAGCCAGCATTTCATGGCTTTAGTTCGATATTGCGTACATTTCTCTAACACTTCCATTATGATGACGGAACATTTTAACCTGCAACCTGAAAAAATCGAACACTACTCTTGGTCACCAAAAAGAAATCAAGCATTCTGATAAGCTCTTCAAAATAAGCGTCCCAGAACTGCTATTTTCCCTCTACTTCATATTCTACGCTAATGAGTATTTCGTCGCCTGATAGTACTTTTGAGGAAGCATATAGGTGATGGGTATACAATTATATGACCCAGATTCAATTGTCATACTGACATTTCCCAACCAAATTTAACAATTCCATGATGATTATAGAACGTTGTATCCTGCAGTCTGAAAAAATCGAACACTACTGTTGGTCAACAAAAAGAAATCCAGCATTCTGATCATCTCCTCAAATAAAGCGCCCCAAAACCGCCATTTTCCCTCTACTTTATGTTGTACCCTAATAAGTATTTCGTCGCCTGGAAGTACTTTTGAAGAAGCATATGGGTGATGGGTATACAATTTTTTGCCCACGATTGAATTGTCAAACTGACATTCCTCTTCCAAATTTAACACTTCCATGATGATTAAAGAACGTAATAACCTGCATCGGATGTACGCTGGCTAACTTCCTGGAAGATGTCGAAGTGCGGATGGCCTCAAGAAGTGTATCGCAGGAAGAGGTTTTTCGAGGATTCGACGATTTGTTAACTGGCACGGCGAAAATATGGTTTAGAGCCAAGAGGCAAGGATTCTCTTCGTGGCAAGAGCTGGTGCGAGGATTGAAGAAAACTTTTCAGGATCCTGACTACGACGACCGGCTCATGGAAGAAATACGCCGACGAACTCAGGGGTCTGACGAGGTTCCATCATTGTTCATAGCCAAGATGACAAGTTTGTTTAATCGGTTAAAAACTCCTCTGACAGAAGAACGAAAGCTGCAAATACTAGAGAAAAATATTAAGGGCGACCATCTACCTCACCTCGCGCAGGCTACCTATGCATCGGTGGAAGAATTGGAATCAGTTCTCTGCAACCTGGAGATATGGAATCAGAGAGCTGCAAGATATAGGGAGCCGCCAGCTAAAGGTCTACTCGAACCCGCATTGGGTCATCGAACCTGGAAACCGCTACCACAGGTGTCAGCTATTCGAGAAACCGGAACTCAGGAGGTACCGGAAAGATGAACGTCGGCGTACCGAGGTCCCGTTGGTTGGAACTGTGGGCAGACAGGACACTTGACAAGAACATGCAGCCGTCCGAAGACACAATTTTGTGGAAGTTGTGGGCTACAAAAAGTCAGCACACAAGAATGTACTCACTGTGGGCCAAACCAGAAGAAAGCGGGAAACGGACCAAAGGGGTCGGCGCAGACCACCGCACCGGCTCCTCAGAACACAGCCGCCCGAGATTAACCAGAGAAGATACAGAATGGTTGGACTGGGTGGAGGTGGTCAGGAATATGTTCTGTTACGGGATGTCACATAGATTAAGCCAGCCAAGCCTTGAAGATCGAAGACCTTTTCTTCAAGTGAGATTGTTGGGTATCTCAGTTAGTGGATTACTTGACTCGGGCTCAACGAGGACAGTAATCAACGACAGGTTGTGGAAAAGGTTAGCCCCCTTAGGAATCAACCTTCAGCCATCGGATAACCAACAGATAACCCTAGCAAATGGAAGGACTTGCGCTGTAGAAGGCTTTGCAGTGGTGCCTTTCGAACTGAATGGGGCAGTTAAGATTTTGAATGTCCTAGTTGTACCATCTCTGAGTGTGGAATTGATACTGGGAATTGACTTCTGGAGGGAAATGTCACTTGTGGTGGACATAGCTAAGGCTACCTATAAGTCAGGGGATCCGGCCCTAGCCTGTGTATCTACAGATACTGGAGTCATCAGCCACGAGAGACTAACGAGCAAGCAGAGAGAAGAACTGCGAGCAGTCACCAAGAAGTTCCGAGAAGCATCACCACCTCATCTGGGCTGTACGGATCGGGTGGAACATATCATCGACACGGGAGATCAACCCCCACTGAAACAGCGATACTACCCAGTGTCTCCCTTTATTCAAGAGGCCATAAATAAGGAACTTGATGCGATGCTGGAGGATGGGATAGTGGAACCATCAAGTAGCGGGTGGTCATCACCAGTGGTCATGGTAAAGAAGAAGGATGGGAAGTACCGCTTTTGCGTGGATTATCGGGCAGTGAACAAAGTCACCAAGCGAGACGCATACCCTTTACCGTATGTGTCTGCAATATTAGACCGGTTACGAAACGGTAGGTATCTCTCCTCCTTGGACATCAAGAGCGCATATTGGCAGATCCCTGTGGAGAAGAATAGCAGAGAGCGCACGGCCTTCACCGTACCGCATAGAGGGTTGTACCAATTTCGCCGCATGCCGTTTGGTCTGCATAATGCCCCTGCCACATGGCAAAGGCTTATAGATAATACATTAGGACCCACGCTAGAACCATACGTCTTCGCATACTTGGATGACATCATTATCGTCACACCTACTTTTCAGAAGCATCGAGAAGTATTAGAAGATGTTCTCGAGCGGTTAAGAGCGGCTGGCCTGACATTATCATGGGAAAAGTGTCAGTTTTGTAGGAGCGAACTTCGCTACTTAGGATATATAGTAAACGAGGATGGCCTCGGGGTAGACCCAGAAAAGGTGTCCGCTATTCTGAACTTCCCTAGACCTACAACTGCAAAACAGGTAAGGCGGTTTATAGGGTTAGCAAGTTGGTACAGGAGATTCGTGCCCAACTTTTCAACTTTAGTCTCTCCGTTAACGGATTTGCTAAAGAAAAACAAGAAGTTTGTGTGGGAAGACCGGCAGGAAAGAGCACTACAGGAGCTACAAAATCGACTGGTCTCAGCGCCAATACTCACCTGCCCCGACTTCGAGCGCCCATTTGTCCTCCAGACTGACGCATCGACTACAGGTCTGGGAGCTATTCTCAATCAGAATTTCGAAGACGGTGAGAAAGCCATTGCTTATGCCAGCCGAACACTGACAAATGCGGAGAAGAAGTTTTCAGCAACGGAACTAGAATGTTTAAGCGTGCTGTGGGCAATTAAGAAATTTAGGCCATACCTAGAGGGCATGAAGTTCACGGTCATCACAGATCACAGGTCTCTAAGGTGGCTAATGGCGTTGAAAGATCCCAGTGGTAGGCTAGGAAGGTGGGCTCTGCAGTTACAGGAACACGAGTTTGAAATCGTACATCGTGCCGGGAAGTTGAATAAGGCGGCTGACGCACTCCCTATAGTGAACGAGGGGTTACTCAGCGCTATTACAGACTCTTCTAGGCGTGATGCCTGGTATGAAAAGATGAAAGTCGAAGTAGAAGCATTCCCCGAAAAGTACCCCTTATGGAATCTAGACAGTGGAGTACTTCGGAAATATGTCAAGGACGCCAAGGATTTCTTAGAATCAGAAGACCCCTGGAAGTTGGTCATCCCAAAATATCAGCGGATGGAGGTATTGAAGGAATGCCACGATAATCCGACGGCGGGGCACCTAGGGATTTTCAAGACTAAGGGGAGGATATCGCAGAGATACTATTGGCCAGGCATGACGAGCGATGTGGCACGGTACGTTAGGCGTTGTTCTACCTGCATGGCGAATAAGCCAGAGCAGCAGAAACCTGCTGGGTATTATGGGGGACAACGCAAAGTTTCGCAGCCATGGGAAGTCGTCACCATGGATATTATGGGTCCACTGCCCAGGAGTTCTCAGCAACACAGATACATTCTAGTGGTTTGCGACTATTTTACGAAATATGTGCTACTTCACCCATTGAGGCAGGCCACCTCAAAGGCTATAGCGAAATTTGTGGAAGACCAAGTTTTTTTAGTGTTTGGAGCACCAAAGGTCGCTATAACCGATAATGGCTCCCAGTTCCTGAGTAAGGAGTTTACGAAATTATTAGAGAACTACGCGGTAAAGGCAGTTCGGACACCCTACTACCATCCGCAGAGCAACCCCACCGAGAGAGTAAACCGCGTCGTTAAGACAGCCATCAGGGCATACATCAGCGATAACCAGAAACATTGGGATAAAATGCTGCAGAAAATAGCATTCGCTTTAAGGACTGCAAAACATGAGAGTACGGGGTATACACCCGTGTATTTGAATTTTGGGGGAGAACTACAGGTATGCAAAGACAACGCCCAGCAGAATTTAACCAACCCAGAGGAAATGGACGTCGCGGCAAGAGAGGTATTCGCCCAAAAATTTAACAAGGTAAAATATTTGTGGAGTGAGGTAGTGAAGAATCTGACCTACGCCTATGAGAAAGCCAAGCGAACCTACAACCTGAGAAGAAGAGAAGTGAGTTATGCACCGGGACAGGTTGTATGGAAGAGGGAGTTTGTCTTGTCTGACGCCTCTGAAGATTTTTCCAGTAAGTTAGCGCCGAAATACAAGAAGTGTACGGTGTTACAGAAGTTATCCAACACCGCTTACGAATTAGGAGATGAAAATGGCCGGAAGTTAGGAATCTGGCACCCAAAGGATATGAAGCCGCAACCAGAAGCTTGATAAATTGTAGAACACAGCACCCAGCAACCTACTCAGGCCTTAGCCCCTGAACTTACCCTTCAAATTATCTTCTTTTTTTATCCTTATCTTATTTTATTTAAATCGTACTTATTATATTCCTTTACTATTATATTCCTTTATTTGTTTAATATATTTATTTATCCTTGCCTGTCTGTTCTTTCTTCAGGAAGGAGAGGGAATGTTACGATGTAACAGCTTCTCAAAACGAAAACAATTCTGGCAGTATGACTATAGTTATTTCTAAATTTTTTTCTATCTATTTAGTTAGGGTTAGGGAAAATTTAGGATTAAGAAAATGAGTCCAGGAAATTTGTTCAAGAGAAATGAAGAATGTATGGCTGATAAATTATATTGAGAAGAGCACAGGGTTGTGTGAAGAGGGCAGCGGAAAAAAGACAAGCGACGAGAGGATCATATGGGGTTAGAGACTGATGCGATCTGAATTCAGAAAAAAAGGAGGAAAAAATAGGTATACCTTGTCTTGGAGAAAGGAGAGAAGAATTTAAATAAAAGGAAGTAGTCAGGCGGATTTCGCTCTTCCCTCTGCAATCTCTATAGAATAAATTGCCGAGTGAAGAACTATTCGTATCTCGGAGGGCAGAAGGAAAGTAATGGTCATCTAAGAAGAAGACTGGAGAAAGGACAACGACGACCAGGCCTGGTAATATACTACGTAAGTGTGGAACTTAATTTTGAATCGGGAATATTTTTTTAGGAGTGTTAGATATAATTTTGGTTATTGGATTAATTTTATTAGCTCAAGCTGCGGATGTAATTTCTTCTAAGTTAGTATTAATTAGTACATTCGTTTTTTTTGTAAAGGAACTTTTCCGTCTTCTAGTTCAATTATAACCTTAATTCAGAAGTTTTTTTATTTATTCCAGTTGTTATTTTATTTTGCTGTGCAATCACATTATAAGCATAGCTGGCATTCATTAATTATTGCTACATTAGTGTAGCCGTATAATTAGAGTATCGGCCTATAGAGTCGCACAACGCAGGATCGCTAACCTAAGAGCGGTTACTAGGTAATTACTTTTTTTTTTTTAATTCTAATTTTACTTATTTTGTTATTTTTCTTTTTTCTTAGTATTATTAGTAGTCATCATATTTCCTCTTCCTTGTCTCCCCTTTTCTCCTTACCCGTCTCCACTGAGCTTGCCTTGTCCAGAGGTATTTGTAGAGGTGACGTAACAACTGTTGGTCAACAAAAAGAAAACCAGCATTCTGATCAGCTCCTCAAAATAAGCGTCCCAGAACCGCTATTTTCCCTCTACTATGTCCCAATTTTTAATATCCCTCCCTATACATTCGCCAGTGACCAGCTTGGTACTTCAAGGGAAAATATTTCCGTCCATTCCAACCTAACTTATTGTTGAGCTAACAATTCAAGGCTTTAATTCGATATTGCCTACATTTCTCTAACACTTCCACGATGATGATAGAACGTAGTAACCTGCATCCTGAAAAAATCGAACACTACTTTTGGTCAACAAAAAGAAATCAAGCATTCTGATCAGCTCTTCAAAATTAGCGTCACAGAACCGCTATTTTCACTCTACATCATGTTGTACGCTAATGAGTATTTCGTCGCCTGGTAGTACTAATGAATAAGCATATGGATAATGGGTGTACAATTATATGCCCCCGATTGAATTGTCAATGTGACATTTCTCTTCCAAATCTAACAATTCCATGATGATTATAGAACGTAGTGACCTGCATTCTGAAAAAATCGAACACTACTGTTGGTCAACAAAAAGAAATCCAGCATTCTGATCATCTCCTCAAATAAAGCGCCCCAAAACCGCCATTTTCCCTCTACTTTATGTTGTACCCTAATAAGTATTTCGTCGCCTGGAAGTACTTTTGAAGAAGCATATGGGTGATGGGTATACAATTTTTTGCCCACGATTGAATTGTCAAACTGACATTCCTCTTCCAAATTTAACACTTCCATGATGATTAAAGAACGTAATAACCTGCATCGTGAAAAAATCGAACACTACTGTTGGACAAAAAAAAGAATTCCAGCATTCAGATCAGCTCCTCAAAATAAACGACCCAGAACCGCCATTTTCCCTCTACATCATGTTGTACCCTAATGAGTATTTCGTCGCCTGGTAGTACTTTTGAAGAAGCATATGGGTGATGGGTATACAATTTTTTGCCCACGATTGAATTGTCAAACTGACATTCCTCTTCCAAATTTAACACTTCCATGATGATTATAGAACGTAATAACTTGCATCCGGAAAAAATGGAACACTACTGTTGGTCAACCAAAAGAAATCCAGCATTCTGATCAGCTCTTGAAATAAAGAGCCCCAGAAACGCCATTTTCCCTCTACATTCCTGGTTTACGAGATTTTACATCACGCCAGTGACCGACATTCAGGTATGTGTGCCACTCAATGCATTCGCCAGTGATCAGCTTCGTACTTCAAGGGAAAAATATTTCCATCCATTCCACCCTAACTTATTGTTGAGCCAGCAATTCATGCCTTAATTCGATATTGCGTACATTTCTCTAACACTTCCATTATGATGACGGAACATTTTAACCTGCAACCTGAAAAAATCGAACACTACTCTTGGTCACCAAAAAGAAATCAAGCATTCTGATCAGCTCTTCAAAATAAGCGTCCCAGAACCGCTATTTTCCCTCTACTTCATATTCTACGCTAATGAGTATTTCGTCGCCTGATAGTACTTTTGAAGAAGCATATGGGTGATGGGTATACAATTTTTTGCCCACGATTGAATTGTCAAACTGACATTCCTCTTCCAAATTTAACACTTCCATGATGATTATAGAACGTAATAACCTGCATCCTGAAAAAATGGAACACTACTGTTGGTCAACCAAAAGAAATCCAGCAATCTGATCAGCACTTGAAATAAAGAGCCCCAGAAACGCCATTTTCCCTCTACATTCCTGGTTTACGAGATTTTACATCACCCAGTGACCGACATTCAGGTATGTGTGCCACTCAATGCATTCGCCAGTGATCAGCTTCGTACTTCAAGGGAAAAATATTTCCATCCTTTCCACCCTAACTTATTGTTGAGCCAGCAATTCATGCCTTAATTCGATATTGCGTACATTTCTCTAACACTTCCATTATGATGACGGAACATTTTAACCTGCAACCTGAAAAAATCGAACACTACTCTTGGTCACCAAAAAGAAATCAAGCATTCTGATCAGCTCTTCAAAATAAGCGTCCCAGAACCGCTATTTTCCCTCTACTTCATATTCTACGCTAATGAGTATTTCGTCGCCTGATAGTACTTTTGAAGAAGCATATAGGTGATGGGTATACAATTATATGACCCAGATTCAATTGTCATACTGACATTTCCCATCCAAATTTAACAATTCCATGATGATTATAGAACGTTGTATCCTGCAGTCTGAAAAAATCGAACACTACTGTTGGTCAACAAAAAGAAATCCAGCATTCTGATCATCTCCTCAAATTAAGCGCCCCAAAACCGCCATTTTCCCTCTACTTCATGTTGTACCCTAATAAGTATTTCGTCGCCTGGAAGTACTTTTGAAGAAGCATATGGGTGTTGGGTATACAATTTTTTGTCCACGATTGAATTGTCAAACTGACATTCCTCTTCCAAATTTAACACTTCCATGATGATTATAGAACGTAAAATCCTGCATCCTGAAAAAATCGAACACTACTGTTGGTCAACAAAAAGAAATCTAGCATTCTGATCAGCTCCTCAAAATAGGCGTCCGAGTACCGCCATTTTCCCTCTACTATGTCTCAATTTTTATTTTCCCTCCCAATGCTTTTGCCAGTGACCAGCTTCGTACTTCAAGGGAAAAATATTTCCGTCTATTCCAACCTAACTTATTGTTGAGCTAACAATTCAAGGCTTTAATTCGATATTGCGTACATTTCTCTAACACTTCCACGATGATGAAATAACGTAATAACCTGCATCTTAAAAAAATCGAACACTACTGTTGGTCAACAAAAAGAAAACCAGCATTCTGATCAGCTCCTCAAAATAAGCGTCCCAGAACCGCTATTTTCCCTCTACTTTCCTGGTTTACGAGATTATACATCACGCCAGTGACCAACATTCAGGTATGTGTGCAACAATATGCATTCGCCAGTGACCAGCTTCGTACTTTAAGGGAAAAATATTTCCGTCCATTCCAACCTAACTTATTGTTGAGCTAACAATTCAAGGCTTTAATTCGATATTGCGTACATTTCTCTAACACTTCCACGATGATGAAATAACGTAATAACTTGCATCTTAAAAAAATCGAACACTACTGTTGGTCAACAAAAAGAAAACCAGCATTCTGATCAGCTCCTCAAAATAAGCGCCCCAGAACCGCCATTTTCCCATTACTACATGTTGTACGCTAATGAGTATTTCGTCGCCTGGTAGTACTTTTGAAGAAGCATATGGGTGATGGGCATACAATTATATGCTCCCGATTGAATTGTCAAACTGACATTTCTCTTCCAAATCTAACACTTCCATGATGATTATAGAACGTAGTAACCTGCATCCTGAAAAAATCGAACACTTCTGTTGGTCTACAAAAAGAAATCCAGCATTCTGATCAGCTGCTAAAAATAGGCGTCCCAGAACCGCCATTTTCCCTCTACATTCCTGGTTCACGAGATTGTACAACACGCCAGTGACCAACATTCAGGTATGTGTGCAATTCAATGTATTCGCCAGTGACTAGCTTCGTACTTCAAGGGAAAAATATTTCCGTCCATTGCAACCTAACTTATTGTTGAGCCAGCATTTCATGGCTTTAGTTCGATATTGCGTACATTTCTCTAACACTTCCATTATGATGATGGAACATTTTAACCTGCAACCTGAAAAAATCGAACACTACTCTTGGTCACCAAAAAGAAATCAAGCATTCTGATCAGCTCTTCAAAATAAGCGTCCCAGAACCGCTATTTTCCCTCTACTTCATATTGTACGCTAATGATTATTTCGTCGCCTAATAGTACTTTTGAAGAAGCATATAGGTGATGGGTATACAATTATATGACCCAGATTCAATTGTCATACTGACATTTCCCATCCAAATTTAACAATTCCATGATGATTATAGAACGTTGTATCCTGCAGTCTGAAAAAATCGAACACTACTGTTGGTCAACAAAAAGAAATCCAGCATTCTGATCAGCTCCTCAAATAAAGCGCCCCAAAACCGCCATTTTCCCTTTACTACATGTTGTACGCTAATGAGTATTTCGTCATCTGGTATTGCTTATGAAGAAGCATATGGGTGATAGGCAAACCATTATATGCCCCCGATTGAATTGTCAAACTGACATTACTCTTCCAAATTTAACACTTCCATGATGATTAAAGAACGTAAAAACCTGCATCCAGAAAAAATCGAACACTACTGTTGGTCAACCAAAAGAAATCCAGCATTCTGATCAGCTCTTGAAATAAAGAGCCCCAGAAACGCAATTTTCCCTCTATATTCCTGGTTTACGAGATCTTACATCACGCCAGTGACCGACATTCAGGTATGGGTGCCACTCAATGCATTCGCCAGTGATCAGCATCGTACTTCAAGGGAAAAATATTTCTATCCATTCCACCCTAACTTATTGTTGAGCCAGCAATTAATGCCTTAATTCGATATTGCGTACATTTCTCTAACACTTCCATTATGATGATGGAACGTAGTAACCTGCATCCTGAAAAAATCGAACACTCCTCTTGGTCAACAAAAAGAAATCAAGCATTCTGATCAGCTCTTAAAAATAAGCGTCCTAGAACCGCTATTCTCACTCTACTTCATGTTGTACACTAATGAGTATTTCGTCGCCTGGAAGTACTTTTGAAGAAGCATATGGGTGATGGGTGTACAATTTTATGCCCTCCATTGAATTGTCAAACTGAATTTCCTCTACCAAATTTAACTCATCCATGATGATTATAGAACGTAATAACCTGCATCCTGAAAAATCGAACACTACTGTTGGTCAACCAAAAGAAATCCAGCAATCTGATCAGCTCTTGAAATAAAGAGCCCCAGAAACGCCATTTTCCCTCTACATTCCTGGTTTACGAGATTTTACATCACCCAGTGACCGACATTCAGGTATGTGTGCCACTCAATGCATTCGCCAGTGATCAGCTTCGTACTTCAAGGGAAAAATATTTCCATCCATTCCACCCTAACTTATTGTTGAGCCAGCAATTCATGCCTTAATTCGATATTGCGTACATTTCTCTAACACTTCCATTATGATGACGGAACATTTTAACCTGCAACCTGAAAAAATCGAACACTACTCTTGGTCACCAAAAAGAAATCAAGCATTCTGATCAGCTCTTCAAAATAAGCGTCCCAGAACCGCTATTTTCCCTCTACTTCATATTCTACGCTAATGAGTATTTCGTCGCCTGATAGTACTTTTGAAGAAGCATATAGGTGATGGGTATACAATTATATGACCCAGATTCAATTGTCATACTGACATTTCCCATCCAAATTTAACAATTCCATGATGATTATAGAACGTTGTATCCTGCAGTCTGAAAAAATCGAACACTACTGTTGGTCAACAAAAAGAAATCCAGCATTCTGATCATCTCCTCAAATTAAGCGCCCCAAAACCGCCATTTTCCCTCTACTTCATGTTGTACCCTAATAAGTATTTCGTCGCCTGGAAGTACTTTTGAAGAAGCATATGGGTGTTGGGTATACAATTTTTTGTCCACGATTGAATTGTCAAACTGACATTCCTCTTCCAAATTTAACACTTCCATGATGATTATAGAACGTAAAATCCTGCATCCTGAAAAAATCGAACACTACTGTTGGTCAACAAAAAGAAATCTAGCATTCTGATCAGCTCCTCAAAATAGGCGTCCGAGTACCGCCATTTTCCCTCTACTATGTCTCAATTTTTATTTTCCCTCCCAATGCTTTTGCCAGTGACCAGCTTCGTACTTCAAGGGAAAAATATTTCCGTCTATTCCAACCTAACTTATTGTTGAGCTAACAATTCAAGGCTTTAATTCGATATTGCGTACATTTCTCTAACACTTCCACGATGATGAAATAACGTAATAACCTGCATCTTAAAAAAATCGAACACTACTGTTGGTCAACAAAAAGAAAACCAGCATTCTGATCAGCTCCTCAAAATAAGCGTCCCAGAACCGCTATTTTCCCTCTACTTTCCTGGTTTACGAGATTATACATCACGCCAGTGACCAACATTCAGGTATGTGTGCAACACTATGCATTCGCCAGTGACCAGCTTCGTACTTTAAGGGAAAAATATTTCCGTCCATTCCAACCTAACTTATTGTTGAGCTAACAATTCAAGGCTTTAATTCGATATTGCGTACATTTCTCTAACACTTCCACGATGATGAAATAACGTAATAACCTGCATCTTAAAAAAATCGAACACTACTGTTGGTCAACAAAAAGAAAACCAGCATTCTGATCAGCTCCTCAAAATAAGCGCCCCAGAACCGCCATTTTCCCTTTACTACATGTTGTACGCTAATGAGTATTTCGTCGCCTGGTAGTACTTTTGAAGAAGCATATGGGTGATGGGCATACAATTATATGCTCCCGATTGAATTGTCAAACTGACATTTCTCTTCCAAATCTAACACTTCCATGATGATTATAGAACGTAGTAACCTGCATCCTGAAAAAATCGAACACTTCTGTTGGTCTACAAAAAGAAATCCAGCATTCTGATCAGCTGCTAAAAATAGGCGTCCCAGAACCGCCATTTTCCCTCTACATTCCTGGTTCACGAGATTGTACAACACGCCAGTGACCAACATTCAGGTATGTGTGCAATTCAATGTATTCGCCAGTGACCAGCTTCGTACTTCAAGGGAAAAATATTTCCGTCCATTGCAACCTAACTTATTGTTGAGCCAGCATTTCATGGCTTTAGTTCGATATTGCGTACATTTCTCTAACACTTCAATTATGATGATGGAACATTTTAACCTGCAACCTGAAAAAATCGAACACTACTCTTGGTCACCAAAAAGAAATCAAGCATTCTGATCAGCTCTTCAAAATAAGCGTCCCAGAACCGCTATTTTCCCTCTACTTCATATTGTACGCTAATGAGTATTTCGTCGCCTAATAGTACTTTTGAAGAAGCATATAGGTGATGGGTATACAATTATATGACCCAGATTCAATTGTCATACTGACATTTCCCATCCAAATTTAACAATTCCATGATGATTATAGAACGTTGTATCCTGCAGTCTGAAAAAATCGAACACTACTGTTGGTCAACAAAAAGAAATCCAGCATTCTGATCAGCTCCTCAAATAAAGCGCCCCAAAACCGCCATTTTCCCTTTACTACATGTTGTACGCTAATGAGTATTTCGTCATCTGGTATTGCTTATGAAGAAGCATATGGGTGATAGGCAAACCATTATATGCCCCCGATTGAATTGTCAAACTGACATTACTCTTCCAAATTTAACACTTCCATGATGATTAAAGAACGTAAAAACCTGCATCCAGAAAAAATCGAACACTACTGTTGGTCAACCAAAAGAAATCCAGCATTCTGATCAGCTCTTGAAATAAAGAGCCCCAGAAACGCAATTTTCCCTCTATATTCCTGGTTTACGAGATCTTACATCACGCCAGTGACCGACATTCAGGTATGGGTGCCACTCAATGCATTCGCCAGTGATCAGCATCGTACTTCAAGGGAAAAATATTTCTATCCATTCCACCCTAACTTATTGTTGAGCCAGCAATTAATGCCTTAATTCGATATTGCGTACATTTCTCTAACACTTCCATTATGATGATGGAACGTAGTAACCTGCATCCTGAAAAAATCGAACACTCCTCTTGGTCAACAAAAAGAAATCAAGCATTCTGATCAGCTCTTAAAAATAAGCGTCCTAGAACCGCTATTCTCACTCTACTTCATGTTGTACACTAATGAGTATTTCGTCGCCTGGAAGTACTTTTGAAGAAGCATATGGGTGATGGGTGTACAATTTTATGCCCTCCATTGAATTGTCAAACTGAATTTCCTCTACCAAATTTAACTCATCCATGATGATTATAGAACGTAATAACCTGCATCCTGAAAAAATCGAACACTACTGTTGGTCAACCAAAAGAAATCCAGCATTCTGATCAGCTCTTGAAATAAAGAGCCCCAGAAACGCCATTTTCCCTCTACATTCCTGGTTTACGAGATTTTACATCACGCCAGTGACCGACATTCAGGTATGTGTGCCACTCAATGTATTCGCCAGTGATCAGCTTCGTACTTCAAGGGAAAAATATTTCCATCCATTCCACCCTAACTTATTGTTGAGCCACCAATTCATGCCTTAATTCGATATTGCGTACATTTCTCTAACACTTCCATTATGATGATGGAACGTAGTAACCAGCATCCTGAAAAAATCGAACACTAGTCTTGGTCAACAAAAAAAAATGAAGCATTCTGATCAGCTATTCAAAATAAGAGTCCTAGAACCGCCATTCTCTCTCTACTTCATGTTGTACACTAATGAGTATTTCGTCGCCTGTTATTACTTTTGAAGTAGCATAAGGGTGATGGGTATACAATTAGATGCCCCCGATTGAATTGTCAAGATGACATTTCTCATCCAAATTTAACACTTCCATGATGATTAAAGAACGTAGTAACCTGCAGTCTGAAAAAATCGAACACAACTGTTGGTCAACAAAAAGAAACCCAGCATTCTGATGAGCTCCAAAAATAAAGCGTCCCTGAACCGCCATTATCCCTCTACTATGACTCAATTTTTATTTTCACTCCCAATGCATTCGTCAGTGACAAGCTTCGTACTTCAAGGGAAAAATATTTCCGTCCATTCCAACCTAACTTATTGTTGAGCTAACAATTCAAACCTTTAATTCGATATAGCGTACATTACTCTAACACTTCCACGATGATGATAGAACGTAGTAACCGGCATCTTAAAAAAATCGAACATTACTGTTGGTCAACAAAAAGAAAACCAGCATTCTGATCAGCTCCTCAAAATAAGCGTCCCAGAACCGCTATTTTCCCTCTACATTATGTTGTACGCTAATGAGTATTTCGTCGCCTGGTAGTACTTTTGAAGAAGCATATGGGTGATGGGTATACAATTATATGCCCGCGATTGAATTGTCAAACTCACATTTGTCATCCAAATTTAACACTTCCATGATGATTATAGTACGTAATATTCTGTATCCTGAAAAAATCGAACACTACTGGTGGTCAACAAAAAGAAATCTAGCATTCTAATCAGCTCCTCAAAATAAGCGTCCTAGAACCGCTATTTTAGAACCTAGTAACCTGCATCGTGAAAAACTCAAACACTACTGTTGGTCAACAAAAAAAAAAGGAGCATTCTGATAAGCTCCTCAAAATAGGCGTCCGAGTACCGCCATTTTCCCTCTACTATGTCTCAATTTTTATTTTCTCTCCCAATGCTTTTGCCAGTGACCAGCTTCGTACTTCAAGGGAAAAATATTTCCATCCATTCCACCCTAACTTATTGTTGAGCCAGCAATTCATGCCTAAATTCGATATTGCGTACATTTCCCTAACACTTCCATTATGATGATAGAACGTAGTAACCTGCATCCTGAAAAAATCGAACACTAGTCTTGGTCAACAAAAAGAAATCCAGCATTCTGATCATCTCCTCAAAATAAGCGCCCCAGAACCGCAATTTTCCCTCTACTATGACTCAATTTTTATTTTCACTCCCAATGCATTCGTCAGTGACCAGCTACGTACTTCAAGGGAAAAATATTTCCGTCCATTCCAACCTAACTTATTGTTGAGCTAACAATTCAAGGCTTTAATTCGATATAGCGTACATTTCTCTAACACTTCCACGATGATGATAGAACGTAGTAACCTGCAACCTGAAAAAATCGAACACTACTGTTGGTCAAAAAAAAGAAATGCAGCATTCAGATCGGCTCCTCAAAATAAGCGCCCCAGAACCGCCATTTTCCCTCTAATTCTTGTTGTACCATAATGAGTATTTCGTCGCCTCGTAGTACTTTTGAAGGAGCATATGGGTGATAGGTATACAATTATATGCCCCCAATTGAATTGTCAAACTGACATTCCTCTTCCAAATTTAACACTTCCATGATGATTATAGAAAGTAATATCCTGCATCCTGAAAAAATCGAACACTACTGTTGGTCAACAAAAAGAAATCTAGCATTCTGAACAGCTCTTGAAATAAAGAGACCCAGAAACGCCATTTTCCCTCTACATTCCTGGTTTTCGAGATTTACATCACACCAGTGACCAACATTCAGGTATGTGTGCCCCTCAATACATTCGCCAGTGATCAGCTTCGTACCTCAAGTTAAAAATATTTCCATCCATTCCACCCTAACTTATTGTTGAGCCAGCAATTCATGCCTTAATTCGATATTGCGTACATTTATCTAACACTTCCATTATGATGATGGAACGTAGTAACCTGCATCGTGAAAAACTCAAACACTACTGTTGGTCAACAAAATGAAAACCAGCATTCTGATCAGCTTCTCAAAATAGGCGTCCGAGTACCCCCATTTTCCCTCTACTATGTCTCAATTTTTATTTTCTCTCCCAATGCTTTTGCCAGTGACCAGCTTCGTACTTCAAGGGAAAAATATTTCCGTCTATTCCAACCTAACTTATTGTTGAGCTAACAATTCATGCCTTAATTCGATATTGCGTACATTTCTCTAACACTTCCATTATGATGATGGAACGTAGTAACCTGCATCGTGAAAAACTCAAACACTACTGTTGGTCAACAAAAAGAAATCCAGCATTCTGATCAACTCCTCAACATAGGCGTCCCAGAACCGCTAATTTCCCTCTACACCATGTTGTACGCTAATGAGTATTTCGTCGCCTGGTAGTACTTTTGAATAAGCATATGGATGATGGGTATACAATTATATGCCCCCAATTGAATGGTCAATCTGACATTTCTCTTCCAAATCTAACACTTCCGTGATGATTATAGAACGTAGTAACCTGCATCCTGAAAAAATCGAACACTACTGTTGGTCAAAAAAAAGAATTCCAGCATTCAGATCAGCTCCTCAAGATAAGCGCCCCAGAACCGCTATTTTCCCGCTACTTCATGTTGTACCCTAATAAGTATTTCGTCGCCTGGAAGTACTTTTGAAGAAGCATATGGCTGATGGGTATACAATTTTATGCCCTCGATTGAATTGTCAAACTGACATTCCTCTTCCAAATTTAACACTTCCATGATGATTATAAAACGTAATAACCTACATCCTGAAAAAATCGAACACTACTGTTGGTCAACCAAAAGAAATCCAGCATTCTGATCAGCTCTTGAAATAAAGAGCCCCAGAAACGCCATTTTCCCTCTACATTCCTGGTTTACGTGATTTTACATCACGCCAGTGACCGACATTCAGGTATGTGTGCCACTGAATGCATTCGCCAGTGATCAGCTTCGTACTTCAAGGGAAAAATATTTCCATCCATTCCACCCTAACTTGTTGTTGAGCCAGCAATTCATGCCTTAATTCGATATTGCGTACATTTCCCTAACACTTCAATTATAATGATAGAACGTAGTAACCTGCATCCTGAAAAAATCGAACACTACTGTTGGTCAACAAAAAGAAATCTAGCATTCTGATCAGCTCCTCAAAATAAGCGACCCAGAACCGCTATTTTAGAACCTAGTAACCTGCAACGTGGAAAACTCAAATACTACTGTTGGTCAACAAAAAGAAAAACAGCATTCTGATCAGCTCCTCAAAATAGGCGTCCGAGTACCGCCTTTCTTCCTCTACTATGTCTCAATTTTTATTTTCCCTCCCAATGCTTTTGCCAGTGACCAGCTTCGTACTTCATGAGAAAATATTTCCGTCTATTCCAACCTAACTTATTGTTGTGCTAACAATTCAAGGCTTTAATTCGATATTGCGTACATTTCTCTAACACTTCCACGATGATGAAATAACGTAATAACCTGCATCTTAAAAAAATCGAACACTACTGTTGGTCAACAAAAAAAAAACCAGGATTCTGATCAGCTCCTCAAAAAAAGCGTCCCACAATCGCTACTTTACCTCTACATTCCTGGTTTACGAGATTATACATCACGCCAGTGACCAACATTCAGGTATGTGTGCAACTCTATGCATTCGCCAGTGACCAGCTTCGTACTTCAAGGGAAAATTATTTCCGTCCATTGCAACCTAACTTATTGTTGAGCTAACAATTCAAGGCTTTAATTCGATATAGCGTACATTTCTCTAACACTTCCATTATGATGATGGAACGTAGTAACGTGCATCCTGAAAAAATCGAACACTACTCTTGGTCAACAAAATTAGGTTGCAATGGACGGAAATAATTTTCCCTTGAAGTACGAAGCTGGTCACTGGCGAATGCATAGAGTTGCACACATACCTGAATGTTGGTCACTGGCGTGATGTATAATCTCGTAAACCAGGAATGTAGCGGTAAAGTAGTGGGACGCTTATTTTGAGGAGCTGATCAGAATCCTGGTTTTTTTTTTGTTGACCAACAGTAGTGTTCGATTTTTTTAAGATGCAGGTTATTACGTTATTTCATCATCGTGGAAGTGTTAGAGAAATGTACGCAATATCGAATTAAAGCCTTGAATTGTTAGCACAACAATAAGTTAGGTTGGAATAGACGGAAATATTTTCTCATGAAGTACGAAGCTGGTCACTGGCAAAAGCATTGGGAGGGAAAATAAAAATTGAGACATAGTAGAGGAAGAAAGGCGGTACTCGGACGCCTATTTTGAGGAGCTGATCAGAATGCTGTTTTTCTTTTTGTTGACCAACAGTAGTATTTGAGTTTTCCACGATGCAGGTTACTAGGTTCTAAAATAGCGGTTCTGGGTCGCTTATTTTGAGGAGCTGATCAGAATGCTAGATTTCTTTTTGTTGACCAACAATAGTATTCGATTTCTTCAGGCTGCAGATTATTACGTTCTATAATCATCATGGAAGTGTTAAATTTGGAAGAGTAATGTCAGTTTGACAATTCAATCGGGGGCATATAATTGTATGCCTATCACCCATATGCTTCTTCAAAAGCAATACCAGCCGACGAAATACTCATTAGCGTGCAACATGTAGTAAAGGGAAAATGGCGGTTCTGGGGCGCTTATTTTGAAGAGCTGATCAAAATGCTTGATTGCTTTTTGTTGACCAAGAGTAGTTTTCGATTTTTTCAGGATGCACGTTACTACGTTCCATCATCATAATGGAAGTGTTAGAGAAATGTACGCTATATCGCATTAAAGCCTTGAATTGTTAGCTCAACAATAAGTTAGGTTGGAATAGACGGAAATATTTTTCCCTTGATGTACGAAGCTGGTCACTGGCAAAAGCATTGGGAGGGAAAATAAGAATTGAGACATAGTAGTGGGAAAATGGCGGTACTCGGACGCCTATTTTGAGGAGCTGATCAGAATGCTGTTTTTCTTTTTGTTGACCAACAGTAGTGTTTGAGTTTTCCACGATGCAGGTTACTAGGTTCTAAAATAGCGGTTCTGGGACGCTTATTTTGAGAAGCTGATCAGAATGCTAGATTTCTTTTTGTTGACCAACAGTAGTGTTCGATTTTTTCAGGATGCAGGTTACTACGTTCTATCATCATAATTGAAGTGTTAGGGAAATGTACGCAATATCGAATTAAAGCCATGAATGCTGGCTCAACAATAAGTTAGGTTGGAATGGACGGAAATTTTTTTCCCTTGAACTACAAAGCTGGTCACTGGCGAATACATTGAATTGCACACATACCTGAATGTTGGTCACTGGCGTGTTGTACAATCTCGTGAACCAGGAATGTAGAGGGATAATAGCGGTTTTGACACGCCTATTTTTAGCAGCTGATCAGAATGCTGGATTTCTTTTTCTAGACCAACAGAAGTGTTCGATTTTTTTCAGGATGCAGGTTACTACGTTCTATAATCATCATGGAAGTGTTAGATTTGGAAGAGAAATGTCAGTTTGACAATTAAATCGGGGGCATATAATTGTATGCCTATCACCCATATGCTTCTTCAAAAGCAATACCAGTCGACGAAATACTCATTAGCGTACAAGATGTAGTAAAGGGAAAATGGCGGTTCTGGGGCGCTTATTTTGAGAAGATGATCAGATTGGTGGATTTCTTTTTGTTGACCAACTGTAGTGTTCGATTTTTTCAGACTACTTGTTATTACGTTCTATAATCATCATGGAAGTGTTAAATTTGGATGACAAATGTCAGTTTGTCAATTCAATCGGGGGCATATAATTGTATACCCATCACCCTTATGCTTATTCAAAAGTACTACCAGGTGACGAAATACTCATTAGCGTACAACATGATGTAGAGGGAAAATGGCGGTTCTGGGACGCTTTTTTTGAGGAGCCGATCAAAATGCAGGATTTCTTTTTGTTGGCCAACAATAGTATTCGATTCTCTTCAGGCTGTAGGTTACTCAGTTCTATAATCATCATAGAAGTGTTATATTTGGAAAAGAAATGTCAGTAGAGAGAAAATGGCGGTTCATGGACGCTTTTTTTGAGTAGACGATCAGAATACAGGATTTCTATTTGTTGACCAACAATAGTATTCGATTTTTTTCAGGATGCATGTTACTAGTTCTATCATCATCATGGAAGTGTTAGAGAAATGTACGCAATATCGAATTAAAGCCATGAATGCTGGCTCAACAATAAGTTAGGTTGGAATGGACGGAAATTTTTTTCCCTTGAACTACAAAGCTGGTCACTGGCGAATACATTGAATTGCACACATACCTGAATGTTGGTCACTGGCGTGTTGTACAATCTCGTGAACCAGGAATGTAGAGGGATAATAGCGGTTTTGAGACGCCTATTTTTAGCAGCTGATCAGAATGCTGGATTTCTTTTTCTAGACCAACAGAAGTGTTCGATTTTTTTCAGGATGCAGGTTACTACGTTCTATAATCATCATGGAAGTGTTAGATTTGGAAGAGAAATGTCAGTTTGACAATTAAATCGGGGGCATATAATTGTATGCCTATCACCCATATGCTTCTTCAAAAGCAATACCAGTCGACGAAATACTCATTAGCGTACAAGATGTAGTAAAGGGAAAATGGCGGTTCTGGGGCGCTTATTTTGAGAAGATGATCAGATTGGTGGATTTCTTTTTGTTGACCAACTGTAGTGTTCGATTTTTTCAGACTACTTGTTATTACGTTCTATAATCATCATGGAAGTGTTAAATTTGGATGACAAATGTCAGTTTGTCAATTCAATCGGGGGCATATAATTGTATACCCATCACCCTTATGCTTATTCAAAAGTACTACCAGGCGACGAAATACTCATTAGCGTACAACATGATGTAGAGGGAAAATGGCGGTTCTGGGACGCCTATTTTGAGGAGCTGATGAGAATGCTGGTTTTCTTTTTGTTGACCAACAGTAGTGTTCGATTTTTTTAAGATGCAGGTTATTACGTTATTTCATCATCGTGGAATTGTTAGAGAAATGTACGCAATATCGAATTAAAGCCAGGAATTGCTGGCTCAACAATAAGTTAGGTTGGAATGGATGGAAATATTTTTCCCTTGAAGTACGAAGCTGATCACTGGCGAATGCATTGAGGGGCACACATACCTGAATGTTGGTCACTGGTGTGATGTAAAATCTCGAAAACCAGGAATGTAGAGAGAAAATGGCGGATCATGGACGCTTTATTTGAGTAGACGATCAGAATGCAGGATTTCTTGTTGTTGACCAACAATAGTATTCGATTTCTTCAGGCTGCAGATTACTATGTTTTATGATCATCATGGAAGTGTTAAATTTGGAAGAGGAATGTCAGTTTGACAATTCAATCGGGGGCATATAATTGTATACACATCACCCATATGCTTCTTCAAAAGTACTACCAGGCGACAAAATACTCATTAGGGTACAACAAGAAGTAGAGGGAAAATGGCGGTTCTGGGCCGCTTATTTTGAGGAGCCGATCTGAATGCTGCATTTTTTTTTTTTTTGACCAAGAGTTGTGTTCGATTTTTTCAGGATGCAGGTTACTACGTTCTATCATCATCGTGGAAGTGTTAGAGAATTGTACGCTATATCGAATTAAAGCCTTGAATTGTTAGCTCAACAATAAGTTAGGTTGGAATGGACGGAAATATTTTTCCCTTGAAGTACGAAGTAGTAGAATGAAAATGGCGGTTCTGGGACGCTATTTTTGAGGAGCCGATCAAAATGCAGAATTTCTTTTTGTTGGCCAACAATAGTATTCGATTCTCTTCAGGCTGTAGGTTACTCAGTTCTATAATCATCATAGAAGTGTTATATTTGGAAAAGAAATGTCAGTAGAGAGAAAATGGCGGTTCATGGACGCTTTTTTTGAGTAGACGATCAGAATACAGGATTTCTATTTGTTGACCAACAATAGTATTCGATTTTTTTCAGGATGCATGTTACTAGTTCTATCATCATCATGGAAGTGTTAGAGAAATGTACGCAATATCGAATTAAAGCCATGAATGCTGGCTCAACAATAAGTTAGGTTGGAATGGACGGAAATTTTTTTCCCTTGAACTACAAAGCTGGTCACTGGCGAATACATTGAATTGCACACATACCTGAATGTTGGTCACTGGCGTGTTGTACAATCTCGTGAACCAGGAATGTAGAGGGATAATAGCGGTTTTGAGACGCCTATTTTTAGCAGCTGATCAGAATGCTGGATTTCTTTTTCTAGACCAACAGAAGTGTTCGATTTTTTTCAGGATGCAGGTTACTACGTTCTATAATCATCATGGAAGTGTTAGATTTGGAAGAGAAATGTCAGTTTGACAATTAAATCGGGGGCATATAATTGTATGCCTATCACCCATATGCTTCTTCAAAAGCAATACCAGTCGACGAAATACTCATTAGCGTACAAGATGTAGTAAAGGGAAAATGGCGGTTCTGGGGCGCTTATTTTGAGAAGATGATCAGATTGGTGGATTTCTTTTTGTTGACCAACTGTAGTGTTCGATTTTTTCAGACTACTTGTTATTACGTTCTATAATCATCATGGAAGTGTTAAATTTGGATGACAAATGTCAGTTTGTCAATTCAATCGGGGGCATATAATTGTATACCCATCACCCTTATGCTTATTCAAAAGTACTACCAGGCGACGAAATACTCATTAGCGTACAACATGATGTAGAGGGAAAATGGCGGTTCTGGGACGCCTATTTTGAGGAGCTGATGAGAATGCTGGTTTTCTTTTTGTTGACCAACAGTAGTGTTCGATTTTTTTAAGATGCAGGTTATTACGTTATTTCATCATCGTGGAATTGTTAGAGAAATGTACGCAATATCGAATTAAAGCCAGGAATTGCTGGCTCAACAATAAGTTAGGTTGGAATGGATGGAAATATTTTTCCCTTGAAGTATGAAGCTGATCACTGGCGAATGCATTGAGGGGCACACATACCTGAATGTTGGTCACTGGTGTGATGTAAAATCTCGAAAACCAGGAATGTAGAGAGAAAATGGCGGATCATGGACGCTTTATTTGAGTAGACGATCAGAATGCAGGATTTCTTGTTGTTGACCAACAATAGTATTCGATTTCTTCAGGCTGCAGATTACTATGTTTTATGATCATCATGGAAGTGTTAAATTTGGAAGAGGAATGTCAGTTTGACAATTCAATCGGGGGCATATAATTGTATACACATCACCCATATGCTTCTTCAAAAGTACTACCAGGCGACAAAATACTCATTAGGGTACAACAAGAAGTAGAGGGAAAATGGCGGTTCTGGGCCGCTTATTTTGAGGAGCCGATCTGAATGCTGCATTTTTTTTTTTTTGACCAAGAGTTGTGTTCGATTTTTTCAGGATGCAGGTTACTACGTTCTATCATCATCGTGGAAGTGTTAGAGAATTGTACGCTATATCGAATTAAAGCCTTGAATTGTTAGCTCAACAATAAGTTAGGTTGGAATGGACGGAAATATTTTTCCCTTGAAGTACGAAGTAGTAGAATGAAAATGGCGGTTCTGGGACGCTATTTTTGAGGAGCCGATCAAAATGCAGAATTTCTTTTTGTTGGCCAACAGTAGTATTCGATTCTCTTTAGGCTGTAGGTTACTACGTTCTATAATCATCATGGAAGTGTTATATTTGGGAAAGAAATGTCAGTAGAGGGAAAATGGCGGTTCTGGGACGCTTTTTTTGAGGAGCCGATCAAAATGCAGGATTTCTTTTTGTTGGCCAACAATAGTATTCGATTCTCTTCAGGCTGTAGGTTACTCAGTTCTATAATCATCATAGAAGTGTTATATTTGGAAAAGAAATGTCAGTAGAGGGAAAATGGCGGTTCTGGGACGCTTTTTTTGAGGAGCCGATCAAAATGCAGGATTTCTTTTTGTTGGCCAACAATAGTATTCGATTCTCTTCAGGCTGTAGGTTACTCAGTTCTATAATCATCATAGAAGTGTTATATTTGGAAAAGAAATGTCAGTAGAGAGAAAATGGCGGTTCATGGACGCCTATTTTGAGGAGCTGATGAGAATGCTGGTTTTCTTTTTGTTGACCAACAGTAGTGTTCGATTTTTTTAAGATGCAGGTTATTACGTTATTTCATCATCGTGGAATTGTTAGAGAAATGTACGCAATATCGAATTAAAGCCAGGAATTGCTGGCTCAACAATAAGTTAGGTTGGAATGGATGGAAATATTTTTCCCTTGAAGTACGAAGCTGATCACTGGCGAATGCATTGAGGGGCACACATACCTGAATGTTGGTCACTGGTGTGATGTAAAATCTCGAAAACCAGGAATGTAGAGAGAAAATGGCGGATCATGGACGCTTTATTTGAGTAGACGATCAGAATGCAGGATTTCTTGTTGTTGACCAACAATAGTATTCGATTTCTTCAGGCTGCAGATTACTATGTTTTATGATCATCATGGAAGTGTTAAATTTTGAAGAGGAATGTCAGTTTGACAATTCAATCGGGGGCATATAATTGTATACACATCACCCATATGCTTCTTCAAAAGTACTACCAGGCGACAAAATACTCATTAGGGTACAACAAGAAGTAGAGGGAAAATGGCGGTTCTGGGCCGCTTATTTTGAGGAGCCGATCTGAATGCTGCATTTTTTTTTTTTTGACCAAGAGTTGTGTTCGATTTTTTCAGGATGCAGGTTACTACGTTCTATCATCATCGTGGAAGTGTTAGAGAATTGTACGCTATATCGAATTAAAGCCTTGAATTGTTAGCTCAACAATAAGTTAGGTTGGAATGGACGGAAATATTTTTCCCTTGAAGTACGAAGTAGTAGAATGAAAATGGCGGTTCTGGGACGCTATTTTTGAGGAGCCGATCAAAATGCAGAATTTCTTTTTGTTGGCCAACAGTAGTATTCGATTCTCTTTAGGCTGTAGGTTACTACGTTCTATAATCATCATGGAAGTGTTATATTTGGGAAAGAAATGTCAGTAGAGGGAAAATGGCGGTTCTGGGACGCTTTTTTTGAGGAGCCGATCAAAATGCAGGATTTCTTTTTGTTGGCCAACAATAGTATTCGATTCTCTTCAGGCTGTAGGTTACTCAGTTCTATAATCATCATAGAAGTGTTATATTTGGAAAAGAAATGTCAGTAGAGGGAAAATGGCGGTTCTGGGACGCTTTTTTTGAGGAGCCGATCAAAATGCAGGATTTCTTTTTGTTGGCCAACAATAGTATTCGATTCTCTTCAGGCTGTAGGTTACTCAGTTCTATAATCATCATAGAAGTGTTATATTTGGAAAAGAAATGTCAGTAGAGAGAAAATGGCGGTTCATGGACGCCTATTTTGAGGAGCTGATGAGAATGCTGGTTTTCCTTTTGTTGACCAACAGTAGTGTTCGATTTTTTTAAGATGCAGGTTATTACGTTATTTCATCATCGTGGAATTGTTAGAGAAATGTACGCAATATCGAATTAAAGCCAGGAATTGCTGGCTCAACAATAAGTTAGGTTGGAATGGATGGAAATATTTTTCCCTTGAAGTACGAAGCTGATCACTGGCGAATGCATTGAGGGGCACACATACCTGAATGTTGGTCACTGGTGTGATGTAAAATCTCGAAAACCAGGAATGTAGAGAGAAAATGGCGGATCATGGACGCTTTATTTGAGTAGACGATCAGAATGCAGGATTTCTTGTTGTTGACCAACAATAGTATTCGATTTCTTCAGGCTGCAGATTACTATGTTTTATGATCATCATGGAAGTGTTAAATTTGGAAGAGGAATGTCAGTTTGACAATTCAATCGGGGGCATATAATTGTATACACATCACCCATATGCTTCTTCAAAAGTACTACCAGGCGACAAAATACTCATTAGGGTACAACAAGAAGTAGAGGGAAAATGGCGGTTCTGGGCCGCTTATTTTGAGGAGCCGATCTGAATGCTGCATTTTTTTTTTTTTGACCAAGAGTTGTGTTCGATTTTTTCAGGATGCAGGTTACTACGTTCTATCATCATCGTGGAAGTGTTAGAGAATTGTACGCTATATCGAATTAAAGCCTTGAATTGTTAGCTCAACAATAAGTTAGGTTGGAATGGACGGAAATATTTTTCCCTTGAAGTACGAAGTAGTAGAATGAAAATGGCGGTTCTGGGACGCTATTTTTGAGGAGCCGATCAAAATGCAGAATTTCTTTTTGTTGGCCAACAGTAGTATTCGATTCTCTTTAGGCTGTAGGTTACTACGTTCTATAATCATCATGGAAGTGTTATATTTGGGAAAGAAATGTCAGTAGAGAGAAAATGGCGGTTCATGGACGCTTTTTTTGAGTAGACGATCAGAATTCACGATTTCTATTTGTTGACCAACAATAGTATTCGATTTCTTCAGGCTGCAGTTTACTATGTTTTATCATCATCATGGAAGTGTTATATTTGAAAGAGAATTGTCAGTTTGGCAATTCAATCGAGTGCATAGAATTGCGTTTCTATCAGTTATCATTTTTTTCAAAACTAGTACCAGTCGACGAAGTACACATTAGAGCACAACATCAAGATCTATATAGGCTACCTAGTCAAAGTTTGCACTACTTGGAAGGTAAGTTTTTAAAAGAAAGACGGCTCTGCAGTTCCTGTCGCATCCAAATGACCATTAATGCTTTTCATTTCTATTTGATATTATATGCTACGTAGTAGAGGGAAAATGGCGGTTCTGGGACGCTTTTTTTGAGGAGCCGATCAAAATGCAGGATTTCTTTTTGTTGGCCAACAATAGTATTCGATTCTCTTCAGGCTGTAGGTTACTCAGTTCTATAATCATCATAGAAGTGTTATATTTGGAAAAGAAATGTCAGTAGAGAGAAAATGGCGGTTCATGGACGCTTTTTTTGAGTAGACGATCAGAATACAGGATTTCTATTTGTTGACCAACAATAGTATTCGATTTTTTTCAGGATGCATGTTACTAGTTCTATCATCATCATGGAAGTGTTAGAGAAATGTACGCAATATCGAATTAAAGCCATGAATGCTGGCTCAACAATAAGTTAGGTTGGAATGGACGGAAATTTTTTTCCCTTGAACTACAAAGCTGGTCACTGGCGAATACATTGAATTGCACACATACCTGAATGTTGGTCACTGGCGTGTTGTACAATCTCGTGAACCAGGAATGTAGAGGGATAATAGCGGTTTTGACACGCCTATTTTTAGCAGCTGATCAGAATGCTGGATTTCTTTTTCTAGACCAACAGAAGTGTTCGATTTTTTTCAGGATGCAGGTTACTACGTTCTATAATCATCATGGAAGTGTTAGATTTGGAAGAGAAATGTCAGTTTGACAATTAAATCGGGGGCATATAATTGTATGCCTATCACCCATATGCTTCTTCAAAAGCAATACCAGTCGACGAAATACTCATTAGCGTACAAGATGTAGTAGAGGGAAAATGGCGGTTCTGGGACGCTTTTTTTGAGGAGCCGATCAAAATGCAGGATTTCTTTTTGTTGGCCAACAATAGTATTCGATTCTCTTCAGGCTGTAGGTTACTCAGTTCTATAATCATCATAGAAGTGTTATATTTGGAAAAGAAATGTCAGTAGAGAGAAAATGGCGGATCATGGACGCTTTATTTGAGTAGACGATCAGAATGCAGGATTTCTTGTTGTTGACCAACAATAGTATTCGATTTCTTCAGGCTGCAGATTACTATGTTTTATGATCATCATGGAAGTGTTAAATTTGGAAGAGGAATGTCAGTTTGACAATTCAATCGGGGGCATATAATTGTATACACATCACCCATATGCTTCTTCAAAAGTACTACCAGGCGACAAAATACTCATTAGGGTACAACAAGAAGTAGAGGGAAAATGGCGGTTCTGGGCCGCTTATTTTGAGGAGCCGATCTGAATGCTGCATTTTTTTTTTTTTTGACCAAGAGTTGTGTTCGATTTTTTCAGGATGCAGGTTACTACGTTCTATCATCATCGTGGAAGTGTTAGAGAATTGTACGCTATATCGAATTAAAGCCTTGAATTGTTAGCTCAACAATAAGTTAGGTTGGAATGGACGGAAATATTTTTCCCTTGAAGTACGAAGTAGTAGAATGAAAATGGCGGTTCTGGGACGCTATTTTTGAGGAGCCGATCAAAATGCAGAATTTCTTTTTGTTGGCCAACAGTAGTATTCGATTCTCTTTAGGCTGTAGGTTACTACGTTCTATAATCATCATGGAAGTGTTATATTTGGGAAAGAAATGTCAGTAGAGAGAAAATGGCGGTTCATGGACGCTTTTTTTGAGTAGACGATCAGAATTCACGATTTCTATTTGTTGACCAACAATAGTATTCGATTTCTTCAGGCTGCAGTTTACTATGTTTTATCATCATCATGGAAGTGTTATATTTGAAAGAGAATTGTCAGTTTGGCAATTCAATCGAGTGCATAGAATTGCGTTTCTATCAGTTATCATTTTTTTCAAAACTAGTACCAGTCGACGAAGTACACATTAGAGCACAACATCAAGATCTATATAGGCTACCTAGTCAAAGTTTGCACTACTTGGAAGGTAAGTTTTTAAAAGAAAGACGGCTCTGCAGTTCCTGTCGCATCCAAATGACCATTAATGCTTTTCATTTCTATTTGATATTATATGCTACGTAGTAGAGGGAAAATGGCGGTTCTGGGACGCTTTTTTTGAGGAGCCGATCAAAATGCAGGATTTCTTTTTGTTGGCCAACAATAGTATTCGATTCTCTTCAGGCTGTAGGTTACTCAGTTCTATAATCATCATAGAAGTGTTATATTTGGAAAAGAAATGTCAGTAGAGAGAAAATGGCGGTTCATGGACGCTTTTTTTGAGTAGACGATCAGAATACAGGATTTCTATTTGTTGACCAACAATAGTATTCGATTTTTTTCAGGATGCATGTTACTAGTTCTATCATCATCATGGAAGTGTTAGAGAAATGTACGCAATATCGAATTAAAGCCATGAATGCTGGCTCAACAATAAGTTAGGTTGGAATGGACGGAAATTTTTTTCCCTTGAACTACAAAGCTGGTCACTGGCGAATACATTGAATTGCACACATACCTGAATGTTGGTCACTGGCGTGTTGTACAATCTCGTGAACCAGGAATGTAGAGGGATAATAGCGGTTTTGAGACGCCTATTTTTAGCAGCTGATCAGAATGCTGGATTTCTTTTTCTAGACCAACAGAAGTGTTCGATTTTTTTCAGGATGCAGGTTACTACGTTCTATAATCATCATGGAAGTGTTAGATTTGGAAGAGAAATGTCAGTTTGACAATTAAATCGGGGGCATATAATTGTATGCCTATCACCCATATGCTTCTTCAAAAGCAATACCAGTCGACGAAATACTCATTAGCGTACAAGATGTAGTAAAGGGAAAATGGCGGTTCTGGGGCGCTTATTTTGAGAAGATGATCAGATTGGTGGATTTCTTTTTGTTGACCAACTGTAGTGTTCGATTTTTTCAGACTACTTGTTATTACGTTCTATAATCATCATGGAAGTGTTAAATTTGGATGACAAATGTCAGTTTGTCAATTCAATCGGGGGCATATAATTGTATACCCATCACCCTTATGCTTATTCAAAAGTACTACCAGGTGACGAAATACTCATTAGCGTACAACATGATGTAGAGGGAAAATGGCGGTTCTGGGACGCCTATTTTGAGGAGCTGATGAGAATGCTGGTTTTCTTTTTGTTGACCAACAGTAGTAGAGGGAAAATGGCGGTTCTGGGACGCTTTTTTTGAGGAGCCGATCAAAATGCAGGATTTCTTTTTGTTGGCCAACAATAGTATTCGATTCTCTTCAGGCTGTAGGTTACTCAGTTCTATAATCATCATAGAAGTGTTATATTTGGAAAAGAAATGTCAGTAGAGAGAAAATGGCGGATCATGGACGCTTTATTTGAGTAGACGATCAGAATGCAGGATTTCTTGTTGTTGACCAACAATAGTATTCGATTTCTTCAGGCTGCAGATTACTATGTTTTATGATCATCATGGAAGTGTTAAATTTGGAAGAGGAATGTCAGTTTGACAATTCAATCGGGGGCATATAATTGTATACACATCACCCATATGCTTCTTCAAAAGTACTACCAGGCGACAAAATACTCATTAGGGTACAACAAGAAGTAGAGGGAAAATGGCGGTTCTGGGCCGCTTATTTTGAGGAGCCGATCTGAATGCTGCATTTTTTTTTTTTTGACCAAGAGTTGTGTTCGATTTTTTCAGGATGCAGGTTACTACGTTCTATCATCATCGTGGAAGTGTTAGAGAATTGTACGCTATATCGAATTAAAGCCTTGAATTGTTAGCTCAACAATAAGTTAGGTTGGAATGGACGGAAATATTTTTCCCTTGAAGTACGAAGTAGTAGAATGAAAATGGCGGTTCTGGGACGCTATTTTTGAGGAGCCGATCAAAATGCAGAATTTCTTTTTGTTGGCCAACAGTAGTATTCGATTCTCTTTAGGCTGTAGGTTACTACGTTCTATAATCATCATGGAAGTGTTATATTTGGGAAAGAAATGTCAGTAGAGAGAAAATGGCGGTTCATGGACGCTTTTTTTGAGTAGACGATCAGAATTCACGATTTCTATTTGTTGACCAACAATAGTATTCGATTTCTTCAGGCTGCAGTTTACTATGTTTTATCATCATCATGGAAGTGTTATATTTGAAAGAGAATTGTCAGTTTGGCAATTCAATCGAGTGCATAGAATTGCGTTTCTATCAGTTATCATTTTTTTCAAAACTAGTACCAGTCGACGAAGTACACATTAGAGCACAACATCAAGATCTATATAGGCTACCTAGTCAAAGTTTGCACTACTTGGAAGGTAAGTTTTTAAAAGAAAGACGGCTCTGCAGTTCCTGTCGCATCCAAATGACCATTAATGCTTTTCATTTCTATTTGATATTATATGCTACGTAGCAGAGGGAAAATGGCGGTTCTGGGACGCTTTTTTTGAGGAGCCGATCAAAATGCAGGATTTCTTTTTGTTGGCCAACAATAGTATTCGATTCTCTTCAGGCTGTAGGTTACTCAGTTCTATAATCATCATAGAAGTGTTATATTTGGAAAAGAAATGTCAGTAGAGAGAAAATGGCGGTTCATGGACGCTTTTTTTGAGTAGACGATCAGAATACAGGATTTCTATTTGTTGACCAACAATAGTATTCGATTTTTTTCAGGATGCATGTTACTAGTTCTATCATCATCATGGAAGTGTTAGAGAAATGTACGCAATATCGAATTAAAGCCATGAATGCTGGCTCAACAATAAGTTAGGTTGGAATGGACGGAAATTTTTTTCCCTTGAACTACAAAGCTGGTCACTGGCGAATACATTGAATTGCACACATACCTGAATGTTGGTCACTGGCGTGTTGTACAATCTCGTGAACCAGGAATGTAGAGGGATAGCGGTTTTGAGACGCCTATTTTTAGCAGCTGATCAGAATGCTGGATTTCTTTTTCTAGACCAACAGAAGTGTTCGATTTTTTTCAGGATGCAGGTTACTACGTTCTATAATCATCGTGGAAGTGTTAGATTTGGAAGAGAAATGTCAGTTTGACAATTAAATCGGGGGCATATAATTGTATGCCTATCACCCATATGCTTCTTCAAAAGCAATACCAGTCGACGAAATACTCATTAGCGTACAAGATGTAGTAAAGGGAAAATGGCGGTTCTGGGGCGCTTATTTTGAGAAGATGATCAGATTGGTGGATTTCTTTTTGTTGACCAACTGTAGTGTTCGATTTTTTCAGACTACTTGTTATTACGTTCTATAATCATCATGGAAGTGTTAAATTTGGATGACAAATGTCAGTTTGTCAATTCAATCGGGGGCATATAATTGTATACCCATCACCCTTATGCTTATTCAAAAGTACTACCAGGTGACGAAATACTCATTAGCGTACAACATGATGTAGAGGGAAAATGGCGGTTCTGGGACGCCTATTTTGAGGAGCTGATGAGAATGCTGGTTTTCTTTTTGTTGACCAACAGTAGTAGAGGGAAAATGGCGGTTCTGGGACGCTTTTTTTGAGGAGCCGATCAAAATGCAGGATTTCTTTTTGTTGGCCAACAATAGTATTCGATTCTCTTCAGGCTGTAGGTTACTCAGTTCTATAATCATCATAGAAGTGTTATATTTGGAAAAGAAATGTCAGTAGAGAGAAAATGGCGGTTCATGGACGCTTTTTTTGAGTAGACGATCAGAATACAGGATTTCTATTTGTTGACCAACAATAGTATTCGATTTTTTTCAGGATGCATGTTACTAGTTCTATCATCATCATGGAAGTGTTAGAGAAATGTACGCAATATCGAATTAAAGCCATGAATGCTGGCTCAACAATAAGTTAGGTTGGAATGGACGGAAATTTTTTTCCCTTGAACTACAAAGCTGGTCACTGGCGAATACATTGAATTGCACACATACCTGAATGTTGGTCACTGGCGTGTTGTACAATCTCGTGAACCAGGAATGTAGAGGGATAATAGCGGTTTTGAGACGCCTATTTTTAGCAGCTGATCAGAATGCTGGATTTCTTTTTCTAGACCAACAGAAGTGTTCGATTTTTTTCAGGATGCAGGTTACTACGTTCTATAATCATCATGGAAGTGTTAGATTTGGAAGAGAAATGTCAGTTTGACAATTAAATCGGGGGCATATAATTGTATGCCTATCACCCATATGCTTCTTCAAAAGCAATACCAGTCGACGAAATACTCATTAGCGTACAAGATGTAGTAAAGGGAAAATGGCGGTTCTGGGGCGCTTATTTTGAGAAGATGATCAGATTGGTGGATTTCTTTTTGTTGACCAACTGTAGTGTTCGATTTTTTCAGACTACTTGTTATTACGTTCTATAATCATCATGGAAGTGTTAAATTTGGATGACAAATGTCAGTTTGTCAATTCAATCGGGGGCATATAATTGTATACCCATCACCCTTATGCTTATTCAAAAGTACTACCAGGCGACGAAATACTCATTAGCGTACAACATGATGTAGAGGGAAAATGGCGGTTCTGGGACGCCTATTTTGAGGAGCTGATGAGAATGCTGGTTTTCTTTTTGTTGACCAACAGTAGTGTTCGATTTTTTTAAGATGCAGGTTATTACGTTATTTCATCATCGTGGAATTGTTAGAGAAATGTACGCAATATCGAATTAAAGCCAGGAATTGCTGGCTCAACAATAAGTTAGGTTGGAATGGATGGAAATATTTTTCCCTTGAAGTACGAAGCTGATCACTGGCGAATGCATTGAGGGGCACACATACCTGAATGTTGGTCACTGGTGTGATGTAAAATCTCGAAAACCAGGAATGTAGAGAGAAAATGGCGGATCATGGACGCTTTATTTGAGTAGACGATCAGAATGCAGGATTTCTTGTTGTTGACCAACAATAGTATTCGATTTCTTCAGGCTGCAGATTACTATGTTTTATGATCATCATGGAAGTGTTAAATTTGGAAGAGGAATGTCAGTTTGACAATTCAATCGGGGGCATATAATTGTATACACATCACCCATATGCTTCTTCAAAAGTACTACCAGGCGACAAAATACTCATTAGGGTACAACAAGAAGTAGAGGGAAAATGGCGGTTCTGGGCCGCTTATTTTGAGGAGCCGATCTGAATGCTGCATTTTTTTTTTTTTGACCAAGAGTTGTGTTCGATTTTTTCAGGATGCAGGTTACTACGTTCTATCATCATCGTGGAAGTGTTAGAGAATTGTACGCTATATCGAATTAAAGCCTTGAATTGTTAGCTCAACAATAAGTTAGGTTGGAATGGACGGAAATATTTTTCCCTTGAAGTACGAAGTAGTAGAATGAAAATGGCGGTTCTGGGACGCTATTTTTGACACTATTATTTTTCAACAATAAGTTAGGTTGGAATGGATGGAAATATTTTTCCCTTGAAGTACGAAGCTGATCACTGGCGAATGCATTGAGGGGCACACATACCTGAAGAGTAGAGGGAAAATGGCGGTTCTGGGACGCTTTTTTTGAGGAGCCGATCAAAATGCAGGATTTCTTTTTGTTGGCCAACAATAGTATTCGATTCTCTTCAGGCTGTAGGTTACTCAGTTCTATAATCATCATAGAAGTGTTATATTTGGAAAAGAAATGTCAGTAGAGAGAAAATGGCGGTTCATGGACGCTTTTTTTGAGTAGACGATCAGAATACAGGATTTCTATTTGTTGACCAACAATAGTATTCGATTTTTTTCAGGATGCATGTTACTAGTTCTATCATCATCATGGAAGTGTTAGAGAAATGTACGCAATATCGAATTAAAGCCATGAATGCTGGCTCAACAATAAGTTAGGTTGGAATGGACGGAAATTTTTTTCCCTTGAACTACAAAGCTGGTCACTGGCGAATACATTGAATTGCACACATACCTGAATGTTGGTCACTGGCGTGTTGTACAATCTCGTGAACCAGGAATGTAGAGGGATAATAGCGGTTTTGAGACGCCTATTTTTAGCAGCTGATCAGAATGCTGGATTTCTTTTTCTAGACCAACAGAAGTGTTCGATTTTTTTCAGGATGCAGGTTACTACGTTCTATAATCATCATGGAAGTGTTAGATTTGGAAGAGAAATGTCAGTTTGACAATTAAATCGGGGGCATATAATTGTATGCCTATCACCCATATGCTTCTTCAAAAGCAATACCAGTCGACGAAATACTCATTAGCGTACAAGATGTAGTAAAGGGAAAATGGCGGTTCTGGGGCGCTTATTTTGAGAAGATGATCAGATTGGTGGATTTCTTTTTGTTGACCAACTGTAGTGTTCGATTTTTTCAGACTACTTGTTATTACGTTCTATAATCATCATGGAAGTGTTAAATTTGGATGACAAATGTCAGTTTGTCAATTCAATCGGGGGCATATAATTGTATACCCATCACCCTTATGCTTATTCAAAAGTACTACCAGGTGACGAAATACTCATTAGCGTACAACATGATGTAGAGGGAAAATGGCGGTTCTGGGACGCCTATTTTGAGGAGCTGATGAGAATGCTGGTTTTCTTTTTGTTGACCAACAGTAGTAGAGGGAAAATGGCGGTTCTGGGACGCTTTTTTTGAGGAGCCGATCAAAATGCAGGATTTCTTTTTGTTGGCCAACAATAGTATTCGATTCTCTTCAGGCTGTAGGTTACTCAGTTCTATAATCATCATAGAAGTGTTATATTTGGAAAAGAAATGTCAGTAGAGAGAAAATGGCGGTTCATGGACGCTTTATTTGAGTAGACGATCAGAATGCAGGATTTCTTGTTGTTGACCAACAATAGTATTCGATTTCTTCAGGCTGCAGATTACTATGTTTTATGATCATCATGGAAGTGTTAAATTTGGAAGAGGAATGTCAGTTTGACAATTCAATCGGGGGCATATAATTGTATACACATCACCCATATGCTTCTTCAAAAGTACTACCAGGCGACAAAATACTCATTAGGGTACAACAAGAAGTAGAGGGAAAATGGCGGTTCTGGGCCGCTTATTTTGAGGAGCCGATCTGAATGCTGCATTTTTTTTTTTTTGACCAAGAGTTGTGTTCGATTTTTTCAGGATGCAGGTTACTACGTTCTATCATCATCGTGGAAGTGTTAGAGAATTGTACGCTATATCGAATTAAAGCCTTGAATTGTTAGCTCAACAATAAGTTAGGTTGGAACGGACGGAAATATTTTTCCCTTGAAGTACGAAGTAGTAGAATGAAAATGGCGGTTCTGGGACGCTATTTTTGAGGAGCCGATCAAAACGCAGAATTTCTTTTTGTTGGCCAACAGTAGTATTCGATTCTCTTTAGGCTGTAGGTTACTACGTTCTATAATCATCATGGAAGTGTTATATTTGGGAAAGAAATGTCAGTAGAGGGAAAATGGCGGTTCTGGGACGCTTTTTTTGAGGAGCCGATCAAAATGCAGGATTTCTTTTTGTTGGCCAACAATAGTATTCGATTCTCTTCAGGCTGTAGGTTACTCAGTTCTATAATCATCATAGAAGTGTTATATTTGGAAAAGAAATGTCAGTAGAGAGAAAATGGCGGTTCATGGACGCTTTATTTGAGTAGACGATCAGAATGCAGGATTTCTTGTTGTTGACCAACAATAGTATTCGATTTCTTCAGGCTGCAGATTACTATGTTTTATGATCATCATGGAAGTGTTAAATTTGGAAGAGGAATGTCAGTTTGACAATTCAATCGGGGGCATATAATTGTATACACATCACCCATATGCTTCTTCAAAAGTACTACCAGGCGACAAAATACTCATTAGGGTACAACAAGAAGTAGAGGGAAAATGGCGGTTCTGGGCCGCTTATTTTGAGGAGCCGATCTGAATGCTGCATTTTTTTTTTTTTGACCAAGAGTTGTGTTCGATTTTTTCAGGATGCAGGTTACTACGTTCTATCATCATCGTGGAAGTGTTAGAGAATTGTACGCTATATCGAATTAAAGCCTTGAATTGTTAGCTCAACAATAAGTTAGGTTGGAACGGACGGAAATATTTTTCCCTTGAAGTACGAAGTAGTAGAGGGAAAATGGCGGTTCTGGGACGCTTTTTTTGAGGAGCCGATCAAAATGCAGGATTTCTTTTTGTTGGCCAACAATAGTATTCGATTCTCTTCAGGCTGTAGGTTACTCAGTTCTATAATCATCATAGAAGTGTTATATTTGGAAAAGAAATGTCAGTAGAGAGAAAATGGCGGTTCATGGACGCTTTTTTTGAGTAGACGATCAGAATACAGGATTTCTATTTGTTGACCAACAATAGTATTCGATTTTTTTCAGGATGCATGTTACTAGTTCTATCATCATCATGGAAGTGTTAGAGAAATGTACGCAATATCGAATTAAAGCCATGAATGCTGGCTCAACAATAAGTTAGGTTGGAATGGACGGAAATTTTTTTCCCTTGAACTACAAAGCTGGTCACTGGCGAATACATTGAATTGCACACATACCTGAATGTTGGTCACTGGCGTGTTGTACAATCTCGTGAACCAGGAATGTAGAGGGATAATAGCGGTTTTGAGACGCCTATTTTTAGCAGCTGATCAGAATGCTGGATTTCTTTTTCTAGACCAACAGAAGTGTTCGATTTTTTTCAGGATGCAGGTTACTACGTTCTATAATCATCATGGAAGTGTTAGATTTGGAAGAGAAATGTCAGTTTGACAATTAAATCGGGGGCATATAATTGTATGCCTATCACCCATATGCTTCTTCAAAAGCAATACCAGTCGACGAAATACTCATTAGCGTACAAGATGTAGTAAAGGGAAAATGGCGGTTCTGGGGCGCTTATTTTGAGAAGATGATCAGATTGGTGGATTTCTTTTTGTTGACCAACTGTAGTGTTCGATTTTTTCAGACTACTTGTTATTACGTTCTATAATCATCATGGAAGTGTTAAATTTGGATGACAAATGTCAGTTTGTCAATTCAATCGGGGGCATATAATTGTATACCCATCACCCTTATGCTTATTCAAAAGTACTACCAGGCGACGAAATACTCATTAGCGTACAACATGATGTAGAGGGAAAATGGCGGTTCTGGGACGCCTATTTTGAGGAGCTGATGAGAATGCTGGTTTTCTTTTTGTTGACCAACAGTAGTGTTCGATTTTTTTAAGATGCAGGTTATTACGTTATTTCATCATCGTGGAATTGTTAGAGAAATGTACGCAATATCGAATTAAAGCCAGGAATTGCTGGCTCAACAATAAGTTAGGTTGGAATGGATGGAAATATTTTTCCCTTGAAGTACGAAGCTGATCACTGGCGAATGCATTGAGGGGCACACATACCTGAATGTTGGTCACTGGTGTGATGTAAAATCTCGAAAACCAGGAATGTAGAGAGAAAATGGCGGATCATGGACGCTTTATTTGAGTAGACGATCAGAATGCAGGATTTCTTGTTGTTGACCAACAATAGTATTCGATTTCTTCAGGCTGCAGATTACTATGTTTTATGATCATCATGGAAGTGTTAAATTTGGAAGAGGAATGTCAGTTTGACAATTCAATCGGGGGCATATAATTGTATACACATCACCCATATGCTTCTTCAAAAGTACTACCAGGCGACAAAATACTCATTAGGGTACAACAAGAAGTAGAGGGAAAATGGCGGTTCTGGGCCGCTTATTTTGAGGAGCCGATCTGAATGCTGCATTTTTTTTTTTTTGACCAAGAGTTGTGTTCGATTTTTTCAGGATGCAGGTTACTACGTTCTATCATCATCGTGGAAGTGTTAGAGAATTGTACGCTATATCGAATTAAAGCCTTGAATTGTTAGCTCAACAATAAGTTAGGTTGGAATGGACGGAAATATTTTTCCCTTGAAGTACGAAGTAGTAGAATGAAAATGGCGGTTCTGGGACGCTATTTTTGAGGAGCCGATCAAAATGCAGAATTTCTTTTTGTTGGCCAACAGTAGTATTCGATTCTCTTTAGGCTGTAGGTTACTACGTTCTATAATCATCATGGAAGTGTTATATTTGGGAAAGAAATGTCAGTAGAGGGAAAATGGCGGTTCTGGGACGCTTTTTTTGAGGAGCCGATCAAAATGCAGGATTTCTTTTTGTTGGCCAACAATAGTATTCGATTCTCTTCAGGCTGTAGGTTACTCAGTTCTATAATCATCATAGAAGTGTTATATTTGGAAAAGAAATGTCAGTAGAGGGAGAATGGCGGTTCTGGGACGCTTTTTTTGAGGAGCCGATCAAAATGCAGGATTTCTTTTTGTTGGCCAACAATAGTATTCGATTCTCTTCAGGCTGTAGGTTACTCAGTTCTATAATCATCATAGAAGTGTTATATTTGGAAAAGAAATGTCAGTAGAGAGAAAATGGCGGTTCATGGACGCCTATTTTGAGGAGCTGATGAGAATGCTGGTTTTCTTTTTGTTGACCAACAGTAGTGTTCGATTTTTTTAAGATGCAGGTTATTACGTTATTTCATCATCGTGGAATTGTTAGAGAAATGTACGCAATATCGAATTAAAGCCAGGAATTGCTGGCTGCTGTAGTAGAGGGAAAATGGCGGTTCTGGGACGCTTTTTTTGAGGAGCCGATCAAAATGCAGGATTTCTTTTTGTTGGCCAACAATAGTATTCGATTCTCTTCAGGCTGTAGGTTACTCAGTTCTATAATCATCATAGAAGTGTTATATTTGGAAAAGAAATGTCAGTAGAGAGAAAATGGCGGTTCATGGACGCTTTTTTTGAGTAGACGATCAGAATACAGGATTTCTATTTGTTGACCAACAATAGTATTCGATTTTTTTCAGGATGCATGTTACTAGTTCTATCATCATCATGGAAGTGTTAGAGAAATGTACGCAATATCGAATTAAAGCCATGAATGCTGGCTCAACAATAAGTTAGGTTGGAATGGACGGAAATTTTTTTCCCTTGAACTACAAAGCTGGTCACTGGCGAATACATTGAATTGCACACATACCTGAATGTTGGTCACTGGCGTGTTGTACAATCTCGTGAACCAGGAATGTAGAGGGATAATAGCGGTTTTGAGACGCCTATTTTTAGCAGCTGATCAGAATGCTGGATTTCTTTTTCTAGACCAACAGAAGTGTTCGATTTTTTTCAGGATGCAGGTTACTACGTTCTATAATCATCATGGAAGTGTTAGATTTGGAAGAGAAATGTCAGTTTGACAATTAAATCGGGGGCATATAATTGTATGCCTATCACCCATATGCTTCTTCAAAAGCAATACCAGTCGACGAAATACTCATTAGCGTACAAGATGTAGTAAAGGGAAAATGGCGGTTCTGGGGCGCTTATTTTGAGAAGATGATCAGATTGGTGGATTTCTTTTTGTTGACCAACTGTAGTGTTCGATTTTTTCAGACTACTTGTTATTACGTTCTATAATCATCATGGAAGTGTTAAATTTGGATGACAAATGTCAGTTTGTCAATTCAATCGGGGGCATATAATTGTATACCCATCACCCTTATGCTTATTCAAAAGTACTACCAGGTGACGAAATACTCATTAGCGTACAACATGATGTAGAGGGAAAATGGCGGTTCTGGGACGCCTATTTTGAGGAGCTGATGAGAATGCTGGTTTTCTTTTTGTTGACCAACAGTAGTAGAGGGAAAATGGCGGTTCTGGGACGCTTTTTTTGAGGAGCCGATCAAAATGCAGGATTTCTTTTTGTTGGCCAACAATAGTATTCGATTCTCTTCAGGCTGTAGGTTACTCAGTTCTATAATCATCATAGAAGTGTTATATTTGGAAAAGAAATGTCAGTAGAGAGAAAATGGCGGTTCATGGACGCTTTATTTGAGTAGACGATCAGAATGCAGGATTTCTTGTTGTTGACCAACAATAGTATTCGATTTCTTCAGGCTGCAGATTACTATGTTTTATGATCATCATGGAAGTGTTAAATTTGGAAGAGGAATGTCAGTTTGACAATTCAATCGGGGGCATATAATTGTATACACATCACCCATATGCTTCTTCAAAAGTACTACCAGGCGACAAAATACTCATTAGGGTACAACAAGAAGTAGAGGGAAAATGGCGGTTCTGGGCCGCTTATTTTGAGTAGCCGATCTGAATGCTGCATTTTTTTTTTTTTGACCAAGAGTTGTGTTCGATTTTTTCAGGATGCAGGTTACTACGTTCTATCATCATCGTGGAAGTGTTAGAGAATTGTACGCTATATCGAATTAAAGCCTTGAATTGTTAGCTCAACAATAAGTTAGGTTGGAACGGACGGAAATATTTTTCCCTTGAAGTACGAAGTAGTAGAATGAAAATGGCGGTTCTGGGACGCTATTTTTGAGGAGCCGATCAAAATGCAGAATTTCTTTTTGTTGGCCAACAGTAGTATTCGATTCTCTTTAGGCTGTAGGTTACTACGTTCTATAATCATCATGGAAGTGTTATATTTGGGAAAGAAATGTCAGTAGAGAGAAAATGGCGGTTCATGGACGCTTTATTTGAGTAGACGATCAGAATGCAGGATTTCTTGTTGTTGACCAACAATAGTATTCGATTTCTTCAGGCTGCAGATTACTATGTTTTATGATCATCATGGAAGTGTTAAATTTGGAAGAGGAATGTCAGTTTGACAATTCAATCGGGGGCATATAATTGTATACACATCACCCATATGCTTCTTCAAAAGTACTACCAGGCGACAAAATACTCATTAGGGTACAACAAGAAGTAGAGGGAAAATGGCGGTTCTGGGACGCTTTTTTTGAGGAGCCGATCAAAATGCAGGATTTCTTTTTGTTGGCCAACAATAGTATTCGATTCTCTTCAGGCTGTAGGTTACTCAGTTCTATAATCATCATAGAAGTGTTATATTTGGAAAAGAAATGTCAGTAGAGAGAAAATGGCGGTTCATGGACGCTTTTTTTGAGTAGACGATCAGAATACAGGATTTCTATTTGTTGACCAACAATAGTATTCGATTTTTTTCAGGATGCATGTTACTAGTTCTATCATCATCATGGAAGTGTTAGAGAAATGTACGCAATATCGAATTAAAGCCATGAATGCTGGCTCAACAATAAGTTAGGTTGGAATGGACAGAAATTTTTTTCCCTTGAACTACAAAGCTGGTCACTGGCGAATACATTGAATTGCACACATACCTGAATGTTGGTCACTGGCGTGTTGTACAATCTCGTGAACCAGGAATGTAGAGGGATAATAGCGGTTTTGAGACGCCTATTTTTAGCAGCTGATCAGAATGCTGGATTTCTTTTTCTAGACCAACAGAAGTGTTCGATTTTTTTCAGGATGCAGGTTACTACGTTCTATAATCATCATGGAAGTGTTAGATTTGGAAGAGAAATGTCAGTTTGACAATTAAATCGGGGGCATATAATTGTATGCCTATCACCCATATGCTTCTTCAAAAGCAATACCAGTCGACGAAATACTCATTAGCGTACAAGATGTAGTAAAGGGAAAATGGCGGTTCTGTGGCGCTTATTTTGAGAAGATGATCAGATTGGTGGATTTCTTTTTGTTGACCAACTGTAGTGTTCGATTTTTTCAGACTACTTGTTATTACGTTCTATAATCATCATGGAAGTGTTAAATTTGGATGACAAATGTCAGTTTGTCAATTCAATCGGGGGCATATAATTGTATACCCATCACCCTTATGCTTATTCAAAAGTACTACCAGGTGACGAAATACTCATTAGCGTACAACATGATGTAGAGGGAAAATGGCGGTTCTGGGACGCCTATTTTGAGGAGCTGATGAGAATGCTGGTTTTCTTTTTGTTGACCAACAGTAGTAGAGGGAAAATGGCGGTTCTGGGACGCTTTTTTTGAGGAGCCGATCAAAATGCAGGATTTCTTTTTGTTGGCCAACAATAGTATTCGATTCTCTTCAGGCTGTAGGTTACTCAGTTCTATAATCATCTTAGAAGTGTTATATTTGGAAAAGAAATGTCAGTAGAGAGAAAATGGCGGTTCATGGACGCTTTATTTGAGTAGACGATCAGAATGCAGGATTTCTTGTTGTTGACCAACAATAGTATTCGATTTCTTCAGGCTGCAGATTACTATGTTTTATGATCATCATGGAAGTGTTAAATTTGGAAGAGGAATGTCAGTTTGACAATTCAATCGGGGGCATATAATTGTATACACATCACCCATATGCTTCTTCAAAAGTACTACCAGGCGACAAAATACTCATTAGGGTACAACAAGAAGTAGAGGGAAAATGGCGGTTCTGGGCCGCTTATTTTGAGGAGCCGATCTGAATGCTGCATTTTTTTTTTTTGACCAAGAGTTGTGTTCGATTTTTTCAGGATGCAGGTTACTACGTTCTATCATCATCGTGGAAGTGTTAGAGAATTGTACGCTATATCGAATTAAAGCCTTGAATTGTTAGCTCAACAATAAGTTAGGTTGGAATGGACGGAAATTTTTTTCCCTTGAAGTACGAAGTAGTAGAATGAAAATGGCGGTTCTGGGACGCTATTTTTGAGGAGCCGATCAAAATGCAGAATTTCTTTTTGTTGGCCAACAGTAGTATTCGATTCTCTTTAGGCTGTAGGTTACTACGTTCTATAATCATCATGGAAGTGTTATATTTGGGAAAGAAATGTCAGTAGAGGGAAAATTGCGGTTCTGGGACGCTTTTTTTGAGGAGCCGATCAAAATGCAGGATTTCTTTTTGTTGGCCAACAATAGTATTCGATTCTCTTCAGGCTGTAGGTTACTCAGTTCTATAATCATCATAGAAGTGTTATATTTGGAAAAGAAATGTCAGTAGAGAGAAAATGGCGGTTCATGGACGCTTTATTTGAGTAGACGATCAGAATGCAGGATTTCTTGTTGTTGACCAACAATAGTATTCGATTTCTTCAGGCTGCAGATTACTATGTTTTATGATCATCATGGAAGTGTTAAATTTGGAAGAGGAATGTCAGTTTGACAATTCAATCGGGGGCATATAATTGTAGAGGGAAAATGGCGGTTCTGGGACGCTTTTTTTGAGGAGCCGATCAAAATGCAGGATTTCTTTTTGTTGGCCAACAATAGTATTCGATTCTCTTCAGGCTGTAGGTTACTCAGTTCTATAATCATCATAGAAGTGTTATATTTGGAAAAGAAATGTCAGTAGAGAGAAAATGGCGGTTCATGGACGCTTTTTTTGAGTAGACGATCAGAATACAGGATTTCTATTTGTTGACCAACAATAGTATTCGATTTTTTTCAGGATGCATGTTACTAGTTCTATCATCATCATGGAAGTGTTAGAGAAATGTACGCAATATCGAATTAAAGCCATGAATGCTGGCTCAACAATAAGTTAGGTTGGAATGGACGGAAATTTTTTTCCCTTGAACTACAAAGCTGGTCACTGGCGAATACATTGAATTGCACACATACCTGAATGTTGGTCACTGGCGTGTTGTACAATCTCGTGAACCAGGAATGTAGAGGGATAATAGCGGTTTTGAGACGCCTATTTTTAGCAGCTGATCAGAATGCTGGATTTCTTTTTCTAGACCAACAGAAGTGTTCGATTTTTTTCAGGATGCAGGTTACTACGTTCTATAATCATCATGGAAGTGTTAGATTTGGAAGAGAAATGTCAGTTTGACAATTAAATCGGGGGCATATAATTGTATGCCTATCACCCATATGCTTCTTCAAAAGCAATACCAGTCGACGAAATACTCATTAGCGTACAAGATGTAGTAAAGGGAAAATGGCGGTTCTGGGGCGCTTATTTTGAGAAGATGATCAGATTGGTGGATTTCTTTTTGTTGACCAACTGTAGTGTTCGATTTTTTCAGACTACTTGTTATTACGTTCTATAATCATCATGGAAGTGTTAAATTTGGATGACAAATGTCAGTTTGTCAATTCAATCGGGGGCATATAATTGTATACCCATCACCCTTATGCTTATTCAAAAGTACTACCAGGTGACGAAATACTCATTAGCGTACAACATGATGTAGAGGGAAAATGGCGGTTCTGGGACGCCTATTTTGAGGAGCTGATGAGAATGCTGGTTTTCTTTTTGTTGACCAACAGTAGTAGAGGGAAAATGGCGGTTCTGGGACGCTTTTTTTGAGGAGCCGATCAAAATGCAGGATTTCTTTTTGTTGGCCAACAATAGTATTCGATTCTCTTCAGGCTGTAGGTTACTCAGTTCTATAATCATCTTAGAAGTGTTATATTTGGAAAAGAAATGTCAGTAGAGAGAAAATGGCGGTTCATGGACGCTTTATTTGAGTAGACGATCAGAATGCAGGATTTCTTGTTGTTGACCAACAATAGTATTCGATTTCTTCAGGCTGCAGATTACTATGTTTTATGATCATCATGGAAGTGTTAAATTTGGAAGAGGAATGTCAGTTTGACAATTCAATCGGGGGCATATAATTGTATACACATCACCCATATGCTTCTTCAAAAGTACTACCAGGCGACAAAATACTCATTAGGGTACAACAAGAAGTAGAGGGAAAATGGCGGTTCTGGGCCGCTTATTTTGAGGAGCCGATCTGAATGCTGCATTTTTTTTTTTTTGACCAAGAGTTGTGTTCGATTTTTTCAGGATGCAGGTTACTACGTTCTATCATCATCGTGGAAGTGTTAGAGAATTGTACGCTATATCGAATTAAAGCCTTGAATTGTTAGCTCAACAATAAGTTAGGTTGGAACGGACGGAAATATTTTTCCCTTGAAGTACGAAGTAGTAGAGGGAAAATGGCGGTTCTGGGACGCTTTTTTTGAGGAGCCGATCAAAATGCAGGATTTCTTTTTGTTGGCCAACAATAGTATTCGATTCTCTTCAGGCTGTAGGTTACTCAGTTCTATAATCATCATAGAAGTGTTATATTTGGAAAAGAAATGTCAGTAGAGAGAAAATGGCGGTTCATGGACGCTTTTTTTGAGTAGACGATCAGAATACAGGATTTCTATTTGTTGACCAACAATAGTATTCGATTTTTTTCAGGATGCATGTTACTAGTTCTATCATCATCATGGAAGTGTTAGAGAAATGTACGCAATATCGAATTAAAGCCATGAATGCTGGCTCAACAATAAGTTAGGTTGGAATGGACAGAAATTTTTTTCCCTTGAACTACAAAGCTGGTCACTGGCGAATACATTGAATTGCACACATACCTGAATGTTGGTCACTGGCGTGTTGTACAATCTCGTGAACCAGGAATGTAGAGGGATAATAGCGGTTTTGAGACGCCTATTTTTAGCAGCTGATCAGAATGCTGGATTTCTTTTTCTAGACCAACAGAAGTGTTCGATTTTTTTCAGGATGCAGGTTACTACGTTCTATAATCATCATGGAAGTGTTAGATTTGGAAGAGAAATGTCAGTTTGACAATTAAATCGGGGGCATATAATTGTATGCCTATCACCCATATGCTTCTTCAAAAGCAATACCAGTCGACGAAATACTCATTAGCGTACAAGATGTAGTAAAGGGAAAATGGCGGTTCTGGGGCGCTTATTTTGAGAAGATGATCAGATTGGTGGATTTCTTTTTGTTGACCAACTGTAGTGTTCGATTTTTTCAGACTACTTGTTATTACGTTCTATAATCATCATGGAAGTGTTAAATTTGGATGACAAATGTCAGTTTGTCAATTCAATCGGGGGCATATAATTGTATACCCATCACCCTTATGCTTATTCAAAAGTACTACCAGGTGACGAAATACTCATTAGCGTACAACATGATGTAGAGGGAAAATGGCGGTTCTGGGACGCCTATTTTGAGGAGCTGATGAGAATGCTGGTTTTCTTTTTGTTGACCAACAGTAGTAGAGGGAAAATGGCGGTTCTGGGACGCTTTTTTTGAGGAGCCGATCAAAATGCAGGATTTCTTTTTGTTGGCCAACAATAGTATTCGATTCTCTTCAGGCTGTAGGTTACTCAGTTCTATAATCATCTTAGAAGTGTTATATTTGGAAAAGAAATGTCAGTAGAGAGAAAATGGCGGTTCATGGACGCTTTATTTGAGTAGACGATCAGAATGCAGGATTTCTTGTTGTTGACCAACAATAGTATTCGATTTCTTCAGGCTGCAGATTACTATGTTTTATGATCATCATGGAAGTGTTAAATTTGGAAGAGGAATGTCAGTTTGACAATTCAATCGGGGGCATATAATTGTATACACATCACCCATATGCTTCTTCAAAAGTACTACCAGGCGACAAAATACTCATTAGGGTACAACAAGAAGTAGAGGGAAAATGGCGGTTCTGGGCCGCTTATTTTGAGGAGCCGATCTGAATGCTGCATTTTTTTTTTTTGACCAAGAGTTGTGTTCGATTTTTTCAGGATGCAGGTTACTACGTTCTATCATCATCGTGGAAGTGTTAGAGAATTGTACGCTATATCGAATTAAAGCCTTGAATTGTTAGCTCAACAATAAGTTAGGTTGGAATGGACGGAAATTTTTTTCCCTTGAAGTACGAAGTAGTAGAATGAAAATGGCGGTTCTGGGACGCTATTTTTGAGGAGCCGATCAAAATGCAGAATTTCTTTTTGTTGGCCAACAGTAGTATTCGATTCTCTTTAGGCTGTAGGTTACTACGTTCTATAATCATCATGGAAGTGTTATATTTGGGAAAGAAATGTCAGTAGAGGGAAAATTGCGGTTCTGGGACGCTTTTTTTGAGGAGCCGATCAAAATGCAGGATTTCTTTTTGTTGGCCAACAATAGTATTCGATTCTCTTCAGGCTGTAGGTTACTCAGTTCTATAATCATCATAGAAGTGTTATATTTGGAAAAGAAATGTCAGTAGAGAGAAAATGGCGGTTCATGGACGCTTTATTTGAGTAGACGATCAGAATGCAGGATTTCTTGTTGTTGACCAACAATAGTATTCGATTTCTTCAGGCTGCAGATTACTATGTTTTATGATCATCATGGAAGTGTTAAATTTGGAAGAGGAATGTCAGTTTGACAATTCAATCGGGGGCATATAATTGTAGAGGGAAAATGGCGGTTCTGGGACGCTTTTTTTGAGGAGCCGATCAAAATGCAGGATTTCTTTTTGTTGGCCAACAATAGTATTCGATTCTCTTCAGGCTGTAGGTTACTCAGTTCTATAATCATCATAGAAGTGTTATATTTGGAAAAGAAATGTCAGTAGAGAGAAAATGGCGGTTCATGGACGCTTTTTTTGAGTAGACGATCAGAATACAGGATTTCTATTTGTTGACCAACAATAGTATTCGATTTTTTTCAGGATGCATGTTACTAGTTCTATCATCATCATGGAAGTGTTAGAGAAATGTACGCAATATCGAATTAAAGCCATGAATGCTGGCTCAACAATAAGTTAGGTTGGAATGGACGGAAATTTTTTTCCCTTGAACTACAAAGCTGGTCACTGGCGAATACATTGAATTGCACACATACCTGAATGTTGGTCACTGGCGTGTTGTACAATCTCGTGAACCAGGAATGTAGAGGGATAATAGCGGTTTTGAGACGCCTATTTTTAGCAGCTGATCAGAATGCTGGATTTCTTTTTCTAGACCAACAGAAGTGTTCGATTTTTTTCAGGATGCAGGTTACTACGTTCTATAATCATCATGGAAGTGTTAGATTTGGAAGAGAAATGTCAGTTTGACAATTAAATCGGGGGCATATAATTGTATGCCTATCACCCATATGCTTCTTCAAAAGCAATACCAGTCGACGAAATACTCATTAGCGTACAAGATGTAGTAAAGGGAAAATGGCGGTTCTGGGGCGCTTATTTTGAGAAGATGATCAGATTGGTGGATTTCTTTTTGTTGACCAACTGTAGTGTTCGATTTTTTCAGACTACTTGTTATTACGTTCTATAATCATCATGGAAGTGTTAAATTTGGATGACAAATGTCAGTTTGTCAATTCAATCGGGGGCATATAATTGTATACCCATCACCCTTATGCTTATTCAAAAGTACTACCAGGTGACGAAATACTCATTAGCGTACAACATGATGTAGAGGGAAAATGGCGGTTCTGGGACGCCTATTTTGAGGAGCTGATGAGAATGCTGGTTTTCTTTTTGTTGACCAACAGTAGTAGAGGGAAAATGGCGGTTCTGGGACGCTTTTTTTGAGGAGCCGATCAAAATGCAGGATTTCTTTTTGTTGGCCAACAATAGTATTCGATTCTCTTCAGGCTGTAGGTTACTCAGTTCTATAATCATCTTAGAAGTGTTATATTTGGAAAAGAAATGTCAGTAGAGAGAAAATGGCGGTTCATGGACGCTTTATTTGAGTAGACGATCAGAATGCAGGATTTCTTGTTGTTGACCAACAATAGTATTCGATTTCTTCAGGCTGCAGATTACTATGTTTTATGATCATCATGGAAGTGTTAAATTTGGAAGAGGAATGTCAGTTTGACAATTCAATCGGGGGCATATAATTGTATACACATCACCCATATGCTTCTTCAAAAGTACTACCAGGCGACAAAATACTCATTAGGGTACAACAAGAAGTAGAGGGAAAATGGCGGTTCTGGGCCGCTTATTTTGAGGAGCCGATCTGAATGCTGCATTTTTTTTTTTTTGACCAAGAGTTGTGTTCGATTTTTTCAGGATGCAGGTTACTACGTTCTATCATCATCGTGGAAGTGTTAGAGAATTGTACGCTATATCGAATTAAAGCCTTGAATTGTTAGCTCAACAATAAGTTAGGTTGGAACGGACGGAAATATTTTTCCCTTGAAGTACGAAGTAGTAGAGGGAAAATGGCGGTTCTGGGACGCTTTTTTTGAGGAGCCGATCAAAATGCAGGATTTCTTTTTGTTGGCCAACAATAGTATTCGATTCTCTTCAGGCTGTAGGTTACTCAGTTCTATAATCATCATAGAAGTGTTATATTTGGAAAAGAAATGTCAGTAGAGAGAAAATGGCGGTTCATGGACGCTTTTTTTGAGTAGACGATCAGAATACAGGATTTCTATTTGTTGACCAACAATAGTATTCGATTTTTTTCAGGATGCATGTTACTAGTTCTATCATCATCATGGAAGTGTTAGAGAAATGTACGCAATATCGAATTAAAGCCATGAATGCTGGCTCAACAATAAGTTAGGTTGGAATGGACGGAAATTTTTTTCCCTTGAACTACAAAGCTGGTCACTGGCGAATACATTGAATTGCACACATACCTGAATGTTGGTCACTGGCGTGTTGTACAATCTCGTGAACCAGGAATGTAGAGGGATAATAGCGGTTTTGAGACGCCTATTTTTAGCAGCTGATCAGAATGCTGGATTTCTTTTTCTAGACCAACAGAAGTGTTCGATTTTTTTCAGGATGCAGGTTACTACGTTCTATAATCATCATGGAAGTGTTAGATTTGGAAGAGAAATGTCAGTTTGACAATTAAATCGGGGGCATATAATTGTATGCCTATCACCCATATGCTTCTTCAAAAGCAATACCAGTCGACGAAATACTCATTAGCGTACAAGATGTAGTAAAGGGAAAATGGCGGTTCTGGGGCGCTTATTTTGAGAAGATGATCAGATTGGTGGATTTCTTTTTGTTGACCAACTGTAGTGTTCGATTTTTTCAGACTACTTGTTATTACGTTCTATAATCATCATGGAAGTGTTAAATTTGGATGACAAATGTCAGTTTGTCAATTCAATCGGGGGCATATAATTGTATACCCATCACCCTTATGCTTATTCAAAAGTACTACCAGGTGACGAAATACTCATTAGCGTACAACATGATGTAGAGGGAAAATGGCGGTTCTGGGACGCCTATTTTGAGGAGCTGATGAGAATGCTGGTTTTCTTTTTGTTGACCAACAGTAGTAGAGGGAAAATGGCGGTTCTGGGACGCTTTTTTTGAGGAGCCGATCAAAATGCAGGATTTCTTTTTGTTGGCCAACAATAGTATTCGATTCTCTTCAGGCTGTAGGTTACTCAGTTCTATAATCATCATAGAAGTGTTATATTTGGAAAAGAAATGTCAGTAGAGAGAAAATGGCGGTTCATGGACGCTTTATTTGAGTAGACGATCAGAATGCAGGATTTCTTGTTGTTGACCAACAATAGTATTCGATTTCTTCAGGCTGCAGATTACTATGTTTTATGATCATCATGGAAGTGTTAAATTTGGAAGAGGAATGTCAGTTTGACAATTCAATCGGGGGCATATAATTGTATACACATCACCCATATGCTTCTTCAAAAGTACTACCAGGCGACAAAATACTCATTAGGGTACAACAAGAAGTAGAGGGAAAATGGCGGTTCTGGGCCGCTTATTTTGAGGAGCCGATCTGAATGCTGCATTTTTTTTTTTTTGACCAAGAGTTGTGTTCGATTTTTTCAGGATGCAGGTTACTACGTTCTATCATCATCGTGGAAGTGTTAGAGAATTGTACGCTATATCGAATTAAAGCCTTGAATTGTTAGCTCAACAATAAGTTAGGTTGGAACGGACGGAAATATTTTTCCCTTGAAGTACGAAGTAGTAGAATGAAAATGGCGGTTCTGGGACGCTATTTTTGAGGAGCCGATCAAAATGCAGAATTTCTTTTTGTTGGCCAACAGTAGTATTCGATTCTCTTTAGGCTGTAGGTTACTACGTTCTATAATCATCATGGAAGTGTTATATTTGGGAAAGAAATGTCAGTAGAGGGAAAATGGCGGTTCTGGGACGCTTTTTTTGAGGAGCCGATCAAAATGCAGGATTTCTTTTTGTTGGCCAACAATAGTATTCGATTCTCTTCAGGCTGTAGGTTACTCAGTTCTATAATCATCATAGAAGTGTTATATTTGGAAAAGAAATGTCAGTAGAGAGAAAATGGCGGTTCATGGACGCTTTATTTGAGTAGACGATCAGAATGCAGGATTTCTTGTTGTTGACCAACAATAGTATTCGATTTCTTCAGGCTGCAGATTACTATGTTTTATGATCATCATGGAAGTGTTAAATTTGGAAGAGGAATGTCAGTTTGACAATTCAATCGGGGGCATATAATTGTATACACATCACCCATATGCTTCTTCAAAAGTACTACCAGGCGACAAAATACTCATTAGGGTACAACAAGAAGTAGAGGGAAAATGGCGGTTCTGGGCCGCTTATTTTGAGGAGCCGATCTGAATGCTGCATTTTTTTTTTTTTGACCAAGAGTTGTGTTCGATTTTTTCAGGATGCAGGTTACTACGTTCTATCATCATCGTGGAAGTGTTAGAGAATTGTACGCTATATCGAATTAAAGCCTTGAATTGTTAGCTCAACAATAAGTTAGGTTGGAACGGACGGAAATATTTTTCCCTTGAAGTACGAAGTAGTAGAGGGAAAATGGCGGTTCTGGGACGCTTTTTTTGAGGAGCCGATCAAAATGCAGGATTTCTTTTTGTTGGCCAACAATAGTATTCGATTCTCTTCAGGCTGTAGGTTACTCAGTTCTATAATCATCATAGAAGTGTTATATTTGGAAAAGAAATGTCAGTAGAGAGAAAATGGCGGTTCATGGACGCTTTTTTTGAGTAGACGATCAGAATACAGGATTTCTATTTGTTGACCAACAATAGTATTCGATTTTTTTCAGGATGCATGTTACTAGTTCTATCATCATCATGGAAGTGTTAGAGAAATGTACGCAATATCGAATTAAAGCCATGAATGCTGGCTCAACAATAAGTTAGGTTGGAATGGACGGAAATTTTTTTCCCTTGAACTACAAAGCTGGTCACTGGCGAATACATTGAATTGCACACATACCTGAATGTTGGTCACTGGCGTGTTGTACAATCTCGTGAACCAGGAATGTAGAGGGATAATAGCGGTTTTGAGACGCCTATTTTTAGCAGCTGATCAGAATGCTGGATTTCTTTTTCTAGACCAACAGAAGTGTTCGATTTTTTTCAGGATGCAGGTTACTACGTTCTATAATCATCATGGAAGTGTTAGATTTGGAAGAGAAATGTCAGTTTGACAATTAAATCGGGGGCATATAATTGTATGCCTATCACCCATATGCTTCTTCAAAAGCAATACCAGTCGACGAAATACTCATTAGCGTACAAGATGTAGTAAAGGGAAAATGGCGGTTCTGGGGCGCTTATTTTGAGAAGATGATCAGATTGGTGGATTTCTTTTTGTTGACCAACTGTAGTGTTCGATTTTTTCAGACTACTTGTTATTACGTTCTATAATCATCATGGAAGTGTTAAATTTGGATGACAAATGTCAGTTTGTCAATTCAATCGGGGGCATATAATTGTATACCCATCACCCTTATGCTTATTCAAAAGTACTACCAGGTGACGAAATACTCATTAGCGTACAACATGATGTAGAGGGAAAATGGCGGTTCTGGGACGCCTATTTTGAGGAGCTGATGAGAATGCTGGTTTTCTTTTTGTTGACCAACAGTAGTAGAGGGAAAATGGCGGTTCTGGGACGCTTTTTTTGAGGAGCCGATCAAAATGCAGGATTTCTTTTTGTTGGCCAACAATAGTATTCGATTCTCTTCAGGCTGTAGGTTACTCAGTTCTATAATCATCATAGAAGTGTTATATTTGGAAAAGAAATGTCAGTAGAGAGAAAATGGCGGTTCATGGACGCTTTATTTGAGTAGACGATCAGAATGCAGGATTTCTTGTTGTTGACCAACAATAGTATTCGATTTCTTCAGGCTGCAGATTACTATGTTTTATGATCATCATGGAAGTGTTAAATTTGGAAGAGGAATGTCAGTTTGACAATTCAATCGGGGGCATATAATTGTATACACATCACCCATATGCTTCTTCAAAAGTACTACCAGGCGACAAAATACTCATTAGGGTACAACAAGAAGTAGAGGGAAAATGGCGGTTCTGGGCCGCTTATTTTGAGGAGCCGATCTGAATGCTGCATTTTTTTTTTTTTGACCAAGAGTTGTGTTCGATTTTTTCAGGATGCAGGTTACTACGTTCTATCATCATCGTGGAAGTGTTAGAGAATTGTACGCTATATCGAATTAAAGCCTTGAATTGTTAGCTCAACAATAAGTTAGGTTGGAACGGACGGAAATATTTTTCCCTTGAAGTACGAAGTAGTAGAATGAAAATGGCGGTTCTGGGACGCTATTTTTGAGGAGCCGATCAAAATGCAGAATTTCTTTTTGTTGGCCAACAGTAGTATTCGATTCTCTTTAGGCTGTAGGTTACTACGTTCTATAATCATCATGGAAGTGTTATATTTGGGAAAGAAATGTCAGTAGAGGGAAAATGGCGGTTCTGGGACGCTTTTTTTGAGGAGCCGATCAAAATGCAGGATTTCTTTTTGTTGGCCAACAATAGTATTCGATTCTCTTCAGGCTGTAGGTTACTCAGTTCTATAATCATCATAGAAGTGTTATATTTGGAAAAGAAATGTCAGTAGAGAGAAAATGGCGGTTCATGGACGCTTTATTTGAGTAGACGATCAGAATGCAGGATTTCTTGTTGTTGACCAACAATAGTATTCTATTTCTTCAGGCTGCAGATTACTATGTTTTATGATCATCATGGAAGTGTTAAATTTGGAAGAGGAATGTCAGTTTGACAATTCAATCGGGGGCATATAATTGTATACACATCACCCATATGCTTCTTCAAAAGTACTACCAGGCGACAAAATACTCATTAGGGTACAACAAGAAGTAGAGGGAAAATGGCGGTTCTGGGCCGCTTATTTTGAGGAGCCGATCTGAATGCTGCATTTTTTTTTTTTTGACCAAGAGTTGTGTTCGATTTTTTCAGGATGCAGGTTACTACGTTCTATCATCATCGTGGAAGTGTTAGAGAATTGTACGCTATATCGAATTAAAGCCTTGAATTGTTAGCTCAACAATAAGTTAGGTTGGAACGGACGGAAATATTTTTCCCTTGATGTACGAAGTAGTAGAGGGAAAATGGCGGTTCTGGGACGCTTTTTTTGAGGAGCCGATCAAAATGCAGGATTTCTTTTTGTTGGCCAACAATAGTATTCGATTCTCTTCAGGCTGTAGGTTACTCAGTTCTATAATCATCATAGAAGTGTTATATTTGGAAAAGAAATGTCAGTAGAGAGAAAATGGCGGTTCATGGACGCTTTTTTTGAGTAGACGATCAGAATACAGGATTTCTATTTGTTGACCAACAATAGTATTCGATTTTTTTCAGGATGCATGTTACTAGTTCTATCATCATCATGGAAGTGTTAGAGAAATGTACGCAATATCGAATTAAAGCCATGAATGCTGGCTCAACAATAAGTTAGGTTGGAATGGACGGAAATTTTTTTCCCTTGAACTACAAAGCTGGTCACTGGCGAATACATTGAATTGCACACATACCTGAATGTTGGTCACTGGCGTGTTGTACAATCTCGTGAACCAGGAATGTAGAGGGATAATAGCGGTTTTGAGACGCCTATTTTTAGCAGCTGATCAGAATGCTGGATTTCTTTTTCTAGACCAACAGAAGTGTTCGATTTTTTTCAGGATGCAGGTTACTACGTTCTATAATCATCATGGAAGTGTTAGATTTGGAAGAGAAATGTCAGTTTGACAATTAAATCGGGGGCATATAATTGTATGCCTATCACCCATATGCTTCTTCAAAAGCAATACCAGTCGACGAAATACTCATTAGCGTACAAGATGTAGTAAAGGGAAAATGGCGGTTCTGGGGCGCTTATTTTGAGAAGATGATCAGATTGGTGGATTTCTTTTTGTTGACCAACTGTAGTGTTCGATTTTTTCAGACTACTTGTTATTACGTTCTATAATCATCATGGAAGTGTTAAATTTGGATGACAAATGTCAGTTTGTCAATTCAATCGGGGGCATATAATTGTATACCCATCACCCTTATGCTTATTCAAAAGTACTACCAGGTGACGAAATACTCATTAGCGTACAACATGATGTAGAGGGAAAATGGCGGTTCTGGGACGCCTATTTTGAGGAGCTGATGAGAATGCTGGTTTTCTTTTTGTTGACCAACAGTAGTAGAGGGAAAATGGCGGTTCTGGGACGCTTTTTTTGAGGAGCCGATCAAAATGCAGGATTTCTTTTTGTTGGCCAACAATAGTATTCGATTCTCTTCAGGCTGTAGGTTACTCAGTTCTATAATCATCATAGAAGTGTTATATTTGGAAAAGAAATGTCAGTAGAGAGAAAATGGCGGTTCATGGACGCTTTATTTGAGTAGACGATCAGAATGCAGGATTTCTTGTTGTTGACCAACAATAGTATTCGATTTCTTCAGGCTGCAGATTACTATGTTTTATGATCATCATGGAAGTGTTAAATTTGGAAGAGGAATGTCAGTTTGACAATTCAATCGGGGGCATATAATTGTATACACATCACCCATATGCTTCTTCAAAAGTACTACCAGGCGACAAAATACTCATTAGGGTACAACAAGAAGTAGAGGGAAAATGGCGGTTCTGGGCCGCTTATTTTGAGGAGCCGATCTGAATGCTGCATTTTTTTTTTTTTTTTGACCAAGAGTTGTGTTCGATTTTTTCAGGATGCAGGTTACTACGTTCTATCATCATCGTGGAAGTGTTAGAGAATTGTACGCTATATCGAATTAAAGCCTTGAATTGTTAGCTCAACAATAAGTTAGGTTGGAACGGACGGAAATATTTTTCCCTTGAAGTACGAAGTAGTAGAATGAAAATGGCGGTTCTGGGACGCTATTTTTGAGGAGCCGATCAAAATGCAGAATTTCTTTTTGTTGGCCAACAGTAGTATTCGATTCTCTTTAGGCTGTAGGTTACTACGTTCTATAATCATCATGGAAGTGTTATATTTGGGAAAGAAATGTCAGTAGAGAGAAAATGGCGGTTCATGGACGCTTTATTTGAGTAGACGATCAGAATGCAGGATTTCTTGTTGTTGACCAACAATAGTATTCGATTTCTTCAGGCTGCAGATTACTATGTTTTATGATCATCATGGAAGTGTTAAATTTGGAAGAGGAATGTCAGTTTGACAATTCAATCGGGGGCATATAATTGTATACACATCACCCATATGCTTCTTCAAAAGTACTACCAGGCGACAAAATACTCATTAGGGTTAGTAGAGGGAAAATGGCGGTTCTGGGACGCTTTTTTTGAGGAGCCGATCAAAATGCAGGATTTCTTTTTGTTGGCCAACGGAAATTTTTTTCCCTTGAACTACAAAGCTGGTCACTGGCGAATACATTGAATTGCACACATACCTGAATGTTGGTCACTGGCGTGTTGTACAATCTCGTGAACCAGGAATGTAGAGGGATAATAGCGGTTTTGAGACGCCTATTTTTAGCAGCTGATCAGAATGCTGGATTTCTTTTTCTAGACCAACAGAAGTGTTCGATTTTTTTCAGGATGCAGGTTACTACGTTCTATAATCATCATGGAAGTGTTAGATTTGGAATAGAAATGTCAGTTTGACAATTAAATCGGGGGCATATAATTGTATGCCTATCACCCATATGCTTCTTCAAAAGCAATACCAGTCGACGAAATACTCATTAGCGTACAAGATGTAGTAAAGGGAAAATGGCGGTTCTGGGGCGCTTATTTTGAGAAGATGATCAGATTGGTGGATTTCTTTTTGTTGACCAACTGTAGTGTTCGATTTTTTCAGACTACTTGTTATTACGTTCTATAATCATCATGGAAGTGTTAAATTTGGATGACAAATGTCAGTTTGTCAATTCAATCGGGGGCATATAATTGTATACCCATCACCCTTATGCTTATTCAAAAGTACTACCAGGTGACGAAATACTCATTAGCGTACAACATGATGTAGAGGGAAAATGGCGGTTCTGGGACGCCTATTTTGAGGAGCTGATGAGAATGCTGGTTTTCTTTTTGTTGACCAACAGTAGTAGAGGGAAAATGGCGGTTCTGGGACGCTTTTGAGGAGCCGATCAAAATGCAGGATTTCTTTTTGTTGGCCAACAATAGTATTCGATTCTCTTCAGGCTGTAGGTTACTCAGTTCTATAATCATCATAGAAGTGTTATATTTGGAAAAGAAATGTCAGTAGAGAGAAAATGGCGGTTCATGGACGCTTTATTTGAGTAGACGATCAGAATGCAGGATTTCTTGTTGTTGACCAACAATAGTATTCGATTTCTTCAGGCTGCAGATTACTATGTTTTATGATCATCATGGAAGTGTTAAATTTGGAAGAGGAATGTCAGTTTGACAATTCAATCGGGGGCATATAATTGTATACACATCACCCATATGCTTCTTCAAAAGTACTACCAGGCGACAAAATACTCATTAGGGTACAACAAGAAGTAGAGGGAAAATGGCGGTTCTGGGCCGCTTATTTTGAGGAGCCGATCTGAATGCTGCATTTTTTTTTTTTTTTTGACCAAGAGTTGTGTTCGATTTTTTCAGGATGCAGGTTACTACGTTCTATCATCATCGTGGAAGTGTTAGAGAATTGTACGCTATATCGAATTAAAGCCTTGAATTGTTAGCTCAACAATAAGTTAGGTTGGAACGGACGGAAATATTTTTCCCTTGAAGTACGAAGTAGTAGAATGAAAATGGCGGTTCTGGGACGCTATTTTTGAGGAGCCGATCAAAATGCAGAATTTCTTTTTGTTGGCCAACAGTAGTATTCGATTCTCTTTAGGCTGTAGGTTACTACGTTCTATAATCATCATGGAAGTGTTATATTTGGGAAAGAAATGTCAGTAGAGAGAAAATGGCGGTTCATGGACGCTTTATTTGAGTAGACGATCAGAATGCAGGATTTCTTGTTGTTGACCAACAATAGTATTCGATTTCTTCAGGCTGCAGATTAATATGTTTTATGATCATCATGGAAGTGTTAAATTTGGAAGAGGAATGTCAGTTTGACAATTCAATCGGGGGCATATAATTGTATACACATCACCCATATGCTTCTTCAAAAGTACTACCAGGCGACAAAATACTCATTAGGGTTAGTAGAGGGAAAATGGCGGTTCTGGGACGCTTTTTTTGAGGAGCCGATCAAAATGCAGGATTTCTTTTTGTTGGCCAACGGAAATTTTTTTCCCTTGAACTACAAAGCTGGTCACTGGCGAATACATTGAATTGCACACATACCTGAATGTTGGTCACTGGCGTGTTGTACAATCTCGTGAACCAGGAATGTAGAGGGATAATAGCGGTTTTGAGACGCCTATTTTTAGCAGCTGATCAGAATGCTGGATTTCTTTTTCTAGACCAACAGAAGTGTTCGATTTTTTTCAGGATGCAGGTTACTACGTTCTATAATCATCATGGAAGTGTTAGATTTGGAATAGAAATGTCAGTTTGACAATTAAATCGGGGGCATATAATTGTATGCCTATCACCCATATGCTTCTTCAAAAGCAATACCAGTCGACGAAATACTCATTAGCGTACAAGATGTAGTAAAGGGAAAATGGCGGTTCTGGGGCGCTTATTTTGAGAAGATGATCAGATTGGTGGATTTCTTTTTGTTGACCAACTGTAGTGTTCGATTTTTTCAGACTACTTGTTATTACGTTCTATAATCATCATGGAAGTGTTAAATTTGGATGACAAATGTCAGTTTGTCAATTCAATCGGGGGCATATAATTGTATACCCATCACCCTTATGCTTATTCAAAAGTACTACCAGGTGACGAAATACTCATTAGCGTACAACATGATGTAGAGGGAAAATGGCGGTTCTGGGACGCCTATTTTGAGGAGCTGATGAGAATGCTGGTTTTCTTTTTGTTGACCAACAGTAGTAGAGGGAAAATGGCGGTTCTGGGACGCTTTTTTTGAGGAGCCGATCAAAATGCAGGATTTCTTTTTGTTGGCCAACAATAGTATTCGATTCTCTTCAGGCTGTAGGTTACTCAGTTCTATAATCATCATAGAAGTGTTATATTTGGAAAAGAAATGTCAGTAGAGAGAAAATGGCGGTTCATGGACGCTTTATTTGAGTAGACGATCAGAATGCAGGATTTCTTGTTGTTGACCAACAATAGTATTCGATTTCTTCAGGCTGCAGATTACTATGTTTTATGATCATCATGGAAGTGTTAAATTTGGAAGAGGAATGTCAGTTTGACAATTCAATCGGGGGCATATAATTGTATACACATCACCCATATGCTTCTTCAAAAGTACTACCAGGCGACAAAATACTCATTAGGGTACAACAAGAAGTAGAGGGAAAATGGCGGTTCTGGGCCGCTTATTTTGAGGAGCCGATCTGAATGCTGCATTTTTTTTTTTTTGACCAAGAGTTGTGTTCGATTTTTTCAGGATGCAGGTTACTACGTTCTATCATCATCGTGGAAGTGTTAGAGAATTGTACGCTATATCGAATTAAAGCCTTGAATTGTTAGCTCAACAATAAGTTAGGTTGGAACGGACGGAAATATTTTTCCCTTGAAGTACGAAGTAGTAGAGGGAAAATGGCGGTTCTGGGACGCTTTTTTTGAGGAGCCGATCAAAATGCAGGATTTCTTTTTGTTGGCCAACAATAGTATTCGATTCTCTTCAGGCTGTAGGTTACTCAGTTCTATAATCATCATAGAAGTGTTATATTTGGAAAAGAAATGTCAGTAGAGAGAAAATGGCGGTTCATGGACGCTTTTTTTGAGTAGACGATCAGAATACAGGATTTCTATTTGTTGACCAACAATAGTATTCGATTTTTTTCAGGATGCATGTTACTAGTTCTATCATCATCATGGAAGTGTTAGAGAAATGTACGCAATATCGAATTAAAGCCATGAATGCTGGCTCAACAATAAGTTAGGTTGGAATGGACGGAAATTTTTTTCCCTTGAACTACAAAGCTGGTCACTGGCGAATACATTGAATTGCACACATACCTGAATGTTGGTCACTGGCGTGTTGTACAATCTCGTGAACCAGGAATGTAGAGGGATAATAGCGGTTTTGAGACGCCTATTTTTAGCAGCTGATCAGAATGCTGGATTTCTTTTTCTAGACCAACAGAAGTGTTCGATTTTTTTCAGGATGCAGGTTACTACGTTCTATAATCATCATGGAAGTGTTAGATTTGGAAGAGAAATGTCAGTTTGACAATTAAATCGGGGGCATATAATTGTATGCCTATCACCCATATGCTTCTTCAAAAGCAATACCAGTCGACGAAATACTCATTAGCGTACAAGATGTAGTAAAGGGAAAATGGCGGTTCTGGGGCGCTTATTTTGAGAAGATGATCAGATTGGTGGATTTCTTTTTGTTGACCAACTGTAGTGTTCGATTTTTTCAGACTACTTGTTATTACGTTCTATAATCATCATGGAAGTGTTAAATTTGGATGACAAATGTCAGTTTGTCAATTCAATCGGGGGCATATAATTGTATACCCATCACCCTTATGCTTATTCAAAAGTACTACCAGGTGACGAAATACTCATTAGCGTACAACATGATGTAGAGGGAAAATGGCGGTTCTGGGACGCCTATTTTGAGGAGCTGATGAGAATGCTGGTTTTCTTTTTGTTGACCAACAGTAGTAGAGGGAAAATGGCGGTTCTGGGACGCTTTTTTTGAGGAGCCGATCAAAATGCAGGATTTCTTTTTGTTGGCCAACAATAGTATTCGATTCTCTTCAGGCTGTAGGTTACTCAGTTCTATAATCATCATAGAAGTGTTATATTTGGAAAAGAAATGTCAGTAGAGAGAAAATGGCGGTTCATGGACGCTTTATTTGAGTAGACGATCAGAATGCAGGATTTCTTGTTGTTGACCAACAATAGTATTCGATTTCTTCAGGCTGCAGATTACTATGTTTTATGATCATCATGGAAGTGTTAAATTTGGAAGAGGAATGTCAGTTTGACAATTCAATCGGGGGCATATAATTGTATACACATCACCCATATGCTTCTTCAAAAGTACTACCAGGCGACAAAATACTCATTAGGGTACAACAAGAAGTAGAGGGAAAATGGCGGTTCTGGGCCGCTTATTTTGAGGAGCCGATCTGAATGCTGCATTTTTTTTTTTTTGACCAAGAGTTGTGTTCGATTTTTTCAGGATGCAGGTTACTACGTTCTATCATCATCGTGGAAGTGTTAGAGAATTGTACGCTATATCGAATTAAAGCCTTGAATTGTTAGCTCAACAATAAGTTAGGTTGGAACGGACGGAAATATTTTTCCCTTGAAGTACGAAGTAGTAGAGGGAAAATGGCGGTTCTGGGACGCTTTTTTTGAGGAGCCGATCAAAATGCAGGATTTCTTTTTGTTGGCCAACAATAGTATTCGATTCTCTTCAGGCTGTAGGTTACTCAGTTCTATAATCATCATAGAAGTGTTATATTTGGAAAAGAAATGTCAGTAGAGAGAAAATGGCGGTTCATGGACGCTTTTTTTGAGTAGACGATCAGAATACAGGATTTCTATTTGTTGACCAACAATAGTATTCGATTTTTTTCAGGATGCATGTTACTAGTTCTATCATCATCATGGAAGTGTTAGAGAAATGTACGCAATATCGAATTAAAGCCATGAATGCTGGCTCAACAATAAGTTAGGTTGGAATGGACGGAAATTTTTTTCCCTTGAACTACAAAGCTGGTCACTGGCGAATACATTGAATTGCACACATACCTGAATGTTGGTCACTGGCGTGTTGTACAATCTCGTGAACCAGGAATGTAGAGGGATAATAGCGGTTTTGAGACGCCTATTTTTAGCAGCTGATCAGAATGCTGGATTTCTTTTTCTAGACCAACAGAAGTGTTCGATTTTTTTCAGGATGCAGGTTACTACGTTCTATAATCATCATGGAAGTGTTAGATTTGGAAGAGAAATGTCAGTTTGACAATTAAATCGGGGGCATATAATTGTATGCCTATCACCCATATGCTTCTTCAAAAGCAATACCAGTCGACGAAATACTCATTAGCGTACAAGATGTAGTAAAGGGAAAATGGCGGTTCTGGGGCGCTTATTTTGAGAAGATGATCAGATTGGTGGATTTCTTTTTGTTGACCAACTGTAGTGTTCGATTTTTTCAGACTACTTGTTATTACGTTCTATAATCATCATGGAAGTGTTAAATTTGGATGACAAATGTCAGTTTGTCAATTCAATCGGGGGCATATAATTGTATACCCATCACCCTTATGCTTATTCAAAAGTACTACCAGGTGACGAAATACTCATTAGCGTACAACATGATGTAGAGGGAAAATGGCGGTTCTGGGACGCCTATTTTGAGGAGCTGATGAGAATGCTGGTTTTCTTTTTGTTGACCAACAGTAGTAGAGGGAAAATGGCGGTTCTGGGACGCTTTTTTTGAGGAGCCGATCAAAATGCAGGATTTCTTTTTGTTGGCCAACAATAGTATTCGATTCTCTTCAGGCTGTAGGTTACTCAGTTCTATAATCATCATAGAAGTGTTATATTTGGAAAAGAAATGTCAGTAGAGAGAAAATGGCGGTTCATGGACGCTTTATTTGAGTAGACGATCAGAATGCAGGATTTCTTGTTGTTGACCAACAATAGTATTCGATTTCTTCAGGCTGCAGATTACTATGTTTTATGATCATCATGGAAGTGTTAAATTTGGAAGAGGAATGTCAGTTTGACAATTCAATCGGGGGCATATAATTGTATACACATCACCCATATGCTTCTTCAAAAGTACTACCAGGCGACAAAATACTCATTAGGGTACAACAAGAAGTAGAGGGAAAATGGCGGTTCTGGGCCGCTTATTTTGAGTAGCCGATCTGAATGCTGCATTTTTTTTTTTTTTGACCAAGAGTTGTGTTCGATTTTTTCAGGATGCAGGTTACTACGTTCTATCATCATCGTGGAAGTGTTAGAGAATTGTACGCTATATCGAATTAAAGCCTTGAATTGTTAGCTCAACAATAAGTTAGGTTGGAACGGACGGAAATATTTTTCCCTTGAAGTACGAAGTAGTAGAATGAAAATGGCGGTTCTGGGACGCTATTTTTGAGGAGCCGATCAAAATGCAGAATTTCTTTTTGTTGGCCAACAGTAGTATTCGATTCTCTTTAGGCTGTAGGTTACTACGTTCTATAATCATCATGGAAAGTAGAGGGAAAATGGCGGTTCTGGGACGCTTTTTTTGAGGAGCCGATCAAAATGCAGGATTTCTTTTTGTTGGCCAACAATAGTATTCGATTCTCTTCAGGCTGTAGGTTACTCAGTTCTATAATCATCATAGAAGTGTTATATTTGGAAAAGAAATGTCAGTAGAGAGAAAATGGCGGTTCATGGACGCTTTTTTTGAGTAGACGATCAGAATACAGGATTTCTATTTGTTGACCAACAATAGTATTCGATTTTTTTCAGGATGCATGTTACTAGTTCTATCATCATCATGGAAGTGTTAGAGAAATGTACGCAATATCGAATTAAAGCCATGAATGCTGGCTCAACAATAAGTTAGGTTGGAATGGACGGAAATTTTTTTCCCTTGAACTACAAAGCTGGTCACTGGCGAATACATTGAATTGCACACATACCTGAATGTTGGTCACTGGCGTGTTGTACAATCTCGTGAACCAGGAATGTAGAGGGATAATAGCGGTTTTGAGACGCCTATTTTTAGCAGCTGATCAGAATGCTGGATTTCTTTTTCTAGACCAACAGAAGTGTTCGATTTTTTTCAGGATGCAGGTTACTACGTTCTATAATCATCATGGAAGTGTTAGATTTGGAAGAGAAATGTCAGTTTGACAATTAAATCGGGGGCATATAATTGTATGCCTATCACCCATATGCTTCTTCAAAAGCAATACCAGTCGACGAAATACTCATTAGCGTACAAGATGTAGTAAAGGGAAAATGGCGGTTCTGGGGCGCTTATTTTGAGAAGATGATCAGATTGGTGGATTTCTTTTTGTTGACCAACTGTAGTGTTCGATTTTTTCAGACTACTTGTTATTACGTTCTATAATCATCATGGAAGTGTTAAATTTGGATGACAAATGTCAGTTTGTCAATTCAATCGGGGGCATATAATTGTATACCCATCACCCTTATGCTTATTCAAAAGTACTACCAGGTGACGAAATACTCATTAGCGTACAACATGATGTAGAGGGAAAATGGCGGTTCTGGGACGCCTATTTTGAGGAGCTGATGAGAATGCTGGTTTTCTTTTTGTTGACCAACAGTAGTAGAGGGAAAATGGCGGTTCTGGGACGCTTTTTTTGAGGAGCCGATCAAAATGCAGGATTTCTTTTTGTTGGCCAACAATAGTATTCGATTCTCTTCAGGCTGTAGGTTACTCAGTTCTATAATCATCATAGAAGTGTTATATTTGGAAAAGAAATGTCAGTAGAGAGAAAATGGCGGTTCATGGACGCTTTATTTGAGTAGACGATCAGAATGCAGGATTTCTTGTTGTTGACCAACAATAGTATTCGATTTCTTCAGGCTGCAGATTACTATGTTTTATGATCATCATGGAAGTGTTAAATTTGGAAGAGGAATGTCAGTTTGACAATTCAATCGGGGGCATATAATTGTATACACATCACCCATATGCTTCTTCAAAAGTACTACCAGGCGACAAAATACTCATTAGGGTACAACAAGAAGTAGAGGGAAAATGGCGGTTCTGGGCCGCTTATTTTGAGGAGCCGATCTGAATGCTGCATTTTTTTTTTTTTGACCAAGAGTTGTGTTCGATTTTTTCAGGATGCAGGTTACTACGTTCTATCATCATCGTGGAAGTGTTAGAGAATTGTACGCTATATCGAATTAAAGCCTTGAATTGTTAGCTCAACAATAAGTTAGGTTGGAACGGACGGAAATATTTTTCCCTTGAAGTACGAAGTAGTAGAATGAAAATGGCGGTTCTGGGACGCTATTTTTGAGGAGCCGATCAAAATGCAGAATTTCTTTTTGTTGGCCAACAGTAGTATTCGATTCTCTTTAGGCTGTAGGTTACTACGTTCTATAATCATCATGGAAGTGTTATATTTGGGAAAGAAATGTCAGTAGAGGGAAAATGGCGGTTCTGGGACGCTTTTTTTGAGGAGCCGATCAAAATGCAGGATTTCTTTTTGTTGGCCAACAATAGTATTCGATTCTCTTCAGGCTGTAGGTTACTCAGTTCTATAATCATCATAGAAGTGTTATATTTGGAAAAGAAATGTCAGTAGAGAGAAAATGGCGGTTCATGGACGCTTTATTTGAGTAGACGATCAGAATGCAGGATTTCTTGTTGTTGACCAACAATAGTATTCTATTTCTTCAGGCTGCAGATTACTATGTTTTATGATCATCATGGAAGTGTTAAATTTGGAAGAGGAATGTCAGTTTGACAATTCAATCGGGGGCATATAATTGTATACACATCACCCATATGCTTCTTCAAAAGTACTACCAGGCGACAAAATACTCATTAGGGTACAACAAGAAGTAGAGGGAAAATGGCGGTTCTGGGCCGCTTATTTTGAGGAGCCGATCTGAATGCTGCATTTTTTTTTTTTTTGACCAAGAGTTGTGTTCGATTTTTTCAGGATGCAGGTTACTACGTTCTATCATCATCGTGGAAGTGTTAGAGAATTGTACGCTATATCGAATTAAAGCCTTGAATTGTTAGCTCAACAATAAGTTAGGTTGGAACGGACGGAAATATTTTTCCCTTGATGTACGAAGTAGTAGAGGGAAAATGGCGGTTCTGGGACGCTTTTTTTGAGGAGCCGATCAAAATGCAGGATTTCTTTTTGTTGGCCAACAATAGTATTCGATTCTCTTCAGGCTGTAGGTTACTCAGTTCTATAATCATCATAGAAGTGTTATATTTGGAAAAGAAATGTCAGTAGAGAGAAAATGGCGGTTCATGGACGCTTTTTTTGAGTAGACGATCAGAATACAGGATTTCTATTTGTTGACCAACAATAGTATTCGATTTTTTTCAGGATGCATGTTACTAGTTCTATCATCATCATGGAAGTGTTAGAGAAATGTACGCAATATCGAATTAAAGCCATGAATGCTGGCTCAACAATAAGTTAGGTTGGAATGGACGGAAATTTTTTTCCCTTGAACTACAAAGCTGGTCACTGGCGAATACATTGAATTGCACACATACCTGAATGTTGGTCACTGGCGTGTTGTACAATCTCGTGAACCAGGAATGTAGAGGGATAATAGCGGTTTTGAGACGCCTATTTTTAGCAGCTGATCAGAATGCTGGATTTCTTTTTCTAGACCAACAGAAGTGTTCGATTTTTTTCAGGATGCAGGTTACTACGTTCTATAATCATCATGGAAGTGTTAGATTTGGAAGAGAAATGTCAGTTTGACAATTAAATCGGGGGCATATAATTGTATGCCTATCACCCATATGCTTCTTCAAAAGCAATACCAGTCGACGAAATACTCATTAGCGTACAAGATGTAGTAAAGGGAAAATGGCGGTTCTGGGGCGCTTATTTTGAGAAGATGATCAGATTGGTGGATTTCTTTTTGTTGACCAACTGTAGTGTTCGATTTTTTCAGACTACTTGTTATTACGTTCTATAATCATCATGGAAGTGTTAAATTTGGATGACAAATGTCAGTTTGTCAATTCAATCGGGGGCATATAATTGTATACCCATCACCCTTATGCTTATTCAAAAGTACTACCAGGTGACGAAATACTCATTAGCGTACAACATGATGTAGAGGGAAAATGGCGGTTCTGGGACGCCTATTTTGAGGAGCTGATGAGAATGCTGGTTTTCTTTTTGTTGACCAACAGTAGTAGAGGGAAAATGGCGGTTCTGGGACGCTTTTTTTGAGGAGCCGATCAAAATGCAGGATTTCTTTTTGTTGGCCAACAATAGTATTCGATTCTCTTCAGGCTGTAGGTTACTCAGTTCTATAATCATCATAGAAGTGTTATATTTGGAAAAGAAATGTCAGTAGAGAGAAAATGGCGGTTCATGGACGCTTTATTTGAGTAGACGATCAGAATGCAGGATTTCTTGTTGTTGACCAACAATAGTATTCGATTTCTTCAGGCTGCAGATTACTATGTTTTATGATCATCATGGAAGTGTTAAATTTGGAAGAGGAATGTCAGTTTGACAATTCAATCGGGGGCATATAATTGTATACACATCACCCATATGCTTCTTCAAAAGTACTACCAGGCGACAAAATACTCATTAGGGTACAACAAGAAGTAGAGGGAAAATGGCGGTTCTGGGCCGCTTATTTTGAGGAGCCGATCTGAATGCTGCATTTTTTTTTTTTTTTTGACCAAGAGTTGTGTTCGATTTTTTCAGGATGCAGGTTACTACGTTCTATCATCATCGTGGAAGTGTTAGAGAATTGTACGCTATATCGAATTAAAGCCTTGAATTGTTAGCTCAACAATAAGTTAGGTTGGAACGGACGGAAATATTTTTCCCTTGAAGTACGAAGTAGTAGAATGAAAATGGCGGTTCTGGGACGCTATTTTTGAGGAGCCGATCAAAATGCAGAATTTCTTTTTGTTGGCCAACAGTAGTATTCGATTCTCTTTAGGCTGTAGGTTACTACGTTCTATAATCATCATGGAAGTGTTATATTTGGGAAAGAAATGTCAGTAGAGAGAAAATGGCGGTTCATGGACGCTTTATTTGAGTAGACGATCAGAATGCAGGATTTCTTGTTGTTGACCAACAATAGTATTCGATTTCTTCAGGCTGCAGATTACTATGTTTTATGATCATCATGGAAGTGTTAAATTTGGAAGAGGAATGTCAGTTTGACAATTCAATCGGGGGCATATAATTGTATACACATCACCCATATGCTTCTTCAAAAGTACTACCAGGCGACAAAATACTCATTAGGGTTAGTAGAGGGAAAATGGCGGTTCTGGGACGCTTTTTTTGAGGAGCCGATCAAAATGCAGGATTTCTTTTTGTTGGCCAACGGAAATTTTTTTCCCTTGAACTACAAAGCTGGTCACTGGCGAATACATTGAATTGCACACATACCTGAATGTTGGTCACTGGCGTGTTGTACAATCTCGTGAACCAGGAATGTAGAGGGATAATAGCGGTTTTGAGACGCCTATTTTTAGCAGCTGATCAGAATGCTGGATTTCTTTTTCTAGACCAACAGAAGTGTTCGATTTTTTTCAGGATGCAGGTTACTACGTTCTATAATCATCATGGAAGTGTTAGATTTGGAAGAGAAATGTCAGTTTGACAATTAAATCGGGGGCATATAATTGTATGCCTATCACCCATATGCTTCTTCAAAAGCAATACCAGTCGACGAAATACTCATTAGCGTACAAGATGTAGTAAAGGGAAAATGGCGGTTCTGGGGCGCTTATTTTGAGAAGATGATCAGATTGGTGGATTTCTTTTTGTTGACCAACTGTAGTGTTCGATTTTTTCAGACTACTTGTTATTACGTTCTATAATCATCATGGAAGTGTTAAATTTGGATGACAAATGTCAGTTTGTCAATTCAATCGGGGGCATATAATTGTATACCCATCACCCTTATGCTTATTCAAAAGTACTACCAGGTGACGAAATACTCATTAGCGTACAACATGATGTAGAGGGAAAATGGCGGTTCTGGGACGCCTATTTTGAGGAGCTGATGAGAATGCTGGTTTTCTTTTTGTTGACCAACAGTAGTAGAGGGAAAATGGCGGTTCTGGGACGCTTTTTTTGAGGAGCCGATCAAAATGCAGGATTTCTTTTTGTTGGCCAACAATAGTATTCGATTCTCTTCAGGCTGTAGGTTACTCAGTTCTATAATCATCATAGAAGTGTTATATTTGGAAAAGAAATGTCAGTAGAGAGAAAATGGCGGTTCATGGACGCTTTATTAGAGTAGACGATCAGAATGCAGGATTTCTTGTTGTTGACCAACAATAGTATTCGATTTCTTCAGGCTGCAGATTACTATGTTTTATGATCATCATGGAAGTGTTAAATTTGGAAGAGGAATGTCAGTTTGACAATTCAATCGGGGGCATATAATTGTATACACATCACCCATATGCTTCTTCAAAAGTACTACCAGGCGACAAAATACTCATTAGGGTACAACAAGAAGTAGAGGGAAAATGGCGGTTCTGGGCCGCTTATTTTGAGGAGCCGATCTGAATGCTGCATTTTTTTTTTTTTGACCAAGAGTTGTGTTCGATTTTTTCAGGATGCAGGTTACTACGTTCTATCATCATCGTGGAAGTGTTAGAGAATTGTACGCTATATCGAATTAAAGCCTTGAATTGTTAGCTCAACAATAAGTTAGGTTGGAACGGACGGAAATATTTTTCCCTTGAAGTACGAAGTAGTAGAGGGAAAATGGCGGTTCTGGGACGCTTTTTTTGAGGAGCCGATCAAAATGCAGGATTTCTTTTTGTTGGCCAACAATAGTATTCGATTCTCTTCAGGCTGTAGGTTACTCAGTTCTATAATCATCATAGAAGTGTTATATTTGGAAAAGAAATGTCAGTAGAGAGAAAATGGCGGTTCATGGACGCTTTTTTTGAGTAGACGATCAGAATACAGGATTTCTATTTGTTGACCAACAATAGTATTCGATTTTTTTCAGGATGCATGTTACTAGTTCTATCATCATCATGGAAGTGTTAGAGAAATGTACGCAATATCGAATTAAAGCCATGAATGCTGGCTCAACAATAAGTTAGGTTGGAATGGACGGAAATTTTTTTCCCTTGAACTACAAAGCTGGTCACTGGCGAATACATTGAATTGCACACATACCTGAATGTTGGTCACTGGCGTGTTGTACAATCTCGTGAACCAGGAATGTAGAGGGATAATAGCGGTTTTGAGACGCCTATTTTTAGCAGCTGATCAGAATGCTGGATTTCTTTTTCTAGACCAACAGAAGTGTTCGATTTTTTTCAGGATGCAGGTTACTACGTTCTATAATCATCATGGAAGTGTTAGATTTGGAAGAGAAATGTCAGTTTGACAATTAAATCGGGGGCATATAATTGTATGCCTATCACCCATATGCTTCTTCAAAAGCAATACCAGTCGACGAAATACTCATTAGCGTACAAGATGTAGTAAAGGGAAAATGGCGGTTCTGGGGCGCTTATTTTGAGAAGATGATCAGATTGGTGGATTTCTTTTTGTTGACCAACTGTAGTGTTCGATTTTTTCAGACTACTTGTTATTACGTTCTATAATCATCATGGAAGTGTTAAATTTGGATGACAAATGTCAGTTTGTCAATTCAATCGGGGGCATATAATTGTATACCCATCACCCTTATGCTTATTCAAAAGTACTACCAGGTGACGAAATACTCATTAGCGTACAACATGATGTAGAGGGAAAATGGCGGTTCTGGGACGCCTATTTTGAGGAGCTGATGAGAATGCTGGTTTTCTTTTTGTTGACCAACAGTAGTAGAGGGAAAATGGCGGTTCTGGGACGCTTTTTTTGAGGAGCCGATCAAAATGCAGGATTTCTTTTTGTTGGCCAACAATAGTATTCGATTCTCTTCAGGCTGTAGGTTACTCAGTTCTATAATCATCATAGAAGTGTTATATTTGGAAAAGAAATGTCAGTAGAGAGAAAATGGCGGTTCATGGACGCTTTATTTGAGTAGACGATCAGAATGCAGGATTTCTTGTTGTTGACCAACAATAGTATTCGATTTCTTCAGGCTGCAGATTACTATGTTTTATGATCATCATGGAAGTGTTAAATTTGGAAGAGGAATGTCAGTTTGACAATTCAATCGGGGGCATATAATTGTATACACATCACCCATATGCTTCTTCAAAAGTACTACCAGGCGACAAAATACTCATTAGGGTACAACAAGAAGTAGAGGGAAAATGGCGGTTCTGGGCCGCTTATTTTGAGGAGCCGATCTGAATGCTGCATTTTTTTTTTTTTGACCAAGAGTTGTGTTCGATTTTTTCAGGATGCAGGTTACTACGTTCTATCATCATCGTGGAAGTGTTAGAGAATTGTACGCTATATCGAATTAAAGCCTTGAATTGTTAGCTCAACAATAAGTTAGGTTGGAACGGACGGAAATATTTTTCCCTTGAAGTACGAAGTAGTAGAATGAAAATGGCGGTTCTGGGACGCTATTTTTGAGGAGCCGATCAAAATGCAGAATTTCTTTTTGTTGGCCAACAGTAGTATTCGATTCTCTTTAGGCTGTAGGTTACTACGTTCTATAATCATCATGGAAGTGTTATATTTGGGAAAGAAATGTCAGTAGAGGGAAAATGGCGGTTCTGGGACGCTTTTTTTGAGGAGCCGATCAAAATGCAGGATTTCTTTTTGTTGGCCAACAATAGTATTCGATTCTCTTCAGGCTGTAGGTTACTCAGTTCTATAATCATCATAGAAGTGTTATATTTGGAAAAGAAATGTCAGTAGAGAGAAAATGGCGGTTCATGGACGCTTTATTTGAGTAGACGATCAGAATGCAGGATTTCTTGTTGTTGACCAACAATAGTATTCGATTTCTTCAGGCTGCAGATTACTATGTTTTATGATCATCATGGAAGTGTTAAATTTGGAAGAGGAATGTCAGTTTGACAATTCAATCGGGGGCATATAATTGTATACACATCACCCATATGCTTCTTCAAAAGTACTACCAGGCGACAAAATACTCATTAGGGTACAACAAGAAGTAGAGGGAAAATGGCGGTTCTGGGCCGCTTATTTTGAGGAGCCGATCTGAATGCTGCATTTTTTTTTTTTTGACCAAGAGTTGTGTTCGATTTTTTCAGGATGCAGGTTACTACGTTCTATCATCATCGTGGAAGTGTTAGAGAATTGTACGCTATATCGAATTAAAGCCTTGAATTGTTAGCTCAACAATAAGTTAGGTTGGAACGGACGGAAATATTTTTCCCTTGAAGTACGAAGTAGTAGAGGGAAAATGGCGGTTCTGGGACGCTTTTTTTGAGGAGCCGATCAAAATGCAGGATTTCTTTTTGTTGGCCAACAATAGTATTCGATTCTCTTCAGGCTGTAGGTTACTCAGTTCTATAATCATCATAGAAGTGTTATATTTGGAAAAGAAATGTCAGTAGAGAGAAAATGGCGGTTCATGGACGCTTTTTTTGAGTAGACGATCAGAATACAGGATTTCTATTTGTTGACCAACAATAGTATTCGATTTTTTTCAGGATGCATGTTACTAGTTCTATCATCATCATGGAAGTGTTAGAGAAATGTACGCAATATCGAATTAAAGCCATGAATGCTGGCTCAACAATAAGTTAGGTTGGAATGGACGGAAATTTTTTTCCCTTGAACTACAAAGCTGGTCACTGGCGAATACATTGAATTGCACACATACCTGAATGTTGGTCACTGGCGTGTTGTACAATCTCGTGAACCAGGAATGTAGAGGGATAATAGCGGTTTTGAGACGCCTATTTTTAGCAGCTGATCAGAATGCTGGATTTCTTTTTCTAGACCAACAGAAGTGTTCGATTTTTTTCAGGATGCAGGTTACTACGTTCTATAATCATCATGGAAGTGTTAGATTTGGAAGAGAAATGTCAGTTTGACAATTAAATCGGGGGCATATAATTGTATGCCTATCACCCATATGCTTCTTCAAAAGCAATACCAGTCGACGAAATACTCATTAGCGTACAAGATGTAGTAAAGGGAAAATGGCGGTTCTGGGGCGCTTATTTTGAGAAGATGATCAGATTGGTGGATTTCTTTTTGTTGACCAACTGTAGTGTTCGATTTTTTCAGACTACTTGTTATTACGTTCTATAATCATCATGGAAGTGTTAAATTTGGATGACAAATGTCAGTTTGTCAATTCAATCGGGGGCATATAATTGTATACCCATCACCCTTATGCTTATTCAAAAGTACTACCAGGTGACGAAATACTCATTAGCGTACAACATGATGTAGAGGGAAAATGGCGGTTCTGGGACGCCTATTTTGAGGAGCTGATGAGAATGCTGGTTTTCTTTTTGTTGACCAACAGTAGTAGAGGGAAAATGGCGGTTCTGGGACGCTTTTTTTGAGGAGCCGATCAAAATGCAGGATTTCTTTTTGTTGGCCAACAATAGTATTCGATTCTCTTCAGGCTGTAGGTTACTCAGTTCTATAATCATCATAGAAGTGTTATATTTGGAAAAGAAATGTCAGTAGAGAGAAAATGGCGGTTCATGGACGCTTTATTTGAGTAGACGATCAGAATGCAGGATTTCTTGTTGTTGACCAACAATAGTATTCGATTTCTTCAGGCTGCAGATTACTATGTTTTATGATCATCATGGAAGTGTTAAATTTGGAAGAGGAATGTCAGTTTGACAATTCAATCGGGGGCATATAATTGTATACACATCACCCATATGCTTCTTCAAAAGTACTACCAGGCGACAAAATACTCATTAGGGTACAACAAGAAGTAGAGGGAAAATGGCGGTTCTGGGCCGCTTATTTTGAGTAGCCGATCTGAATGCTGCATTTTTTTTTTTTTTGACCAAGAGTTGTGTTCGATTTTTTCAGGATGCAGGTTACTACGTTCTATCATCATCGTGGAAGTGTTAGAGAATTGTACGCTATATCGAATTAAAGCCTTGAATTGTTAGCTCAACAATAAGTTAGGTTGGAACGGACGGAAATATTTTTCCCTTGAAGTACGAAGTAGTAGAATGAAAATGGCGGTTCTGGGACGCTATTTTTGAGGAGCCGATCAAAATGCAGAATTTCTTTTTGTTGGCCAACAGTAGTATTCGATTCTCTTTAGGCTGTAGGTTACTACGTTCTATAATCATCATGGAAGTGTTATATTTGGGAAAGAAATGTCAGTAGAGAGAAAATGGCGGTTCATGGACGCTTTATTTGAGTAGACGATCAGAATGCAGGATTTCTTGTTGTTGACCAACAATAGTATTCGATTTCTTCAGGCTGCAGATTACTATGTTTTATGATCATCATGGAAGTGTTAAATTTGGAAGAGGAATGTCAGTTTGACAATTCAATCGGGGGCATATAATTGTATACACATCACCCATATGCTTCTTCAAAAGTACTACCAGGCGACAAAATACTCATTAGGGTACAACAAGAAGTAGAGGGAAAATGGCGGTTCTGGGCCGCTTATTTTGAGGAGCCGATCTGAATGCTGCATTTTTTTTTTTTTGACCAAGAGTTGTGTTCGATTTTTTCAGGATGCAGGTTACTACGTTCTATCATCATCGTGGAAGTGTTAGAGAATTGTACGCTATATCGAATTAAAGCCTTGAATTGTTAGCTCAACAATAAGTTAGGTTGGAACGGACGGAAATATTTTTCCCTTGAAGTACGAAGTAGTAGAATGAAAATGGCGGTTCTGGGACGCTATTTTTGAGGAGCCGATCAAAATGCAGAATTTCTTTTTGTTGGCCAACAGTAGTATTCGATTCTCTTTAGGCTGTAGGTTACTACGTTCTATAATCATCATGGAAGTGTTATATTTGGGAAAGAAATGTCAGTAGAGGGAAAATGGCGGTTCTGGGACGCTTTTTTTGAGGAGCCGATCAAAATGCAGGATTTCTTTTTGTTGGCCAACAATAGTATTCGATTCTCTTCAGGCTGTAGGTTACTCAGTTCTATAATCATCATAGAAGTGTTATATTTGGAAAAGAAATGTCAGTAGAGAGAAAATGGCGGTTCATGGACGCTTTATTTGAGTAGACGATCAGAATGCAGGATTTCTTGTTGTTGACCAACAATAGTATTCGATTTCTTCAGGCTGCAGATTACTATGTTTTATGATCATCATGGAAGTGTTAAATTTGGAAGAGGAATGTCAGTTTGACAATTCAATCGGGGGCATATAATTGTATACACATCACCCATATGCTTCTTCAAAAGTACTACCAGGCGACAAAATACTCATTAGGGTACAACAAGAAGTAGAGGGAAAATGGCGGTTCTGGGCCGCTTATTTTGAGGAGCCGATCTGAATGCTGCATTTTTTTTTTTTTGACCAAGAGTTGTGTTCGATTTTTTCAGGATGCAGGTTACTACGTTCTATCATCATCGTGGAAGTGTTAGAGAATTGTACGCTATATCGAATTAAAGCCTTGAATTGTTAGCTCAACAATAAGTTAGGTTGGAACGGACGGAAATATTTTTCCCTTGAAGTACGAAGTAGTAGAGGGAAAATGGCGGTTCTGGGACGCTTTTTTTGAGGAGCCGATCAAAATGCAGGATTTCTTTTTGTTGGCCAACAATAGTATTCGATTCTCTTCAGGCTGTAGGTTACTCAGTTCTATAATCATCATAGAAGTGTTATATTTGGAAAAGAAATGTCAGTAGAGAGAAAATGGCGGTTCATGGACGCTTTTTTTGAGTAGACGATCAGAATACAGGATTTCTATTTGTTGACCAACAATAGTATTCGATTTTTTTCAGGATGCATGTTACTAGTTCTATCATCATCATGGAAGTGTTAGAGAAATGTACGCAATATCGAATTAAAGCCATGAATGCTGGCTCAACAATAAGTTAGGTTGGAATGGACGGAAATTTTTTTCCCTTGAACTACAAAGCTGGTCACTGGCGAATACATTGAATTGCACACATACCTGAATGTTGGTCACTGGCGTGTTGTACAATCTCGTGAACCAGGAATGTAGAGGGATAATAGCGGTTTTGAGACGCCTATTTTTAGCAGCTGATCAGAATGCTGGATTTCTTTTTCTAGACCAACAGAAGTGTTCGATTTTTTTCAGGATGCAGGTTACTACGTTCTATAATCATCATGGAAGTGTTAGATTTGGAAGAGAAATGTCAGTTTGACAATTAAATCGGGGGCATATAATTGTATGCCTATCACCCATATGCTTCTTCAAAAGCAATACCAGTCGACGAAATACTCATTAGCGTACAAGATGTAGTAAAGGGAAAATGGCGGTTCTGGGGCGCTTATTTTGAGAAGATGATCAGATTGGTGGATTTCTTTTTGTTGACCAACTGTAGTGTTCGATTTTTTCAGACTACTTGTTATTACGTTCTATAATCATCATGGAAGTGTTAAATTTGGATGACAAATGTCAGTTTGTCAATTCAATCGGGGGCATATAATTGTATACCCATCACCCTTATGCTTATTCAAAAGTACTACCAGGTGACGAAATACTCATTAGCGTACAACATGATGTAGAGGGAAAATGGCGGTTCTGGGACGCCTATTTTGAGGAGCTGATGAGAATGCTGGTTTTCTTTTTGTTGACCAACAGTAGTAGAGGGAAAATGGCGGTTCTGGGACGCTTTTTTTGAGGAGCCGATCAAAATGCAGGATTTCTTTTTGTTGGCCAACAATAGTATTCGATTCTCTTCAGGCTGTAGGTTACTCAGTTCTATAATCATCATAGAAGTGTTATATTTGGAAAAGAAATGTCAGTAGAGAGAAAATGGCGGTTCATGGACGCTTTATTTGAGTAGACGATCAGAATGCAGGATTTCTTGTTGTTGACCAACAATAGTATTCGATTTCTTCAGGCTGCAGATTACTATGTTTTATGATCATCATGGAAGTGTTAAATTTGGAAGAGGAATGTCAGTTTGACAATTCAATCGGGGGCATATAATTGTATACACATCACCCATATGCTTCTTCAAAAGTACTACCAGGCGACAAAATACTCATTAGGGTACAACAAGAAGTAGAGGGAAAATGGCGGTTCTGGGCCGCTTATTTTGAGTAGCCGATCTGAATGCTGCATTTTTTTTTTTTTTGACCAAGAGTTGTGTTCGATTTTTTCAGGATGCAGGTTACTACGTTCTATCATCATCGTGGAAGTGTTAGAGAATTGTACGCTATATCGAATTAAAGCCTTGAATTGTTAGCTCAACAATAAGTTAGGTTGGAACGGACGGAAATATTTTTCCCTTGAAGTACGAAGTAGTAGAATGAAAATGGCGGTTCTGGGACGCTATTTTTGAGGAGCCGATCAAAATGCAGAATTTCTTTTTGTTGGCCAACAGTAGTATTCGATTCTCTTTAGGCTGTAGGTTACTACGTTCTATAATCATCATGGAAGTGTTATATTTGGGAAAGAAATGTCAGTAGAGAGAAAATGGCGGTTCATGGACGCTTTATTTGAGTAGACGATCAGAATGCAGGATTTCTTGTTGTTGACCAACAATAGTATTCGATTTCTTCAGGCTGCAGATTACTATGTTTTATGATCATCATGGAAGTGTTAAATTTGGAAGAGGAATGTCAGTTTGACAATTCAATCGGGGGCATATAATTGTATACACATCACCCATATGCTTCTTCAAAAGTACTACCAGGCGACAAAATACTCATTAGGGTACAACAAGAAGTAGAGGGAAAATGGCGGTTCTGGGACGCTTTTTTTGAGGAGCCGATCAAAATGCAGGATTTCTTTTTGTTGGCCAACAATAGTATTCGATTCTCTTCAGGCTGTAGGTTACTCAGTTCTATAATCATCATAGAAGTGTTATATTTGGAAAAGAAATGTCAGTAGAGAGAAAATGGCGGTTCATGGACGCTTTTTTTGAGTAGACGATCAGAATACAGGATTTCTATTTGTTGACCAACAATAGTATTCGATTTTTTTCAGGATGCATGTTACTAGTTCTATCATCATCATGGAAGTGTTAGAGAAATGTACGCAATATCGAATTAAAGCCATGAATGCTGGCTCAACAATAAGTTAGGTTGGAATGGACGGAAATTTTTTTCCCTTGAACTACAAAGCTGGTCACTGGCGAATACATTGAATTGCACACATACCTGAATGTTGGTCACTGGCGTGTTGTACAATCTCGTGAACCAGGAATGTAGAGGGATAATAGCGGTTTTGAGACGCCTATTTTTAGCAGCTGATCAGAATGCTGGATTTCTTTTTCTAGACCAACAGAAGTGTTCGATTTTTTTCAGGATGCAGGTTACTACGTTCTATAATCATCATGGAAGTGTTAGATTTGGAAGAGAAATGTCAGTTTGACAATTAAATCGGGGGCATATAATTGTATGCCTATCACCCATATGCTTCTTCAAAAGCAATACCAGTCGACGAAATACTCATTAGCGTACAAGATGTAGTAAAGGGAAAATGGCGGTTCTGGGGCGCTTATTTTGAGAAGATGATCAGATTGGTGGATTTCTTTTTGTTGACCAACTGTAGTGTTCGATTTTTTCAGACTACTTGTTATTACGTTCTATAATCATCATGGAAGTGTTAAATTTGGATGACAAATGTCAGTTTGTCAATTCAATCGGGGGCATATAATTGTATACCCATCACCCTTATGCTTATTCAAAAGTACTACCAGGTGACGAAATACTCATTAGCGTACAACATGATGTAGAGGGAAAATGGCGGTTCTGGGACGCCTATTTTGAGGAGCTGATGAGAATGCTGGTTTTCTTTTTGTTGACCAACAGTAGTAGAGGGAAAATGGCGGTTCTGGGACGCTTTTTTTGAGGAGCCGATCAAAATGCAGGATTTCTTTTTGTTGGCCAACAATAGTATTCGATTCTCTTCAGGCTGTAGGTTACTCAGTTCTATAATCATCATAGAAGTGTTATATTTGGAAAAGAAATGTCAGTAGAGAGAAAATGGCGGTTCATGGACGCTTTATTTGAGTAGACGATCAGAATGCAGGATTTCTTGTTGTTGACCAACAATAGTATTCGATTTCTTCAGGCTGCAGATTACTATGTTTTATGATCATCATGGAAGTGTTAAATTTGGAAGAGGAATGTCAGTTTGACAATTCAATCGGGGGCATATAATTGTATACACATCACCCATATGCTTCTTCAAAAGTACTACCAGGCGACAAAATACTCATTAGGGTACAACAAGAAGTAGAGGGAAAATGGCGGTTCTGGGCCGCTTATTTTGAGGAGCCGATCTGAATGCTGCATTTTTTTTTTTTTTGACCAAGAGTTGTGTTCGATTTTTTCAGGATGCAGGTTACTACGTTCTATCATCATCGTGGAAGTGTTAGAGAATTGTACGCTATATCGAATTAAAGCCTTGAATTGTTAGCTCAACAATAAGTTAGGTTGGAACGGACGGAAATATTTTTCCCTTGAAGTACGAAGTAGTAGAATGAAAATGGCGGTTCTGGGACGCTATTTTTGAGGAGCTGATGAGAATGCTGGTTTTCTTTTTGTTGACCAACAGTAGTGTTCGATTTTTTTAAGATGCAGGTTATTACGTTATTTCATCATCGTGGAATTGTTAGAGAAATGTACGCAATATCGAATTAAAGCCAGGAATTGCTGGCTCAACAATAAGTTAGGTTGGAATGGATGGAAATATTTTTCCCTTGAAGTACGAAGCTGATCACTGGCGAATGCATTGAGGGGCACACATACCTGAATGTTGGTCACTGGTGTGATGTAAAATCTCGAAAACCAGGAATGTAGAGAGAAAATGGCGGATCATGGACGCTTTATTTGAGTAGACGATCAGAATGCAGGATTTCTTGTTGTTGACCAACAATAGTATTCGATTTCTTCAGGCTGCAGATTACTATGTTTTATGATCATCATGGAAGTGTTAAATTTGGAAGAGGAATGTCAGTTTGACAATTCAATCGGGGGCATATAATTGTATACACATCACCCATATGCTTCTTCAAAAGTACTACCAGGCGACAAAATACTCATTAGGGTACAACAAGAAGTAGAGGGAAAATGGCGGTTCTGGGCCGCTTATTTTGAGGAGCCGATCTGAATGCTGCATTTTTTTTTTTTGACCAAGAGTTGTGTTCGATTTTTTCAGGATGCAGGTTACTACGTTCTATCATCATCGTGGAAGTGTTAGAGAATTGTACGCTATATCGAATTAAAGCCTTGAATTGTTAGCTCAACAATAAGTTAGGTTGGAATGGACGGAAATTTTTTTCCCTTGAAGTACGAAGTAGTAGAATGAAAATGGCGGTTCTGGGACGCTATTTTTGAGGAGCCGATCAAAATGCAGAATTTCTTTTTGTTGGCCAACAGTAGTATTCGATTCTCTTTAGGCTGTAGGTTACTACGTTCTATAATCATCATGGAAGTGTTATATTTGGGAAAGAAATGTCAGTAGAGGGAAAATTGCGGTTCTGGGACGCTTTTTTTGAGGAGCCGATCAAAATGCAGGATTTCTTTTTGTTGGCCAACAATAGTATTCGATTCTCTTCAGGCTGTAGGTTACTCAGTTCTATAATCATCATGGAAGTGTTAAATTTGGAAGAGGAATGTCAGTTTGACAATTCAATCGGGGGCATATAATTGTAGAGGGAAAATGGCGGTTCTGGGACGCTTTTTTTGAGGAGCCGATCAAAATGCAGGATTTCTTTTTGTTGGCCAACAATAGTATTCGATTCTCTTCAGGCTGTAGGTTACTCAGTTCTATAATCATCATAGAAGTGTTATATTTGGAAAAGAAATGTCAGTAGAGAGAAAATGGCGGTTCATGGACGCTTTTTTTGAGTAGACGATCAGAATACAGGATTTCTATTTGTTGACCAACAATAGTATTCGATTTTTTTCAGGATGCATGTTACTAGTTCTATCATCATCATGGAAGTGTTAGAGAAATGTACGCAATATCGAATTAAAGCCATGAATGCTGGCTCAACAATAAGTTAGGTTGGAATGGACGGAAATTTTTTTCCCTTGAACTACAAAGCTGGTCACTGGCGAATACATTGAATTGCACACATACCTGAATGTTGGTCACTGGCGTGTTGTACAATCTCGTGAACCAGGAATGTAGAGGGATAATAGCGGTTTTGAGACGCCTATTTTTAGCAGCTGATCAGAATGCTGGATTTCTTTTTCTAGACCAACAGAAGTGTTCGATTTTTTTCAGGATGCAGGTTACTACGTTCTATAATCATCATGGAAGTGTTAGATTTGGAAGAGAAATGTCAGTTTGACAATTAAATCGGGGGCATATAATTGTATGCCTATCACCCATATGCTTCTTCAAAAGCAATACCAGTCGACGAAATACTCATTAGCGTACAAGATGTAGTAAAGGGAAAATGGCGGTTCTGGGGCGCTTATTTTGAGAAGATGATCAGATTGGTGGATTTCTTTTTGTTGACCAACTGTAGTGTTCGATTTTTTCAGACTACTTGTTATTACGTTCTATAATCATCATGGAAGTGTTAAATTTGGATGACAAATGTCAGTTTGTCAATTCAATCGGGGGCATATAATTGTATACCCATCACCCTTATGCTTATTCAAAAGTACTACCAGGTGACGAAATACTCATTAGCGTACAACATGATGTAGAGGGAAAATGGCGGTTCTGGGACGCCTATTTTGAGGAGCTGATGAGAATGCTGGTTTTCTTTTTGTTGACCAACAGTAGTAGAGGGAAAATGGCGGTTCTGGGACGCTTTTTTTGAGGAGCCGATCAAAATGCAGGATTTCTTTTTGTTGGCCAACAATAGTATTCGATTCTCTTCAGGCTGTAGGTTACTCAGTTCTATAATCATCTTAGAAGTGTTATATTTGGAAAAGAAATGTCAGTAGAGAGAAAATGGCGGTTCATGGACGCTTTATTTGAGTAGACGATCAGAATGCAGGATTTCTTGTTGTTGACCAACAATAGTATTCGATTTCTTCAGGCTGCAGATTACTATGTTTTATGATCATCATGGAAGTGTTAAATTTGGAAGAGGAATGTCAGTTTGACAATTCAATCGGGGGCATATAATTGTATAAACATCACCCATATGCTTCTTCAAAAGTACTACCAGGCGACAAAATACTCATTAGGGTACAACAAGAAGTAGAGGGAAAATGGCGGTTCTGGGCCGCTTATTTTGAGGAGCCGATCTGAATGCTGCATTTTTTTTTTTTTGACCAAGAGTTGTGTTCGATTTTTTCAGGATGCAGGTTACTACGTTCTATCATCATCGTGGAAGTGTTAGAGAATTGTACGCTATATCGAATTAAAGCCTTGAATTGTTAGCTCAACAATAAGTTAGGTTGGAACGGACGGAAATATTTTTCCCTTGAAGTACGAAGTAGTAGAGGGAAAATGGCGGTTCTGGGACGCTTTTTTTGAGGAGCCGATCAAAATGCAGGATTTCTTTTTGTTGGCCAACAATAGTATTCGATTCTCTTCAGGCTGTAGGTTACTCAGTTCTATAATCATCATAGAAGTTTTATATTTGGAAAAGAAATGTCAGTAGAGAGAAAATGGCGGTTCATGGACGCTTTTTTTGAGTAGACGATCAGAATACAGGATTTCTATTTGTTGACCAACAATAGTATTCGATTTTTTTCAGGATGCATGTTACTAGTTCTATCATCATCATGGAAGTGTTAGAGAAATGTACGCAATATCGAATTAAAGCCATGAATGCTGGCTCAACAATAAGTTAGGTTGGAATGGACGGAAATTTTTTTCCCTTGAACTACAAAGCTGGTCACTGGCGAATACATTGAATTGCACACATACCTGAATGTTGGTCACTGGCGTGTTGTACAATCTCGTGAACCAGGAATGTAGAGGGATAATAGCGGTTTTGAGACGCCTATTTTTAGCAGCTGATCAGAATGCTGGATTTCTTTTTCTAGACCAACAGAAGTGTTCGATTTTTTTCAGGATGCAGGTTACTACGTTCTATAATCATCATGGAAGTGTTAGATTTGGAAGAGAAATGTCAGTTTGACAATTAAATCGGGGGCATATAATTGTATGCCTATCACCCATATGCTTCTTCAAAAGCAATACCAGTCGACGAAATACTCATTAGCGTACAAGATGTAGTAAAGGGAAAATGGCGGTTCTGGGGCGCTTATTTTGAGAAGATGATCAGATTGGTGGATTTCTTTTTGTTGACCAACTGTAGTGTTCGATTTTGAGGAGCTGATGAGAATGCTGGTTTTCTTTTTGTTGACCAACAGTAGTGTTCGATTTTTTTAAGATGCAGGTTATTACGTTATTTCATCATCGTGGAATTGTTAGAGAAATGTACGCAATATCGAATTAAAGCCAGGAATTGCTGGCTCAACAATAAGTTAGGTTGGAATGGATGGAAATATTTTTCCCTTGAAGTACGAAGCTGATCACTGGCGAATGCATTGAGGGGCACACATACCTGAATGTTGGTCACTGGTGTGATGTAAAATCTCGAAAACCAGGAATGTAGAGAGAAAATGGCGGATCATGGACGCTTTATTTGAGTAGACGATCAGAATGCAGGATTTCTTGTTGTTGACCAACAATAGTATTCGATTTCTTCAGGCTGCAGATTACTATGTTTTATGATCATCATGGAAGTGTTAAATTTGGAAGAGGAATGTCAGTTTGACAATTCAATCGGGGGCATATAATTGTATACACATCACCCATATGCTTCTTCAAAAGTACTACCAGGCGACAAAATACTCATTAGGGTACAACAAGAAGTAGAGGGAAAATGGCGGTTCTGGGCCGCTTATTTTGAGGAGCCGATCTGAATGCTGCATTTTTTTTTTTTTGACCAAGAGTTGTGTTCGATTTTTTCAGGATGCAGGTTACTACGTTCTATCATCATCGTGGAAGTGTTAGAGAATTGTACGCTATATCGAATTAAAGCCTTGAATTGTTAGCTCAACAATAAGTTAGGTTGGAATGGACGGAAATATTTTTCCCTTGAAGTACGAAGTAGTAGAATGAAAATGGCGGTTCTGGGACGCTATTTTTGAGGAGCCGATCAAAATGCAGAATTTCTTTTTGTTGGCCAACAGTAGTATTCGATTCTCTTTAGGCTGTAGGTTACTACGTTCTATAATCATCATGGAAGTGTTATATTTGGGAAAGAAATGTCAGTAGAGAGAAAATGGCGGTTCATGGACGCTTTTTTTGAGTAGACGATCAGAATTCACGATTTCTATTTGTTGACCAACAATAGTATTCGATTTCTTCAGGCTGCAGTTTACTATGTTTTATCATCATCATGGAAGTGTTATATTTGAAAGAGAATTGTCAGTTTGGCAATTCAATCGAGTGCATAGAATTGCGTTTCTATCAGTTATCATTTTTTTCAAAACTAGTACCAGTCGACGAAGTACACATTAGAGCACAACATCAAGATCTATATAGGCTACCTAGTCAAAGTTTGCACTACTTGGAAGGTAAGTTTTTAAAAGAAAGACGGCTCTGCAGTTCCTGTCGCATCCAAATGACCATTAATGCTTTTCATTTCTATTTGATATTATATGCTACGTAGTAGAGGGAAAATGGCGGTGCTGGGACGCTTTTTTTGAGGAGCCGATCAAAATGCAGGATTTCTTTTTGTTGGCCAACAATAGTATTCGATTCTCTTCAGGCTGTAGGTTACTCAGTTCTATAATCATCATAGAAGTGTTATATTTGGAAAAGAAATGTCAGTAGAGAGAAAATGGCGGTTCATGGACGCTTTTTTTGAGTAGACGATCAGAATACAGGATTTCTATTTGTTGACCAACAATAGTATTCGATTTTTTTCAGGATGCATGTTACTAGTTCTATCATCATCATGGAAGTGTTAGAGAAATGTACGCAATATCGAATTAAAGCCATGAATGCTGGCTCAACAATAAGTTAGGTTGGAATGGACGGAAATTTTTTTCCCTTGAACTACAAAGCTGGTCACTGGCGAATACATTGAATTGCACACATACCTGAATGTTGGTCACTGGCGTGTTGTACAATCTCGTGAACCAGGAATGTAGAGGGATAATAGCGGTTTTGAGACGCCTATTTTTAGCAGCTGATCAGAATGCTGGATTTCTTTTTCTAGACCAACAGAAGTGTTCGATTTTTTTCAGGATGCAGGTTACTACGTTCTATAATCATCATGGAAGTGTTAGATTTGGAAGAGAAATGTCAGTTTGACAATTAAATCGGGGGCATATAATTGTATGCCTATCACCCATATGCTTCTTCAAAAGCAATACCAGTCGACGAAATACTCATTAGCGTACAAGATGTAGTAAAGGGAAAATGGCGGTTCTGGGGCGCTTATTTTGAGAAGATGATCAGATTGGTGGATTTCTTTTTGTTGACCAACTGTAGTGTTCGATTTTTTCAGACTACTTGTTATTACGTTCTATAATCATCATGGAAGTGTTAAATTTGGATGACAAATGTCAGTTTGTCAATTCAATCGGGGGCATATAATTGTATACCCATCACCCTTATGCTTATTCAAAAGTACTACCAGGCGACGAAATACTCATTAGCGTACAACATGATGTAGAGGGAAAATGGCGGTTCTGGGACGCCTATTTTGAGGAGCTGATGAGAATGCTGGTTTTCTTTTTGTTGACCAACAGTAGTGTTCGATTTTTTTAAGATGCAGGTTATTACGTTATTTCATCATCGTGGAATTGTTAGAGAAATGTACGCAATATCGAATTAAAGCCAGGAATTGCTGGCTCAACAATAAGTTAGGTTGGAATGGATGGAAATATTTTTCCCTTGAAGTACGAAGCTGATCACTGGCGAATGCATTGAGGGGCACACATACCTGAATGTTGGTCACTGGTGTGATGTAAAATCTCGAAAACCAGGAATGTAGAGAGAAAATGGCGGATCATGGACGCTTTATTTGAGTAGACGATCAGAATGCAGGATTTCTTGTTGTTGACCAACAATAGTATTCGATTTCTTCAGGCTGCAGATTACTATGTTTTATGATCATCATGGAAGTGTTAAATTTGGAAGAGGAATGTCAGTTTGACAATTCAATCGGGGGCATATAATTGTATACACATCACCCATATGCTTCTTCAAAAGTACTACCAGGCGACAAAATACTCATTAGGGTACAACAAGAAGTAGAGGGAAAATGGCGGTTCTGGGCCGCTTATTTTGAGGAGCCGATCTGAATGCTGCATTTTTTTTTTTTTGACCAAGAGTTGTGTTCGATTTTTTCAGGATGCAGGTTACTACGTTCTATCATCATCGTGGAAGTGTTAGAGAATTGTACGCTATATCGAATTAAAGCCTTGAATTGTTAGCTCAACAATAAGTTAGGTTGGAATGGACGGAAATATTTTTCCCTTGAAGTACGAAGTAGTAGAATGAAAATGGCGGTTCTGGGACGCTATTTTTGAGGAGCCGATCAAAATGCAGAATTTCTTTTTGTTGGCCAACAGTAGTATTCGATTCTCTTTAGGCTGTAGGTTACTACGTTCTATAATCATCATGGAAGTGTTATATTTGGGAAAGAAATGTCAGTAGAGGGAAAATGGCGGTTCTGGGACGCTTTTTTTGAGGAGCCGATCAAAATGCAGGATTTCTTTTTGTTGGCCAACAATAGTATTCGATTCTCTTCAGGCTGTAGGTTACTCAGTTCTATAATCATCATAGAAGTGTTATATTTGGAAAAGAAATGTCAGTAGAGAGAAAATGGCGGTTCATGGACGCTTTTTTTGAGTAGACGATCAGAATACAGGATTTCTATTTGTTGACCAACAATAGTATTCGATTTTTTTCAGGATGCATGTTACTAGTTCTATCATCATCATGGAAGTGTTAGAGAAATGTACGCAATATCGAATTAAAGCCATGAATGCTGGCTCAACAATAAGTTAGGTTGGAATGGACGGAAATTTTTTTCCCTTGAACTACAAAGCTGGTCACTGGCGAATACATTGAATTGCACACATACCTGAATGTTGGTCACTGGCGTGTTGTACAATCTCGTGAACCAGGAATGTAGAGGGATAATAGCGGTTTTGAGACGCCTATTTTTAGCAGCTGATCAGAATGCTGGATTTCTTTTTCTAGACCAACAGAAGTGTTCGATTTTTTTCAGGATGCAGGTTACTACGTTCTATAATCATCATGGAAGTGTTAGATTTGGAAGAGAAATGTCAGTTTGACAATTAAATCGGGGGCATATAATTGTATGCCTATCACCCATATGCTTCTTCAAAAGCAATACCAGTCGACGAAATACTCATTAGCGTACAAGATGTAGTAAAGGGAAAATGGCGGTTCTGGGGCGCTTATTTTGAGAAGATGATCAGATTGGTGGATTTCTTTTTGTTGACCAACTGTAGTGTTCGATTTTTTCAGACTACTTGTTATTACGTTCTATAATCATCATGGAAGTGTTAAATTTGGATGACAAATGTCAGTTTGTCAATTCAATCGGGGGCATATAATTGTATACCCATCACCCTTATGCTTATTCAAAAGTACTACCAGGCGACGAAATACTCATTAGCGTACAACATGATGTAGAGGGAAAATGGCGGTTCTGGGACGCCTATTTTGAGGAGCTGATGAGAATGCTGGTTTTCTTTTTGTTGACCAACAGTAGTGTTCGATTTTTTTAAGATGCAGGTTATTACGTTATTTCATCATCGTGGAATTGTTAGAGAAATGTACGCAATATCGAATTAAAGCCAGGAATTGCTGGCTCAACAATAAGTTAGGTTGGAATGGATGGAAATATTTTTCCCTTGAAGTACGAAGCTGATCACTGGCGAATGCATTGAGGGGCACACATACCTGAATGTTGGTCACTGGTGTGATGTAAAATCTCGAAAACCAGGAATGTAGAGAGAAAATGGCGGATCATGGACGCTTTATTTGAGTAGACGATCAGAATGCAGGATTTCTTGTTGTTGACCAACAATAGTATTCGATTTCTTCAGGCTGCAGATTACTATGTTTTATGATCATCATGGAAGTGTTAAATTTGGAAGAGGAATGTCAGTTTGACAATTCAATCGGGGGCATATAATTGTATACACATCACCCATATGCTTCTTCAAAAGTACTACCAGGCGACAAAATACTCATTAGGGTACAACAAGAAGTAGAGGGAAAATGGCGGTTCTGGGCCGCTTATTTTGAGGAGCCGATCTGAATGCTGCATTTTTTTTTTTTTTGACCAAGAGTTGTGTTCGATTTTTTCAGGATGCAGGTTACTACGTTCTATCATCATCGTGGAAGTGTTAGAGAATTGTACGCTATATCGAATTAAAGCCTTGAATTGTTAGCTCAACAATAAGTTAGGTTGGAATGGACGGAAATATTTTTCCCTTGAAGTACGAAGTAGTAGAATGAAAATGGCGGTTCTGGGACGCTATTTTTGAGGAGCCGATCAAAATGCAGAATTTCTTTTTGTTGGCCAACAGTAGTATTCGATTCTCTTTAGGCTGTAGGTTACTACGTTCTATAATCATCATGGAAGTGTTATATTTGGGAAAGAAATGTCAGTAGAGGGAAAATGGCGGTTCTGGGACGCTTTTTTTGAGGAGCCGATCAAAATGCAGGATTTCTTTTTGTTGGCCAACAATAGTATTCGATTCTCTTCAGGCTGTAGGTTACTCAGTTCTATAATCATCATAGAAGTGTTATATTTGGAAAAGAAATGTCAGTAGAGAGAAAATGGCGGTTCATGGACGCTTTTTTTGAGTAGACGATCAGAATACAGGATTTCTATTTGTTGACCAACAATAGTATTCGATTTTTTTCAGGATGCATGTTACTAGTTCTATCATCATCATGGAAGTGTTAGAGAAATGTACGCAATATCGAATTAAAGCCATGAATGCTGGCTCAACAATATGTTAGGTTGGAATGGACGGAAATTTTTTTCCCTTGAACTACAAAGCTGGTCACTGGCGAATACATTGAATTGCACACATACCTGAATGTTGGTCACTGGCGTGTTGTACAATCTCGTGAACCAGGAATGTAGAGGGATAATAGCGGTTTTGAGACGCCTATTTTTAGCAGCTGATCAGAATGCTGGATTTCTTTTTCTAGACCAACAGAAGTGTTCGATTTTTTTCAGGATGCAGGTTACTACGTTCTATAATCATCATGGAAGTGTTAGATTTGGAAGAGAAATGTCAGTTTGACAATTAAATCGGGGGCATATAATTGTATGCCTATCACCCATATGCTTCTTCAAAAGCAATACCAGTCGACGAAATACTCATTAGCGTACAAGATGTAGTAAAGGGAAAATGGCGGTTCTGGGGCGCTTATTTTGAGAAGATGATCAGATTGGTGGATTTCTTTTTGTTGACCAACTGTAGTGTTCGATTTTTTCAGACTACTTGTTATTACGTTCTATAATCATCATGGAAGTGTTAAATTTGGATGACAAATGTCAGTTTGTCAATTCAATCGGGGGCATATAATTGTATACCCATCACCCTTATGCTTATTCAAAAGTACTACCAGGCGACGAAATACTCATTAGCGTACAACATGATGTAGAGGGAAAATGGCGGTTCTGGGACGCCTATTTTGAGGAGCTGATGAGAATGCTGGTTTTCTTTTTGTTGACCAACAGTAGTGTTCGATTTTTTTAAGATGCAGGTTATTACGTTATTTCATCATCGTGGAATTGTTAGAGAAATGTACGCAATATCGAATTAAAGCCAGGAATTGCTGGCTCAACAATAAGTTAGGTTGGAATGGATGGAAATATTTTTCCCTTGAAGTACGAAGCTGATCACTGGCGAATGCATTGAGGGGCACACATACCTGAATGTTGGTCACTGGTGTGATGTAAAATCTCGAAAACCAGGAATGTAGAGAGAAAATGGCGGATCATGGACGCTTTATTTGAGTAGACGATCAGAATGCAGGATTTCTTGTTGTTGACCAACAATAGTATTCGATTTCTTCAGGCTGCAGATTACTATGTTTTATGATCATCATGGAAGTGTTAAATTTGGAAGAGGAATGTCAGTTTGACAATTCAATCGGGGGCATATAATTGTATACACATCACCCATATGCTTCTTCAAAAGTACTACCAGGCGACAAAATACTCATTAGGGTACAACAAGAAGTAGAGGGAAAATGGCGGTTCTGGGCCGCTTATTTTGAGGAGCCGATCTGAATGCTGCATTTTTTTTTTTTTGACCAAGAGTTGTGTTCGATTTTTTCAGGATGCAGGTTACTACGTTCTATCATCATCGTGGAAGTGTTAGAGAATTGTACGCTATATCGAATTAAAGCCTTGAATTGTTAGCTCAACAATAAGTTAGGTTGGAATGGACGGAAATATTTTTCCCTTGAAGTACGAAGTAGTAGAATGAAAATGGCGGTTCTGGGACGCTATTTTTGAGGAGCCGATCAAAATGCAGAATTTCTTTTTGTTGGCCAACAGTAGTATTCGATTCTCTTTAGGCTGTAGGTTACTACGTTCTATAATCATCATGGAAGTGTTATATTTGGGAAAGAAATGTCAGTAGAGAGAAAATGGCGGTTCTGGGACGCTTTTTTTGAGGAGCCGATCAAAATGCAGGATTTCTTTTTGTTGGCCAACAATAGTATTCGATTCTCTTCAGGCTGTAGGTTACTCAGTTCTATAATCATCATAGAAGTGTTATATTTGGAAAAGAAATGTCAGTAGAGAGAAAATGGCGGTTCATGGACGCTTTTTTTGAGTAGACGATCAGAATACAGGATTTCTATTTGTTGACCAACAATAGTATTCGATTTTTTTCAGGATGCATGTTACTAGTTCTATCATCATCATGGAAGTGTTAGAGAAATGTACGCAATATCGAATTAAAGCCATGAATGCTGGCTCAACAATATGTTAGGTTGGAATGGACGGAAATTTTTTTCCCTTGAACTACAAAGCTGGTCACTGGCGAATACATTGAATTGCACACATACCTGAATGTTGGTCACTGGCGTGTTGTACAATCTCGTGAACCAGGAATGTAGAGGGATAATAGCGGTTTTGAGACGCCTATTTTTAGCAGCTGATCAGAATGCTGGATTTCTTTTTCTAGACCAACAGAAGTGTTCGATTTTTTTCAGGATGCAGGTTACTACGTTCTATAATCATCATGGAAGTGTTAGATTTGGAAGAGAAATGTCAGTTTGACAATTAAATCGGGGGCATATAATTGTATGCCTGTCACCCATATGCTTCTTCAAAAGCAATACCAGTCGACGAAATACTCATTAGCGTACAAGATGTAGTAAAGGGAAAATGGCGGTTCTGGGGCGCTTATTTTGAGAAGATGATCAGATTGGTGGATTTCTTTTTGTTGACCAACTGTAGTGTTCGATTTTTTCAGACTACTTGTTATTACGTTCTATAATCATCATGGAAGTGTTAAATTTGGATGACAAATGTCAGTTTGTCAATTCAATCGGGGGCATATAATTGTATACCCATCACCCTTATGCTTATTCAAAAGTACTACCAGGCGACGAAATACTCATTAGCGTACAACATGATGTAGAGGGAAAATGGCGGTTCTGGGACGCCTATTTTGAGGAGCTGATGAGAATGCTGGTTTTCTTTTTGTTGACCAACAGTAGTGTTCGATTTTTTTAAGATGCAGGTTATTACGTTATTTCATCATCGTGGAATTGTTAGAGAAATGTACGCAATATCGAATTAAAGCCAGGAATTGCTGGCTCAACAATAAGTTAGGTTGGAATGGATGGAAATATTTTTCCCTTGAAGTACGAAGCTGATCACTGGCGAATGCATTGAGGGGCACACATACCTGAATGTTGGTCACTGGTGTGATGTAAAATCTCGAAAACCAGGAATGTAGAGAGAAAATGGCGGATCATGGACGCTTTATTTGAGTAGACGATCAGAATGCAGGATTTCTTGTTGTTGACCAACAATAGTATTCGATTTCTTCAGGCTGCAGATTACTATGTTTTATGATCATCATGGAAGTGTTAAATTTGGAAGAGGAATGTCAGTTTGACAATTCAATCGGGGGCATATAATTGTATACACATCACCCATATGCTTCTTCAAAAGTACTACCAGGCGACAAAATACTCATTAGGGTACAACAAGAAGTAGAGGGAAAATGGCGGTTCTGGGCCGCTTATTTTGAGGAGCCGATCTGAATGCTGCATTTTTTTTTTTTTTTGACCAAGAGTTGTGTTCGATTTTTTCAGGATGCAGGTTACTACGTTCTATCATCATCGTGGAAGTGTTAGAGAATTGTACGCTATATCGAATTAAAGCCTTGAATTGCTAGCTCAACAATAAGTTAGGTTGGAATGGACGGAAATATTTTTCCCTTGAAGTACGAAGTAGTAGAATGAAAATGGCGGTTCTGGGACGCTATTTTTGAGGAGCCGATCAAAATGCAGAATTTCTTTTTGTTGGCCAACAGTAGTATTCGATTCTCTTTAGGCTGTAGGTTACTACGTTCTATAATCATCATGGAAGTGTTATATTTGGGAAAGAAATGTCAGTAGAGAGAAAATGGCGGTTCATGGACGCTTTTTTTGAGTAGACGATCAGAATTCACGATTTCTATTTGTTGACCAACAATAGTATTCGATTTCTTCAGGCTGCAGTTTACTATGTTTTATCATCATCATGGAAGTGTTATATTTGAAAGAGAATTGTCAGTTTGGCAATTCAATCGAGTGCATAGAATTGCGTTTCTATCAGTTATCATTTTTTTCAAAACTAGTACCAGTCGACGAAGTACACATTAGAGCACAACATCAAGATCTATATAGGCTACCTAGTCAAAGTTTGCACTACTTGGAAGGTAAGTTTTTAAAAGAAAGACGGCTCTGCAGTTCCTGTCGCATCCAAATGACCATTAATGCTTTTCATTTCTATTTGATATTATATGCTACGTAGTAGAGGGAAAATGGCGGTTCTGGGACGCTTTTTTTGAGGAGCCGATCAAAATGCAGGATTTCTTTTTGTTGGCCAACAATTATTTCATCATCGTGGAATTGTTAGAGAAATGTACGCAATATCGAATTAAAGCCAGGAATTGCTGGCTCAACAATAAGTTAGGTTGGAATGGATGGAAATATTTTTCCCTTGAAGTACGAAGCTGATCACTGGCGAATGCATTGAGGGGCACACATACCTGAATGTTGGTCACTGGTGTGATGTAAAATCTCGAAAACCAGGAATGTAGAGAGAAAATGGCGGATCATGGACGCTTTATTTGAGTAGACGATCAGAATGCAGGATTTCTTGTTGTTGACCAACAATAGTATTCGATTTCTTCAGGCTGCAGATTACTATGTTTTATGATCATCATGGAAGTGTTAAATTTGGAAGAGGAATGTCAGTTTGACAATTCAATCGGGGGCATATAATTGTATACACATCACCCATATGCTTCTTCAAAAGTACTACCAGGCGACAAAATACTCATTAGGGTACAACAAGAAGTAGAGGGAAAATGGCGGTTCTGGGCCGCTTATTTTGAGGAGCCGATCTGAATGCTGCATTTTTTTTTTTTTGACCAAAAGTTGTGTTCGATTTTTTCAGGATGCAGGTTACTACGTTCTATCATCATCGTGGAAGTGTTAGAGAATTGTACGCTATATCGAATTAAAGCCTTGAATTGTTAGCTCAACAATAAGTTAGGTTGGAATGGACGGAAATATTTTTCCCTTGAAGTACGAAGTAGTAGAATGAAAATGGCGGTTCTGGGACGCTATTTTTGAGGAGCCGATCAAAATGCAGAATTTCTTTTTGTTGGCCAACAGTAGTATTCGATTCTCTTTAGGCTGTAGGTTACTACGTTCTATAATCATCATGGAAGTGTTATATTTGGGAAAGAAATGTCAGTAGAGAGAAAATGGCGGTTCTGGGACGCTTTTTTTGAGGAGCCGATCAAAATGCAGGATTTCTTTTTGTTGGCCAACAATAGTATTCGATTCTCTTCAGGCTGTAGGTTACTCAGTTCTATAATCATCATAGAAGTGTTATATTTGGAAAAGAAATGTCAGTAGAGAGAAAATGGCGGTTCATGGACGCTTTTTTTGAGTAGACGATCAGAATACAGGATTTCTATTTGTTGACCAACAATAGTATTCGATTTTTTTCAGGATGCATGTTACTAGTTCTATCATCATCATGGAAGTGTTAGAGAAATGTACGCAATATCGAATTAAAGCCATGAATGCTGGCTCAACAATATGTTAGGTTGGAATGGACGGAAATTTTTTTCCCTTGAACTACAAAGCTGGTCACTGGCGAATACATTGAATTGCACACATACCTGAATGTTGGTCACTGGCGTGTTGTACAATCTCGTGAACCAGGAATGTAGAGGGATAATAGCGGTTTTGAGACGCCTATTTTTAGCAGCTGATCAGAATGCTGGATTTCTTTTTCTAGACCAACAGAAGTGTTCGATTTTTTTCAGGATGCAGGTTACTACGTTCTATAATCATCATGGAAGTGTTAGATTTGGAAGAGAAATGTCAGTTTGACAATTAAATCGGGGGCATATAATTGTATGCCTGTCACCCATATGCTTCTTCAAAAGCAATACCAGTCGACGAAATACTCATTAGCGTACAAGATGTAGTAAAGGGAAAATGGCGGTTCTGGGGCGCTTATTTTGAGAAGATGATCAGATTGGTGGATTTCTTTTTGTTGACCAACTGTAGTGTTCGATTTTTTCAGACTACTTGTTATTACGTTCTATAATCATCATGGAAGTGTTAAATTTGGATGACAAATGTCAGTTTGTCAATTCAATCGGGGGCATATAATTGTATACCCATCACCCTTATGCTTATTCAAAAGTACTACCAGGCGACGAAATACTCATTAGCGTACAACATGATGTAGAGGGAAAATGGCGGTTCTGGGACGCCTATTTTGAGGAGCTGATGAGAATGCTGGTTTTCTTTTTGTTGACCAACAGTAGTGTTCGATTTTTTTAAGATGCAGGTTATTACGTTATTTCATCATCGTGGAATTGTTAGAGAAATGTACGCAATATCGAATTAAAGCCAGGAATTGCTGGCTCAACAATAAGTTAGGTTGGAATGGATGGAAATATTTTTCCCTTGAAGTACGAAGCTGATCACTGGCGAATGCATTGAGGGGCACACATACCTGAATGTTGGTCACTGGTGTGATGTAAAATCTCGAAAACCAGGAATGTAGAGAGAAAATGGCGGATCATGGACGCTTTATTTGAGTAGACGATCAGAATGCAGGATTTCTTGTTGTTGACCAACAATAGTATTCGATTTCTTCAGGCTGCAGATTACTATGTTTTATGATCATCATGGAAGTGTTAAATTTGGAAGAGGAATGTCAGTTTGACAATTCAATCGGGGGCATATAATTGTATACACATCACCCATATGCTTCTTCAAAAGTACTACCAGGCGACAAAATACTCATTAGGGTACAACAAGAAGTAGAGGGAAAATGGCGGTTCTGGGCCGCTTATTTTGAGGAGCCGATCTGAATGCTGCATTTTTTTTTTTTTTTGACCAAGAGTTGTGTTCGATTTTTTCAGGATGCAGGTTACTACGTTCTATCATCATCGTGGAAGTGTTAGAGAATTGTACGCTATATCGAATTAAAGCCTTGAATTGCTAGCTCAACAATAAGTTAGGTTGGAATGGACGGAAATATTTTTCCCTTGAAGTACGAAGTAGTAGAATGAAAATGGCGGTTCTGGGACGCTATTTTTGAGGAGCCGATCAAAATGCAGAATTTCTTTTTGTTGGCCAACAGTAGTATTCGATTCTCTTTAGGCTGTAGGTTACTACGTTCTATAATCATCATGGAAGTGTTATATTTGGGAAAGAAATGTCAGTAGAGAGAAAATGGCGGTTCATGGACGCTTTTTTTGAGTAGACGATCAGAATTCACGATTTCTATTTGTTGACCAACAATAGTATTCGATTTCTTCAGGCTGCAGTTTACTATGTTTTATCATCATCATGGAAGTGTTATATTTGAAAGAGAATTGTCAGTTTGGCAATTCAATCGAGTGCATAGAATTGCGTTTCTATCAGTTATCATTTTTTTCAAAACTAGTACCAGTCGACGAAGTACACATTAGAGCACAACATCAAGATCTATATAGGCTACCTAGTCAAAGTTTGCACTACTTGGAAGGTAAGTTTTTAAAAGAAAGACGGCTCTGCAGTTCCTGTCGCATCCAAATGACCATTAATGCTTTTCATTTCTATTTGATATTATATGCTACGTAGTAGAGGGAAAATGGCGGTTCTGGGACGCTTTTTTTGAGGAGCCGATCAAAATGCAGGATTTCTTTTTGTTGGCCAACAATTATTTCATCATCGTGGAATTGTTAGAGAAATGTACGCAATATCGAATTAAAGCCAGGAATTGCTGGCTCAACAATAAGTTAGGTTGGAATGGATGGAAATATTTTTCCCTTGAAGTACGAAGCTGATCACTGGCGAATGCATTGAGGGGCACACATACCTGAATGTTGGTCACTGGTGTGATGTAAAATCTCGAAAACCAGGAATGTAGAGAGAAAATGGCGGATCATGGACGCTTTATTTGAGTAGACGATCAGAATGCAGGATTTCTTGTTGTTGACCAACAATAGTATTCGATTTCTTCAGGCTGCAGATTACTATGTTTTATGATCATCATGGAAGTGTTAAATTTGGAAGAGGAATGTCAGTTTGACAATTCAATCGGGGGCATATAATTGTATACACATCACCCATATGCTTCTTCAAAAGTACTACCAGGCGACAAAATACTCATTAGGGTACAACAAGAAGTAGAGGGAAAATGGCGGTTCTGGGCCGCTTATTTTGAGGAGCCGATCTGAATGCTGCATTTTTTTTTTTTTGACCAAAAGTTGTGTTCGATTTTTTCAGGATGCAGGTTACTACGTTCTATCATCATCGTGGAAGTGTTAGAGAATTGTACGCTATATCGAATTAAAGCCTTGAATTGTTAGCTCAACAATAAGTTAGGTTGGAATGGACGGAAATATTTTTCCCTTGAAGTACGAAGTAGTAGAATGAAAATGGCGGTTCTGGGACGCTATTTTTGAGGAGCCGATCAAAATGCAGAATTTCTTTTTGTTGGCCAACAGTAGTATTCGATTCTCTTTAGGCTGTAGGTTACTACGTTCTATAATCATCATGGAAGTGTTATATTTGGGAAAGAAATGTCAGTAGAGGGAAAATGGCGGTTCTGGGACGCTTTTTTTGAGGAGCCGATCAAAATGCAGGATTTCTTTTTGTTGGCCAACAATAGTATTCGATTCTCTTCAGGCTGTAGGTTACTCAGTTCTATAATCATCATAGAAGTGTTATATTTGGAAAAGAAATGTCAGTAGAGGGAAAATGGCGGTTCTGGGACGCTTTTTTTGAGGAGCCGATCAAAATGCAGGATTTCTTTTTGTTGGCCAACAATAGTATTCGATTCTCTTCAGGCTGTAGGTTACTCAGTTCTATAATCATCATAGAAGTGTTATATTTGGAAAAGAAATGTCAGTAGAGAGAAAATGGCGGTTCATGGACGCTTTTTTTGAGTAGACGATCAGAATACAGGATTTCTATTTGTTGACCAACAATAGTATTCGATTTTTTTCAGGATGCATGTTACTAGTTCTATCATCATCATGGAAGTGTTAGAGAAATGTACGCAATATCGAATTAAAGCCATGAATGCTGGCTCAACAATAAGTTAGGTTGGAATGGACGGAAATTTTTTTCCCTTGAACTACAAAGCTGGTCACTGGCGAATACATTGAATTGCACACATACCTGAATGTTGGTCACTGGCGTGTTGTACAATCTCGTGAACCAGGAATGTAGAGGGATAATAGCGGTTTTGAGACGCCTATTTTTAGCAGCTGATCAGAATGCTGGATTTCTTTTTCTAGACCAACAGAAGTGTTCGATTTTTTTCAGGATGCAGGTTACTACGTTCTATAATCATCATGGAAGTGTTAGATTTGGAAGAGAAATGTCAGTTTGACAATTAAATCGGGGGCATATAATTGTATGCCTATCACCCATATGCTTCTTCAAAAGCAATACCAGTCGACGAAATACTCATTAGCGTACAAGATGTAGTAAAGGGAAAATGGCGGTTCTGGGGCGCTTATTTTGAGAAGATGATCAGATTGGTGGATTTCTTTTTGTTGACCAACTGTAGTGTTCGATTTTTTCAGACTACTTGTTATTACGTTCTATAATCATCATGGAAGTGTTAAATTTGGATGACAAATGTCAGTTTGTCAATTCAATCGGGGGCATATAATTGTATACCCATCACCCTTATGCTTATTCAAAAGTACTACCAGGTGACGAAATACTCATTAGCGTACAACATGATGTAGAGGGAAAATGGCGGTTCTGGGACGCCTATTTTGAGGAGCTGATGAGAATGCTGGTTTTCTTTTTGTTGACCAACAGTAGTAGAGGGAAAATGGCGGTTCTGGGACGCTTTTTTTGAGGAGCCGATCAAAATGCAGGATTTCTTTTTGTTGGCCAACAATAGTATTCGATTCTCTTCAGGCTGTAGGTTACTCAGTTCTATAATCATCATAGAAGTGTTATATTTGGAAAAGAAATGTCAGTAGAGGGAAAATGGCGGTTCTGGGACGCTTTTTTTGAGTAGACGATCAGAATACAGGATTTCTATTTGTTGACCAACAATAGTATTCGATTTTTTTCAGGATGCATGTTACTAGTTCTATCATCATCATGGAAGTGTTAGAGAAATGTACGCAATATCGAATTAAAGCCATGAATGCTGGCTCAACAATAAGTTAGGTTGGAATGGACGGAAATTTTTTTCCCTTGAACTACAAAGCTGGTCACTGGCGAATACATTGAATTGCACACATACCTGAATGTTGGTCACTGGCGTGTTGTACAATCTCGAGAACCAGGAATGTAGAGGGATAATAGCGGTTTTGAGACGCCTATTTTTAGCAGCTGATCAGAATGCTGGATTTCTTTTTCTAGACCAACAGAAGTGTTCGATTTTTTTCAGGATGCAGGTTACTACGTTCTATAATCATCATGGAAGTGTTAGATTTGGAAGAGAAATGTCAGTTTGACAATTAAATCGGGGGCATATAATTGTATGCCTATCACCCATATGCTTCTTCAAAAGCAATACCAGTCGACGAAATACTCATTAGCGTACAAGATGTAGTAAAGGGAAAATGGCGGTTCTGGGGCGCTTATTTTGAGAAGATGATCAGATTGGTGGATTTCTTTTTGTTGACCAACTGTAGTGTTCGATTTTTTCAGACTACTTGTTATTACGTTCTATAATCATCATGGAAGTGTTAAATTTGGATGACAAATGTCAGTTTGTCAATTCAATCGGGGGCATATAATTGTATACCCATCACCCTTATGCTTATTCAAAAGTACTACCAGGCGACGAAATACTCATTAGCGTACAACATGATGTAGAGGGAAAATGGCGGTTCTGGGACGCCTATTTTGAGGAGCTGATGAGAATGCTGGTTTTCTTTTTGTTGACCAACAGTAGTAGAGGGAAAATGGCGGTTCTGGGACGCTTTTTTTGAGGAGCCGATCAAAATGCAGGATTTCTTTTTGTTGGCCAACAATAGTATTCGATTCTCTTCAGGCTGTAGGTTACTCAGTTCTATAATCATCATAGAAGTGTTATATTTGGAAAAGAAATGTCAGTAGAGAGAAAATGGCGGTTCATGGACGCTTTATTTGAGTAGACGATCAGAATGCAGGATTTCTTGTTGTTGACCAACAATAGTATTCGATTTCTTCAGGCTGCAGATTACTATGTTTTATGATCATCATGGAAGTGTTAAATTTGGAAGAGGAATGTCAGTTTGACAATTCAATCGGGGGCATATAATTGTATACACATCACCCATATGCTTCTTCAAAAGTACTACCAGGCGACAAAATACTCATTAGGGTACAACAAGAAGTAGAGGGAAAATGGCGGTTCTGGGCCGCTTATTTTGAGTAGCCGATCTGAATGCTGCATTTTTTTTTTTTTTGACCAAGAGTTGTGTTCGATTTTTTCAGGATGCAGGTTACTACGTTCTATCATCATCGTGGAAGTGTTAGAGAATTGTACGCTATATCGAATTAAAGCCTTGAATTGTTAGCTCAACAATAAGTTAGGTTGGAACGGACGGAAATATTTTTCCCTTGAAGTACGAAGTAGTAGAATGAAAATGGCGGTTCTGGGACGCTATTTTTGAGGAGCCGATCAAAATGCAGAATTTCTTTTTGTTGGCCAACAGTAGTATTCGATTCTCTTTAGGCTGTAGGTTACTACGTTCTATAATCATCATGGAAGTGTTATATTTGGGAAAGAAATGTCAGTAGAGAGAAAATGGCGGTTCATGGACGCTTTATTTGAGTAGACGATCAGAATGCAGGATTTCTTGTTGTTGACCAACAATAGTATTCGATTTCTTCAGGCTGCAGATTACTATGTTTTATGATCATCATGGAAGTGTTAAATTTGGAAGAGGAATGTCAGTTTGACAATTCAATCGGGGGCATATAATTGTATACACATCACCCATATGCTTCTTCAAAAGTACTACCAGGCGACAAAATACTCATTAGGGTACAACAAGAAGTAGAGGGAAAATGGCGGTTCTGGGACGCTTTTTTTGAGGAGCCGATCAAAATGCAGGATTTCTTTTTGTTGGCCAACAATAGTATTCGATTCTCTTCAGGCTGTAGGTTACTCAGTTCTATAATCATCATAGAAGTGTTATATTTGGAAAAGAAATGTCAGTAGAGAGAAAATGGCGGTTCATGGACGCTTTTTTTGAGTAGACGATCAGAATACAGGATTTCTATTTGTTGACCAACAATAGTATTCGATTTTTTTCAGGATGCATGTTACTAGTTCTATCATCATCATGGAAGTGTTAGAGAAATGTACGCAATATCGAATTAAAGCCATGAATGCTGGCTCAACAATAAGTTAGGTTGGAATGGACGGAAATTTTTTTCCCTTGAACTACAAAGCTGGTCACTGGCGAATACATTGAATTGCACACATACCTGAATGTTGGTCACTGGCGTGTTGTACAATCTCGTGAACCAGGAATGTAGAGGGATAATAGCGGTTTTGAGACGCCTATTTTTAGCAGCTGATCAGAATGCTGGATTTCTTTTTCTAGACCAACAGAAGTGTTCGATTTTTTTCAGGATGCAGGTTACTACGTTCTATAATCATCATGGAAGTGTTAGATTTGGAAGAGAAATGTCAGTTTGACAATTAAATCGGGGGCATATAATTGTATGCCTATCACCCATATGCTTCTTCAAAAGCAATACCAGTCGACGAAATACTCATTAGCGTACAAGATGTAGTAAAGGGAAAATGGCGGTTCTGGGGCGCTTATTTTGAGAAGATGATCAGATTGGTGGATTTCTTTTTGTTGACCAACTGTAGTGTTCGATTTTTTCAGACTACTTGTTATTACGTTCTATAATCATCATGGAAGTGTTAAATTTGGATGACAAATGTCAGTTTGTCAATTCAATCGGGGGCATATAATTGTATACCCATCACCCTTATGCTTATTCAAAAGTACTACCAGGTGACGAAATACTCATTAGCGTACAACATGATGTAGAGGGAAAATGGCGGTTCTGGGACGCCTATTTTGAGGAGCTGATGAGAATGCTGGTTTTCTTTTTGTTGACCAACAGTAGTAGAGGGAAAATGGCGGTTCTGGGACGCTTTTTTTGAGGAGCCGATCAAAATGCAGGATTTCTTTTTGTTGGCCAACAATAGTATTCGATTCTCTTCAGGCTGTAGGTTACTCAGTTCTATAATCATCATAGAAGTGTTATATTTGGAAAAGAAATGTCAGTAGAGAGAAAATGGCGGTTCATGGACGCTTTATTTGAGTAGACGATCAGAATGCAGGATTTCTTGTTGTTGACCAACAATAGTATTCGATTTCTTCAGGCTGCAGATTACTATGTTTTATGATCATCATGGAAGTGTTAAATTTGGAAGAGGAATGTCAGTTTGACAATTCAATCGGGGGCATATAATTGTATACACATCACCCATATGCTTCTTCAAAAGTACTACCAGGCGACAAAATACTCATTAGGGTACAACAAGAAGTAGAGGGAAAATGGCGGTTCTGGGCCGCTTATTTTGAGGAGCCGATCTGAATGCTGCATTTTTTTTTTTTTTGACCAAGAGTTGTGTTCGATTTTTTCAGGATGCAGGTTACTACGTTCTATCATCATCGTGGAAGTGTTAGAGAATTGTACGCTATATCGAATTAAAGCCTTGAATTGTTAGCTCAACAATAAGTTAGGTTGGAACGGACGGAAATATTTTTCCCTTGAAGTACGAAGTAGTAGAATGAAAATGGCGGTTCTGGGACGCTATTTTTGAGGAGCTGATGAGAATGCTGGTTTTCTTTTTGTTGACCAACAGTAGTGTTCGATTTTTTTAAGATGCAGGTTATTACGTTATTTCATCATCGTGGAATTGTTAGAGAAATGTACGCAATATCGAATTAAAGCCAGGAATTGCTGGCTCAACAATAAGTTAGGTTGGAATGGATGGAAATATTTTTCCCTTGAAGTACGAAGCTGATCACTGGCGAATGCATTGAGGGGCACACATACCTGAATGTTGGTCACTGGTGTGATGTAAAATCTCGAAAACCAGGAATGTAGAGAGAAAATGGCGGATCATGGACGCTTTATTTGAGTAGACGATCAGAATGCAGGATTTCTTGTTGTTGACCAACAATAGTATTCGATTTCTTCAGGCTGCAGATTACTATGTTTTATGATCATCATGGAAGTGTTAAATTTGGAAGAGGAATGTCAGTTTGACAATTCAATCGGGGGCATATAATTGTATACACATCACCCATATGCTTCTTCAAAAGTACTACCAGGCGACAAAATACTCATTAGGGTACAACAAGAAGTAGAGGGAAAATGGCGGTTCTGGGCCGCTTATTTTGAGGAGCCGATCTGAATGCTGCATTTTTTTTTTTTGACCAAGAGTTGTGTTCGATTTTTTCAGGATGCAGGTTACTACGTTCTATCATCATCGTGGAAGTGTTAGAGAATTGTACGCTATATCGAATTAAAGCCTTGAATTGTTAGCTCAACAATAAGTTAGGTTGGAATGGACGGAAATTTTTTTCCCTTGAAGTACGAAGTAGTAGAATGAAAATGGCGGTTCTGGGACGCTATTTTTGAGGAGCCGATCAAAATGCAGAATTTCTTTTTGTTGGCCAACAGTAGTATTCGATTCTCTTTAGGCTGTAGGTTACTACGTTCTATAATCATCATGGAAGTGTTATATTTGGGAAAGAAATGTCAGTAGAGGGAAAATTGCGGTTCTGGGACGCTTTTTTTGAGGAGCCGATCAAAATGCAGGATTTCTTTTTGTTGGCCAACAATAGTATTCGATTCTCTTCAGGCTGTAGGTTACTCAGTTCTATAATCATCATGGAAGTGTTAAATTTGGAAGAGGAATGTCAGTTTGACAATTCAATCGGGGGCATATAATTGTAGAGGGAAAATGGCGGTTCTGGGACGCTTTTTTTGAGGAGCCGATCAAAATGCAGGATTTCTTTTTGTTGGCCAACAATAGTATTCGATTCTCTTCAGGCTGTAGGTTACTCAGTTCTATAATCATCATAGAAGTGTTATATTTGGAAAAGAAATGTCAGTAGAGAGAAAATGGCGGTTCATGGACGCTTTTTTTGAGTAGACGATCAGAATACAGGATTTCTATTTGTTGACCAACAATAGTATTCGATTTTTTTCAGGATGCATGTTACTAGTTCTATCATCATCATGGAAGTGTTAGAGAAATGTACGCAATATCGAATTAAAGCCATGAATGCTGGCTCAACAATAAGTTAGGTTGGAATGGACGGAAATTTTTTTCCCTTGAACTACAAAGCTGGTCACTGGCGAATACATTGAATTGCACACATACCTGAATGTTGGTCACTGGCGTGTTGTACAATCTCGTGAACCAGGAATGTAGAGGGATAATAGCGGTTTTGAGACGCCTATTTTTAGCAGCTGATCAGAATGCTGGATTTCTTTTTCTAGACCAACAGAAGTGTTCGATTTTTTTCAGGATGCAGGTTACTACGTTCTATAATCATCATGGAAGTGTTAGATTTGGAAGAGAAATGTCAGTTTGACAATTAAATCGGGGGCATATAATTGTATGCCTATCACCCATATGCTTCTTCAAAAGCAATACCAGTCGACGAAATACTCATTAGCGTACAAGATGTAGTAAAGGGAAAATGGCGGTTCTGGGGCGCTTATTTTGAGAAGATGATCAGATTGGTGGATTTCTTTTTGTTGACCAACTGTAGTGTTCGATTTTTTCAGACTACTTGTTATTACGTTCTATAATCATCATGGAAGTGTTAAATTTGGATGACAAATGTCAGTTTGTCAATTCAATCGGGGGCATATAATTGTATACCCATCACCCTTATGCTTATTCAAAAGTACTACCAGGCGACGAAATACTCATTAGCGTACAACATGATGTAGAGGGAAAATGGCGGTTCTGGGACGCCTATTTTGAGGAGCTGATGAGAATGCTGGTTTTCTTTTTGTTGACCAACAGTAGTAGAGGGAAAATGGCGGTTCTGGGACGCTTTTTTTGAGGAGCCGATCAAAATGCAGGATTTCTTTTTGTTGGCCAACAATAGTATTCGATTCTCTTCAGGCTGTAGGTTACTCAGTTCTATAATCATCTTAGAAGTGTTATATTTGGAAAAGAAATGTCAGTAGAGAGAAAATGGCGGTTCATGGACGCTTTATTTGAGTAGACGATCAGAATGCAGGATTTCTTGTTGTTGACCAACAATAGTATTCGATTTCTTCAGGCTGCAGATTACTATGTTTTATGATCATCATGGAAGTGTTAAATTTGGAAGAGGAATGTCAGTTTGACAATTCAATCGGGGGCATATAATTGTATAAACATCACCCATATGCTTCTTCAAAAGTACTACCAGGCGACAAAATACTCATTAGGGTACAACAAGAAGTAGAGGGAAAATGGCGGTTCTGGGCCGCTTATTTTGAGGAGCCGATCTGAATGCTGCATTTTTTTTTTTTTGACCAAGAGTTGTGTTCGATTTTTTCAGGATGCAGGTTACTACGTTCTATCATCATCGTGGAAGTGTTAGAGAATTGTACGCTATATCGAATTAAAGCCTTGAATTGTTAGCTCAACAATAAGTTAGGTTGGAACGGACGGAAATATTTTTCCCTTGAAGTACGAAGTAGTAGAGGGAAAATGGCGGTTCTGGGACGCTTTTTTTGAGGAGCCGATCAAAATGCAGGATTTCTTTTTGTTGGCCAACAATAGTATTCGATTCTCTTCAGGCTGTAGGTTACTCAGTTCTATAATCATCATAGAAGTGTTATATTTGGAAAAGAAATGTCAGTAGAGAGAAAATGGCGGTTCATGGACGCTTTTTTTGAGTAGACGATCAGAATACAGGATTTCTATTTGTTGACCAACAATAGTATTCGATTTTTTTCAGGATGCATGTTACTAGTTCTATCATCATCATGGAAGTGTTAGAGAAATGTACGCAATATCGAATTAAAGCCATGAATGCTGGCTCAACAATAAGTTAGGTTGGAATGGACGGAAATTTTTTTCCCTTGAACTACAAAGCTGGTCACTGGCGAATACATTGAATTGCACACATACCTGAATGTTGGTCACTGGCGTGTTGTACAATCTCGTGAACCAGGAATGTAGAGGGATAATAGCGGTTTTGAGACGCCTATTTTTAGCAGCTGATCAGAATGCTGGATTTCTTTTTCTAGACCAACAGAAGTGTTCGATTTTTTTCAGGATGCAGGTTACTACGTTCTATAATCATCATGTATGTGTTAGATTTGGAAGAGAAATGTCAGTTTGACAATTAAATCGGGGGCATATAATTGTATGCCTATCACCCATATGCTTCTTCAAAAGCAATACCAGTCGACGAAATACTCATTAGCGTACAAGATGTAGTAAAGGGAAAATGGCGGTTCTGGGGCGCTTATTTTGAGAAGATGATCAGATTGGTGGATTTCTTTTTGTTGACCAACTGTAGTGTTCGATTTTTTCAGACTACTTGTTATTACGTTCTATAATCATCATGGAAGTGTTAAATTTGGATGACAAATGTCAGTTTGTCAATTCAATCGGGGGCATATAATTGTATACCCATCACCCTTATGCTTATTCAAAAGTACTACCAGGTGACGAAATACTCATTAGCGTACAACATGATGTAGAGGGAAAATGGCGGTTCTGGGACGCCTATTTTGAGGAGCTGATGAGAATGCTGGTTTTCTTTTTGTTGACCAACAGTAGTAGAGGGAAAATGGCGGTGCTGGGACGCTTTTTTTGAGGAGCCGATCAAAATGCAGGATTTCTTTTTGTTGGCCAACAATAGTATTCGATTCTCTTCAGGCTGTAGGTTACTCAGTTCTATAATCATCATAGAAGTGTTATATTTGGAAAAGAAATGTCAGTAGAGAGAAAATGGCGGTTCATGGACGCTTTTTTTGAGTAGACGATCAGAATACAGGATTTCTATTTGTTGACCAACAATAGTATTCGATTTTTTTCAGGATGCATGTTACTAGTTCTATCATCATCATGGAAGTGTTAGAGAAATGTACGCAATATCGAATTAAAGCCATGAATGCTGGCTCAACAATAAGTTAGGTTGGAATGGACGGAAATTTTTTTCCCTTGAACTACAAAGCTGGTCACTGGCGAATACATTGAATTGCACACATACCTGAATGTTGGTCACTGGCGTGTTGTACAATCTCGTGAACCAGGAATGTAGAGGGATAATAGCGGTTTTGAGACGCCTATTTTTAGCAGCTGATCAGAATGCTGGATTTCTTTTTCTAGACCAACAGAAGTGTTCGATTTTTTTCAGGATGCAGGTTACTACGTTCTATAATCATCATGGAAGTGTTAGATTTGGAAGAGAAATGTCAGTTTGACAATTAAATCGGGGGCATATAATTGTATGCCTATCACCCATATGCTTCTTCAAAAGCAATACCAGTCGACGAAATACTCATTAGCGTACAAGATGTAGTAAAGGGAAAATGGCGGTTCTGGGGCGCTTATTTTGAGAAGATGATCAGATTGGTGGATTTCTTTTTGTTGACCAACTGTAGTGTTCGATTTTGAGGAGCTGATGAGAATGCTGGTTTTCTTTTTGTTGACCAACAGTAGTGTTCGATTTTTTTAAGATGCAGGTTATTACGTTATTTCATCATCGTGGAATTGTTAGAGAAATGTACGCAATATCGAATTAAAGCCAGGAATTGCTGGCTCAACAATAAGTTAGGTTGGAATGGATGGAAATATTTTTCCCTTGAAGTACGAAGCTGATCACTGGCGAATGCATTGAGGGGCACACATACCTGAATGTTGGTCACTGGTGTGATGTAAAATCTCGAAAACCAGGAATGTAGAGAGAAAATGGCGGATCATGGACGCTTTATTTGAGTAGACGATCAGAATGCAGGATTTCTTGTTGTTGACCAACAATAGTATTCGATTTCTTCAGGCTGCAGATTACTATGTTTTATGATCATCATGGAAGTGTTAAATTTGGAAGAGGAATGTCAGTTTGACAATTCAATCGGGGGCATATAATTGTATACACATCACCCATATGCTTCTTCAAAAGTACTACCAGGCGACAAAATACTCATTAGGGTACAACAAGAAGTAGAGGGAAAATGGCGGTTCTGGGCCGCTTATTTTGAGGAGCCGATCTGAATGCTGCATTTTTTTTTTTTTGACCAAGAGTTGTGTTCGATTTTTTCAGGATGCAGGTTACTACGTTCTATCATCATCGTGGAAGTGTTAGAGAATTGTACGCTATATCGAATTAAAGCCTTGAATTGTTAGCTCAACAATAAGTTAGGTTGGAATGGACGGAAATATTTTTCCCTTGAAGTACGAAGTAGTAGAATGAAAATGGCGGTTCTGGGACGCTATTTTTGAGGAGCCGATCAAAATGCAGAATTTCTTTTTGTTGGCCAACAGTAGTATTCGATTCTCTTTAGGCTGTAGGTTACTACGTTCTATAATCATCATGGAAGTGTTATATTTGGGAAAGAAATGTCAGTAGAGAGAAAATGGCGGTTCATGGACGCTTTTTTTGAGTAGACGATCAGAATTCACGATTTCTATTTGTTGACCAACAATAGTATTCGATTTCTTCAGGCTGCAGTTTACTATGTTTTATCATCATCATGGAAGTGTTATATTTGAAAGAGAATTGTCAGTTTGGCAATTCAATCGAGTGCATAGAATTGCGTTTCTATCAGTTATCATTTTTTTCAAAACTAGTACCAGTCGACGAAGTACACATTAGAGCACAACATCAAGATCTATATAGGCTACCTAGTCAAAGTTTGCACTACTTGGAAGGTAAGTTTTTAAAAGAAAGACGGCTCTGCAGTTCCTGTCGCATCCAAATGACCATTAATGCTTTTCATTTCTATTTGATATTATATGCTACGTAGTAGAGGGAAAATGGCGGTGCTGGGACGCTTTTTTTGAGGAGCCGATCAAAATGCAGGATTTCTTTTTGTTGGCCAACAATAGTATTCGATTCTCTTCAGGCTGTAGGTTACTCAGTTCTATAATCATCATAGAAGTGTTATATTTGGAAAAGAAATGTCAGTAGAGAGAAAATGGCGGTTCATGGACGCTTTTTTTGAGTAGACGATCAGAATACAGGATTTCTATTTGTTGACCAACAATAGTATTCGATTTTTTTCAGGATGCATGTTACTAGTTCTATCATCATCATGGAAGTGTTAGAGAAATGTACGCAATATCGAATTAAAGCCATGAATGCTGGCTCAACAATAAGTTAGGTTGGAATGGACGGAAATTTTTTTCCCTTGAACTACAAAGCTGGTCACTGGCGAATACATTGAATTGCACACATACCTGAATGTTGGTCACTGGCGTGTTGTACAATCTCGTGAACCAGGAATGTAGAGGGATAATAGCGGTTTTGAGACGCCTATTTTTAGCAGCTGATCAGAATGCTGGATTTCTTTTTCTAGACCAACAGAAGTGTTCGATTTTTTTCAGGATGCAGGTTACTACGTTCTATAATCATCATGGAAGTGTTAGATTTGGAAGAGAAATGTCAGTTTGACAATTAAATCGGGGGCATATAATTGTATGCCTATCACCCATATGCTTCTTCAAAAGCAATACCAGTCGACGAAATACTCATTAGCGTACAAGATGTAGTAAAGGGAAAATGGCGGTTCTGGGGCGCTTATTTTGAGAAGATGATCAGATTGGTGGATTTCTTTTTGTTGACCAACTGTAGTGTTCGATTTTTTCAGACTACTTGTTATTACGTTCTATAATCATCATGGAAGTGTTAAATTTGGATGACAAATGTCAGTTTGTCAATTCAATCGGGGGCATATAATTGTATACCCATCACCCTTATGCTTATTCAAAAGTACTACCAGGCGACGAAATACTCATTAGCGTACAACATGATGTAGAGGGAAAATGGCGGTTCTGGGACGCCTATTTTGAGGAGCTGATGAGAATGCTGGTTTTCTTTTTGTTGACCAACAGTAGTGTTCGATTTTTTTAAGATGCAGGTTATTACGTTATTTCATCATCGTGGAATTGTTAGAGAAATGTACGCAATATCGAATTAAAGCCAGGAATTGCTGGCTCAACAATAAGTTAGGTTGGAATGGATGGAAATATTTTTCCCTTGAAGTACGAAGCTGATCACTGGCGAATGCATTGAGGGGCACACATACCTGAATGTTGGTCACTGGTGTGATGTAAAATCTCGAAAACCAGGAATGTAGAGAGAAAATGGCGGATCATGGACGCTTTATTTGAGTAGACGATCAGAATGCAGGATTTCTTGTTGTTGACCAACAATAGTATTCGATTTCTTCAGGCTGCAGATTACTATGTTTTATGATCATCATGGAAGTGTTAAATTTGGAAGAGGAATGTCAGTTTGACAATTCAATCGGGGGCATATAATTGTATACACATCACCCATATGCTTCTTCAAAAGTACTACCAGGCGACAAAATACTCATTAGGGTACAACAAGAAGTAGAGGGAAAATGGCGGTTCTGGGCCGCTTATTTTGAGGAGCCGATCTGAATGCTGCATTTTTTTTTTTTTGACCAAGAGTTGTGTTCGATTTTTTCAGGATGCAGGTTACTACGTTCTATCATCATCGTGGAAGTGTTAGAGAATTGTACGCTATATCGAATTAAAGCCTTGAATTGTTAGCTCAACAATAAGTTAGGTTGGAATGGACGGAAATATTTTTCCCTTGAAGTACGAAGTAGTAGAATGAAAATGGCGGTTCTGGGACGCTATTTTTGAGGAGCCGATCAAAATGCAGAATTTCTTTTTGTTGGCCAACAGTAGTATTCGATTCTCTTTAGGCTGTAGGTTACTACGTTCTATAATCATCATGGAAGTGTTATATTTGGGAAAGAAATGTCAGTAGAGGGAAAATGGCGGTTCTGGGACGCTTTTTTTGAGGAGCCGATCAAAATGCAGGATTTCTTTTTGTTGGCCAACAATAGTATTCGATTCTCTTCAGGCTGTAGGTTACTCAGTTCTATAATCATCATAGAAGTGTTATATTTGGAAAAGAAATGTCAGTAGAGAGAAAATGGCGGTTCATGGACGCTTTTTTTGAGTAGACGATCAGAATACAGGATTTCTATTTGTTGACCAACAATAGTATTCGATTTTTTTCAGGATGCATGTTACTAGTTCTATCATCATCATGGAAGTGTTAGAGAAATGTACGCAATATCGAATTAAAGCCATGAATGCTGGCTCAACAATATGTTAGGTTGGAATGGACGGAAATTTTTTTCCCTTGAACTACAAAGCTGGTCACTGGCGAATACATTGAATTGCACACATACCTGAATGTTGGTCACTGGCGTGTTGTACAATCTCGTGAACCAGGAATGTAGAGGGATAATAGCGGTTTTGAGACGCCTATTTTTAGCAGCTGATCAGAATGCTGGATTTCTTTTTCTAGACCAACAGAAGTGTTCGATTTTTTTCAGGATGCAGGTTACTACGTTCTATAATCATCATGGAAGTGTTAGATTTGGAAGAGAAATGTCAGTTTGACAATTAAATCGGGGGCATATAATTGTATGCCTATCACCCATATGCTTCTTCAAAAGCAATACCAGTCGACGAAATACTCATTAGCGTACAAGATGTAGTAAAGGGAAAATGGCGGTTCTGGGGCGCTTATTTTGAGAAGATGATCAGATTGGTGGATTTCTTTTTGTTGACCAACTGTAGTGTTCGATTTTTTCAGACTACTTGTTATTACGTTCTATAATCATCATGGAAGTGTTAAATTTGGATGACAAATGTCAGTTTGTCAATTCAATCGGGGGCATATAATTGTATACCCATCACCCTTATGCTTATTCAAAAGTACTACCAGGCGACGAAATACTCATTAGCGTACAACATGATGTAGAGGGAAAATGGCGGTTCTGGGACGCCTATTTTGAGGAGCTGATGAGAATGCTGGTTTTCTTTTTGTTGACCAACAGTAGTGTTCGATTTTTTTAAGATGCAGGTTATTACGTTATTTCATCATCGTGGAATTGTTAGAGAAATGTACGCAATATCGAATTAAAGCCAGGAATTGCTGGCTCAACAATAAGTTAGGTTGGAATGGATGGAAATATTTTTCCCTTGAAGTACGAAGCTGATCACTGGCGAATGCATTGAGGGGCACACATACCTGAATGTTGGTCACTGGTGTGATGTAAAATCTCGAAAACCAGGAATGTAGAGAGAAAATGGCGGATCATGGACGCTTTATTTGAGTAGACGATCAGAATGCAGGATTTCTTGTTGTTGACCAACAATAGTATTCGATTTCTTCAGGCTGCAGATTACTATGTTTTATGATCATCATGGAAGTGTTAAATTTGGAAGAGGAATGTCAGTTTGACAATTCAATCGGGGGCATATAATTGTATACACATCACCCATATGCTTCTTCAAAAGTACTACCAGGCGACAAAATACTCATTAGGGTACAACAAGAAGTAGAGGGAAAATGGCGGTTCTGGGCCGCTTATTTTGAGGAGCCGATCTGAATGCTGCATTTTTTTTTTTTTTGACCAAGAGTTGTGTTCGATTTTTTCAGGATGCAGGTTACTACGTTCTATCATCATCGTGGAAGTGTTAGAGAATTGTACGCTATATCGAATTAAAGCCTTGAATTGTTAGCTCAACAATAAGTTAGGTTGGAATGGACGGAAATATTTTTCCCTTGAAGTACGAAGTAGTAGAATGAAAATGGCGGTTCTGGGACGCTATTTTTGAGGAGCCGATCAAAATGCAGAATTTCTTTTTGTTGGCCAACAGTAGTATTCGATTCTCTTTAGGCTGTAGGTTACTACGTTCTATAATCATCATGGAAGTGTTATATTTGGGAAAGAAATGTCAGTAGAGGGAAAATGGCGGTTCTGGGACGCTTTTTTTGAGGAGCCGATCAAAATGCAGGATTTCTTTTTGTTGGCCAACAATAGTATTCGATTCTCTTCAGGCTGTAGGTTACTCAGTTCTATAATCATCATAGAAGTGTTATATTTGGAAAAGAAATGTCAGTAGAGAGAAAATGGCGGTTCATGGACGCTTTTTTTGAGTAGACGATCAGAATACAGGATTTCTATTTGTTGACCAACAATAGTATTCGATTTTTTTCAGGATGCATGTTACTAGTTCTATCATCATCATGGAAGTGTTAGAGAAATGTACGCAATATCGAATTAAAGCCATGAATGCTGGCTCAACAATATGTTAGGTTGGAATGGACGGAAATTTTTTTCCCTTGAACTACAAAGCTGGTCACTGGCGAATACATTGAATTGCACACATACCTGAATGTTGGTCACTGGCGTGTTGTACAATCTCGTGAACCAGGAATGTAGAGGGATAATAGCGGTTTTGAGACGCCTATTTTTAGCAGCTGATCAGAATGCTGGATTTCTTTTTCTAGACCAACAGAAGTGTTCGATTTTTTTCAGGATGCAGGTTACTACGTTCTATAATCATCATGGAAGTGTTAGATTTGGAAGAGAAATGTCAGTTTGACAATTAAATCGGGGGCATATAATTGTATGCCTATCACCCATATGCTTCTTCAAAAGCAATACCAGTCGACGAAATACTCATTAGCGTACAAGATGTAGTAAAGGGAAAATGGCGGTTCTGGGGCGCTTATTTTGAGAAGATGATCAGATTGGTGGATTTCTTTTTGTTGACCAACTGTAGTGTTCGATTTTTTCAGACTACTTGTTATTACGTTCTATAATCATCATGGAAGTGTTAAATTTGGATGACAAATGTCAGTTTGTCAATTCAATCGGGGGCATATAATTGTATACCCATCACCCTTATGCTTATTCAAAAGTACTACCAGGCGACGAAATACTCATTAGCGTACAACATGATGTAGAGGGAAAATGGCGGTTCTGGGACGCCTATTTTGAGGAGCTGATGAGAATGCTGGTTTTCTTTTTGTTGACCAACAGTAGTGTTCGATTTTTTTAAGATGCAGGTTATTACGTTATTTCATCATCGTGGAATTGTTAGAGAAATGTACGCAATATCGAATTAAAGCCAGGAATTGCTGGCTCAACAATAAGTTAGGTTGGAATGGATGGAAATATTTTTCCCTTGAAGTACGAAGCTGATCACTGGCGAATGCATTGAGGGGCACACATACCTGAATGTTGGTCACTGGTGTGATGTAAAATCTCGAAAACCAGGAATGTAGAGAGAAAATGGCGGATCATGGACGCTTTATTTGAGTAGACGATCAGAATGCAGGATTTCTTGTTGTTGACCAACAATAGTATTCGATTTCTTCAGGCTGCAGATTACTATGTTTTATGATCATCATGGAAGTGTTAAATTTGGAAGAGGAATGTCAGTTTGACAATTCAATCGGGGGCATATAATTGTATACACATCACCCATATGCTTCTTCAAAAGTACTACCAGGCGACAAAATACTCATTAGGGTACAACAAGAAGTAGAGGGAAAATGGCGGTTCTGGGCCGCTTATTTTGAGGAGCCGATCTGAATGCTGCATTTTTTTTTTTTTGACCAAGAGTTGTGTTCGATTTTTTCAGGATGCAGGTTACTACGTTCTATCATCATCGTGGAAGTGTTAGAGAATTGTACGCTATATCGAATTAAAGCCTTGAATTGTTAGCTCAACAATAAGTTAGGTTGGAATGGACGGAAATATTTTTCCCTTGAAGTACGAAGTAGTAGAATGAAAATGGCGGTTCTGGGACGCTATTTTTGAGGAGCCGATCAAAATGCAGAATTTCTTTTTGTTGGCCAACAGTAGTATTCGATTCTCTTTAGGCTGTAGGTTACTACGTTCTATAATCATCATGGAAGTGTTATATTTGGGAAAGAAATGTCAGTAGAGAGAAAATGGCGGTTCTGGGACGCTTTTTTTGAGGAGCCGATCAAAATGCAGGATTTCTTTTTGTTGGCCAACAATAGTATTCGATTCTCTTCAGGCTGTAGGTTACTCAGTTCTATAATCATCATAGAAGTGTTATATTTGGAAAAGAAATGTCAGTAGAGAGAAAATGGCGGTTCATGGACGCTTTTTTTGAGTAGACGATCAGAATACAGGATTTCTATTTGTTGACCAACAATAGTATTCGATTTTTTTCAGGATGCATGTTACTAGTTCTATCATCATCATGGAAGTGTTAGAGAAATGTACGCAATATCGAATTAAAGCCATGAATGCTGGCTCAACAATATGTTAGGTTGGAATGGACGGAAATTTTTTTCCCTTGAACTACAAAGCTGGTCACTGGCGAATACATTGAATTGCACACATACCTGAATGTTGGTCACTGGCGTGTTGTACAATCTCGTGAACCAGGAATGTAGAGGGATAATAGCGGTTTTGAGACGCCTATTTTTAGCAGCTGATCAGAATGCTGGATTTCTTTTTCTAGACCAACAGAAGTGTTCGATTTTTTTCAGGATGCAGGTTACTACGTTCTATAATCATCATGGAAGTGTTAGATTTGGAAGAGAAATGTCAGTTTGACAATTAAATCGGGGGCATATAATTGTATGCCTGTCACCCATATGCTTCTTCAAAAGCAATACCAGTCGACGAAATACTCATTAGCGTACAAGATGTAGTAAAGGGAAAATGGCGGTTCTGGGGCGCTTATTTTGAGAAGATGATCAGATTGGTGGATTTCTTTTTGTTGACCAACTGTAGTGTTCGATTTTTTCAGACTACTTGTTATTACGTTCTATAATCATCATGGAAGTGTTAAATTTGGATGACAAATGTCAGTTTGTCAATTCAATCGGGGGCATATAATTGTATACCCATCACCCTTATGCTTATTCAAAAGTACTACCAGGCGACGAAATACTCATTAGCGTACAACATGATGTAGAGGGAAAATGGCGGTTCTGGGACGCCTATTTTGAGGAGCTGATGAGAATGCTGGTTTTCTTTTTGTTGACCAACAGTAGTGTTCGATTTTTTTAAGATGCAGGTTATTACGTTATTTCATCATCGTGGAATTGTTAGAGAAATGTACGCAATATCGAATTAAAGCCAGGAATTGCTGGCTCAACAATAAGTTAGGTTGGAATGGATGGAAATATTTTTCCCTTGAAGTACGAAGCTGATCACTGGCGAATGCATTGAGGGGCACACATACCTGAATGTTGGTCACTGGTGTGATGTAAAATCTCGAAAACCAGGAATGTAGAGAGAAAATGGCGGATCATGGACGCTTTATTTGAGTAGACGATCAGAATGCAGGATTTCTTGTTGTTGACCAACAATAGTATTCGATTTCTTCAGGCTGCAGATTACTATGTTTTATGATCATCATGGAAGTGTTAAATTTGGAAGAGGAATGTCAGTTTGACAATTCAATCGGGGGCATATAATTGTATACACATCACCCATATGCTTCTTCAAAAGTACTACCAGGCGACAAAATACTCATTAGGGTACAACAAGAAGTAGAGGGAAAATGGCGGTTCTGGGCCGCTTATTTTGAGGAGCCGATCTGAATGCTGCATTTTTTTTTTTTTTTGACCAAGAGTTGTGTTCGATTTTTTCAGGATGCAGGTTACTACGTTCTATCATCATCGTGGAAGTGTTAGAGAATTGTACGCTATATCGAATTAAAGCCTTGAATTGCTAGCTCAACAATAAGTTAGGTTGGAATGGACGGAAATATTTTTCCCTTGAAGTACGAAGTAGTAGAATGAAAATGGCGGTTCTGGGACGCTATTTTTGAGGAGCCGATCAAAATGCAGAATTTCTTTTTGTTGGCCAACAGTAGTATTCGATTCTCTTTAGGCTGTAGGTTACTACGTTCTATAATCATCATGGAAGTGTTATATTTGGGAAAGAAATGTCAGTAGAGAGAAAATGGCGGTTCATGGACGCTTTTTTTGAGTAGACGATCAGAATTCACGATTTCTATTTGTTGACCAACAATAGTATTCGATTTCTTCAGGCTGCAGTTTACTATGTTTTATCATCATCATGGAAGTGTTATATTTGAAAGAGAATTGTCAGTTTGGCAATTCAATCGAGTGCATAGAATTGCGTTTCTATCAGTTATCATTTTTTTCAAAACTAGTACCAGTCGACGAAGTACACATTAGAGCACAACATCAAGATCTATATAGGCTACCTAGTCAAAGTTTGCACTACTTGGAAGGTAAGTTTTTAAAAGAAAGACGGCTCTGCAGTTCCTGTCGCATCCAAATGACCATTAATGCTTTTCATTTCTATTTGATATTATATGCTACGTAGTAGAGGGAAAATGGCGGTTCTGGGACGCTTTTTTTGAGGAGCCGATCAAAATGCAGGATTTCTTTTTGTTGGCCAACAATTATTTCATCATCGTGGAATTGTTAGAGAAATGTACGCAATATCGAATTAAAGCCAGGAATTGCTGGCTCAACAATAAGTTAGGTTGGAATGGATGGAAATATTTTTCCCTTGAAGTACGAAGCTGATCACTGGCGAATGCATTGAGGGGCACACATACCTGAATGTTGGTCACTGGTGTGATGTAAAATCTCGAAAACCAGGAATGTAGAGAGAAAATGGCGGATCATGGACGCTTTATTTGAGTAGACGATCAGAATGCAGGATTTCTTGTTGTTGACCAACAATAGTATTCGATTTCTTCAGGCTGCAGATTACTATGTTTTATGATCATCATGGAAGTGTTAAATTTGGAAGAGGAATGTCAGTTTGACAATTCAATCGGGGGCATATAATTGTATACACATCACCCATATGCTTCTTCAAAAGTACTACCAGGCGACAAAATACTCATTAGGGTACAACAAGAAGTAGAGGGAAAATGGCGGTTCTGGGCCGCTTATTTTGAGGAGCCGATCTGAATGCTGCATTTTTTTTTTTTTGACCAAAAGTTGTGTTCGATTTTTTCAGGATGCAGGTTACTACGTTCTATCATCATCGTGGAAGTGTTAGAGAATTGTACGCTATATCGAATTAAAGCCTTGAATTGTTAGCTCAACAATAAGTTAGGTTGGAATGGACGGAAATATTTTTCCCTTGAAGTACGAAGTAGTAGAATGAAAATGGCGGTTCTGGGACGCTATTTTTGAGGAGCCGATCAAAATGCAGAATTTCTTTTTGTTGGCCAACAGTAGTATTCGATTCTCTTTAGGCTGTAGGTTACTACGTTCTATAATCATCATGGAAGTGTTATATTTGGGAAAGAAATGTCAGTAGAGGGAAAATGGCGGTTCTGGGACGCTTTTTTTGAGGAGCCGATCAAAATGCAGGATTTCTTTTTGTTGGCCAACAATAGTATTCGATTCTCTTCAGGCTGTAGGTTACTCAGTTCTATAATCATCATAGAAGTGTTATATTTGGAAAAGAAATGTCAGTAGAGGGAAAATGGCGGTTCTGGGACGCTTTTTTTGAGGAGCCGATCAAAATGCAGGATTTCTTTTTGTTGGCCAACAATAGTATTCGATTCTCTTCAGGCTGTAGGTTACTCAGTTCTATAATCATCATAGAAGTGTTATATTTGGAAAAGAAATGTCAGTAGAGAGAAAATGGCGGTTCATGGACGCTTTTTTTGAGTAGACGATCAGAATACAGGATTTCTATTTGTTGACCAACAATAGTATTCGATTTTTTTCAGGATGCATGTTACTAGTTCTATCATCATCATGGAAGTGTTAGAGAAATGTACGCAATATCGAATTAAAGCCATGAATGCTGGCTCAACAATAAGTTAGGTTGGAATGGACGGAAATTTTTTTCCCTTGAACTACAAAGCTGGTCACTGGCGAATACATTGAATTGCACACATACCTGAATGTTGGTCACTGGCGTGTTGTACAATCTCGTGAACCAGGAATGTAGAGGGATAATAGCGGTTTTGAGACGCCTATTTTTAGCAGCTGATCAGAATGCTGGATTTCTTTTTCTAGACCAACAGAAGTGTTCGATTTTTTTCAGGATGCAGGTTACTACGTTCTATAATCATCATGGAAGTGTTAGATTTGGAAGAGAAATGTCAGTTTGACAATTAAATCGGGGGCATATAATTGTATGCCTATCACCCATATGCTTCTTCAAAAGCAATACCAGTCGACGAAATACTCATTAGCGTACAAGATGTAGTAAAGGGAAAATGGCGGTTCTGGGGCGCTTATTTTGAGAAGATGATCAGATTGGTGGATTTCTTTTTGTTGACCAACTGTAGTGTTCGATTTTTTCAGACTACTTGTTATTACGTTCTATAATCATCATGGAAGTGTTAAATTTGGATGACAAATGTCAGTTTGTCAATTCAATCGGGGGCATATAATTGTATACCCATCACCCTTATGCTTATTCAAAAGTACTACCAGGTGACGAAATACTCATTAGCGTACAACATGATGTAGAGGGAAAATGGCGGTTCTGGGACGCCTATTTTGAGGAGCTGATGAGAATGCTGGTTTTCTTTTTGTTGACCAACAGTAGTAGAGGGAAAATGGCGGTTCTGGGACGCTTTTTTTGAGGAGCCGATCAAAATGCAGGATTTCTTTTTGTTGGCCAACAATAGTATTCGATTCTCTTCAGGCTGTAGGTTACTCAGTTCTATAATCATCATAGAAGTGTTATATTTGGAAAAGAAATGTCAGTAGAGGGAAAATGGCGGTTCTGGGACGCTTTTTTTGAGGAGCCGATCAAAATGCAGGATTTCTTTTTGTTGGCCAACAATAGTATTCGATTCTCTTCAGGCTGTAGGTTACTCAGTTCTATAATCATCATAGAAGTGTTATATTTGGAAAAGAAATGTCAGTAGAGAGAAAATGGCGGTTCATGGACGCTTTTTTTGAGTAGACGATCAGAATACAGGATTTCTATTTGTTGACCAACAATAGTATTCGATTTTTTTCAGGATGCATGTTACTAGTTCTATCATCATCATGGAAGTGTTAGAGAAATGTACGCAATATCGAATTAAAGCCATGAATGCTGGCTCAACAATAAGTTAGGTTGGAATGGACGGAAATTTTTTTCCCTTGAACTACAAAGCTGGTCACTGGCGAATACATTGAATTGCACACATACCTGAATGTTGGTCACTGGCGTGTTGTACAATCTCGAGAACCAGGAATGTAGAGGGATAATAGCGGTTTTGAGACGCCTATTTTTAGCAGCTGATCAGAATGCTGGATTTCTTTTTCTAGACCAACAGAAGTGTTCGATTTTTTTCAGGATGCAGGTTACTACGTTCTATAATCATCATGGAAGTGTTAGATTTGGAAGAGAAATGTCAGTTTGACAATTAAATCGGGGGCATATAATTGTATGCCTATCACCCATATGCTTCTTCAAAAGCAATACCAGTCGACGAAATACTCATTAGCGTACAAGATGTAGTAAAGGGAAAATGGCGGTTCTGGGGCGCTTATTTTGAGAAGATGATCAGATTGGTGGATTTCTTTTTGTTGACCAACTGTAGTGTTCGATTTTTTCAGACTACTTGTTATTACGTTCTATAATCATCATGGAAGTGTTAAATTTGGATGACAAATGTCAGTTTGTCAATTCAATCGGGGGCATATAATTGTATACCCATCACCCTTATGCTTATTCAAAAGTACTACCAGGCGACGAAATACTCATTAGCGTACAACATGATGTAGAGGGAAAATGGCGGTTCTGGGACGCCTATTTTGAGGAGCTGATGAGAATGCTGGTTTTCTTTTTGTTGACCAACAGTAGTGTTCGATTTTTTTAAGATGCAGGTTATTACGTTATTTCATCATCGTGGAATTGTTAGAGAAATGTACGCAATATCGAATTAAAGCCAGGAATTGCTGGCTCAACAATAAGTTAGGTTGGAATGGATGGAAATATTTTTCCCTTGAAGTACGAAGCTGATCACTGGCGAATGCATTGAGGGGCACACATACCTGAATGTTGGTCACTGGTGTGATGTAAAATCTCGAAAACCAGGAATGTAGAGAGAAAATGGCGGATCATGGACGCTTTATTTGAGTAGACGATCAGAATGCAGGATTTCTTGTTGTTGACCAACAATAGTATTCGATTTCTTCAGGCTGCAGATTACTATGTTTTATGATCATCATGGAAGTGTTAAATTTGGAAGAGGAATGTCAGTTTGACAATTCAATCGGGGGCATATAATTGTATACACATCACCCATATGCTTCTTCAAAAGTACTACCAGGCGACAAAATACTCATTAGGGTACAACAAGAAGTAGAGGGAAAATGGCGGTTCTGGGCCGCTTATTTTGAGGAGCCGATCTGAATGCTGCATTTTTTTTTTTTTGACCAAGAGTTGTGTTCGATTTTTTCAGGATGCAGGTTACTACGTTCTATCATCATCGTGGAAGTGTTAGAGAATTGTACGCTATATCGAATTAAAGCCTTGAATTGTTAGCTCAACAATAAGTTAGGTTGGAACGGACGGAAATATTTTTCCCTTGAAGTACGAAGTAGTAGAATGAAAATGGCGGTTCTGGGACGCTATTTTTGAGGAGCCGATCAAAATGCAGGATTTCTTTTTGTTGGCCAACAATAGTATTCGATTCTCTTCAGGCTGTAGGTTACTCAGTTCTATAATCATCATAGAAGTGTTATATTTGGAAAAGAAATGTCAGTAGAGAGAAAATGGCGGTTCATGGACGCTTTTTTTGAGTAGACGATCAGAATACAGGATTTCTATTTGTTGACCAACAATAGTATTCGATTTTTTTCAGGATGCATGTTACTAGTTCTATCATCATCATGGAAGTGTTAGAGAAATGTACGCAATATCGAATTAAAGCCATGAATGCTGGCTCAACAATAAGTTAGGTTGGAATGGACGGAAATTTTTTTCCCTTGAACTACAAAGCTGGTCACTGGCGAATACATTGAATTGCACACATACCTGAATGTTGGTCACTGGCGTGTTGTACAATCTCGTGAACCAGGAATGTAGAGGGATAATAGCGGTTTTGAGACGCCTATTTTTAGCAGCTGATCAGAATGCTGGATTTCTTTTTCTAGACCAACAGAAGTGTTCGATTTTTTTCAGGATGCAGGTTACTACGTTCTATAATCATCATGGAAGTGTTAGATTTGGAAGAGAAATGTCAGTTTGACAATTAAATCGGGGGCATATAATTGTATGCCTATCACCCATATGCTTCTTCAAAAGCAATACCAGTCGACGAAATACTCATTAGCGTACAAGATGTAGTAAAGGGAAAATGGCGGTTCTGGGGCGCTTATTTTGAGAAGATGATCAGATTGGTGGATTTCTTTTTGTTGACCAACTGTAGTGTTCGATTTTTTCAGACTACTTGTTATTACGTTCTATAATCATCATGGAAGTGTTAAATTTGGATGACAAATGTCAGTTTGTCAATTCAATCGGGGGCATATAATTGTATACCCATCACCCTTATGCTTATTCAAAAGTACTACCAGGTGACGAAATACTCATTAGCGTACAACATGATGTAGAGGGAAAATGGCGGTTCTGGGACGCCTATTTTGAGGAGCTGATGAGAATGCTGGTTTTCTTTTTGTTGACCAACAGTAGTAGAGGGAAAATGGCGGTTCTGGGACGCTTTTTTTGAGGAGCCGATCAAAATGCAGGATTTCTTTTTGTTGGCCAACAATAGTATTCGATTCTCTTCAGGCTGTAGGTTACTCAGTTCTATAATCATCATAGAAGTGTTATATTTGGAAAAGAAATGTCAGTAGAGAGAAAATGGCGGTTCATGGACGCTTTATTTGAGTAGACGATCAGAATGCAGGATTTCTTGTTGTTGACCAACAATAGTATTCGATTTCTTCAGGCTGCAGATTACTATGTTTTATGATCATCATGGAAGTGTTAAATTTGGAAGAGGAATGTCAGTTTGACAATTCAATCGGGGGCATATAATTGTAGAGGGAAAATGGCGGTTCTGGGACGCTTTTTTTGAGGAGCCGATCAAAATGCAGGATTTCTTTTTGTTGGCCAACAATAGTATTCGATTCTCTTCAGGCTGTAGGTTACTCAGTTCTATAATCATCATAGAAGTGTTATATTTGGAAAAGAAATGTCAGTAGAGAGAAAATGGCGGTTCATGGACGCTTTTTTTGAGTAGACGATCAGAATACAGGATTTCTATTTGTTGACCAACAATAGTATTCGATTTTTTTCAGGATGCATGTTACTAGTTCTATCATCATCATGGAAGTGTTAGAGAAATGTACGCAATATCGAATTAAAGCCATGAATGCTGGCTCAACAATAAGTTAGGTTGGAATGGACGGAAATTTTTTTCCCTTGAACTACAAAGCTGGTCACTGGCGAATACATTGAATTGCACACATACCTGAATGTTGGTCACTGGCGTGTTGTACAATCTCGTGAACCAGGAATGTAGAGGGATAATAGCGGTTTTGAGACGCCTATTTTTAGCAGCTGATCAGAATGCTGGATTTCTTTTTCTAGACCAACAGAAGTGTTCGATTTTTTTCAGGATGCAGGTTACTACGTTCTATAATCATCATGGAAGTGTTAGATTTGGAAGAGAAATGTCAGTTTGACAATTAAATCGGGGGCATATAATTGTATGCCTATCACCCATATGCTTCTTCAAAAGCAATACCAGTCGACGAAATACTCATTAGCGTACAAGATGTAGTAAAGGGAAAATGGCGGTTCTGGGGCGCTTATTTTGAGAAGATGATCAGATTGGTGGATTTCTTTTTGTTGACCAACTGTAGTGTTCGATTTTTTCAGACTACTTGTTATTACGTTCTATAATCATCATGGAAGTGTTAAATTTGGATGACAAATGTCAGTTTGTCAATTCAATCGGGGGCATATAATTGTATACCCATCACCCTTATGCTTATTCAAAAGTACTACCAGGTGACGAAATACTCATTAGCGTACAACATGATGTAGAGGGAAAATGGCGGTTCTGGGACGCCTATTTTGAGGAGCTGATGAGAATGCTGGTTTTCTTTTTGTTGACCAACAGTAGTAGAGGGAAAATGGCGGTTCTGGGACGCTTTTTTTGAGGAGCCGATCAAAATGCAGGATTTCTTTTTGTTGGCCAACAATAGTATTCGATTCTCTTCAGGCTGTAGGTTACTCAGTTCTATAATCATCATAGAAGTGTTATATTTGGAAAAGAAATGTCAGTAGAGGGAAAATGGCGGTTCTGGGACGCTTTTTTTGAGGAGCCGATCAAAATGCAGGATTTCTTTTTGTTGGCCAACAATAGTATTCGATTCTCTTCAGGCTGTAGGTTACTCAGTTCTATAATCATCATAGAAGTGTTATATTTGGAAAAGAAATGTCAGTAGAGAGAAAATGGCGGTTCATGGACGCTTTTTTTGAGTAGACGATCAGAATACAGGATTTCTATTTGTTGACCAACAATAGTATTCGATTTTTTTCAGGATGCATGTTACTAGTTGTATCATCATCATGGAAGTGTTAGAGAAATGTACGCAATATCGAATTAAAGCCATGAATGCTGGCTCAACAATAAGTTAGGTTGGAATGGACGGAAATTTTTTTCCCTTGAACTACAAAGCTGGTCACTGGCGAATACATTGAATTGCACACATACCTGAATGTTGGTCACTGGCGTGTTGTACAATCTCGTGAACCAGGAATGTAGAGGGATAATAGCGGTTTTGAGACGCCTATTTTTAGCAGCTGATCAGAATGCTGGATTTCTTTTTCTAGACCAACAGAAGTGTTCGATTTTTTTCAGGATGCAGGTTACTACGTTCTATAATCATCATGGAAGTGTTAGATTTGGAAGAGAAATGTCAGTTTGACAATTAAATCGGGGGCATATAATTGTATGCCTATCACCCATATGCTTCTTCAAAAGCAATACCAGTCGACGAAATACTCATTAGCGTACAAGATGTAGTAAAGGGAAAATGGCGGTTCTGGGACGCTTTTTTTGAGGAGCCGATCAAAATGCAGGATTTCTTTTTGTTGGCCAACAATAGTATTCGATTCTCTTCAGGCTGTAGGTTACTCAGTTCTATAATCATCATAGAAGTGTTATATTTGGAAAAGAAATGTCAGTAGAGAGAAAATGGCGGTTCATGGACGCTTTTTTTGAGTAGACGATCAGAATACAGGATTTCTATTTGTTGACCAACAATAGTATTCGATTTTTTTCAGGATGCATGTTACTAGTTCTATCATCATCATGGAAGTGTTAGAGAAATGTACGCAATATCGAATTAAAGCCATGAATGCTGGCTCAACAATAAGTTAGGTTGGAATGGACGGAAATTTTTTTCCCTTGAACTACAAAGCTGGTCACTGGCGAATACATTGAATTGCACACATACCTGAATGTTGGTCACTGGCGTGTTGTACAATCTCGTGAACCAGGAATGTAGAGGGATAATAGCGGTTTTGAGACGCCTATTTTTAGCAGCTGATCAGAATGCTGGATTTCTTTTTCTAGACCAACAGAAGTGTTCGATTTTTTTCAGGATGCAGGTTACTACGTTCTATAATCATCATGGAAGTGTTAGATTTGGAAGAGAAATGTCAGTTTGACAATTAAATCGGGGGCATATAATTGTATGCCTATCACCCATATGCTTCTTCAAAAGCAATACCAGTCGACGAAATACTCATTAGCGTACAAGATGTAGTAAAGGGAAAATGGCGGTTCTGGGGCGCTTATTTTGAGAAGATGATCAGATTGGTGGATTTCTTTTTGTTGACCAACTGTAGTGTTCGATTTTTTCAGACTACTTGTTATTACGTTCTATAATCATCATGGAAGTGTTAAATTTGGATGACAAATGTCAGTTTGTCAATTCAATCGGGGGCATATAATTGTATACCCATCACCCTTATGCTTATTCAAAAGTACTACCAGGTGACGAAATACTCATTAGCGTACAACATGATGTAGAGGGAAAATGGCGGTTCTGGGACGCCTATTTTGAGGAGCTGATGAGAATGCTGGTTTTCTTTTTGTTGACCAACAGTAGTAGAGGGAAAATGGCGGTTCTGGGACGCTTTTTTTGAGGAGCCGATCAAAATGCAGGATTTCTTTTTGTTGGCCAACAATAGTATTCGATTCTCTTCAGGCTGTAGGTTACTCAGTTCTATAATCATCATAGAAGTGTTATATTTGGAAAAGAAATGTCAGTAGAGGGAAAATGGCGGTTCTGGGACGCTTTTTTTGAGGAGCCGATCAAAATGCAGGATTTCTTTTTGTTGGCCAACAATAGTATTCGATTCTCTTCAGGCTGTAGGTTACTCAGTTCTATAATCATCATAGAAGTGTTATATTTGGAAAAGAAATGTCAGTAGAGAGAAAATGGCGGTTCATGGACGCTTTTTTTGAGTAGACGATCAGAATACAGGATTTCTATTTGTTGACCAACAATAGTATTCGATTTTTTTCAGGATGCATGTTACTAGTTCTATCATCATCATGGAAGTGTTAGAGAAATGTACGCAATATCGAATTAAAGCCATGAATGCTGGCTCAACAATAAGTTAGGTTGGAATGGACGGAAATTTTTTTCCCTTGAACTACAAAGCTGGTCACTGGCGAATACATTGAATTGCACACATACCTGAATGTTGGTCACTGGCGTGTTGTACAATCTCGTGAACCAGGAATGTAGAGGGATAATAGCGGTTTTGAGACGCCTATTTTTAGCAGCTGATCAGAATGCTGGATTTCTTTTTCTAGACCAACAGAAGTGTTCGATTTTTTTCAGGATGCAGGTTACTACGTTCTATAATCATCATGGAAGTGTTAGATTTGGAAGAGAAATGTCAGTTTGACAATTAAATCGGGGGCATATAATTGTATGCCTATCACCCATATGCTTCTTCAAAAGCAATACCAGTCGACGAAATACTCATTAGCGTACAAGATGTAGTAAAGGGAAAATGGCGGTTCTGGGGCGCTTATTTTGAGAAGATGATCAGATTGGTGGATTTCTTTTTGTTGACCAACTGTAGTGTTCGATTTTTTCAGACTACTTGTTATTACGTTCTATAATCATCATGGAAGTGTTAAATTTGGATGACAAATGTCAGTTTGTCAATTCAATCGGGGGCATATAATTGTATACCCATCACCCTTATGCTTATTCAAAAGTACTACCAGGCGACGAAATACTCATTAGCGTACAACATGATGTAGAGGGAAAATGGCGGTTCTGGGACGCCTATTTTGAGGAGCTGATGAGAATGCTGGTTTTCTTTTTGTTGACCAACAGTAGTGTTCGATTTTTTTAAGATGCAGGTTATTACGTTATTTCATCATCGTGGAATTGTTAGAGAAATGTACGCAATATCGAATTAAAGCCAGGAATTGCTGGCTCAACAATAAGTTAGGTTGGAATGGATGGAAATATTTTTCCCTTGAAGTACGAAGCTGATCACTGGCGAATGCATTGAGGGGCACACATACCTGAATGTTGGTCACTGGTGTGATGTAAAATCTCGAAAACCAGGAATGTAGAGAGAAAATGGCGGATCATGGACGCTTTATTTGAGTAGACGATCAGAATGCAGGATTTCTTGTTGTTGACCAACAATAGTATTCGATTTCTTCAGGCTGCAGATTACTATGTTTTATGATCATCATGGAAGTGTTAAATTTGGAAGAGGAATGTCAGTTTGACAATTCAATCGGGGGCATATAATTGTATACACATCACCCATATGCTTCTTCAAAAGTACTACTAGGCGACAAAATACTCATTAGGGTACAACAAGAAGTAGAGGGAAAATGGCGGTTCTGGGCCGCTTATTTTGAGGAGCCGATCTGAATGCTGCATTTTTTTTTTTTTGACCAAAAGTTGTGTTCGATTTTTTCAGGATGCAGGTTACTACGTTCTATCATCATCGTGGAAGTGTTAGAGAATTGTACGCTATATCGAATTAAAGCCTTGAATTGTTAGCTCAACAATAAGTTAGGTTGGAATGGACGGAAATATTTTTCCCTTGAAGTACGAAGTAGTAGAATGAAAATGGCGTTTCTGGGACGCTATTTTTGAGGAGCCGATCAAAATGCAGGATTTCTTTTTGTTGGCCAACAATAGTATTCGATTCTCTTCAGGCTGTAGGTTACTCAGTTCTATAATCATCATAGAAGTGTTATATTTGGAAAAGAAATGTCAGTAGAGGGAAAATGGCGGTTCTGGGACGCTTTTTTTGAGGAGCCGATCAAAATGCAGGATTTCTTTTTGTTGGCCAACAATAGTATTCGATTCTCTTCAGGCTGTAGGTTACTCAGTTCTATAATCATCATAGAAGTGTTATATTTGGAAAAGAAATGTCAGTAGAGAGAAAATGGCGGTTCATGGACGCTTTTTTTGAGTAGACGATCAGAATACAGGATTTCTATTTGTTGACCAACAATAGTATTCGATTTTTTTCAGGATGCATGTTACTAGTTCTATCATCATCATGGAAGTGTTAGAGAAATGTACGCAATATCGAATTAAAGCCATGAATGCTGGCTCAACAATAAGTTAGGTTGGAATGGACGGAAATTTTTTTCCCTTGAACTACAAAGCTGGTCACTGGCGAATACATTGAATTGCACACATACCTGAATGTTGGTCACTGGCGTGTTGTACAATCTCGTGAACCAGGAATGTAGAGGGATAATAGCGGTTTTGAGACGCCTATTTTTAGCAGCTGATCAGAATGCTGGATTTCTTTTTCTAGACCAACAGAAGTGTTCGATTTTTTTCAGGATGCAGGTTACTACGTTCTATAATCATCATGGAAGTGTTAGATTTGGAAGAGAAATGTCAGTTTGACAATTAAATCGGGGGCATATAATTGTATGCCTATCACCCATATGCTTCTTCAAAAGCAATACCAGTCGACGAAATACTCATTAGCGTACAAGATGTAGTAAAGGGAAAATGGCGGTTCTGGGGCGCTTATTTTGAGAAGATGATCAGATTGGTGGATTTCTTTTTGTTGACCAACTGTAGTGTTCGATTTTGAGGAGCTGATGAGAATGCTGGTTTTCTTTTTGTTGACCAACAGTAGTGTTCGATTTTTTTAAGATGCAGGTTATTACGTTATTTCATCATCGTGGAATTGTTAGAGAAATGTACGCAATATCGAATTAAAGCCAGGAATTGCTGGCTCAACAATAAGTTAGGTTGGAATGGATGGAAATATTTTTCCCTTGAAGTACGAAGCTGATCACTGGCGAATGCATTGAGGGGCACACATACCTGAATGTTGGTCACTGGTGTGATGTAAAATCTCGAAAACCAGGAATGTAGAGAGAAAATGGCGGATCATGGACGCTTTATTTGAGTAGACGATCAGAATGCAGGATTTCTTGTTGTTGACCAACAATAGTATTCGATTTCTTCAGGCTGCAGATTACTATGTTTTATGATCATCATGGAAGTGTTAAATTTGGAAGAGGAATGTCAGTTTGACAATTCAATCGGGGGCATATAATTGTATACACATCACCCATATGCTTCTTCAAAAGTACTACCAGGCGACAAAATACTCATTAGGGTACAACAAGAAGTAGAGGGAAAATGGCGGTTCTGGGCCGCTTATTTTGAGGAGCCGATCTGAATGCTGCATTTTTTTTTTTTTGACCAAGAGTTGTGTTCGATTTTTTCAGGATGCAGGTAGTAGAGGGAAAATGGCGGTTCTGGGACGCTTTTTTTGAGGAGCCAATCAGAATGCAGGATTTCTTTTTGGCCACGCCCACCGGCCTATCATCGAATTCGACGAGGTTTTAGAAAAATACAGGAGGCAGTTGCAATATCGATTACTTCTATCGGCTATAATATCGGTTGTATATGTATTGATTAATATCGATTTTATTTCTTAGTATAAGTAATATATATAACAACAGCTGGTTAAATAAGAAATATAATTTAAACTGCTAACTTCTATCAACTACGCATGCGCAAACTCCAGTCTCCAGTGTATGAGAGATCTTAAAAAAAAAAAAAAATACAGGAGGCAGTTGCGATTACTTCTATCGGCTATAATATCGGTTGTATATGTATTGATTAATATCGATTTTATTTCTTAGTATAAGTAATATATATATAACAACAGCTGGTTAAATAAGAAATATTATTTAAACTGCTAACTTCTATCAACTAGGCATGCGCAAACTCCAGTGAATTGTGTGTGTGAGAGTAAGAGAGAGAGAGAGATCTTAAATATACAGAAGGCAGTTGCAATTTCAATTACTTCCTTCAATTACCATATTTTGAAAAATAAAAAAATAAAATAAGAAATTATTATAACACAACTTGTTATAACCTTAACTTTAAAATAATGTCTATAGATTGGTTTCCTTTGAATAAAGACTTCTATTTTTCTCTATATGTTTAATTCGAAAGACAAAATATTTATATTATTCTTATATCTCTTAGTATTTCGCTTTACCAACTATACAAACCTGAATATGTCGTTGTAGCCTCAATAGGCTAACTCATATTATTTCCTGTTATATTTAATAATTTACTTTACCTTAAGTCTGAATCATCATACTTAACCCATATAAACTTTCTTGTAATATGGGAATAATTCAAATGTTCAAAGGAAAAAATAAGAATGAAGCAAAATTAATTAAAAAACATTTTTTATTGATTTAAAAATAAACTTAAAAAAAAAAATAAAATAAACTTAAAAAAAAAAGAAGACATCAATAAAGATGTCATAAAAAAGGAATTTTTTTAAACATTTCTTTTATTGTTTAAGAAAAGTGTAACGGGGCACTGGAACTAGTTGCTATGCTTATGGTTACAGCTGGGTATTTTATTTGGAAAAAAAGGATTTTATTTATTTTTGATTCATTCTGAGTTGGGACTTGCTGGAAGTAAGACAAGGACAAAACTGTTTGGAAAACCCTGTGTTACCTCTTGTTGACCTGCGAGTCTTCTCGTCTACGGCCCTGCCGTAATTGATGTTATTAAATAATCTATTAAAGAATTTATCCTGTGAATCTATTCTGCTTAATGGTAAGATTGGCTATCGTTACTTTAGCTTATGTCAAATAGTTTATTGGTCATATCTCTCTGTGAGTGTGTGTGAATGTGTGTGTGTGTGTGCGCGCATAGAATCATTGCTCAAGTAAGTGAGAATAAGGAAGAGTCAGCGGCTGGCCTACATTGGTGTCAGGTGTGGGGTATCGTTGGAAACCGTAGTAGAGGGAAAATGGCGGTTCTGGGACGCTTTTTTTGAGGAGCCGATCAAAATGCAGGATTTCTTTTTGTTGGCCAACAATAGTATTCGATTCTCTTCAGGCTGTAGGTTACTCAGTTCTATAATCATCATAGAAGTGTTATATTTGGAAAAGAAATGTCAGTAGAGAGAAAATGGCGGTTCATGGACGCTTTTTTTGAGTAGACGATCAGAATACAGGATTTCTATTTGTTGACCAACAATAGTATTCGATTTTTTTCAGGATGCATGTTACTAGTTCTATCATCATCATGGAAGTGTTAGAGAAATGTACGCAATATCGAATTAAAGCCATGAATGCTGGCTCAACAATAAGTTAGGTTGGAATGGACGGAAATTTTTTTCCCTTGAACTACAAAGCTGGTCACTGGCGAATACATTGAATTGCACACATACCTGAATGTTGGTCACTGGCGTGTTGTACAATCTCGTGAACCAGGAATGTAGAGGGATAATAGCGGTTTTGAGACGCCTATTTTTAGCAGCTGATCAGAATGCTGGATTTCTTTTTCTAGACCAACAGAAGTGTTCGATTTTTTTCAGGATGCAGGTTACTACGTTCTATAATCATCATGGAAGTGTTAGATTTGGAAGAGAAATGTCAGTTTGACAATTAAATCGGGGGCATATAATTGTATGCCTATCACCCATATGCTTCTTCAAAAGCAATACCAGTCGACGAAATACTCATTAGCGTACAAGATGTAGTAAAGGGAAAATGGCGGTTCTGGGGCGCTTATTTTGAGAAGATGATCAGATTGGTGGATTTCTTTTTGTTGACCAACTGTAGTGTTCGATTTTTTCAGACTACTTGTTATTACGTTCTATAATCATCATGGAAGTGTTAAATTTGGATGACAAATGTCAGTTTGTCAATTCAATCGGGGGCATATAATTGTATACCCATCACCCTTATGCTTATTCAAAAGTACTACCAGGTGACGAAATACTCATTAGCGTACAACATGATGTAGAGGGAAAATGGCGGTTCTGGGACGCCTATTTTGAGGAGCTGATGAGAATGCTGGTTTTCTTTTTGTTGACCAACAGTAGTAGAGGGAAAATGGCGGTACTGGGACGCTTTTTTTGAGGAGCCGATCAAAATGCAGGATTTCTTTTTGTTGGCCAACAATAGTATTCGATTCTCTTCAGGCTGTAGGTTACTCAGTTCTATAATCATCATAGAAGTGTTATATTTGGAAAAGAAATGTCAGTAGAGAGAAAATGGCGGTTCATGGACGCTTTATTTGAGTAGACGATCAGAATGCAGGATTTCTTGTTGTTGACCAACAATAGTATTCGATTTCTTCAGGCTGCAGATTACTATGTTTTATGATCATCATGGAAGTGTTAAATTTGGAAGAGGAATGTCAGTTTGACAATTCAATCGGGGGCATATAATTGTATACACATCACCCATATGCTTCTTCAAAAGTACTACCAGGCGACAAAATACTCATTAGGGTACAACAAGAAGTAGAGGGAAAATGGCGGTTCTGGGCCGCTTATTTTGAGGAGCCGATCTGAATGCTGCATTTTTTTTTTTTTGACCAAGAGTTGTGTTCGATTTTTTCAGGATGCAGGTTACTACGTTCTATCATCATCGTGGAAGTGTTAGAGAATTGTACGCTATATCGAATTAAAGCCTTGAATTGTTAGCTCAACAATAAGTTAGGTTGGAACGGACGGAAATATTTTTCCCTTGAAGTACGAAGTAGTAGAATGAAAATGGCGGTTCTGGGACGCTATTTTTGAGGAGCCGATCAAAATGCAGAATTTCTTTTTGTTGGCCAACAGTAGTATTCGATTCTCTTTAGGCTGTAGGTTACTACGTTCTATAATCATCATGGAAGTGTTATATTTGGGAAAGAAATGTCAGTAGAGAGAAAATGGCGGTTCATGGACGCTTTATTTGAGTAGACGATCAGAATGCAGGATTTCTTGTTGTTGACCAACAATAGTATTCGATTTCTTCAGGCTGCAGATTACTATGTTTTATGATCATCATGGAAGTGTTAAATTTGGAAGAGGAATGTCAGTTTGACAATTCAATCGGGGGCATATAATTGTATACACATCACCCATATGCTTCTTCAAAAGTACTACCAGGCGACAAAATACTCATTAGGGTACAACAAGAAGTAGAGGGAAAATGGCGGTTCTGGGACGCTTTTTTTGAGGAGCCGATCAAAATGCAGGATTTCTTTTTGTTGGCCAACAATAGTATTCGATTCTCTTCAGGCTGTAGGTTACTCAGTTCTATAATCATCATAGAAGTGTTATATTTGGAAAAGAAATGTCAGTAGAGAGAAAATGGCGGTTCATGGACGCTTTTTTTGAGTAGACGATCAGAATACAGGATTTCTATTTGTTGACCAACAATAGTATTCGATTTTTTTCAGGATGCATGTTACTAGTTCTATCATCATCATGGAAGTGTTAGAGAAATGTACGCAATATCGAATTAAAGCCATGAATGCTGGCTCAACAATAAGTTAGGTTGGAATGGACGGAAATTTTTTTCCCTTGAACTACAAAGCTGGTCACTGGCGAATACATTGAATTGCACACATACCTGAATGTTGGTCACTGGCGTGTTGTACAATCTCGTGAACCAGGAATGTAGAGGGATAATAGCGGTTTTGAGACGCCTATTTTTAGCAGCTGATCAGAATGCTGGATTTCTTTTTCTAGACCAACAGAAGTGTTCGATTTTTTTCAGGATGCAGGTTACTACGTTCTATAATCATCATGGAAGTGTTAGATTTGGAAGAGAAATGTCAGTTTGACAATTAAATCGGGGGCATATAATTGTATGCCTATCACCCATATGCTTCTTCAAAAGCAATACCAGTCGACGAAATACTCATTAGCGTACAAGATGTAGTAAAGGGAAAATGGCGGTTCTGGGGCGCTTATTTTGAGAAGATGATCAGATTGGTGGATTTCTTTTTGTTGACCAACTGTAGTGTTCGATTTTGAGGAGCTGATGAGAATGCTGGTTTTCTTTTTGTTGACCAACAGTAGTGTTCGATTTTTTTAAGATGCAGGTTATTACGTTATTTCATCATCGTGGAATTGTTAGAGAAATGTACGCAATATCGAATTAAAGCCAGGAATTGCTGGCTCAACAATAAGTTAGGTTGGAATGGATGGAAATATTTTTCCCTTGAAGTACGAAGCTGATCACTGGCGAATGCATTGAGGGGCACACATACCTGAATGTTGGTCACTGGTGTGATGTAAAATCTCGAAAACCAGGAATGTAGAGAGAAAATGGCGGATCATGGACGCTTTATTTGAGTAGACGATCAGAATGCAGGATTTCTTGTTGTTGACCAACAATAGTATTCGATTTCTTCAGGCTGCAGATTACTATGTTTTATGATCATCATGGAAGTGTTAAATTTGGAAGAGGAATGTCAGTTTGACAATTCAATCGGGGGCATATAATTGTATACACATCACCCATATGCTTCTTCAAAAGTACTACCAGGCGACGAAATACTCATTAGCGTACAAGATGTAGTAAAGGGAAAATGGCGGTTCTGGGGCGCTTATTTTGAGAAGATGATCAGATTGGTGGATTTCTTTTTGTTGACCAACTGTAGTGTTCGATTTTTTCAGACTACTTGTTATTACGTTCTATAATCATCATGGAAGTGTTAAATTTGGATGACAAATGTCAGTTTGTCAATTCAATCGGGGGCATATAATTGTATACCCATCACCCTTATGCTTATTCAAAAGTACTACCAGGTGACGAAATACTCATTAGCGTACAACATGATGTAGAGGGAAAATGGCGGTTCTGGGACGCCTATTTTGAGGAGCTGATGAGAATGCTGGTTTTCTTTTTGTTGACCAACAGTAGTAGAGGGAAAATGGCGGTGCTGGGACGCTTTTTTTGAGGAGCCGATCAAAATGCAGGATTTCTTTTTGTTGGCCAACAATAGTATTCGATTCTCTTCAGGCTGTAGGTTACTCAGTTCTATAATCATCATAGAAGTGTTATATTTGGAAAAGAAATGTCAGTAGAGAGAAAATGGCGGTTCATGGACGCTTTTTTTGAGTAGACGATCAGAATACAGGATTTCTATTTGTTGACCAACAATAGTATTCGATTTTTTTCAGGATGCATGTTACTAGTTCTATCATCATCATGGAAGTGTTAGAGAAATGTACGCAATATCGAATTAAAGCCATGAATGCTGGCTCAACAATAAGTTAGGTTGGAATGGACGGAAATTTTTTTCCCTTGAACTACAAAGCTGGTCACTGGCGAATACATTGAATTGCACACATACCTGAATGTTGGTCACTGGCGTGTTGTACAATCTCGTGAACCAGGAATGTAGAGGGATAATAGCGGTTTTGAGACGCCTATTTTTAGCAGCTGATCAGAATGCTGGATTTCTTTTTCTAGACCAACAGAAGTGTTCGATTTTTTTCAGGATGCAGGTTACTACGTTCTATAATCATCATGGAAGTGTTAGATTTGGAAGAGAAATGTCAGTTTGACAATTAAATCGGGGGCATATAATTGTATGCCTATCACCCATATGCTTCTTCAAAAGCAATACCAGTCGACGAAATACTCATTAGCGTACAAGATGTAGTAAAGGGAAAATGGCGGTTCTGGGGCGCTTATTTTGAGAAGATGATCAGATTGGTGGATTTCTTTTTGTTGACCAACTGTAGTGTTCGATTTTGAGGAGCTGATGAGAATGCTGGTTTTCTTTTTGTTGACCAACAGTAGTGTTCGATTTTTTTAAGATGCAGGTTATTACGTTATTTCATCATCGTGGAATTGTTAGAGAAATGTACGCAATATCGAATTAAAGCCAGGAATTGCTGGCTCAACAATAAGTTAGGTTGGAATGGATGGAAATATTTTTCCCTTGAAGTACGAAGCTGATCACTGGCGAATGCATTGAGGGGCACACATACCTGAATGTTGGTCACTGGTGTGATGTAAAATCTCGAAAACCAGGAATGTAGAGAGAAAATGGCGGATCATGGACGCTTTATTTGAGTAGACGATCAGAATGCAGGATTTCTTGTTGTTGACCAACAATAGTATTCGATTTCTTCAGGCTGCAGATTACTATGTTTTATGATCATCATGGAAGTGTTAAATTTGGAAGAGGAATGTCAGTTTGACAATTCAATCGGGGGCATATAATTGTATACACATCACCCATATGCTTCTTCAAAAGTACTACCAGGCGACAAAATACTCATTAGGGTACAACAAGAAGTAGAGGGAAAATGGCGGTTCTGGGCCGCTTATTTTGAGGAGCCGATCTGAATGCTGCATTTTTTTTTTTTTGACCAAGAGTTGTGTTCGATTTTTTCAGGATGCAGGTTACTACGTTCTATCATCATCGTGGAAGTGTTAGAGAATTGTACGCTATATCGAATTAAAGCCTTGAATTGTTAGCTCAACAATAAGTTAGGTTGGAATGGACGGAAATATTTTTCCCTTGAAGTACGAAGTAGTAGAATGAAAATGGCGGTTCTGGGACGCTATTTTTGAGGAGCCGATCAAAATGCAGAATTTCTTTTTGTTGGCCAACAGTAGTATTCGATTCTCTTTAGGCTGTAGGTTACTACGTTCTATAATCATCATGGAAGTGTTATATTTGGGAAAGAAATGTCAGTAGAGAGAAAATGGCGGTTCATGGACGCTTTTTTTGAGTAGACGATCAGAATTCACGATTTCTATTTGTTGACCAACAATAGTATTCGATTTCTTCAGGCTGCAGTTTACTATGTTTTATCATCATCATGGAAGTGTTATATTTGAAAGAGAATTGTCAGTTTGGCAATTCAATCGAGTGCATAGAATTGCGTTTCTATCAGTTATCATTTTTTTCAAAACTAGTACCAGTCGACGAAGTACACATTAGAGCACAACATCAAGATCTATATAGGCTACCTAGTCAAAGTTTGCACTACTTGGAAGGTAAGTTTTTAAAAGAAAGACGGCTCTGCAGTTCCTGTCGCATCCAAATGACCATTAATGCTTTTCATTTCTATTTGATATTATATGCTACGTAGTAGAGGGAAAATGGCGGTTCTGGGACGCTTTTTTTGAGGAGCCGATCAAAATGCAGGATTTCTTTTTGTTGGCCAACAATAGTATTCGATTCTCTTCAGGCTGTAGGTTACTCAGTTCTATAATCATCATAGAAGTGTTATATTTGGAAAAGAAATGTCAGTAGAGAGAAAATGGCGGTTCATGGACGCTTTATTTGAGTAGACGATCAGAATGCAGGATTTCTTGTTGTTGACCAACAATAGTATTCGATTTCTTCAGGCTGCATATTACTATGTTTTATGATCATCATGGAAGTGTTAAATTTGGAAGAGGAATGTCAGTTTGACAATTCAATCGGGGGCATATAATTGTATACACATCACCCATATGCTTCTTCAAAAGTACTACCAGGCGACAAAATACTCATTAGGGTACAACAAGAAGTAGAGGGAAAATGGCGGTTCTGGGACGCTTTTTTTGAGGAGCCGATCAAAATGCAGGATTTCTTTTTGTTGGCCAACAATAGTATTCGATTCTCTTCAGGCTGTAGGTTACTCAGTTCTATAATCATCATAGAAGTGTTATATTTGGAAAAGAAATGTCAGTAGAGAGAAAATGGCGGTTCATGGACGCTTTTTTTGAGTAGACGATCAGAATACAGGATTTCTATTTGTTGACCAACAATAGTATTCGATTTTTTTCAGGATGCATGTTACTAGTTCTATCATCATCATGGAAGTGTTAGAGAAATGTACGCAATATCGAATTAAAGCCATGAATGCTGGCTCAACAATAAGTTAGGTTGGAATGGACGGAAATTTTTTTCCCTTGAACTACTAAGCTGGTCACTGGCGAATACATTGAATTGCACACATACCTGAATGTTGGTCACTGGCGTGTTGTACAATCTCGTGAACCAGGAATGTAGAGGGATAATAGCGGTTTTGAGACGCCTATTTTTAGCAGCTGATCAGAATGCTGGATTTCTTTTTCTAGACCAACAGAAGTGTTCGATTTTTTTCAGGATGCAGGTTACTACGTTCTATAATCATCATGGATGTGTTATATTTGGAAGAGAAATGTCAGTTTGACAATTAAATCGGGGGCATATAATTGTATGCCTATCACCCATATGCTTCTTCAAAAGCAATACCAGTCGACGAAATACTCATTAGCGTACAAGATGTAGTAAAGGGAAAATGGCGGTTCTGGGGCGCTTATTTTGAGAAGATGATCAGATTGGTGGATTTCTTTTTGTTGACCAACTGTAGTGTTCGATTTTTTCAGACTACTTGTTATTACGTTCTATAATCATCATGGAAGTGTTAAATTTGGATGACAAATGTCAGTTTGTCAATTCAATCGGGGGCATATAATTGTATACCCATCACCCTTATGCTTATTCAAAAGTACTACCAGGTGACGAAATACTCATTAGCGTACAACATGATGTAGAGGGAAAATGGCGGTTCTGGGACGCCTATTTTGAGGAGCTGATGAGAATGCTGGTTTTCTTTTTGTTGACCAACAGTAGTAGAGGGAAAATGGCGGTGCTGGGACGCTTTTTTTGAGGAGCCGATCAAAATGCAGGATTTCTTTTTGTTGGCCAACAATAGTATTCGATTCTCTTCAGGCTGTAGGTTACTCAGTTCTATAATCATCATAGAAGTGTTATATTTGGAAAAGAAATGTCAGTAGAGAGAAAATGGCGGTTCATGGACGCTTTTTTTGAGTAGACGATCAGAATACAGGATTTCTATTTGTTGACCAACAATAGTATTCGATTTTTTTCAGGATGCATGTTACTAGTTCTATCATCATCATGGAAGTGTTAGAGAAATGTACGCAATATCGAATTAAAGCCATGAATGCTGGCTCAACAATAAGTTAGGTTGGAATGGACGGAAATTTTTTTCCCTTGAACTACAAAGCTGGTCACTGGCGAATACATTGAATTGCACACATACCTGAATGTTGGTCACTGGCGTGTTGTACAATCTCGTGAACCAGGAATGTAGAGGGATAATAGCGGTTTTGAGACGCCTATTTTTAGCAGCTGATCAGAATGCTGGATTTCTTTTTCTAGACCAACAGAAGTGTTCGATTTTTTTCAGGATGCAGGTTACTACGTTCTATAATCATCATGGAAGTGTTAGATTTGGAAGAGAAATGTCAGTTTGACAATTAAATCGGGGGCATATAATTGTATGCCTATCACCCATATGCTTCTTCAAAAGCAATACCAGTCGACGAAATACTCATTAGCGTACAAGATGTAGTAAAGGGAAAATGGCGGTTCTGGGGCGCTTATTTTGAGAAGATGATCAGATTGGTGGATTTCTTTTTGTTGACCAACTGTAGTGTTCGATTTTGAGGAGCTGATGAGAATGCTGGTTTTCTTTTTGTTGACCAACAGTAGTGTTCGATTTTTTTAAGATGCAGGTTATTACGTTATTTCATCATCGTGGAATTGTTAGAGAAATGTACGCAATATCGAATTAAAGCCAGGAATTGCTGGCTCAACAATAAGTTTGGTTGGAATGGATGGAAATATTTTTCCCTTGAAGTACGAAGCTGAGTAGAGGGAAAATGGCGGTTCTGGGACGCTTTTTTTGAGGAGCCGATCAAAATGCAGGATTTCTTTTTGTTGGCCAACAATAGTATTCGATTCTCTTCAGGCTGTAGGTTACTCAGTTCTATAATCATCATAGAAGTGTTATATTTGGAAAAGAAATGTCAGTAGAGAGAAAATGGCGGTTCATGGACGCTTTATTTGAGTAGACGATCAGAATGCAGGATTTCTTGTTGTTGACCAACAATAGTATTCGATTTCTTCAGGCTGCAGATTACTATGTTTTATGATCATCATGGAAGTGTTAAATTTGGAAGAGGAATGTCAGTTTGACAATTCAATCGGGGGCATATAATTGTATACACATCACCCATATGCTTCTTCAAAAGTACTACCAGGCGACAAAATACTCATTAGGGTACAACAAGAAGTAGAGGGAAAATGGCGGTTCTGGGCCGCTTATTTTGAGGAGCCGATCTGAATGCTGCATTTTTTTTTTTTTGACCAAGAGTTGTGTTCGATTTTTTCAGGATGCAGGTTACTACGTTCTATCATCATCGTGGAAGTGTTAGAGAATTGTACGCTATATCGAATTAAAGCCTTGAATTGTTAGCTCAACAATAAGTTAGGTTGGAACGGACGGAAATATTTTTCCCTTGAAGTACGAAGTAGTAGAATGAAAATGGCGGTTCTGGGACGCTATTTTTGAGGAGCCGATCAAAATGCAGAATTTCTTTTTGTTGGCCAACAGTAGTATTCGATTCTCTTTAGGCTGTAGGTTACTACGTTCTATAATCATCATGGAAGTGTTATATTTGGGAAAGAAATGTCAGTAGAGAGAAAATGGCGGTTCATGGACGCTTTATTTGAGTAGACGATCAGAATGCAGGATTTCTTGTTGTTGACCAACAATAGTATTCGATTTCTTCAGGCTGCAGATTACTATGTTTTATGATCATCATGGAAGTGTTAAATTTGGAAGAGGAATGTCAGTTTGACAATTCAATCGGGGGCATATAATTGTATACACATCACCCATATGCTTCTTCAAAAGTACTACCAGGCGACAAAATACTCATTAGGGTACAACAAGAAGTAGAGGGAAAATGGCGGTTCTGGGACGCTTTTTTTGAGGAGCCGATCAAAATGCAGGATTTCTTTTTGTTGGCCAACAATAGTATTCGATTCTCTTCAGGCTGTAGGTTACTCAGTTCTATAATCATCATAGAAGTGTTATATTTGGAAAAGAAATGTCAGTAGAGAGAAAATGGCGGTTCATGGACGCTTTTTTTGAGTAGACGATCAGAATACAGGATTTCTATTTGTTGACCAACAATAGTATTCGATTTTTTTCAGGATGCATGTTACTAGTTCTATCATCATCATGGAAGTGTTAGAGAAATGTACGCAATATCGAATTAAAGCCATGAATGCTGGCTCAACAATAAGTTAGGTTGGAATGGACGGAAATTTTTTTCCCTTGAACTACAAAGCTGGTCACTGGCGAATACATTGAATTGCACACATACCTGAATGTTGGTCACTGGCGTGTTGTACAATCTCGTGAACCAGGAATGTAGAGGGATAATAGCGGTTTTGAGACGCCTATTTTTAGCAGCTGATCAGAATGCTGGATTTCTTTTTCTAGACCAACAGAAGTGTTCGATTTTTTTCAGGATGCAGGTTACTACGTTCTATAATCATCATGGATGTGTTAGATTTGGAAGAGAAATGTCAGTTTGACAATTAAATCGGGGGCATATAATTGTATGCCTATCACCCATATGCTTCTTCAAAAGCAATACCAGTCGACGAAATACTCATTAGCGTACAAGATGTAGTAAAGGGAAAATGGCGGTTCTGGGGCGCTTATTTTGAGAAGATGATCAGATTGGTGGATTTCTTTTTGTTGACCAACTGTAGTGTTCGATTTTTTCAGACTACTTGTTATTACGTTCTATAATCATCATGGAAGTGTTAAATTTGGATGACAAATGTCAGTTTGTCAATTCAATCGGGGGCATATAATTGTATACCCATCACCCTTATGCTTATTCAAAAGTACTACCAGGTGACGAAATACTCATTAGCGTACAACATGATGTAGAGGGAAAATGGCGGTTCTGGGACGCCTATTTTGAGGAGCTGATGAGAATGCTGGTTTTCTTTTTGTTGACCAACAGTAGTAGAGGGAAAATGGCGGTGCTGGGACGCTTTTTTTGAGGAGCCGATCAAAATGCAGGATTTCTTTTTGTTGGCCAACAATAGTATTCGATTCTCTTCAGGCTGTAGGTTACTCAGTTCTATAATCATCATAGAAGTGTTATATTTGGAAAAGAAATGTCAGTAGAGAGAAAATGGCGGTTCATGGACGCTTTTTTTGAGTAGACGATCAGAATACAGGATTTCTATTTGTTGACCAACAATAGTATTCGATTTTTTTCAGGATGCATGTTACTAGTTCTATCATCATCATGGAAGTGTTAGAGAAATGTACGCAATATCGAATTAAAGCCATGAATGCTGGCTCAACAATAAGTTAGGTTGGAATGGACGGAAATTTTTTTCCCTTGAACTACAAAGCTGGTCACTGGCGAATACATTGAATTGCACACATACCTGAATGTTGGTCACTGGCGTGTTGTACAATCTCGTGAACCAGGAATGTAGAGGGATAATAGCGGTTTTGAGACGCCTATTTTTAGCAGCTGATCAGAATGCTGGATTTCTTTTTCTAGACCAACAGAAGTGTTCGATTTTTTTCAGGATGCAGGTTACTACGTTCTATAATCATCATGGAAGTGTTAGATTTGGAAGAGAAATGTCAGTTTGACAATTAAATCGGGGGCATATAATTGTATGCCTATCACCCATATGCTTCTTCAAAAGCAATACCAGTCGACGAAATACTCATTAGCGTACAAGATGTAGTAAAGGGAAAATGGCGGTTCTGGGGCGCTTATTTTGAGAAGATGATCAGATTGGTGGATTTCTTTTTGTTGACCAACTGTAGTGTTCGATTTTGAGGAGCTGATGAGAATGCTGGTTTTCTTTTTGTTGACCAACAGTAGTGTTCGATTTTTTTAAGATGCAGGTTATTACGTTATTTCATCATCGTGGAATTGTTAGAGAAATGTACGCAATATCGAATTAAAGCCAGGAATTGCTGGCTCAACAATAAGTTAGGTTGGAATGGATGGAAATATTTTTCCCTTGAAGTACGAAGCTGATCACTGGCGAATGCATTGAGGGGCACACATACCTGAATGTTGGTCACTGGTGTGATGTAAAATCTCGAAAACCAGGAATGTAGAGAGAAAATGGCGGATCATGGACGCTTTATTTGAGTAGACGATCAGAATGCAGGATTTCTTGTTGTTGACCAACAATAGTATTCGATTTCTTCAGGCTGCAGATTACTATGTTTTATGATCATCATGGAAGTGTTAAATTTGGAAGAGGAATGTCAGTTTGACAATTCAATCGGGGGCATATAATTGTATACACATCACCCATATGCTTCTTCAAAAGTACTACCAGGCGACAAAATACTCATTAGGGTACAACAAGAAGTAGAGGGAAAATGGCGGTTCTGGGCCGCTTATTTTGAGGAGCCGATCTGAATGCTGCATTTTTTTTTTTTTGACCAAGAGTTGTGTTCGATTTTTTCAGGATGCAGGTTACTACGTTCTATCATCATCGTGGAAGTGTTAGAGAATTGTACGCTATATCGAATTAAAGCCTTGAATTGTTAGCTCAACAATAAGTTAGGTTGGAATGGACGGAAATATTTTTCCCTTGAAGTACGAAGTAGTAGAATGAAAATGGCGGTTCTGGGACGCTATTTTTGAGGAGCCGATCAAAATGCAGAATTTCTTTTTGTTGGCCAACAGTAGTATTCGATTCTCTTTAGGCTGTAGGTTACTACGTTCTATAATCATCATGGAAGTGTTATATTTGGGAAAGAAATGTCAGTAGAGAGAAAATGGCGGTTCATGGACGCTTTTTTTGAGTAGACGATCAGAATTCACGATTTCTATTTGTTGACCAACAATAGTATTCGATTTCTTCAGGCTGCAGTTTACTATGTTTTATCATCATCATGGAAGTGTTATATTTGAAAGAGAATTGTCAGTTTGGCAATTCAATCGAGTGCATAGAATTGCGTTTCTATCAGTTATCATTTTTTTCAAAACTAGTACCAGTCGACGAAGTACACATTAGAGCACAACATCAAGATCTATATAGGCTACCTAGTCAAAGTTTGCACTACTTGGAAGGTAAGTTTTTAAAAGAAAGACGGCTCTGCAGTTCCTGTCGCATCCAAATGACCATTAATGCTTTTCATTTCTATTTGATATTATATGCTACGTAGTAGAGGGAAAATGGCGGTTCTGGGACGCTTTTTTTGAGGAGCCGATCAAAATGCAGGATTTCTTTTTGTTGGCCAACAATAGTATTCGATTCTCTTCAGGCTGTAGGTTACTCAGTTCTATAATCATCATAGAAGTGTTATATTTGGAAAAGAAATGTCAGTAGAGAGAAAATGGCGGTTCATGGACGCTTTATTTGAGTAGACGATCAGAATGCAGGATTTCTTGTTGTTGACCAACAATAGTATTCGATTTCTTCAGGCTGCAGATTACTATGTTTTATGATCATCATGGAAGTGTTAAATTTGGAAGAGGAATGTCAGTTTGACAATTCAATCGGGGGCATATAATTGTATACACATCACCCATATGCTTCTTCAAAAGTACTACCAGGCGACAAAATACTCATTAGGGTACAACAAGAAGTAGAGGGAAAATGGCGGTTCTGGGACGCTTTTTTTGAGGAGCCGATCAAAATGCAGGATTTCTTTTTGTTGGCCAACAATAGTATTCGATTCTCTTCAGGCTGTAGGTTACTCAGTTCTATAATCATCATAGAAGTGTTATATTTGGAAAAGAAATGTCAGTAGAGAGAAAATGGCGGTTCATGGACGCTTTTTTTGAGTAGACGATCAGAATACAGGATTTCTATTTGTTGACCAACAATAGTATTCGATTTTTTTCAGGATGCATGTTACTAGTTCTATCATCATCATGGAAGTGTTAGAGAAATGTACGCAATATCGAATTAAAGCCATGAATGCTGGCTCAACAATAAGTTAGGTTGGAATGGACGGAAATTTTTTTCCCTTGAACTACAAAGCTGGTCACTGGCGAATACATTGAATTGCACACATACCTGAATGTTGGTCACTGGCGTGTTGTACAATCTCGTGAACCAGGAATGTAGAGGGATAATAGCGGTTTTGAGACGCCTATTTTTAGCAGCTGATCAGAATGCTGGATTTCTTTTTCTAGACCAACAGAAGTGTTCGATTTTTTTCAGGATGCAGGTTACTACGTTCTATAATCATCATGGATGTGTTATATTTGGAAGAGAAATGTCAGTTTGACAATTAAATCGGGGGCATATAATTGTATGCCTATCACCCATATGCTTCTTCAAAAGCAATACCAGTCGACGAAATACTCATTAGCGTACAAGATGTAGTAAAGGGAAAATGGCGGTTCTGGGGCGCTTATTTTGAGAAGATGATCAGATTGGTGGATTTCTTTTTGTTGACCAACTGTAGTGTTCGATTTTTTCAGACTACTTGTTATTACGTTCTATAATCATCATGGAAGTGTTAAATTTGGATGACAAATGTCAGTTTGTCAATTCAATCGGGGGCATATAATTGTATACCCATCACCCTTATGCTTATTCAAAAGTACTACCAGGTGACGAAATACTCATTAGCGTACAACATGATGTAGAGGGAAAATGGCGGTTCTGGGACGCCTATTTTGAGGAGCTGATGAGAATGCTGGTTTTCTTTTTGTTGACCAACAGTAGTAGAGGGAAAATGGCGGTGCTGGGACGCTTTTTTTGAGGAGCCGATCAAAATGCAGGATTTCTTTTTGTTGGCCAACAATAGTATTCGATTCTCTTCAGGCTGTAGGTTACTCAGTTCTATAATCATCATAGAAGTGTTATATTTGGAAAAGAAATGTCAGTAGAGAGAAAATGGCGGTTCATGGACGCTTTTTTTGAGTAGACGATCAGAATACAGGATTTCTATTTGTTGACCAACAATAGTATTCGATTTTTTTCAGGATGCATGTTACTAGTTCTATCATCATCATGGAAGTGTTAGAGAAATGTACGCAATATCGAATTAAAGCCATGAATGCTGGCTCAACAATAAGTTAGGTTGGAATGGACGGAAATTTTTTTCCCTTGAACTACAAAGCTGGTCACTGGCGAATACATTGAATTGCACACATACCTGAATGTTGGTCACTGGCGTGTTGTACAATCTCGTGAACCAGGAATGTAGAGGGATAATAGCGGTTTTGAGACGCCTATTTTTAGCAGCTGATCAGAATGCTGGATTTCTTTTTCTAGACCAACAGAAGTGTTCGATTTTTTTCAGGATGCAGGTTACTACGTTCTATAATCATCATGGAAGTGTTAGATTTGGAAGAGAAATGTCAGTTTGACAATTAAATCGGGGGCATATAATTGTATGCCTATCACCCATATGCTTCTTCAAAAGCAATACCAGTCGACGAAATACTCATTAGCGTACAAGATGTAGTAAAGGGAAAATGGCGGTTCTGGGGCGCTTATTTTGAGAAGATGATCAGATTGGTGGATTTCTTTTTGTTGACCAACTGTAGTGTTCGATTTTGAGGAGCTGATGAGAATGCTGGTTTTCTTTTTGTTGACCAACAGTAGTGTTCGATTTTTTTAAGATGCAGGTTATTACGTTATTTCATCATCGTGGAATTGTTAGAGAAATGTACGCAATATCGAATTAAAGCCAGGAATTGCTGGCTCAACAATAAGTTAGGTTGGAATGGATGGAAATATTTTTCCCTTGAAGTACGAAGCTGATCACTGGCGAATGCATTGAGGGGCACACATACCTGAATGTTGGTCACTGGTGTGATGTAAAATCTCGAAAACCAGGAATGTAGAGAGAAAATGGCGGATCATGGACGCTTTATTTGAGTAGACGATCAGAATGCAGGATTTCTTGTTGTTGACCAACAATAGTATTCGATTTCTTCAGGCTGCAGATTACTATGTTTTATGATCATCATGGAAGTGTTAAATTTGGAAGAGGAATGTCAGTTTGACAATTCAATCGGGGGCATATAATTGTATACACATCACCCATATGCTTCTTCAAAAGTACTACCAGGCGACAAAATACTCATTAGGGTACAACAAGAAGTAGAGGGAAAATGGCGGTTCTGGGCCGCTTATTTTGAGGAGCCGATCTGAATGCTGCATTTTTTTTTCTTTGACCAAGAGTTGTGTTCGATTTTTTCAGGATGCAGGTTACTACGTTCTATCATCATCGTGGAAGTGTTAGAGAATTGTACGCTATATCGAATTAAAGCCTTGAATTGTTAGCTCAACAATAAGTTAGGTTGGAATGGACGGAAATATTTTTCCCTTGAAGTACGAAGTAGTAGAATGAAAATGGCGGTTCTGGGACGCTATTTTTGAGGAGCCGATCAAAATGCAGAATTTCTTTTTGTTGGCCAACAGTAGTATTCGATTCTCTTTAGGCTGTAGGTTACTACGTTCTATAATCATCATGGAAGTGTTATATTTGGGAAAGAAATGTCAGTAGAGAGAAAATGGCGGTTCATGGACGCTTTTTTTGAGTAGACGATCAGAATTCACGATTTCTATTTGTTGACCAACAATAGTATTCGATTTCTTCAGGCTGCAGTTTACTATGTTTTATCATCATCATGGAAGTGTTATATTTGAAAGAGAATTGTCAGTTTGGCAATTCAATCGAGTGCATAGAATTGCGTTTCTATCAGTTATCATTTTTTTCAAAACTAGTACCAGTCGACGAAGTACACATTAGAGCACAACATCAAGATCTATATAGGCTACCTAGTCAAAGTTTGCACTACTTGGAAGGTAAGTTTTTAAAAGAAAGACGGCTCTGCAGTTCCTGTCGCATCCAAATGACCATTAATGCTTTTCATTTCTATTTGATATTATATGCTACGTAGTAGAGGGAAAATGGCGGTGCTGGGACGCTTTTTTTGAGGAGCCGATCAAAATGCAGGATTTCTTTTTGTTGGCCAACAATAGTATTCGATTCTCTTCAGGCTGTAGGTTACTCAGTTCTATAATCATCATAGAAGTGTTATATTTGGAAAAGAAATGTCAGTAGAGAGAAAATGGCGGTTCATGGACGCTTTTTTTGAGTAGACGATCAGAATACAGGATTTCTATTTGTTGACCAACAATAGTATTCGATTTTTTTCAGGATGCATGTTACTAGTTCTATCATCATCATGGAAGTGTTAGAGAAATGTACGCAATATCGAATTAAAGCCATGAATGCTGGCTCAACAATAAGTTAGGTTGGAATGGACGGAAATTTTTTTCCCTTGAACTACAAAGCTGGTCACTGGCGAATACATTGAATTGCACACATACCTGAATGTTGGTCACTGGCGTGTTGTACAATCTCGTGAACCAGGAATGTAGAGGGATAATAGCGGTTTTGAGACGCCTATTTTTAGCAGCTGATCAGAATGCTGGATTTCTTTTTCTAGACCAACAGAAGTGTTCGATTTTTTTCAGGATGCAGGTTACTACGTTCTATAATCATCATGGAAGTGTTAGATTTGGAAGAGAAATGTCAGTTTGACAATTAAATCGGGGGCATATAATTGTATGCCTATCACCCATATGCTTCTTCAAAAGCAATACCAGTCGACGAAATACTCATTAGCGTACAAGATGTAGTAAAGGGAAAATGGCGGTTCTGGGGCGCTTATTTTGAGAAGATGATCAGATTGGTGGATTTCTTTTTGTTGACCAACTGTAGTGTTCGATTTTTTCAGACTACTTGTTATTACGTTCTATAATCATCATGGAAGTGTTAAATTTGGATGACAAATGTCAGTTTGTCAATTCAATCGGGGGCATATAATTGTATACCCATCACCCTTATGCTTATTCAAAAGTACTACCAGGCGACGAAATACTCATTAGCGTACAACATGATGTAGAGGGAAAATGGCGGTTCTGGGACGCCTATTTTGAGGAGCTGATGAGAATGCTGGTTTTCTTTTTGTTGACCAACAGTAGTGTTCGATTTTTTTAAGATGCAGGTTATTACGTTATTTCATCATCGTGGAATTGTTAGAGAAATGTACGCAATATCGAATTAAAGCCAGGAATTGCTGGCTCAACAATAAGTTAGGTTGGAATGGATGGAAATATTTTTCCCTTGAAGTACGAAGCTGATCACTGGCGAATGCATTGAGGGGCACACATACCTGAATGTTGGTCACTGGTGTGATGTAAAATCTCGAAAACCAGGAATGTAGAGAGAAAATGGCGGATCATGGACGCTTTATTTGAGTAGACGATCAGAATGCAGGATTTCTTGTTGTTGACCAACAATAGTATTCGATTTCTTCAGGCTGCAGATTACTATGTTTTATGATCATCATGGAAGTGTTAAATTTGGAAGAGGAATGTCAGTTTGACAATTCAATCGGGGGCATATAATTGTATACACATCACCCATATGCTTCTTCAAAAGTACTACCAGGCGACAAAATACTCATTAGGGTACAACAAGAAGTAGAGGGAAAATGGCGGTTCTGGGCCGCTTATTTTGAGGAGCCGATCTGAATGCTGCATTTTTTTTTTTTTGACCAAGAGTTGTGTTCGATTTTTTCAGGATGCAGGTTACTACGTTCTATCATCATCGTGGAAGTGTTAGAGAATTGTACGCTATATCGAATTAAAGCCTTGAATTGTTAGCTCAACAATAAGTTAGGTTGGAATGGACGGAAATATTTTTCCCTTGAAGTACGAAGTAGTAGAATGAAAATGGCGGTTCTGGGACGCTATTTTTGAGGAGCCGATCAAAATGCAGAATTTCTTTTTGTTGGCCAACAGTAGTATTCGATTCTCTTTAGGCTGTAGGTTACTACGTTCTATAATCATCATGGAAGTGTTATATTTGGGAAAGAAATGTCAGTAGAGGGAAAATGGCGGTTCTGGGACGCTTTTTTTGAGGAGCCGATCAAAATGCAGGATTTCTTTTTGTTGGCCAACAATAGTATTCGATTCTCTTCAGGCTGTAGGTTACTCAGTTTTATAATCATCATAGAAGTGTTATATTTGGAAAAGAAATGTCAGTAGAGAGAAAATGGCGGTTCATGGACGCTTTTTTTGAGTAGACGATCAGAATACAGGATTTCTATTTGTTGACCAACAATAGTATTCGATTTTTTTCAGGATGCATGTTACTAGTTCTATCATCATCATGGAAGTGTTAGAGAAATGTACGCAATATCGAATTAAAGCCATGAATGCTGGCTCAACAATATGTTAGGTTGGAATGGACGGAAATTTTTTTCCCTTGAACTACAAAGCTGGTCACTGGCGAATACATTGAATTGCACACATACCTGAATGTTGGTCACTGGCGTGTTGTACAATCTCGTGAACCAGGAATGTAGAGGGATAATAGCGGTTTTGAGACGCCTATTTTTAGCAGCTGATCAGAATGCTGGATTTCTTTTTCTAGACCAACAGAAGTGTTCGATTTTTTTCAGGATGCAGGTTACTACGTTCTATAATCATCATGGAAGTGTTAGATTTGGAAGAGAAATGTCAGTTTGACAATTAAATCGGGGGCATATAATTGTATGCCTATCACCCATATGCTTCTTCAAAAGCAATACCAGTCGACGAAATACTCATTAGCGTACAAGATGTAGTAAAGGGAAAATGGCGGTTCTGGGGCGCTTATTTTGAGAAGATGATCAGATTGGTGGATTTCTTTTTGTTGACCAACTGTAGTGTTCGATTTTTTCAGACTACTTGTTATTACGTTCTATAATCATCATGGAAGTGTTAAATTTGGATGACAAATGTCAGTTTGTCAATTCAATCGGGGGCATATAATTGTATACCCATCACCCTTATGCTTATTCAAAAGTACTACCAGGCGACGAAATACTCATTAGCGTACAACATGATGTAGAGGGAAAATGGCGGTTCTGGGACGCCTATTTTGAGGAGCTGATGAGAATGCTGGTTTTCTTTTTGTTGACCAACAGTAGTGTTCGATTTTTTTAAGATGCAGGTTATTACGTTATTTCATCATCGTGGAATTGTTAGAGAAATGTACGCAATATCGAATTAAAGCCAGGAATTGCTGGCTCAACAATAAGTTAGGTTGGAATGGATGGAAATATTTTTCCCTTGAAGTACGAAGCTGATCACTGGCGAATGCATTGAGGGGCACACATACCTGAATGTTGGTCACTGGTGTGATGTAAAATCTCGAAAACCAGGAATGTAGAGAGAAAATGGCGGATCATGGACGCTTTATTTGAGTAGACGATCAGAATGCAGGATTTCTTGTTGTTGACCAACAATAGTATTCGATTTCTTCAGGCTGCAGATTACTATGTTTTATGATCATCATGGAAGTGTTAAATTTGGAAGAGGAATGTCAGTTTGACAATTCAATCGGGGGCATATAATTGTATACACATCACCCATATGCTTCTTCAAAAGTACTACCAGGCGACAAAATACTCATTAGGGTACAACAAGAAGTAGAGGGAAAATGGCGGTTCTGGGCCGCTTATTTTGAGGAGCCGATCTGAATGCTGCATTTTTTTTTTTTTGACCAAGAGTTGTGTTCGATTTTTTCAGGATGCAGGTTACTACGTTCTATCATCATCGTGGAAGTGTTAGAGAATTGTACGCTATATCGAATTAAAGCCTTGAATTGTTAGCTCAACAATAAGTTAGGTTGGAATGGACGGAAATATTTTTCCCTTGAAGTACGAAGTAGTAGAATGAAAATGGCGGTTCTGGGACGCTATTTTTGAGGAGCCGATCAAAATGCAGAATTTCTTTTTGTTGGCCAACAGTAGTATTCGATTCTCTTTAGGCTGTAGGTTACTACGTTCTATAATCATCATGGAAGTGTTATATTTGGGAAAGAAATGTCAGTAGAGAGAAAATGGCGGTTCATGGACGCTTTTTTTGAGTAGACGATCAGAATTCACGATTTCTATTTGTTGACCAACAATAGTATTCGATTTCTTCAGGCTGCAGTTTACTATGTTTTATCATCATCATGGAAGTGTTATATTTGAAAGAGAATTGTCAGTTTGGCAATTCAATCGAGTGCATAGAATTGCGTTTCTATCAGTTATCATTTTTTTCAAAACTAGTACCAGTCGACGAAGTACACATTAGAGCACAACATCAAGATCTATATAGGCTACCTAGTCAAAGTTTGCACTACTTGGAAGGTAAGTTTTTAAAAGAAAGACGGCTCTGCAGTTCCTGTCGCATCCAAATGACCATTAATGCTTTTCATTTCTATTTGATATTATATGCTACGTAGTAGAGGGAAAATGGCGGTTCTGGGACGCTTTTTTTGAGGAGCCGATCAAAATGCAGGATTTCTTTTTGTTGGCCAACAATTATTTCATCATCGTGGAATTGTTAGAGAAATGTACGCAATATCGAATTAAAGCCAGGAATTGCTGGCTCAACAATAAGTTAGGTTGGAATGGATGGAAATATTTTTCCCTTGAAGTACGAAGCTGATCACTGGCGAATGCATTGAGGGGCACACATACCTGAATGTTGGTCACTGGTGTGATGTAAAATCTCGAAAACCAGGAATGTAGAGAGAAAATGGCGGATCATGGACGCTTTATTTGAGTAGACGATCAGAATGCAGGATTTCTTGTTGTTGACCAACAATAGTATTCGATTTCTTCAGGCTGCAGATTACTATGTTTTATGATCATCATGGAAGTGTTAAATTTGGAAGAGGAATGTCAGTTTGACAATTCAATCGGGGGCATATAATTGTATACACATCACCCATATGCTTCTTCAAAAGTACTACCAGGCGACAAAATACTCATTAGGGTACAACAAGAAGTAGAGGGAAAATGGCGGTTCTGGGCCGCTTATTTTGAGGAGCCGATCTGAATGCTGCATTTTTTTTTTTTTGACCAAAAGTTGTGTTCGATTTTTTCAGGATGCAGGTTACTACGTTCTGTCATCATCGTGGAAGTGTTAGAGAATTGTACGCTATATCGAATTAAAGCCTTGAATTGTTAGCTCAACAATAAGTTAGGTTGGAATGGACGGAAATATTTTTCCCTTGAAGTACGAAGTAGTAGAATGAAAATGGCGGTTCTGGGACGCTATTTTTGAGGAGCCGATCAAAATGCAGAATTTCTTTTTGTTGGCCAACAGTAGTATTCGATTCTCTTTAGGCTGTAGGTTACTACGTTCTATAATCATCATGGAAGTGTTATATTTGGGAAAGAAATGTCAGTAGAGGGAAAATGGCGGTTCTGGGACGCTTTTTTTGAGGAGCCGATCAAAATGCAGGATTTCTTTTTGTTGGCCAACAATAGTATTCGATTCTCTTCAGGCTGTAGGTTACTCAGTTCTATAATCATCATAGAAGTGTTATATTTGGAAAAGAAATGTCAGTAGAGGGAAAATGGCGGTTCTGGGACGCTTTTTTTGAGGAGCCGATCAAAATGCAGGATTTCTTTTTGTTGGCCAACAATAGTATTCGATTCTCTTCAGGCTGTAGGTTACTCAGTTCTATAATCATCATAGAAGTGTTATATTTGGAAAAGAAATGTCAGTAGAGAGAAAATGGCGGTTCATGGACGCTTTTTTTGAGTAGACGATCAGAATACAGGATTTCTATTTGTTGACCAACAATAGTATTCGATTTTTTTCAGGATGCATGTTACTAGTTCTATCATCATCATGGAAGTGTTAGAGAAATGTACGCAATATCGAATTAAAGCCATGAATGCTGGCTCAACAATAAGTTAGGTTGGAATGGACGGAAATTTTTTTCCCTTGAACTACAAAGCTGGTCACTGGCGAATACATTGAATTGCACACATACCTGAATGTTGGTCACTGGCGTGTTGTACAATCTCGTGAACCAGGAATGTAGAGGGATAATAGCGGTTTTGAGACGCCTATTTTTAGCAGCTGATCAGAATGCTGGATTTCTTTTTCTAGACCAACAGAAGTGTTCGATTTTTTTCAGGATGCAGGTTACTACGTTCTATAATCATCATGGAAGTGTTAGATTTGGAAGAGAAATGTCAGTTTGACAATTAAATCGGGGGCATATAATTGTATGCCTATCACCCATATGCTTCTTCAAAAGCAATACCAGTCGACGAAATACTCATTAGCGTACAAGATGTAGTAAAGGGAAAATGGCGGTTCTGGGGCGCTTATTTTGAGAAGATGATCAGATTGGTGGATTTCTTTTTGTTGACCAACTGTAGTGTTCGATTTTTTCAGACTACTTGTTATTACGTTCTATAATCATCATGGAAGTGTTAAATTTGGATGACAAATGTCAGTTTGTCAATTCAATCGGGGGCATATAATTGTATACCCATCACCCTTATGCTTATTCAAAAGTACTACCAGGTGACGAAATACTCATTAGCGTACAACATGATGTAGAGGGAAAATGGCGGTTCTGGGACGCCTATTTTGAGGAGCTGATGAGAATGCTGGTTTTCTTTTTGTTGACCAACAGTAGTAGAGGGAAAATGGCGGTTCTGGGACGCTTTTTTTGAGGAGCCGATCAAAATGCAGGATTTCTTTTTGTTGGCCAACAATAGTATTCGATTCTCTTCAGGCTGTAGGTTACTCAGTTCTATAATCATCATAGAAGTGTTATATTTGGAAAAGAAATGTCAGTAGAGGGAAAATGGCGGTTCTGGGACGCTTTTTTTGAGGAGCCGATCAAAATGCAGGATTTCTTTTTGTTGGCCAACAATAGTATTCGATTCTCTTCAGGCTGTAGGTTACTCAGTTCTATAATCATCATAGAAGTGTTATATTTGGAAAAGAAATGTCAGTAGAGAGAAAATGGCGGTTCATGGACGCTTTTTTTGAGTAGACGATCAGAATACAGGATTTCTATTTGTTGACCAACAATAGTATTCGATTTTTTTCAGGATGCATGTTACTAGTTCTATCATCATCATGGAAGTGTTAGAGAAATGTACGCAATATCGAATTAAAGCCATGAATGCTGGCTCAACAATAAGTTAGGTTGGAATGGACGGAAATTTTTTTCCCTTGAACTACAAAGCTGGTCACTGGCGAATACATTGAATTGCACACATACCTGAATGTTGGTCACTGGCGTGTTGTACAATCTCGAGAACCAGGAATGTAGAGGGATAATAGCGGTTTTGAGACGCCTATTTTTAGCAGCTGATCAGAATGCTGGATTTCTTTTTCTAGACCAACAGAAGTGTTCGATTTTTTTCAGGATGCAGGTTACTACGTTCTATAATCATCATGGAAGTGTTAGATTTGGAAGAGAAATGTCAGTTTGACAATTAAATCGGGGGCATATAATTGTATGCCTATCACCCATATGCTTCTTCAAAAGCAATACCAGTCGACGAAATACTCATTAGCGTACAAGATGTAGTAAAGGGAAAATGGCGGTTCTGGGGCGCTTATTTTGAGAAGATGATCAGATTGGTGGATTTCTTTTTGTTGACCAACTGTAGTGTTCGATTTTTTCAGACTACTTGTTATTACGTTCTATAATCATCATGGAAGTGTTAAATTTGGATGACAAATGTCAGTTTGTCAATTCAATCGGGGGCATATAATTGTATACCCATCACCCTTATGCTTATTCAAAAGTACTACCAGGCGACGAAATACTCATTAGCGTACAACATGATGTAGAGGGAAAATGGCGGTTCTGGGACGCCTATTTTGAGCAGCTGATGAGAATGCTGGTTTTCTTTTTGTTGACCAACAGTAGTGTTCGATTTTTTTAAGATGCAGGTTATTACGTTATTTCATCATCGTGGAATTGTTAGAGAAATGTACGCAATATCGAATTAAAGCCAGGAATTGCTGGCTCAACAATAAGTTAGGTTGGAATGGATGGAAATATTTTTCCCTTGAAGTACGAAGCTGATCACTGGCGAATGCATTGAGGGGCACACATACCTGAATGTTGGTCACTGGTGTGATGTAAAATCTCGAAAACTAGGAATGTAGAGAGAAAATGGCGGATCATGGACGCTTTATTTGAGTAGACGATCAGAATGCAGGATTTCTTGTTGTTGACCAACAATAGTATTCGATTTCTTCAGGCTGCAGATTACTATGTTTTATGATCATCATGGAAGTGTTAAATTTGGAAGAGGAATGTCAGTTTGACAATTCAATCGGGGACATATAATTGTATACACATCACCCATATGCTTCTTCAAAAGTACTACTAGGCGACAAAATACTCATTAGGGTACAACAAGAAGTAGAGGGAAAATGGCGGTTCTGGGCCGCTTATTTTGAGGAGCCGATCTGAATGCTGCATTTTTTTTTTTTTTGACCAAAAGTTGTGTTCGATTTTTTCAGGATGCAGGTTACTACGTTCTATCATCATCGTGGAAGTGTTAGAGAATTGTACGCTATATCGAATTAAAGCCTTGAATTGTTAGCTCAACAATAAGTTAGGTTGGAATGGACGGAAATATTTTTCCCTTGAAGTACGAAGTAGTAGAATGAAAATGGCGGTTCTGGGACGCTATTTTTGAGGAGCCGATCAAAATGCAGAATTTCTTTTTGTTGGCCAACAGTAGTATTCGATTCTCTTTAGGCTGTAGGTTACTACGTTCTATAATCATCATGGAAGTGTTATATTTGGGAAAGAAATGTCAGTAGAGGGAAAATGGCGGTTCTGGGACGCTTTTTTTGAGGAGCCGATCAAAATGCAGGATTTCTTTTTGTTGGCCAACAATAGTATTCGATTCTCTTCAGGCTGTAGGTTACTCAGTTCTATAATCATCATAGAAGTGTTATATTTGGAAAAGAAATGTCAGTAGAGGGAAAATGGCGGTTCTGGGACGCTTTTTTTGAGGAGCCGATCAAAATGCAGGATTTCTTTTTGTTGGCCAACAATAGTATTCGATTCTCTTCAGGCTGTAGGTTACTCAGTTCTATAATCATCATAGAAGTGTTATATTTGGAAAAGAAATGTCAGTAGAGAGAAAATGGCGGTTCATGGACGCTTTTTTTGAGTAGACGATCAGAATACAGGATTTCTATTTGTTGACCAACAATAGTATTCGATTTTTTTCAGGATGCATGTTACTAGTTCTATCATCATCATGGAAGTGTTAGAGAAATGTACGCAATATCGAATTAAAGCCATGAATGCTGGCTCAACAATAAGTTAGGTTGGAATGGACGGAAATTTTTTTCCCTTGAACTACAAAGCTGGTCACTGGCGAATACATTGAATTGCACACATACCTGAATGTTGGTCACTGGCGTGTTGTACAATCTCGTGAACCAGGAATGTAGAGGGATAATAGCGGTTTTGAGACGCCTATTTTTAGCAGCTGATCAGAATGCTGGATTTCTTTTTCTAGACCAACAGAAGTGTTCGATTTTTTTCAGGATGCAGGTTACTACGTTCTATAATCATCATGGAAGTGTTAGATTTGGAAGAGAAATGTCAGTTTGACAATTAAATCGGGGGCATATAATTGTATGCCTATCACCCATATGCTTCTTCAAAAGCAATACCAGTCGACGAAATACTCATTAGCGTACAAGATGTAGTAAAGGGAAAATGGCGGTTCTGGGACGCTTTTTTTGAGGAGCCGATCAAAATGCAGGATTTCTTTTTGTTGGCCAACAATAGTATTCGATTCTCTTCAGGCTGTAGGTTACTCAGTTCTATAATCATCATAGAAGTGTTATATTTGGAAAAGAAATGTCAGTAGAGAGAAAATGGCGGTTCATGGACGCTTTTTTTGAGTATACGATCAGAATACAGGATTTCTATTTGTTGACCAACAATAGTATTCGATTTTTTTCAGGATGCATGTTACTAGTTCTATCATCATCATGGAAGTGTTAGAGAAATGTACGCAATATCGAATTAAAGCCATGAATGCTGGCTCAACAATAAGTTAGGTTGGAATGGACGGAAATTTTTTTCCCTTGAACTACAAAGCTGGTCACTGGCGAATACATTGAATTGCACACATACCTGAATGTTGGTCACTGGCGTGTTGTACAATCTCGTGAACCAGGAATGTAGAGGGATAATAGCGGTTTTGAGACGCCTATTTTTAGCAGCTGATCAGAATGCTGGATTTCTTTTTCTAGACCAACAGAAGTGTTCGATTTTTTTCAGGATGCAGGTTACTACGTTCTATAATCATCATGGAAGTGTTAGATTTGGAAGAGAAATGTCAGTTTGACAATTAAATCGGGGGCATATAATTGTATGCCTATCACCCATATGCTTCTTCAAAAGCAATACCAGTCGACGAAATACTCATTAGCGTACAAGATGTAGTAAAGGGAAAATGGCGGTTCTGGGGCGCTTATTTTGAGAAGATGATCAGATTGGTGGATTTCTTTTTGTTGACCAACTGTAGTGTTCGATTTTTTCAGACTACTTGTTATTACGTTCTATAATCATCATGGAAGTGTTAAATTTGGATGACAAATGTCAGTTTGTCAATTCAATCGGGGGCATATAATTGTATACCCATCACCCTTATGCTTATTCAAAAGTACAACCAGGTGACGAAATACTCATTAGCGTACAACATGATGTAGAGGGAAAATGGCGGTTCTGGGACGCCTATTTTGAGGAGCTGATGAGAATGCTGGTTTTCTTTTTGTTGACCAACAGTAGTAGAGGGAAAATGGCGGTTCTGGGACGCTTTTTTTGAGGAGCCGATCAAAATGCAGGATTTCTTTTTGTTGGCCAACAATAGTATTCGATTCTCTTCAGGCTGTAGGTTACTCAGTTCTATAATCATCATAGAAGTGTTATATTTGGAAAAGAAATGTCAGTAGAGGGAAAATGGCGGTTCTGGGACGCTTTTTTTGAGGAGCCGATCAAAATGCAGGATTTCTTTTTGTTGGCCAACAATAGTATTCGATTCTCTTCAGGCTGTAGGTTACTCAGTTCTATAATCATCATAGAAGTGTTATATTTGGAAAAGAAATGTCAGTAGAGAGAAAATGGCGGTTCATGCACGCTTTTTTTGAGTAGACGATCAGAATACAGGATTTCTATTTGTTGACCAACAATAGTATTCGATTTTTTTCAGGATGCATGTTACTAGTTCTATCATCATCATGGAAGTGTTAGAGAAATGTACGCAATATCGAATTAAAGCCATGAATGCTGGCTCAACAATAAGTTAGGTTGGAATGGACGGAAATTTTTTTCCCTTGAACTACAAAGCTGGTCACTGGCGAATACATTGAATTGCACACATACCTGAATGTTGGTCACTGGCGTGTTGTACAATCTCGAGAACCAGGAATGTAGAGGGATAATAGCGGTTTTGAGACGCCTATTTTTAGCAGCTGATCAGAATGCTGGATTTCTTTTTCTAGACCAACAGAAGTGTTCGATTTTTTTCAGGATGCAGGTTACTACGTTCTATAATCATCATGGAAGTGTTAGATTTGGAAGAGAAATGTCAGTTTGACAATTAAATCGGGGGCATATAATTGTATGCCTATCACCCATATGCTTCTTCAAAAGCAATACCAGTCGACGAAATACTCATTAGCGTACAAGATGTAGTAAAGGGAAAATGGCGGTTCTTGGGCGCTTATTTTGAGAAGATGATCAGATTGGTGGATTTCTTTTTGTTGACCAACTGTAGTGTTCGATTTTTTCAGACTACTTGTTATTACGTTCTATAATCATCATGGAAGTGTTAAATTTGGATGACAAATGTCAGTTTGTCAATTCAATCGGGGGCATATAATTGTATACCCATCACCCTTATGCTTATTCAAAAGTACTACCAGGCGACGAAATACTCATTAGCGTACAACATGATGTAGAGGGAAAATGGCGGTTCTGGGACGCCTATTTTGAGGAGCTGATGAGAATGCTGGTTTTCTTTTTGTTGACCAACAGTAGTGTTCGATTTTTTTAAGATGCAGGTTATTACGTTATTTCATCATCGTGGAATTGTTAGAGAAATGTACGCAATATCGAATTAAAGCCAGGAATTGCTGGCTCAACAATAAGTTAGGTTGGAATGGATGGAAATATTTTTCCCTTGAAGTACGAAGCTGATCACTGGCGAATGCATTGAGGGGCACACATACCTGAATGTTGGTCACTGGTGTGATGTAAAATCTCGAAAACCAGGAATGTAGAGAGAAAATGGCGGATCATGGACGCTTTATTTGAGTAGACGATCACAATGCAGGATTTCTTGTTGTTGACCAACAATAGTATTCGATTTCTTCAGGCTGCAGATTACTATGTTTTATGATCATCATGGAAGTGTTAAATTTGGAAGAGGAATGTCAGTTTGACAATTCAATCGGGGGCATATAATTGTATACACATCACCCATATGCTTCTTCAAAAGTACTACTAGGCGACAAAATACTCATTAGGGTACAACAAGAAGTAGAGGGAAAATGGCGGTTCTGGGCCGCTTATTTTGAGGAGCCGATCTGAATGCTGCATTTTTTTTTTTTTGACCAAAAGTTGTGTTCGATTTTTTCAGGATGCAGGTTACTACGTTCTATCATCATCGTGGAAGTGTTAGAGAATTGTACGCTATATCGAATTAAAGCCTTGAATTGTTAGCTCAACAATAAGTTAGGTTGGAATGGACGGAAATATTTTTCCCTTGAAGTACGAAGTAGTAGAATGAAAATGGCGGTTCTGGGACGCTATTTTTGAGGAGCCGATCAAAATGCAGAATTTCTTTTTGTTGGCCAACAGTAGTATTCGATTCTCTTTAGGCTGTAGGTTACTACGTTCTATAATCATCATGGAAGTGTTATATTTGGGAAAGAAATGTCAGTAGAGGGAAAATGGCGGTTCTGGGACGCTTTTTTTGAGGAGCCGATCAAAATGCAGGATTTCTTTTTGTTGGCCAACAATAGTATTCGATTCTCTTCAGGCTGTAGGTTACTCAGTTCTATAATCATCATAGAAGTGTTATATTTGGAAAAGAAATGTCAGTAGAGGGAAAATGGCGGTTCTGGGACGCTTTTTTTGAGGAGCCGATCAAAATGCAGGATTTCTTTTTGTTGGCCAACAATAGTATTCGATTCTCTTCAGGCTGTAGGTTACTCAGTTCTATAATCATCATAGAAGTGTTATATTTGGAAAAGAAATGTCAGTAGAGAGAAAATGGCGGTTCATGGACGCTTTTTTTGAGTAGACGATCAGAATACAGGATTTCTATTTGTTGACCAACAATAGTATTCGATTTTTTTCAGGATGCATGTTACTAGTTCTATCATCATCATGGAAGTGTTAGAGAAATGTACGCAATATCGAATTAAAGCCATGAATGCTGGCTCAACAATAAGTTAGGTTGGAATGGACGGAAATTTTTTTCCCTTGAACTACAAAGCTGGTCACTGGCGAATACATTGAATTGCACACATACCTGAATGTTGGTCACTGGCGTGTTGTACAATCTCGTGAACCAGGAATGTAGAGGGATAATAGCGGTTTTGAGACGCCTATTTTTAGCAGCTGATCAGAATGCTGGATTTCTTTTTCTAGACCAACAGAAGTGTTCGATTTTTTTCAGGATGCAGGTTACTACGTTCTATAATCATCATGGAAGTGTTAGATTTGGAAGAGAAATGTCAGTTTGACAATTAAATCGGGGGCATATAATTGTATGCCTATCACCCATATGCTTCTTCAAAAGCAATACCAGTCGACGAAATACTCATTAGCGTACAAGATGTAGTAAAGGGAAAATGGCGGTTCTGGGGCGCTTATTTTGAGAAGATGATCAGATTGGTGGATTTCTTTTTGTTGACCAACTGTAGTGTTCGATTTTTTCAGACTACTTGTTATTACGTTCTATAATCATCATGGAAGTGTTAAATTTGGATGACAAATGTCAGTTTGTCAATTCAATCGGGGGCATATAATTGTATACCCATCACCCTTATGCTTATTCAAAAGTACTACCAGGTGACGAAATACTCATTAGCGTACAACATGATGTAGAGGGAAAATGGCGGTTCTGGGACGCCTATTTTGAGGAGCTGATGAGAATGCTGGTTTTCTTTTTGTTGACCAACAGTAGTAGAGGGAAAATGGCGGTTCTGGGACGCTTTTTTTGAGGAGCCGATCAAAATGCAGGATTTCTTTTTGTTGGCCAACAATAGTATTCGATTCTCTTCAGGCTGTAGGTTACTCAGTTCTATAATCATCATAGAAGTGTTATATTTGGAAAAGAAATGTCAGTAGAGAGAAAATGGCGGTTCATGGACGCTTTATTTGAGTAGACGATCAGAATGCAGGATTTCTTGTTGTTGACCAACAATAGTATTCGATTTCTTCAGGCTGCAGATTACTATGTTTTATGATCATCATGGAAGTGTTAAATTTGGAAGAGGAATGTCAGTTTGACAATTCAATCGGGGGCATATAATTGTATACACATCACCCATATGCTTCTTCAAAAGTACTACCAGGCGACAAAATACTCATTAGGGTACAACAAGAAGTAGAGGGAAAATGGCGGTTCTGGGCCGCTTATTTTGAGGAGCCGATCTGAATGCTGCATTTTTTTTTTTTTGACCAAGAGTTGTGTTCGATTTTTTCAGGATGCAGGTTACTACGTTCTATCATCATCGTGGAAGTGTTAGAGAATTGTACGCTATATCGAATTAAAGCCTTGAATTGTTAGCTCAACAATAAGTTAGGTTGGAACGGACGGAAATATTTTTCCCTTGAAGTACGAAGTAGTAGAATGAAAATGGCGGTTCTGGGACGCTATTTTTGAGGAGCCGATCAAAATGCAGGATTTCTTTTTGTTGGCCAACAATAGTATTCGATTCTTTCAGGCTGTAGGTTACTCAGTTCTATAATCATCATAGAAGTGTTATATTTGGGAAAGAAATGTCAGTAGAGAGAAAATGGCGGTTCATGGACGCTTTATTTGAGTAGACGATCAGAATGCAGGATTTCTTGTTGTTGACCAACAATAGTATTCGATTTCTTCAGGCTGCAGATTACTATGTTTTATGATCATCATGGAAGTGTTAAATTTGGAAGAGGAATGTCAGTTTGACAATTCAATCGGGGGCATATAATTGTATACACATCACCCATATGCTTCTTCAAAAGTACTACCAGGCGACAAAATACTCATTAGGGTACAACAAGAAGTAGAGGGAAAATGGCGGTTCTGGGACGCTTTTTTTGAGGAGCCGATCAAAATGCAGGATTTCTTTTTGTTGGCCAACAATAGTATTCGATTCTCTTCAGGCTGTAGGTTACTCAGTTCTATAATCATCATAGAAGTGTTATATTTGGAAAAGAAATGTCAGTAGAGAGAAAATGGCGGTTCATGGACGCTTTTTTTGAGTAGACGATCAGAATACAGGATTTCTATTTGTTGACCAACAATAGTATTCGATTTTTTTCAGGATGCATGTTACTAGTTCTATCATCATCATGGAAGTGTTAGAGAAATGTACGCAATATCGAATTAAAGCCATGAATGCTGGCTCAACAATAAGTTAGGTTGGAATGGACGGAAATTTTTTTCCCTTGAACTACAAAGCTGGTCACTGGCGAATACATTGAATTGCACACATACCTGAATGTTGGTCACTGGCGTGTTGTACAATCTCGTGAACCAGGAATGTAGAGGGATAATAGCGGTTTTGAGACGCCTATTTTTAGCAGCTGATCAGAATGCTGGATTTCTTTTTCTAGACCAACAGAAGTGTTCGATTTTTTTCAGGATGCAGGTTACTACGTTCTATAATCATCATGGAAGTGTTAGATTTGGAAGAGAAATGTCAGTTTGACAATTAAATCGGGGGCATATAATTGTATGCCTATCACCCATATGCTTCTTCAAAAGCAATACCAGTCGACGAAATACTCATTAGCGTACAAGATGTAGTAAAGGGAAAATGGCGGTTCTGGGGCGCTTATTTTGAGAAGATGATCAGATTGGTGGATTTCTTTTTGTTGACCAACTGTAGTGTTCGATTTTTTCAGACTACTTGTTATTACGTTCTATAATCATCATGGAAGTGTTAAATTTGGATGACAAATGTCAGTTTGTCAATTCAATCGGGGGCATATAATTGTATACCCATCACCCTTATGCTTATTCAAAAGTACTACCAGGCGACGAAATACTCATTAGCGTACAACATGATGTAGAGGGAAAATGGCGGTTCTGGGACGCCTATTTTGAGGAGCTGATGAGAATGCTGGTTTTCTTTTTGTTGACCAACAGTAGTGTTCGATTTTTTTAAGATGCAGGTTATTACGTTATTTCATCATCGTGGAATTGTTAGAGAAATGTACGCAATATCGAATTAAAGCCAGGAATTGCTGGCTCAACAATAAGTTAGGTTGGAATGGATGGAAATATTTTTCCCTTGAAGTACGAAGCTGATCACTGGCGAATGCATTGAGGGGCACACATACCTGAATGTTGGTCACTGGTGTGATGTAAAATCTCGAAAACCAGGAATGTAGAGAGAAAATGGCGGATCATGGACGCTTTATTTGAGTAGACGATCAGAATGCAGGATTTCTTGTTGTTGACCAACAATAGTATTCGATTTCTTCAGGCTGCAGATTACTATGTTTTATGATCATCATGGAAGTGTTAAATTTGGAAGAGGAATGTCAGTTTGACAATTCAATCGGGGGCATATAATTGTATACACATCACCCATATGCTTCTTCAAAAGTACTACCAGGCGACAAAATACTCATTAGGGTACAACAAGAAGTAGAGGGAAAATGGCGGTTCTGGGCCGCTTATTTTGAGGAGCCGATCTGAATGCTGCATTTTTTTTTTTTTGACCAAAAGTTGTGTTCGATTTTTTCAGGATGCAGGTTACTACGTTCTATCATCATCGTGGAAGTGTTAGAGAATTGTACGCTATATCGAATTAAAGCCTTGAATTGTTAGCTCAACAATAAGTTAGGTTGGAATGGACGGAAATATTTTTCCCTTGAAGTACGAAGTAGTAGAATGAAAATGGCGGTTCTGGGACGCTATTTTTGAGGAGCCGATCAAAATGCAGAATTTCTTTTTGTTGGCCAACAGTAGTATTCGATTCTCTTTAGGCTGTAGGTTACTACGTTCTATAATCATCATGGAAGTGTTATATTTGGGAAAGAAATGTCAGTAGAGGGAAAATGGCGGTTCTGGGACGCTTTTTTTGAGGAGCCGATCAAAATGCAGGATTTCTTTTTGTTGGCCAACAATAGTATTCGATTCTCTTCAGGCTGTAGGTTACTCAGTTCTATAATCATCATAGAAGTGTTATATTTGGAAAAGAAATGTCAGTAGAGGGAAAATGGCGGTTCTGGGACGCTTTTTTTGAGGAGCCGATCAAAATGCAGGATTTCTTTTTGTTGGCCAACAATAGTATTCGATTCTCTTCAGGCTGTAGGTTACTCAGTTCTATAATCATCATAGAAGTGTTATATTTGGAAAAGAAATGTCAGTAGAGAGAAAATGGCGGTTCATGGACGCTTTTTTTGAGTAGACGATCAGAATACAGGATTTCTATTTGTTGACCAACAATAGTATTCGATTTTTTTCAGGATGCATGTTACTAGTTCTATCATCATCATGGAAGTGTTAGAGAAATGTACGCAATATCGAATTAAAGCCATGAATGCTGGCTCAACAATAAGTTAGGTTGGAATGGACGGAAATTTTTTTCCCTTGAACTACAAAGCTGGTCACTGGCGAATACATTGAATTGCACACATACCTGAATGTTGGTCACTGGCGTGTTGTACAATCTCGTGAACCAGGAATGTAGAGGGATAATAGCGGTTTTGAGACGCCTATTTTTAGCAGCTGATCAGAATGCTGGATTTCTTTTTCTAGACCAACAGAAGTGTTCGATTTTTTTCAGGATGCAGGTTACTACGTTCTATAATCATCATGGAAGTGTTAGATTTGGAAGAGAAATGTCAGTTTGACAATTAAATCGGGGGCATATAATTGTATGCCTATCACCCATATGCTTCTTCAAAAGCAATACCAGTCGACGAAATACTCATTAGCGTACAAGATGTAGTAAAGGGAAAATGGCGGTTCTGGGGCGCTTATTTTGAGAAGATGATCAGATTGGTGGATTTCTTTTTGTTGACCAACTGTAGTGTTCGATTTTTTCAGACTACTTGTTATTACGTTCTATAATCATCATGGAAGTGTTAAATTTGGATGACAAATGTCAGTTTGTCAATTCAATCGGGGGCATATAATTGTATACCCATCACCCTTATGCTTATTCAAAAGTACTACCAGGTGACGAAATACTCATTAGCGTACAACATGATGTAGAGGGAAAATGGCGGTTCTGGGACGCCTATTTTGAGGAGCTGATGAGAATGCTGGTTTTCTTTTTGTTGACCAACAGTAGTAGAGGGAAAATGGCGGTTCTGGGACGCTTTTTTTGAGGAGCCGATCAAAATGCAGGATTTCTTTTTGTTGGCCAACAATAGTATTCGATTCTCTTCAGGCTGTAGGTTACTCAGTTCTATAATCATCATAGAAGTGTTATATTTGGAAAAGAAATGTCAGTAGAGAGAAAATGGCGGTTCATGGACGCTTTATTTGAGTAGACGATCAGAATGCAGGATTTCTTGTTGTTGACCAACAATAGTATTCGATTTCTTCAGGCTGCAGATTACTATGTTTTATGATCATCATGGAAGTGTTAAATTTGGAAGAGGAATGTCAGTTTGACAATTCAATCGGGGGCATATAATTGTATACACATCACCCATATGCTTCTTCAAAAGTACTACCAGGCGACAAAATACTCATTAGGGTACAACAAGAAGTAGAGGGAAAATGGCGGTTCTGGGCCGCTTATTTTGAGGAGCCGATCTGAATGCTGCATTTTTTTTTTTTTTGACCAAGAGTTGTGTTCGATTTTTTCAGGATGCAGGTTACTACGTTCTATCATCATCGTGGAAGTGTTAGAGAATTGTACGCTATATCGAATTAAAGCCTTGAATTGTTAGCTCAACAATAAGTTAGGTTGGAACGGACGGAAATATTTTTCCCTTGAAGTACGAAGTAGTAGAATGAAAATGGCGGTTCTGGGACGCTATTTTTGAGGAGCCGATCAAAATGCAGGATTTCTTTTTGTTGGCCAACAATAGTATTCGATTCTTTCAGGCTGTAGGTTACTCAGTTCTATAATCATCATAGAAGTGTTATATTTGGGAAAGAAATGTCAGTAGAGAGAAAATGGCGGTTCATGGACGCTTTATTTGAGTAGACGATCAGAATGCAGGATTTCTTGTTGTTGACCAACAATAGTATTCGATTTCTTCAGGCTGCAGATTACTATGTTTTATGATCATCATGGAAGTGTTAAATTTGGAAGAGGAATGTCAGTTTGACAATTCAATCGGGGGCATATAATTGTATACACATCACCCATATGCTTCTTCAAAAGTACTACCAGGCGACAAAATACTCATTAGGGTACAACAAGAAGTAGAGGGAAAATGGCGGTTCTGGGACGCTTTTTTTGAGGAGCCGATCAAAATGCAGGATTTCTTTTTGTTGGCCAACAATAGTATTCGATTCTCTTCAGGCTGTAGGTTACTCAGTTCTATAATCATCATAGAAGTGTTATATTTGGAAAAGAAATGTCAGTAGAGAGAAAATGGCGGTTCATGGACGCTTTTTTTGAGTAGACGATCAGAATACAGGATTTCTATTTGTTGACCAACAATAGTATTCGATTTTTTTCAGGATGCATGTTACTAGTTCTATCATCATCATGGAAGTGTTAGAGAAATGTACGCAATATCGAATTAAAGCCATGAATGCTGGCTCAACAATAAGTTAGGTTGGAATGGACGGAAATTTTTTTCCCTTGAACTACAAAGCTGGTCACTGGCGAATACATTGAATTGCACACATACCTGAATGTTGGTCACTGGCGTGTTGTACAATCTCGTGAACCAGGAATGTAGAGGGATAATAGCGGTTTTGAGACGCCTATTTTTAGCAGCTGATCAGAATGCTGGATTTCTTTTTCTAGACCAACAGAAGTGTTCGATTTTTTTCAGGATGCAGGTTACTACGTTCTATAATCATCATGGAAGTGTTAGATTTGGAAGAGAAATGTCAGTTTGACAATTAAATCGGGGGCATATAATTGTATGCCTATCACCCATATGCTTCTTCAAAAGCAATACCAGTCGACGAAATACTCATTAGCGTACAAGATGTAGTAAAGGGAAAATGGCGGTTCTGGGGCGCTTATTTTGAGAAGATGATCAGATTGGTGGATTTCTTTTTGTTGACCAACTGTAGTGTTCGATTTTTTCAGACTACTTGTTATTACGTTCTATAATCATCATGGAAGTGTTAAATTTGGATGACAAATGTCAGTTTGTCAATTCAATCGGGGGCATATAATTGTATACCCATCACCCTTATGCTTATTCAAAAGTACTACCAGGCGACGAAATACTCATTAGCGTACAACATGATGTAGAGGGAAAATGGCGGTTCTGGGACGCCTATTTTGAGGAGCTGATGAGAATGCTGGTTTTCTTTTTGTTGACCAACAGTAGTGTTCGATTTTTTTAAGATGCAGGTTATTACGTTATTTCATCATCGTGGAATTGTTAGAGAAATGTACGCAATATCGAATTAAAGCCAGGAATTGCTGGCTCAACAATAAGTTAGGTTGGAATGGATGGAAATATTTTTCCCTTGAAGTACGAAGCTGATCACTGGCGAATGCATTGAGGGGCACACATACCTGAATGTTGGTCACTGGTGTGATGTAAAATCTCGAAAACCAGGAATGTAGAGAGAAAATGGCGGATCATGGACGCTTTATTTGAGTAGACGATCAGAATGCAGGATTTCTTGTTGTTGACCAACAATAGTATTCGATTTCTTCAGGCTGCAGATTACTATGTTTTATGATCATCATGGAAGTGTTAAATTTGGAAGAGGAATGTCAGTTTGACAATTCAATCGGGGGCATATAATTGTATACACATCACCCATATGCTTCTTCAAAAGTACTACCAGGCGACAAAATACTCATTAGGGTACAACAAGAAGTAGAGGGAAAATGGCGGTTCTGGGCCGCTTATTTTGAGGAGCCGATCTGAATGCTGCATTTTTTTTTTTTTGACCAAAAGTTGTGTTCGATTTTTTCAGGATGCAGGTTACTACGTTCTATCATCATCGTGGAAGTGTTAGAGAATTGTACGCTATATCGAATTAAAGCCTTGAATTGTTAGCTCAACAATAAGTTAGGTTGGAATGGACGGAAATATTTTTCCCTTGAAGTACGAAGTAGTAGAATGAAAATGGCGGTTCTGGGACGCTATTTTTGAGGAGCCGATCAAAATGCAGAATTTCTTTTTGTTGGCCAACAGTAGTATTCGATTCTCTTTAGGCTGTAGGTTACTACGTTCTATAATCATCATGGAAGTGTTATATTTGGGAAAGAAATGTCAGTAGAGGGAAAATGGCGGTTCTGGGACGCTTTTTTTGAGGAGCCGATCAAAATGCAGGATTTCTTTTTGTTGGCCAACAATAGTATTCGATTCTCTTCAGGCTGTAGGTTACTCAGTTCTATAATCATCATAGAAGTGTTATATTTGGAAAAGAAATGTCAGTAGAGGGAAAATGGCGGTTCTGGGACGCTTTTTTTGAGGAGCCGATCAAAATGCAGGATTTCTTTTTGTTGGCCAACAATAGTATTCGATTCTCTTCAGGCTGTAGGTTACTCAGTTCTATAATCATCATAGAAGTGTTATATTTGGAAAAGAAATGTCAGTAGAGAGAAAATGGCGGTTCATGGACGCTTTTTTTGAGGAGCCGATCAAAATGCAGGATTTCTTTTTGTTGGCCAACAATAGTATTCGATTCTCTTCAGGCTGTAGGTTACTCAGTTCTATAATCATCATAGAAGTGTTAGAGAAATGTACGCAATATCGAATTAAAGCCATGAATGCTGGCTCAACAATAAGTTAGGTTGGAATGGACGGAAATTTTTTTCCCTTGAACTACAAAGCTGGTCACTGGCGAATACATTGAATTGCACACATACCTGAATGTTGGTCACTGGCGTGTTGTACAATCTCGTGAACCAGGAATGTAGAGGGATAATAGCGGTTTTGAGACGCCTATTTTTAGCAGCTGATCAGAATGCTGGATTTCTTTTTCTAGACCAACAGAAGTGTTCGATTTTTTTCAGGATGCAGGTTACTACGTTCTATAATCATCATGGAAGTGTTAGATTTGGAAGAGAAATGTCAGTTTGACAATTAAATCGGGGGCATATAATTGTATGCCTATCACCCATATGCTTCTTCAAAAGCAATACCAGTCGACGAAATACTCATTAGCGTACAAGATGTAGTAAAGGGAAAATGGCGGTTCTGGGGCGCTTATTTTGAGAAGATGATCAGATTGGTGGATTTCTTTTTGTTGACCAACTGTAGTGTTCGATTTTTTCAGACTACTTGTTATTACGTTCTATAATCATCATGGAAGTGTTAAATTTGGATGACAAATGTCAGTTTGTCAATTCAATCGGGGGCATATAATTGTATACCCATCACCCTTATGCTTATTCAAAAGTACTACCAGGTGACGAAATACTCATTAGCGTACAACATGATGTAGAGGGAAAATGGCGGTTCTGGGACGCCTATTTTGAGGAGCTGATGAGAATGCTGGTTTTCTTTTTGTTGACCAACAGTAGTAGAGGGAAAATGGCGGTTCTGGGACGCTTTTTTTGAGGAGCCGATCAAAATGCAGGATTTCTTTTTGTTGGCCAACAATAGTATTCGATTCTCTTCAGGCTGTAGGTTACTCAGTTCTATAATCATCATAGAAGTGTTATATTTGGAAAAGAAATGTCAGTAGAGAGAAAATGGCGGTTCATGGACGCTTTATTTGAGTAGACGATCAGAATGCAGGATTTCTTGTTGTTGACCAACAATAGTATTCGATTTCTTCAGGCTGCAGATTACTATGTTTTATGATCATCATGGAAGTGTTAAATTTGGAAGAGGAATGTCAGTTTGACAATTCAATCGGGGGCATATAATTGTATACACATCACCCATATGCTTCTTCAAAAGTACTACCAGGCGACAAAATACTCATTAGGGTACAACAAGAAGTAGAGGGAAAATGGCGGTTCTGGGCCGCTTATTTTGAGGAGCCGATCTGAATGCTGCATTTTTTTTTTTTTGACCAAGAGTTGTGTTCGATTTTTTCAGGATGCAGGTTACTACGTTCTATCATCATCGTGGAAGTGTTAGAGAATTGTACGCTATATCGAATTAAAGCCTTGAATTGTTAGCTCAACAATAAGTTAGGTTGGAACGGACGGAAATATTTTTCCCTTGAAGTACGAAGTAGTAGAATGAAAATGGCGGTTCTGGGACGCTATTTTTGAGGAGCCGATCAAAATGCAGGATTTCTTTTTGTTGGCCAACAATAGTATTCGATTCTCTTCAGGCTGTAGGTTACTCAGTTCTATAATCATCATAGAAGTGTTATATTTGGGAAAGAAATGTCAGTAGAGAGAAAATGGCGGTTCATGGACGCTTTATTTGAGTAGACGATCAGAATGCAGGATTTCTTGTTGTTGACCAACAATAGTATTCGATTTCTTCAGGCTGCAGATTACTATGTTTTATGATCATCATGGAAGTGTTAAATTTGGAAGAGGAATGTCAGTTTGACAATTCAATCGGGGGCATATAATTGTATACACATCACCCATATGCTTCTTCAAAAGTACTACCAGGCGACAAAATACTCATTAGGGTACAACAAGAAGTAGAGGGAAAATGGCGGTTCTGGGACGCTTTTTTTGAGGAGCCGATCAAAATGCAGGATTTCTTTTTGTTGGCCAACAATAGTATTCGATTCTCTTCAGGCTGTAGGTTACTCAGTTCTATAATCATCATAGAAGTGTTATATTTGGAAAAGAAATGTCAGTAGAGAGAAAATGGCGGTTCATGGACGCTTTTTTTGAGTAGACGATCAGAATACAGGATTTCTATTTGTTGACCAACAATAGTATTCGATTTTTTTCAGGATGCATGTTACTAGTTCTATCATCATCATGGAAGTGTTAGAGAAATGTACGCAATATCGAATTAAAGCCATGAATGCTGGCTCAACAATAAGTTAGGTTGGAATGGACGGAAATTTTTTTCCCTTGAACTACAAAGCTGGTCACTGGCGAATACATTGAATTGCACACATACCTGAATGTTGGTCACTGGCGTGTTGTACAATCTCGTGAACCAGGAATGTAGAGGGATAATAGCGGTTTTGAGACGCCTATTTTTAGCAGCTGATCAGAATGCTGGATTTCTTTTTCTAGACCAACAGAAGTGTTCGATTTTTTTCAGGATGCAGGTTACTACGTTCTATAATCATCATGGAAGTGTTAGATTTGGAAGAGAAATGTCAGTTTGACAATTAAATCGGGGGCATATAATTGTATGCCTATCACCCATATGCTTCTTCAAAAGCAATACCAGTCGACGAAATACTCATTAGCGTACAAGATGTAGTAAAGGGAAAATGGCGGTTCTGGGGCGCTTATTTTGAGAAGATGATCAGATTGGTGGATTTCTTTTTGTTGACCAACTGTAGTGTTCGATTTTTTCAGACTACTTGTTATTACGTTCTATAATCATCATGGAAGTGTTAAATTTGGATGACAAATGTCAGTTTGTCAATTCAATCGGGGGCATATAATTGTATACCCATCACCCTTATGCTTATTCAAAAGTACTACCAGGCGACGAAATACTCATTAGCGTACAACATGATGTAGAGGGAAAATGGCGGTTCTGGGACGCCTATTTTGAGGAGCTGATGAGAATGCTGGTTTTCTTTTTGTTGACCAACAGTAGTGTTCGATTTTTTTAAGATGCAGGTTATTACGTTATTTCATCATCGTGGAATTGTTAGAGAAATGTACGCAATATCGAATTAAAGCCAGGAATTGCTGGCTCAACAATAAGTTAGGTTGGAATGGATGGAAATATTTTTCCCTTGAAGTACGAAGCTGATCACTGGCGAATGCATTGAGGGGCACACATACCTGAATGTTGGTCACTGGTGTGATGTAAAATCTCGAAAACCAGGAATGTAGAGAGAAAATGGCGGTTCATGGACGCTTTATTTGAGTAGACGATCAGAATGCAGGATTTCTTGTTGTTGACCAACAATAGTATTCGATTTCTTCAGGCTGCAGATTACTATGTTTTATGATCATCATGGAAGTGTTAAATTTGGAAGAGGAATGTCAGTTTGACAATTCAATCGGGGGCATATAATTGTATACACATCACCCATATGCTTCTTCAAAAGTACTACCAGGCGACAAAATACTCATTAGGGTACAACAAGAAGTAGAGGGAAAATGGCGGTTCTGGGCCGCTTATTTTGAGGAGCCGATCTGAATGCTGCATTTTTTTTTTTTTTTGACCAAGAGTTGTGTTCGATTTTTTCAGGATGCAGGATACTACGTTCTATCATCATCGTGGAAGTGTTAGAGAATTGTACGCTATATCGAATTAAAGCCTTGAATTGTTAGCTCAACAATAAGTTAGGTTGGAACGGACGGAAATATTTTTCCCTTGAAGTACGAAGTAGTAGAATGAAAATGGCGGTTCTGGGACGCTATTTTTGAGGAGCCGATCAAAATGCAGAATTTCTTTTTGTTGGCCAACAGTAGTATTCGATTCTCTTTAGGCTGTAGGTTACTACGTTCTATAATCATCATGGAAGTGTTATATTTGGGAAAGAAATGTCAGTAGAGAGAAAATGGCGGTTCATGGACGCTTTATTTGAGTAGACGATCAGAATGCAGGATTTCTTGTTGTTGACCAACAATAGTATTCGATTTCTTCAGGCTGCAGATTACTATGTTTTATGATCATCATGGAAGTGTTAAATTTGGAAGAGGAATGTCAGTTTGACAATTCAATCGGGGGCATATAATTGTATACACATCACCCATATGCTTCTTCAAAAGTACTACCAGGCGACAAAATACTCATTAGGGTACAACAAGAAGTAGAGGGAAAATGGCGGTTCTGGGACGCTTTTTTTGAGGAGCCGATCAAAATGCAGGATTTCTTTTTGTTGGCCAACAATAGTATTCGATTCTCTTCAGGCTGTAGGTTACTCAGTTCTATAATCATCATAGAAGTGTTATATTTGGAAAAGAAATGTCAGTAGAGAGAAAATGGCGGTTCATGGACGCTTTTTTTGAGTAGACGATCAGAATACAGGATTTCTATTTGTTGACCAACAATAGTATTCGATTTTTTTCAGGATGCATGTTACTAGTTCTATCATCATCATGGAAGTGTTAGAGAAATGTACGCAATATCGAATTAAAGCCATGAATGCTGGCTCAACAATAAGTTAGGTTGGAATGGACGGAAATTTTTTTCCCTTGAACTACAAAGCTGGTCACTGGCGAATACATTGAATTGCACACATACCTGAATGTTGGTCACTGGCGTGTTGTACAATCTCGTGAACCAGGAATGTAGAGGGATAATAGCGGTTTTGAGACGCCTATTTTTAGCAGCTGATCAGAATGCTGGATTTCTTTTTCTAGACCAACAGAAGTGTTCGATTTTTTTCAGGATGCAGGTTACTACGTTCTATAATCATCATGGAAGTGTTAGATTTGGAAGAGAAATGTCAGTTTGACAATTAAATCGGGGGCATATAATTGTATGCCTATCACCCATATGCTTCTTCAAAAGCAATACCAGTCGACGAAATACTCATTAGCGTACAAGATGTAGTAAAGGGAAAATGGCGGTTCTGGGGCGCTTATTTTGAGAAGATGATCAGATTGGTGGATTTCTTTTTGTTGACCAACTGTAGTGTTCGATTTTTTCAGACTACTTGTTATTACGTTCTATAATCATCATGGAAGTGTTAAATTTGGATGACAAATGTCAGTTTGTCAATTCAATCGGGGGCATATAATTGTATACCCATCACCCTTATGCTTATTCAAAAGTACTACCAGGCGACGAAATACTCATTAGCGTACAACATGATGTAGAGGGAAAATGGCGGTTCTGGGACGCCTATTTTGAGGAGCTGATGAGAATGCTGGTTTTCTTTTTGTTGACCAACAGTAGTGTTCGATTTTTTTAAGATGCAGGTTATTACGTTATTTCATCATCGTGGAATTGTTAGAGAAATGTACGCAATATCGAATTAAAGCCAGGAATTGCTGGCTCAACAATAAGTTAGGTTGGAATGGATGGAAATATTTTTCCCTTGAAGTACGAAGCTGATCACTGGCGAATGCATTGAGGGGCACACATACCTGAATGTTGGTCACTGGTGTGATGTAAAATCTCGAAAACCAGGAATGTAGAGAGAAAATGGCGGATCATGGACGCTTTATTTGAGTAGACGATCAGAATGCAGGATTTCTTGTTGTTGACCAACAATAGTATTCGATTTCTTCAGGCTGCAGATTACTATGTTTTATGATCATCATGGAAGTGTTAAATTTGGAAGAGGAATGTCAGTTTGACAATTCAATCGGGGGCATATAATTGTATACACATCACCCATATGCTTCTTCAAAAGTACTACCAGGCGACAAAATACTCATTAGGGTACAACAAGAAGTAGAGGGAAAATGGCGGTTCTGGGCCGCTTATTTTGAGGAGCCGATCTGAATGCTGCATTTTTTTTTTTTTTGACCAAGAGTTGTGTTCGATTTTTTCAGGATGCAGGTTACTACGTTCTATCATCATCGTGGAAGTGTTAGAGAATTGTACGCTATATCGAATTAAAGCCTTGAATTGTTAGCTCAACAATAAGTTAGGTTGGAATGGACGGAAATATTTTTCCCTTGAAGTACGAAGTAGTAGAATGAAAATGGCGGTTCTGGGACGCTATTTTTGAGGAGCCGATCAAAATGCAGAATTTCTTTTTGTTGGCCAACAGTAGTATTCGATTCTCTTTAGGCTGTAGGTTACTACGTTCTATAATCATCATGGAAGTGTTATATTTGGGAAAGAAATGTCAGTAGAGAGAAAATGGCGGTTCATGGACGCTTTTTTTGAGTAGACGATCAGAATTCACGATTTCTATTTGTTGACCAACAATAGTATTCGATTTCTTCAGGCTGCAGTTTACTATGTTTTATCATCATCATGGAAGTGTTATATTTGAAAGAGAATTGTCAGTTTGGCAATTCAATCGAGTGCATAGAATTGCGTTTCTATCAGTTATCATTTTTTTCAAAACTAGTACCAGTCGACGAAGTACACATTAGAGCACAACATCAAGATCTATATAGGCTACCTAGTCAAAGTTTGCACTACTTGGAAGGTAAGTTTTTAAAAGAAAGACGGCTCTGCAGTTCCTGTCGCATCCAAATGACCATTAATGCTTTTCATTTCTATTTGATATTATATGCTACGAACTAGTGGAGTTCCACTAACTGACATTCCTCTTCCAAATTTAACACTTCCATGATGATCATAAAACATAGTAATCTGCAGCCTGATGAAATCGAATACTATTGTTGGTCAACAACTAGAAATCCTGCATACTGATCGTCTACTCAAATAAAGCGTCCATGATCCGCCATTTTCTCTCTACATTCCTGGTTTTCGAGATTTTACATCACACCAGTGACCAACATTCAGGTATGTGTGCCCCTCAATGCATTCGCCAGTGATCAGCTTCGTACTTCAAGGGAAAAATATTTCCATACATTCCAACCTAACTTATTGTTGAGCCAGCAATTCCTGGCTTTAATTCGATATTGCGTACATTTCTCTAACAATTCCACGATGATGAAATAACGTAATAACCTGCATCTTAAAAAAATCGAACACTACTGTTGGTCAACAAAAAGAAAACCAGCATTCTCATCAGCTCCTCAAAATAAGCGTCCCAGAACCGCTATTTTCCCTCTACATTCCTGGTTACGGGATTTTACATCACGCCAGTGACCAACATTCAGGTATGTGTGCAACTCTATGCATTCGCCAGTGACCAGCTTCGTACTTAAAGGGAAAAATATTTCCGTCCATTCCAACCTAACTTATTGTTGAGCCAGCATTCATGGCTTTAATTCGATATTTCGTACATTTCTTTAACACTTCCATGATGATGATAGAACGTAGTAACCTGCATCCTGAAAAAATCGAACACTACTGTTGGTCAACAAAAAGAAATCCACCATTCTGATCAGCTCCTCAAAATAGGCATCCCAGAACCGCCATTTTCCCTCTACATCATGTTGTACGCTAATGAGTATTTCGTCGCCTGGTAGTACTTTTGAATAAGCATAAGGGTGATGGGTATACAATTATATGCCCTCGATTGAATTGACAAACTGACATTTGTCATCCAAATTTAACACTTCCATGATGATTATAGAACGTAATAACAAGTAGTCTGAAAAAATCGAACACTACAGTTGGTCAACAAAAAGAAATCCACCAATCTGATCATCTTCTCCAAATAAGCGCCCCCAGAACCGCCATTTTCCCTTTACTACATCTTGTACGCTAATGAGTATTTCGTCGGCTGGTATTGCTTTTGAAGAAGCATATGGGTGATAGGCATACAATTATATGCCCCCGATTGAATTGTCAAACTGACATTTCTCTTCCAAATCTAACACTTCCATGATGATTATCGAACGTAGTAACCTGCATCCTCAAAAAAATCGAACACTTCTGTTGGTCTAGAAAAGGAAATCCAGCATTCTGATCAGCTGCTAAAAATAGGCGTCTCAAAACCGCTATTATCCCTCTACATTCCTGGTTCACGAGATTGTACAACACGCCAGTGACCAACATTCAGGTATGTGTGCAATTCAATGTATTCGCCAGTGACCAGCTTTGTAGTTCTAGCGAAAAAAATTTCCGTCCATTCCAACCTAACTTATTGTTGAGCCAGCATTCATGGCTTTAATTCGATATTGCGTACATTTCTCTAACACTTCCATGATGATGATAGAACTAGTAACATGCATCCTGAAAAAAATCGAATACTATTGTTGGTCAACAAATAGAAATCCTGTATTCTGATCGTCTACTCAAAAAAAGCGTCCATGAACCGCCATTTTCTCTCTACTGACATTTCTTTTCCAAATATAACACTTCTATGATGATTATAGAACGTAGTAACCTACAGCCTGAAGTGAATCGAATACTTTTGTTGGCCAACAAAAACAAATCCTGCATTTTGATCGGCTCCTCAAAAAAAGCGTCCCAGAACCGCCATTTTCCATCTACTAATGTGTATTTCGTCGCCTGGTAGTACTTTTGAAGAAGATAATGGCTGATAGAAACGCAATTCTATGCACTCGATTGAATTGTCAAACTGACATTTCTCTTCCAAATATAACACTTCCAAGACGATGATAAAACGTAGTAACCTGCAGCTTGAAGAAATCAAATACTATTGTTAGTCAACAAAAGAAATCCTGCATTTCGATCGGCTCCTCAAAAAAAGCGTCCCTGAACCGCCATTTTCTCTCTACTTTGTTTGCAATATCTTGATGTTGTACACTAATGTGTATTTCGTCGTCTGGTACTAGTTTTGAAGAAAAATATAGGTGATAGAAATGGAATTTTATGTACTCGATTGAATTGCCAAACTGACATTTCTCTTCCAAATATAACACTTCCATGATGATTATAGAACGTAATAACCTGCATCCTGAAAAAATGGAACACTACTGTTGGTCAACCAAAAGAAATCCAGCATTCTGATCAGCTCTTGAAATAAAGAGCCCCAGAAACGCCATTTTCTCTCTACATTAATGGTTTACGAGATTTTTTATCTCGCCAGTGACCAACATTCAGGTTTGTGTGCAATTCAATGCATTCGCCAGAGACCACATTCGTACTTCAAAAGAAAAATATTTCCGTCTCTTTCCAAACAAACTTATTATTGAACCAGCAATTGATGGCAATAATTCTAAATTGCGTACATTTTTCATTACAGCAGCGATAATAACGGAATGCATAAATTAAATCATCCTTCTGCAGAAGTGATTTTGAGGGCATCGCTTTGAGGATAGCACATGCCCTAGTTTGTAATATACAGATAGACTGTCTTAAGCGCAACCAGCCTTTTAAGTGTACAAGCTATTCCATGGTTTATTGCTCGATCTATTTGAACTCCACTAGTTCGTAGCATATATTATCAAATAGAAATGAAAAGCATTAATGATCATTTGGATGCGACAGGAACTGCAAAGCCGTCTTTCTTTTAAAAACTTGCCTTCCAAGTAGAGCAAACTTTGACTAGATAGCGTATATAGATCTTGATTTTGTACACTAATGTGTACTTCGTCGAGTGGTACTAGTTTTGAAGAAAATGATAACTGATAGAAACGCAATTCTATGCACTCGATTGAATTGCCAAACTGACATTTCTCTTCCAAATATAACACTTCCATGATGATGATAAAACATAGTAATCTGCAGCCTGAAGAAATCGAATACTATTGTTGGTCAACAACAAGAAATCCTGCCTTCTGATCGTCTACTCAAATGAAGCGTCTATGATCCGCCATTTTCTCTCTACATTAATGGTTTACGAGATTTTATATCTCGCCAGTGACCAACATTCAGGTTTGTGTGCAATTCAATGCATTCGCCAGTGACCACATTCGTACTTCAAAAGAAAAATATTTCCGTCTCTTTCCAAACAAACTTATTATTGAACCAGCAATTAATGGCTATAATTCTAAATTGCGTACATTTTTCTTTACAGCAGCGACAATAACGGAATGCATAAATTAAAACATCCTTCTGCAGAAGTGATTTTGAGTGTATCGCTTTGAGGATAGCACACGCCCTAGTTTGTATTATACAGATATACTGTCTTAAGTGCAACCAACCTTTTAAGTGTACAAGCTATTCCATGGTTTATTGCTCGATCTGTTTGAACTCCACTAGTTCGTAGCATATAATATCAAATAGAAATGAAAAGCATTAATGGTCATTTGGATGCGACAGGAACTGCCGAGCCGTCTTTCTTTAAAAACTTGCCTTCCAAGTAGTGCAAACTTTGACTAGGTAGCCTATATAGATCTTGATGTTGTACTCTAATGTGTACTTCGTCGACTGGTACTAGTTTTGAAAAAAATGAGAACTGATAGAAACGCAATTCTATGCACTCGATTGAATTGCCAAACTGACAATTCTCTTTCAAATATAACACTTCCATGATGATGATAAAACATAGTAAACTGCAGCCTGAAGAAATCGAATACTATTGTTGGTCAACAAATAGAAATCTTGAATTCTGATCGTCTACTCAAAAAAAAGCGTCCATGAACCGCCATTTTCTCTCTACTGACATTTCTTTCCCAAATATAACACTTCCATGATGATTATAGAACGTAGTAACCTACAGCCTAAAGAGAATCGAATACTATTGTTGGCCAACAAAAAGAAATCCTGCATTTTGATCGGCTCCTCAAAAATAGCGTCCCAGAACCGCCATTTTCCCTCTACTATATAATATATAATATAACACTTCCATGATGATTAAAGAACGTAGTAAGCTGCAGCCTGAAGAAATCGAATACTATTGTTAGTCAACAAAAGAAATCCTGCATTTCGATCGGCTCCTCAAAAAAAGCGTCCCTGAACCGCCATTTTCTCTCTACTTTGTTTGCAATATCTTGATGTTGTACACTAATGTGTATTTCGTCGTCTGGTACTAGTTTTAAAGAAAAATATAGGTGATAGAAATGGAATTTTATGTACTCGATTGAATTGCCAAACTGACATTTCTCTTCCAAATATAACACTTCCATGATGATGATAAAACATAGTAATCTGCAGCCTGAAGAAATCGAATACTATTGTTGGTCAACAACAAGAAATCCTGCATTCTAATCGTCTACTGAAATAAAGCGTCCATTATCCGCCATTTTCTCTCTACTTTAATAGTTTACGAGATTTTATATCTCGCCAGTGACCAACATTCAGGTTTGTGTGCAATTCAATGCACTCGCCAGTGACCACATTCGTACTTCAAAAGAAAAATATTTCCGTCTCTTTCCAAACAAACTTATTGAACCAGCAATTAATGGCTATAATTCTAAATTGCGTACATTTTTCTTTACAGCAGCGAAAATAACGGAATGCATAAATTAAAACATCCTTCTGCAGAAGTGATTTTGAGTGTATCGCTTTGAGGATAGCACACGCCCTAGTTTGTATTATACAGATATACTGTCTTAAGTGCAACCAACCTTTTAAGTGTACAAGCTATTCCATGGTTTATTGCTCGATCTGTTTGAACTCCACTAGTTCGTAGCATATAATATCAAATAGAAATGAAAAGCATTAATGGTCATTTGGATGCGACAGGAACTGCCGAGCCGTCTTTCTTTAAAAACTTGCCTTCCAAGTAGTGCAAACTTTGACTAGGTAGCCTATATAGATCTTGATGTTGTACTCTAATGTGTACTTCGTCGACTGGTACTAGTTTTGAAAAAAATGAGAACTGATAGAAACGCAATTCTATGCACTCGATTGAATTGCCAAACTGACAATTCTCTTTCAAATATAACACTTCCATGATGATGATAAAACATAGTAAACTGCAGCCTGAAGAAATCGAATACTATTGTTGGTCAACAAATAGAAATCTTGAATTCTGATCGTCTACTCAAAAAAAAGCGTCCATGAACCGCCATTTTCTCTCTACTGACATTTCTTTCCCAAATATAACACTTCCATGATGATTATAGAACGTAGTAACCTACAGCCTAAAGAGAATCGAATACTATTGTTGGCCAACAAAAAGAAATCCTGCATTTTGATCGGCTCCTCAAAAATAGCGTCCCAGAACCGCCATTTTCCCTCTACTATATAATATATAATATAACACTTCCATGATGATTAAAGAACGTAGTAAGCTGCAGCCTGAAGAAATCGAATACTATTGTTAGTCAACAAAAGAAATCCTGCATTTCGATCGGCTCCTCAAAAAAAGCGTCCCTGAACCGCCATTTTCTCTCTACTTTGTTTGCAATATCTTGATGTTGTACACTAATGTGTATTTCGTCGTCTGGTACTAGTTTTAAAGAAAAATATAGGTGATAGAAATGGAATTTTATGTACTCGATTGAATTGCCAAACTGACATTTCTCTTCCAAATATAACACTTCCATGATGATGATAAAACATAGTAATCTGCAGCCTGAAGAAATCGAATACTATTGTTGGTCAACAACAAGAAATCCTGCATTCTAATCGTCTACTGAAATAAAGCGTCCATTATCCGCCATTTTCTCTCTACTTTAATAGTTTACGAGATTTTATATCTCGCCAGTGACCAACATTCAGGTTTGTGTGCAATTCAATGCATTCGCCAGTGACCACATTCGTACTTCAAAAGAAAAATATTTCCGTCTCTTTCCAAACAAACTTATTATTGAACCAGCAATTAATGGCTATAATTCTAAATTGCGTACATTTTTCTTTACAGCAGCGACAATAACGGAATGCATAAATTAAAACATCCTTCTGCAGAAGTGATTTTGAGTGTATCGCTTTGAGGATAGCACACGCCCTAGTTTGTATTATACAGATATACTGTCTTAAGTGCAACCAACCTTTTAAGTGTACAAGCTATTCCATGGTTTATTGCTCGATCTGTTTGAACTCCACTAGTTCGTAGCATATAATATCAAATAGAAATGAAAAGCATTAATGGTCATTTGGATGCGACAGGAACTGCCGAGCCGTCTTTCTTTAAAAACTTGCCTTCCAAGTAGTGCAAACTTTGACTAGGTAGCCTATATAGATCTTGATGTTGTACTCTAATGTGTACTTCATCGACTGGTACTAGTTTTGAAAAAAATGAGAACTGATAGAAACGCAATTCTATGCACTCGATTGAATTGCCAAACTGACAATTCTCTTTCAAATATAACACTTCCATGATGATGATAAAACATAGTAAACTGCAGCCTGAAGAAATCGAATACTATTGTTGGTCAACAAATAGAAATCTTGAATTCTGATCGTCTACTCAAAAAAAAGCGTCCATGAACCGCCATTTTCTCTCTACTGACATTTCTTTCCCAAATATAACACTTCCATGATGATTATAGAACGTAGTAACCTACAGCCTAAAGAGAATCGAATACTATTGTTGGCCAACAAAAAGAAATCCTGCATTTTGATCGGCTCCTCAAAAATAGCGTCCCAGAACCGCCATTTTCCCTCTACTTTCCATCACCCATATGCTTCTTCAAAAGTACTACCAGGCGACAAAATACTCATTAGGGTACAACAAGAAGTAGAGGGAAAATGGCGGTTCTGGGCCGCTTATTTTGAGGAGCCGATCTGAATGCTGCATTTTTTTTTTTTTGACCAAGAGTTGTGTTCGATTTTTTCAGGATGCAGGTTACTACGTTCTATCATCATCGTGGAAGTGTTAGAGAATTGTACGCTATATCGAATTAAGAAATGTCAGTAGAGGGAAAATGGCGGTTCTGGGACGCTTTTTTTGAGGAGCCGATCAAAATGCAGGATTTCTTTTTGTTGGCCAACAATAGTATTCGATTCTCTTCAGGCTGTAGGTTACTCAGTTCTATAATCATCATAGAAGTGTTATATTTGGAAAAGAAATGTCAGTAGAGAGAAAATGGCGGTTCATGGACGCTTTTTTTGAGTAGACGATCAGAATACAGGATTTCTATTTGTTGACCAACAATAGTATTCGATTTTTTTCAGGATGCATGTTACTAGTTCTATCATCATCATGGAAGTGTTAGAGAAATGTACGCAATATCGAATTAAAGCCATGAATGCTGGCTCAACAATAAGTTAGGTTGGAATGGACGGAAATTTTTTTCCCTTGAACTACAAAGCTGGTCACTGGCGAATACATTGAATTGCACACATACCTGAATGTTGGTCACTGGCGTGTTGTACAATCTCGTGAACCAGGAATGTAGAGGGATAATAGCGGTTTTGAGACGCCTATTTTTAGCAGCTGATCAGAATGCTGGATTTCTTTTTCTAGACCAACAGAAGTGTTCGATTTTTTTCAGGATGCAGGTTACTACGTTCTATAATCATCATGGAAGTGTTAGATTTGGAAGAGAAATGTCAGTTTGACAATTAAATCGGGGGCATATAATTGTATGCCTATCACCCATATGCTTCTTCAAAAGCAATACCAGTCGACGAAATACTCATTAGCGTACAAGATGTAGTAAAGGGAAAATGGCGGTTCTGGGGCGCTTATTTTGAGAAGATGATCAGATTGGTGGATTTCTTTTTGTTGACCAACTGTAGTGTTCGATTTTTTCAGACTACTTGTTATTACGTTCTATAATCATCATGGAAGTGTTAAATTTGGATGACAAATGTCAGTTTGTCAATTCAATCGGGGGCATATAATTGTATACCCATCACCCTTATGCTTATTCAAAAGTACTACCAGGCGACGAAATACTCATTAGCGTACAACATGATGTAGAGGGAAAATGGCGGTTCTGGGACGCCTATTTTGAGGAGCTGATGAGAATGCTGGTTTTCTTTTTGTTGACCAACAGTAGTGTTCGATTTTTTTAAGATGCAGGTTATTACGTTATTTCATCATCGTGGAATTGTTAGAGAAATGTACGCAATATCGAATTAAAGCCAGGAATTGCTGGCTCAACAATAAGTTAGGTTGGAATGGATGGAAATATTTTTCCCTTGAAGTACGAAGCTGATCACTGGCGAATGCATTGAGGGGCACACATACCTGAATGTTGGTCACTGGTGTGATGTAAAATCTCGAAAACCAGGAATGTAGAGAGAAAATGGCGGATCATGGACGCTTTATTTGAGTAGACGATCAGAATGCAGGATTTCTTGTTGTTGACCAACAATAGTATTCGATTTCTTCAGGCTGCAGATTACTATGTTTTATGATCATCATGGAAGTGTTAAATTTGGAAGAGGAATGTCAGTTTGACAATTCAATCGGGGGCATATAATTGTATACACATCACCCATATGCTTCTTCAAAAGTACTACCAGGCGACAAAATACTCATTAGGGTACAACAAGAAGTAGAGGGAAAATGGCGGTTCTGGGCCGCTTATTTTGAGGAGCCGATCTGAATGCTGCATTTTTTTTTTTTTGACCAAAAGTTGTGTTCGATTTTTTCAGGATGCAGGTTACTACGTTCTATCATCATCGTGGAAGTGTTAGAGAATTGTACGCTATATCGAATTAAAGCCTTGAATTGTTAGCTCAACAATAAGTTAGGTTGGAATGGACGGAAATATTTTTCCCTTGAAGTACGAAGTAGTAGAATGAAAATGGCGGTTCTGGGACGCTATTTTTGAGGAGCCGATCAAAATGCAGAATTTCTTTTTGTTGGCCAACAGTAGTATTCGATTCTCTTTAGGCTGTAGGTTACTACGTTCTATAATCATCATGGAAGTGTTATATTTGGGAAAGAAATGTCAGTAGAGGGAAAATGGCGGTTCTGGGACGCTTTTTTTGAGGAGCCGATCAAAATGCAGGATTTCTTTTTGTTGGCCAACAATAGTATTCGATTCTCTTCAGGCTGTAGGTTACTCAGTTCTATAATCATCATAGAAGTGTTATATTTGGAAAAGAAATGTCAGTAGAGGGAAAATGGCGGTTCTGGGACGCTTTTTTTGAGGAGCCGATCAAAATGCAGGATTTCTTTTTGTTGGCCAACAATAGTATTCGATTCTCTTCAGGCTGTAGGTTACTCAGTTCTATAATCATCATAGAAGTGTTATATTTGGAAAAGAAATGTCAGTAGAGAGAAAATGGCGGTTCATGGACGCTTTTTTTGAGTAGACGATCAGAATACAGGATTTCTATTTGTTGACCAACAATAGTATTCGATTTTTTTCAGGATGCATGTTACTAGTTCTATCATCATCATGGAAGTGTTAGAGAAATGTACGCAATATCGAATTAAAGCCATGAATGCTGGCTCAACAATAAGTTAGGTTGGAATGGACGGAAATTTTTTTCCCTTGAACTACAAAGCTGGTCACTGGCGAATACATTGAATTGCACACATACCTGAATGTTGGTCACTGGCGTGTTGTACAATCTCGTGAACCAGGAATGTAGAGGGATAATAGCGGTTTTGAGACGCCTATTTTTAGCAGCTGATCAGAATGCTGGATTTCTTTTTCTAGACCAACAGAAGTGTTCGATTTTTTTCAGGATGCAGGTTACTACGTTCTATAATCATCATGGAAGTGTTAGATTTGGAAGAGAAATGTCAGTTTGACAATTAAATCGGGGGCATATAATTGTATGCCTATCACCCATATGCTTCTTCAAAAGCAATACCAGTCGACGAAATACTCATTAGCGTACAAGATGTAGTAAAGGGAAAATGGCGGTTCTGGGGCGCTTATTTTGAGAAGATGATCAGATTGGTGGATTTCTTTTTGTTGACCAACTGTAGTGTTCGATTTTTTCAGACTACTTGTTATTACGTTCTATAATCATCATGGAAGTGTTAAATTTGGATGACAAATGTCAGTTTGTCAATTCAATCGGGGGCATATAATTGTATACCCATCACCCTTATGCTTATTCAAAAGTACTACCAGGTGACGAAATACTCATTAGCGTACAACATGATGTAGAGGGAAAATGGCGGTTCTGGGACGCCTATTTTGAGGAGCTGATGAGAATGCTGGTTTTCTTTTTGTTGACCAACAGTAGTAGAGGGAAAATGGCGGTTCTGGGACGCTTTTTTTGAGGAGCCGATCAAAATGCAGGATTTCTTTTTGTTGGCCAACAATAGTATTCGATTCTCTTCAGGCTGTAGGTTACTCAGTTCTATAATCATCATAGAAGTGTTATATTTGGAAAAGAAATGTCAGTAGAGAGAAAATGGCGGTTCATGGACGCTTTATTTGAGTAGACGATCAGAATGCAGGATTTCTTGTTGTTGACCAACAATAGTATTCGATTTCTTCAGGCTGCAGATTACTATGTTTTATGATCATCATGGAAGTGTTAAATTTGGAAGAGGAATGTCAGTTTGACAATTCAATCGGGGGCATATAATTGTATACACATCACCCATATGCTTCTTCAAAAGTACTACCAGGCGACAAAATACTCATTAGGGTACAACAAGAAGTAGAGGGAAAATGGCGGTTCTGGGCCGCTTATTTTGAGGAGCCGATCTGAATGCTGCATTTTTTTTTTTTTGACCAAGAGTTGTGTTCGATTTTTTCAGGATGCAGGTTACTACGTTCTATCATCATCGTGGAAGTGTTAGAGAATTGTACGCTATATCGAATTAAAGCCTTGAATTGTTAGCTCAACAATAAGTTAGGTTGGAACGGACGGAAATATTTTTCCCTTGAAGTACGAAGTAGTAGAATGAAAATGGCGGTTCTGGGACGCTATTTTTGAGGAGCCGATCAAAATGCAGGATTTCTTTTTGTTGGCCAACAATAGTATTCGATTCTCTTCAGGCTGTAGGTTACTCAGTTCTATAATCATCATAGAAGTGTTATATTTGGGAAAGAAATGTCAGTAGAGAGAAAATGGCGGTTCATGGACGCTTTATTTGAGTAGACGATCAGAATGCAGGATTTCTTGTTGTTGACCAACAATAGTATTCGATTTCTTCAGGCTGCAGATTACTATGTTTTATGATCATCATGGAAGTGTTAAATTTGGAAGAGGAATGTCAGTTTGACAATTCAATCGGGGGCATATAATTGTATACACATCACCCATATGCTTCTTCAAAAGTACTACCAGGCGACAAAATACTCATTAGGGTACAACAAGAAGTAGAGGGAAAATGGCGGTTCTGGGACGCTTTTTTTGAGGAGCCGATCAAAATGCAGGATTTCTTTTTGTTGGCCAACAATAGTATTCGATTCTCTTCAGGCTGTAGGTTACTCAGTTCTATAATCATCATAGAAGTGTTATATTTGGAAAAGAAATGTCAGTAGAGAGAAAATGGCGGTTCATGGACGCTTTTTTTGAGTAGACGATCAGAATACAGGATTTCTATTTGTTGACCAACAATAGTATTCGATTTTTTTCAGGATGCATGTTACTAGTTCTATCATCATCATGGAAGTGTTAGAGAAATGTACGCAATATCGAATTAAAGCCATGAATGCTGGCTCAACAATAAGTTAGGTTGGAATGGACGGAAATTTTTTTCCCTTGAACTACAAAGCTGGTCACTGGCGAATACATTGAATTGCACACATACCTGAATGTTGGTCACTGGCGTGTTGTACAATCTCGTGAACCAGGAATGTAGAGGGATAATAGCGGTTTTGAGACGCCTATTTTTAGCAGCTGATCAGAATGCTGGATTTCTTTTTCTAGACCAACAGAAGTGTTCGATTTTTTTCAGGATGCAGGTTACTACGTTCTATAATCATCATGGAAGTGTTAGATTTGGAAGAGAAATGTCAGTTTGACAATTAAATCGGGGGCATATAATTGTATGCCTATCACCCATATGCTTCTTCAAAAGCAATACCAGTCGACGAAATACTCATTAGCGTACAAGATGTAGTAAAGGGAAAATGGCGGTTCTGGGGCGCTTATTTTGAGAAGATGATCAGATTGGTGGATTTCTTTTTGTTGACCAACTGTAGTGTTCGATTTTTTCAGACTACTTGTTATTACGTTCTATAATCATCATGGAAGTGTTAAATTTGGATGACAAATGTCAGTTTGTCAATTCAATCGGGGGCATATAATTGTATACCCATCACCCTTATGCTTATTCAAAAGTACTACCAGGCGACGAAATACTCATTAGCGTACAACATGATGTAGAGGGAAAATGGCGGTTCTGGGACGCCTATTTTGAGGAGCTGATGAGAATGCTGGTTTTCTTTTTGTTGACCAACAGTAGTGTTCGATTTTTTTAAGATGCAGGTTATTACGTTATTTCATCATCGTGGAATTGTTAGAGAAATGTACGCAATATCGAATTAAAGCCAGGAATTGCTGGCTCAACAATAAGTTAGGTTGGAATGGATGGAAATATTTTTCCCTTGAAGTACGAAGCTGATCACTGGCGAATGCATTGAGGGGCACACATACCTGAATGTTGGTCACTGGTGTGATGTAAAATCTCGAAAACCAGGAATGTAGAGAGAAAATGGCGGTTCATGGACGCTTTATTTGAGTAGACGATCAGAATGCAGGATTTCTTGTTGTTGACCAACAATAGTATTCGATTTCTTCAGGCTGCAGATTACTATGTTTTATGATCATCATGGAAGTGTTAAATTTGGAAGAGGAATGTCAGTTTGACAATTCAATCGGGGGCATATAATTGTATACACATCACCCATATGCTTCTTCAAAAGTACTACCAGGCGACAAAATACTCATTAGGGTACAACAAGAAGTAGAGGGAAAATGGCGGTTCTGGGCCGCTTATTTTGAGGAGCCGATCTGAATGCTGCATTTTTTTTTTTTTTTGACCAAGAGTTGTGTTCGATTTTTTCAGGATGCAGGATACTACGTTCTATCATCATCGTGGAAGTGTTAGAGAATTGTACGCTATATCGAATTAAAGCCTTGAATTGTTAGCTCAACAATAAGTTAGGTTGGAACGGACGGAAATATTTTTCCCTTGAAGTACGAAGTAGTAGAATGAAAATGGCGGTTCTGGGACGCTATTTTTGAGGAGCCGATCAAAATGCAGAATTTCTTTTTGTTGGCCAACAGTAGTATTCGATTCTCTTTAGGCTGTAGGTTACTACGTTCTATAATCATCATGGAAGTGTTATATTTGGGAAAGAAATGTCAGTAGAGAGAAAATGGCGGTTCATGGACGCTTTATTTGAGTAGACGATCAGAATGCAGGATTTCTTGTTGTTGACCAACAATAGTATTCGATTTCTTCAGGCTGCAGATTACTATGTTTTATGATCATCATGGAAGTGTTAAATTTGGAAGAGGAATGTCAGTTTGACAATTCAATCGGGGGCATATAATTGTATACACATCACCCATATGCTTCTTCAAAAGTACTACCAGGCGACAAAATACTCATTAGGGTACAACAAGAAGTAGAGGGAAAATGGCGGTTCTGGGACGCTTTTTTTGAGGAGCCGATCAAAATGCAGGATTTCTTTTTGTTGGCCAACAATAGTATTCGATTCTCTTCAGGCTGTAGGTTACTCAGTTCTATAATCATCATAGAAGTGTTATATTTGGAAAAGAAATGTCAGTAGAGAGAAAATGGCGGTTCATGGACGCTTTTTTTGAGTAGACGATCAGAATACAGGATTTCTATTTGTTGACCAACAATAGTATTCGATTTTTTTCAGGATGCATGTTACTAGTTCTATCATCATCATGGAAGTGTTAGAGAAATGTACGCAATATCGAATTAAAGCCATGAATGCTGGCTCAACAATAAGTTAGGTTGGAATGGACGGAAATTTTTTTCCCTTGAACTACAAAGCTGGTCACTGGCGAATACATTGAATTGCACACATACCTGAATGTTGGTCACTGGCGTGTTGTACAATCTCGTGAACCAGGAATGTAGAGGGATAATAGCGGTTTTGAGACGCCTATTTTTAGCAGCTGATCAGAATGCTGGATTTCTTTTTCTAGACCAACAGAAGTGTTCGATTTTTTTCAGGATGCAGGTTACTACGTTCTATAATCATCATGGAAGTGTTAGATTTGGAAGAGAAATGTCAGTTTGACAATTAAATCGGGGGCATATAATTGTATGCCTATCACCCATATGCTTCTTCAAAAGCAATACCAGTCGACGAAATACTCATTAGCGTACAAGATGTAGTAAAGGGAAAATGGCGGTTCTGGGGCGCTTATTTTGAGAAGATGATCAGATTGGTGGATTTCTTTTTGTTGACCAACTGTAGTGTTCGATTTTTTCAGACTACTTGTTATTACGTTCTATAATCATCATGGAAGTGTTAAATTTGGATGACAAATGTCAGTTTGTCAATTCAATCGGGGGCATATAATTGTATACCCATCACCCTTATGCTTATTCAAAAGTACTACCAGGCGACGAAATACTCATTAGCGTACAACATGATGTAGAGGGAAAATGGCGGTTCTGGGACGCCTATTTTGAGGAGCTGATGAGAATGCTGGTTTTCTTTTTGTTGACCAACAGTAGTGTTCGATTTTTTTAAGATGCAGGTTATTACGTTATTTCATCATCGTGGAATTGTTAGAGAAATGTACGCAATATCGAATTAAAGCCAGGAATTGCTGGCTCAACAATAAGTTAGGTTGGAATGGATGGAAATATTTTTCCCTTGAAGTACGAAGCTGATCACTGGCGAATGCATTGAGGGGCACACATACCTGAATGTTGGTCACTGGTGTGATGTAAAATCTCGAAAACCAGGAATGTAGAGAGAAAATGGCGGATCATGGACGCTTTATTTGAGTAGACGATCAGAATGCAGGATTTCTTGTTGTTGACCAACAATAGTATTCGATTTCTTCAGGCTGCAGATTACTATGTTTTATGATCATCATGGAAGTGTTAAATTTGGAAGAGGAATGTCAGTTTGACAATTCAATCGGGGGCATATAATTGTATACACATCACCCATATGCTTCTTCAAAAGTACTACCAGGCGACAAAATACTCATTAGGGTACAACAAGAAGTAGAGGGAAAATGGCGGTTCTGGGCCGCTTATTTTGAGGAGCCGATCTGAATGCTGCATTTTTTTTTTTTTTGACCAAGAGTTGTGTTCGATTTTTTCAGGATGCAGGTTACTACGTTCTATCATCATCGTGGAAGTGTTAGAGAATTGTACGCTATATCGAATTAAAGCCTTGAATTGTTAGCTCAACAATAAGTTAGGTTGGAATGGACGGAAATATTTTTCCCTTGAAGTACGAAGTAGTAGAATGAAAATGGCGGTTCTGGGACGCTATTTTTGAGGAGCCGATCAAAATGCAGAATTTCTTTTTGTTGGCCAACAGTAGTATTCGATTCTCTTTAGGCTGTAGGTTACTACGTTCTATAATCATCATGGAAGTGTTATATTTGGGAAAGAAATGTCAGTAGAGAGAAAATGGCGGTTCATGGACGCTTTTTTTGAGTAGACGATCAGAATTCACGATTTCTATTTGTTGACCAACAATAGTATTCGATTTCTTCAGGCTGCAGTTTACTATGTTTTATCATCATCATGGAAGTGTTATATTTGAAAGAGAATTGTCAGTTTGGCAATTCAATCGAGTGCATAGAATTGCGTTTCTATCAGTTATCATTTTTTTCAAAACTAGTACCAGTCGACGAAGTACACATTAGAGCACAACATCAAGATCTATATAGGCTACCTAGTCAAAGTTTGCACTACTTGGAAGGTAAGTTTTTAAAAGAAAGACGGCTCTGCAGTTCCTGTCGCATCCAAATGACCATTAATGCTTTTCATTTCTATTTGATATTATATGCTACGAACTAGTGGAGTTCCACTAACTGACATTCCTCTTCCAAATTTAACACTTCCATGATGATCATAAAACATAGTAATCTGCAGCCTGATGAAATCGAATACTATTGTTGGTCAACAACTAGAAATCCTGCATACTGATCGTCTACTCAAATAAAGCGTCCATGATCCGCCATTTTCTCTCTACATTCCTGGTTTTCGAGATTTTACATCACACCAGTGACCAACATTCAGGTATGTGTGCCCCTCAATGCATTCGCCAGTGATCAGCTTCGTACTTCAAGGGAAAAATATTTCCATACATTCCAACCTAACTTATTGTTGAGCCAGCAATTCCTGGCTTTAATTCGATATTGCGTACATTTCTCTAACAATTCCACGATGATGAAATAACGTAATAACCTGCATCTTAAAAAAATCGAACACTACTGTTGGTCAACAAAAAGAAAACCAGCATTCTCATCAGCTCCTCAAAATAAGCGTCCCAGAACCGCTATTTTCCCTCTACATTCCTGGTTACGGGATTTTACATCACGCCAGTGACCAACATTCAGGTATGTGTGCAACTCTATGCATTCGCCAGTGACCAGCTTCGTACTTAAAGGGAAAAATATTTCCGTCCATTCCAACCTAACTTATTGTTGAGCCAGCATTCATGGCTTTAATTCGATATTTCGTACATTTCTTTAACACTTCCATGATGATGATAGAACGTAGTAACCTGCATCCTGAAAAAATCGAACACTACTGTTGGTCAACAAAAAGAAATCCACCATTCTGATCAGCTCCTCAAAATAGGCATCCCAGAACCGCCATTTTCCCTCTACATCATGTTGTACGCTAATGAGTATTTCGTCGCCTGGTAGTACTTTTGAATAAGCATAAGGGTGATGGGTATACAATTATATGCCCTCGATTGAATTGACAAACTGACATTTGTCATCCAAATTTAACACTTCCATGATGATTATAGAACGTAATAACAAGTAGTCTGAAAAAATCGAACACTACAGTTGGTCAACAAAAAGAAATCCACCAATCTGATCATCTTCTCCAAATAAGCGCCCCCAGAACCGCCATTTTCCCTTTACTACATCTTGTACGCTAATGAGTATTTCGTCGGCTGGTATTGCTTTTGAAGAAGCATATGGGTGATAGGCATACAATTATATGCCCCCGATTGAATTGTCAAACTGACATTTCTCTTCCAAATCTAACACTTCCATGATGATTATCGAACGTAGTAACCTGCATCCTCAAAAAAATCGAACACTTCTGTTGGTCTAGAAAAGGAAATCCAGCATTCTGATCAGCTGCTAAAAATAGGCGTCTCAAAACCGCTATTTTCCCTCTACATTCCTGGTTCACGAGATTGTACAACACGCCAGTGACCAACATTCAGGTATGTGTGCAATTCAATGTATTCGCCAGTGACCAGCTTTGTAGTTCTAGCGAAAAAAATTTCCGTCCATTCCAACCTAACTTATTGTTGAGCCAGCATTCATGGCTTTAATTCGATATTGCGTACATTTCTCTAACACTTCCATGATGATGATAGAACTAGTAACATGCATCCTGAAAAAAATCGAATACTATTGTTGGTCAACAAATAGAAATCCTGTATTCTGATCGTCTACTCAAAAAAAGCGTCCATGAACCGCCATTTTCTCTCTACTGACATTTCTTTTCCAAATATAACACTTCTATGATGATTATAGAACGTAGTAACCTACAGCCTGAAGTGAATCGAATACTTTTGTTGGCCAACAAAAACAAATCCTGCATTTTGATCGGCTCCTCAAAAAAAGCGTCCCAGAACCGCCATTTTCCATCTACTAATGTGTATTTCGTCGCCTGGTAGTACTTTTGAAGAAGATAATGGCTGATAGAAACGCAATTCTATGCACTCGATTGAATTGTCAAACTGACATTTCTCTTCCAAATATAACACTTCCAAGACGATGATAAAACGTAGTAACCTGCAGCTTGAAGAAATCAAATACTATTGTTAGTCAACAAAAGAAATCCTGCATTTCGATCGGCTCCTCAAAAAAAGCGTCCCTGAACCGCCATTTTCTCTCTACTTTGTTTGCAATATCTTGATGTTGTACACTAATGTGTATTTCGTCGTCTGGTACTAGTTTTGAAGAAAAATATAGGTGATAGAAATGGAATTTTATGTACTCGATTGAATTGCCAAACTGACATTTCTCTTCCAAATATAACACTTCCATGATGATTATAGAACGTAATAACCTGCATCCTGAAAAAATGGAACACTACTGTTGGTCAACCAAAAGAAATCCAGCATTCTGATCAGCTCTTGAAATAAAGAGCGCCAGAAACGCCATTTTCTCTCTACATTAATGGTTTACGAGATTTTTTATCTCGCCAGTGACCAACATTCAGGTTTGTGTGCAATTCAATGCATTCGCCAGAGACCACATTCGTACTTCAAAAGAAAAATATTTCCGTCTCTTTCCAAACAAACTTATTATTGAACCAGCAATTGATGGCAATAATTCTAAATTGCGTACATTTTTCATTACAGCAGCGATAATAACGGAATGCATAAATTAAATCATCCTTCTGCAGAAGTGATTTTGAGGGCATCGCTTTGAGGATAGCACATGCCCTAGTTTGTAATATACAGATAGACTGTCTTAAGCGCAACCAGCCTTTTAAGTGTACAAGCTATTCCATGGTTTATTGCTCGATCTATTTGAACTCCACTAGTTCGTAGCATATATTATCAAATAGAAATGAAAAGCATTAATGATCATTTGGATGCGACAGGAACTGCAAAGCCGTCTTTCTTTTAAAAACTTGCCTTCCAAGTAGAGCAAACTTTGACTAGATAGCGTATATAGATCTTGATTTTGTACACTAATGTGTACTTCGTCGAGTGGTACTAGTTTTGAAGAAAATGATAACTGATAGAAACGCAATTCTATGCACTCGATTGAATTGCCAAACTGACATTTCTCTTCCAAATATAACACTTCCATGATGATGATAAAACATAGTAATCTGCAGCCTGAAGAAATCGAATACTATTGTTGGTCAACAACAAGAAATCCTGCCTTCTGATCGTCTACTCAAATGAAGCGTCTATGATCCGCCATTTTCTCTCTACATTAATGGTTTACGAGATTTTATATCTCGCCAGTGACCAACATTCAGGTTTGTGTGCAATTCAATGCATTCGCCAGTGACCACATTCGTACTTCAAAAGAAAAATATTTCCGTCTCTTTCCAAACAAACTTATTATTGAACCAGCAATTAATGGCTATAATTCTAAATTGCGTACATTTTTCTTTACAGCAGCGACAATAACGGAATGCATAAATTAAAACATCCTTCTGCAGAAGTGATTTTGAGTGTATCGCTTTGAGGATAGCACACGCCCTAGTTTGTATTATACAGATATACTGTCTTAAGTGCAACCAACCTTTTAAGTGTACAAGCTATTCCATGGTTTATTGCTCGATCTGTTTGAACTCCACTAGTTCGTAGCATATAATATCAAATAGAAATGAAAAGCATTAATGGTCATTTGGATGCGACAGGAACTGCCGAGCCGTCTTTCTTTAAAAACTTGCCTTCCAAGTAGTGCAAACTTTGACTAGGTAGCCTATATAGATCTTGATGTTGTACTCTAATGTGTACTTCGTCGACTGGTACTAGTTTTGAAAAAAATGAGAACTGATAGAAACGCAATTCTATGCACTCGATTGAATTGCCAAACTGACAATTCTCTTTCAAATATAACACTTCCATGATGATGATAAAACATAGTAAACTGCAGCCTGAAGAAATCGAATACTATTGTTGGTCAACAAATAGAAATCTTGAATTCTGATCGTCTACTCAAAAAAAAGCGTCCATGAACCGCCATTTTCTCTCTACTGACATTTCTTTCCCAAATATAACACTTCCATGATGATTATAGAACGTAGTAACCTACAGCCTAAAGAGAATCGAATACTATTGTTGGCCAACAAAAAGAAATCCTGCATTTTGATCGGCTCCTCAAAAATAGCGTCCCAGAACCGCCATTTTCCCTCTACTATATAATATATAATATAACACTTCCATGATGATTAAAGAACGTAGTAAGCTGCAGCCTGAAGAAATCGAATACTATTGTTAGTCAACAAAAGAAATCCTGCATTTCGATCGGCTCCTCAAAAAAAGCGTCCCTGAACCGCCATTTTCTCTCTACTTTGTTTGCAATATCTTGATGTTGTACACTAATGTGTATTTCGTCGTCTGGTACTAGTTTTAAAGAAAAATATAGGTGATAGAAATGGAATTTTATGTACTCGATTGAATTGCCAAACTGACATTTCTCTTCCAAATATAACACTTCCATGATGATGATAAAACATAGTAATCTGCAGCCTGAAGAAATCGAATACTATTGTTGGTCAACAACAAGAAATCCTGCATTCTAATCGTCTACTGAAATAAAGCGTCCATTATCCGCCATTTTCTCTCTACTTTAATAGTTTACGAGATTTTATATCTCGCCAGTGACCAACATTCAGGTTTGTGTGCAATTCAATGCACTCGCCAGTGACCACATTCGTACTTCAAAAGAAAAATATTTCCGTCTCTTTCCAAACAAACTTATTGAACCAGCAATTAATGGCTATAATTCTAAATTGCGTACATTTTTCTTTACAGCAGCGAAAATAACGGAATGCATAAATTAAAACATCCTTCTGCAGAAGTGATTTTGAGTGTATCGCTTTGAGGATAGCACACGCCCTAGTTTGTATTATACAGATATACTGTCTTAAGTGCAACCAACCTTTTAAGTGTACAAGCTATTCCATGGTTTATTGCTCGATCTGTTTGAACTCCACTAGTTCGTAGCATATAATATCAAATAGAAATGAAAAGCATTAATGGTCATTTGGATGCGACAGGAACTGCCGAGCCGTCTTTCTTTAAAAACTTGCCTTCCAAGTAGTGCAAACTTTGACTAGGTAGCCTATATAGATCTTGATGTTGTACTCTAATGTGTACTTCGTCGACTGGTACTAGTTTTGAAAAAAATGAGAACTGATAGAAACGCAATTCTATGCACTCGATTGAATTGCCAAACTGACAATTCTCTTTCAAATATAACACTTCCATGATGATGATAAAACATAGTAAACTGCAGCCTGAAGAAATCGAATACTATTGTTGGTCAACAAATAGAAATCTTGAATTCTGATCGTCTACTCAAAAAAAAGCGTCCATGAACCGCCATTTTCTCTCTACTGACATTTCTTTCCCAAATATAACACTTCCATGATGATTATAGAACGTAGTAACCTACAGCCTAAAGAGAATCGAATACTATTGTTGGCCAACAAAAAGAAATCCTGCATTTTGATCGGCTCCTCAAAAATAGCGTCCCAGAACCGCCATTTTCCCTCTACTATATAATATATAATATAACACTTCCATGATGATTAAAGAACGTAGTAAGCTGCAGCCTGAAGAAATCGAATACTATTGTTAGTCAACAAAAGAAATCCTGCATTTCGATCGGCTCCTCAAAAAAAGCGTCCCTGAACCGCCATTTTCTCTCTACTTTGTTTGCAATATCTTGATGTTGTACACTAATGTGTATTTCGTCGTCTGGTACTAGTTTTAAAGAAAAATATAGGTGATAGAAATGGAATTTTATGTACTCGATTGAATTGCCAAACTGACATTTCTCTTCCAAATATAACACTTCCATGATGATGATAAAACATAGTAATCTGCAGCCTGAAGAAATCGAATACTATTGTTGGTCAACAACAAGAAATCCTGCATTCTAATCGTCTACTGAAATAAAGCGTCCATTATCCGCCATTTTCTCTCTACTTTAATAGTTTACGAGATTTTATATCTCGCCAGTGACCAACATTCAGGTTTGTGTGCAATTCAATGCATTCGCCAGTGACCACATTCGTACTTCAAAAGAAAAATATTTCCGTCTCTTTCCAAACAAACTTATTATTGAACCAGCAATTAATGGCTATAATTCTAAATTGCGTACATTTTTCTTTACAGCAGCGACAATAACGGAATGCATAAATTAAAACATCCTTCTGCAGAAGTGATTTTGAGTGTATCGCTTTGAGGATAGCACACGCCCTAGTTTGTATTATACAGATATACTGTCTTAAGTGCAACCAACCTTTTAAGTGTACAAGCTATTCCATGGTTTATTGCTCGATCTGTTTGAACTCCACTAGTTCGTAGCATATAATATCAAATAGAAATGAAAAGCATTAATGGTCATTTGGATGCGACAGGAACTGCCGAGCCGTCTTTCTTTAAAAACTTGCCTTCCAAGTAGTGCAAACTTTGACTAGGTAGCCTATATAGATCTTGATGTTGTACTCTAATGTGTACTTCATCGACTGGTACTAGTTTTGAAAAAAATGAGAACTGATAGAAACGCAATTCTATGCACTCGATTGAATTGCCAAACTGACAATTCTCTTTCAAATATAACACTTCCATGATGATGATAAAACATAGTAAACTGCAGCCTGAAGAAATCGAATACTATTGTTGGTCAACAAATAGAAATCTTGAATTCTGATCGTCTACTCAAAAAAAAGCGTCCATGAACCGCCATTTTCTCTCTACTGACATTTCTTTCCCAAATATAACACTTCCATGATGATTATAGAACGTAGTAACCTACAGCCTAAAGAGAATCGAATACTATTGTTGGCCAACAAAAAGAAATCCTGCATTTTGATCGGCTCCTCAAAAATAGCGTCCCAGAACCGCCATTTTCCCTCTACTATATAATATATAATATAACACTTCCATGATGATTAAAGAACGTAGTAAGCTGCAGCCTGAAGAAATCGAATACTATTGTTAGTCAACAAAAGAAATCCTGCATTTCGATCGGCTCCTCAAAAAAAGCGTCCCTGAACCGCCATTTTCTCTCTACTTTGTTTGCAATATCTTGATGTTGTACACTAATGTGTATTTCGTCGTCTGGTACTAGTTTTAAAGAAAAATATAGGTGATAGAAATGGAATTTTATGTACTCGATTGAATTGCCAAACTGACATTTCTCTTCCAAATATAACACTTCCATGATGATGATAAAACATAGTAATCTGCAGCCTGAAGAAATCGAATACTATTGTTGGTCAACAACAAGAAATCCTGCATTCTAATCGTCTACTGAAATAAAGCGTCCATTATCCGCCATTTTCTCTCTACTTTAATAGTTTACGAGATTTTATATCTCGCCAGTGACCAACATTCAGGTTTGTGTGCAATTCAATGCATTCGCCAGTGACCACATTCGTACTTCAAAAGAAAAATATTTCCGTCTCTTTCCAAACAAACTTATTATTGAACCAGCAATTAATGGCTATAATTCTAAATTGCGTACATTTTTCTTTACAGCAGCGACAATAACGGAATGCATAAATTAAAACATCCTTCTGCAGAAGTGATTTTGAGTGTATCGCTTTGAGGATAGCACACGCCCTAGTTTGTATTATACAGATATACTGTCTTAAGTGCAACCAACCTTTTAAGTGTACAAGCTATTCCATGGTTTATTGCTCGATCTGTTTGAACTCCACTAGTTCGTAGCATATAATATCAAATAGAAATGAAAAGCATTAATGGTCATTTGGATGCGACAGGAACTGCCGAGCCGTCTTTCTTTAAAAACTTGCCTTCCAAGTAGTGCAAACTTTGACTAGGTAGCCTATATAGATCTTGATGTTGTACTCTAATGTGTACTTCGTCGACTGGTACTAGTTTTGAAAAAAATGAGAACTGATAGAAACGCAATTCTATGCACTCGATTGAATTGCCAAACTGACAATTCTCTTTCAAATATAACACTTCCATGATGATGATAAAACATAGTAAACTGCAGCCTGAAGAAATCGAATACTATTGTTGGTCAACAAATAGAAATCGTGAATTCTGATCGTCTACTCAAAAAAAGCGCCCATGAACCGCCATTTTCTCTCTACTGACATTTCTTTCCCAAATATAACACTTCCATGATGATTATAGAACGTAGTAACCTACAGCCTAAAGAGAATCGAATACTATTGTTGGCCAACAAAAAGAAATCCTGCATTTTGATCGGCTCCTCAAAAATAGCGTCCAAGAACCGCCATTTTCCCTCTACATGGTTTATTGCTCGATCTATTTGAACTCCACTAGTTCGTAGCATATATTATCAAATAGAAATGAAAAGCATTAATGATCATTTGGATGCGACAGGAACTGCAAAGCCGTCTTTCTTTTAAAAACTTGCCTTCCAAGTAGAGCAAACTTTGACTAGATAGCGTATATAGATCTTGATTTTGTACACTAATGTGTACTTCGTCGAGTGGTACTAGTTTTGAAGAAAATGATAACTGATAGAAACGCAATTCTATGCACTCGATTGAATTGCCAAACTGACATTTCTGTTCCAAATATAACACTTCCATGATGATGATAAAACATAGTAATCTGCAGCCTGAAGAAATCGAATACTATTGTTGGTCAACAACAAGAAATCCTGCCTTCTGATCGTCTACTCAAATGAAGCGTCTATGATCCGCCATTTTCTCTCTACATTAATGGTTTACGAGATTTTATATCTCGCCAGTGACCAACATTCAGGTTTGTGTGCAATTCAATGCATTCGCCAGTGACCACATTCGTACTTCAAAAGAAAAATATTTCCGTCTCTTTCCAAACAAACTTATTATTGAACCAGCAATTAATGGCTATAATTCTAAATTGCGTACATTTTTCTTTACAGCAGCGAGAATAACGGAATGCATAAATTAAAACATCCTTCTGCAGAAGTGATTTTGAGGGCATCGATTTGAGGATAGCACACGCCCTAGTTTGTAATATACAGATAGACTGCCTTAAGCGCAACCAGCCTATTAAGTGTACAAGCTATTCCATGGTTTATTGCTCGATCTATTTGAACTCCACTAGTTCGTAGCATATATTATCAAATAGAAATGAAAAGCATTAATGGTCATTTGGATGCGACAGGAACTGCAGAGCCGTCTTTCTTTTAAAAACTTGCCTTCCAAGTAGAGCAATCTTTGACTAGGTAGCCTATATAGATCTTGATGTTGTACTCTAATGTGTACTTCGTCGACTGGTACTAGTTTTGAAAAAAATGAGAACTGATAGAAACGCAATTCTATGCACTCGATTGAATTGCCAAACTGACAATTCTCTTTCAAATATAACACTTCCATGATGATGATAAAACATAGTAAACTGCAGCCTGAAGAAATCGAATACTATTGTTGGTCAACAAATAGAAATCTTGAATTCTGATCGTCTACTCAAAAAAAAGCGTCCATGAACCGCCATTTTCTCTCTACTGACATTTCTTTCCCAAATATAACACTTCCATGATGATTATAGAACGTAGTAACCTACAGCCTAAAGAGAATCGAATACTATTGTTGGCCAACAAAAAGAAATCCTGCATTTTGATCGGCTCCTCAAAAATAGCGTCCCAGAACCGCCATTTTCCCTCTACTTTCCATCACCCATATGCTTCTTCAAAAGTACTACCAGGCGACAAAATACTCATTAGGGTACAACAAGAAGTAGAGGGAAAATGGCGGTTCTGGGCCGCTTATTTTGAGGAGCCGATCTGAATGCTGCATTTTTTTTTTTTTGACCAAGAGTTGTGTTCGATTTTTTCAGGATGCAGGTTACTACGTTCTATCATCATCGTGGAAGTGTTAGAGAATTGTACGCTATATCGAATTAAAGCCTTGAATTGTTAGCTCAACAATAAGTTAGGTTGGAATGGACGGAAATATTTTTCCCTTGAAGTACGAAGTAGTAGAATGAAAATGGCGGTTCTGGGACGCTATTTTTGAGGAGCCGATCAAAATGCAGAATTTCTTTTTGTTGGCCAACAGTAGTATTCGATTCTCTTTAGGCTGTAGGTTACTACGTTCTATAATCATCATGGAAGTGTTATATTTGGGAAAGAAATGTCAGTAGAGAGAAAATGGCGGTTCATGGACGCTTTTTTTGAGTAGACGATCAGAATTCACGATTTCTATTTGTTGACCAACAATAGTATTCGATTTCTTCAGGCTGCAGTTTACTATGTTTTATCATCATCATGGAAGTGTTATATTTGAAAGAGAATTGTCAGTTTGGCAATTCAATCGAGTGCATAGAATTGCGTTTCTATCAGTTATCATTTTTTTCAAAACTAGTACCAGTCGACGAAGTACACATTAGAGCACAACATCAAGATCTATATAGGCTACCTAGTCAAAGTTTGCACTACTTGGAAGGTAAGTTTTTAAAAGAAAGACGGCTATGCAGTTCCTGTCGCATCCAAATGACCATTAATGCTTTTCATTTCTATTTGATATTATATGCTACGAACTAGTGGAGTTCCACTAACTGACATTCCTCTTCCAAATTTAACACTTCCATGATGATCATAAAACATAGTAATCTGCAGCCTGATGAAATCGAATACTATTGTTGGTCAACAACTAGAAATCCTGCATACTGATCGTCTACTCAAATAAAGCGTCCATGATCCGCCATTTTCTCTCTACATTCCTGGTTTTCGAGATTTTACATCACACCAGTGACCAACATTCAGGTATGTGTGCCCCTCAATGCATTCGCCAGTGATCAGCTTCGTACTTCAAGGGAAAAATATTTCCATACATTCCAACCTAACTTATTGTTGAGCCAGCAATTCTGGCTTTAATTCGATATTGCGTACATTTCTCTAACAATTCCACGATGATGAAATAACGTAATAACCTGCATCTTAAAAAAATCGAACACTACTGTTGGTCAACAAAAAGAAAACCAGCATTCTCATCAGCTCCTCAAAATAAGCGTCCCAGAACCGCTATTTTCCCTCTACATTCCTGGTTACGGGATTTTACATCACGCCAGTGACCAACATTCAGGTATGTGTGCAACTCTATGCATTCGCCAGTGACCAGCTTCGTACTTAAAGGGAAAAATATTTCCGTCCATTCCAACCTAACTTATTGTTGAGCCAGCATTCATGGCTTTAATTCGATATTGCGTACATTTCTTTAACACTTCCATGATGATGATAGAACGTAGTAACCTGCATCCTGAAAAAATCGAACACTACTGTTAGTCAACAAAAAGAAATCCACAATTCTGATCAGCTCCTCAAAATAGGCGTCCCAGAACCGCCATTTTCCCTCTACATCATGTTGTACGCTAATGAGTATTTCGTCGCCTGGTAGTACTTTTGAATAAGCATAAGGGTGATGGGTATACAATTATATGCCCTCGATTGAATTGACAAACTGACATTTGTCATCCAAATTTAACACTTCCATGATGATTATAGAACGTAATAACAAGTAGTCTGAAAAAATCGAACACTACAGTTGGTCAACAAAAAGAAATCCACCAATCTGATCATCTTCTCCAAATAAGCGCCCCCAGAACCGCCATTTTCCCTTTACTACATCTTGTACGCTAATGAGTATTTCGTCGGCTGGTATTGCTTTTGAAGAAGCATATGGGTGATAGGCATACAATTATATGCCCCCGATTGAATTGTCAAACTGACATTTCTCTTCCAAATCTAACACTTCCATGATGATTATCGAACGTAGTAACCTGCATCCTCAAAAAAATCGAACACTTCTGTTGGTCTAGAAAAGGAAATCCAGCATTCTGATCAGCTGCTAAAAATAGGCGTCTCAAAACCGCTATTATCCCTCTACATTCCTGGTTCACGAGATTGTACAACACGCCAGTGACCAACATTCAGGTATGTGTGCAATTCAATGTATTCGCCAGTGACCAGCTTTGTAGTTCTAGCGAAAAAAATTTCCGTCCATTCCAACCTAACTTATTGTTGAGCCAGCATTCATGGCTTTAATTCGATATTGCGTACATTTCTCTAACACTTCCATGATGATGATAGAACTAGTAACATGCATCCTGAAAAAAATCGAATACTATTGTTGGTCAACAAATAGAAATCCTGTATTCTGATCGTCTACTCAAAAAAAGCGTCCATGAACCGCCATTTTCTCTCTACTGACATTTCTTTTCCAAATATAACACTTCTATGATGATTATAGAACGTAGTAACCTACAGCCTGAAGTGAATCGAATACTTTTGTTGGCCAACAAAAACAAATCCTGCATTTTGATCGGCTCCTCAAAAAAAGCGTCCCAGAACCGCCATTTTCCATCTACTAATGTGTATTTCGTCGCCTGGTAGTACTTTTGAAGAAGATAATGGCTGATAGAAACGCAATTCTATGCACTCGATTGAATTGTCAAACTGACATTTCTCTTCCAAATATAACACTTCCAAGACGATGATAAAACGTAGTAACCTGCAGCTTGAAGAAATCAAATACTATTGTTAGTCAACAAAAGAAATCCTGCATTTCGATCGGCTCCTCAAAAAAAGCGTCCCTGAACCGCCATTTTCTCTCTACTTTGTTTGCAATATCTTGATGTTGTACACTAATGTGTATTTCGTCGTCTGGTACTAGTTTTGAAGAAAAATATAGGTGATAGAAATGGAATTTTATGTACTCGATTGAATTGCCAAACTGACATTTCTCTTCCAAATATAACACTTCCATGATGATTATAGAACGTAATAACCTGCATCCTGAAAAAATGGAACACTACTGTTGGTCAACCAAAAGAAATCCAGCATTCTGATCAGCTCTTGAAATAAAGAGCCCCAGAAACGCCATTTTCTCTCTACATTAATGGTTTACGAGATTTTTTATCTCGCCAGTGACCAACATTCAGGTTTGTGTGCAATTCAATGCATTCGCCAGAGACCACATTCGTACTTCAAAAGAAAAATATTTCCGTCTCTTTCCAAACAAACTTATTATTGAACCAGCAATTGATGGCAATAATTCTAAATTGCGTACATTTTTCATTACAGCAGCGATAATAACGGAATGCATAAATTAAATCATCCTTCTGCAGAAGTGATTTTGAGGGCATCGCTTTGAGGATAGCACATGCCCTAGTTTGTAATATACAGATAGACTGTCTTAAGCGCAACCAGCCTTTTAAGTGTACAAGCTATTCCATGGTTTATTGCTCGATCTATTTGAACTCCACTAGTTCGTAGCATATATTATCAAATAGAAATGAAAAGCATTAATGATCATTTGGATGCGACAGGAACTGCAAAGCCGTCTTTCTTTTAAAAACTTGCCTTCCAAGTAGAGCAAACTTTGACTAGATAGCGTATATAGATCTTGATTTTGTACACTAATGTGTACTTCGTCGAGTGGTACTAGTTTTGAAGAAAATGATAACTGATAGAAACGCAATTCTATGCACTCGATTGAATTGCCAAACTGACATTTCTCTTCCAAATATAACACTTCCATGATGATGATAAAACATAGTAATCTGCAGCCTGAAGAAATCGAATACTATTGTTGGTCAACAACAAGAAATCCTGCCTTCTGATCGTCTACTCAAATGAAGCGTCTATGATCCGCCATTTTCTCTCTACATTAATGGTTTACGAGATTTTATATCTCGCCAGTGACCAACATTCAGGTTTGTGTGCAATTCAATGCATTCGCCAGTGACCACATTCGTACTTCAAAAGAAAAATATTTCCGTCTCTTTCCAAACAAACTTATTATTGAACCAGCAATTAATGGCTATAATTCTAAATTGCGTACATTTTTCTTTACAGCAGCGACAATAACGGAATGCATAAATTAAAACATCCTTCTGCAGAAGTGATTTTGAGTGTATCGCTTTGAGGATAGCACACGCCCTAGTTTGTATTATACAGATATACTGTCTTAAGTGCAACCAACCTTTTAAGTGTACAAGCTATTCCATGGTTTATTGCTCGATCTGTTTGAACTCCACTAGTTCGTAGCATATAATATCAAATAGAAATGAAAAGCATTAATGGTCATTTGGATGCGACAGGAACTGCCGAGCCGTCTTTCTTTAAAAACTTGCCTTCCAAGTAGTGCAAACTTTGACTAGGTAGCCTATATAGATCTTGATGTTGTACTCTAATGTGTACTTCGTCGACTGGTACTAGTTTTGAAAAAAATGAGAACTGATAGAAACGCAATTCTATGCACTCGATTGAATTGCCAAACTGACAATTCTCTTTCAAATATAACACTTCCATGATGATGATAAAACATAGTAAACTGCAGCCTGAAGAAATCGAATACTATTGTTGGTCAACAAATAGAAATCTTGAATTCTGATCGTCTACTCAAAAAAAGCGTCCATGAACCGCCATTTTCTCTCTACTGACATTTCTTTCCCAAATATAACACTTCCATGATGATTATAGAACGTAGTAACCTACAGCCTAAAGAGAATCGAATACTATTGTTGGCCAACAAAAAGAAATCCTGCATTTTGATCGGCTCCTCAAAAATAGCGTCCCAGAACCGCTATTTTCCCTCTACAGTGACCAGCTTCGTACTTAAAGGGAAAAATATTTCCGTCCATTCCAACCTAACTTATTGTTGAGCCAGCATTCATGGCTTTAATTCGATATTGCGTACATTTCTTTAACACTTCCATGATGATGATAGAACGTAGTAACCTGCATCCTGAAAAAATCGAACACTACTGTTGGTCAACAAAAAGAAATCCACCATTCTGATCAGCTCCTCAAAATAGGCGTCCCAGAACCGCCATTTTCCCTCTACATCATGTTGTACGCTAATGAGTATTTCGTCGCCTGGTAGTACTTTTGAATAAGCATAAGGGTGATGGGTATACAATTATATGCCCTCGATTGAATTGACAAACTGACATTTGTCATCCAAATTTAACACTTCCATGATGATTATAGAACGTAATAACAAGTAGTCTGAAAAAATCGAACACTACAGTTGGTCAACAAAAAGAAATCCACCAATCTGATCATCTTCTCCAAATAAGCGCCCCCAGAACCGCCATTTTCCCTTTACTACATCTTGTACGCTAATGAGTATTTCGTCGGCTGGTATTGCTTTTGAAGAAGCATATGGGTGATAGGCATACAATTATATGCCCCCGATTGAATTGTCAAACTGACATTTCTCTTCCAAATCTAACACTTCCATGATGATTATCGAACGTAGTAACCTGCATCCTCAAAAAAATCGAACACTTCTGTTGGTCTAGAAAAGGAAATCCAGCATTCTGATCAGCTGCTAAAAATAGGCGTCTCAAAACCGCTATTATCCCTCTACATTCCTGGTTCACGAGATTGTACAACACGCCAGTGACCAACATTCAGGTATGTGTGCAATTCAATGTATTCGCCAGTGACCAGCTTTGTAGTTCTAGGGAAAAAAATTTCCGTCCATTCCAACCTAACTTATTGTTGAGCCAGCATTCATGGCTTTAATTCGATATTGCGTACATTTCTCTAACACTTCCATGATGATGATAGAACTAGTAACATGCATCCTGAAAAAAATCGAATACTATTGTTGGTCAACAAATAGAAATCCTGTATTCTGATCGTCTACTCAAAAAAAGCGTCCATGAACCGCCATTTTCTCTCTACTGACATTTCTTTTCCAAATATAACACTTCTATGATGATTATAGAACGTAGTAACCTACAGCCTGAAGTGAATCGAATACTTTTGTTGGCCAACAAAAACAAATCCTGCATTTTGATCGGCTCCTCAAAAAAAGCGTCCCAGAACCGCCATTTTCCATCTACTAATGTGTATTTCGTCGCCTGGTAGTACTTTTGAAGAAGATAATGGCTGATAGAAACGCAATTCTATGCACTCGATTGAATTGTTAAACTGACATTTCTCTTCCAAATATAACACTTCCAAGACGATGATAAAACGTAGAAACCTGCAGCTTGAAGAAATCAAATACTATTGTTAGTCAACAAAAGAAATCCTGCATTTCGATCGGCTCCTCAAAAAAAGCGTCCCTGAACCGCCATTTTCTCTCTACTAATCCAGCATTCTGATCAGCTGCTAAAAATAGGCGTCTCAAAACCGCTATTATCCCTCTACATTCCTGGTTCACGAGATTGTACAACACGCCAGTGACCAACATTCAGGTATGTGTGCAATTCAATGTATTCGCCAGTGACCAGCTTTGTAGTTCTAGCGAAAAAAATTTCCGTCCATTCCAACCTAACTTATTGTTGAGCCAGCATTCATGGCTTTAATTCGATATTGCGTACATTTCTCTAACACTTCCATGATGATGATAGAACTAGTAACATGCATCCTGAAAAAAATCGAATACTATTGTTGGTCAACAAATAGAAATCCTGTATTCTGATCGTCTACTCAAAAAAAGCGTCCATGAACCGCCATTTTCTCTCTACTGACATTTCTTTTCCAAATATAACACTTCTATGATGATTATAGAACGTAGTAACCTACAGCCTGAAGTGAATCGAATACTTTTGTTGGCCAACAAAAACAAATCCTGCATTTTGATCGGCTCCTCAAAAAAAGCGTCCCAGAACCGCCATTTTCCATCTACTAATGTGTATTTCGTCGCCTGGTAGTACTTTTGAAGAAGATAATGGCTGATAGAAACGCAATTCTATGCACTCGATTGAATTGTCAAACTGACATTTCTCTTCCAAATATAACACTTCCAAGACGATGATAAAACGTAGTAACCTGCAGCTTGAAGAAATCAAATACTATTGTTAGTCAACAAAAGAAATCCTGCATTTCGATCGGCTCCTCAAAAAAAGCGTCCCTGAACCGCCATTTTCTCTCTACTTTGTTTGCAATATCTTGATGTTGTACACTAATGTGTATTTCGTCGTCTGGTACTAGTTTTGAAGAAAAATATAGGTGATAGAAATGGAATTTTATGTACTCGATTGAATTGCCAAACTGACATTTCTCTTCCAAATATAACACTTCCATGATGATTATAGAACGTAATAACCTGCATCCTGAAAAAATGGAACACTACTGTTGGTCAACCAAAAGAAATCCAGCATTCTGATCAGCTCTTGAAATAAAGAGCCCCAGAAACGCCATTTTCTCTCTACATTAATGGTTTACGAGATTTTTTATCTCGCCAGTGACCAACATTCAGGTTTGTGTGCAATTCAATGCATTCGCCAGAGACCACATTCGTACTTCAAAAGAAAAATATTTCCGTCTCTTTCCAAACAAACTTATTATTGAACCAGCAATTGATGGCAATAATTCTAAATTGCGTACATTTTTCATTACAGCAGCGATAATAACGGAATGCATAAATTAAATCATCCTTCTGCAGAAGTGATTTTGAGGGCATCGCTTTGAGGATAGCACATGCCCTAGTTTGTAATATACAGATAGACTGTCTTAAGCGCAACCAGCCTTTTAAGTGTACAAGCTATTCCATGGTTTATTGCTCGATCTATTTGAACTCCACTAGTTCGTAGCATATATTATCAAATAGAAATGAAAAGCATTAATGATCATTTGGATGCGACAGGAACTGCAAAGCCGTCTTTCTTTTAAAAACTTGCCTTCCAAGTAGAGCAAACTTTGACTAGATAGCGTATATAGATCTTGATTTTGTACACTAATGTGTACTTCGTCGAGTGGTACTAGTTTTGAAGAAAATGATAACTGATAGAAACGCAATTCTATGCACTCGATTGAATTGCCAAACTGACATTTCTCTTCCAAATATAACACTTCCATGATGATGATAAAACATAGTAATCTGCAGCCTGAAGAAATCGAATACTATTGTTGGTCAACAACAAGAAATCCTGCCTTCTGATCGTCTACTCAAATGAAGCGTCTATGATCCGCCATTTTCTCTCTACATTAATGGTTTACGAGATTTTATATCTCGCCAGTGACCAACATTCAGGTTTGTGTGCAATTCAATGCATTCGCCAGTGACCACATTCGTACTTCAAAAGAAAAATATTTCCGTCTCTTTCCAAACAAACTTATTATTGAACCAGCAATTAATGGCTATAATTCTAAATTGCGTACATTTTTCTTTACAGCAGCGACAATAACGGAATGCATAAATTAAAACATCCTTCTGCAGAAGTGATTTTGAGTGTATCGCTTTGAGGATAGCACACGCCCTAGTTTGTATTATACAGATATACTGTCTTAAGTGCAACCAACCTTTTAAGTGTACAAGCTATTCCATGGTTTATTGCTCGATCTGTTTGAACTCCACTAGTTCGTAGCATATAATATCAAATAGAAATGAAAAGCATTAATGGTCATTTGGATGCGACAGGAACTGCCGAGCCGTCTTTCTTTAAAAACTTGCCTTCCAAGTAGTGCAAACTTTGACTAGGTAGCCTATATAGATCTTGATGTTGTACTCTAATGTGTACTTCGTCGACTGGTACTAGTTTTGAAAAAAATGAGAACTGATAGAAACGCAATTCTATGCACTCGATTGAATTGCCAAACTGACAATTCTCTTTCAAATATAACACTTCCATGATGATGATAAAACATAGTAAACTGCAGCCTGAAGAAATCGAATACTATTGTTGGTCAACAAATAGAAATCTTGAATTCTGATCGTCTACTCAAAAAAAAGCGTCCATGAACCGCCATTTTCTCTCTACTGACATTTCTTTCCCAAATATAACACTTCCATGATGATTATAGAACGTAGTAACCTACAGCCTAAAGAGAATCGAATACTATTGTTGGCCAACAAAAAGAAATCCTGCATTTTGATCGGCTCCTCAAAAATAGCGTCCCAGAACCGCCATTTTCCCTCTACTATATAATATATAATATAACACTTCCATGATGATTAAAGAACGTAGTAAGCTGCAGCCTGAAGAAATCGAATACTATTGTTAGTCAACAAAAGAAATCCTGCATTTCGATCGGCTCCTCAAAAAAAGCGTCCCTGAACCGCCATTTTCTCTCTACTTTGTTTGCAATATCTTGATGTTGTACACTAATGTGTATTTCGTCGTCTGGTACTAGTTTTAAAGAAAAATATAGGTGATAGAAATGGAATTTTATGTACTCGATTGAATTGCCAAACTGACATTTCTCTTCCAAATATAACACTTCCATGATGATGATAAAACATAGTAATCTGCAGCCTGAAGAAATCGAATACTATTGTTGGTCAACAACAAGAAATCCTGCATTCTAATCGTCTACTGAAATAAAGCGTCCATTATCCGCCATTTTCTCTCTACTTTAATAGTTTACGAGATTTTATATCTCGCCAGTGACCAACATTCAGGTTTGTGTGCAATTCAATGCATTCGCCAGTGACCACATTCGTACTTCAAAAGAAAAATATTTCCGTCTCTTTCCAAACAAACTTATTATTGAACCAGCAATTAATGGCTATAATTCTAAATTGCGTACATTTTTCTTTACAGCAGCGAAAATAACGGAATGCATAAATTAAAACATCCTTCTGCAGAAGTGATTTTGAGTGTATCGCTTTGAGGATAGCACACGCCCTAGTTTGTATTATACAGATATACTGTCTTAAGTGCAACCAACCTTTTAAGTGTACAAGCTATTCCATGGTTTATTGCTCGATCTGTTTGAACTCCACTAGTTCGTAGCATATAATATCAAATAGAAATGAAAAGCATTAATGGTCATTTGGATGCGACAGGAACTGCCGAGCCGTCTTTCTTTAAAAACTTGCCTTCCAAGTAGTGCAAACTTTGACTAGGTAGCCTATATAGATCTTGATGTTGTACTCTAATGTGTACTTCGTCGACTGGTACTAGTTTTGAAAAAAATGAGAACTGATAGAAACGCAATTCTATGCACTCGATTGAATTGCCAAACTGACAATTCTCTTTCAAATATAACACTTCCATGATGATGATAAAACATAGTAAACTGCAGCCTGAAGAAATCGAATACTATTGTTGGTCAACAAATAGAAATCTTGAATTCTGATCGTCTACTCAAAAAAAAGCGTCCATGAACCGCCATTTTCTCTCTACTGACATTTCTTTCCCAAATATAACACTTCCATGATGATTATAGAACGTAGTAACCTACAGCCTAAAGAGAATCGAATACTATTGTTGGCCAACAAAAAGAAATCCTGCATTTTGATCGGCTCCTCAAAAATAGCGTCCCAGAACCGCCATTTTCCCTCTACTATATAATATATAATATAACACTTCCATGATGATTAAAGAACGTAGTAAGCTGCAGCCTGAAGAAATCGAATACTATTGTTAGTCAACAAAAGAAATCCTGCATTTCGATCGGCTCCTCAAAAAAAGCGTCCCTGAACCGCCATTTTCTCTCTACTTTGTTTGCAATATCTTGATGTTGTACACTAATGTGTATTTCGTCGTCTGGTACTAGTTTTAAAGAAAAATATAGGTGATAGAAATGGAATTTTATGTACTCGATTGAATTGCCAAACTGACATTTCTCTTCCAAATATAACACTTCCATGATGATGATAAAACATAGTAATCTGCAGCCTGAAGAAATCGAATACTATTGTTGGTCAACAACAAGAAATCCTGCATTCTAATCGTCTACTGAAATAAAGCGTCCATTATCCGCCATTTTCTCTCTACTTTAATAGTTTACGAGATTTTATATCTCGCCAGTGACCAACATTCAGGTTTGTGTGCAATTCAATGCATTCGCCAGTGACCACATTCGTACTTCAAAAGAAAAATATTTCCGTCTCTTTCCAAACAAACTTATTATTGAACCAGCAATTAATGGCTATAATTCTAAATTGCGTACATTTTTCTTTACAGCAGCGACAATAACGGAATGCATAAATTAAAACATCCTTCTGCAGAAGTGATTTTGAGTGTATCGCTTTGAGGATAGCACACGCCCTAGTTTGTATTATACAGATATACTGTCTTAAGTGCAACCAACCTTTTAAGTGTACAAGCTATTCCATGGTTTATTGCTCGATCTGTTTGAACTCCACTAGTTCGTAGCATATAATATCAAATAGAAATGAAAAGCATTAATGGTCATTTGGATGCGACAGGAACTGCCGAGCCGTCTTTCTTTAAAAACTTGCCTTCCAAGTAGTGCAAACTTTGACTAGGTAGCCTATATAGATCTTGATGTTGTACTCTAATGTGTACTTCATCGACTGGTACTAGTTTTGAAAAAAATGAGAAGTGATAGAAACGCAATTCTATGCACTCGATTGAATTGCCAAACTGACAATTCTCTTTCAAATATAACACTTCCATGATGATGATAAAACATAGTAAACTGCAGCCTGAAGAAATCGAATACTATTGTTGGTCAACAAATAGAAATCTTGAATTCTGATCGTCTACTCAAAAAAAAGCGTCCATGAACCGCCATTTTCTCTCTACTGACATTTCTTTCCCAAATATAACACTTCCATGATGATTATAGAACGTAGTAACCTACAGCCTAAAGAGAATCGAATACTATTGTTGGCCAACAAAAAGAAATCCTGCATTTTGATCGGCTCCTCAAAAATAGCGTCCCAGAACCGCCATTTTCCCTCTACTATATAATATATAATATAACACTTCCATGATGATTAAAGAACGTAGTAAGCTGCAGCCTGAAGAAATCGAATACTATTGTTAGTCAACAAAAGAAATCCTGCATTTCGATCGGCTCCTCAAAAAAAGCGTCCCTGAACCGCCATTTTCTCTCTACTTTGTTTGCAATATCTTGATGTTGTACACTAATGTGTATTTCGTCGTCTGGTACTAGTTTTAAAGAAAAATATAGGTGATAGAAATGGAATTTTATGTACTCGATTGAATTGCCAAACTGACATTTCTCTTCCAAATATAACACTTCCATGATGATGATAAAACATAGTAATCTGCAGCCTGAAGAAATCGAATACTATTGTTGGTCAACAACAAGAAATCCTGCATTCTAATCGTCTACTGAAATAAAGCGTCCATTATCCGCCATTTTCTCTCTACTTTAATAGTTTACGAGATTTTATATCTCGCCAGTGACCAACATTCAGGTTTGTGTGCAATTCAATGCATTCGCCAGTGACCACATTCGTACTTCAAAAGAAAAATATTTCCGTCTATTTCCAAACAAACTTATTATTGAACCAGCAATTAATGGCTATAATTCTAAATTGCGTACATTTTTCTTTACAGCAGCGACAATAACGGAATGCATAAATTAAAACATCCTTCTGCAGAAGTGATTTTGAGTGTATCGCTTTGAGGATAGCACACGCCCTAGTTTGTATTATACAGATATACTGTCTTAAGTGCAACCAACCTTTTAAGTGTACAAGCTATTCCATGGTTTATTGCTCGATCTGTTTGAACTCCACTAGTTCGTAGCATATAATATCAAATAGAAATGAAAAGCATTAATGGTCATTTGGATGCGACAGGAACTGCCGAGCCGTCTTTCTTTAAAAACTTGCCTTCCAAGTAGTGCAAACTTTGACTAGGTAGCCTATATAGATCTTGATGTTGTACTCTAATGTGTACTTCGTCGACTGGTACTAGTTTTGAAAAAAATGAGAACTGATAGAAACGCAATTCTATGCACTCGATTGAATTGCCAAACTGACAATTCTCTTTCAAATATAACACTTCCATGATGATGATAAAACATAGTAAACTGCAGCCTGAAGAAATCGAATACTATTGTTGGTCAACAAATAGAAATCTTGAATTCTGATCGTCTACTCAAAAAAAGCGTCCATGAACCGCCATTTTCTCTCTACTGACATTTCTTTCCCAAATATAACACTTCCATGATGATTATAGAACGTAGTAACCTACAGCCTAAAGAGAATCGAATACTATTGTTGGCCAACAAAAAGAAATCCTGCATTTTGATCGGCTCCTCAAAAATAGCGTCCAAGAACCGCCATTTTCCCTCTACATGGTTTATTGCTCGATCTATTTGAACTCCACTAGTTCGTAGCATATATTATCAAATAGAAATGAAAAGCATTAATGATCATTTGGATGCGACAGGAACTGCAAAGCCGTCTTTCTTTTAAAAACTTGCCTTCCAAGTAGAGCAAACTTTGACTAGATAGCGTATATAGATCTTGATTTTGTACACTAATGTGTACTTCGTCGAGTGGTACTAGTTTTGAAGAAAATGATAACTGATAGAAACGCAATTCTATGCACTCGATTGAATTGCCAAACTGACATTTCTCTTCCAAATATATCACTTCCATGATGATGATAAAACATAGTAATCTGCAGCCTGAAGAAATCGAATACTATTGTTGGTCAACAACAAGAAATCCTGCCTTCTGATCGTCTACTCAAATGAAGCGTCTATGATCCGCCATTTTCTCTCTACATTAATGGTTTACGAGATTTTATATCTCGCCAGTGACCAACATTCAGGTTTGTGTGCAATTCAATGCATTCGCCAGTGACCACATTCGTACTTCAAAAGAAAAATATTTCCGTCTCTTTCCAAACAAACTTATTATTGAACCAGCAATTAATGGCTATAATTCTAAATTGCGTACATTTTTCTTTACAGCAGCGACAATAACGGAATGCATAAATTAAAACATCCTTCTGCAGAAGTGATTTTGAGTGTATCGCTTTGAGGATAGCACACGCCCTAGTTTGTATTATACAGATATACTGTCTTAAGTGCAACCAACCTTTTAAGTGTACAAGCTATTCCATGGTTTATTGCTCGATCTGTTTGAACTCCACTAGTTCGTAGCATATAATATCAAATAGAAATGAAAAGCATTAATGGTCATTTGGATGCGACAGGAACTGCCGAGCCGTCTTTCTTTAAAAACTTGCCTTCCAAGTAGTGCAAACTTTGACTAGGTAGCCTATATAGATCTTGATGTTGTACTCTAATGTGTACTTCGTCGACTGGTACTAGTTTTGAAAAAAATGAGAACTGATAGAAACGCAATTCTATGCACTCGATTGAATTGCCAAACTGACAATTCTCTTTCAAATATAACACTTCCATGATGATGATAAAACATAGTAAACTGCAGCCTGAAGAAATCGAATACTATTGTTGGTCAACAAATAGAAATCTTGAATTCTGATCGTCTACTCAAAAAAAGCGTCCATGAACCGCCATTTTCTCTCTACTGACATTTCTTTCCCAAATATAACACTTCCATGATGATTATAGAACGTAGTAACCTACAGCCTAAAGAGAATCGAATACTATTGTTGGCCAACAAAAAGAAATCCTGCATTTTGATCGGCTCCTCAAAAATAGCGTCCCAGAACCGCCATTTTCCCTCTACTATATAATATATAATATAACACTTCCATGATGATTAAAGAACGTAGTAAGCTGCAGCCTGAAGAAATCGAATACTATTGTTAGTCAACAAAAGAAATCCTGCATTTCGATCGGCTCCTCAAAAAAAGCGTCCCTGAACCGCCATTTTCTCTCTACTTTGTTTGCAATATCTTGATGTTGTACACTAATGTGTATTTCGTCGTCTGGTACTAGTTTTAAAGAAAAATATAGGTGATAGAAATGGAATTTTATGTACTCGATTGAATTGCCAAACTGACATTTCTCTTCCAAATATAACACTTCCATGATGATGATAAAACATAGTAATCTGCAGCCTGAAGAAATCGAATACTATTGTTGGTCAACAACAAGAAATCCTGCATTCTAATCGTCTACTGAAATAAAGCGTCCATTATCCGCCATTTTCTCTCTACTTTAATAGTTTACGAGATTTTATATCTCGCCAGTGACCAACATTCAGGTTTGTGTGCAATTCAATGCATTCGCCAGTGACCACATTCGTACTTCAAAAGAAAAATATTTCCGTCTCTTTCCAAACAAACTTATTATTGAACCAGCAATTAATGGCTATAATTCTAAATTGCGTACATTTTTCTTTACAGCAGCGACAATAACGGAATGCATAAATTAAAACATCCTTCTGCAGAAGTGATTTTGAGTGTATCGCTTTGAGGATAGCACACGCCCTAGTTTGTATTATACAGATATACTGTCTTAAGTGCAACCAACCTTTTAAGTGTACAAGCTATTCCATGGTTTATTGCTCGATCTGTTTGAACTCCACTAGTTCGTAGCATATAATATCAAATAGAAATGAAAAGCATTAATGGTCATTTGGATGCGACAGGAACTGCCGAGCCGTCTTTCTTTAAAAACTTGCCTTCCAAGTAGTGCAAACTTTGACTAGGTAGCCTATATAGATCTTGATGTTGTACTCTAATGTGTACTTCATCGACTGGTACTAGTTTTGAAAAAAATGAGAAGTGATAGAAACGCAATTCTATGCACTCGATTGAATTGCCAAACTGACAATTCTCTTTCAAATATAACACTTCCATGATGATGATAAAACATAGTAAACTGCAGCCTGAAGAAATCGAATACTATTGTTGGTCAACAAATAGAAATCTTGAATTCTGATCGTCTACTCAAAAAAAAGCGTCCATGAACCGCCATTTTCTCTCTACTGACATTTCTTTCCCAAATATAACACTTCCATGATGATTATAGAACGTAGTAACCTACAGCCTAAAGAGAATCGAATACTATTGTTGGCCAACAAAAAGAAATCCTGCATTTTGATCGGCTCCTCAAAAATAGCGTCCCAGAACCGCCATTTTCCCTCTACTATATAATATATAATATAACACTTCCATGATGATTAAAGAACGTAGTAAGCTGCAGCCTGAAGAAATCGAATACTATTGTTAGTCAACAAAAGAAATCCTGCATTTCGATCGGCTCCTCAAAAAAAGCGTCCCTGAACCGCCATTTTCTCTCTACTTTGTTTGCAATATCTTGATGTTGTACACTAATGTGTATTTCGTCGTCTGGTACTAGTTTTAAAGAAAAATATAGGTGATAGAAATGGAATTTTATGTACTCGATTGAATTGCCAAACTGACATTTCTCTTCCAAATATAACACTTCCATGATGATGATAAAACATAGTAATCTGCAGCCTGAAGAAATCGAATACTATTGTTGGTCAACAACAAGAAATCCTGCATTCTAATCGTCTACTGAAATAAAGCGTCCATTATCCGCCATTTTCTCTCTACTTTAATAGTTTACGAGATTTTATATCTCGCCAGTGACCAACATTCAGGTTTGTGTGCAATTCAATGCATTCGCCAGTGACCACATTCGTACTTCAAAAGAAAAATATTTCCGTCTATTTCCAAACAAACTTATTATTGAACCAGCAATTAATGGCTATAATTCTAAATTGCGTACATTTTTCTTTACAGCAGCGACAATAACGGAATGCATAAATTAAAACATCCTTCTGCAGAAGTGATTTTGAGTGTATCGCTTTGAGGATAGCACACGCCCTAGTTTGTATTATACAGATATACTGTCTTAAGTGCAACCAACCTTTTAAGTGTACAAGCTATTCCATGGTTTATTGCTCGATCTGTTTGAACTCCACTAGTTCGTAGCATATAATATCAAATAGAAATGAAAAGCATTAATGGTCATTTGGATGCGACAGGAACTGCCGAGCCGTCTTTCTTTAAAAACTTGCCTTCCAAGTAGTGCAAACTTTGACTAGGTAGCCTATATAGATCTTGATGTTGTACTCTAATGTGTACTTCGTCGACTGGTACTAGTTTTGAAAAAAATGAGAACTGATAGAAACGCAATTCTATGCACTCGATTGAATTGCCAAACTGACAATTCTCTTTCAAATATAACACTTCCATGATGATGATAAAACATAGTAAACTGCAGCCTGAAGAAATCGAATACTATTGTTGGTCAACAAATAGAAATCTTGAATTCTGATCGTCTACTCAAAAAAAGCGTCCATGAACCGCCATTTTCTCTCTACTGACATTTCTTTCCCAAATATAACACTTCCATGATGATTATAGAACGTAGTAACCTACAGCCTAAAGAGAATCGAATACTATTGTTGGCCAACAAAAAGAAATCCTGCATTTTGATCGGCTCCTCAAAAATAGCGTCCAAGAACCGCCATTTTCCCTCTACATGGTTTATTGCTCGATCTATTTGAACTCCACTAGTTCGTAGCATATATTATCAAATAGAAATGAAAAGCATTAATGATCATTTGGATGCGACAGGAACTGCAAAGCCGTCTTTCTTTTAAAAACTTGCCTTCCAAGTAGAGCAAACTTTGACTAGATAGCGTATATAGATCTTGATTTTGTACACTAATGTGTACTTCGTCGAGTGGTACTAGTTTTGAAGAAAATGATAACTGATAGAAACGCAATTCTATGCACTCGATTGAATTGCCAAACTGACATTTCTCTTCCAAATATATCACTTCCATGATGATGATAAAACATAGTAATCTGCAGCCTGAAGAAATCGAATACTATTGTTGGTCAACAACAAGAAATCCTGCCTTCTGATCGTCTACTCAAATGAAGCGTCTATGATCCGCCATTTTCTCTCTACATTAATGGTTTACGAGATTTTATATCTCGCCAGTGACCAACATTCAGGTTTGTGTGCAATTCAATGCATTCGCCAGTGACCACATTCGTACTTCAAAAGAAAAATATTTCCGTCTCTTTCCAAACAAACTTATTATTGAACCAGCAATTAATGGCTATAATTCTAAATTGCGTACATTTTTCTTTACAGCAGCGACAATAACGGAATGCATAAATTAAAACATCCTTCTGCAGAAGTGATTTTGAGTGTATCGCTTTGAGGATAGCACACGCCCTAGTTTGTATTATACAGATATACTGTCTTAAGTGCAACCAACCTTTTAAGTGTACAAGCTATTCCATGGTTTATTGCTCGATCTGTTTGAACTCCACTAGTTCGTAGCATATAATATCAAATAGAAATGAAAAGCATTAATGGTCATTTGGATGCGACAGGAACTGCCGAGCCGTCTTTCTTTAAAAACTTGCCTTCCAAGTAGTGCAAACTTTGACTAGGTAGCCTATATAGATCTTGATGTTGTACTCTAATGTGTACTTCGTCGACTGGTACTAGTTTTGAAAAAAATGAGAACTGATAGAAACGCAATTCTATGCACTCGATTGAATTGCCAAACTGACAATTCTCTTTCAAATATAACACTTCCATGATGATGATAAAACATAGTAAACTGCAGCCTGAAGAAATCGAATACTATTGTTGGTCAACAAATAGAAATCTTGAATTCTGATCGTCTACTCAAAAAAAGCGTCCATGAACCGCCATTTTCTCTCTACTGACATTTCTTTCCCAAATATAACACTTCCATGATGATTATAGAACGTAGTAACCTACAGCCTAAAGAGAATCGAATACTATTGTTGGCCAACAAAAAGAAATCCTGCATTTTGATCGGCTCCTCAAAAATAGCGTCCCAGAACCGCCATTTTCCCTCTACTTTCCATCACCCATATGGTTCTTCAAAAGTACTACCAGGCGACAAAATACTCATTAGGGTACAACAAGAAGTAGAGGGAAAATGGCGGTTCTGGGCCGCTTATTTTGAGGAGCCGATCTGAATGCTGCATTTTTTTTTTTTTGACCAAGAGTTGTGTTCGATTTTTTCAGGATGCAGGTTACTACGTTCTATCATCATCGTGGAAGTGTTAGAGAATTGTACGCTATATCGAATTAAAGCCTTGAATTGTTAGCTCAACAATAAGTTAGGTTGGAATGGACGGAAATATTTTTCCCTTGAAGTACGAAGTAGTAGAATGAAAATGGCGGTTCTGGGACGCTATTTTTGAGGAGCCGATCAAAATGCAGAATTTCTTTTTGTTGGCCAACAGTAGTATTCGATTCTCTTTAGGCTGTAGGTTACTACGTTCTATAATCATCATGGAAGTGTTATATTTGGGAAAGAAATGTCAGTAGAGAGAAAATGGCGGTTCATGGACGCTTTTTTTGAGTAGACGATCAGAATTCACGATTTCTATTTGTTGACCAACAATAGTATTCGATTTCTTCAGGCTGCAGTTTACTATGTTTTATCATCATCATGGAAGTGTTATATTTGAAAGAGAATTGTCAGTTTGGCAATTCAATCGAGTGCATAGAATTGCGTTTCTATCAGTTATCATTTTTTTCAAAACTAGTACAAGTCGACGAAGTACACATTAGAGCACAACATCAAGATCTATATAGGCTACCTAGTCAAAGTTTGCACTACTTGGAAGGTAAGTTTTTAAAAGAAAGACGGCTCTGCAGTTCCTGTCGCATCCAAATGACCATTAATGCTTTTCATTTCTATTTGATATTATATGCTACGAACTAGTGGAGTTCCACTAACTGACATTCCTCTTCCAAATTTAACACTTCCATGATGATCATAAAACATAGTAATCTGCAGCCTGATGAAATCGAATACTATTGTTGGTCAACAACTAGAAATCCTGCATACTGATCGTCTACTCAAATAAAGCGTCCATGATCCGCCATTTTCTCTCTACATTCCTGGTTTTCGAGATTTTACATCACACCAGTGACCAACATTCAGGTATGTGTGCCCCTCAATGCATTCGCCAGTGATCAGCTTCGTACTTCAAGGGAAAAATATTTCCATACATTCCAACCTAACTTATTGTTGAGCCAGCAATTCCTGGCTTTAATTCGATATTGCGTACATTTCTCTAACAATTCCACGATGATGAAATAACGTAATAACCTGCATCTTAAAAAAATCGAACACTACTGTTGGTCAACAAAAAGAAAACCAGCATTCTCATCAGCTCTTCAAAATAAGCGTCCCAGAACCGCTATTTTCCCTCTACATTCCTGGTTACGGGATTTTACATCACGCCAGTGACCAACATTCAGGTATGTGTGCAACTCTATGCATTCGCCAGTGACCAGCTTCGTACTTAAAGGGAAAAATATTTCCGTCCATTCCAACCTAACTTATTGTTGAGCCAGCATTCATGGCTTTAATTCGATATTGCGTACATTTCTTTAACACTTCCATGATGATGATAGAACGTAGTAACCTGCATCCTGAAAAAATCGAACACTACTGTTGGTCAACAAAAAGAAATCCACCATTCTGATCAGCTCCTCAAAATAGGCGTCCCAGAACCGCCATTTTCCCTCTACATCATGTTGTACGCTAATGAGTATTTCGTCGCCTGGTAGTACTTTTGAATAAGCATAAGGGTGATGGGTATACAATTATATGCCCTCGATTGAATTGACAAACTGACATTTGTCATCCAAATTTAACACTTCCATGATGATTATAGAACGTAATAACAAGTAGTCTGAAAAAATCGAACACTACAGTTGGTCAACAAAAAGAAATCCACCAATCTGATCATCTTCTCCAAATAAGCGCCCCCAGAACCGCCATTTTCCCTTTACTACATCTTGTACGCTAATGAGTATTTCGTCGGCTGGTATTGCTTTTGAAGAAGCATATGGGTGATAGGCATACAATTATATGCCCCCGATTGAATTGTCAAACTGACATTTCTCTTCCAAATCTAACACTTCCATGATGATTATCGAACGTAGTAACCTGCATCCTCAAAAAAATCGAACACTTCTGTTGGTCTAGAAAAGGAAATCCAGCATTCTGATCAGCTGCTAAAAATAGGCGTCTCAAAACCGCTATTATCCCTCTACATTCCTGGTTCACGAGATTGTACAACACGCCAGTGACCAACATTCAGGTATGTGTGCAATTCAATGTATTCGCCAGTGACCAGCTTTGTAGTTCTAGGGAAAAAAATTTCCGTCCATTCCAACCTAACTTATTGTTGAGCCAGCATTCATGGCTTTAATTCGATATTGCGTACATTTCTCTAACACTTCCATGATGATGATAGAACTAGTAACATGCATCCTGAAAAAAATCGAATACTATTGTTGGTCAACAAATAGAAATCCTGTATTCTGATCGTCTACTCAAAAAAAGCGTCCATGAACCGCCATTTTCTCTCTACTGACATTTCTTTTCCAAATATAACACTTCTATGATGATTATAGAACGTAGTAACCTACAGCCTGAAGTGAATCGAATACTTTTGTTGGCCAACAAAAACAAATCCTGCATTTTGATCGGCTCCTCAAAAAAAGCGTCCCAGAACCGCCATTTTCCATCTACTAATGTGTATTTCGTCGCCTGGTAGTACTTTTGAAGAAGATAATGGCTGATAGAAACGCAATTCTATGCACTCGATTGAATTGTCAAACTGACATTTCTCTTCCAAATATAACACTTCCAAGACGATGATAAAACGTAGTAACCTGCAGCTTGAAGAAATCAAATACTATTGTTAGTCAACAAAAGAAATCCTGCATTTCGATCGGCTCCTCAAAAAAAGCGTCCCTGAACCGCCATTTTCTCTCTACTTTGTTTGCAATATCTTGATGTTGTACACTAATGTGTATTTCGTCGTCTGGTACTAGTTTTGAAGAAAAATATAGGTGATAGAAATGGAATTTTATGTACTCGATTGAATTGCCAAACTGACATTTCTCTTCCAAATATAACACTTCCATGATGATTATAGAACGTAATAACCTGCATCCTGAAAAAATGGAACACTACTGTTGGTCAACCAAAAGAAATCCAGCATTCTGATCAGCTCTTGAAATAAAGAGCCCCAGAAACGCCATTTTCTCTCTACATTAATGGTTTACGAGATTTTTTATCTCGCCAGTGACCAACATTCAGGTTTGTGTGCAATTCAATGCATTCGCCAGAGACCACATTCGTACTTCAAAAGAAAAATATTTCCGTCTCTTTCCAAACAAACTTATTATTGAACCAGCAATTGATGGCAATAATTCTAAATTGCGTACATTTTTCATTACAGCAGCGATAATAACGGAATGCATAAATTAAATCATCCTTCTGCAGAAGTGATTTTGAGGGCATCGCTTTGAGGATAGCACATGCCCTAGTTTGTAATATACAGATAGACTGTCTTAAGCGCAACCAGCCTTTTAAGTGTACAAGCTATTCCATGGTTTATTGCTCGATCTATTTGAACTCCACTAGTTCGTAGCATATATTATCAAATAGAAATGAAAAGCATTAATGATCATTTGGATGCGACAGGAACTGCAAAGCCGTCTTTCTTTTAAAAACTTGCCTTCCAAGTAGAGCAAACTTTGACTAGATAGCGTATATAGATCTTGATTTTGTACACTAATGTGTACTTCGTCGAGTGGTACTAGTTTTGAAGAAAATGATAACTGATAGAAACGCAATTCTATGCACTCGATTGAATTGCCAAACTGACATTTCTCTTCCAAATATAACACTTCCATGATGATGATAAAACATAGTAATCTGCAGCCTGAAGAAATCGAATACTATTGTTGGTCAACAACAAGAAATCCTGCCTTCTGATCGTCTACTCAAATGAAGCGTCTATGATCCGCCATTTTCTCTCTACATTAATGGTTTACGAGATTTTATATCTCGCCAGTGACCAACATTCAGGTTTGTGTGCAATTCAATGCATTCGCCAGTGACCACATTCGTACTTCAAAAGAAAAATATTTCCGTCTCTTTCCAAACAAACTTATTATTGAACCAGCAATTAATGGCTATAATTCTAAATTGCGTACATTTTTCTTTACAGCAGCGACAATAACGGAATGCATAAATTAAAACATCCTTCTGCAGAAGTGATTTTGAGTGTATCGCTTTGAGGATAGCACACGCCCTAGTTTGTATTATACAGATATACTGTCTTAAGTGCAACCAACCTTTTAAGTGTACAAGCTATTCCATGGTTTATTGCTCGATCTGTTTGAACTCCACTAGTTCGTAGCATATAATATCAAATAGAAATGAAAAGCATTAATGGTCATTTGGATGCGACAGGAACTGCCGAGCCGTCTTTCTTTAAAAACTTGCCTTCCAAGTAGTGCAAACTTTGACTAGGTAGCCTATATAGATCTTGATGTTGTACTCTAATGTGTACTTCGTCGACTGGTACTAGTTTTGAAAAAAATGAGAACTGATAGAAACGCAATTCTATGCACTCGATTGAATTGCCAAACTGACAATTCTCTTTCAAATATAACACTTCCATGATGATGATAAAACATAGTAAACTGCAGCCTGAAGAAATCGAATACTATTGTTGGTCAACAAATAGAAATCTTGAATTCTGATCGTCTACTCAAAAAAAGCGTCCATGAACCGCCATTTTCTCTCTACTGACATTTCTTTCCCAAATATAACACTTCCATGATGATTATAGAACGTAGTAACCTACAGCCTAAAGAGAATCGAATACTATTGTTGGCCAACAAAAAGAAATCCTGCATTTTGATCGGCTCCTCAAAAATAGCGTCCCAGAACCGCTATTTTCCCTCTACAGTGACCAGCTTCGTACTTAAAGGGAAAAATATTTCCGTCCATTCCAACCTAACTTATTGTTGAGCCAGCATTCATGGCTTTAATTCGATATTGCGTACATTTCTTTAACACTTCCATGATGATGATAGAACGTAGTAACCTGCATCCTGAAAAAATCGAACACTACTGTTGGTCAACAAAAAGAAATCCACCATTCTGATCAGCTCCTCAAAATAGGCGTCCCAGAACCGCCATTTTCCCTCTACATCATGTTGTACGCTAATGAGTATTTCGTCGCCTGGTAGTACTTTTGAATAAGCATAAGGGTGATGGGTATACAATTATATGCCCTCGATTGAATTGACAAACTGACATTTGTCATCCAAATTTAACACTTCCATGATGATTATAGAACGTAATAACAAGTAGTCTGAAAAAATCGAACACTACAGTTGGTCAACAAAAAGAAATCCACCAATCTGATCATCTTCTCCAAATAAGCGCCCCCAGAACCGCCATTTTCCCTTTACTACATCTTGTACGCTAATGAGTATTTCGTCGGCTGGTATTGCTTTTGAAGAAGCATATGGGTGATAGGCATACAATTATATGCCCCCGATTGAATTGTCAAACTGACATTTCTCTTCCAAATCTAACACTTCCATGATGATTATCGAACGTAGTAACCTGCATCCTCAAAAAAATCGAACACTTCTGTTGGTCTAGAAAAGGAAATCCAGCATTCTGATCAGCTGCTAAAAATAGGCGTCTCAAAACCGCTATTATCCCTCTACATTCCTGGTTCACGAGATTGTACAACACGCCAGTGACCAACATTCAGGTATGTGTGCAATTCAATGTATTCGCCAGTGACCAGCTTTGTAGTTCTAGGGAAAAAAATTTCCGTCCATTCCAACCTAACTTATTGTTGAGCCAGCATTCATGGCTTTAATTCGATATTGCGTACATTTCTCTAACACTTCCATGATGATGATAGAACTAGTAACATGCATCCTGAAAAAAATCGAATACTATTGTTGGTCAACAAATAGAAATCCTGTATTCTGATCGTCTACTCAAAAAAAGCGTCCATGAACCGCCATTTTCTCTCTACTGACATTTCTTTTCCAAATATAACACTTCTATGATGATTATAGAACGTAGTAACCTACAGCCTGAAGTGAATCGAATACTTTTGTTGGCCAACAAAAACAAATCCTGCATTTTGATCGGCTCCTCAAAAAAAGCGTCCCAGAACCGCCATTTTCCATCTACTAATGTGTATTTCGTCGCCTGGTAGTACTTTTGAAGAAGATAATGGCTGATAGAAACGCAATTCTATGCACTCGATTGAATTGTCAAACTGACATTTCTCTTCCAAATATAACACTTCCAAGACGATGATAAAACGTAGTAACCTGCAGCTTGAAGAAATCAAATACTATTGTTAGTCAACAAAAGAAATCCTGCATTTCGATCGGCTCCTCAAAAAAAGCGTCCCTGAACCGCCATTTTCTCTCTACTTTGTTTGCAATATCTTGATGTTGTACACTAATGTGTATTTCGTCGTCTGGTACTAGTTTTGAAGAAAAATATAGGTGATAGAAATGGAATTTTATGTACTCGATTGAATTGCCAAACTGACATTTCTCTTCCAAATATAACACTTCCATGATGATTATAGAACGTAATAACCTGCATCCTGAAAAAATGGAACACTACTGTTGGTCAACCAAAAGAAATCCAGCATTCTGATCAGCTCTTGAAATAAAGAGCCCCAGAAACGCCATTTTCTCTCTACATTAATGGTTTACGAGATTTTTTATCTCGCCAGTGACCAACATTCAGGTTTGTGTGCAATTCAATGCATTCGCCAGAGACCACATTCGTACTTCAAAAGAAAAATATTTCCGTCTCTTTCCAAACAAACTTATTATTGAACCAGCAATTGATGGCAATAATTCTAAATTGCGTACATTTTTCATTACAGCAGCGATAATAACGGAATGCATAAATTAAATCATCCTTCTGCAGAAGTGATTTTGAGGGCATCGCTTTGAGGATAGCACATGCCCTAGTTTGTAATATACAGATAGACTGTCTTAAGCGCAACCAGCCTTTTAAGTGTACAAGCTATTCCATGGTTTATTGCTCGATCTATTTGAACTCCACTAGTTCGTAGCATATATTATCAAATAGAAATGAAAAGCATTAATGATCATTTGGATGCGACAGGAACTGCAAAGCCGTCTTTCTTTTAAAAACTTGCCTTCCAAGTAGAGCAAACTTTGACTAGATAGCGTATATAGATCTTGATTTTGTACACTAATGTGTACTTCGTCGAGTGGTACTAGTTTTGAAGAAAATGATAACTGATAGAAACGCAATTCTATGCACTCGATTGAATTGCCAAACTGACATTTCTCTTCCAAATATAACACTTCCATGATGATGATAAAACATAGTAATCTGCAGCCTGAAGAAATCGAATACTATTGTTGGTCAACAACAAGAAATCCTGCCTTCTGATCGTCTACTCAAATGAAGCGTCTATGATCCGCCATTTTCTCTCTACATTAATGGTTTACGAGATTTTATATCTCGCCAGTGACCAACATTCAGGTTTGTGTGCAATTCAATGCATTCGCCAGTGACCACATTCGTACTTCAAAAGAAAAATATTTCCGTCTCTTTCCAAACAAACTTATTATTGAACCAGCAATTAATGGCTATAATTCTAAATTGCGTACATTTTTCTTTACAGCAGCGACAATAACGGAATGCATAAATTAAAACATCCTTCTGCAGAAGTGATTTTGAGTGTATCGCTTTGAGGATAGCACACGCCCTAGTTTGTATTATACAGATATACTGTCTTAAGTGCAACCAACCTTTTAAGTGTACAAGCTATTCCATGGTTTATTGCTCGATCTGTTTGAACTCCACTAGTTCGTAGCATATAATATCAAATAGAAATGAAAAGCATTAATGGTCATTTGGATGCGACAGGAACTGCCGAGCCGTCTTTCTTTAAAAACTTGCCTTCCAAGTAGTGCAAACTTTGACTAGGTAGCCTATATAGATCTTGATGTTGTACTCTAATGTGTACTTCGTCGACTGGTACTAGTTTTGAAAAAAATGAGAACTGATAGAAACGCAATTCTATGCACTCGATTGAATTGCCAAACTGACAATTCTCTTTCAAATATAACACTTCCATGATGATGATAAAACATAGTAAACTGCAGCCTGAAGAAATCGAATACTATTGTTGGTCAACAAATAGAAATCTTGAATTCTGATCGTCTACTCAAAAAAAGCGTCCATGAACCGCCATTTTCTCTCTACTGACATTTCTTTCCCAAATATAACACTTCCATGATGATTATAGAACGTAGTAACCTACAGCCTAAAGAGAATCGAATACTATTGTTGGCCAACAAAAAGAAATCCTGCATTTTGATCGGCTCCTCAAAAATAGCGTCCCAGAACCGCCATTTTCCCTCTACTATATAATATATAATATAACACTTCCATGATGATTAAAGAACGTAGTAAGCTGCAGCCTGAAGAAATCGAATACTATTGTTAGTCAACAAAAGAAATCCTGCATTTCGATCGGCTCCTCAAAAAAAGCGTCCCTGAACCGCCATTTTCTCTCTACTTTGTTTGCAATATCTTGATGTTGTACACTAATGTGTATTTCGTCGTCTGGTACTAGTTTTAAAGAAAAATATAGGTGATAGAAATGGAATTTTATGTACTCGATTGAATTGCCAAACTGACATTTCTCTTCCAAATATAACACTTCCATGATGATGATAAAACATAGTAATCTGCAGCCTGAAGAAATCGAATACTATTGTTGGTCAACAACAAGAAATCCTGCATTCTAATCGTCTACTGAAATAAAGCGTCCATTATCCGCCATTTTCTCTCTACTTTAATAGTTTACGAGATTTTATATCTCGCCAGTGACCAACATTCAGGTTTGTGTGCAATTCAATGCATTCGCCAGTGACCACATTCGTACTTCAAAAGAAAAATATTTCCGTCTCTTTCCAAACAAACTTATTATTGAACCAGCAATTAATGGCTATAATTCTAAATTGCGTACATTTTTCTTTACAGCAGCGACAATAACGGAATGCATAAATTAAAACATCCTTCTGCAGAAGTGATTTTGAGTGTATCGCTTTGAGGATAGCACACGCCCTAGTTTGTATTATACAGATATACTGTCTTAAGTGCAACCAACCTTTTAAGTGTACAAGCTATTCCATGGTTTATTGCTCGATCTGTTTGAACTCCACTAGTTCGTAGCATATAATATCAAACAGAAATGAAAAGCATTAATGGTCATTTGGATGCGACAGGAACTGCCGAGCCGTCTTTCTTTAAAAACTTGCCTTCCAAGTAGTGCAAACTTTGACTAGGTAGCCTATATAGATCTTGATGTTGTACTCTAATGTGTACTTCGTCGACTGGTACTAGTTTTGAAAAAAATGAGAACTGATAGAAACGCAATTCTATGCACTCGATTGAATTGCCAAACTGACAATTCTCTTTCAAATATAACACTTCCATGATGATGATAAAACATAGTAAACTGCAGCCTGAAGAAATCGAATACTATTGTTGGTCAACAAATAGAAATCTTGAATTCTGATCGTCTACTCAAAAAAAGCGTCCATGAACCGCCATTTTCTCTCTACTGACATTTCTTTCCCAAATATAACACTTCCATGATGATTATAGAACGTAGTAACCTACAGCCTAAAGAGAATCGAATACTATTGTTGGCCAACAAAAAGAAATCCTGCATTTTGATCGGCTCCTCAAAAATAGCGTCCCAGAACCGCCATTTTCCCTCTAATGGAAGTGTTATATTTGAAAGAGAATTGTCAGTTTGGCAATTCAATCGAGTGCATAGAATTGCGTTTCTATCAGTTATCATTTTTTTCAAAACTAGTACCAGTCGACGAAGTACACATTAGAGCACAACATCAAGATCTATATAGGCTACCTAGTCAAAGTTTGCACTACTTGGAAGGTAAGTTTTTAAAAGAAAGACGGCTCTGCAGTTCCTGTCGCATCCAAATGACCATTAATGCTTTTCATTTCTATTTGATATTATATGCTACGTAGTAGAGGGAAAATGGCGGTTCTGGGACGCTTTTTTTGAGGAGCCGATCAAAATGCAGGATTTCTTTTTGTTGGCCAACAATAGTATTCGATTCTCTTCAGGCTGTAGGTTACTCAGTTCTATAATCATCATAGAAGTGTTATATTTGGAAAAGAAATGTCAGTAGAGAGAAAATGGCGGTTCATGGACGCTTTTTTTGAGTAGACGATCAGAATACAGGATTTCTATTTGTTGACCAACAATAGTATTCGATTTTTTTCAGGATGCATGTTACTAGTTGTATCATCATCATTGAAGTGTTAGAGAAATGTACGCAATATCGAATTAAAGCCATGAATGCTGGCTCAACAATAAGTTAGGTTGGAATGGACGGAAATTTTTTTCCCTTGAACTACAAAGCTGGTCACTGGCGAATACATTGAATTGCACACATACCTGAATGTTGGTCACTGGCGTGTTGTACAATCTCGTGAACCAGGAATGTAGAGGGATAATAGCGGTTTTGAGACGCCTATTTTTAGCAGCTGATCAGAATGCTGGATTTCTTTTTCTAGACCAACAGAAGTGTTCGATTTTTTTCAGGATGCAGGTTACTACGTTCTATAATCATCATGGAAGTGTTAGATTTGGAAGAGAAATGTCAGTTTGACAATTAAATCGGAGGCATATAATTGTATGCCTATCACCCATATGCTTCTTCAAAAGCAATACCAGTCGACGAAATACTCATTAGCGTACAAGATGTAGTAAAGGGAAAATGGCGGTTCTGGGGCGCTTATTTTGAGAAGATGATCAGATTGGTGGATTTCTTTTTGTTGACCAACTGTAGTGTTCGATTTTTTCAGACTACTTGTTATTACGTTCTATAATCATCATGGAAGTGTTAAATTTGGATGACAAATGTCAGTTTGTCAATTCAATCGGGGGCATATAATTGTATACCCATCACCCTTATGCTTATTCAAAAGTACTACCAGGCGACGAAATACTCATTAGCGTACAACATGATGTAGAGGGAAAATGGCGGTTCTGGGACGCCTATTTTGAGGAGCTGATGAGAATGCTGGTTTTCTTTTTGTTGACCAACAGTAGTGTTCGATTTTTTTAAGATGCAGGTTATTACGTTATTTCATCATCGTGGAATTGTTAGAGAAATGTACGCAATATCGAATTAAAGCCAGGAATTGCTGGCTCAACAATAAGTTAGGTTGGAATGGATGGAAATATTTTTCCCTTGAAGTACGAAGCTGATCACTGGCGAATGCATTGAGGGGCACACATACCTGAATGTTGGTCACTAGTGTGAAGTAAAATCTCGAAAACCAGGAATGTAGAGAGAAAATGGCGGATCATGGACGCTTTATTTGAGTAGACGATCAGAATGCAGGATTTCTTGTTGTTGACCAACAATAGTATTCGATTTCTTCAGGCTGCAGATTACTATGTTTTATGATCATCATGGAAGTGTTAAATTTGGAAGAGGAATGTCAGTTTGACAATTCAATCGGGGGCATATAATTGTATACACATCACCCATATGGTTCTTCAAAAGTACTACCAGGCGACAAAATACTCATTAGGGTACAACAAGAAGTAGAGGGAAAATGGCGGTTCTGGGCCGCTTATTTTGAGGAGCCGATCTGAATGCTGCATTTTTTTTTTTTTGACCAAGAGTTGTGTTCGATTTTTTCAGGATGCAGGTTACTACGTTCTATCATCATCGTGGAAGTGTTAGAGAATTGTACGCTATATCGAATTAAAGCCTTGAATTGTTAGCTCAACAATAAGTTAGGTTGGAATGGACGGAAATATTTTTCCCTTGAAGTACGAAGTAGTAGAATGAAAATGGCGGTTCTGGGACGCTATTTTTGAGGAGCCGATCAAAATGCAGAATTTCTTTTTGTTGGCCAACAGTAGTATTCGATTCTCTTTAGGCTGTAGGTTACTACGTTCTATAATCATCATGGAAGTGTTATATTTGGGAAAGAAATGTCAGTAGAGAGAAAATGGCGGTTCATGGACGCTTTTTTTGAGTAGACGATCAGAATTCACGATTTCTATTTGTTGACCAACAATAGTATTCGATTTCTTCAGGCTGCAGTTTACTATGTTTTATCATCATCATGGAAGTGTTATATTTGAAAGAGAATTGTCAGTTTGGCAATTCAATCGAGTGCATAGAATTGCGTTTCTATCAGTTATCATTTTTTTCAAAACTAGTACCAGTCGACGAAGTACACATTAGAGCACAACATCAAGATCTATATAGGCTACCTAGTCAAAGTTTGCACTACTTGGAAGGTAAGTTTTTAAAAGAAAGACGGCTCTGCAGTTCCTGTCGCATCCAAATGACCATTAATGCTTTTCATTTCTATTTGATATTATATGCTACGAACTAGTGGAGTTCCACTAACTGACATTCCTCTTCCAAATTTAACACTTCCATGATGATCATAAAACATAGTAATCTGCAGCCTGATGAAATCGAATACTATTGTTGGTCAACAACTAGAAATCCTGCATACTGATCGTCTACTCAAATAAAGCGTCCATGATCCGCCATTTTCTCTCTACATTCCTGGTTTTCGAGATTTTACATCACACCAGTGACCAACATTCAGGTATGTGTGCCCCTCAATGCATTCGCCAGTGATCAGCTTCGTACTTCAAGGGAAAAATATTTCCATACATTCCAACCTAACTTATTGTTGAGCCAGCAATTCCTGGCTTTAATTCGATATTGCGTACATTTCTCTAACAATTCCACGATGATGAAATAACGTAATAACCTGCATCTTAAAAAAATCGAACACTACTGTTGGTCAACAAAAAGAAAACCAGCATTCTCATCAGCTCTTCAAAATAAGCGTCCCAGAACCGCTATTTTCCCTCTACATTCCTGGTTACGGGATTTTACATCACGCCAGTGACCAACATTCAGGTATGTGTGCAACTCTATGCATTCGCCAGTGACCAGCTTCGTACTTAAAGGGAAAAATATTTCCGTCCATTCCAACCTAACTTATTGTTGAGCCAGCATTCATGGCTTTAATTCGATATTGCGTACATTTCTTTAACACTTCCATGATGATGATAGAACGTAGTAACCTGCATCCTGAAAAAATCGAACACTACTGTTGGTCAACAAAAAGAAATCCACCATTCTGATCAGCTCCTCAAAATAGGCGTCCCAGAACCGCCATTTTCCCTCTACTGACATTTCTTTTCCAAATATAACACTTCTATGATGAACATTCAGGTATGTGTGCAATTCAATGTATTCGCCAGTGACCAGCTTTGTAGTTCTAGGGAAAAAAATTTCCGTCCATTCCAACCTAACTTATTGTTGAGCCAGCATTCATGGCTTTAATTCGATATTGCGTACATTTCTCTAACACTTCCATGATGATGATAGAACTAGTAACATGCATCCTGAAAAAAATCGAATACTATTGTTGGTCAACAAATAGAAATCCTGTATTCTGATCGTCTACTCAAAAAAAGCGTCCATGAACCGCCATTTTCTCTCTACTGACATTTCTTTTCCAAATATAACACTTCTATGATGATTATAGAACGTAGTAACCTACAGCCTGAAGTGAATCGAATACTTTTGTTGGCCAACAAAAACAAATCCTGCATTTTGATCGGCTCCTCAAAAAAAGCGTCCCAGAACCGCCATTTTCCATCTACTAATGTGTATTTCGTCGCCTGGTAGTACTTTTGAAGAAGATAATGGCTGATAGAAACGCAATTCTATGCACTCGATTGAATTGTCAAACTGACATTTCTCTTCCAAATATAACACTTCCAAGACGATGATAAAACGTAGTAACCTGCAGCTTGAAGAAATCAAATACTATTGTTAGTCAACAAAAGAAATCCTGCATTTCGATCGGCTCCTCAAAAAAAGCGTCCCTGAACCGCCATTTTCTCTCTACTTTGTTTGCAATATCTTGATGTTGTACACTAATGTGTATTTCGTCGTCTGGTACTAGTTTTGAAGAAAAATATAGGTGATAGAAATGGAATTTTATGTACTCGATTGAATTGCCAAACTGACATTTCTCTTCCAAATATAACACTTCCATGATGATTATAGAACGTAATAACCTGCATCCTGAAAAAATGGAACACTACTGTTGGTCAACCAAAAGAAATCCAGCATTCTGATCAGCTCTTGAAATAAAGAGCCCCAGAAACGCCATTTTCTCTCTACATTAATGGTTTACGAGATTTTTTATCTCGCCAGTGACCAACATTCAGGTTTGTGTGCAATTCAATGCATTCGCCAGAGACCACATTCGTACTTCAAAAGAAAAATATTTCCGTCTCTTTCCAAACAAACTTATTATTGAACCAGCAATTGATGGCAATAATTCTAAATTGCGTACATTTTTCATTACAGCAGCGATAATAACGGAATGCATAAATTAAATCATCCTTCTGCAGAAGTGATTTTGAGGGCATCGCTTTGAGGATAGCACATGCCCTAGTTTGTAATATACAGATAGACTGTCTTAAGCGCAACCAGCCTTTTAAGTGTACAAGCTATTCCATGGTTTATTGCTCGATCTATTTGAACTCCACTAGTTCGTAGCATATATTATCAAATAGAAATGAAAAGCATTAATGATCATTTGGATGCGACAGGAACTGCAAAGCCGTCTTTCTTTTAAAAACTTGCCTTCCAAGTAGAGCAAACTTTGACTAGATAGCGTATATAGATCTTGATTTTGTACACTAATGTGTACTTCGTCGAGTGGTACTAGTTTTGAAGAAAATGATAACTGATAGAAACGCAATTCTATGCACTCGATTGAATTGCCAAACTGACATTTCTCTTCCAAATATAACACTTCCATGATGATGATAAAACATAGTAATCTGCAGCCTGAAGAAATCGAATACTATTGTTGGTCAACAACAAGAAATCCTGCCTTCTGATCGTCTACTCAAATGAAGCGTCTATGATCCGCCATTTTCTCTCTACATTAATGGTTTACGAGATTTTATATCTCGCCAGTGACCAACATTCAGGTTTGTGTGCAATTCAATGCATTCGCCAGTGACCACATTCGTACTTCAAAAGAAAAATATTTCCGTCTCTTTCCAAACAAACTTATTATTGAACCAGCAATTAATGGCTATAATTCTAAATTGCGTACATTTTTCTTTACAGCAGCGACAATAACGGAATGCATAAATTAAAACATCCTTCTGCAGAAGTGATTTTGAGTGTATCGCTTTGAGGATAGCACACGCCCTAGTTTGTATTATACAGATATACTGTCTTAAGTGCAACCAACCTTTTAAGTGTACAAGCTATTCCATGGTTTATTGCTCGATCTGTTTGAACTCCACTAGTTCGTAGCATATAATATCAAATAGAAATGAAAAGCATTAATGGTCATTTGGATGCGACAGGAACTGCCGAGCCGTCTTTCTTTAAAAACTTGCCTTCCAAGTAGTGCAAACTTTGACTAGGTAGCCTATATAGATCTTGATGTTGTACTCTAATGTGTACTTCGTCGACTGGTACTAGTTTTGAAAAAAATGAGAACTGATAGAAACGCAATTCTATGCACTCGATTGAATTGCCAAACTGACAATTCTCTTTCAAATATAACACTTCCATGATGATGATAAAACATAGTAAACTGCAGCCTGAAGAAATCGAATACTATTGTTGGTCAACAAATAGAAATCTTGAATTCTGATCGTCTACTCAAAAAAAGCGTCCATGAACCGCCATTTTCTCTCTACTGACATTTCTTTCCCAAATATAACACTTCCATGATGATTATAGAACGTAGTAACCTACAGCCTAAAGAGAATCGAATACTATTGTTGGCCAACAAAAAGAAATCCTGCATTTTGATCGGCTCCTCAAAAATAGCGTCCCAGAACCGCTATTTTCCCTCTACAGTGACCAGCTTCGTACTTAAAGGGAAAAATATTTCCGTCCATTCCAACCTAACTTATTGTTGAGCCAGCATTCATGGCTTTAATTCGATATTGCGTACATTTCTTTAACACTTCCATGATGATGATAGAACGTAGTAACCTGCATCCTGAAAAAATCGAACACTACTGTTGGTCAACAAAAAGAAATCCACCATTCTGATCAGCTCCTCAAAATAGGCGTCCCAGAACCGCCATTTTCCCTCTACATCATGTTGTACGCTAATGAGTATTTCGTCGCCTGGTAGTACTTTTGAATAAGCATAAGGGTGATGGGTATACAATTATATGCCCTCGATTGAATTGACAAACTGACATTTGTCATCCAAATTTAACACTTCCATGATGATTATAGAACGTAATAACAAGTAGTCTGAAAAAATCGAACACTACAGTTGGTCTACAAAAAGAAATCCACCAATCTGATCATCTTCTCCAAATAAGCGCCCCCAGAACCGCCATTTTCCCTTTACTACATCTTGTACGCTAATGAGTATTTCGTCGGCTGGTATTGCTTTTGAAGAAGCATATGGGTGATAGGCATACAATTATATGCCCCCGATTGAATTGTCAAACTGACATTTCTCTTCCAAATCTAACACTTCCATGATGATTATCGAACGTAGTAACCTGCATCCTCAAAAAAATCGAACACTTCTGTTGGTCTAGAAAAGGAAATCCAGCATTCTGATCAGCTGCTAAAAATAGGCGTCTCAAAACCGCTATTATCCCTCTACATTCCTGGTTCACGAGATTGTACAACACGCCAGTGACCAACATTCAGGTATGTGTGCAATTCAATGTATTCGCCAGTGACCAGCTTTGTAGTTCTAGGGAAAAAAATTTCCGTCCATTCCAACCTAACTTATTGTTGAGCCAGCATTCATGGCTTTAATTCGATATTGCGTACATTTCTCTAACACTTCCATGATGATGATAGAACTAGTAACATGCATCCTGAAAAAAATCGAATACTATTGTTGGTCAACAAATAGAAATCCTGTATTCTGATCGTCTACTCAAAAAAAGCGTCCATGAACCGCCATTTTCTCTCTACTGACATTTCTTTTCCAAATATAACACTTCTATGATGATTATAGAACGTAGTAACCTACAGCCTGAAGTGAATCGAATACTTTTGTTGGCCAACAAAAACAAATCCTGCATTTTGATCGGCTCCTCAAAAAAAGCGTCCCAGAACCGCCATTTTCCATCTACTAATGTGTATTTCGTCGCCTGGTAGTACTTTTGAAGAAGATAATGGCTGATAGAAACGCAATTCTATGCACTCGATTGAATTGTCAAACTGACATTTCTCTTCCAAATATAACACTTCCAAGACGATGATAAAACGTAGTAACCTGCAGCTTGAAGAAATCAAATACTATTGTTAGTCAACAAAAGAAATCCTGCATTTCGATCGGCTCCTCAAAAAAAGCGTCCCTGAACCGCCATTTTCTCTCTACTTTGTTTGCAATATCTTGATGTTGTACACTAATGTGTATTTCGTCGTCTGGTACTAGTTTTGAAGAAAAATATAGGTGATAGAAATGGAATTTTATGTACTCGATTGAATTGCCAAACTGACATTTCTCTTCCAAATATAACACTTCCATGATGATTATAGAACGTAATAACCTGCATCCTGAAAAAATGGAACACTACTGTTGGTCAACCAAAAGAAATCCAGCATTCTGATCAGCTCTTGAAATAAAGAGCCCCAGAAACGCCATTTTCTCTCTACATTAATGGTTTACGAGATTTTTTATCTCGCCAGTGACCAACATTCAGGTTTGTGTGCAATTCAATGCATTCGCCAGAGACCACATTCGTACTTCAAAAGAAAAATATTTCCGTCTCTTTCCAAACAAACTTATTATTGAACCAGCAATTGATGGCAATAATTCTAAATTGCGTACATTTTTCATTACAGCAGCGATAATAACGGAATGCATAAATTAAATCATCCTTCTGCAGAAGTGATTTTGAGGGCATCGCTTTGAGGATAGCACATGCCCTAGTTTGTAATATACAGATAGACTGTCTTAAGCGCAACCAGCCTTTTAAGTGTACAAGCTATTCCATGGTTTATTGCTCGATCTATTTGAACTCCACTAGTTCGTAGCATATATTATCAAATAGAAATGAAAAGCATTAATGATCATTTGGATGCGACAGGAACTGCAAAGCCGTCTTTCTTTTAAAAACTTGCCTTCCAAGTAGAGCAAACTTTGACTAGATAGCGTATATAGATCTTGATTTTGTACACTAATGTGTACTTCGTCGAGTGGTACTAGTTTTGAAGAAAATGATAACTGATAGAAACGCAATTCTATGCACTCGATTGAATTGCCAAACTGACATTTCTCTTCCAAATATAACACTTCCATGATGATGATAAAACATAGTAATCTGCAGCCTGAAGAAATCGAATACTATTGTTGGTCAACAACAAGAAATCCTGCCTTCTGATCGTCTACTCAAATGAAGCGTCTATGATCCGCCATTTTCTCTCTACATTAATGGTTTACGAGATTTTATATCTCGCCAGTGACCAACATTCAGGTTTGTGTGCAATTCAATGCATTCGCCAGTGACCACATTCGTACTTCAAAAGAAAAATATTTCCGTCTCTTTCCAAACAAACTTATTATTGAACCAGCAATTAATGGCTATAATTCTAAATTGCGTACATTTTTCTTTACAGCAGCGACAATAACGGAATGCATAAATTAAAACATCCTTCTGCAGAAGTGATTTTGAGTGTATCGCTTTGAGGATAGCACACGCCCTAGTTTGTATTATACAGATATACTGTCTTAAGTGCAACCAACCTTTTAAGTGTACAAGCTATTCCATGGTTTATTGCTCGATCTGTTTGAACTCCACTAGTTCGTAGCATATAATATCAAATAGAAATGAAAAGCATTAATGGTCATTTGGATGCGACAGGAACTGCCGAGCCGTCTTTCTTTAAAAACTTGCCTTCCAAGTAGTGCAAACTTTGACTAGGTAGCCTATATAGATCTTGATGTTGTACTCTAATGTGTACTTCGTCGACTGGTACTAGTTTTGAAAAAAATGAGAACTGATAGAAACGCAATTCTATGCACTCGATTGAATTGCCAAACTGACAATTCTCTTTCAAATATAACACTTCCATGATGATGATAAAACATAGTAAACTGCAGCCTGAAGAAATCGAATACTATTGTTGGTCAACAAATAGAAATCTTGAATTCTGATCGTCTACTCAAAAAAAGCGTCCATGAACCGCCATTTTCTCTCTACTGACATTTCTTTCCCAAATATAACACTTCCATGATGATTATAGAACGTAGTAACCTACAGCCTAAAGAGAATCGAATACTATTGTTGGCCAACAAAAAGAAATCCTGCATTTTGATCGGCTCCTCAAAAATAGCGTCCCAGAACCGCTATTTTCCCTCTACAGTGACCAGCTTCGTACTTAAAGGGAAAAATATTTCCGTCCATTCCAACCTAACTTATTGTTGAGCCAGCATTCATGGCTTTAATTCGATATTGCGTACATTTCTTTAACACTTCCATGATGATGATAGAACGTAGTAACCTGCATCCTGAAAAAATCGAACACTACTGTTGGTCAACAAAAAGAAATCCACCATTCTGATCAGCTCCTCAAAATAGGCGTCCCAGAACCGCCATTTTCCCTCTACATCATGTTGTACGCTAATGAGTATTTCGTCGCCTGGTAGTACTTTTGAATAAGCATAAGGGTGATGGGTATACAATTATATGCCCTCGATTGAATTGACAAACTGACATTTGTCATCCAAATTTAACACTTCCATGATGATTATAGAACGTAATAACAAGTAGTCTGAAAAAATCGAACACTACAGTTGGTCAACAAAAAGAAATCCACCAATCTGATCATCTTCTCCAAATAAGCGCCCCCAGAACCGCCATTTTCCCTTTACTACATCTTGTACGCTAATGAGTATTTCGTCGGCTGGTATTGCTTTTGAAGAAGCATATGGGTGATAGGCATACAATTATATGCCCCCGATTGAATTGTCAAACTGACATTTCTCTTCCAAATCTAACACTTCCATGATGATTATCGAACGTAGTAACCTGCATCCTCAAAAAAATCGAACACTTCTGTTGGTCTAGAAAAGGAAATCCAGCATTCTGATCAGCTGCTAAAAATAGGCGTCTCAAAACCGCTATTATCCCTCTACATTCCTGGTTCACGAGATTGTACAACACGCCAGTGACCAACATTCAGGTATGTGTGCAATTCAATGTATTCGCCAGTGACCAGCTTTGTAGTTCTAGGGAAAAAAATTTCCGTCCATTCCAACCTAACTTATTGTTGAGCCAGCATTCATGGCTTTAATTCGATATTGCGTACATTTCTCTAACACTTCCATGATGATGATAGAACTAGTAACATGCATCCTGAAAAAAATCGAATACTATTGTTGGTCAACAAATAGAAATCCTGTATTCTGATCGTCTACTCAAAAAAAGCGTCCATGAACCGCCATTTTCTCTCTACTGACATTTCTTTTCCAAATATAACACTTCTATGATGATTATAGAACGTAGTAACCTACAGCCTGAAGTGAATCGAATACTTTTGTTGGCCAACAAAAACAAATCCTGCATTTTGATCGGCTCCTCAAAAAAAGCGTCCCAGAACCGCCATTTTCCATCTACTAATGTGTATTTCGTCGCCTGGTAGTACTTTTGAAGAAGATAATGGCTGATAGAAACGCAATTCTATGCACTCGATTGAATTGTTAAACTGACATTTCTCTTCCAAATATAACACTTCCAAGACGATGATAAAACGTAGAAACCTGCAGCTTGAAGAAATCAAATACTATTGTTAGTCAACAAAAGAAATCCTGCATTTCGATCGGCTCCTCAAAAAAAGCGTCCCTGAACCGCCATTTTCTCTCTACTTTGTTTGCAATATCTTGATGTTGTACACTAATGTGTATTTCGTCGTCTGGTACTAGTTTTGAAGAAAAATATAGGTGATAGAAATGGAATTTTATGTACTCGATTGAATTGCCAAACTGACATTTCTCTTCCAAATATAACACTTCCATGATGATTATAGAACGTAATAACCTGCATCCTGAAAAAATGGAACACTACTGTTGGTCAACCAAAAGAAATCCAGCATTCTGATCAGCTCTTGAAATAAAGAGCCCCAGAAACGCCATTTTCTCTCTACATTAATGGTTTACGAGATTTTTTATCTCGCCAGTGACCAACATTCAGGTTTGTGTGCAATTCAATGCATTCGCCAGAGACCACATTCGTACTTCAAAAGAAAAATATTTCCGTCTCTTTCCAAACAAACTTATTATTGAACCAGCAATTGATGGCAATAATTCTAAATTGCGTACATTTTTCATTACAGCAGCGATAATAACGGAATGCATAAATTAAATCATCCTTCTGCAGAAGTGATTTTGAGGGCATCGCTTTGAGGATAGCACATGCCCTAGTTTGTAATATACAGATAGACTGTCTTAAGCGCAACCAGCCTTTTAAGTGTACAAGCTATTCCATGGTTTATTGCTCGATCTATTTGAACTCCACTAGTTCGTAGCATATATTATCAAATAGAAATGAAAAGCATTAATGATCATTTGGATGCGACAGGAACTGCAAAGCCGTCTTTCTTTTAAAAACTTGCCTTCCAAGTAGAGCAAACTTTGACTAGATAGCGTATATAGATCTTGATTTTGTACACTAATGTGTACTTCGTCGAGTGGTACTAGTTTTGAAGAAAATGATAACTGATAGAAACGCAATTCTATGCACTCGATTGAATTGCCAAACTGACATTTCTCTTCCAAATATAACACTTCCATGATGATGATAAAACATAGTAATCTGCAGCCTGAAGAAATCGAATACTATTGTTGGTCAACAACAAGAAATCCTGCCTTCTGATCGTCTACTCAAATGAAGCGTCTATGATCCGCCATTTTCTCTCTACATTAATGGTTTACGAGATTTTATATCTCGCCAGTGACCAACATTCAGGTTTGTGTGCAATTCAATGCATTCGCCAGTGACCACATTCGTACTTCAAAAGAAAAATATTTCCGTCTCTTTCCAAACAAACTTATTATTGAACCAGCAATTAATGGCTATAATTCTAAATTGCGTACATTTTTCTTTACAGCAGCGACAATAACGGAATGCATAAATTAAAACATCCTTCTGCAGAAGTGATTTTGAGTGTATCGCTTTGAGGATAGCACACGCCCTAGTTTGTATTATACAGATATACTGTCTTAAGTGCAACCAACCTTTTAAGTGTACAAGCTATTCCATGGTTTATTGCTCGATCTGTTTGAACTCCACTAGTTCGTAGCATATAATATCAAATAGAAATGAAAAGCATTAATGGTCATTTGGATGCGACAGGAACTGCCGAGCCGTCTTTCTTTAAAAACTTGCCTTCCAAGTAGTGCAAACTTTGACTAGGTAGCCTATATAGATCTTGATGTTGTACTCTAATGTGTACTTCGTCGACTGGTACTAGTTTTGAAAAAAATGAGAACTGATAGAAACGCAATTCTATGCACTCGATTGAATTGCCAAACTGACAATTCTCTTTCAAATATAACACTTCCATGATGATGATAAAACATAGTAAACTGCAGCCTGAAGAAATCGAATACTATTGTTGGTCAACAAATAGAAATCTTGAATTCTGATCGTCTACTCAAAAAAAGCGTCCATGAACCGCCATTTTCTCTCTACTGACATTTCTTTCCCAAATATAACACTTCCATGATGATTATAGAACGTAGTAACCTACAGCCTAAAGAGAATCGAATACTATTGTTGGCCAACAAAAAGAAATCCTGCATTTTGATCGGCTCCTCAAAAATAGCGTCCCAGAACCGCCATTTTCCCTCTAATGGAAGTGTTATATTTGAAAGAGAATTGTCAGTTTGGCAATTCAATCGAGTGCATAGAATTGCGTTTCTATCAGTTATCATTTTTTTCAAAACTAGTACCAGTCGACGAAGTACACATTAGAGCACAACATCAAGATCTATATAGGCTACCTAGTCAAAGTTTGCACTACTTGGAAGGTAAGTTTTTAAAAGAAAGACGGCTCTGCAGTTCCTGTCGCATCCAAATGACCATTAATGCTTTTCATTTCTATTTGATATTATATGCTACGTAGTAGAGGGAAAATGGCGGTTCTGGGACGCTTTTTTTGAGGAGCCGATCAAAATGCAGGATTTCTTTTTGTTGGCCAACAATAGTATTCGATTCTCTTCAGGCTGTAGGTTACTCAGTTCTATAATCATCATAGAAGTGTTATATTTGGAAAAGAAATGTCAGTAGAGAGAAAATGGCGGTTCATGGACGCTTTTTTTGAGTAGACGATCAGAATACAGGATTTCTATTTGTTGACCAACAATAGTATTCGATTTTTTTCAGGATGCATGTTACTAGTTCTATCATCATCATTGAAGTGTTAGAGAAATGTACGCAATATCGAATTAAAGCCATGAATGCTGGCTCAACAATAAGTTAGGTTGGAATGGACGGAAATTTTTTTCCCTTGAACTACAAAGCTGGTCACTGGCGAATACATTGAATTGCACACATACCTGAATGTTGGTCACTGGCGTGTTGTACAATCTCGTGAACCAGGAATGTAGAGGGATAATAGCGGTTTTGAGACGCCTATTTTTAGCAGCTGATCAGAATGCTGGATTTCTTTTTCTAGACCAACAGAAGTGTTCGATTTTTTTCAGGATGCAGGTTACTACGTTCTATAATCATCATGGAAGTGTTAGATTTGGAAGAGAAATGTCAGTTTGACAATTAAATCGGAGGCATATAATTGTATGCCTATCACTCATATGCTTCTTCAAAAGCAATACCAGTCGACGAAATACTCATTAGCGTACAAGATGTAGTAAAGGGAAAATGGCGGTTCTGGGGCGCTTATTTTGAGAAGATGATCAGATTGGTGGATTTCTTTTTGTTGACCAACTGTAGTGTTCGATTTTTTCAGACTACTTGTTATTACGTTCTATAATCATCATGGAAGTGTTAAATTTGGATGACAAATGTCAGTTTGTCAATTCAATCGGGGGCATATAATTGTATACCCATCACCCTTATGCTTATTCAAAAGTACTACCAGGCGACGAAATACTCATTAGCGTACAACATGATGTAGAGGGAAAATGGCGGTTCTGGGACGCCTATTTTGAGGAGCTGATGAGAATGCTGGTTTTCTTTTTGTTGACCAACAGTAGTGTTCGATTTTTTTAAGATGCAGGTTATTACGTTATTTCATCATCGTGGAATTGTTAGAGAAATGTACGCAATATCGAATTAAAGCCAGGAATTGCTGGCTCAACAATAAGTTAGGTTGGAATGGATGGAAATATTTTTCCCTTGAAGTACGAAGCTGATCACTGGCGAATGCATTGAGGGGCACACATACCTGAATGTTGGTCACTGGTGTGAAGTAAAATCTCGAAAACCAGGAATGTAGAGAGAAAATGGCGGATCATGGACGCTTTATTTGAGTAGACGATCAGAATGCAGGATTTCTTGTTGTTGACCAACAATAGTATTCGATTTCTTCAGGCTGCAGATTACTATGTTTTATGATCATCATGGAAGTGTTAAATTTGGAAGAGGAATGTCAGTTTGACAATTCAATCGGGGGCATATAATTGTATACACATCACCCATATGGTTCTTCAAAAGTACTACCAGGCGACAAAATACTCATTAGGGTACAACAAGAAGTAGAGGGAAAATGGCGGTTCTGGGCCGCTTATTTTGAGGAGCCGATCTGAATGCTGCATTTTTTTTTTTTTGACCAAGAGTTGTGTTCGATTTTTTCAGGATGCAGGTTACTACGTTCTATCATCATCGTGGAAGTGTTAGAGAATTGTACGCTATATCGAATTAAAGCCTTGAATTGTTAGCTCAACAATAAGTTAGGTTGGAATGGACGGAAATATTTTTCCCTTGAAGTACGAAGTAGTAGAATGAAAATGGCGGTTCTGGGACGCTATTTTTGAGGAGCCGATCAAAATGCAGAATTTCTTTTTGTTGGCCAACAGTAGTATTCGATTCTCTTTAGGCTGTAGGTTACTACGTTCTATAATCATCATGGAAGTGTTATATTTGGGAAAGAAATGTCAGTAGAGAGAAAATGGCGGTTCATGGACGCTTTTTTTGAGTAGACGATCAGAATTCACGATTTCTATTTGTTGACCAACAATAGTATTCGATTTCTTCAGGCTGCAGTTTACTATGTTTTATCATCATCATGGAAGTGTTATATTTGAAAGAGAATTGTCAGTTTGGCAATTCAATCGAGTGCATAGAATTGCGTTTCTATCAGTTATCATTTTTTTCAAAACTAGTACAAGTCGACGAAGTACACATTAGAGCACAACATCAAGATCTATATAGGCTACCTAGTCAAAGTTTGCACTACTTGGAAGGTAAGTTTTTAAAAGAAAGACGGCTCTGCAGTTCCTGTCGCATCCAAATGACCATTAATGCTTTTCATTTCTATTTGATATTATATGCTACGAACTAGTGGAGTTCCACTAACTGACATTCCTCTTCCAAATTTAACACTTCCATGATGATCATAAAACATAGTAATCTGCAGCCTGATGAAATCGAATACTATTGTTGGTCAACAACTAGAAATCCTGCATACTGATCGTCTACTCAAATAAAGCGTCCATGATCCGCCATTTTCTCTCTACATTCCTGGTTTTCGAGATTTTACATCACACCAGTGACCAACATTCAGGTATGTGTGCCCCTCAATGCATTCGCCAGTGATCAGCTTCGTACTTCAAGGGAAAAATATTTCCATACATTCCAACCTAACTTATTGTTGAGCCAGCAATTCCTGGCTTTAATTCGATATTGCGTACATTTCTCTAACAATTCCACGATGATGAAATAACGTAATAACCTGCATCTTAAAAAAATCGAACACTACTGTTGGTCAACAAAAAGAAAACCAGCATTCTCATCAGCTCTTCAAAATAAGCGTCCCAGAACCGCTATTTTCCCTCTACATTCCTGGTTACGGGATTTTACATCACGCCAGTGACCAACATTCAGGTATGTGTGCAACTCTATGCATTCGCCAGTGACCAGCTTCGTACTTAAAGGGAAAAATATTTCCGTCCATTCCAACCTAACTTATTGTTGAGCCAGCATTCATGGCTTTAATTCGATATTGCGTACATTTCTTTAACACTTCCATGATGATGATAGAACGTAGTAACCTGCATCCTGAAAAAATCGAACACTACTGTTGGTCAACAAAAAGAAATCCACCATTCTGATCAGCTCCTCAAAATAGGCGTCCCAGAACCGCCATTTTCCCTCTACATCATGTTGTACGCTAATGAGTATTTCGTCGCCTGGTAGTACTTTTGAATAAGCATAAGGGTGATGGGTATACAATTATATGCCCTCGATTGAATTGACAAACTGACATTTGTCATCCAAATTTAACACTTCCATGATGATTATAGAACGTAATAACAAGTAGTCTGAAAAAATCGAACACTACAGTTGGTCAACAAAAAGAAATCCACCAATCTGATCATCTTCTCCAAATAAGCGCCCCCAGAACCGCCATTTTCCCTTTACTACATCTTGTACGCTAATGAGTATTTCGTCGGCTGGTATTGCTTTTGAAGAAGCATATGGGTGATAGGCATACAATTATATGCCCCCGATTGAATTGTCAAACTGACATTTCTCTTCCAAATCTAACACTTCCATGATGATTATCGAACGTAGTAACCTGCATCCTCAAAAAAATCGAACACTTCTGTTGGTCTAGAAAAGGAAATCCAGCATTCTGATCAGCTGCTAAAAATAGGCGTCTCAAAACCGCTATTATCCCTCTACATTCCTGGTTCACGAGATTGTACAACACGCCAGTGACCAACATTCAGGTATGTGTGCAATTCAATGTATTCGCCAGTGACCAGCTTTGTAGTTCTAGGGAAAAAAATTTCCGTCCATTCCAACCTAACTTATTGTTGAGCCAGCATTCATGGCTTTAATTCGATATTGCGTACATTTCTCTAACACTTCCATGATGATGATAGAACTAGTAACATGCATCCTGAAAAAAATCGAATACTATTGTTGGTCAACAAATAGAAATCCTGTATTCTGATCGTCTACTCAAAAAAAGCGTCCATGAACCGCCATTTTCTCTCTACTGACATTTCTTTTCCAAATATAACACTTCTATGATGATTATAGAACGTAGTAACCTACAGCCTGAAGTGAATCGAATACTTTTGTTGGCCAACAAAAACAAATCCTGCATTTTGATCGGCTCCTCAAAAAAAGCGTCCCAGAACCGCCATTTTCCATCTACTAATGTGTATTTCGTCGCCTGGTAGTACTTTTGAAGAAGATAATGGCTGATAGAAACGCAATTCTATGCACTCGATTGAATTGTCAAACTGACATTTCTCTTCCAAATATAACACTTCCAAGACGATGATAAAACGTAGTAACCTGCAGCTTGAAGAAATCAAATACTATTGTTAGTCAACAAAAGAAATCCTGCATTTCGATCGGCTCCTCAAAAAAAGCGTCCCTGAACCGCCATTTTCTCTCTACTTTGTTTGCAATATCTTGATGTTGTACACTAATGTGTATTTCGTCGTCTGGTACTAGTTTTGAAGAAAAATATAGGTGATAGAAATGGAATTTTATGTACTCGATTGAATTGCCAAACTGACATTTCTCTTCCAAATATAACACTTCCATGATGATTATAGAACGTAATAACCTGCATCCTGAAAAAATGGAACACTACTGTTGGTCAACCAAAAGAAATCCAGCATTCTGATCAGCTCTTGAAATAAAGAGCCCCAGAAACGCCATTTTCTCTCTACATTAATGGTTTACGAGATTTTTTATCTCGCCAGTGACCAACATTCAGGTTTGTGTGCAATTCAATGCATTCGCCAGAGACCACATTCGTACTTCAAAAGAAAAATATTTCCGTCTCTTTCCAAACAAACTTATTATTGAACCAGCAATTAATGGCTATAATTCTAAATTGCGTACATTTTTCTTTACAGCAGCGACAATAACGGAATGCATAAATTAAAACATCCTTCTGCAGAAGTGATTTTGAGTGTATCGCTTTGAGGATAGCACACGCCCTAGTTTGTATTATACAGATATACTGTCTTAAGTGCAACCAACCTTTTAAGTGTACAAGCTATTCCATGGTTTATTGCTCGATCTGTTTGAACTCCACTAGTTCGTAGCATATAATATCAAATAGAAATGAAAAGCATTAATGGTCATTTGGATGCGACAGGAACTGCCGAGCCGTCTTTCTTTAAAAACTTGCCTTCCAAGTAGTGCAAACTTTGACTAGGTAGCCTATATAGATCTTGATGTTGTACTCTAATGTGTACTTCGTCGACTGGTACTAGTTTTGAAAAAAATGAGAACTGATAGAAACGCAATTCTATGCACTCGATTGAATTGCCAAACTGACAATTCTCTTTCAAATATAACACTTCCATGATGATGATAAAACATAGTAAACTGCAGCCTGAAGAAATCGAATACTATTGTTGGTCAACAAATAGAAATCTTGAATTCTGATCGTCTACTCAAAAAAAGCGTCCATGAACCGCCATTTTCTCTCTACTGACATTTCTTTCCCAAATATAACACTTCCATGATGATTATAGAACGTAGTAACCTACAGCCTAAAGAGAATCGAATACTATTGTTGGCCAACAAAAAGAAATCCTGCATTTTGATCGGCTCCTCAAAAATAGCGTCCCAGAACCGCCATTTTCCCTCTACAAACTTTGACTAGGTAGCCTATATAGATCTTGATGTTGTACTCTAATGTGTACTTCGTCGACTGGTACTAGTTTTGAAAAAAATGAGAACTGATAGAAACGCAATTCTATGCACTCGATTGAATTGCCAAACTGACAATTCTCTTTCAAATATAACACTTCCATGATGATGATAAAACATAGTAAACTGCAGCCTGAAGAAATCGAATACTATTGTTGGTCAACAAATAGAAATCTTGAATTCTGATCGTCTACTCAAAAAAAGCGTCCATGAACCGCCATTTTCTCTCTACTGACATTTCTTTCCCAAATATAACACTTCCATGATGATTATAGAACGTAGTAACCTACAGCCTAAAGAGAATCGAATACTATTGTTGGCCAACAAAAAGAAATCCTGCATTTTGATCGGCTCCTCAAAAATAGCGTCCCAGAACCGCCATTTTCCCTCTACAGTAGAGAGAAAATGGCGGTTCATGGACGCTTTTTTTGAGTAGACGATCAGAATTCACGATTTCTATTTGTTGACCAACAATAGTATTCGATTTCTTCGGGCTGCAGTTTACTATGTTTTATCATCATCATGGATGTGTTATATTTGAAAGAGAATTGTCAGTTTGGCAATTCAATCGAGTGCATAGAATTGCGTTTCTATCAGTTATCATTTTTTTCAAAACTAGTACCAGTCGACGAAGTACACATTAGAGCACAACATCAAGATCTATATAGGCTACCTAGTCAAAGTTTGCACTACTTGGAAGGTAAGTTTTTAAAAGAAAGACGGCTCTGCAGTTCCTGTCGCATCCAAATGACCATTAATGCTTTTCATTTCTATTTGATATTATATGCTACGAACTAGTGGAGTTCCACTAACTGACATTCCTCTTCCAAATTTAACACTTCCATGATGATCATAAAACATAGTAATCTGCAGCCTGATGAAATCGAATACTATTGTTGGTCAACAACTAGAAATCCTGCATACTGATCGTCTACTCAAATAAAGCGTCCATGATCCGCCATTTTCTCTCTACATTCCTGGTTTTCGAGATTTTACATCACACCAGTGACCAACATTCAGGTATGTGTGCCCCTCAATGCATTCGCCAGTGATCAGCTTCGTACTTCAAGGGAAAAATATTTCCATACATTCCAACCTAACTTATTGTTGAGCCAGCAATTCCTGGCTTTAATTCGATATTGCGTACATTTCTCTAACAATTCCACGATGATGAAATAACGTAATAACATTCATCTTAAAAAAATCGAACACTACTGTTGGTCAACAAAAAGAAAACCAGCATTCTCATCAGCTCCTCAAAATAAGCGTCCCAGAACCGCTATTTTCCCTCTACATTCCTGGTTACGGGATTTTACATCACGCCAGTGACCAACATTCAGGTATGTGTGCAACTCTATGCATTCGCCAGTGACCAGCTTCGTACTTAAAGGGAAAAATATTTCCGTCCATTCCAACCTAACTTATTGTTGAGCCAGCATTCATGGCTTTAATTCGATATTGCGTACATTTCTTTAACACTTCCATGATGATGATAGAACGTAGTAACCTGCATCCTGAAAAAATCGAACACTACTGTTGGTCAACAAAAAGAAATCCACCATTCTGATCAGCTCCTCAAAATAGGCGTCCCAGAACCGCCATTTTCTCTCTACATCATGTTGTACGCTAATGAGTATTTCGTCGCCTGGTAGTACTTTTGAATAAGCATAAGGGTGATGGGTATACAATTATATGCCCTCGATTGAATTGACAAACTGACATTTGTCATCCAAATTTAACACTTCCATGATGATTATAGAACGTAATAACAAGTAGTCTGAAAAAATCGAACACTACAGTTGGTCAACAAAAAGAAATCCACCAATCTGATCATCTTCTCCAAATAAGCGCCCCCAGAACCGCCATTTTCCCTTTACTACATCTTGTACGCTAATGAGTATTTCGTCGGCTGGTATTGCTTTTGAAGAAGCATATGGGTGATAGGCATACAATTATATGCCCCCGATTGAATTGTCAAACTGACATTTCTCTTCCAAATCTAACACTTCCATGATGATTATCGAACGTAGTAACCTGCATCCTCAAAAAAATCGAACACTTCTGTTGGTCTAGAAAAGGAAATCCAGCATTCTGATCAGCTGCTAAAAATAGGCGTCTCAAAACCGCTATTATCCCTCTACATTCCTGGTTCACGAGATTGTACAACACGCCAGTGACCAACATTCAGGTATGTGTGCAATTCAATGTATTCGCCAGTGACCAGCTTTGTAGTTCTAGGGAAAAAAATTTCCGTCCATTCCAACCTAACTTATTGTTGAGCCAGCATTCATGGCTTTAATTCGATATTGCGTACATTTCTCTAACACTTCCATGATGATGATAGAACTAGTAACATGCATCCTGAAAAAAATCGAATACTATTGTTGGTCAACAAATAGAAATCCTGTATTCTGATCGTCTACTCAAAAAAAGCGTCCATGAACCGCCATTTTCTCTCTACTGACATTTCTTTTCCAAATATAACACTTCTATGATGATTATAGAACGTAGTAACCTACAGCCTGAAGTGAATCGAATACTTTTGTTGGCCAACAAAAACAAATCCTGCATTTTGATCGGCTCCTCAAAAAAAGCGTCCCAGAACCGCCATTTTCCATCTACTAATGTGTATTTCGTCGCCTGGTAGTACTTTTGAAGAAGATAATGGCTGATAGAAACGCAATTCTATGCACTCGATTGAATTGTCAAACTGACATTTCTCTTCCAAATATAACACTTCCAAGACGATGATAAAACGTAGTAACCTGCAGCTTGAAGAAATCAAATACTATTGTTAGTCAACAAAAGAAATCCTGCATTTCGATCGGCTCCTCAAAAAAAGCGTCCCTGAACCGCCATTTTCTCTCTACTTTGTTTGCAATATCTTGATGTTGTACACTAATGTGTATTTCGTCGTCTGGTACTAGTTTTGAAGAAAAATATAGGTGATAGAAATGGAATTTTATGTACTCGATTGAATTGCCAAACTGACATTTCTCTTCCAAATATAACACTTCCATGATGATTATAGAACGTAATAACCTGCATCCTGAAAAAATGGAACACTACTGTTGGTCAACCAAAAGAAATCCAGCATTCTGATCAGCTCTTGAAATAAAGAGCCCCAGAAACGCCATTTTCTCTCTACATTAATGGTTTACGAGATTTTTTATCTCGCCAGTGACCAACATTCAGGTTTGTGTGCAATTCAATGCATTCGCCAGAGACCACATTCGTACTTCAAAAGAAAAATATTTCCGTCTCTTTCCAAACAAACTTATTATTGAACCAGCAATTGATGGCAATAATTCTAAATTGCGTACATTTTTCATTACAGCAGCGATAATAACGGAATGCATAAATTAAATCATCCTTCTGCAGAAGTGATTTTGAGGGCATCGCTTTGAGGATAGCACATGCCCTAGTTTGTAATATACAGATAGACTGTCTTAAGCGCAACCAGCATTTTAAGTGTACAAGCTATTCCATGGTTTATTGCTCGATCTATTTGAACTCCACTAGTTCGTAGCATATATTATCAAATAGAAATGAAAAGCATTAATGATCATTTGGATGCGACAGGAACTGCAAAGCCGTCTTTCTTTTAAAAACTTGCCTTCCAAGTAGAGCAAACTTTGACTAGATAGCGTATATAGATCTTGATTTTGTACACTAATGTGTACTTCGTCGAGTGGTACTAGTTTTGAAGAAAATGATAACTGATAGAAACGCAATTCTATGCACTCGATTGAATTGCCAAACTGACATTTCTCTTCCAAATATAACACTTCCATGATGATGATAAAACATAGTAATCTGCAGCCTGAAGAAATCGAATACTATTGTTGGTCAACAACAAGAAATCCTGCCTTCTGATCGTCTACTCAAATGAAGCGTCTATGATCCGCCATTTTCTCTCTACATTAATGGTTTACGAGATTTTATATCTCGCCAGTGACCAACATTCAGGTTTGTGTGCAATTCAATGCATTCGCCAGTGACCACATTCGTACTTCAAAAGAAAAATATTTCCGTCTCTTTCCAAACAAACTTATTATTGAACCAGCAATTAATGGCTATAATTCTAAATTGCGTACATTTTTCTTTACAGCAGCGACAATAACGGAATGCATAAATTAAAACATCCTTCTGCAGAAGTGATTTTGAGTGTATCGCTTTGAGGATAGCACACGCCCTAGTTTGTATTATACAGATATACTGTCTTAAGTGCAACCAACCTTTTAAGTGTACAAGCTATTCCATGGTTTATTGCTCGATCTGTTTGAACTCCACTAGTTCGTAGCATATAATATCAAATAGAAATGAAAAGCATTAATGGTCATTTGGATGCGACAGGAACTGCCGAGCCGTCTTTCTTTAAAAACTTGCCTTCCAAGTAGTGCAAACTTTGACTAGGTAGCCTATATAGATCTTGATGTTGTACTCTAATGTGTACTTCGTCGACTGGTACTAGTTTTGAAAAAAATGAGAACTGATAGAAACGCAATTCTATGCACTCGATTGAATTGCCAAACTGACAATTCTCTTTCAAATATAACACTTCCATGATGATGATAAAACATAGTAAACTGCAGCCTGAAGAAATCGAATACTATTGTTGGTCAACAAATAGAAATCTTGAATTCTGATCGTCTACTCAAAAAAAGCGTCCATGAACCGCCATTTTCTCTCTACTGACATTTCTTTCCCAAATATAACACTTCCATGATGATTATAGAACGTAGTAACCTACAGCCTAAAGAGAATCGAATACTATTGTTGGCCAACAAAAAGAAATCCTGCATTTTGATCGGCTCCTCAAAAATAGCGTCCCAGAACCGCCATTTTCCCTCTACAAACTTTGACTAGGTAGCCTATATAGATCTTGATGTTGTACTCTAATGTGTACTTCGTCGACTGGTACTAGTTTTGAAAAAAATGAGAACTGATAGAAACGCAATTCTATGCACTCGATTGAATTGCCAAACTGACAATTCTCTTTCAAATATAACACTTCCATGATGATGATAAAACATAGTAAACTGCAGCCTGAAGAAATCGAATACTATTGTTGGTCAACAAATAGAAATCTTGAATTCTGATCGTCTACTCAAAAAAAGCGTCCATGAACCGCCATTTTCTCTCTACTGACATTTCTTTCCCAAATATAACACTTCCATGATGATTATAGAACGTAGTAACCTACAGCCTAAAGAGAATCGAATACTATTGTTGGCCAACAAAAAGAAATCCTGCATTTTGATCGGCTCCTCAAAAATAGCGTCCCAGAACCGCCATTTTCCCTCTACAGTAGAGAGAAAATGGCGGTTCATGGACGCTTTTTTTGAGTAGACGATCAGAATTCACGATTTCTATTTGTTGACCAACAATAGTATTCGATTTCTTCGGGCTGCAGTTTACTATGTTTTATCATCATCATGGATGTGTTATATTTGAAAGAGAATTGTCAGTTTGGCAATTCAATCGAGTGCATAGAATTGCGTTTCTATCAGTTATCATTTTTTTCAAAACTAGTACCAGTCGACGAAGTACACATTAGAGCACAACATCAAGATCTATATAGGCTACCTAGTCAAAGTTTGCACTACTTGGAAGGTAAGTTTTTAAAAGAAAGACGGCTCTGCAGTTCCTGTCGCATCCAAATGACCATTAATGCTTTTCATTTCTATTTGATATTATATGCTACGAACTAGTGGAGTTCCACTAACTGACATTCCTCTTCCAAATTTAACACTTCCATGATGATCATAAAACATAGTAATCTGCAGCCTGATGAAATCGAATACTATTGTTGGTCAACAACTAGAAATCCTGCATACTGATCGTCTACTCAAATAAAGCGTCCATGATCCGCCATTTTCTCTCTACATTCCTGGTTTTCGAGATTTTACATCACACCAGTGACCAACATTCAGGTATGTGTGCCCCTCAATGCATTCGCCAGTGATCAGCTTCGTACTTCAAGGGAAAAATATTTCCATACATTCCAACCTAACTTATTGTTGAGCCAGCAATTCCTGGCTTTAATTCGATATTGCGTACATTTCTCTAACAATTCCACGATGATGAAATAACGTAATAACATTCATCTTAAAAAAATCGAACACTACTGTTGGTCAACAAAAAGAAAACCAGCATTCTCATCAGCTCCTCAAAATAAGCGTCCCAGAACCGCTATTTTCCCTCTACATTCCTGGTTACGGGATTTTACATCACGCCAGTGACCAACATTCAGGTATGTGTGCAACTCTATGCATTCGCCAGTGACCAGCTTCGTACTTAAAGGGAAAAATATTTCCGTCCATTCCAACCTAACTTATTGTTGAGCCAGCATTCATGGCTTTAATTCGATATTGCGTACATTTCTTTAACACTTCCATGATGATGATAGAACGTAGTAACCTGCATCCTGAAAAAATCGAACACTACTGTTGGTCAACAAAAAGAAATCCACCATTCTGATCAGCTCCTCAAAATAGGCGTCCCAGAACCGCCATTTTCTCTCTACATCATGTTGTACGCTAATGAGTATTTCGTCGCCTGGTAGTACTTTTGAATAAGCATAAGGGTGATGGGTATACAATTATATGCCCTCGATTGAATTGACAAACTGACATTTGTCATCCAAATTTAACACTTCCATGATGATTATAGAACGTAATAACAAGTAGTCTGAAAAAATCGAACACTACAGTTGGTCAACAAAAAGAAATCCACCAATCTGATCATCTTCTCCAAATAAGCGCCCCCAGAACCGCCATTTTCCCTTTACTACATCTTGTACGCTAATGAGTATTTCGTCGGCTGGTATTGCTTTTGAAGAAGCATATGGGTGATAGGCATACAATTATATGCCCCCGATTGAATTGTCAAACTGACATTTCTCTTCCAAATCTAACACTTCCATGATGATTATCGAACGTAGTAACCTGCATCCTCAAAAAAATCGAACACTTCTGTTGGTCTAGAAAAGGAAATCCAGCATTCTGATCAGCTGCTAAAAATAGGCGTCTCAAAACCGCTATTATCCCTCTACATTCCTGGTTCACGAGATTGTACAACACGCCAGTGACCAACATTCAGGTATGTGTGCAATTCAATGTATTCGCCAGTGACCAGCTTTGTAGTTCTAGGGAAAAAAATTTCCGTCCATTCCAACCTAACTTATTGTTGAGCCAGCATTCATGGCTTTAATTCGATATTGCGTACATTTCTCTAACACTTCCATGATGATGATAGAACTAGTAACATGCATCCTGAAAAAAATCGAATACTATTGTTGGTCAACAAATAGAAATCCTGTATTCTGATCGTCTACTCAAAAAAAGCGTCCATGAACCGCCATTTTCTCTCTACTGACATTTCTTTTCCAAATATAACACTTCTATGATGATTATAGAACGTAGTAACCTACAGCCTGAAGTGAATCGAATACTTTTGTTGGCCAACAAAAACAAATCCTGCATTTTGATCGGCTCCTCAAAAAAAGCGTCCCAGAACCGCCATTTTCCATCTACTAATGTGTATTTCGTCGCCTGGTAGTACTTTTGAAGAAGATAATGGCTGATAGAAACGCAATTCTATGCACTCGATTGAATTGTCAAACTGACATTTCTCTTCCAAATATAACACTTCCAAGACGATGATAAAACGTAGTAACCTGCAGCTTGAAGAAATCAAATACTATTGTTAGTCAACAAAAGAAATCCTGCATTTCGATCGGCTCCTCAAAAAAAGCGTCCCTGAACCGCCATTTTCTCTCTACTTTGTTTGCAATATCTTGATGTTGTACACTAATGTGTATTTCGTCGTCTGGTACTAGTTTTGAAGAAAAATATAGGTGATAGAAATGGAATTTTATGTACTCGATTGAATTGCCAAACTGACATTTCTCTTCCAAATATAACACTTCCATGATGATTATAGAACGTAATAACCTGCATCCTGAAAAAATGGAACACTACTGTTGGTCAACCAAAAGAAATCCAGCATTCTGATCAGCTCTTGAAATAAAGAGCCCCAGAAACGCCATTTTCTCTCTACATTAATGGTTTACGAGATTTTTTATCTCGCCAGTGACCAACATTCAGGTTTGTGTGCAATTCAATGCATTCGCCAGAGACCACATTCGTACTTCAAAAGAAAAATATTTCCGTCTCTTTCCAAACAAACTTATTATTGAACCAGCAATTGATGGCAATAATTCTAAATTGCGTACATTTTTCATTACAGCAGCGATAATAACGGAATGCATAAATTAAATCATCCTTCTGCAGAAGTGATTTTGAGGGCATCGCTTTGAGGATAGCACATGCCCTAGTTTGTAATATACAGATAGACTGTCTTAAGCGCAACCAGCCTTTTAAGTGTACAAGCTATTCCATGGTTTATTGCTCGATCTATTTGAACTCCACTAGTTCGTAGCATATATTATCAAATAGAAATGAAAAGCATTAATGATCATTTGGATGCGACAGGAACTGCAAAGCCGTCTTTCTTTTAAAAACTTGCCTTCCAAGTAGAGCAAACTTTGACTAGATAGCGTATATAGATCTTGATTTTGTACACTAATGTGTACTTCGTCGAGTGGTACTAGTTTTGAAGAAAATGATAACTGATAGAAACGCAATTCTATGCACTCGATTGAATTGCCAAACTGACATTTCTCTTCCAAATATAACACTTCCATGATGATGATAAAACATAGTAATCTGCAGCCTGAAGAAATCGAATACTATTGTTGGTCAACAACAAGAAATCCTGCCTTCTGATCGTCTACTCAAATGAAGCGTCTATGATCCGCCATTTTCTCTCTACATTAATGGTTTACGAGATTTTATATCTCGCCAGTGACCAACATTCAGGTTTGTGTGCAATTCAATGCATTCGCCAGTGACCACATTCGTACTTCAAAAGAAAAATATTTCCGTCTCTTTCCAAACAAACTTATTATTGAACCAGCAATTAATGGCTATAATTCTAAATTGCGTACATTTTTCTTTACAGCAGCGACAATAACGGAATGCATAAATTAAAACATCCTTCTGCAGAAGTGATTTTGAGTGTATCGCTTTGAGGATAGCACACGCCCTAGTTTGTATTATACAGATATACTGTCTTAAGTGCAACCAACCTTTTAAGTGTACAAGCTATTCCATGGTTTATTGCTCGATCTGTTTGAACTCCACTAGTTCGTAGCATATAATATCAAATAGAAATGAAAAGCATTAATGGTCATTTGGATGCGACAGGAACTGCCGAGCCGTCTTTCTTTAAAAACTTGCCTTCCAAGTAGTGCAAACTTTGACTAGGTAGCCTATATAGATCTTGATGTTGTACTCTAATGTGTACTTCGTCGACTGGTACTAGTTTTGAAAAAAATGAGAACTGATAGAAACGCAATTCTATGCACTCGATTGAATTGCCAAACTGACAATTCTCTTTCAAATATAACACTTCCATGATGATGATAAAACATAGTAAACTGCAGCCTGAAGAAATCGAATACTATTGTTGGTCAACAAATAGAAATCTTGAATTCTGATCGTCTACTCAAAAAAAGCGTCCATGAACCGCCATTTTCTCTCTACTGACATTTCTTTCCCAAATATAACACTTCCATGATGATTATAGAACGTAGTAACCTACAGCCTAAAGAGAATCGAATACTATTGTTGGCCAACAAAAAGAAATCCTGCATTTTGATCGGCTCCTCAAAAATAGCGTCCCAGAACCGCCATTTTCCCTCTACTCGATATTGCGTACATTTCTTTAACACTTCCATGATGATGATAGAACGTAGTAACCTGCATCCTGAAAAAATCGAACACTACTGTTGGTCAACAAAAAGAAATCCACCATTCTGATCAGCTCCTCAAAATAGGCGTCCCAGAACCGCCATTTTCCCTCTACATCATGTTGTACGCTAATGAGTATTTCGTCGCCTGGTAGTACTTTTGAATAAGCATAAGGGTGATGGGTATACAATTATATGCCCTCGATTGAATTGACAAACTGACATTTGTCATCCAAATTTAACACTTCCATGATGATTATAGAACGTAATAACAAGTAGTCTGAAAAAATCGAACACTACAGTTGGTCAACAAAAAGAAATCCACCAATCTGATCATCTTCTCCAAATAAGCGCCCCTAGAACCGCCATTTTCCCTTTACTACATCTTGTACGCTAATGAGTATTTCGTCGGCTGGTATTGCTTTTGAAGAAGCATATGGGTGATAGGCATACAATTATATGCCCCCGATTGAATTGTCAAACTGACATTTCTCTTCCAAATCTAACACTTCCATGATGATTATCGAACGTAGTAACCTGCATCCTCAAAAAAATCGAACACTTCTGTTGGTCTAGAAAAGGAAATCCAGCATTCTGATCAGCTGCTAAAAATAGGCGTCTCAAAACCGCTATTATCCCTCTACATTCCTGGTTCACGAGATTGTACAACACGCCAGTGACCAACATTCAGGTATGTGTGCAATTCAATGTATTCGCCAGTGACCAGCTTTGTAGTTCTAGGGAAAAAAATTTCCGTCCATTCCAACCTAACTTATTGTTGAGCCAGCATTCATGGCTTTAATTCGATATTGCGTACATTTCTCTAACACTTCCATGATGATGATAGAACTAGTAACATGCATCCTGAAAAAAATCGAATACTATTGTTGGTCAACAAATAGAAATCCTGTATTCTGATCGTCTACTCAAAAAAAGCGTCCATGAACCGCCATTTTCTCTCTACTGATATTTCTTTTCCAAATATAACACTTCTATGATGATTATAGAACGTAGTAACCTACAGCCTGAAGTGAATCGAATACTTTTGTTGGCCAACAAAAACAAATCCTGCATTTTGATCGGCTCCTCAAAAAAAGCGTCCCAGAACCGCCATTTTCCATCTACTAATGTGTATTTCGTCGCCTGGTAGTACTTTTGAAGAAGATAATGGCTGATAGAAACGCAATTCTATGCACTCGATTGAATTGTCAAACTGACATTTCTCTTCCAAATATAACACTTCCAAGACGATGATAAAACGTAGTAACCTGCAGCTTGAAGAAATCAAATACTATTGTTAGTCAACAAAAGAAATCCTGCATTTCGATCGGCTCCTCAAAAAAAGCGTCCCTGAACCGCCATTTTCTCTCTACTTTGTTTGCAATATCTTGATGTTGTACACTAATGTGTATTTCGTCGTCTGGTACTAGTTTTGAAGAAAAATATAGTAGTAGAGGGAAAATGGCGGTTCTGGGACGCTTTTTTTGAGGAGCCGATCAAAATGCAGGATTTCTTTTTGTTGGCCAACAATAGTATTCGATTCTCTTCAGGCTGTAGGTTACTCAGTTCTATAATCATCATAGAAGTGTTATATTTGGAAAAGAAATGTCAGTAGAGAGAAAATGGCGGTTCATGGACGCTTTTTTTGAGTAGACGATCAGAATACAGGATTTCTATTTGTTGACCAACAATAGTATTCGATTTTTTTCAGGATGCATGTTACTAGTTCTATCATCATCATGGAAGTGTTAGAGAAATGTACGCAATATCGAATTAAAGCCATGAATGCTGGCTCAACAATAAGTTAGGTTGGAATGGACGGAAATTTTTTTCCCTTGAACTACAAAGCTGGTCACTGGCGAATACATTGAATTGCACACATACCTGAATGTTGGTCACTGGCGTGTTGTACAATCTCGTGAACCAGGAATGTAGAGGGATAATAGCGGTTTTGAGACGCCTATTTTTAGCAGCTGATCAGAATGCTGGATTTCTTTTTCTAGACCAACAGAAGTGTTCGATTTTTTTCAGGATGCAGGTTACTACGTTCTATAATCATCATGGAAGTGTTAGATTTGGAAGAGAAATGTCAGTTTGACAATTAAATCGGGGGCATATAATTGTATGCCTATCACCCATATGCTTCTTCAAAAGCAATACCAGTCGACGAAATACTCATTAGCGTACAAGATGTAGTAAAGGGAAAATGGCGGTTCTGGGGCGCTTATTTTGAGAAGATGATCAGATTGGTGGATTTCTTTTTGTTGACCAACTGTAGTGTTCGATTTTTTCAGACTACTTGTTATTACGTTCTATAATCATCATGGAAGTGTTAAATTTGGATGACAAATGTCAGTTTGTCAATTCAATCGGGGGCATATAATTGTATACCCATCACCCTTATGCTTATTCAAAAGTACTACCAGGCGACGAAATACTCATTAGCGTACAACATGATGTAGAGGGAAAATGGCGGTTCTGGGACGCCTATTTTGAGGAGCTGATGAGAATGCTGGTTTTCTTTTTGTTGACCAACAGTAGTGTTCGATTTTTTTAAGATGCAGGTTATTACGTTATTTCATCATCGTGGAATTGTTAGAGAAATGTACGCAATATCGAATTAAAGCCAGGAATTGCTGGCTCAACAATAAGTTAGGTTGGAATGGATGGAAATATTTTTCCCTTGAAGTACGAAGCTGATCACTGGCGAATGCATTGAGGGGCACACATACCTGAATGTTGGTCACTGGTGTGATGTAAAATCTCGAAAACCAGGAATGTAGAGAGAAAATGGCGGATCATGGACGCTTTATTTGAGTAGACGATCAGAATGCAGGATTTCTTGTTGTTGACCAACAATAGTATTCGATTTCTTCAGGCTGCAGATTACTATGTTTTATGATCATCATGGAAGTGTTAAATTTGGAAGAGGAATGTCAGTTTGACAATTCAATCGGGGGCATATAATTGTATACACATCACCCATATGCTTCTTCAAAAGTACTACCAGGCGACAAAATACTCATTAGGGTACAACAAGAAGTAGAGGGAAAATGGCGGTTCTGGGCCGCGTATTTTGAGGAGCCGATCTGAATGCTGCATTTTTTTTTTTTTGACCAAGAGTTGTGTTCGATTTTTTCAGGATGCAGGTTACTACGTTCTATCATCATCGTGGAAGTGTTAGAGAATTGTACGCTATATCGAATTAAAGCCTTGAATTGTTAGCTCAACAATAAGTTAGGTTGGAATGGACGGAAATATTTTTCCCTTGAAGTACGAAGTAGTAGAATGAAAATGGCGGTTCTGGGACGCTATTTTTGAGGAGCCGATCAAAATGCAGAATTTCTTTTTGTTGGCCAACAGTAGTATTCGATTCTCTTTAGGCTGTAGGTTACTACGTTCTATAATCATCATGGAAGTGTTATATTTGGGAAAGAAATGTCAGTAGAGAGAAAATGGCGGTTCATGGACGCTTTTTTTGAGTAGACGATCAGAATTCACGATTTCTATTTGTTGACCAACAATAGTATTCGATTTCTTCAGGCTGCAGTTTACTATGTTTTATCATCATCATGGAAGTGTTATATTTGAAAGAGAATTGTCAGTTTGGCAATTCAATCGAGTGCATAGAATTGCGTTTCTATCAGTTATCATTTTTTTCAAAACTAGTACCAGTCGACGAAGTACACATTAGAGCACAACATCAAGATCTATATAGGCTACCTAGTCAAAGTTTGCACTACTTGGAAGGTAAGTTTTTAAAAGAAAGACGGCTCTGCAGTTCCTGTCGCATCCAAATGACCATTAATGCTTTTCATTTCTATTTGATATTATATGCTACGAACTAGTGGAGTTCCACTAACTGACATTCCTCTTCCAAATTTAACACTTCCATGATGATCATAAAACATAGTAATCTGCAGCCTGATGAAATCGAACACTACTGTTGGTCAACAAAAAGAAAACCAGCATTCTCATCAGCTCCTCAAAATAAGCGTCCCAGAACCGCTATTTTCCCTCTACATTCCTGGTTACGGGATTTTACATCACGCCAGTGACCAACATTCAGGTATGTGTGCAACTCTATGCATTCGCCAGTGACCAGCTTCGTACTTAAAGGGAAAAATATTTCCGTCCATTCCAACCTAACTTATTGTTGAGCCAGCATTCATGGCTTTAATTCGATATTGCGTACATTTCTTTAACACTTCCATGATGATGATAGAACGTAGTAACCTGCATCCTGAAAAAATCGAACACTACTGTTGGTCAACAAAAAGAAATCCACCATTCTGATCAGCTCCTCAAAATAGGCGTCCCAGAACCGCCATTTTCTCTCTACATCATGTTGTACGCTAATGAGTATTTCGTCGCCTGGTAGTACTTTTGAATAAGCATAAGGGTGATGGGTATACAATTATATGCCCTCGATTGAATTGACAAACTGACATTTGTCATCCAAATTTAACACTTCCATGATGATTATAGAACGTAATAACAAGTAGTCTGAAAAAATCGAACACTACAGTTGGTCAACAAAAAGAAATCCACCAATCTGATCATCTTCTCCAAATAAGCGCCCCCAGAACCGCCATTTTCCCTTTACTACATCTTGTACGCTAATGAGTATTTCGTCGGCTGGTATTGCTTTTGAAGAAGCATATGGGTGATAGGCATACAATTATATGCCCCCGATTGAATTGTCAAACTGACATTTCTCTTCCAAATCTAACACTTCCATGATGATTATCGAACGTAGTAACCTGCATCCTCAAAAAAATCGAACACTTCTGTTGGTCTAGAAAAGGAAATCCAGCATTCTGATCAGCTGCTAAAAATAGGCGTCTCAAAACCGCTATTATCCCTCTACATTCCTGGTTCACGAGATTGTACAACACGCCAGTGACCAACATTCAGGTATGTGTGCAATTCAATGTATTCGCCAGTGACCAGCTTTGTAGTTCTAGGGAAAAAAATTTCCGTCCATTCCAACCTAACTTATTGTTGAGCCAGCATTCATGGCTTTAATTCGATATTGCGTACATTTCTCTAACACTTCCATGATGATGATAGAACTAGTAACATGCATCCTGAAAAAAATCGAATACTATTGTTGGTCAACAAATAGAAATCCTGTATTCTGATCGTCTACTCAAAAAAAGCGTCCATGAACCGCCATTTTCTCTCTACTGACATTTCTTTTCCAAATATAACACTTCTATGAAGATTATAGAACGTAGTAACCTACAGCCTGAAGTGAATCGAATACTTTTGTTGGCCAACAAAAACAAATCCTGCATTTTGATCGGCTCCTCAAAAAAAGCGTCCCAGAACCGCCATTTTCCATCTACTAATGTGTATTTCGTCGCCTGGTAGTACTTTTGAAGAAGATAATGGCTGATAGAAACGCAATTCTATGCACTCGATTGAATTGTCAAACTGACATTTCTCTTCCAAATATAACACTTCCAAGACGATGATAAAACGTAGTAACCTGCAGCTTGAAGAAATCAAATACTATTGTTAGTCAACAAAAGAAATCCTGCATTTCGATCGGCTCCTCAAAAAAAGCGTCCCTGAACCGCCATTTTCTCTCTACTTTGTTTGCAATATCTTGATGTTGTACACTAATGTGTATTTCGTCGTCTGGTACTAGTTTTGAAGAAAAATATAGGTGATAGAAATGGAATTTTATGTACTCGATTGAATTGCCAAACTGACATTTCTCTTCCAAATATAACACTTCCATGATGATTATAGAACGTAATAACCTGCATCCTGAAAAAATGGAACACTACTGTTGGTCAACCAAAAGAAATCCAGCATTCTGATCAGCTCTTGAAATAAAGAGCCCCAGAAACGCCATTTTCTCTCTACATTAATGGTTTACGAGATTTTTTATCTCGCCAGTGACCAACATTCAGGTTTGTGTGCAATTCAATGCATTCGCCAGAGACCACATTCGTACTTCAAAAGAAAAATATTTCCGTCTCTTTCCAAACAAACTTATTATTGAACCAGCAATTGATGGCAATAATTCTAAATTGCGTACATTTTTCATTACAGCAGCGATAATAACGGAATGCATAAATTAAATCATCCTTCTGCAGAAGTGATTTTGAGGGCATCGCTTTGAGGATAGCACATGCCCTAGTTTGTAATATACAGATAGACTGTCTTAAGCGCAACCAGCCTTTTAAGTGTACAAGCTATTCCATGGTTTATTGCTCGATCTATTTGAACTCCACTAGTTCGTAGCATATATTATCAAATAGAAATGAAAAGCATTAATGATCATTTGGATGCGACAGGAACTGCAAAGCCGTCTTTCTTTTAAAAACTTGCCTTCCAAGTAGAGCAAACTTTGACTAGATAGCGTATATAGATCTTGATTTTGTACACTAATGTGTACTTCGTCGAGTGGTACTAGTTTTGAAGAAAATGATAACTGATAGAAACGCAATTCTATGCACTCGATTGAATTGCCAAACTGACATTTCTCTTCCAAATATAACACTTCCATGATGATGATAAAACATAGTAATCTGCAGGCTGAAGAAATCGAATACTATTGTTGGTCAACAACAAGAAATCCTGCCTTCTGATCGTCTACTCAAATGAAGCGTCTATGATCCGCCATTTTCTCTCTACATTAATGGTTTACGAGATTTTATATCTCGCCAGTGACCAACATTCAGGTTTGTGTGCAATTCAATGCATTCGCCAGTGACCACATTCGTACTTCAAAAGAAAAATATTTCCGTCTCTTTCCAAACAAACTTATTATTGAACCAGCAATTAATGGCTATAATTCTAAATTGCGTACATTTTTCTTTACAGCAGCGACAATAACGGAATGCATAAATTAAAACATCCTTCTGCAGAAGTGATTTTGAGTGTATCGCTTTGAGGATAGCACACGCCCTAGTTTGTATTATACAGATATACTGTCTTAAGTGCAACCAACCTTTTAAGTGTACAAGCTATTCCATGGTTTATTGCTCGATCTGTTTGAACTCCACTAGTTCGTAGCATATAATATCAAATAGAAATGAAAAGCATTAATGGTCATTTGGATGCGACAGGAACTGCCGAGCCGTCTTTCTTTAAAAACTTGCCTTCCAAGTAGTGCAAACTTTGACTAGGTAGCCTATATAGATCTTGATGTTGTACTCTAATGTGTACTTCGTCGACTGGTACTAGTTTTGAAAAAAATGAGAACTGATAGAAACGCAATTCTATGCACTCGATTGAATTGCCAAACTGACAATTCTCTTTCAAATATAACACTTCCATGATGATGATAAAACATAGTAAACTGCAGCCTGAAGAAATCGAATACTATTGTTGGTCAACAAATAGAAATCTTGAATTCTGATCGTCTACTCAAAAAAAGCGTCCATGAACCGCCATTTTCTCTCTACTGACATTTCTTTCCCAAATATAACACTTCCATGATGATTATAGAACGTAGTAACCTACAGCCTAAAGAGAATCGAATACTATTGTTGGCCAACAAAAAGAAATCCTGCATTTTGATCGGCTCCTCAAAAATAGCGTCCCAGAACCGCCATTTTCCCTCTACTATATAATATATAATATAACACTTCCATGATGATTAAAGAACGTAGTAAGCTGCAGCCTGAAGAAATCGAATACTATTGTTAGTCAACAAAAGAAATCCTGCATTTCGATCGGCTCCTCAAAAAAAGCGTCCCTGAACCGCCATTTTCTCTCTACTTTGTTTGCAATATCTTGATGTTGTACACTAATGTGTATTTCGTCGTCTGGTACTAGTTTTAAAGAAAAATATAGGTGATAGAAATGGAATTTTATGTACTCGATTGAATTGCCAAACTGACATTTCTCTTCCAAATATAACACTTCCATGATGATGATAAAACATAGTAATCTGCAGCCTGAAGAAATCGAATACTATTGTTGGTCAACAACAAGAAATCCTGCATTCTAATCGTCTACTGAAATAAAGCGTCCATTATCCGCCATTTTCTCTCTACTTTAATAGTTTACGAGATTTTATATCTCGCCAGTGACCAACATTCAGGTTTGTGTGCAATTCAATGCATTCGCCAGTGACCACATTCGTACTTCAAAAGAAAAATATTTCCGTCTCTTTCCAAACAAACTTATTATTGAACCAGCAATTAATGGCTATAATTCTAAATTGCGTACATTTTTCTTTACAGCAGCGACAATAACGGAATGCATAAATTAAAACATCCTTCTGCAGAAGTGATTTTGAGTGTATCGCTTTGAGGATAGCACACGCCCTAGTTTGTATTATACAGATATACTGTCTTAAGTGCAACCAACCTTTTAAGTGTACAAGCTATTCCATGGTTTATTGCTCGATCTGTTTGAACTCCACTAGTTCGTAGCATATAATATCAAATAGAAATGAAAAGCATTAATGGTCATTTGGATGCGACAGGAACTGCCGAGCCGTCTTTCTTTAAAAACTTGCCTTCCAAGTAGTGCAAACTTTGACTAGGTAGCCTATATAGATCTTGATGTTGTACTCTAATGTGTACTTCGTCGACTGGTACTAGTTTTGAAAAAAATGAGAACTGATAGAAACGCAATTCTATGCACTCGATTGAATTGCCAAACTGACAATTCTCTTTCAAATATAACACTTCCATGATGATGATAAAACATAGTAAACTGCAGCCTGAAGAAATCGAATACTATTGTTGGTCAACAAATAGAAATCTTGAATTCTGATCGTCTACTCAAAAAAAGCGTCCATGAACCGCCATTTTCTCTCTACTGACATTTCTTTCCCAAATATAACACTTCCATGATGATTATAGAACGTAGTAACCTACAGCCTAAAGAGAATCGAATACTATTGTTGGCCAACAAAAAGAAATCCTGCATTTTGATCGGCTCCTCAAAAATAGCGTCCCAGAACCGCCATTTTCCCTCTACTACTTCGTACTTCAAGGGAAAAATATTTCCGTCTATTCCAACCTAACTTATTGTTGAGCTAACAATTCAAGGCTTTAATTCGATATAGCGTACAATTCTCTAACACTTCCACGATGATGATAGAACGTAGTAACCTGCATCCTGAAAAAATCGAACACTACTCTTGGTCAAAAAAAAAAATGCAGCATTCAGATCGGCTCCTCAAAATAAGCGCCCCAGAACCGCCATTTTCCCTCTACTTCATGTACCCTAATGAGTATTTTGTCGCCTGGTAGTACTTTTGAAGAAGCATATGGGTGATGGGTATACAATTATATGCCCCCGATTGAATTGTCAAACTGACATTCCTCTTCCAAATTTAACACTTCCATGATGATCATAAAACATAGTAATCTGCAGCCTGAAGAAATCGAATACTATTGTTGGTCAACAACAAGAAATCCTGCATTCTGATCGTCTACTCAAATAAAGCGTCCATGATCCGCCATTTTCTCTCTACATTCCTGGTTTTCGAGATTTTACATCACACCAGTGACCAACATTCAGGTATGTGTGCCCCTCAATGCATTCGCCAGTAATCAGCTTCGTACTTCAAGGGAAATATATTTCCATCCATTCCAACCTAACTTATTGTTGAGCCAACAATTCCTGGCTTTAATTCGATATTGCGTACATTTCTCTAACAATTCCACGATGATGAAATAACGTAATAACCTGCATCTTAAAAAAATCGAACACTACTGTTGGTCAACAAAAAGAAAACCAGCATTCTCATCAGCTCCTCAAAATAGGCGTCCCAGAACCGCCATTTTCCCTCTAATGACATTTCTTTTCCAAATATAACACTTCCATGATGTTTATAGAACGTAGTAACCTACAGCCTGAAGAGAATCGAATACTATTGTTGGTCAACAACAAGAAATCCTGCATTTTGATCGGCTCCTAAAAAAAAGCGTCCCAGAACCGCCATTTTCACTCTACTACTTCGTACTTCAAGGGAAAAATATTTCCGTCTATTCCAACCTAACTTATTGTTGAGCTAACAATTCAAGGCTTTAATTCGATATAGCGTACAATTCTCTAACACTTCCACGATGATGATAGAACGTAGTAACCTGCATCCTGAAAAAATCGAACAATACTCTTGGTCAAAAAAAAAAATGCAGCATTCAGATCGGCTCCTCAAAATAAGCGCCCCAGAACCGCCATTTTCCCTCTACTTCATGTACCCTAATGTGTATTTCGTCGCCTGGTAGTACTTTTGAAGAAGATAATGGCTGATAGAAACGCAATTCTATGCACTCGATTGAATTGTCAAACTGACATTTCTCTTCCAAATATAACACTTCCAAGACGATGATAAAACGTAGTAACCTGCAGCTTGAAGAAATCAAATACTATTGTTAGTCAACAAAAGAAATCCTGCATTTCGATCAGCTCCTCAAAAAAAGCGTCCCTGAACCGCCATTTTCTCTCTACTTTGTTTGCAATATCTTGATGTTGTACACTAATGTGTATTTCGTCGTCTGGTACTAGTTTTGAAGAAAAATATAGTAGTAGAGGGAAAATGGCGGTTCTGGGACGCTTTTTTTGAGGAGCCGATCAAAATGCAGGATTTCTTTTTGTTGGCCAACAATAGTATTCGATTCTCTTCAGGCTGTAGGTTACTCAGTTCTATAATCATCATAGAAGTGTTATATTTGGAAAAGAAATGTCAGTAGAGAGAAAATGGCGGTTCATGGACGCTTTTTTTGAGTAGACGATCAGAATACAGGATTTCTATTTGTTGACCAACAATAGTATTCGATTTTTTTCAGGATGCATGTTACTAGTTCTATCATCATCATGGAAGTGTTAGAGAAATGTACGCAATATCGAATTAAAGCCATGAATGCTGGCTCAACAATAAGTTAGGTTGGAATGGACGGAAATTTTTTTCCCTTGAACTACAAAGCTGGTCACTGGCGAATACATTGAATTGCACACATACCTGAATGTTGGTCACTGGCGTGTTGTACAATCTCGTGAACCAGGAATGTAGAGGGATAATAGCGGTTTTGAGACGCCTATTTTTAGCAGCTGATCAGAATGCTGGATTTCGTTTTCTAGACCAACAGAAGTGTTCGATTTTTTTCAGGATGCAGGTTACTACGTTCTATAATCATCATGGAAGTGTTAGATTTGGAAGAGAAATGTCAGTTTGACAATTAAATCGGGGGCATATAATTGTATGCCTATCACCCATATGCTTCTTCAAAAGCAATACCAGTCGACGAAATACTCATTAGCGTACAAGATGTAGTAAAGGGAAAATGGCGGTTCTGGGGCGCTTATTTTGAGAAGATGATCAGATTAGTGGATTTCTTTTTGTTGACCAACTGTAGTGTTCGATTTTTTCAGACTACTTGTTATTACGTTCTATAATCATCATGGAAGTGTTAAATTTGGATGACAAATGTCAGTTTGTCAATTCAATCGGGGGCATATAATTGTATACCCATCACCCTTATACTTATTCAAAAGTACTACCAGGCGACGAAATACTCATTAGCGTACAACATGATGTAGAGGGAAAATGGCGGTTCTGGGACGCCTATTTTGAGGAGCTGATGAGAATGCTGGTTTTCTTTTTGTTGACCAACAGTAGTGTTCGATTTTTTTAAGATGCAGGTTATTACGTTATTTCATCATCGTGGAATTGTTAGAGAAATGTACGCAATATCGAATTAAAGCCAGGAATTGCTGGCTCAACAATAAGTTAGGTTGGAATGGATGGAAATATTTTTCCCTTGAAGTACGAAGCTGATCACTGGCGAATGCATTGAGGGGCACACATACATGAATGTTGGTCACTGGTGTGATGTAAAATCTCGAAAACCAGGAATGTAGAGAGAAAATGGCGGATCATGGACGCTTTATTTGAGTAGACGATCAGAATGCAGGATTTCTTGTTGTTGACCAACAATAGTATTCGATTTCTTCAGGCTGCAGATTACTATGTTTTATGATCATCATGGAAGTGTTAAATTTGGAAGAGGAATGTCAGTTTGACAATTCAATCGGGGGCATATAATTGTATACACATCACCCATATGCTTCTTCAAAAGTACTACCAGGCGACAAAATACTCATTAGGGTACAACAAGAAGTAGAGGGAAAATGGCGGTTCTGGGCCGCTATTTTGAGGAGCCGATCTGAATGCTGCAATTTTTTTTTTTTGACCAAGAGTTGTGTTCGATTTTTTCAGGATGCAGGTTACTACGTTCTATCATCATCGTGGAAGTGTTAGAGAATTGTACGCTATATCGAATTAAAGCCTTGAATTGTTAGCTCAACAATAAGTTAGGTTGGAATGGACGGAAATATTTTTCCCTTGAAGTACGAAGTAGTAGAATGAAAATGGCGGTTCTGGGACGCTATTTTTGAGGAGCCGATCAAAATGCAGAATTTCTTTTTGTTGGCCAACAGTAGTATTCGATTCTCTTTAGGCTGTAGGTTACTACGTTCTATAATCATCATGGAAGTGTTATATTTGGGAAAGAAATGTCAGTAGAGAGAAAATGGCGGTTCATGGACGCTTTTTTTGAGTAGACGATCAGAATTCACGATTTCTATTTGTTGACCAACAACAGTATTCGATTTCTTCAGGCTGCAGTTTACTATGTTTTATCATCATCATGGAAGTGTTATATTTGAAAGAGAATTGTCAGTTTGGCAATTCAATCGAGTGCATAGAATTGCGTTTCTATCAGTTATCATTTTTTTCAAAACTAGTACCAGTCGACGAAGTACACATTAGAGCACAACATCAAGATCTATATAGGCTACCTAGTCAATGTTTGCACTACTTGGAAGGTAAGTTTTTAAAAGAAAGACGGCTCTGCAGTTCCTGTCGCATCCAAATGACCATTAATGCTTTTCATTTCTATTTGATATTATATGCTACGAACTAGTGGAGTTCCACTAACTGACATTCCTCTTCCAAATTTAACACTTCCATGATGATCATAAAACATAGTAATCTGCAGCCTGATGAAATCGAATACTATTGTTGGTCAACAACTAGAAATCCTGCATACTGATCGTCTACTCAAATAAAGCGTCCATGATCCGCCATTTTCTCTCTACATTCCTGGTTTTCGAGATTTTACATCACACCGGTGACCAACATTCAGGTATGTGTGCCCCTCAATGCATTCGCCAGTGATCAGCTTCGTACTTCAAGGGAAAAATATTTCCATCCATTCCAACCTAACTTATTGTTGAGCCAGCATTCATGGCTTTAATTCGATAGTAGAGAGAAAATGGCGGTTCTGGGACGCTTTTTTTGAGGAGCCGATCAAAATGCAGGATTTCTTTTTGTTGGCCAACAATAGTATTCGATTCTCTTCAGGCTGTAGGTTACTCAGTTCTATAATCATCATAGAAGTGTTATATTTGGAAAAGAAATGTCAGTAGAGAGAAAATGGCGGTTCATGGACGCTTTTTTTGAGTAGACGATCAGAATACAGGATTTCTATTTGTTGACCAACAATAGTATTCGATTTTTTTCAGGATGCATGTTACTAGTTCTATCATCATCATGGAAGTGTTAGAGAAATGTACGCAATATCGAATTAAAGCCATGAATGCTGGCTCAACAATAAGTTAGGTTGGAATGGACGGAAATTTTTTTCCCTTGAACTACAAAGCTGGTCACTGGCGAATACATTGAATTGCACACATACCTGAATGTTGGTCACTGGCGTGTTGTACAATCTCGTGAACCAGGAATGTAGAGGGATAATAGCGGTTTTGAGACGCCTATTTTTAGCAGCTGATCAGAATGCTGGATTTCGTTTTCTAGACCAACAGAAGTGTTCGATTTTTTTCAGGATGCAGGTTACTACGTTCTATAATCATCATGGAAGTGTTAGATTTGGAAGAGAAATGTCAGTTTGACAATTAAATCGGGGGCATATAATTGTATGCCTATCACCCATATGCTTCTTCAAAAGCAATACCAGTCGACGAAATACTCATTAGCGTACAAGATGTAGTAAAGGGAAAATGGCGGTTCTGGGGCGCTTATTTTGAGAAGATGATCAGATTGGTGGATTTCTTTTTGTTGACCAACTGTAGTGTTCGATTTTTTCAGACTACTTGTTATTACGTTCTATAATCATCATGGAAGTGTTAAATTTGGATGACAAATGTCAGTTTGTCAATTCAATCGGGGGCATATAATTGTATACCCATCACCCTTATACTTATTCAAAAGTACTACCAGGCGACGTAATACTCATTAGCGTACAACATGATGTAGAGGGAAAATGGCGGTTCTGGGACGCCTATTTTGAGGAGCTGATGAGAATGCTGGTTTTCTTTTTGTTGACCAACAGTAGTGTTCGATTTTTTTAAGATGCAGGTTATTACGTTATTTCATCATCGTGGAATTGTTAGAGAAATGTACGCAATATCGAATTAAAGCCAGGAATTGCTGGCTCAACAATAAGTTAGGTTGGAATGGATGGAAATATTTTTCCCTTGAAGTACGAAGCTGATCACTGGCGAATGCATTGAGGGGCACACATACATGAATGTTGGTCACTGGTGTGATGTAAAATCTCGAAAACCAGGAATGTAGAGAGAAAATGGCGGATCATGGACGCTTTATTTGAGTAGACGATCAGAATGCAGGATTTCTTGTTGTTGACCAACAATAGTATTCGATTTCTTCAGGCTGCAGATTACTATGTTTTATGATCATCATGGAAGTGTTAAATTTGGAAGAGGAATGTCAGTTTGACAATTCAATCGGGGGCATATAATTGTATACACATCACCCATATGCTTCTTCAAAAGTACTACCAGGCGACAAAATACTCATTAGGGTACAACAAGAAGTAGAGGGAAAATGGCGGTTCTGGGCCGCTATTTTGAGGAGCCGATCTGAATGCTGCAATTTTTTTTTTTTGACTAAGAGTTGTGTTCGATTTTTTCAGGATGCAGGTTACTACGTTCTATCATCATCGTGGAAGTGTTAGAGAATTGTACGCTATATCGAATTAAAGCCTTGAATTGTTAGCTCAACAATAAGTTAGGTTGGAATGGACGGAAATATTTTTCCCTTGAAGTACGAAGTAGTAGAATGAAAATGGCGGTTCTGGGACGCTATTTTTGAGGAGCCGATCAAAATGCAGAATTTCTTTTTGTTGGCCAACAGTAGTATTCGATTCTCTTTAGGCTGTAGGTTACTACGATCATGGACGCTTTATTTGAGTAGACGATCAGAATGCAGGATTTCTTGTTGTTGACCAACAATAGTATTCGATTTCTTCAGGCTGCAGATTACTATGTTTTATGATCATCATGGAAGTGTTAAATTTGGAAGAGGAATGTCAGTTTGACAAGCATAAGGGTGATGGGTATACAATTATATGCCCTCGATTGAATTGACAAACTGACATTTGTCATCCAAATTTAACACTTCCATGATGATTATAGAACGTAATAACAAGTAGTCTGAAAAAATCGAACACTACAGTTGGTCAACAAAAAGAAATCCACCAATCTGATCATCTTCTCCAAATAAGCGCCCCCAGAACCGCCATTTTCCCTTTACTACATCTTGTACGCTAATGAGTATTTCGTCGGCTGGTATTGCTTTTGAAGAAGCATATGGGTGATAGGCATACAATTATATGCCCCCGATTGAATTGTCAAACTGACATTTCTCTTCCAAATCTAACACTTCCATGATGATTATCGAACGTAGTAACCTGCATCCTCAAAAAAATCGAACACTTCTGTTGGTCTAGAAAAGGAAATCCAGCATTCTGATCAGCTGCTAAAAATAGGCGTCTCAAAACCGCTATTATCCCTCTACATTCCTGGTTCACGAGATTGTACAACACGCCAGTGACCAACATTCAGGTATGTGTGCAATTCAATGTATTCGCCAGTGACCAGCTTTGTAGTTCTAGGGAAAAAAATTTCCGTCCATTCCAACCTAACTTATTGTTGAGCCAGCATTCATGGCTTTAATTCGATATTGCGTACATTTCTCTAACACTTCCATGATGATGATAGAACTAGTAACATGCATCCTGAAAAAAATCGAATACTATTGTTGGTCAACAAATAGAAATCCTGTATTCTGATCGTCTACTCAAAAAAAGCGTCCATGAACCGCCATTTTCTCTCTACTGACATTTCTTTTCCAAATATAACACTTCTATGATGATTATAGAACGTAGTAGAGAGAAAATGGCGGTTCTGGGACGCTTTTTTTGAGGAGCCGATCAAAATGCAGGATTTCTTTTTGTTGGCCAACAATAGTATTCGATTCTCTTCAGGCTGTAGGTTACTCAGTTCTATAATCATCATAGAAGTGTTATATTTGGAAAAGAAATGTCAGTAGAGAGAAAATGGCGGTTCATGGACGCTTTTTTTGAGTAGACGATCAGAATACAGGATTTCTATTTGTTGACCAACAATAGTATTCGATTTTTTTCAGGATGCATGTTACTAGTTCTATCATCATCGTGGAATTGTTAGAGAAATGTACGCAATATCGAATTAAAGCCAGGAATTGCTGGCTCAACAATAAGTTAGGTTGGAATGGATGGAAATATTTTTCCCTTGAAGTACGAAGCTGATCACTGGCGAATGCATTGAGGGGCACACATACCTGAATGTTGGTCACTGGTGTGATGTAAAATCTCGAAAACCAGGAATGTAGAGAGAAAATGGCGGATCATGGACGCTTTATTTGAGTAGACGATCAGAATGCAGGATTTCTTGTTGTTGACCAACAATAGTATTCGATTTCTTCAGGCTGCAGATTACTATGTTTTATGATCATCATGGAAGTGTTAAATTTGGAAGAGGAATGTCAGTTTGACAAGCATAAGGGTGATGGGTATACAATTATATGCCCTCGATTGAATTGACAAACTGACATTTGTCATCCAAATTTAACACTTCCATGATGATTATAGAACGTAATAACAAGTAGTCTGAAAAAATCGAACACTACAGTTGGTCAACAAAAAGAAATCCACCAATCTGATCATCTTCTCCAAATAAGCGCCCCCAGAACCGCCATTTTCCCTTTACTACATCTTGTACGCTAATGAGTATTTCGTCGGCTGGTATTGCTTTTGAAGAAGCATATGGGTGATAGGCATACAATTATATGCCCCCGATTGAATTGTCAAACTGACATTTCTCTTCCAAATCTAACACTTCCATGATGATTATCGAACGTAGTAACCTGCATCCTCAAAAAAATCGAACACTTCCGTTGGTCTAGAAAAGGAAATCCAGCATTCTGATCAGCTGCTAAAAATAGGCGTCTCAAAACCGCTATTATCCCTCTACATTCCTGGTTCACGAGATTGTACAACACGCCAGTGACCAACATTCAGGTATGTGTGCAATTCAATGTATTCGCCAGTGACCAGCTTTGTAGTTCTAGGGAAAAAAATTTCCGTCCATTCCAACCTAACTTATTGTTGAGCCAGCATTCATGGCTTTAATTCGATATTGCGTACATTTCTCTAACACTTCCATGATGATGATAGAACTAGTAACATGCATCCTGAAAAAAATCGAATACTATTGTTGATCAACAAATAGAAATCCTGTATTCTGATCGTCTACTCAAAAAAAGCGTCCATGAACCGCCATTTTCTCTCTACTGACATTTCTTTTCCAAATATAACACTTCTATGATGATTATAGAACGTAGTAACCTACAGCCTGAAGTGAATCGAATACTTTTGTTGGCCAACAAAAACAAATCCTGCATTTTGATCGGCTCCTCAAAAAAAGCGTCCCAGAACCGCCATTTTCCATCTACTAATGTGTATTTCGTCGCCTGGTAGTACTTTTGAAGAAGATAATGGCTGATAGAAACGCAATTCTATGCACTCGATTGAATTGTCAAACTGACATTTCTCTTCCAAATATAACACTTCCAAGACGATGATAAAACGTAGTAACCTGCAGCTTGAAGAAATCAAATACTATTGTTAGTCAACAAAAGAAATCCTGCATTTCGATCAGCTCCTCAAAAAAAGCGTCCCTGAACCGCCATTTTCTCTCTACTTTGTTTGCAATATCTTGATGTTGTACACTAATGTGTATTTCGTCGTCTGGTACTAGTTTTGAAGAAAAATATAGTAGTAGAGGGAAAATGGCGGTTCTGGGACGCTTTTTTTGAGGAGCCGATCAAAATGCAGGATTTCTTTTTGTTGGCCAACAATAGTATTCGATTCTCTTCAGGCTGTAGGTTACTCAGTTCTATAATCATCATAGAAGTGTTATATTTGGAAAAGAAATGTCAGTAGAGAGAAAATGGCGGTTCATGGACGCTTTTTTTGAGTAGACGATCAGAATACAGGATTTCTATTTGTTGACCAACAATAGTATTCGATTTTTTTCAGGATGCATGTTACTAGTTCTATCATCATCATGGAAGTGTTAGAGAAATGTACGCAATATCGAATTAAAGCCATGAATGCTGGCTCAACAATAAGTTAGGTTGGAATGGACGGAAATTTTTTTCCCTTGAACTACAAAGCTGGTCACTGGCGAATACATTGAATTGCACACATACCTGAATGTTGGTCACTGGCGTGTTGTACAATCTCGTGAACCAGGAATGTAGAGGGATAATAGCGGTTTTGAGACGCCTATTTTTAGCAGCTGATCAGAATGCTGGATTTCGTTTTCTAGACCAACAGAAGTGTTCGATTTTTTTCAGGATGCAGGTTACTACGTTCTATAATCATCATGGAAGTGTTAGATTTGGAAGAGAAATGTCAGTTTGACAATTAAATCGGGGGCATATAATTGTATGCCTATCACCCATATGCTTCTTCAAAAGCAATACCAGTCGACGAAATACTCATTAGCGTACAAGATGTAGTAAAGGGAAAATGGCGGTTCTGGGGCGCTTATTTTGAGAAGATGATCAGATTGGTGGATTTCTTTTTGTTGACCAACTGTAGTGTTCGATTTTTTCAGACTACTTGTTATTACGTTCTATAATCATCATGGAAGTGTTAAATTTGGATGACAAATGTCAGTTTGTCAATTCAATCGGGGGCATATAATTGTATACCCATCACCCTTATACTTATTCAAAAGTACTACCAGGCGACGAAATACTCATTAGCGTACAACATGATGTAGAGGGAAAATGGCGGTTCTGGGACGCCTATTTTGAGGAGCTGATGAGAATGCTGGTTTTCTTTTTGTTGACCAACAGTAGTGTTCGATTTTTTTAAGATGCAGGTTATTACGTTATTTCATCATCGTGGAATTGTTAGAGAAATGTACGCAATATCGAATTAAAGCCAGGAATTGCTGGCTCAACAATAAGTTAGGTTGGAATGGATGGAAATATTTTTCCCTTGAAGTACGAAGCTGATCACTGGCGAATGCATTGAGGGGCACACATACATGAATGTTGGTCACTGGTGTGATGTAAAATCTCGAAAACCAGGAATGTAGAGAGAAAATGGCGGATCATGGACGCTTTATTTGAGTAGACGATCAGAATGCAGGATTTCTTGTTGTTGACCAACAATAGTATTCGATTTCTTCAGGCTGCAGATTACTATGTTTTATGATCATCATGGAAGTGTTAAATTTGGAAGAGGAATGTCAGTTTGACAATTCAATCGGGGGCATATAATTGTATACACATCACCCATATGCTTCTTCAAAAGTACTACCAGGCGACAAAATACTCATTAGGGTACAACAAGAAGTAGAGGGAAAATGGCGGTTCTGGGCCGCTATTTTGAGGAGCCGATCTGAATGCTGCAATTTTTTTTTTTTTGACCAAGAGTTGTGTTCGATTTTTTCAGGATGCAGGTTACTACGTTCTATCATCATCGTGGAAGTGTTAGAGAATTGTACGCTATATCGAATTAAAGCCTTGAATTGTTAGCTCAACAATAAGTTAGGTTGGAATGGACGGAAATATTTTTCCCTTGAAGTACGAAGTAGTAGAATGAAAATGGCGGTTCTGGGACGCTATTTTTGAGGAGCCGATCAAAATGCAGAATTTCTTTTTGTTGGCCAACAGTAGTATTCGATTCTCTTTAGGCTGTAGGTTACTACGTTCTATAATCATCATGGAAGTGTTATATTTGGGAAAGAAATGTCAGTAGAGAGAAAATGGCGGTTCATGGACGCTTTTTTTGAGTAGACGATCAGAATTCACGATTTCTATTTGTTGACCAACAACAGTATTCGATTTCTTCAGGCTGCAGTTTACTATGTTTTATCATCATCATGGAAGTGTTATATTTGAAAGAGAATTGTCAGTTTGGCAATTCAATCGAGTGCATAGAATTGCGTTTCTATCAGTTATCATTTTTTTCAAAACTAGTACCAGTCGACGAAGTACACATTAGAGCACAACATCAAGATCTATATAGGCTACCTAGTCAATGTTTGCACTACTTGGAAGGTAAGTTTTTAAAAGAAAGACGGCTCTGCAGTTCCTGTCGCATCCAAATGACCATTAATGCTTTTCATTTCTATTTGATATTATATGCTACGAACTAGTGGAGTTCCACTAACTGACATTCCTCTTCCAAATTTAACACTTCCATGATGATCATAAAACATAGTAATCTGCAGCCTGATGAAATCGAATACTATTGTTGGTCAACAACTAGAAATCCTGCATACTGATCGTCTACTCAAATAAAGCGTCCATGATCCGCCATTTTCTCTCTACATTCCTGGTTTTCGAGATTTTACATCACACCAGTGACCAACATTCAGGTATGTGTGCCCCTCAATGCATTCGCCAGTGATCAGCTTCGTACTTCAAGGGAAAAATATTTCCGTCCATTCCAACCTAACTTATTGTTGAGCCAGCATTCATGGCTTTAATTCGATAGTAGAGAGAAAATGGCGGTTCTGGGACGCTTTTTTTGAGGAGCCGATCAAAATGCAGGATTTCTTTTTGTTGGCCAACAATAGTATTCGATTCTCTTCAGGCTGTAGGTTACTCAGTTCTATAATCATCATAGAAGTGTTATATTTGGAAAAGAAATGTCAGTAGAGAGAAAATGGCGGTTCATGGACGCTTTTTTTGAGTAGACGATCAGAATACAGGATTTCTATTTGTTGACCAACAATAGTATTCGATTTTTTTCAGGATGCATGTTACTAGTTCTATCATCATCGTGGAATTGTTAGAGAAATGTACGCAATATCGAATTAAAGCCAGGAATTGCTGGCTCAACAATAAGTTAGGTTGGAATGGATGGAAATATTTTTCCCTTGAAGTACGAAGCTGATCACTGGCGAATGCATTGAGGGGCACACATACCTGAATGTTGGTCACTGGTGTGATGTAAAATCTCGAAAACCAGGAATGTAGAGAGAAAATGGCGGATCATGGACGCTTTATTTGAGTAGACGATCAGAATGCAGGATTTCTTGTTGTTGACCAACAATAGTATTCGATTTCTTCAGGCTGCAGATTACTATGTTTTATGATCATCATGGAAGTGTTAAATTTGGAAGAGGAATGTCAGTTTGACAAGCATAAGGGTGATGGGTATACAATTATATGCCCTCGATTGAATTGACAAACTGACATTTGTCATCCAAATTTAACACTTCCATGATGATTATAGAACGTAATAACAAGTAGTCTGAAAAAATCGAACACTACAGTTGGTCAACAAAAAGAAATCCACCAATCTGATCATCTTCTCCAAATAAGCGCCCCCAGAACCGCCATTTTCCCTTTACTACATCTTGTACGCTAATGAGTATTTCGTCGGCTGGTATTGCTTTTGAAGAAGCATATGGGTGATAGGCATACAATTATATGCCCCCGATTGAATTGTCAAACTGACATTTCTCTTCCAAATCTAACACTTCCATGATGATTATCGAACGTAGTAACCTGCATCCTCAAAAAAATCGAACACTTCTGTTGGTCTAGAAAAGGAAATCCAGCATTCTGATCAGCTGCTAAAAATAGGCGTCTCAAAACCGCTATTATCCCTCTACATTCCTGGTTCACGAGATTGTACAACACGCCAGTGACCAACATTCAGGTATGTGTGCAATTCAATGTATTCGCCAGTGACCAGCTTTGTAGTTCTAGGGAAAAAAATTTCCGTCCATTCCAACCTAACTTATTGTTGAGCCAGCATTCATGGCTTTAATTCGATATTGCGTACATTTCTCTAACACTTCCATGATGATGATAGAACTAGTAACATGCATCCTGAAAAAAATCGAATACTATTGTTGGTCAACAAATAGAAATCCTGTATTCTGATCGTCTACTCAAAAAAAGCGTCCATGAACCGCCATTTTCTCTCTACTGACATTTCTTTTCCAAATATAACACTTCTATGATGATTATAGAACGTAGTAACCTACAGCCTGAAGTGAATCGAATACTTTTGTTGGCCAACAAAAACAAATCCTGCATTTTGATCGGCTCCTCAAAAAAAGCGTCCCAGAACCGCCATTTTCCATCTACTAATGTGTATTTCGTCGCCTGGTAGTACTTTTGAAGAAGATAATGGCTGATAGAAACGCAATTCTATGCACTCGATTGAATTGTCAAACTGACATTTCTCTTCCAAATATAACACTTCCAAGACGATGATAAAACGTAGTAACCTGCAGCTTGAAGAAATCAAATACTATTGTTAGTCAACAAAAGAAATCCTGCATTTCGATCAGCTCCTCAAAAAAAGCGTCCCTGAACCGCCATTTTCTCTCTACTTTGTTTGCAATATCTTGATGTTGTACACTAATGTGTATTTCGTCGTCTGGTACTAGTTTTGAAGAAAAATATAGTAGTAGAGGGAAAATGGCGGTTCTGGGACGCTTTTTTTGAGGAGCCGATCAAAATGCAGGATTTCTTTTTGTTGGCCAACAATAGTATTCGATTCTCTTCAGGCTGTAGGTTACTCAGTTCTATAATCATCATAGAAGTGTTATATTTGGAAAAGAAATGTCAGTAGAGAGAAAATGGCGGTTCATGGACGCTTTTTTTGAGTAGACGATCAGAATACAGGATTTCTATTTGTTGACCAACAATAGTATTCGATTTTTTTCAGGATGCATGTTACTAGTTCTATCATCATCATGGAAGTGTTAGAGAAATGTACGCAATATCGAATTAAAGCCATGAATGCTGGCTCAACAATAAGTTAGGTTGGAATGGACGGAAATTTTTTTCCCTTGAACTACAAAGCTGGTCACTGGCGAATACATTGAATTGCACACATACCTGAATGTTGGTCACTGGCGTGTTGTACAATCTCGTGAACCAGGAATGTAGAGGGATAATAGCGGTTTTGAGACGCCTATTTTTAGCAGCTGATCAGAATGCTGGATTTCTTTTTCTAGACCAACAGAAGTGTTCGATTTTTTTCAGGATGCAGGTTACTACGTTCTATAATCATCATGGAAGTGTTAGATTTGGAAGAGAAATGTCAGTTTGACAATTAAATCGGGGGCATATAATTGTATGCCTATCACCCATATGCTTCTTCAAAAGCAATACCAGTCGACGAAATACTCATTAGCGTACAAGATGTAGTAAAGGGAAAATGGCGGTTCTGGGGCGCTTATTTTGAGAAGATGATCAGATTGGTGGATTTCTTTTTGTAGACCAACTGTAGTGTTCGATTTTTTCAGACTACTTGTTATTACGTTCTATAATCATCATGGAAGTGTTAAATTTGGATGACAAATGTCAGTTTGTCAATTCAATCGGGGGCATATAATTGTATACCCATCACCCTTATGCTTATTCAAAAGTACTACCAGGCGACGAAATACTCATTAGCGTACAACATGATGTAGAGGGAAAATGGCGGTTCTGGGACGCCTATTTTGAGGAGCTGATGAGAATGCTGGTTTTCTTTTTGTTGACCAACAGTAGTGTTCGATTTTTTTAAGATGCAGGTTATTACGTTATTTCATCATCGTGGAATTGTTAGAGAAATGTACGCAATATCGAATTAAAGCCAGGAATTGCTGGCTCAACAATAAGTTAGGTTGGAATGGATGGAAATATTTTTCCCTTGAAGTACGAAGCTGATCACTGGCGAATGCATTGAGGGGCACACATACATGAATGTTGGTCACTGGTGTGATGTAAAATCTCGAAAACCAGGAATGTAGAGAGAAAATGGCGGATCATGGACGCTTTATTTGAGTAGACGATCAGAATGCAGGATTTCTTGTTGTTGACCAACAATAGTATTCGATTTCTTCAGGCTGCAGATTACTATGTTTTATGATCATCATGGAAGTGTTAAATTTGGAAGAGGAATGTCAGTTTGACAATTCAATCGGGGGCATATAATTGTATACACATCACCCATATGCTTCTTCAAAAGTACTACCAGGCGACAAAATACTCATTAGGGTACAACAAGAAGTAGAGGGAAAATGGCGGTTCTGGGCCGCTATTTTGAGGAGCCGATCTGAATGCTGCAATTTTTTTTTTTTGACCAAGAGTTGTGTTCGATTTTTTCAGGATGCAGGTTACTACGTTCTATCATCATCGTGGAAGTGTTAGAGAATTGTACGCTATATCGAATTAAAGCCTTGAATTGTTAGCTCAACAATAAGTTAGGTTGGAATGGACGGAAATATTTTTCCCTTGAAGTACGAAGTAGTAGAATGAAAATGGCGGTTCTGGGACGCTATTTTTGAGGAGCCGATCAAAATGCAGAATTTCTTTTTGTTGGCCAACAGTAGTATTCGATTCTCTTTAGGCTGTAGGTTACTACGATCATGGACGCTTTATTTGAGTAGACGATCAGAATGCAGGATTTCTTGTTGTTGACCAACAATAGTATTCGATTTCTTCAGGCTGCAGATTACTATGTTTTATGATCATCATGGAAGTGTTAAATTTGGAAGAGGAATGTCAGTTTGACAAGCATAAGGGTGATGGGTATACAATTATATGCCCTCGATTGAATTGACAAACTGACATTTGTCATCCAAATTTAACACTTCCATGATGATTATAGAACGTAATAACAAGTAGTCTGAAAAAATCGAACACTACAGTTGGTCAACAAAAAGAAATCCACCAATCTGATCATCTTCTCCAAATAAGCGCCCCCAGAACCGCCATTTTCCCTTTACTACATCTTGTACGCTAATGAGTATTTCGTCGGCTGGTATTGCTTTTGAAGAAGCATATGGGTGATAGGCATACAATTATATGCCCCCGATTGAATTGTCAAACTGACATTTCTCTTCCAAATCTAACACTTCCATGATGATTATCGAACGTAGTAACCTGCATCCTCAAAAAAATCGAACACTTCTGTTGGTCTAGAAAAGGAAATCCAGCATTCTGATCAGCTGCTAAAAATAGGCGTCTCAAAACCGCTATTATCCCTCTACATTCCTGGTTCACGAGATTGTACAACACGCCAGTGACCAACATTCAGGTATGTGTGCAATTCAATGTATTCGCCAGTGACCAGCTTTGTAGTTCTAGGGAAAAAAATTTCCGTCCATTCCAACCTAACTTATTGTTGAGCCAGCATTCATGGCTTTAATTCGATATTGCGTACATTTCTCTAACACTTCCATGATGATGATAGAACTAGTAACATGCATCCTGAAAAAAATCGAATACTATTGTTGGTCAACAAATAGAAATCCTGTATTCTGATCGTCTACTCAAAAAAAGCGTCCATGAACCGCCATTTTCTCTCTACTGACATTTCTTTTCCAAATATAACACTTCTATGATGATTATAGAACGTAGTAACCTACAGCCTGAAGTGAATCGAATACTTTTGTTGGCCAACAAAAACAAATCCTGCATTTTGATCGGCTCCTCAAAAAAAAGCGTCCCAGAACCGCCATTTTCCATCTACTAATGTGTATTTCGTCGCCTGGTAGTACTTTTGAAGAAGATAATGGCTGATAGAAACGCAATTCTATGCACTCGATTGAATTGTCAAACTGACATTTCTCTTCCAAATATAACACTTCCAAGACGATGATAAAACGTAGTAACCTGCAGCTTGAAGAAATCAAATACTATTGTTAGTCAACAAAAGAAATCCTGCATTTCGATCGGCTCCTCAAAAAAAGCGTCCCTGAACCGCCATTTTCTCTCTACTTTGTTTGCAATATCTTGATGTTGTACACTAATGTGTATTTCGTCGTCTGGTACTAGTTTTGAAGAAAAATATAGTAGTAGAGGGAAAATGGCGGTTCTGGGACGCTTTTTTTGAGGAGCCGATCAAAATGCAGGATTTCTTTTTGTTGGCCAACAATAGTATTCGATTCTCTTCAGGCTGTAGGTTACTCAGTTCTATAATCATCATAGAAGTGTTATATTTGGAAAAGAAATGTCAGTAGAGAGAAAATGGCGGTTCATGGACGCTTTTTTTGAGTAGACGATCAGAATACAGGATTTCTATTTGTTGACCAACAATAGTATTCGATTTTTTTCAGGATGCATGTTACTAGTTCTATCATTATCATGGAAGTGTTAGAGAAATGTACGCAATATCGAATTAAAGCCATGAATGCTGGCTCAACAATAAGTTAGGTTGGAATGGACGGAAATTTTTTTCCCTTGAACTACAAAGCTGGTCACTGGCGAATACATTGAATTGCACACATACCTGAATGTTGGTCACTGGCGTGTTGTACAATCTCGTGAACCAGGAATGTAGAGGGATAATAGCGGTTTTGAGACGCCTATTTTTAGCAGCTGATCAGAATGCTGGATTTCTTTTTCTAGACCAACAGAAGTGTTCGATTTTTTTCAGGATGCAGGTTACTACGTTCTATAATCATCATGGAAGTGTTAGATTTGGAAGAGAAATTTCAGTTTGACAATTAAATCGGGGGCATATAATTGTATGCCTATTACCCATATGCTTCTTCAAAAGCAATACCAGTCGACGAAATACTCATTAGCGTACAAGATGTAGTAAAGGGAAAATGGCGGTTCTGGGGCGCTTATTTTGAGAAGATGATCAGATTGGTGGATTTCTTTTTGTTGACCAACTGTAGTGTTCGATTTTTTCAGACTACTTGTTATTACGTTCTATAATCATCATGGAAGTGTTAAATTTGGATGACAAATGTCAGTTTGTCAATTCAATCGGGGGCATATAATTGTATACCCATCACCCTTATGCTTATTCAAAAGTACTACCAGGCGACGAAATACTCATTAGCGTACAACATGATGTAGAGGGAAAATGGCGGTTCTGGGACGCCTATTTTGAGGAGCTGATGAGAATGCTGGTTTTCTTTTTGTTGACCAACAGTAGTGTTCGATTTTTTTAAGATGCAGGTTATTACGTTATTTCATCATCGTGGAATTGTTAGAGAAATGTACGCAATATCGAATTAAAGCCAGGAATTGCTGGCTCAACAATAAGTTAGGTTGGAATGGACGGAAATATTTTTCCCTTTAAGTACGAAGCTGGTCACTGGCGAATGCATAGAGTTGCACACATACCTGAATGTTGGTCACTGGTGTGATGTAAAATCTCTAAAACCAGGAATGTAGAGAGAAAATGGCGGATCATGGACGCTTTATTTGAGTAGACGATCTGAATGCAGGATTTCTTGTTGTTGACCAACAATAGTATTCGATTTCTTCAGGCTGCAGATTACTATGTTTTATGATCATCATGGAAGTGTTAAATTTGGAAGAGGAATGTCAGTTTGACAATTCAATCGGGGGCATATAATTGTATACACATCACCCATATGCTTCTTCAAAAGTACTACCAGGCGACAAAATACTCATTAGGGTACAACAAGAAGTAGAGGGAAAATGGCGGTTCTGGGCCGCTATTTTGAGGAGCCGATCTGAATGCTGCAATTTTTTTTTTTTGACCAAGAGTTGTGTTCGATTTTTTCAGGATGCAGGTTACTACGTTCTATCATCATCGTGGAAGTGTTAGAGAATTGTACGCTATATCGAATTAAAGCCTTGAATTGTTAGCTCAACAATAAGTTAGGTTGGAATGGACGGAAATATTTTTCCCTTGAAGTACGAAGTAGTAGAATGAAAATGGCGGTTCTGGGACGCTATTTTTGAGGAGCCGATCAAAATGCAGAATTTCTTTTTGTTGGCCAACAGTAGTATTCGATTCTCTTTAGGCTGTAGGTTACTACGTTCTATAATCATCATGGAAGTGTTATATTTGGGAAAGAAATGTCAGTAGAGAGAAAATGGCGGATCATGGACGCTTTATTTGAGTAGACGATCAGAATGCAGGATTTCTTGTTGTTGACCAACAATAGTATTCGATTTCTTCAGGCTGCAGATTACTATGTTTTATGATCATCATGGAAGTGTTAAATTTGGAAGAGGAATGTCAGTTTGACAAGCATAAGGGTGATGGGTATACAATTATATGCCCTCGATTGAATTGACAAACTGACATTTGTCATCCAAATTTAACACTTCCATGATGATTATAGAACGTAATAACAAGTAGTCTGAAAAAATCGAACACTACAGTTGGTCAACAAAAAGAAATCCACCAATCTGATCATCTTCTCCAAATAAGCGCCCCCAGAACCGCCATTTTCCCTTTACTACATCTTGTACGCTAATGAGTATTTCGTCGGCTGGTATTGCTTTTGAAGAAGCATTATGAGTGATAGGCATACAATTATATGCCCCCGATTGAATTGTCAAACTGACATTTCTCTTCCAAATCTAACACTTCCATGATGATTATCGAACGTAGTAACCTGCATCCTCAAAAAAATCGAACACTTCTGTTGGTCTAGAAAAGGAAATCCAGCATTCTGATCAGCTGCTAAAAATAGGCGTCTCAAAACCGCTATTATCCCTCTACATTCCTGGTTCACGAGATTGTACAACACGCCAGTGACCAACATTCAGGTATGTGTGCAATTCAATGTATTCGCCAGTGACCAGCTTTGTAGTTCTAGGGAAAAAAATTTCCGTCCATTCCAACCTAACTTATTGTTGAGCCAGCATTCATGGCTTTAATTCGATATTGCGTACATTTCTCTAACACTTCCATGATGATGATAGAACTAGTAACATGCATCCTGAAAAAAATCGAATACTATTGTTGGTCAACAAATAGAAATCCTGTATTCTGATCGTCTACTCAAAAAAAGCGTCCATGAACCGCCATTTTCTCTCTACTGACATTTCTTTTCCAAATATAACACTTCTATGATGATTATAGAACGTAGTAACCTACAGCCTGAAGTGAATCGAATACTTTTGTTGGCCAACAAAAACAAATCCTGCATTTTGATCGGCTCCTCAAAAAAAAGCGTCCCAGAACCGCCATTTTCCATCTACTAATGTGTATTTCGTCGCCTGGTAGTACTTTTGAAGAAGATAATGGCTGATAGAAACGCAATTCTATGCACTCGATTGAATTGTCAAACTGACATTTCTCTTCCAAATATAACACTTCCAAGACGATGATAAAACGTAGTAACCTGCAGCTTGAAGAAATCAAATACTATTGTTAGTCAACAAAAGAAATCCTGCATTTCGATCGGCTCCTCAAAAAAAGCGTCCCTGAACCGCCATTTTCTCTCTACTTTGTTTGCAATATCTTGATGTTGTACACTAATGTGTATTTCGTCGTCTGGTACTAGTTTTGAAGAAAAATATAGTAGTAGAGGGAAAATGGCGGTTCTGGGACGCTTTTTTTGAGGAGCCGATCAAAATGCAGGATTTCTTTTTGTTGGCCAACAATAGTATTCGATTCTCTTCAGGCTGTAGGTTACTCAGTTCTATAATCATCATAGAAGTGTTATATTTGGAAAAGAAATGTCAGTAGAGAGAAAATGGCGGTTCATGGACGCTTTTTTTGAGTAGACGATCAGAATACAGGATTTCTATTTGTTGACCAACAATAGTATTCGATTTTTTTCAGGATGCATGTTACTAGTTCTATCATCATCATGGAAGTGAAGTAGAGAGAAAATGGCGGTTCTGGGACGCTTTTTTTGAGGAGCCGATCAAAATGCAGGATTTCTTTTTGTTGGCCAACAATAGTATTCGATTCTCTTCAGGCTGTAGGTTACTCAGTTCTATAATCATCATAGAAGTGTTATATTTGGAAAAGAAATGTCAGTAGAGTGAAAATGGCGGTTCATGGACGCTTTTTTTGAGTAGACGATCAGAATACAGGATTTCTATTTGTTGACCAACAATAGTATTCGATTTTTTTCAGGATGCATGTTACTAGTTCTATCATCATCGTGGAATTGTTAGAGAAATGTACGCAATATCGAATTAAAGCCAGGAATTGCTGGCTCAACAATAAGTTAGGTTGGAATGGATGGAAATATTTTTCCCTTGAAGTACGAAGCTGATCACTGGCGAATGCATTGAGGGGCACACATACCTGAATGTTGGTCACTGGTGTGATGTAAAATCTCGAAAACCAGGAATGTAGAGAGAAAATGGCGGATCATGGACGCTTTATTTGAGTAGACGATCAGAATGCAGGATTTCTTGTTGTTGACCAACAATAGTATTCGATTTCTTCAGGCTGCAGATTACTATGTTTTATGATCATCATGGAAGTGTTAAATTTGGAAGAGGAATGTCAGTTTGACAAGCATAAGGGTGATGGGTATACAATTATATGCCCTCGATTGAATTGACAAACTGACATTTGTCATCCAAATTTAACACTTCCATGATGATTATAGAACGTAATAACAAGTAGTCTGAAAAAATCGAACACTACAGTTGGTCAACAAAAAGAAATCCACCAATCTGATCATCTTCTCCAAATAAGCGCCCCCAGAACCGCCATTTTCCCTTTACTACATCTTGTACGCTAATGAGTATTTCGTCGGCTGGTATTGCTTTTGAAGAAGCATATGGGTGATAGGCATACAATTATATGCCCCCGATTGAATTGTCAAACTGACATTTCTCTTCCAAATCTAACACTTCCATGATGATTATCGAACGTAGTAACCTGCATCCTGAAAAAAATCGAACACTTCTGTTGGTCTAGAAAAGGAAATCCAGCATTCTGATCAGCTGCTAAAAATAGGCGTCTCAAAACCGCTATTATCCCTCTACATTCCTGGTTCACGAGATTGTACAACACGCCAGTGACCAACATTCAGGTATGTGTGCAATTCAATGTATTCGCCAGTGACCAGCTTTGTAGTTCTAGGGAAAAAAATTTCCGTCCATTCCAACCTAACTTATTGTTGAGCCAGCATTCATGGCTTTAATTCGATATTGCGTACATTTCTCTAACACTTCCATGATGATGATAGAACTAGTAACATGCATCCTGAAAAAAATCGAATACTATTGTTGGTCAACAAATAGAAATCCTGTATTCTGATCGTCTACTCAAAAAAAGCGTCCATGAACCGCCATTTTCTCTCTACTGACATTTCTTTTCCAAATATAACACTTCTATGATGATTATAGAACGTAGTAACCTACAGCCTGAAGTGAATCGAATACTTTTGTTGGCCAACAAAAACAAATCCTGCATTTTGATCGGCTCCTCAAAAAAAAGCGTCCCAGAACCGCCATTTTCCATCTACTAATGTGTATTTCGTCGCCTGGTAGTACTTTTGAAGAAGATAATGGCTGATAGAAACGCAATTCTATGCACTCGATTGAATTGTCAAACTGACATTTCTCTTCCAAATATAACACTTCCAAGACGATGATAAAACGTAGTAACCTGCAGCTTGAAGAAATCAAATACTATTGTTAGTCAACAAAAGAAATCCTGCATTTCGATCGGCTCCTCAAAAAAAGCGTCCCTGAACCGCCATTTTCTCTCTACTTTGTTTGCAATATCTTGATGTTGTACACTAATGTGTATTTCGTCGTCTGGTACTAGTTTTGAAGAAAAATATAGTAGTAGAGGGAAAATGGCGGTTCTGGGACGCTTTTTTTGAGGAGCCGATCAAAATGCAGGATTTCTTTTTGTTGGCCAACAATAGTATTCGATTCTCTTCAGGCTGTAGGTTACTCAGTTCTATAATCATCATAGAAGTGTTATATTTGGAAAAGAAATGTCAGTAGAGAGAAAATGGCGGTTCATGGACGCTTTTTTTGAGTAGACGATCAGAATACAGGATTTCTATTTGTTGACCAACAATAGTATTCGATTTTTTTCAGGATGCATGTTACTAGTTCTATCATCATCATGGAAGTGTTAGAGAAATGTACGCAATATCGAATTAAAGCCATGAATGCTGGCTCAACAATAAGTTAGGTTGGAATGGACGGAAATTTTTTTCCCTTGAACTACAAAGCTGGTCACTGGCGAATACATTGAATTGCACACATACCTGAATGTTGGTCACTGGCGTGTTGTACAATCTCGTGAACCAGGAATGTAGAGGGATAATAGCGGTTTTGAGACGCCTATTTTTAGCAGCTGATCAGAATGCTGGATTTCGTTTTCTAGACCAACAGAAGTGTTCGATTTTTTTCAGGATGCAGGTTACTACGTTCTATAATCATCATGGAAGTGTTAGATTTGGAAGAGAAATGTCAGTTTGACAATTAAATCGGGGGCATATAATTGTATGCCTATCACCCATATGCTTCTTCAAAAGCAATACCAGTCGACGAAATACTCATTAGCGTACAAGATGTAGTAAAGGGAAAATGGCGGTTCTGGGGCGCTTATTTTGAGAAGATGATCAGATTAGTGGATTTCTTTTTGTTGACCAACTGTAGTGTTCGATTTTTTCAGACTACTTGTTATTACGTTCTATAATCATCATGGAAGTGTTAAATTTGGATGACAAATGTCAGTTTGTCAATTCAATCGGGGGCATATAATTGTATACCCATCACCCTTATACTTATTCAAAAGTACTACCAGGCGACGAAATACTCATTAGCGTACAACATGATGTAGAGGGAAAATGGCGGTTCTGGGACGCCTATTTTGAGGAGCTGATGAGAATGCTGGTTTTCTTTTTGTTGACCAACAGTAGTGTTCGATTTTTTTAAGATGCAGGTTATTACGTTATTTCATCATCGTGGAATTGTTAGAGAAATGTACGCAATATCGAATTAAAGCCAGGAATTGCTGGCTCAACAATAAGTTAGGTTGGAATGGATGGAAATATTTTTCCCTTGAAGTACGAAGCTGATCACTGGCGAATGCATTGAGGGGCACACATACATGAATGTTGGTCACTGGTGTGATGTAAAATCTCGAAAACCAGGAATGTAGAGAGAAAATGGCGGATCATGGACGCTTTATTTGAGTAGACGATCAGAATGCAGGATTTCTTGTTGTTGACCAACAATAGTATTCGATTTCTTCAGGCTGCAGATTACTATGTTTTATGATCATCATGGAAGTGTTAAATTTGGAAGAGGAATGTCAGTTTGACAATTCAATCGGGGGCATATAATTGTATACACATCACCCATATGCTTCTTCAAAAGTACTACCAGGCGACAAAATACTCATTAGGGTACAACAAGAAGTAGAGGGAAAATGGCGGTTCTGGGCCGCTATTTTGAGGAGCCGATCTGAATGCTGCAATTTTTTTTTTTTGACCAAGAGTTGTGTTCGATTTTTTCAGGATGCAGGTTACTACGTTCTATCATCATCGTGGAAGTGTTAGAGAATTGTACGCTATATCGAATTAAAGCCTTGAATTGTTAGCTCAACAATAAGTTAGGTTGGAATGGACGGAAATATTTTTCCCTTGAAGTACGAAGTAGTAGAATGAAAATGGCGGTTCTGGGACGCTATTTTTGAGGAGCCGATCAAAATGCAGAATTTCTTTTTGTTGGCCAACAGTAGTATTCGATTCTCTTTAGGCTGTAGGTTACTACGTTCTATAATCATCATGGAAGTGTTATATTTGGGAAAGAAATGTCAGTAGAGAGAAAATGGCGGTTCATGGACGCTTTTTTTGAGTAGACGATCAGAATTCACGATTTCTATTTGTTGACCAACAACAGTATTCGATTTCTTCAGGCTGCAGTTTACTATGTTTTATCATCATCATGGAAGTGTTATATTTGAAAGAGAATTGTCAGTTTGGCAATTCAATCGAGTGCATAGAATTGCGTTTCTATCAGTTATCATTTTTTTCAAAACTAGTACCAGTCGACGAAGTACACATTAGAGCACAACATCAAGATCTATATAGGCTACCTAGTCAATGTTTGCACTACTTGGAAGGTAAGTTTTTAAAAGAAAGACGGCTCTGCAGTTCCTGTCGCATCCAAATGACCATTAATGCTTTTCATTTCTATTTGATATTATATGCTACGAACTAGTGGAGTTCCACTAACTGACATTCCTCTTCCAAATTTAACACTTCCATGATGATCATAAAACATAGTAATCTGCAGCCTGATGAAATCGAATACTATTGTTGGTCAACAACTAGAAATCCTGCATACTGATCGTCTACTCAAATAAAGCGTCCATGATCCGCCATTTTCTCTCTACATTCCTGGTTTTCGAGATTTTACATCACACCGGTGACCAACATTCAGGTATGTGTGCCCCTCAATGCATTCGCCAGTGATCAGCTTCGTACTTCAAGGGAAAAATATTTCCATCCATTCCAACCTAACTTATTGTTGAGCCAGCATTCATGGCTTTAATTCGATAGTAGAGAGAAAATGGCGGTTCTGGGACGCTTTTTTTGAGGAGCCGATCAAAATGCAGGATTTCTTTTTGTTGGCCAACAATAGTATTCGATTCTCTTCAGGCTGTAGGTTACTCAGTTCTATAATCATCATAGAAGTGTTATATTTGGAAAAGAAATGTCAGTAGAGAGAAAATGGCGGTTCATGGACGCTTTTTTTGAGTAGACGATCAGAATACAGGATTTCTATTTGTTGACCAACAATAGTATTCGATTTTTTTCAGGATGCATGTTACTAGTTCTATCATCATCATGGAAGTGTTAGAGAAATGTACGCAATATCGAATTAAAGCCATGAATGCTGGCTCAACAATAAGTTAGGTTGGAATGGACGGAAATTTTTTTCCCTTGAACTACAAAGCTGGTCACTGGCGAATACATTGAATTGCACACATACCTGAATGTTGGTCACTGGCGTGTTGTACAATCTCGTGAACCAGGAATGTAGAGGGATAATAGCGGTTTTGAGACGCCTATTTTTAGCAGCTGATCAGAATGCTGGATTTCGTTTTCTAGACCAACAGAAGTGTTCGATTTTTTTCAGGATGCAGGTTACTACGTTCTATAATCATCATGGAAGTGTTAGATTTGGAAGAGAAATGTCAGTTTGACAATTAAATCGGGGGCATATAATTGTATGCCTATCACCCATATGCATAGAGGGAAAATGGCGGTTCTGGGACGCTTTTTTTGAGGAGCCGATCAAAATGCAGGATTTCTTTTTGTTGGCCAACAATAGTATTCGATTCTCTTCAGGCTGTAGGTTACTCAGTTCTATAATCATCATAGAAGTGTTATATTTGGAAAAGAAATGTCAGTAGAGAGAAAATGGCGGTTCATGGACGCTTTTTTTGAGTAGACGATCAGAATACAGGATTTCTATTTGTTGACCAACAATAGTATTCGATTTTTTTCAGGATGCATGTTACTAGTTCTATCATTATCATGGAAGTGTTAGAGAAATGTACGCAATATCGAATTAAAGCCATGAATGCTGGCTCAACAATAAGTTAGGTTGGAATGGACGGAAATTTTTTTCCCTTGAACTACAAAGCTGGTCACTGGCGAATACATTGAATTGCACACATACCTGAATGTTGGTCACTGGCGTGTTGTACAATCTCGTGAACCAGGAATGTAGAGGGATAATAGCGGTTTTGAGACGCCTATTTTTAGCAGCTGATCAGAATGCTGGATTTCTTTTTCTAGACCAACAGAAGTGTTCGATTTTTTTCAGGATGCAGGTTACTACGTTCTATAATCATCATGGAAGTGTTAGATTTGGAAGAGAAATTTCAGTTTGACAATTAAATCGGGGGCATATAATTGTATGCCTATTACCCATATGCTTCTTCAAAAGCAATACCAGTCGACGAAATACTCATTAGCGTACAAGATGTAGTAAAGGGAAAATGGCGGTTCTGGGGCGCTTATTTTGAGAAGATGATCAGATTGGTGGATTTCTTTTTGTTGACCAACTGTAGTGTTCGATTTTTTCAGACTACTTGTTATTACGTTCTATAATCATCATGGAAGTGTTAAATTTGGATGACAAATGTCAGTTTGTCAATTCAATCGGGGGCATATAATTGTATACCCATCACCCTTATGCTTATTCAAAAGTACTACCAGGCGACGAAATACTCATTAGCGTACAACATGATGTAGAGGGAAAATGGCGGTTCTGGGACGCCTATTTTGAGGAGCTGATGAGAATGCTGGTTTTCTTTTTGTTGACCAACAGTAGTGTTCGATTTTTTTAAGATGCAGGTTATTACGTTATTTCATCATCGTGGAATTGTTAGAGAAATGTACGCAATATCGAATTAAAGCCAGGAATTGCTGGCTCAACAATAAGTTAGGTTGGAATGGACGGAAATATTTTTCCCTTTAAGTACGAAGCTGGTCACTGGCGAATGCATAGAGTTGCACACATACCTGAATGTTGGTCACTGGTGTGATGTAAAATCTCGAAAACCAGGAATGTAGAGAGAAAATGGCGAATCATGGACGCTTTATTTGAGTAGACGATCTGAATGCAGCATTTCTTGTTGTTGACCAACAATAGTATTCGATTTCTTCAGGCTGCAGATTACTATGTTTTATGATCATCATGGAAGTGTTAAATTTGGAAGAGGAATGTCAGTTTGACAAGCATAAGGGTGATGGGTATACAATTATATGCCCTCGATTGAATTGACAAACTGACATTTGTCATCCAAATTTAACACTTCCATGATGATTATAGAACGTAATAACAAGTAGTCTGAAAAAATCGAACACTACAGTTGGTCAACAAAAAGAAATCCACCAATCTGATCATCTTCTCCAAATAAGCGCCCCCAGAACCGCCATTTTCCCTTTACTACATCTTGTACGCTAATGAGTATTTCGTCGGCTGGTATTGCTTTTGAAGAAGCATATGGGTGATAGGCATACAATTATATGCCCCCGATTGAATTGTCAAACTGACATTTCTCTTCCAAATCTAACACTTCCATGATGATTATCGAACGTAGTAACCTGCATCCTCAAAAAAATCGAACACTTCTGTTGGTCTAGAAAAGGAAATCCAGCATTCTGATCAGCTGCTAAAAATAGGCGTCTCAAAACCGCTATTATCCCTCTACATTCCTGGTTCACGAGATTGTACAACACGCCAGTGACCAACATTCAGGTATGTGTGCAATTCAATGTATTCGCCAGTGACCAGCTTTGTAGTTCTAGGGAAAAAAATTTCCGTCCATTCCAACCTAACTTATTGTTGAGCCAGCATTCATGGCTTTAATTCGATATTGCGTACATTTCTCTAACACTTCCATGATGATGATAGAACTAGTAACATGCATCCTGAAAAAAATCGAATACTATTGTTGGTCAACAAATAGAAATCCTGTATTCTGATCGTCTACTCAAAAAAAGCGTCCATGAACCGCCATTTTCTCTCTACTGACATTTCTTTTCCAAATATAACACTTCTATGATGATTATAGAACGTAGTAACCTACAGCCTGAAGTGAATCGAATACTTTTGTTGGCCAACAAAAACAAATCCTGCATTTTGATCGGCTCCTCAAAAAAAGCGTCCCAGAACCGCCATTTTCCATCTACTAATGTGTATTTCGTCGCCTGGTAGTACTTTTGAAGAAGATAATGGCTGATAGAAACGCAATTCTATGCACTCGATTGAATTGTCAAACTGACATTTCTCTTCCAAATATAACACTTCCAAGACGATGATAAAACGTAGTAACCTGCAGCTTGAAGAAATCAAATACTATTGTTAGTCAACAAAAGAAATCCTGCATTTCGATCAGCTCCTCAAAAAAAGCGTCCCTGAACCGCCATTTTCTCTCTACTTTGTTTGCAATATCTTGATGTTGTACACTAATGTGTATTTCGTCGTCTGGTACTAGTTTTGAAGAAAAATATAGTAGTAGAGGGAAAATGGCGGTTCTGGGACGCTTTTTTTGAGGAGCCGATCAAAATGCAGGATTTCTTTTTGTTGGCCAACAATAGTATTCGATTCTCTTCAGGCTGTAGGTTACTCAGTTCTATAATCATCATAGAAGTGTTATATTTGGAAAAGAAATGTCAGAAGAGAGAAAATGGCGGTTCATGGACGCTTTTTTTGAGTAGACGATCAGAATACAGGATTTCTATTTGTTGACCAACAATAGTATTCGATTTTTTTCAGGATGCATGTTACTAGTTCTATCATCATCATGGAAGTGTTAGAGAAATGTACGCAATATCGAATTAAAGCCATGAATGCTGGCTCAACAATAAGTTAGGTTGGAATGGACGGAAATTTTTTTCCCTTGAACTACAAAGCTGGTCACTGGCGAATACATTGAATTGCACACATACCTGAATGTTGGTCACTGGCGTGTTGTACAATCTCGTGAACCAGGAATGTAGAGGGATAATAGCGGTTTTGAGACGCCTATTTTTAGCAGCTGATCAGAATGCTGGATTTCGTATTCTAGACCAACAGAAGTGTTCGATTTTTTTCAGGATGCAGGTTACTACGTTCTATAATCATCATGGAAGTGTTAGATTTGGAAGAGAAATGTCAGTTTGACAATTAAATCGGGGGCATATAATTGTATGCCTATCACCCATATGCTTCTTCAAAAGCAATACCAGTCGACGAAATACTCATTAGCGTACAAGATGTAGTAAAGGGAAAATGGCGGTTCTGGGGCGCTTATTTTGAGAAGATGATCAGATTGGTGGATTTCTTTTTGTTGACCAACTGTAGTGTTCGATTTTTTCAGACTACTTGTTATTACGTTCTATAATCATCATGGAAGTGTTAAATTTGGATGACAAATGTCAGTTTGTCAATTCAATCGGGGGCATATAATTGTATACCCATCACCCTTATACTTATTCAAAAGTACTACCAGGCGACGAAATACTCATTAGCGTACAACATGATGTAGAGGGAAAATGGCGGTTCTGGGACGCCTATTTTGAGGAGCTGATGAGAATGCTGGTTTTCTTTTTGTTGACCAACAGTAGTGTTCGATTTTTTTAAGATGCAGGTTATTACGTTATTTCATCATCGTGGAATTGTTAGAGAAATGTACGCAATATCGAATTAAAGCCAGGAATTGCTGGCTCAACAATAAGTTAGGTTGGAATGGATGGAAATATTTTTCCCATGAAGTACGAAGCTGATCACTGGCGAATGCATTGAGGGGCACACATACATGAATGTTGGTCACTGGTGTGATGTAAAATCTCGAAAACCAGGAATGTAGAGAGAAAATGGCGGATCATGGACGCTTTATTTGAGTAGACGATCAGAATGCAGGATTTCTTGTTGTTGACCAACAATAGTATTCGATTTCTTCAGGCTGCAGATTACTATGTTTTATGATCATCATGGAAGTGTTAAATTTGGAAGAGGAATGTCAGTTTGACAATTCAATCGGGGGCATATAATTGTATACACATCACCCATATGCTTCTTCAAAAGTACTACCAGGCGACAAAATACTCATTAGGGTACAACAAGAAGTAGAGGGAAAATGGCGGTTCTGGGCCGCTATTTTGAGGAGCCGATCTGAATGCTGCAATTTTTTTTTTTTGACCAAGAGTTGTGTTCGATTTTTTCAGGATGCAGGTTACTACGTTCTATCATCATCGTGGAAGTGTTAGAGAATTGTACGCTATATCGAATTAAAGCCTTGAATTGTTAGCTCAACAATAAGTTAGGTTGGAATGGACGGAAATATTTTTCCCTTGAAGTACGAAGTAGTAGAATGAAAATGGCGGTTCTGGGACGCTATTTTTGAGGAGCCGATCAAAATGCAGAATTTCTTTTTGTTGGCCAACAGTAGTATTCGATTCTCTTTAGGCTGTAGGTTACTACGTTCTATAATCATCATGGAAGTGTTATATTTGGGAAAGAAATGTCAGTAGAGAGAAAATGGCGGTTCATGGACGCTTTTTTTGAGTAGACGATCAGAATTCACGATTTCTATTTGTTGACCAACAACAGTATTCGATTTCTTCAGGCTGCAGTTTACTATGTTTTATCATCATCATGGAAGTGTTATATTTGAAAGAGAATTGTCAGTTTGGCAATTCAATCGAGTGCATAGAATTGCGTTTCTATCAGTTATCATTTTTTTCAAAACTAGTACCAGTCGACGAAGTACACATTAGAGCACAACATCAAGATCTATATAGGCTACCTAGTCAATGTTTGCACTACTTGGAAGGTAAGTTTTTAAAAGAAAGACGGATCTGCAGTTCCTGTCGCATCCAAATGACCATTAATGCTTTTCATTTCTATTTGATATTATATGCTACGAACTAGTGGAGTTCCACTAACTGACATTCCTCTTCCAAATTTAACACTTCCATGATGATCATAAAACATAGTAATCTGCAGCCTGATGAAATCGAATACTATTGTTGGTCAACAACTAGAAATCCTGCATACTGATCGTCTACTCAAATAAAGCGTCCATGATCCGCCATTTTCTCTCTACATTCCTGGTTTTCGAGATTTTACATCACACCAGTGACCAACATTCAGGTATGTGTGCCCCTCAATGCATTCGCCAGTGATCAGCTTCGTACTTCAAGGGAAAAATATTTCCGTCCATTCCAACCTAACTTATTGTTGAGCCAGCATTCATGGCTTTAATTCGATAGTAGAGAGAAAATGGCGGTTCTGGGACGCTTTTTTTGAGGAGCCGATCAAAATGCAGGATTTCTTTTTGTTGGCCAACAATAGTATTCGATTCTCTTCAGGCTGTAGGTTACTCAGTTCTATAATCATCATAGAAGTGTTATATTTGGAAAAGAAATGTCAGTAGAGTGAAAATGGCGGTTCATGGACGCTTTTTTTGAGTAGACGATCAGAATACAGGATTTCTATTTGTTGACCAACAATAGTATTCGATTTTTTTCAGGATGCATGTTACTAGTTCTATCATCATCGTGGAATTGTTAGAGAAATGTACGCAATATCGAATTAAAGCCAGGAATTGCTGGCTCAACAATAAGTTAGGTTGGAATGGATGGAAATATTTTTCCCTTGAAGTACGAAGCTGATCACTGGCGAATGCATTGAGGGGCACACATACCTGAATGTTGGTCACTGGTGTGATGTAAAATCTCGAAAACCAGGAATGTAGAGAGAAAATGGCGGATCATGGACGCTTTATTTGAGTAGACGATCAGAATGCAGGATTTCTTGTTGTTGACCAACAATAGTATTCGATTTCTTCAGGCTGCAGATTACTATGTTTTATGATCATCATGGAAGTGTTAAATTTGGAAGAGGAATGTCAGTTTGACAAGCATAAGGGTGATGGGTATACAATTATATGCCCTCGATTGAATTGACAAACTGACATTTGTCATCCAAATTTAACACTTCCATGATGATTATAGAACGTAATAACAAGTAGTCTGAAAAAATCGAACACTACAGTTGGTCAACAAAAAGAAATCCACCAATCTGATCATCTTCTCCAAATAAGCGCCCCCAGAACCGCCATTTTCCCTTTACTACATCTTGTACGCTAATGAGTATTTCGTCGGCTGGTATTGCTTTTGAAGAAGCATATGGGTGATAGGCATACAATTATATGCCCCCGATTGAATTGTCAAACTGACATTTCTCTTCCAAATCTAACACTTCCATGATGATTATCGAACGTAGTAACCTGCATCCTGAAAAAAATCGAACACTTCTGTTGGTCTAGAAAAGGAAATCCAGCATTCTGATCAGCTGCTAAAAATAGGCGTCTCAAAACCGCTATTATCCCTCTACATTCCTGGTTCACGAGATTGTACAACACGCCAGTGACCAACATTCAGGTATGTGTGCAATTCAATGTATTCGCCAGTGACCAGCTTTGTAGTTCTAGGGAAAAAAATTTCCGTCCATTCCAACCTAACTTATTGTTGAGCCAGCATTCATGGCTTTAATTCGATATTGCGTACATTTCTCTAACACTTCCATGATGATGATAGAACTAGTAACATGCATCCTGAAAAAAATCGAATACTATTGTTGGTCAACAAATAGAAATCCTGTATTCTGATCGTCTACTCAAAAAAAGCGTCCATGAACCGCCATTTTCTCTCTACTGACATTTCTTTTCCAAATATAACACTTCTATGATGATTATAGAACGTAGTAACCTACAGCCTGAAGTGAATCGAATACTTTTGTTGGCCAACAAAAACAAATCCTGCATTTTGATCGGCTCCTCAAAAAAAAGCGTCCCAGAACCGCCATTTTCCATCTACTAATGTGTATTTTGTCGCCTGGTAGTACTTTTGAAGAAGATAATGGCTGATAGAAACGCAATTCTATGCACTCGATTGAATTGTCAAACTGACATTTCTCTTCCAAATATAACACTTCCAAGACGATGATAAAACGTAGTAACCTGCAGCTTGAAGAAATCAAATACTATTGTTAGTCAACAAAAGAAATCCTGCATTTCGATCGGCTCCTCAAAAAAAGCGTCCCTGAACCGCCATTTTCTCTCTACTTTGTTTGCAATATCTTGATGTTGTACACTAATGTGTATTTCGTCGTCTGGTACTAGTTTTGAAGAAAAATATAGTAGTAGAGGGAAAATGGCGGTTCTGGGACGCTTTTTTTGAGGAGCCGATCAAAATGCAGGATTTCTTTTTGTTGGCCAACAATAGTATTCGATTCTCTTCAGGCTGTAGGTTACTCAGTTCTATAATCATCATAGAAGTGTTATATTTGGAAAAGAAATGTCAGTAGAGAGAAAATGGCGGTTCATGGACGCTTTTTTTGAGTAGACGATCAGAATACAGGATTTCTATTTGTTGACCAACAATAGTATTCGATTTTTTTCAGGATGCATGTTACTAGTTCTATCATCATCATGGAAGTGTTAGAGAAATGTACGCAATATCGAATTAAAGCCATGAATGCTGGCTCAACAATAAGTTAGGTTGGAATGGACGGAAATTTTTTTCCCTTGAACTACAAAGCTGGTCACTGGCGAATACATTGAATTGCACACATACCTGAATGTTGGTCACTGGCGTGTTGTACAATCTCGTGAACCAGGAATGTAGAGGGATAATAGCGGTTTTGAGACGCCTATTTTTAGCAGCTGATCAGAATGCTGGATTTCGTTTTCTAGACCAACAGAAGTGTTCGATTTTTTTCAGGATGCAGGTTACTACGTTCTATAATCATCATGGAAGTGTTAGATTTGGAAGAGAAATGTCAGTTTGACAATTAAATCGGGGGCATATAATTGTATGCCTATCACCCATATGCATAGAGGGAAAATGGCGGTTCTGGGACGCTTTTTTTGAGGAGCCGATCAAAATGCAGGATTTCTTTTTGTTGGCCAACAATAGTATTCGATTCTCTTCAGGCTGTAGGTTACTCAGTTCTATAATCATCATAGAAGTGTTATATTTGGAAAAGAAATGTCAGTAGAGAGAAAATGGCGGTTCATGGACGCTTTTTTTGAGTAGACGATCAGAATACAGGATTTCTATTTGTTGACCAACAATAGTATTCGATTTTTTTCAGGATGCATGTTACTAGTTCTATCATTATCATGGAAGTGTTAGAGAAATGTACGCAATATCGAATTAAAGCCATGAATGCTGGCTCAACAATAAGTTAGGTTGGAATGGACGGAAATTTTTTTCCCTTGAACTACAAAGCTGGTCACTGGCGAATACATTGAATTGCACACATACCTGAATGTTGGTCACTGGCGTGTTGTACAATCTCGTGAACCAGGAATGTAGAGGGATAATAGCGGTTTTGAGACGCCTATTTTTAGCAGCTGATCAGAATGCTGGATTTCTTTTTCTAGACCAACAGAAGTGTTCGATTTTTTTCAGGATGCAGGTTACTACGTTCTATAATCATCATGGAAGTGTTAGATTTGGAAGAGAAATTTCAGTTTGACAATTAAATCGGGGGCATATAATTGTATGCCTATTACCCATATGCTTCTTCAAAAGCAATACCAGTCGACGAAATACTCATTAGCGTACAAGATGTAGTAAAGGGAAAATGGCGGTTCTGGGGCGCTTATTTTGAGAAGATGATCAGATTGGTGGATTTCTTTTTATTGACCAACTGTAGTGTTCGATTTTTTCAGACTACTTGTTATTACGTTCTATAATCATCATGGAAGTGTTAAATTTGGATGACAAATGTCAGTTTGTCAATTCAATCGGGGGCATATAATTGTATACCCATCACCCTTATGCTTATTCAAAAGTACTACCAGGCGACGAAATACTCATTAGCGTACAACATGATGTAGAGGGAAAATGGCGGTTCTGGGACGCCTATTTTGAGGAGCTGATGAGAATGCTGGTTTTCTTTTTGTTGACCAACAGTAGTGTTCGATTTTTTTAAGACGCAGGTTATTACGTTATTTCATCATCGTGGAATTGTTAGAGAAATGTACGCAATATCGAATTAAAGCCAGGAATTGCTGGCTCAACAATAAGTTAGGTTGGAATGGACGGAAATATTTTTCCCTTTAAGTACGAAGCTGGTCACTGGCGAATGCATAGAGTTGCACACATACCTGAATGTTGGTCACTGGTGTGATGTAAAATCTCTAAAACCAGGAATGTAGAGAGAAAATGGCGGATCATGGACGCTTTATTTGAGTAGACGATCTGAATGCAGGATTTCTTGTTGTTGACCAACAATAGTATTCGATTTCTTCAGGCTGCAGATTACTATGTTTTATGATCATCATGGAAGTGTTAAATTTGGAAGAGGAATGTCAGTTTGACAATTCAATCGGGGGCATATAATTGTATACACATCACCCATATGCTTCTTCAAAAGTACTACCAGGCGACAAAATACTCATTAGGGTACAACAAGAAGTAGAGGGAAAATGGCGGTTCTGGGCCGCTATTTTGAGGAGCCGATCTGAATGCTGCAATTTTTTTTTTTTGACCAAGAGTTGTGTTCGATTTTTTCAGGATGCAGGTTACTACGTTCTATCATCATCGTGGAAGTGTTAGAGAATTGTACGCTATATCGAATTAAAGCCTTGAATTGTTAGCTCAACAATAAGTTAGGTTGGAATGGACGGAAATATTTTTCCCTTGAAGTACGAAGTAGTAGAATGAAAATGGCGGTTCTGGGACGCTATTTTTGAGGAGCCGATCAAAATGCAGAATTTCTTTTTGTTGGCCAACAGTAGTATTCGATTCTCTTTAGGCTGTAGGTTACTACGTTCTATAATCATCATGGAAGTGTTATATTTGGGAAAGAAATGTCAGTAGAGAGAAAATGGCGGATCATGGACGCTTTATTTGAGTAGACGATCAGAATGCAGGATTTCTTGTTGTTGACCAACAATAGTATTCGATTTCTTCAGGCTGCAGATTACTATGTTTTATGATCATCATGGAAGTGTTAAATTTGGAAGAGGAATGTCAGTTTGACAAGCATAAGGGTGATGGGTATACAATTATATGCCCTCGATTGAATTGACAAACTGACATTTGTCATCCAAATTTAACACTTCCATGATGATTATAGAACGTAATAACAAGTAGTCTGAAAAAATCGAACACTACAGTTGGTCAACAAAAAGAAATCCACCAATCTGATCATCTTCTCCAAATAAGCGCCCCCAGAACCGCCATTTTCCCTTTACTACATCTTGTACGCTAATGAGTATTTCGTCGGCTGGTATTGCTTTTGAAGAAGCATTATGAGTGATAGGCATACAATTATATGCCCCCGATTGAATTGTCAAACTGACATTTCTCTTCCAAATCTAACACTTCCATGATGATTATCGAACGTAGTAACCTGCATCCTCAAAAAAATCGAACACTTCTGTTGGTCTAGAAAAGGAAATCCAGCATTCTGATCAGCTGCTAAAAATAGGCGTCTCAAAACCGCTATTATCCCTCTACATTCCTGGTTCACGAGATTGTACAACACGCCAGTGACCAACATTCAGGTATGTGTGCAATTCAATGTATTCGCCAGTGACCAGCTTTGTAGTTCTAGGGAAAAAAATTTCCGTCCATTCCAACCTAACTTATTGTTGAGCCAGCATTCATGGCTTTAATTCGATATTGCGTACATTTCTCTAACACTTCCATGATGATGATAGAACTAGTAACATGCATTCTGAAAAAAATCGAATACTATTGTTGGTCAACAAATAGAAATCCTGTATTCTGATCGTCTACTCAAAAAAAGCGTCCATGAACCGCCATTTTCTCTCTACTGACATTTCTTTTCCAAATATAACACTTCTATGATGATTATAGAACGTAGTAACCTACAGCCTGAAGTGAATCGAATACTTTTGTTGGCCAACAAAAACAAATCCTGCATTTTGATCGGCTCCTCAAAAAAAAGCGTCCCAGAACCGCCATTTTCCATCTACTAATGTGTATTTCGTCGCCTGGTAGTACTTTTGAAGAAGATAATGGCTGATAGAAACGCAATTCTATGCACTCGATTGAATTGTCAAACTGACATTTCTCTTCCAAATATAACACTTCCAAGACGATGATAAAACGTAGTAACCTGCAGCTTGAAGAAATCAAATACTATTGTTAGTCAACAAAAGAAATCCTGCATTTCGATCGGCTCCTCAAAAAAAGCGTCCCTGAACCGCCATTTTCTCTCTACTTTGTTTGCAATATCTTGATGTTGTACACTAATGTGTATTTCGTCGTCTGGTACTAGTTTTGAAGAAAAATATAGTAGTAGAGGGAAAATGGCGGTTCTGGGACGCTTTTTTTGAGGAGCCGATCAAAATGCAGGATTTCTTTTTGTTGGCCAACAATAGTATTCGATTCTCTTCAGGCTGTAGGTTACTCAGTTCTATAATCATCATAGAAGTGTTATATTTGGAAAAGAAATGTCAGTAGAGAGAAAATGGCGGTTCATGGACGCTTTTTTTGAGTAGACGATCAGAATACAGGATTTCTATTTGTTGACCAACAATAGTATTCGATTTTTTTCAGGATGCATGTTACTAGTTCTATCATCATCATGGAAGTGTTAGAGAAATGTACGCAATATCGAATTAAAGCCATGAATGCTGGCTCAACAATAAGTTAGGTTGGAATGGACGGAAATTTTTTTCCCTTGAACTACAAAGCTGGTCACTGGCGAATACATTGAATTGCACACATACCTGAATGTTGGTCACTGGCGTGTTGTACAATCTCGTGAACCAGGAATGTAGAGGGATAATAGCGGTTTTGAGACGCCTATTTTTAGCAGCTGATCAGAATGCTGGATTTCTTTTTCTAGACCAACAGAAGTGTTCGATTTTTTTCAGGATGCAGGTTACTACGTTCTATAATCATCATGGAAGTGTTAGATTTGGAAGAGAAATGTCAGTTTGACAATTAAATCGGGGGCATATAATTGTATGCCTATCACCCATATGCTTCTTCAAAAGCAATACCAGTCGACGAAATACTCATTAGCGTACAAGATGTAGTAAAGGGAAAATGGCGGTTCTGGGGCGCTTATTTTGAGAAGATGATCAGATTGGTGGATTTCTTTTTGTAGACCAACTGTAGTGTTCGATTTTTTCAGACTACTTGTTATTACGTTCTATAATCATCATGGAAGTGTTAAATTTGGATGACAAATGTCAGTTTGTCAATTCAATCGGGGGCATATAATTGTATACCCATCACCCTTATGCTTATTCAAAAGTACTACCAGGCGACGAAATACTCATTAGCGTACAACATGATGTAGAGGGAAAATGGCGGTTCTGGGACGCCTATTTTGAGGAGCTGATGAGAATGCTGGTTTTCTTTTTGTTGACCAACAGTAGTGTTCGATTTTTTTAAGATGCAGGTTATTACGTTATTTCATCATCGTGGAATTGTTAGAGAAATGTACGCAATATCGAATTAAAGCCAGGAATTGCTGGCTCAACAATAAGTTAGGTTGGAATGGATGGAAATATTTTTCCCTTGAAGTACGAAGCTGATCACTGGCGAATGCATTGAGGGGCACACATACCTGAATGTTGGTCACTGGTGTGATGTAAAATCTCGAAAACCAGGAATGTAGAGAGAAAATGGCGGATCATGGACGCTTTATTTGAGTAGACGATCAGAATGCAGGATTTCTTGTTGTTGACCAACAATAGTATTCGATTTCTTCAGGCTGCAGATTACTATGTTTTATGATCATCATGGAAGTGTTAAATTTGGAAGAGGAATGTCAGTTTGACAAGCATAAGGGTGATGGGTATACAATTATATGCCCTCGATTGAATTGACAAACTGACATTTGTCATCCAAATTTAACACTTCCATGATGATTATAGAACGTAATAACAAGTAGTCTGAAAAAATCGAACACTACAGTTGGTCATCAAAAAGAAATCCACCAATCTGATCATCTTCTCCAAATAAGCGCCCCCAGAACCGCCATTTTCCCTTTACTACATCTTGTACGCTAATGAGTATTTCGTCGGCTGGTATTGCTTTTGAAGAAGCATATGGGTGATAGGCATACAATTATATGCCCCCGATTGAATTGTCAAACTGACATTTCTCTTCCAAATCTAACACTTCCATGATGATTATCGAACGTAGTAACCTGCATCCTCAAAAAAATCGAACACTTCTGTTGGTCTAGAAAAGGAAATCCAGCATTCTGATCAGCTGCTAAAAATAGGCGTCTCAAAACCGCTATTATCCCTCTACATTCCTGGTTCACGAGATTGTACAACACGCCAGTGACCAACATTCAGGTATGTGTGCAATTCAATGTATTCGCCAGTGTCCTGGCGCATTTTGATCGGCTCCTCAAAAAAAGCGTCCCAGAACCGCCATTTTCCCTCTACTTCTTGTTGTACCCTAATGAGTATTTTGTCGCCTGGTAGTACTTTTGAAGAAGTAGAGGGAAAATGGCGGTTCTGGGACGCCTATTTTGAGGAGCTGATCAGAATGGTGGATTTCTTTTTGTTGACCAACAGTAGTGTTCGATTTTTTCAGGATGCAGGTTACTACGTTCTATCATCATCATGGAAGTGTTAAAGAAATGTACGTAATATCGAATTAAAGCCATGAATGCTGGCTCAACAATAAGTTAGGTTGGAATGGACGGAAATATTTTTCCCTTTAAGTACGAAGCTGGTCACTGGCGAATGCATAGAGTTGCACACATACCTGAATGTTGGTCACTGGCGTGATGTAAAATCCCGTAACCAGGAATGTAGAGGGAAAATGGCGGTTCTGGGACGCCTATTTTGAGGAGCTGATGAGAATGCTGGTTTTCTTTTTGTTGACCAACAGTAGTGTTCGATTTTTTTAAGATGCAGGTTATTACGTTATTTCATCATCGTGGAATTGTTAGAGAAATGTACGCAATATCGAATTAAAGCCAGGAATTGCTGGCTCAACAATAAGTTAGGTTGGAATGGATGGAAATATTTTTCCCTTGAAGTACGAAGCTGATCACTGGCGAATGCATTGAGGGGCACACATACCTGAATGTTGGTCACTGGTGTGATGTAAAATCTCGAAAACCAGGAATGTAGAGAGAAAATGGCGGATCATGGACGCTTTATTTGAGTAGACGATCAGAATGCAGGATTTCTTGTTGTTGACCAACAATAGTATTCGATTTCTTCAGGCTGCAGATTACTATGTTTTATGATCATCATGGAAGTGTTAAATTTGGAAGAGGAATGTCAGTTTGACAAGCATAAGGGTGATGGGTATACAATTATATGCCCTCGATTGAATTGACAAACTGACATTTGTCATCCAAATTTAACACTTCCATGATGATTATAGAACGTAATAACAAGTAGTCTGAAAAAATCGAACACTACAGTTGGTCATCAAAAAGAAATCCACCAATCTGATCATCTTCTCCAAATAAGCGCCCCCAGAACCGCCATTTTCCCTTTACTACATCTTGTACGCTAATGAGTATTTCGTCGGCTGGTATTGCTTTTGAAGAAGCATATGGGTGATAGGCATACAATTATATGCCCCCGATTGAATTGTCAAACTGACATTTCTCTTCCAAATCTAACACTTCCATGATGATTATCGAACGTAGTAACCTGCATCCTCAAAAAAAATCGAACACTTCTGTTGGTCTAGAAAAGGAAATCCAGCATTCTGATCAGCTGCTAAAAATAGGCGTCTCAAAACCGCTATTATCCCTCTACATTCCTGGTTCACGAGATTGTACAACACGCCAGTGACCAACATTCAGGTATGTGTGCAATTCAATGTATTCGCCAGTGTCCTGGCGCATTTTGATCGGCTCCTCAAAAAAAGCGTCCCAGAACCGCCATTTTCCCTCTACTTCTTGTTGTACCCTAATGAGTATTTTGTCGCCTGGTAGTACTTTTGAAGAAGTAGAGGGAAAATGGCGGTTCTGGGACGCCTATTTTGAGGAGCTGATCAGAATGGTGGATTTCTTTTTGTTGACCAACAGTAGTGTTCGATTTTTTCAGGATGCAGGTTACTACGTTCTATCATCATCATGGAAGTGTTAAAGAAATGTACGTAATATCGAATTAAAGCCATGAATGCTGGCTCAACAATAAGTTAGGTTGGAATGGACGGAAATATTTTTCCCTTTAAGTACGAAGCTGGTCACTGGCGAATGCATAGAGTTGCACACATACCTGAATGTTGGTCACTGGCGTGATGTAAAATCCCGTAACCAGGAATGTAGAGGGAAAATAGCGGTTCTGGGACGCTTATTTTGAGGAGCTGATGAGAATGCTGGTTTTCTTTTTGTTGACCAACAGTAGTGTTCGATTTTTTTAAGATGCAGGTTATTACGTTATTTCATCATCGTGGAATTGTTAGAGAAATGTACGCAATATCGAATTAAAGCCAGGAATTGCTGGCTCAACAATAAGTTAGGTTGGAATGTATGGAAATATTTTTCCCTTGAAGTACGAAGCTGATCACTGGCGAATGCATTGAGGGGCACACATACCTGAATGTTGGTCACTGGTGTGATGTAAAATCTCGAAAACCAGGAATGTAGAGAGAAAATGGCGGATCATGGACGCTTTATTTGAGTAGACGATCAGTATGCAGGATTTCTAGTTGTTGACCAACAATAGTATTCGATTTCATCAGGCTGCAGATTACTATGTTTTATGATCATCATGGAAGTGTTAAATTTGGAAGAGGAATGTCAGTTAGTGGAACTCCACTAGTTCGTAGCATATAATATCAAATAGAAATGAAAAGCATTAATGGTCATTTGGATGCGACAGGAACTGCAGAGCCGTCTTTCTTTTAAAAACTTACCTTCCAAGTAGTGCAAACTTTGACTAGGTAGCCTATATAGATCTTGATGTTGTGCTCTAATGTGTACTTCGTCGACTGGTACTAGTTTTGAAAAAAATGATAACTGATAGAAACGCAATTCTATGCACTCGATTGAATTGCCAAACTGACAATTCTCTATCAAATATAACACTTCCATGATGATGATAAAACATAGTAAACTGCAGCCTGAAGAAATCGAATACTGTTGTTGGTCAACAAATAGAAATCGTGAATTCTGATCGTCTACTCAAAAAAAGCGTCCATGAACCGCCATTTTCTCTCTACTGACATTTCTTTCCCAAATATAACACTTCCATGATGATTATAGAACGTAGTAACCTACAGCCTAAAGAGAATCGAATACTACTGTTGGCCAACAAAAAGAAATTCTGCATTTTGATCGGCTCCTCAAAAATAGCGTCCCAGAACAGCCATTTTCATTCTACTACTTCGTACTTCAAGGGAAAAATATTTCCGTCCATTCCAACCTAACTTATTGTTGAGCTAACAATTCAAGGCTTTAATTCGATATAGCGTACAATTCTCTAACATTTCCACGATGATGATAGAACGTAGTAACCTGCATCCTGAAAAAATCGAACACAACTCTTGGTCAAAAAAAAAAAAATGCAGCATTCAGATCGGCTCCTCAAAATAAGCGGCCCAGAACCGCCATTTTCCCTCTACTTCTTGTTGTACCCTAATGAGTATTTTGTCGCCTGGTAGTACTTTTGAAGAAGCATATGGGTGATGTGTATACAATTATATGCCCCCGATTGAATTGTCAAACTGACATTCCTCTTCCAAATTTAACACTTCCATGATGATCATAAAACATAGTAATCTGCAGCCTGAAGAAATCGAATACTATTGTTGGTCAACAACAAGAAATCCTGCATTCTGATCGTCTACTCAAATAAAGCGTCCATGAACCGCCATTTTCTCTCTACTGACATTTCTTTTCCAAATATAACACTTCTATGATGATTATAGAACTGAGTAACCTACAGCCTGAAGAGAATCGAATACTATTGTTGGTAGAGGGAAAATGGCGGTTCTGGGACGCTTTTTTTGAGGAGCCGATCAAAATGCAGGATTTCTTTTTGTTGGCCAACAATAGTATTCGATTCTCTTCAGGCTGTAGGTTACTCAGTTCTATAATCATCATAGAAGTGTTATATTTGGAAAAGAAATGTCAGTAGAGAGAAAATGGCGGTTCATGGACGCTTTTTTTGAGTAGACGATCAGAATACAGGATTTCTATTTGTTGACCAACAATAGTATTCGATTTTTTTCAGGATGCATGTTACTAGTTCTATCATCATCATGGAAGTGTTAGAGAAATGTACGCAATATCGAATTAAAGCCATGAATGCTGGCTCAACAATAAGTTAGGTTGGAATGGACGGAAATTTTTTTCCCTTGAACTACAAAGCTGGTCACTGGCGAATACATTGAATTGCACACATACCTGAATGTTGGTCACTGGCGTGTTGTACAATCTCGTGAACCAGGAATGTAGAGGGATAATAGCGGTTTTGAGACGCCTATTTTTAGCAGCTGATCAGAATGCTGGATTTCGTTTTCTAGACCAACAGAAGTGTTCGATTTTTTTCAGGATGCAGGTTACTACGTTCTATAATCATCATGGAAGTGTTAGATTTGGAAGAGAAATGTCAGTTTGACAATTAAATCGGGGGCATATAATTGTATGCCTATCACCCATATGCATAGAGGGAAAATGGCGGTTCTGGGACGCTTTTTTTGAGGAGCCGATCAAAATGCAGGATTTCTTTTTGTTGGCCAACAATAGTATTCGATTCTCTTCAGGCTGTAGGTTACTCAGTTCTATAATCATCATAGAAGTGTTATATTTGGAAAAGAAATGTCAGTAGAGAGAAAATGGCGGTTCATGGACGCTTTTTTTGAGTAGACGATCAGAATACAGGATTTCTATTTGTTGACCAACAATAGTATTCGATTTTTTTCAGGATGCATGTTACTAGTTCTATCATTATCATGGAAGTGTTAGAGAAATGTACGCAATATCGAATTAAAGCCATGAATGCTGGCTCAACAATAAGTTAGGTTGGAATGGACGGAAATTTTTTTCCCTTGAACTACAAAGCTGGTCACTGGCGAATACATTGAATTGCACACATACCTGAATGTTGGTCACTGGCGTGTTGTACAATCTCGTGAACCAGGAATGTAGAGGGATAATAGCGGTTTTGAGACGCCTATTTTTAGCAGCTGATCAGAATGCTGGATTTCTTTTTCTAGACCAACAGAAGTGTTCGATTTTTTTCAGGATGCAGGTTACTACGTTCTATAATCATCATGGAAGTGTTAGATTTGGAAGAGAAATTTCAGTTTGACAATTAAATCGGGGGCATATAATTGTATGCCTATTACCCATATGCTTCTTCAAAAGCAATACCAGTCGACGAAATACTCATTAGCGTACAAGATGTAGTAAAGGGAAAATGGCGGTTCTGGGGCGCTTATTTTGAGAAGATGATCAGATTGGTGGATTTCTTTTTGTTGACCAACTGTAGTGTTCGATTTTTTCAGACTACTTGTTATTACGTTCTATAATCATCATGGAAGTGTTAAATTTGGATGACAAATGTCAGTTTGTCAATTCAATCGGGGGCATATAATTGTATACCCATCACCCTTATGCTTATTCAAAAGTACTACCAGGCGACGAAATACTCATTAGCGTACAACATGATGTAGAGGGAAAATGGCGGTTCTGGGACGCCTATTTTGAGGAGCTGATGAGAATGCTGGTTTTCTTTTTGTTGACCAACAGTAGTGTTCGATTTTTTTAAGATGCAGGTTATTACGTTATTTCATCATCGTGGAATTGTTAGAGAAATGTACGCAATATCGAATTAAAGCCAGGAATTGCTGGCTCAACAATAAGTTAGGTTGGAATGGACGGAAATATTTTTCCCTTTAAGTACGAAGCTGGTCACTGGCGAATGCATAGAGTTGCACACATACCTGAATGTTGGTCACTGGTGTGATGTAAAATCTCGAAAACCAGGAATGTAGAGAGAAAATGGCGAATCATGGACGCTTTATTTGAGTAGACGATCTGAATGCAGCATTTCTTGTTGTTGACCAACAATAGTATTCGATTTCTTCAGGCTGCAGATTACTATGTTTTATGATCATCATGGAAGTGTTAAATTTGGAAGAGGAATGTCAGTTTGACAAGCATAAGGGTGATGGGTATACAATTATATGCCCTCGATTGAATTGACAAACTGACATTTGTCATCCAAATTTAACACTTCCATGATGATTATAGAACGTAATAACAAGTAGTCTGAAAAAATCGAACACTACAGTTGGTCAACAAAAAGAAATCCACCAATCTGATCATCTTCTCCAAATAAGCGCCCCCAGAACCGCCATTTTCCCTTTACTACATCTTGTACGCTAATGAGTATTTCGTCGGCTGGTATTGCTTTTGAAGAAGCATATGGGTGATAGGCATACAATTATATGCCCCCGATTGAATTGTCAAACTGACATTTCTCTTCCAAATCTAACACTTCCATGATGATTATCGAACGTAGTAACCTGCATCCTCAAAAAAATCGAACACTTCTGTTGGTCTAGAAAAGGAAATCCAGCATTCTGATCAGCTGCTAAAAATAGGCGTCTCAAAACCGCTATTATCCCTCTACATTCCTGGTTCACGAGATTGTACAACACGCCAGTGACCAACATTCAGGTATGTGTGCAATTCAATGTATTCGCCAGTGACCAGCTTTGTAGTTCTAGGGAAAAAAATTTCCGTCCATTCCAACCTAACTTATTGTTGAGCCAGCATTCATGGCTTTAATTCGATATTGCGTACATTTCTCTAACACTTCCATGATGATGATAGAACTAGTAACATGCATCCTGAAAAAAATCGAATACTATTGTTGGTCAACAAATAGAAATCCTGTATTCTGATCGTCTACTCAAAAAAAGCGTCCATGAACCGCCATTTTCTCTCTACTGACATTTCTTTTCCAAATATAACACTTCTATGATGATTATAGAACGTAGTAACCTACAGCCTGAAGTGAATCGAATACTTTTGTTGGCCAACAAAAACAAATCCTGCATTTTGATCGGCTCCTCAAAAAAAGCGTCCCAGAACCGCCATTTTCCATCTACTAATGTGTATTTCGTCGCCTGGTAGTACTTTTGAAGAAGATAATGGCTGATAGAAACGCAATTCTATGCACTCGATTGAATTGTCAAACTGACATTTCTCTTCCAAATATAACACTTCCAAGACGATGATAAAACGTAGTAACCTGCAGCTTGAAGAAATCAAATACTATTGTTAGTCAACAAAAGAAATCCTGCATTTCGATCAGCTCCTCAAAAAAAGCGTCCCTGAACCGCCATTTTCTCTCTACTTTGTTTGCAATATCTTGATGTTGTACACTAATGTGTATTTCGTCGTCTGGTACTAGTTTTGAAGAAAAATATAGTAGTAGAGGGAAAATGGCGGTTCTGGGACGCTTTTTTTGAGGAGCCGATCAAAATGCAGGATTTCTTTTTGTTGGCCAACAATAGTATTCGATTCTCTTCAGGCTGTAGGTTACTCAGTTCTATAATCATCATAGAAGTGTTATATTTGGAAAAGAAATGTCAGTAGAGAGAAAATGGCGGTTCATGGACGCTTTTTTTGAGTAGACGATCAGAATACAGGATTTCTATTTGTTGACCAACAATAGTATTCGATTTTTTTCAGGATGCATGTTACTAGTTCTATCATCATCATGGAAGTGTTAGAGAAATGTACGCAATATCGAATTAAAGCCATGAATGCTGGCTCAACAATAAGTTAGGTTGGAATGGACGGAAATTTTTTTCCCTTGAACTACAAAGCTGGTCACTGGCGAATACATTGAATTGCACACATACCTGAATGTTGGTCACTGGCGTGTTGTACAATCTCGTGAACCAGGAATGTAGAGGGATAATAGCGGTTTTGAGACGCCTATTTTTAGCAGCTGATCAGAATGCTGGATTTCGTATTCTAGACCAACAGAAGTGTTCGATTTTTTTCAGGATGCAGGTTACTACGTTCTATAATCATCATGGAAGTGTTAGATTTGGAAGAGAAATGTCAGTTTGACAATTAAATCGGGGGCATATAATTGTATGCCTATCACCCATATGCTTCTTCAAAAGCAATACCAGTCGACGAAATACTCATTAGCGTACAAGATGTAGTAAAGGGAAAATGGCGGTTCTGGGGCGCTTATTTTGAGAAGATGATCAGATTGGTGGATTTCTTTTTGTTGACCAACTGTAGTGTTCGATTTTTTCAGACTACTTGTTATTACGTTCTATAATCATCATGGAAGTGTTAAATTTGGATGACAAATGTCAGTTTGTCAATTCAATCGGGGGCATATAATTGTATACCCATCACCCTTATACTTATTCAAAAGTACTACCAGGCGACGAAATACTCATTAGCGTACAACATGATGTAGAGGGAAAATGGCGGTTCTGGGACGCCTATTTTGAGGAGCTGATGAGAATGCTGGTTTTCTTTTTGTTGACCAACAGTAGTGTTCGATTTTTTTAAGATGCAGGTTATTACGTTATTTCATCATCGTGGAATTGTTAGAGAAATGTACGCAATATCGAATTAAAGCCAGGAATTGCTGGCTCAACAATAAGTTAGGTTGGAATGGATGGAAATATTTTTCCCATGAAGTACGAAGCTGATCACTGGCGAATGCATTGAGGGGCACACATACATGAATGTTGGTCACTGGTGTGATGTAAAATCTCGAAAACCAGGAATGTAGAGAGAAAATGGCGGATCATGGACGCTTTATTTGAGTAGACGATCAGAATGCAGGATTTCTTGTTGTTGACCAACAATAGTATTCGATTTCTTCAGGCTGCAGATTACTATGTTTTATGATCATCATGGAAGTGTTAAATTTGGAAGAGGAATGTCAGTTTGACAATTCAATCGGGGGCATATAATTGTATACACATCACCCATATGCTTCTTCAAAAGTACTACCAGGCGACAAAATACTCATTAGGGTACAACAAGAAGTAGAGGGAAAATGGCGGTTCTGGGCCGCTATTTTGAGGAGCCGATCTGAATGCTGCAATTTTTTTTTTTTGACCAAGAGTTGTGTTCGATTTTTTCAGGATGCAGGTTACTACGTTCTATCATCATCGTGGAAGTGTTAGAGAATTGTACGCTATATCGAATTAAAGCCTTGAATTGTTAGCTCAACAATAAGTTAGGTTGGAATGGACGGAAATATTTTTCCCTTGAAGTACGAAGTAGTAGAATGAAAATGGCGGTTCTGGGACGCTATTTTTGAGGAGCCGATCAAAATGCAGAATTTCTTTTTGTTGGCCAACAGTAGTATTCGATTCTCTTTAGGCTGTAGGTTACTACGTTCTATAATCATCATGGAAGTGTTATATTTGGGAAAGAAATGTCAGTAGAGAGAAAATGGCGGTTCATGGACGCTTTTTTTGAGTAGACGATCAGAATTCACGATTTCTATTTGTTGACCAACAACAGTATTCGATTTCTTCAGGCTGCAGTTTACTATGTTTTATCATCATCATGGAAGTGTTATATTTGAAAGAGAATTGTCAGTTTGGCAATTCAATCGAGTGCATAGAATTGCGTTTCTATCAGTTATCATTTTTTTCAAAACTAGTACCAGTCGACGAAGTACACATTAGAGCACAACATCAAGATCTATATAGGCTACCTAGTCAATGTTTGCACTACTTGGAAGGTAAGTTTTTAAAAGAAAGACGGATCTGCAGTTCCTGTCGCATCCAAATGACCATTAATGCTTTTCATTTCTATTTGATATTATATGCTACGAACTAGTGGAGTTCCACTAACTGACATTCCTCTTCCAAATTTAACACTTCCATGATGATCATAAAACATAGTAATCTGCAGCCTGATGAAATCGAATACTATTGTTGGTCAACAACTAGAAATCCTGCATACTGATCGTCTACTCAAATAAAGCGTCCATGATCCGCCATTTTCTCTCTACATTCCTGGTTTTCGAGATTTTACATCACACCAGTGACCAACATTCAGGTATGTGTGCCCCTCAATGCATTCGCCAGTGATCAGCTTCGTACTTCAAGGGAAAAATATTTCCGTCCATTCCAACCTAACTTATTGTTGAGCCAGCATTCATGGCTTTAATTCGATAGTAGAGAGAAAATGGCGGTTCTGGGACGCTTTTTTTGAGGAGCCGATCAAAATGCAGGATTTCTTTTTGTTGGCCAACAATAGTATTCGATTCTCTTCAGGCTGTAGGTTACTCAGTTCTATAATCATCATAGAAGTGTTATATTTGGAAAAGAAATGTCAGTAGAGTGAAAATGGCGGTTCATGGACGCTTTTTTTGAGTAGACGATCAGAATACAGGATTTCTATTTGTTGACCAACAATAGTATTCGATTTTTTTCAGGATGCATGTTACTAGTTCTATCATCATCGTGGAATTGTTAGAGAAATGTACGCAATATCGAATTAAAGCCAGGAATTGCTGGCTCAACAATAAGTTAGGTTGGAATGGATGGAAATATTTTTCCCTTGAAGTACGAAGCTGATCACTGGCGAATGCATTGAGGGGCACACATACCTGAATGTTGGTCACTGGTGTGATGTAAAATCTCGAAAACCAGGAATGTAGAGAGAAAATGGCGGATCATGGACGCTTTATTTGAGTAGACGATCAGAATGCAGGATTTCTTGTTGTTGACCAACAATAGTATTCGATTTCTTCTGGCTGCAGATTACTATGTTTTATGATCATCATGGAAGTGTTAAATTTGGAAGAGGAATGTCAGTTTGACAAGCATAAGGGTGATGGGTATACAATTATATGCCCTCGATTGAATTGACAAACTGACATTTGTCATCCAAATTTAACACTTCCATGATGATTATAGAACGTAATAACAAGTAGTCTGAAAAAATCGAACACTACAGTTGGTCAACAAAAAGAAATCCACCAATCTGATCATCTTCTCCAAATAAGCGCCCCCAGAACCGCCATTTTCCCTTTACTACATCTTGTACGCTAATGAGTATTTCGTCGGCTGGTATTGCTTTTGAAGAAGCATATGGGTGATAGGCATACAATTATATGCCCCCGATTGAATTGTCAAACTGACATTTCTCTTCCAAATCTAACACTTCCATGATGATTATCGAACGTAGTAACCTGCATCCTGAAAAAAATCGAACACTTCTGTTGGTCTAGAAAAGGAAATCCAGCATTCTGATCAGCTGCTAAAAATAGGCGTCTCAAAACCGCTATTATCCCTCTACATTCCTGGTTCACGAGATTGTACAACACGCCAGTGACCAACATTCAGGTATGTGTGCAATTCAATGTATTCGCCAGTGACCAGCTTTGTAGTTCTAGGGAAAAAAATTTCCGTCCATTCCAACCTAACTTATTGTTGAGCCAGCATTCATGGCTTTAATTCGATATTGCGTACATTTCTCTAACACTTCCATGATGATGATAGAACTAGTAACATGCATCCTGAAAAAAATCGAATACTATTGTTGGTCAACAAATAGAAATCCTGTATTCTGATCGTCTACTCAAAAAAAGCGTCCATGAACCGCCATTTTCTCTCTACTGACATTTCTTTTCCAAATATAACACTTCTATGATGATTATAGAACGTAGTAACCTACAGCCTGAAGTGAATCGAATACTTTTGTTGGCCAACAAAAACAAATCCTGCATTTTGATCGGCTCCTCAAAAAAAAGCGTCCCAGAACCGCCATTTTCCATCTACTAATGTGTATTTTGTCGCCTGGTAGTACTTTTGAAGAAGATAATGGCTGATAGAAACGCAATTCTATGCACTCGATTGAATTGTCAAACTGACATTTCTCTTCCAAATATAACACTTCCAAGACGATGATAAAACGTAGTAACCTGCAGCTTGAAGAAATCAAATACTATTGTTAGTCAACAAAAGAAATCCTGCATTTCGATCGGCTCCTCAAAAAAAGCGTCCCTGAACCGCCATTTTCTCTCTACTTTGTTTGCAATATCTTGATGTTGTACACTAATGTGTATTTCGTCGTCTGGTACTAGTTTTGAAGAAAAATATAGTAGTAGAGGGAAAATGGCGGTTCTGGGACGCTTTTTTTGAGGAGCCGATCAAAATGCAGGATTTCTTTTTGTTGGCCAACAATAGTATTCGATTCTCTTCAGGCTGTAGGTTACTCAGTTCTATAATCATCATAGAAGTGTTATATTTGGAAAAGAAATGTCAGTAGAGAGAAAATGGCGGTTCATGGACGCTTTTTTTGAGTAGACGATCAGAATACAGGATTTCTATTTGTTGACCAACAATAGTATTCGATTTTTTTCAGGATGCATGTTACTAGTTCTATCATCATCATGGAAGTGTTAGAGAAATGTACGCAATATCGAATTAAAGCCATGAATGCTGGCTCAACAATAAGTTAGGTTGGAATGGACGGAAATTTTTTTCCCTTGAACTACAAAGCTGGTCACTGGCGAATACATTGAATTGCACACATACCTGAATGTTGGTCACTGGCGTGTTGTACAATCTCGTGAACCAGGAATGTAGAGGGATAATAGCGGTTTTGAGACGCCTATTTTTAGCAGCTGATCAGAATGCTGGATTTCGTTTTCTAGACCAACAGAAGTGTTCGATTTTTTTCAGGATGCAGGTTACTACGTTCTATAATCATCATGGAAGTGTTAGATTTGGAAGAGAAATGTCAGTTTGACAATTAAATCGGGGGCATATAATTGTATGCCTATCACCCATATGCATAGAGGGAAAATGGCGGTTCTGGGACGCTTTTTTTGAGGAGCCGATCAAAATGCAGGATTTCTTTTTGTTGGCCAACAATAGTATTCGATTCTCTTCAGGCTGTAGGTTACTCAGTTCTATAATCATCATAGAAGTGTTATATTTGGAAAAGAAATGTCAGTAGAGAGAAAATGGCGGTTCATGGACGCTTTTTTTGAGTAGACGATCAGAATACAGGATTTCTATTTGTTGACCAACAATAGTATTCGATTTTTTTCAGGATGCATGTTACTAGTTCTATCATTATCATGGAAGTGTTAGAGAAATGTACGCAATATCGAATTAAAGCCATGAATGCTGGCTCAACAATAAGTTAGGTTGGAATGGACGGAAATTTTTTTCCCTTGAACTACAAAGCTGGTCACTGGCGAATACATTGAATTGCACACATACCTGAATGTTGGTCACTGGCGTGTTGTACAATCTCGTGAACCAGGAATGTAGAGGGATAATAGCGGTTTTGAGACGCCTATTTTTAGCAGCTGATCAGAATGCTGGATTTCTTTTTCTAGACCAACAGAAGTGTTCGATTTTTTTCAGGATGCAGGTTACTACGTTCTATAATCATCATGGAAGTGTTAGATTTGGAAGAGAAATTTCAGTTTGACAATTAAATCGGGGGCATATAATTGTATGCCTATTACCCATATGCTTCTTCAAAAGCAATACCAGTCGACGAAATACTCATTAGCGTACAAGATGTAGTAAAGGGAAAATGGCGGTTCTGGGGCGCTTATTTTGAGAAGATGATCAGATTGGTGGATTTCTTTTTGTTGACCAACTGTAGTGTTCGATTTTTTCAGACTACTTGTTATTACGTTCTATAATCATCATGGAAGTGTTAAATTTGGATGACAAATGTCAGTTTGTCAATTCAATCGGGGGCATATAATTGTATACCCATCACCCTTATGCTTATTCAAAAGTACTACCAGGCGACGAAATACTCATTAGCGTACAACATGATGTAGAGGGAAAATGGCGGTTCTGGGACGCCTATTTTGAGGAGCTGATGAGAATGCTGGTTTTCTTTTTGTTGACCAACAGTAGTGTTCGATTTTTTTAAGACGCAGGTTATTACGTTATTTCATCATCGTGGAATTGTTAGAGAAATGTACGCAATATCGAATTAAAGCCAGGAATTGCTGGCTCAACAATAAGTTAGGTTGGAATGGACGGAAATATTTTTCCCTTTAAGTACGAAGCTGGTCACTGGCGAATGCATAGAGTTGCACACATACCTGAATGTTGGTCACTGGTGTGATGTAAAATCTCTAAAACCAGGAATGTAGAGAGAAAATGGCGGATCATGGACGCTTTATTTGAGTAGACGATCTGAATGCAGGATTTCTTGTTGTTGACCAACAATAGTATTCGATTTCTTCAGGCTGCAGATTACTATGTTTTATGATCATCATGGAAGTGTTAAATTTGGAAGAGGAATGTCAGTTTGACAATTCAATCGGGGGCATATAATTGTATACACATCACCCATATGCTTCTTCAAAAGTACTACCAGGCGACAAAATACTCATTAGGGTACAACAAGAAGTAGAGGGAAAATGGCGGTTCTGGGCCGCTATTTTGAGGAGCCGATCTGAATGCTGCAATTTTTTTTTTTTGACCAAGAGTTGTGTTCGATTTTTTCAGGATGCAGGTTACTACGTTCTATCATCATCGTGGAAGTGTTAGAGAATTGTACGCTATATCGAATTAAAGCCTTGAATTGTTAGCTCAACAATAAGTTAGGTTGGAATGGACGGAAATATTTTTCCCTTGAAGTACGAAGTAGTAGAATGAAAATGGCGGTTCTGGGACGCTATTTTTGAGGAGCCGATCAAAATGCAGAATTTCTTTTTGTTGGCCAACAGTAGTATTCGATTCTCTTTAGGCTGTAGGTTACTACGTTCTATAATCATCATGGAAGTGTTATATTTGGGAAAGAAATGTCAGTAGAGAGAAAATGGCGGATCATGGACGCTTTATTTGAGTAGACGATCAGAATGCAGGATTTCTTGTTGTTGACCAACAATAGTATTCGATTTCTTCAGGCTGCAGATTACTATGTTTTATGATCATCATGGAAGTGTTAAATTTGGAAGAGGAATGTCAGTTTGACAAGCATAAGGGTGATGGGTATACAATTATATGCCCTCGATTGAATTGACAAACTGACATTTGTCATCCAAATTTAACACTTCCATGATGATTATAGAACGTAATAACAAGTAGTCTGAAAAAATCGAACACTACAGTTGGTCAACAAAAAGAAATCCACCAATCTGATCATCTTCTCCAAATAAGCGCCCCCAGAACCGCCATTTTCCCTTTACTACATCTTGTACGCTAATGAGTATTTCGTCGGCTGGTATTGCTTTTGAAGAAGCATTATGAGTGATAGGCATACAATTATATGCCCCCGATTGAATTGTCAAACTGACATTTCTCTTCCAAATCTAACACTTCCATGATGATTATCGAACGTAGTAACCTGCATCCTCAAAAAAATCGAACACTTCTGTTGGTCTAGAAAAGGAAATCCAGCATTCTGATCAGCTGCTAAAAATAGGCGTCTCAAAACCGCTATTATCCCTCTACATTCCTGGTTCACGAGATTGTACAACACGCCAGTGACCAACATTCAGGTATGTGTGCAATTCAATGTATTCGCCAGTGACCAGCTTTGTAGTTCTAGGGAAAAAAATTTCCGTCCATTCCAACCTAACTTATTGTTGAGCCAGCATTCATGGCTTTAATTCGATATTGCGTACATTTCTCTAACACTTCCATGATGATGATAGAACTAGTAACATGCATTCTGAAAAAAATCGAATACTATTGTTGGTCAACAAATAGAAATCCTGTATTCTGATCGTCTACTCAAAAAAAGCGTCCATGAACCGCCATTTTCTCTCTACTGACATTTCTTTTCCAAATATAACACTTCTATGATGATTATAGAACGTAGTAACCTACAGCCTGAAGTGAATCGAATACTTTTGTTGGCCAACAAAAACAAATCCTGCATTTTGATCGGCTCCTCAAAAAAAAGCGTCCCAGAACCGCCATTTTCCATCTACTAATGTGTATTTCGTCGCCTGGTAGTACTTTTGAAGAAGATAATGGCTGATAGAAACGCAATTCTATGCACTCGATTGAATTGTCAAACTGACATTTCTCTTCCAAATATAACACTTCCAAGACGATGATAAAACGTAGTAACCTGCAGCTTGAAGAAATCAAATACTATTGTTAGTCAACAAAAGAAATCCTGCATTTCGATCGGCTCCTCAAAAAAAGCGTCCCTGAACCGCCATTTTCTCTCTACTTTGTTTGCAATATCTTGATGTTGTACACTAATGTGTATTTCGTCGTCTGGTACTAGTTTTGAAGAAAAATATAGTAGTAGAGGGAAAATGGCGGTTCTGGGACGCTTTTTTTGAGGAGCCGATCAAAATGCAGGATTTCTTTTTGTTGGCCAACAATAGTATTCGATTCTCTTCAGGCTGTAGGTTACTCAGTTCTATAATCATCATAGAAGTGTTATATTTGGAAAAGAAATGTCAGTAGAGAGAAAATGGCGGTTCATGGACGCTTTTTTTGAGTAGACGATCAGAATACAGGATTTCTATTTGTTGACCAACAATAGTATTCGATTTTTTTCAGGATGCATGTTACTAGTTCTATCATCATCATGGAAGTGTTAGAGAAATGTACGCAATATCGAATTAAAGCCATGAATGCTGGCTCAACAATAAGTTAGGTTGGAATGGACGGAAATTTTTTTCCCTTGAACTACAAAGCTGGTCACTGGCGAATACATTGAATTGCACACATACCTGAATGTTGGTCACTGGCGTGTTGTACAATCTCGTGAACCAGGAATGTAGAGGGATAATAGCGGTTTTGAGACGCCTATTTTTAGCAGCTGATCAGAATGCTGGATTTCTTTTTCTAGACCAACAGAAGTGTTCGATTTTTTTCAGGATGCAGGTTACTACGTTCTATAATCATCATGGAAGTGTTAGATTTGGAAGAGAAATGTCAGTTTGACAATTAAATCGGGGGCATATAATTGTATGCCTATCACCCATATGCTTCTTCAAAAGCAATACCAGTCGACGAAATACTCATTAGCGTACAAGATGTAGTAAAGGGAAAATGGCGGTTCTGGGGCGCTTATTTTGAGAAGATGATCAGATTGGTGGATTTCTTTTTGTAGACCAACTGTAGTGTTCGATTTTTTCAGACTACTTGTTATTACGTTCTATAATCATCATGGAAGTGTTAAATTTGGATGACAAATGTCAGTTTGTCAATTCAATCGGGGGCATATAATTGTATACCCATCACCCTTATGCTTATTCAAAAGTACTACCAGGCGACGAAATACTCATTAGCGTACAACATGATGTAGAGGGAAAATGGCGGTTCTGGGACGCCTATTTTGAGGAGCTGATGAGAATGCTGGTTTTCTTTTTGTTGACCAACAGTAGTGTTCGATTTTTTTAAGATGCAGGTTATTACGTTATTTCATCATCGTGGAATTGTTAGAGAAATGTACGCAATATCGAATTAAAGCCAGGAATTGCTGGCTCAACAATAAGTTAGGTTGGAATGGATGGAAATATTTTTCCCTTGAAGTACGAAGCTGATCACTGGCGAATGCATTGAGGGGCACACATACCTGAATGTTGGTCACTGGTGTGATGTAAAATCTCGAAAACCAGGAATGTAGAGAGAAAATGGCGGATCATGGACGCTTTATTTGAGTAGACGATCAGAATGCAGGATTTCTTGTTGTTGACCAACAATAGTATTCGATTTCTTCAGGCTGCAGATTACTATGTTTTATGATCATCATGGAAGTGTTAAATTTGGAAGAGGAATGTCAGTTTGACAAGCATAAGGGTGATGGGTATACAATTATATGCCCTCGATTGAATTGACAAACTGACATTTGTCATCCAAATTTAACACTTCCATGATGATTATAGAACGTAATAACAAGTAGTCTGAAAAAATCGAACACTACAGTTGGTCATCAAAAAGAAATCCACCAATCTGATCATCTTCTCCAAATAAGCGCCCCCAGAACCGCCATTTTCCCTTTACTACATCTTGTACGCTAATGAGTATTTCGTCGGCTGGTATTGCTTTTGAAGAAGCATATGGGTGATAGGCATACAATTATATGCCCCCGATTGAATTGTCAAACTGACATTTCTCTTCCAAATCTAACACTTCCATGATGATTATCGAACGTAGTAACCTGCATCCTCAAAAAAATCGAACACTTCTGTTGGTCTAGAAAAGGAAATCCAGCATTCTGATCAGCTGCTAAAAATAGGCGTCTCAAAACCGCTATTATCCCTCTACATTCCTGGTTCACGAGATTGTACAACACGCCAGTGACCAACATTCAGGTATGTGTGCAATTCAATGTATTCGCCAGTGTCCTGGCGCATTTTGATCGGCTCCTCAAAAAAAGCGTCCCAGAACCGCCATTTTCCCTCTACTTCTTGTTGTACCCTAATGAGTATTTTGTCGCCTGGTAGTACTTTTGAAGAAGTAGAGGGAAAATGGCGGTTCTGGGACGCCTATTTTGAGGAGCTGATCAGAATGGTGGATTTCTTTTTGTTGACCAACAGTAGTGTTCGATTTTTTCAGGATGCAGGTTACTACGTTCTATCATCATCATGGAAGTGTTAAAGAAATGTACGTAATATCGAATTAAAGCCATGAATGCTGGCTCAACAATAAGTTAGGTTGGAATGGACGGAAATATTTTTCCCTTTAAGTACGAAGCTGGTCACTGGCGAATGCATAGAGTTGCACACATACCTGAATGTTGGTCACTGGCGTGATGTAAAATCCCGTAACCAGGAATGTAGAGGGAAAATGGCGGTTCTGGGACGCCTATTTTGAGGAGCTGATGAGAATGCTGGTTTTCTTTTTGTTGACCAACAGTAGTGTTCGATTTTTTTAAGATGCAGGTTATTACGTTATTTCATCATCGTGGAATTGTTAGAGAAATGTACGCAATATCGAATTAAAGCCAGGAATTGCTGGCTCAACAATAAGTTAGGTTGGAATGGATGGAAATATTTTTCCCTTGAAGTACGAAGCTGATCACTGGCGAATGCATTGAGGGGCACACATACCTGAATGTTGGTCACTGGTGTGATGTAAAATCTCGAAAACCAGGAATGTAGAGAGAAAATGGCGGATCATGGACGCTTTATTTGAGTAGACGATCAGAATGCAGGATTTCTTGTTGTTGACCAACAATAGTATTCGATTTCTTCAGGCTGCAGATTACTATGTTTTATGATCATCATGGAAGTGTTAAATTTGGAAGAGGAATGTCAGTTTGACAAGCATAAGGGTGATGGGTATACAATTATATGCCCTCGATTGAATTGACAAACTGACATTTGTCATCCAAATTTAACACTTCCATGATGATTATAGAACGTAATAACAAGTAGTCTGAAAAAATCGAACACTACAGTTGGTCATCAAAAAGAAATCCACCAATCTGATCATCTTCTCCAAATAAGCGCCCCCAGAACCGCCATTTTCCCTTTACTACATCTTGTACGCTAATGAGTATTTCGTCGGCTGGTATTGCTTTTGAAGAAGCATATGGGTGATAGGCATACAATTATATGCCCCCGATTGAATTGTCAAACTGACATTTCTCTTCCAAATCTAACACTTCCATGATGATTATCGAACGTAGTAACCTGCATCCTCAAAAAAAATCGAACACTTCTGTTGGTCTAGAAAAGGAAATCCAGCATTCTGATCAGCTGCTAAAAATAGGCGTCTCAAAACCGCTATTATCCCTCTACATTCCTGGTTCACGAGATTGTACAACACGCCAGTGACCAACATTCAGGTATGTGTGCAATTCAATGTATTCGCCAGTGTCCTGGCGCATTTTGATCGGCTCCTCAAAAAAAGCGTCCCAGAACCGCCATTTTCCCTCTACTTCTTGTTGTACCCTAATGAGTATTTTGTCGCCTGGTAGTACTTTTGAAGAAGTAGAGGGAAAATGGCGGTTCTGGGACGCCTATTTTGAGGAGCTGATCAGAATGGTGGATTTCTTTTTGTTGACCAACAGTAGTGTTCGATTTTTTCAGGATGCAGGTTACTACGTTCTATCATCATCATGGAAGTGTTAAAGAAATGTACGTAATATCGAATTAAAGCCATGAATGCTGGCTCAACAATAAGTTAGGTTGGAATGGACGGAAATATTTTTCCCTTTAAGTACGAAGCTGGTCACTGGCGAATGCATAGAGTTGCACACATACCTGAATGTTGGTCACTGGCGTGATGTAAAATCCCGTAACCAGGAATGTAGAGGGAAAATAGCGGTTCTGGGACGCTTATTTTGAGGAGCTGATGAGAATGCTGGTTTTCTTTTTGTTGACCAACAGTAGTGTTCGATTTTTTTAAGATGCAGGTTATTACGTTATTTCATCATCGTGGAATTGTTAGAGAAATGTACGCAATATCGAATTAAAGCCAGGAATTGCTGGCTCAACAATAAGTTAGGTTGGAATGTATGGAAATATTTTTCCCTTGAAGTACGAAGCTGATCACTGGCGAATGCATTGAGGGGCACACATACCTGAATGTTGGTCACTGGTGTGATGTAAAATCTCGAAAACCAGGAATGTAGAGAGAAAATGGCGGATCATGGACGCTTTATTTGAGTAGACGATCAGTATGCAGGATTTCTAGTTGTTGACCAACAATAGTATTCGATTTCATCAGGCTGCAGATTACTATGTTTTATGATCATCATGGAAGTGTTAAATTTGGAAGAGGAATGTCAGTTAGTGGAACTCCACTAGTTCGTAGCATATAATATCAAATAGAAATGAAAAGCATTAATGGTCATTTGGATGCGACAGGAACTGCAGAGCCGTCTTTCTTTTAAAAACTTACCTTCCAAGTAGTGCAAACTTTGACTAGGTAGCCTATATAGATCTTGATGTTGTGCTCTAATGTGTACTTCGTCGACTGGTACTAGTTTTGAAAAAAATGATAACTGATAGAAACGCAATTCTATGCACTCGATTGAATTGCCAAACTGACAATTCTCTATCAAATATAACACTTCCATGATGATGATAAAACATAGTAAACTGCAGCCTGAAGAAATCGAATACTGTTGTTGGTCAACAAATAGAAATCGTGAATTCTGATCGTCTACTCAAAAAAAGCGTCCATGAACCGCCATTTTCTCTCTACTGACATTTCTTTCCCAAATATAACACTTCCATGATGATTATAGAACGTAGTAACCTACAGCCTAAAGAGAATCGAATACTACTGTTGGCCAACAAAAAGAAATTCTGCATTTTGATCGGCTCCTCAAAAATAGCGTCCCAGAACAGCCATTTTCATTCTACTACTTCGTACTTCAAGGGAAAAATATTTCCGTCCATTCCAACCTAACTTATTGTTGAGCTAACAATTCAAGGCTTTAATTCGATATAGCGTACAATTCTCTAACATTTCCACGATGATGATAGAACGTAGTAACCTGCATCCTGAAAAAATCGAACACAACTCTTGGTCAAAAAAAAAAAAATGCAGCATTCAGATCGGCTCCTCAAAATAAGCGGCCCAGAACCGCCATTTTCCCTCTACTTCTTGTTGTACCCTAATGAGTATTTTGTCGCCTGGTAGTACTTTTGAAGAAGCATATGGGTGATGTGTATACAATTATATGCCCCCGATTGAATTGTCAAACTGACATTCCTCTTCCAAATTTAACACTTCCATGATGATCATAAAACATAGTAATCTGCAGCCTGAAGAAATCGAATACTATTGTTGGTCAACAACAAGAAATCCTGCATTCTGATCGTCTACTCAAATAAAGCGTCCATGAACCGCCATTTTCTCTCTACTGACATTTCTTTTCCAAATATAACACTTCTATGATGATTATAGAACTGAGTAACCTACAGCCTGAAGAGAATCGAATACTATTGTTGGCCAACAAAAAGAAATCCTGCATTTTGATCGGCTCCTCAAAAAAAGCGTCCCAGAACCGCCATTTTCCCTCTACTACGCCAGTGACCAACATTCAGGTATGTGTGCAATTCAATGTATTCGCCAGTGTCCTGGCGCATTTTGATCGGCTCCTCAAAAAAAGCGTCCCAGAACCGCCATTTTCCCTCTACTTCTTGTTGTACCCTAATGAGTATTTTGTCGCCTGGTAGTACTTTTGAAGAAGTAGAGGGAAAATGGCGGTTCTGGGACGCCTATTTTGAGGAGCTGATCAGAATGGTGGATTTCTTTTTGTTGACCAACAGTAGTGTTCGATTTTTTCAGGATGCAGGTTACTACGTTCTATCATCATCATGGAAGTGTTAAAGAAATGTACGTAATATCGAATTAAAGCCATGAATGCTGGCTCAACAATAAGTTAGGTTGGAATGGACGGAAATATTTTTCCCTTTAAGTACGAAGCTGGTCACTGGCGAATGCATAGAGTTGCACACATACCTGAATGTTGGTCACTGGCGTGATGTAAAATCCCGTAACCAGGAATGTAGAGGGAAAATGGCGGTTCTGGGACGCCTATTTTGAGGAGCTGATGAGAATGCTGGTTTTCTTTTTGTTGACCAACAGTAGTGTTCGATTTTTTTAAGATGCAGGTTATTACGTTATTTCATCATCGTGGAATTGTTAGAGAAATGTACGCAATATCGAATTAAAGCCAGGAATTGCTGGCTCAACAATAAGTTAGGTTGGAATGGATGGAAATATTTTTCCCTTGAAGTACGAAGCTGATCACTGGCGAATGCATTGAGGGGCACACATACCTGAATGTTGGTCACTGGTGTGATGTAAAATCTCGAAAACCAGGAATGTAGAGAGAAAATGGCGGATCATGGACGCTTTATTTGAGTAGACGATCAGAATGCAGGATTTCTTGTTGTTGACCAACAATAGTATTCGATTTCTTCAGGCTGCAGATTACTATGTTTTATGATCATCATGGAAGTGTTAAATTTGGAAGAGGAATGTCAGTTTGACAAGCATAAGGGTGATGGGTATACAATTATATGCCCTCGATTGAATTGACAAACTGACATTTGTCATCCAAATTTAACACTTCCATGATGATTATAGAACGTAATAACAAGTAGTCTGAAAAAATCGAACACTACAGTTGGTCATCAAAAAGAAATCCACCAATCTGATCATCTTCTCCAAATAAGCGCCCCCAGAACCGCCATTTTCCCTTTACTACATCTTGTACGCTAATGAGTATTTCGTCGGCTGGTATTGCTTTTGAAGAAGCATATGGGTGATAGGCATACAATTATATGCCCCCGATTGAATTGTCAAACTGACATTTCTCTTCCAAATCTAACACTTCCATGATGATTATCGAACGTAGTAACCTGCATCCTCAAAAAAATCGAACACTTCTGTTGGTCTAGAAAAGGAAATCCAGCATTCTGATCAGCTGCTAAAAATAGGCGTCTCAAAACCGCTATTATCCCTCTACATTCCTGGTTCACGAGATTGTACAACACGCCAGTGACCAACATTCAGGTATGTGTGCAATTCAATGTATTCGCCAGTGTCCTGGCGCATTTTGATCGGCTCCTCAAAAAAAGCGTCCCAGAACCGCCATTTTCCCTCTACTTCTTGTTGTACCCTAATGAGTATTTTGTCGCCTGGTAGTACTTTTGAAGAAGTAGAGGGAAAATGGCGGTTCTGGGACGCCTATTTTGAGGAGCTGATCAGAATGGTGGATTTCTTTTTGTTGACCAACAGTAGTGTTCGATTTTTTCAGGATGCAGGTTACTACGTTCTATCATCATCATGGAAGTGTTAAAGAAATGTACGTAATATCGAATTAAAGCCATGAATGCTGGCTCAACAATAAGTTAGGTTGGAATGGACGGAAATATTTTTCCCTTTAAGTACGAAGCTGGTCACTGGCGAATGCATAGAGTTGCACACATACCTGAATGTTGGTCACTGGCGTGATGTAAAATCCCGTAACCAGGAATGTAGAGGGAAAATAGCGGTTCTGGGACGCTTATTTTGAGGAGCTGATGAGAATGCTGGTTTTCTTTTTGTTGACCAACAGTAGTGTTCGATTTTTTTAAGATGCAGGTTATTACGTTATTTCATCATCGTGGAATTGTTAGAGAAATGTACGCAATATCGAATTAAAGCCAGGAATTGCTGGCTCAACAATAAGTTAGGTTGGAATGTATGGAAATATTTTTCCCTTGAAGTACGAAGCTGATCACTGGCGAATGCATTGAGGGGCACACATACCTGAATGTTGGTCACTGGTGTGATGTAAAATCTCGAAAACCAGGAATGTAGAGAGAAAATGGCGGATCATGGACGCTTTATTTGAGTAGACGATCAGTATGCAGGATTTCTAGTTGTTGACCAACAATAGTATTCGATTTCATCAGGCTGCAGATTACTATGTTTTATGATCATCATGGAAGTGTTAAATTTGGAAGAGGAATGTCAGTTAGTGGAACTCCACTAGTTCGTAGCATATAATATCAAATAGAAATGAAAAGCATTAATGGTCATTTGGATGCGACAGGAACTGCAGAGCCGTCTTTCTTTTAAAAACTTACCTTCCAAGTAGTGCAAACTTTGACTAGGTAGCCTATATAGATCTTGATGTTGTGCTCTAATGTGTACTTCGTCGACTGGTACTAGTTTTGAAAAAAATGATAACTGATAGAAACGCAATTCTATGCACTCGATTGAATTGCCAAACTGACAATTCTCTATCAAATATAACACTTCCATGATGATGATAAAACATAGTAAACTGCAGCCTGAAGAAATCGAATACTGTTGTTGGTCAACAAATAGAAATCGTGAATTCTGATCGTCTACTCAAAAAAAGCGTCCATGAACCGCCATTTTCTCTCTACTGACATTTCTTTCCCAAATATAACACTTCCATGATGATTATAGAACGTAGTAACCTACAGCCTAAAGAGAATCGAATACTACTGTTGGCCAACAAAAAGAAATTCTGCATTTTGATCGGCTCCTCAAAAATAGCGTCCCAGAACCGCCATTTTCATTCTACTACTTCGTACTTCAAGGGAAAAATATTTCCGTCCATTCCAACCTAACTTATTGTTGAGCTAACAATTCAAGGCTTTAATTCGATATAGCGTACAATTCTCTAACATTTCCACGATGATGATAGAACGTAGTAACCTGCATCCTGAAAAAATCGAACACAACTCTTGGTCAAAAAAAAAAAAATGCAGCATTCAGATCGGCTCCTCAAAATAAGCGGCCCAGAACCGCCATTTTCCCTCTACTTCTTGTTGTACCCTAATGAGTATTTTGTCGCCTGGTAGTACTTTTGAAGAAGCATATGGGTGATGTGTATACAATTATATGCCCCCGATTGAATTGTCAAACTGACATTCCTCTTCCAAATTTAACACTTCCATGATGATCATAAAACATAGTAATCTGCAGCCTGAAGAAATCGAATACTATTGTTGGTCAACAACAAGAAATCCTGCATTCTGATCGTCTACTCAAATAAAGCGTCCATGAACCGCCATTTTCTCTCTACTGACATTTCTTTTCCAAATATAACACTTCTATGATGATTATAGAACTGAGTAACCTACAGCCTGAAGAGAATCGAATACTATTGTTGGCCAACAAAAAGAAATCCTGCATTTTGATCGGCTCCTCAAAAAAAGCGTCCCAGAACCGCCATTTTCCCTCTACTACTGTTGGTCAACAAAAAGAAAACCAGCATTCTCATCAGCTCCTCAAAATAGGCGTCCCAGAACCGCCATTTTCCCTCTACATCATGTTGTACGCTAATGAGTATTTCGTCACCTGGTAGTACTTTTGAATAAGCATAAGGGTGATGGGTATACAATTATATGCCCTCGATTGAATTGACAAACTGACATTTGTCATCCAAATTTAACACTTCCATGATGATTATAGAACGTAATAACAAGTAGTCTGAAAAAATCGAACACTACAGTTGGTCAACAAAAAGAAATCCACCAATCTGATCATCTTCTCAAAATAAGCGCCCCAGAACCGCCATTTTCCCTTTACTACATCTTGTACGCTAATGAGTATTTCGTCGACTGGTATTGCTTTTGAAGAAGCATATGGGTGATAGGCATACAATTATATGCCCCCGATTTAATTGTCAAACTGACATTTCTCTTCCAAATCTAACACTTCCATGATGATTATAGAACGTAGTAACCTGCATCCTGAAAAAAATCGAACACTTCTGTTGGTCTAGAAAAAGAAATCCAGCATTCTGATCAGCTGCTAAAAATAGGCGTCTCAAAACCGCTATTATCCCTCTACATTCCTGGTTCACGAGATTGTACAACACGCCAGTGACCAACATTCAGGTATGTGTGCAATTCAATGTATTCGCCAGTGACCAGCTTTGTAGTTCAAGGGAAAAAAATTTCCGTCCATTCCAACCTAACTTATTGTTGAGCCAGCATTCATGGCTTTAATTCGATATTGCGTACATTTCTCTAACACTTCCATGATGATGATAGAACTAGTAACATGCATCCTGAAAAAAATCGAATACTATTGTTGGTCAACAAATAGAAATCCTGTATTCTGATCGTCTACTCAAAAAAAGCGTCCATGAACCGCCATTTTCTCTCTACTGACATTTCTTTTCCAAATATAACACTTCTATGATGATTATAGAACTGAGTAACCTACAGCCTGAAGAGAATCGAATACTATTGTTGGCCAACAAAAAGAAATCCTGCATTTTGATCGGCTCCTCAAAAAAAGCGTCCCAGAACCGCCATTTTCCCTCTACTGACATTTCTTTTCCAAATATAACACTTCTATGATGATTATAGAACTGAGTAACCTACAGCCTGAAGAGAATCGAATACTATTGTTGGCCAACAAAAAGAAATCCTGCATTTTGATCGGCTCCTCAAAAAAAGCGTCCCAGAACCGCCATTTTCCCTCTACTGACATTTCTTTCCCAAATATAACACTTCCATGATGATTATAGAACGTAGTAACCTACAGCCTAAAGAGAATCGAATACTACTGTTGGCCAACAAAAAGAAATTCTGCATTTTGATCGGCTCCTCAAAAATAGCGTCCCAGAACCGCCATTTTCATTCTACTACTTCGTACTTCAAGGGAAAAATATTTCCGTCCATTCCAACCTAACTTATTGTTGAGCTAACTATTCAAGGCTTTAATTCGATATAGCGTACAATTCTCTAACACTTCCACGATGATGATAGAACGTAGTAACCTGCATCCTGAAAAAATCGAACACAACTCTTGGTCAAAAAAAAAAAAATGCAGCATTCAGATCGGCTCCTCAAAATAAGCGGCCCAGAACCGCCATTTTCCCTCTACTTCTTGTTGTACCCTAATGAGTATTTTGTCGCCTGGTAGTACTTTTGAAGAAGCATATGGGTGATGTGTATACAATTATATGCCCCCGATTGAATTGTCAAACTGACATTCCTCTTCCAAATTTAACACTTCCATGATGATCATAAAACATAGTAATCTGCAGCCTGAAGAAATCGAATACTATTGTTGGTCAACAACAAGAAATCCTGCATTCTGATCGTCTACTCAAATAAAGCGTCCATGATCCGCCATTTTCTCTCTACATTCCTGGTTTTCGAGATTTTACATCACACCAGTGACCAACATTCAGGTATGTGTGCCCCTCAATGCATTCGCCAGTGATCAGCTTCGTACTTCAAGGGAAAAATATTTCCATCCATTCCAACCTAACTTATTGTTGAGCCAGCAATTCCTGGCTTTAATTCGATATTGCGTACATTTCTCTAACAATTCCACGATGATGAAATAACGTAATAACCTGCATCTTAAAAAAATCGAACACTACTGTTGGTCAACAAAAAGAAAACCAGCATTCTCATCAGCTCCTCAAAATAGGCGTCCCAGAACCGCCATTTTCCCTCTACATCATGTTGTACGCTAATGAGTATTTCGTCGCCTGGTAGTACTTTTGAATAAGCATAAGGGTGATGGGTATACAATTATATGCCCCTGATTGAATTGACAAACTGACATTTGTCATCCAAATTTAACACTTCCATGATGATTATAGAACGTAATAACAAGTAGTCTGAAAAAATCGAACACTACAGTTGGTCAACAAAAAGAAATCCACCAATCTGATCATCTTCTCAAAATAAGCGCCCCAGAACCGCCATTTTCCCTTTACTACATCTTGTACGCTAATGAGTATTTCGTCGACTGGTATTGCTTTTGAAGAAGCATATGGGTGATAGGCATACAATTATATGCCCCCGATTTAATTGTCAAACTGACATTTCTCTTCCAAATCTAACACTTCCATGATGATTATAGAACGTAGTAACCTGCATCCTGAAAAAAATCGAACACTTCTGTTGGTCTAGAAAAAGAAATCCAGCATTCTGATCAGCTGCTAAAAATAGGCGTCTCAAAACCGCTATTATCCCTCTACATTCCTGGTTCACGAGATTGTACAACACGCCAGTGACCAACATTCAGGTATGTGTGCAATTCAATGTATTCGCCAGTGACCAGCTTTGTAGTTCAAGGGAAAAAAATTTCCGTCCATTCCAACCTAACTTATTGTTGAGCCAGCATTCATGGCTTTAATTCGATATTGCGTACATTTCTCTAACACTTCCATGATGATGATAGAACTAGTAACATGCATCCTGAAAAAAATCGAATACTATTGTTGGTCAACAAATAGAAATCCTGTATTCTGATCGTCTACTCAAAAAAAGCGTCCATGAACCGCCATTTTCTCTCTACTGACATTTCTTTTCCAAATATAACACTTCTATGATGATTATAGAACTGAGTAACCTACAGCCTGAAGAGAATCGAATACTATTGTTGGCCAACAAAAAGAAATCCTGCATTTTGATCGGCTCCTCAAAAAAAGCGTCCCAGAACCGCCATTTTCCCTCTACATCATGTTGTACGCTAATGAGTATTTCGTCACCTGGTAGTACTTTTGAATAAGCATAAGGGTGATGGGTATACAATTATATGCCCTCGATTGAATTGACAAACTGACATTTGTCATCCAAATTTAACACTTCCATGATGATTATAGAACGTAATAACAAGTAGTCTGAAAAAATCGAACACTACAGTTGGTCAACAAAAAGAAATCCACCAATCTGATCATCTTCTCAAAATAAGCGCCCCAGAACCGCCATTTTCCCTTTACTACATCTTGTACGCTAATGAGTATTTCGTCGACTGGTATTGCTTTTGAAGAAGCATATGGGTGATAGGCATACAATTATATGCTCCCGATTTAATTGTCAAACTGACATTTCTCTTCCAAATCTAACACTTCCATGATGATTATAGAACGTAGTAACCTGCATCCTGAAAAAAATCGAACACTTCTGTTGGTCTAGAAAAAGAAATCCAGCATTCTGATCAGCTGCTAAAAATAGGCGTCTCAAAACCGCTATTATCCCTCTACATTCCTGGTTCACGAGATTGTACAACACGCCAGTGACCAACATTCAGGTATGTGTGCAATTCAATGTATTCGCCAGTGACCAGCTTTGTAGTTCAAGGGAAAAAAATTTCCGTCCATTCCAACCTAACTTATTGTTGAGCCAGCATTCATGGCTTTAATTCGATATTGCGTACATTTCTCTAACACTTCCATGATGATGATAGAACTAGTAACCTACAGCCTGAAGAGAATCGAATACTATTGTTGGCCAACAAAAAGAAATCCTGCATTTTGATCGGCTCCTCAAAAAAAGCGTCCCAGAACCGCCATTTTCCCTCTACTTCTTGTTGTACCCTAATGAGTATTTTGTCGCCTGGTAGTACTTTTGAATAAGCATAAGGGTGATGGGTATACAATTATATGCCCTCGATTGAATTGACAAACTGACATTTGTCATCCAAATTTAACACTTCCATGATGATCATAAAACATAGTAATCTGCAGCCTGAAGAAATCGAATACTATTGTTGGTCAACAACAAGAAATCCTGCATTCTGATCGTCTACTCAAATAAAGCGTCCATGAACCGCCATTTTCTCTCTACTGACATTTCTTTCCCAAATATAACACTTCCATGATGATTATAGAACGTAGTAACCTACAGCCTAAAGAGAATCGAATACTACTGTTGGCCAACAAAAAGAAATTCTGCATTTTGATCGGCTCCTCAAAAATAGCGTCCCAGAACCGCCATTTTCATTCTACTACTTCGTACTTCAAGGGAAAAATATTTCCGTCCGTTCCAACCTAACTTATTGTTGAGCTAACAATTCAAGGCTTTAATTCGATATAGCGTACAATTCTCTAACACTTCCACGATGATGATAGAACGTAGTAACCTGCATCCTGAAAAAATCGAACACAACTCTTGGTCAAAAAAAAAAAAATGCAGCATTCAGATCGGCTCCTCAAAATAAGCGGCCCAGAACCGCCATTTTCCCTCTACTTCTTGTTGTACCCTAATGAGTATTTTGTCGCCTGGTAGTACTTTTGAAGAAGCATATGGGTGATGTGTATACAATTATATGCCCCCGATTGAATTGTCAAACTGACATTCCTCTTCCAAATTTAACACTTCCATGATGATCATAAAACATAGTAATCTGCAGCCTGAAGAAATCGAATACTATTGTTGGTCAACAACAAGAAATCCTGCATTCTGATCGTCTACTCAAATAAAGCGTCCATGAACCGCCATTTTCTCTCTACTGACATTTCTTTTCCAAATATAACACTTCTATGATGATTATAGAACTGAGTAACCTACAGCCTGAAGAGAATCGAATACTATTGTTGGCCAACAAAAAGAAATCCTGCATTTTGATCGGCTCCTCAAAAAAAGCGTCCCAGAACCGCCATTTTCCCTCTACTACTGTTGGTCAACAAAAAGAAAACCAGCATTCTCATCAGCTCCTCAAAATAGGCGTCCCAGAACCGCCATTTTCCCTCTACATCATGTTGTACGCTAATGAGTATTTCGTCACCTGGTAGTACTTTTGAATAAGCATAAGGGTGATGGGTATACAATTATATGCCCCCGATTGAATTGACAAACTGACATTTGTCATCCAAATTTAACACTTCCATGATGATTATAGAACGTAATAACAAGTAGTCTGAAAAAATCGAACACTACAGTTGGTCAACAAAAAGAAATCCACCAATCTGATCATCTTCTCAAAATAAGCGCCCCAGAACCGCCATTTTCCCTTTACTACATCTTGTACGCTAATGAGTATTTCGTCGACAGGTATTGCTTTTGAAGAAGCATATGGGTGATAGGCATACAATTATATGCCCCCGATTGAATTGTCAAACTGACATTTCTCTTCCAAATCTAACACTTCCATGATGATTATCGAACGTAGTAACCTGCATCCTCAAAAAAATCGAACACTTCTGTTGGTCTAGAAAAGGAAATCCAGCATTCTGATCAGCTGCTAAAAATAGGCGTCTCAAAACCGCTATTATCCCTCTACATTCCTGGTTCACGAGATTGTACAACACGCCAGTGACCAACATTCAGGTATGTGTGCAATTCAATGTATTCGCCAGTGACCAGCTTTGTAGTTCTAGGGAAAAAAATTTCCGTCCATTCCAACCTAACTTATTGTTGAGCCAGCATTCATGGCTTTAATTCGATATTGCGTACATTTCTCTAACACTTCCATGATGATGATAGAACTAGTAACATGCATCCTGAAAAAAATCGAATACTATTGTTGGTCAACAAATAGAAATCCTGTATTCTGATCGTCTACTCAAAAAAAGCGTCCATGAACCGCCATTTTCTCTCTACTGACATTTCTTTTCCAAATATAACACTTCTATGATGATTATAGAACGTAGTAACCTACAGCCTGAAGTGAATCGAATACTTTTGTTGGCCAACAAAAACAAATCCTGCATTTTGATCGGCTCCTCAAAAAAAGCGTCCCAGAACCGCCATTTTCCATCTACTAATGTGTATTTCGTCGCCTGGTAGTACTTTTGAAGAAGATAATGGCTGATAGAAACGCAATTCTATGCACTCGATTGAATTGTCAAACTGACATTTCTCTTCCAAATATAACACTTCCAAGACGATGATAAAACGTAGTAACCTGCAGCTTGAAGAAATCAAATACTATTGTTAGTCAACAAAAGAAATCCTGCATTTCGATCGGCTCCTCAAAAAAAGCGTCCCTGAACCGCCATTTTCTCTCTACTTTGTTTGCAATATCTTGATGTTGTACACTAATGTGTATTTCGTCGTCTGGTACTAGTTTTGAAGAAAAATATAGTAGTAGAGGGAAAATGGCGGTTCTGGGACGCTTTTTTTGAGGAGCCGATCAAAATGCAGGATTTCTTTTTGTTGGCCAACAATAGTATTCGATTCTCTTCAGGCTGTAGGTTACTCAGTTCTATAATCATCATAGAAGTGTTATATTTGGAAAAGAAATGTCAGTAGAGAGAAAATGGCGGTTCATGGACGCTTTTTTTGAGTAGACGATCAGAATACAGGATTTCTATTTGTTGACCAACAATAGTATTCGATTTTTTTCAGGATGCATGTTACTAGTTCTATCATCATCATGGAAGTGTTAGAGAAATGTACGCAATATCGAATTAAAGCCATGAATGCTGGCACAACAATAAGTTAGGTTGGAATGGACGGAAATTTTTTTCCCTTGAACTACAAAGCTGGTCACTGGCGAATACATTGAATTGCACACATACCTGAATGTTGGTCACTGGCGTGTTGTACAATCTCGTGAACCAGGAATGTAGAGGGATAATAGCGGTTTTGAGACGCCTATTTTTAGCAGCTGATCAGAATGCTGGATTTCTTTTTCTAGACCAACAGAAGTGTTCGATTTTTTTCAGGATGCAGGTTACTACGTTCTATAATCATCATGGAAGTGTTAGATTTGGAAGAGAAATGTCAGTTTGACAATTAAATCGGGGGCATATAATTGTATGCCTATCACCCATATGCTTCTTCAAATGCAATACCAGTCGACGAAATACTCATTAGCGTACAAGATGTAGTAAAGGGAAAATGGCGGTTCTGGGGCGCTTATTTTGAGAAGATGATCAGATTGGTGGATTTCTTTTTGTTGACCAACTGTAGTGTTCGATTTTTTCAGACTACTTGTTATTACGTTCTATAATCATCATGGAAGTGTTAAATTTGGATGACAAATGTCAGTTTGTCAATTCAATCGGGGGCATATAATTGTATACCCATCACCCTTATGCTTATTCAAAAGTACTACCAGGCGACGAAATACTCATTAGCGTACAACATGATGTAGAGGGAAAATGGCGGTTCTGGGACGCCTATTTTGAGGAGCTGATGAGAATGCTGGTTTTCTTTTTGTTGACCAACAGTAGTGTTCGATTTTTTTAAGATGCAGGTTATTACGTTATTTCATCATCGTGGAATTGTTAGAGAAATGTACGCAATATCGAATTAAAGCCAGGAATTGCTGGCTCAACAATAAGTTAGGTTGGAATGGATGGAAATATTTTTCCCTTGAAGTACGAAGCTGATCACTGGCGAATGCATTGAGGGGCACACATACCTGAATGTTGGTCACTGGTGTGATGTAAAATATCGAAAACCAGGAATGTAGAGAGAAAATGGCGGATCATGGACGCTTTATTTGAGTAGACGATCAGAATGCAGGATTTCTTGTTGTTGACCAACAATAGTATTCGATTTCTTCAGGCTGCAGATTACTATGTTTTATGATCATCATGGAAGTGTTAAATTTGGAAGAGGAATGTCAGTTTGACAATTCAATCGGGGGCATATAATTGTATACACATCACCCATATGCTTCTTCAAAAGTACTACCAGGCGACAAAATACTCATTAGGGTACAACAAGAAGTAGAGGGAAAATGGCGGTTCTGGGCCGCTTATTTTGAGGAGCCGATCTGAATGCTGCATTTTTTTTTTTTTTGACCAAGAGTTGTGTTCGATTTTTTCAGGATGCAGGTTACTACGTTCTATCATCATCGTGGAAATGTTAGAGAATTGTACGCTATATCGAATTAAAGCCTTGAATTGTTAGCTCAACAATAAGTTGTCATCATGGAAGTGTTATATTTGAAAGAGAATTGTCAGTTTGGCAATTCAATCGAGTGCATAGAATTGCGTTTCTATCAGTTATCATTTTTTTCAAAACTAGTACCAGTCGACGAAGTACACATTAGAGCACAACATCAAGATCTATATAGGCTACCTAGTCAAAGTTTGCACTACTTGGAAGGTAAGTTTTTAAAAGAAAGACGGCTCTGCAGTTCCTGTCGCATCCAAATGACCATTAATGCTTTTCATTTCTATTTGATATTATATGCTACGAACTAGTGGAGTTCCACTAACTGACATTCCTCTTCCAAATTTAACACTTCCATGATGATCATAAAACATAGTAATCTGCAGCCTGATGAAATCGAATACTATTGTTGGTCAACAACTAGAAATCCTGCATACTGATCGTCTACTCAAATAAAGCGTCCACGTAGAGGGAAAATGGCGGTTCTGGGACGCCTATTTTGAGGAGCTGATGAGAATGCTGGTTTTCTTTTTGTTGACCAACAGTAGTGTTCGATTTTTTTAAGATGCAGGTTATTACGTTATTTCATCATCGTGGAATTGTTAGAGAAATGTACGCAATATCGAATTAAAGCCAGGAATTGCTGGCTCAACAATAAGTTAGGTTGGAATGGATGGAAATATTTTTCCCTTGAAGTACGAAGCTGATCACTGGCGAATGCATTGAGGGGCACACATACCTGAATGTTGGTCACTGGTGTGATGTAAAATCTCGAAAACCAGGAATGTAGAGAGAAAATGGCGGATCATGGACGCTTTATTTGAGTAGACGATCAGAATGCAGGATTTCTTGTTGTTGACCAACAATAGTATTCGATTTCTTCAGGCTGCAGATTACTATGTTTTATGATCATCATGGAAGTGTTAAATTTGGAAGAGGAATGTCAGTTTGACAATTCAATCGGGGGCATATAATTGTATACACATCACCCATATGCTTCTTCAAAAGTACTACCAGGCGACAAAATACTCATTAGGGTACAACAAGAAGTAGAGGGAAAATGGCGGTTCTGGGCCGCTTATTTTGAGGAGCCGATCTGAATGCTGCATTTTTTTTTTTTTTTGACCAAGAGTTGTGTTCGATTTTTTCAGGGTGCAGGTTACTACGTTCTATCATCATCGTGGAAATGTTAGAGAATTGTACGCTATATCGAATTAAAGCCTTGAATTGTTAGCTCAACAATAAGTTAGGTTGGAATGGACGGAAATATTTTTCCCTTGAAGTACGAAGTAGTAGAATGAAAATGGCGGTTCTGGGACGCTATTTTTGAGGAGCCGATCAAAATGCAGAATTTCTTTTTGTTGGCCAACAGTAGTATTCGATTCTCTTTAGGCTGTAGGTTACTACGTTCTATAATCATCATGGAAGTGTTATATTTGGGAAAGAAATGTCAGTAGAGAGAAAATGGCGGTTCATGGACGCTTTTTTTGAGTAGACGATCAGAATTCACGATTTCTATTTGTTGACCAACAACAGTATTCGATTTCTTCAGGCTGCAGTTTACTATGTTTTATCATCATCATGGAAGTGTTATATTTGAAAGAGAATTGTCAGTTTGGCAATTCAATCGAGTGCATAGAATTGCGTTTCTATCAGTTATCATTTTTTTCAAAACTAGTACCAGTCGACGAAGTACACATTAGAGCACAACATCAAGATCTATATAGGCTACCTAGTCAAAGTTTGCACTAATTGGAAGGTAAGTTTTTAAAAGAAAGACGGCTCTGCAGTTCCTGTCGCATCCAAATGACCATTAATGCTTTTCATTTCTATTTGATATTATATGCTACGAACTAGTGGAGTTCCACTAACTGACATTCCTCTTCCAAATTTAACACTTCCATGATGATCATAAAACATAGTAATCTGCAGCCTGATGAAATCGAATACTATTGTTGGTCAACAACTAGAAATCCTGCATACTGATCGTCTACTCAAATAAAGCGTCCACGTAGAGGGAAAATGGCGGTTCTGGGACGCCTATTTTGAGGAGCTGATGAGAATGCTGGTTTTCTTTTTGTTGACCAACAGTAGTGTTCGATTTTTTTAAGATGCAGGTTATTACGTTATTTCATCATCGTGGAATTGTTAGAGAAATGTACGCAATATCGAATTAAAGCCAGGAATTGCTGGCTCAACAATAAGTTAGGTTGGAATGGATGGAAATATTTTTCCCTTGAAGTACGAAGCTGATCACTGGCGAATGCATTGAGGGGCACACATACCTGAATGTTGGTCACTGGTGTGATGTAAAATCTCGAAAACCAGGAATGTAGAGAGAAAATGGCGGATCATGGACGCTTTATTTGAGTAGACGATCAGAATGCAGGATTTCTTGTTGTTGACCAACAATAGTATTCGATTTCTTCAGGCTGCAGATTACTATGTTTTATGATCATCATGGAAGTGTTAAATTTGGAAGAGGAATGTCAGTTTGACAATTCAATCGGGGGCATATAATTGTATACACATCACCCATATGCTTCTTCAAAAGTACTACCAGGCGACAAAATACTCATTAGGGTACAACAAGAAGTAGAGGGAAAATGGCGGTTCTGGGCCGCTTATTTTGAGGAGCCGATCTGAATGCTGCATTTTTTTTTTTTTGACCAAGAGTTGTGTTCGATTTTTTCAGGATGCAGGTTACTACGTTCTATCATCATCGTGGAAATGTTAGAGAATTGTACGCTATATCGAATTAAAGCCTTGAATTGTTAGCTCAACAATAAGTTAGGTTGGAATGGACGGAAATATTTTTCCCTTGAAGTACGAAGTAGTAGAATGAAAATGGCGGTTCTGGGACGCTATTTTTGAGGAGCCGATCAAAATGCAGAATTTCTTTTTGTTGGCCAACAGTAGTATTCGATTCTCTTTAGGCTGTAGGTTACTACGTTCTATAATCATCATGGAAGTGTTATATTTGGGAAAGAAATGTCAGTAGAGAGAAAATGGCGGTTCATGGACGCTTTTTTTGAGTAGACGATCAGAATTCACGATTTCTATTTGTTGACCAACAACAGTATTCGATTTCTTCAGGCTGCAGTTTACTATGTTTTATCATCATCATGGAAGTGTTACATTTGAAAGAGAATTGTCAGTTTGGCAATTCAATCGAGTGCATAGAATTGCGTTTCTATCAGTTATCATTTTTTTCAAAACTAGTACCAGTCGACGAAGTACACATTAGAGCACAACATCAAGATCTATATAGGCTACCTAGTCAAAGTTTGCACTACTTGGAAGGAAGTAGTAGAGGGAAAATGGCGGTTCTGGGACGCTTTTTTTGAGGAGCCGATCAAAATGCAGGATTTCTTTTTGTTGGCCAACAATAGTATTCGATTCTCTTCAGGCTGTAGGTTACTCAGTTCTATAATCATCATAGAAGTGTTATATTTGGAAAAGAAATGTCAGTAGAGAGAAAATGGCGGTTCATGGACGCTTTTTTTGAGTAGACGATCAGAATACAGGATTTCTATTTGTTGACCAACAATAGTATTCGATTTTTTTCAGGATGCATGTTACTAGTTCTATCATCATCATGGAAGTGTTAGAGAAATGTACGCAATATCGAATTAAAGCCATGAATGCTGGCTCAACAATAAGTTAGGTTGGAATGGACGGAAATTTTTTTCCCTTGAACTACAAAGCTGGTCACTGGCGAATACATTGAATTGCACACATACCTGAATGTTGGTCACTGGCGTGTTGTACAATCTCGTGAACCAGGAATGTAGAGGGATAATAGCGGTTTTGAGACGCCTATTTTTAGCAGCTGATCAGAATGCTGGATTTCTTTTTCTAGACCAACAGAAGTGTTCGATTTTTTTCAGGATGCAGGTTACTACGTTCTATAATCATCATGGAAGTGTTAGATTTGGAAGAGAAATGTCAGTTTGACAATTAAATCGGGGGCATATAATTGTATGCCTATCACCCATATGCTTCTTCAAAAGCAATACCAGTCGACGAAATACTCATTAGCGTACAAGATGTAGTAAAGGGAAAATGGCGGTTCTGGGGCGCTTATTTTGAGAAGATGATCAGATTGGTGGATTTCTTTTTGTTGACCAACTGTAGTGTTCGATTTTTTCAGACTACTTGTTATTACGTTCTATAATCATCATGGAAGTGTTAAATTTGGATGACAAATGTCAGTTTGTCAATTCAATCGGGGGCATATAATTGTATACCCATCACCCTTATGCTTATTCAAAAGTACTACCAGGCGACGAAATACTCATTAGCGTACAACATGATGTAGAGGGAAAATGGCGGTTCTGGGACGCCTATTTTGAGGAGCTGATGAGAATGCTGGTTTTCTTTTTGTTGACCAACAGTAGTGTTCGATTTTTTTAAGATGCAGGTTATTACGTTATTTCATCATCGTGGAATTGTTAGAGAAATGTACGCAATATCGAATTAAAGCCAGGAATTGCTGGCTCAACAATAAGTTAGGTTGGAATGGATGGAAATATTTTTCCCTTGAAGTACGAAGCTGATCACTGGCGAATGCATTGAGGGGCACACATACCTGAATGTTGGTCACTGGTGTGATGTAAAATCTCGAAAACCAGGAATGTAGAGAGAAAATGGCGGATCATGGACGCTTTATTTGAGTAGACGATCAGAATGCAGGATTTCTTGTTGTTGACCAACAATAGTATTCGATTTCTTCAGGCTGCAGATTACTATGTTTTATGATCATCATGGAAGTGTTAAATTTGGAAGAGGAATGTCAGTTTGACAATTCAATCGGGGGCATATAATTGTATACACATCACCCATATGCTTCTTCAAAAGTACTACCAGGCGACAAAATACTCATTAGGGTACAACAAGAAGTAGAGGGAAAATGGCGGTTCTGGGCCGCTTATTTTGAGGAGCCGATCTGAATGCTGCATTTTTTTTTTTTTGACCAAGAGTTGTGTTCGATTTTTTCAGGGTGCAGGTTACTACGTTCTATCATCATCGTGGAAATGTTAGAGAATTGTACGCTATATCGAATTAAAGCCTTGAATTGTTAGCTCAACAATAAGTTAGGTTGGAATGGACGGAAATATTTTTCCCTTGAAGTACGAAGTAGTAGAATGAAAATGGCGGTTCTGGGACGCTATTTTTGAGGAGCCGATCAAAATGCAGAATTTCTTTTTGTTGGCCAACAGTAGTATTCGATTCTCTTTAGGCTGTAGGTTACTACGTTCTATAATCATCATGGAAGTGTTATATTTGGGAAAGAAATGTCAGTAGAGAGAAAATGGCGGTTCATGGACGCTTTTTTTGAGTAGACGATCAGAATTCACGATTTCTATTTGTTGACCAACAACAGTATTCGATTTCTTCAGGCTGCAGTTTACTATGTTTTATCATCATCATGGAAGTGTTATATTTGAAAGAGAATTGTCAGTTTGGCAATTCAATCGAGTGCATAGAATTGCGTTTCTATCAGTTATCATTTTTTTCAAAACTAGTACCAGTCGACGAAGTACACATTAGAGCACAACATCAAGATCTATATAGGCTACCTAGTCAAAGTTTGCACTACTTGGAAGGTAAGTTTTTAAAAGAAAGACGGCTCTGCAGTTCCTGTCGCATCCAAATGACCATTAATGCTTTTCATTTCTATTTGATATTATATGCTACGAACTAGTGGAGTTCCACTAACTGACATTCCTCTTCCAAATTTAACACTTCCATGATGATCATAAAACATAGTAATCTGCAGCCTGATGAAATCGAATACTATTGTTGGTCAACAACTAGAAATCCTGCATACTGATCGTCTACTCAAATAAAGCGTCCACGTAGAGGGAAAATGGCGGTTCTGGGACGCCTATTTTGAGGAGCTGATGAGAATGCTGGTTTTCTTTTTGTTGACCAACAGTAGTGTTCGATTTTTTTAAGATGCAGGTTATTACGTTATTTCATCATCGTGGAATTGTTAGAGAAATGTACGCAATATCGAATTAAAGCCAGGAATTGCTGGCTCAACAATAAGTTAGGTTGGAATGGATGGAAATATTTTTCCCTTGAAGTACGAAGCTGATCACTGGCGAATGCATTGAGGGGCACACATACCTGAATGTTGGTCACTGGTGTGATGTAAAATCTCGAAAACCAGGAATGTAGAGAGAAAATGGCGGATCATGGACGCTTTATTTGAGTAGACGATCAGAATGCAGGATTTCTTGTTGTTGACCAACAATAGTATTCGATTTCTTCAGGCTGCAGATTACTATGTTTTATGATCATCATGGAAGTGTTAAATTTGGAAGAGGAATGTCAGTTTGACAATTCAATCGGGGGCATATAATTGTATACACATCACCCATATGCTTCTTCAAAAGTACTACCAGGCGACAAAATACTCATTAGGGTACAACAAGAAGTAGAGGGAAAATGGCGGTTCTGGGCCGCTTATTTTGAGGAGCCGATCTGAATGCTGCATTTTTTTTTTTTTTTGACCAAGAGTTGTGTTCGATTTTTTCAGGGTGCAGGTTACTACGTTCTATCATCATCGTGGAAATGTTAGAGAATTGTACGCTATATCGAATTAAAGCCTTGAATTGTTAGCTCAACAATAAGTTAGGTTGGAATGGACGGAAATATTTTTCCCTTGAAGTACGAAGTAGTAGAATGAAAATGGCGGTTCTGGGACGCTATTTTTGAGGAGCCGATCAAAATGCAGAATTTCTTTTTGTTGGCCAACAGTAGTATTCGATTCTCTTTAGGCTGTAGGTTACTACGTTCTATAATCATCATGGAAGTGTTATATTTGGGAAAGAAATGTCAGTAGAGAGAAAATGGCGGTTCATGGACGCTTTTTTTGAGTAGACGATCAGAATTCACGATTTCTATTTGTTGACCAACAACAGTATTCGATTTCTTCAGGCTGCAGTTTACTATGTTTTATCATCATCATGGAAGTGTTATATTTGAAAGAGAATTGTCAGTTTGGCAATTCAATCGAGTGCATAGAATTGCGTTTCTATCAGTTATCATTTTTTTCAAAACTAGTACCAGTCGACGAAGTACACATTAGAGCACAACATCAAGATCTATATAGGCTACCTAGTCAAAGTTTGCACTACTTGGAAGGTAAGTTTTTAAAAGAAAGACGGCTCTGCAGTTCCTGTCGCATCCAAATGACCATTAATGCTTTTCATTTCTATTTGATATTATATGCTACGAACTAGTGGAGTTCCACTAACTGACATTCCTCTTCCAAATTTAACACTTCCATGGTGATCATAAAACATAGTAATCTGCAGCCTGATGAAATCGAATACTATTGTTGGTCAACAACTAGAAATCCTGCATACTGATCGTCTACTCAAATAAAGCGTCCACGTAGAGGGAAAATGGCGGTTCTGGGACGCCTATTTTGAGGAGCTGATGAGAATGCTGGTTTTCTTTTTGTTGACCAACAGTAGTGTTCGATTTTTTTAAGATGCAGGTTATTACGTTATTTCATCATCGTGGAATTGTTAGAGAAATGTACGCAATATCGAATTAAAGCCAGGAATTGCTGGCTCAACAATAAGTTAGGTTGGAATGGATGGAAATATTTTTCCCTTGAAGTACGAAGCTGATCACTGGCGAATGCATTGAGGGGCACACATACCTGAATGTTGGTCACTGGTGTGATGTAAAATCTCGAAAACCAGGAATGTAGAGAGAAAATGGCGGATCATGGACGCTTTATTTGAGTGGACGATCAGAATGCAGGATTTCTTGTTGTTGACCAACAATAGTATTCGATTTCTTCAGGCTGCAGATTACTATGTTTTATGATCATCATGGAAGTGTTAAATTTGGAAGAGGAATGTCAGTTTGACAATTCAATCGGGGGCATATAATTGTATACACATCACCCATATGCTTCTTCAAAAGTACTACCAGGCGACAAAATACTCATTAGGGTACAACAAGAAGTAGAGGGAAAATGGCGGTTCTGGGCCGCTTATTTTGAGGAGCCGATCTGAATGCTGCATTTTTTTTTTTTTGACCAAGAGTTGTGTTCGATTTTTTCAGGATGCAGGTTACTACGTTCTATCATCATCGTGGAAATGTTAGAGAATTGTACGCTATATCGAATTAAAGCCTTGAATTGTTAGCTCAACAATAAGTTAGGTTGGAATGGACGGAAATATTTTTCCCTTGAAGTACGAAGTAGTAGAATGAAAATGGCGGTTCTGGGACGCTATTTTTGAGGAGCCGATCAAAATGCAGAATTTCTTTTTGTTGGCCAACAGTAGTATTCGATTCTCTTTAGGCTGTAGGTTACTACGTTCTATAATCATCATGGAAGTGTTATATTTGGGAAAGAAATGTCAGTAGAGAGAAAATGGCGGTTCTTGGACGCTTTTTTTGAGTAGACGATCAGAATTCACGATTTCTATTTGTTGACCAACAACAGTATTCGATTTCTTCAGGCTGCAGTTTACTATGTTTTATCATCATCATGGAAGTGTTACATTTGAAAGAGAATTGTCAGTTTGGCAATTCAATCGAGTGCATAGAATTGCGTTTCTATCAGTTATCATTTTTTTCAAAACTAGTACCAGTCGACGAAGTACACATTAGAGCACAACATCAAGATCTATATAGGCTACCTAGTCAAAGTTTGCACTACTTGGAAGGTAAGTTTTTAAAAGAAAGACGGCTCTGCAGTTCCTGTCGCATCCAAATGACCATTAATGCTTTTCATTTCTATTTGATATTATATGCTACGAACTAGTGGAGTTCCACTAACTGACATTCCTCTTCCAAATTTAACACTTCCATGATGATCATAAAACATAGTAATCTGCAGCCTGATGAAATCGAATACTATTGTTGGTCAACAACTAGAAATCCTGCATACTGATCGTCTACTCAAATAAAGCGTCCATGATCCGCCATTTTCTCTCTACATTCCTGGTTTTCGAGATTTTACATCACACCAGTGACCAACATTCAGGTATGTGTGCCCCTCAATGCATTCGCCAGTGATCAGCTTCGTACTTCAAGGGAAAAATATTTCCATACATTCCAACCTAACTTATTGTTGAGCCAGCAATTCCTGGCTTTAATTCGATATTGCGTACATTTCTCTAACAATTCCACGATGATGAAATAACGTAATAACCTGCATCTTAAAAAAATCGAACACTACTGTTGGTCAACAAAAAGAAAACCAGCATTCTCATCAGCTCCTCAAAATAAGCGTCCCAGAACCGCTATTTTCCCTCTACATTCCTGGTTACGGGATTTTACATCACGCCAGTGACCAACATTCAGGTATGTGTGCAACTCTATGCATTCGCCAGTGACCAGCTTCGTACTTAAAGGGAAAAATATTTCCGTCCATTCCAACCTAACTTATTGTTGAGCCAGCATTCATGGCTTTAATTCGATATTGCGTACATTTCTCTAACACTTCCATGATGATGATAGAACTAGTAACATGCATCCTGAAAAAAATCGAATACTATTGTTGGTCAACAAATAGAAATCCTGTATTCTGATCGTCTACTCAAAAAAAGCGTCCATGAACCGCCATTTTCTCTCTACTGACATTTCTTTTCCAAATATAACACTTCTATGATGATTATAGAACGTAGTAACCTACAGCCTGAAGTGAATCGAATACTTTTGTTGGCCAACAAAAACAAATCCTGCATTTTGATCGGCTCCTCAAAAAAAGCGTCCCAGAACCGCCATTTTCCATCTACTAATGTGTATTTCGTCGCCTGGTAGTACTTTTGAAGAAGATAATGGCTGATAGAAACGCAATTCTATGCACTCGATTGAATTGTCAAACTGACATTTCTCTTCCAAATATAACACTTCCAAGACGATGATAAAACGTAGTAACCTGCAGCTTGAAGAAATCAAATACTATTGTTAGTCAACAAAAGAAATCCTGCATTTCGATCGGCTCCTCAAAAAAAGCGTCCCTGAACCGCCATTTTCTCTCTACTTTGTTTGCAATATCTTGATGTTGTACACTAATGTGTATTTCGTCGTCTGGTACTAGTTTTGAAGAAAAATATAGGTGATAGAAATGGAATTTTATGTACTCGATTGAATTGCCAAACTGACATTTCTCTTCCAAATATAACACTTCCATGATGATTATAGAACGTAATAACCTGCATCCTGAAAAAATGGAACACTACTGTTGGTCAACCAAAAGAAATCCAGCATTCTGATCAGCTCTTGAAATAAAGAGCCCCAGAAACGCCATTTTCTCTCTACATTAATGGTTTACGAGATTTTTTATCTCGCCAGTGACCAACATTCAGGTTTGTGTGCAATTCAATGCATTCGCCAGAGACCACATTCGTACTTCAAAAGAAAAATATTTCCGTCTCTTTCCAAACAAACTTATTATTGAACCAGCAATTGATGGCAATAATTCTAAATTGCGTACATTTTTCATTACAGCAGCGATAATAACGGAATGCATAAATTAAATCATCCTTCTGCAGAAGTGATTTTGAGGGCATCGCTTTGAGGATAGCACATGCCCTAGTTTCTAATATACAGATAGACTGTCTTAAGCGCAACCAGCCTTTTAAGTGTACAAGCTATTCCATGGTTTATTGCTCGATCTATTTGAACTCCACTAGTTCGTAGCATATATTATCAAATAGAAATGAAAAGCATTAATGATCATTTGGATGCGAGGGGAAAATGGCGGTTCTGGGACGCCTATTTTGAGGAGCTGATGAGAATGCTGGTTTTCTTTTTGTTGACCAACAGTAGTGTTCGATTTTTTTAAGATGCAGGTTATTACGTTATTTCATCATCGTGGAATTGTTAGAGAAATGTACGCAATATCGAATTAAAGCCAGGAATTGCTGGCTCAACAATAAGTTAGGTTGGAATGGATGGAAATATTTTTCCCTTGAAGTACGAAGCTGATCACTGGCGAATGCATTGAGGGGCACACATACCTGAATGTTGGTCACTGGTGTGATGTAAAATCTCGAAAACCAGGAATGTAGAGAGAAAATGGCGGATCATGGACGCTTTATTTGAGTAGACGATCAGAATGCAGGATTTCTTGTTGTTGACCAACAATAGTATTCGATTTCTTCAGGCTGCAGATTACTATGTTTTATGATCATCATGGAAGTGTTAAATTTGGAAGAGGAATGTCAGTTTGACAAGCATAAGGGTGATGGGTATACAATTATATGCCCTCGATTGAATTGACAAACTGACATTTGTCATCCAAATTTAACACTTCCATGATGATTATAGAACGTAATAACAAGTAGTCTGAAAAAATCGAACACTACAGTTGGTCAACAAAAAGAAATCCACCAATCTGATCATCTTCTCCAAATAAGCGCCCCCAGAACCGCCATTTTCCCTTTACTACATCTTGTACGCTAATGAGTATTTCGTCGGCTGGTATTGCTTTTGAAGAAGCATATGGGTGATAGGCATACAATTATATGCCCCCGATTGAATTGTCAAACTGACATTTCTCTTCCAAATCTAACACTTCCATGATGATTATCGAACGTAGTAACCTGCATCCTCAAAAAAATCGAACACTTCTGTTGGTCTAGAAAAGGAAATCCAGCATTCTGATCAGCTGCTAAAAATAGGCGTCTCAAAACCGCTATTATCCCTCTACATTCCTGGTTCACGAGATTGTACAACACGCCAGTGACCAACATTCAGGTATGTGTGCAATTCAATGTATTCGCCAGTGACCAGCTTTGTAGTTCTAGGGAAAAAAATTTCCGTCCATTCCAACCTAACTTATTGTTGAGCCAGCATTCATGGCTTTAATTCGATATTGCGTACATTTCTCTAACACTTCCATGATGATGATAGAACTAGTAACATGCATCCTGAAAAAAATCGAATACTATTGTTGGTCAACAAATAGAAATCCTGTATTCTGATCGTCTACTCAAAAAAAGCGTCCATGAACCGCCATTTTCTCTCTACTGACATTTCTTTTCCAAATATAACACTTCTATGATGATTATAGAACGTAGTAACCTACAGCCTGAAGTGAATCGAATACTTTTGTTGGCCAACAAAAACAAATCCTGCATTTTGATCGGCTCCTCAAAAAAAGCGTCCCAGAACCGCCATTTTCCATCTACTAATGTGTATTTCGTCGCCTGGTAGTACTTTTGAAGAAGATAATGGCTGATAGAAACGCAATTCTATGAACTCGATTGAATTGTCAAACTGACATTTCTCTTCCAAATATAACACTTCCAAGACGATGATAAAACGTAGTAACCTGCAGCTTGAAGAAATCAAATACTATTGTTAGTCAACAAAAGAAATCCTGCATTTCGATCGGCTCCTCAAAAAAAGCGTCCCTGAACCGCCATTTTCTCTCTACTTTGTTTGCAATATCTTTATGTTGTACACTAATGTGTATTTCGTCGTCTGGTACTAGTTTTGAAGAAAAATATAGTAGTAGAGGGAAAATGGCGGTTCTGGGACGCTTTTTTTGAGGAGCCGATCAAAATGCAGGATTTCTTTTTGTTGGCCAACAATAGTATTCGATTCTCTTCAGGCTGTAGGTTACTCAGTTCTATAATCATCATAGAAGTGTTATATTTGGAAAAGAAATGTCAGTAGAGAGAAAATGGCGGTTCATGGACGCTTTTTTTGAGTAGACGATCAGAATACAGGATTTCTATTTGTTGACCAACAATAGTATTCGATTTTTTTCAGGATGCATGTTACTAGTTCTATCATCATCATGGAAGTGTTAGAGAAATGTACGCAATATCGAATTAAAGCCATGAATGCTGGCTCAACAATAAGTTAGGTTGGAATGGACGGAAATTTTTTTCCCTTGAACTACAAAGCTGGTCACTGGCGAATACATTGAATTGCACACATACCTGAATGTTGGTCACTGGCGTGTTGTACAATCTCGTGAACCAGGAATGTAGAGGGATAATAGCGGTTTTGAGACGCCTATTTTTAGCAGCTGATCAGAATGCTGGATTTCTTTTTCTAGACCAACAGAAGTGTTCGATTTTTTTCAGGATGCAGGTTACTACGTTCTATAATCATCATGGAAGTGTTAGATTTGGAAGAGAAATGTCAGTTTGACAATTAAATCGGGGGCATATAATTGTATGCCTATCACCCATATGCTTCTTCAAAAGCAATACCAGTCGACGAAATACTCATTAGCGTACAAGATGTAGTAAAGGGAAAATGGCGGTTCTGGGGCGCTTATTTTGAGAAGATGATCAGATTGGTGGATTTCTTTTTGTTGACCAACTGTAGTGTTCGATTTTTTCAGACTACTTGTTATTACGTTCTATAATCATCATGGAAGTGTTAAATTTGGATGACAAATGTCAGTTTGTCAATTCAATCGGGGGCATATAATTGTATACCCATCACCCTTATGCTTATTCAAAAGTACTACCAGGCGACGAAATACTCATTAGCGTACAACATGATGTAGAGGGAAAATGGCGGTTCTGGGACGCCTATTTTGAGGAGCTGATGAGAATGCTGGTTTTCTTTTTGTTGACCAACAGTAGTGTTCGATTTTTTTAAGATGCAGGTTATTACGTTATTTCATCATCGTGGAATTGTTAGAGAAATGTACGCAATATCGAATTAAAGCCAGGAATTGCTGGCTCAACAATAAGTTAGGTTGGAATGGATGGAAATATTTTTCCCTTGAAGTACGAAGCTGATCACTGGCGAATGCATTGAGGGGCACATATACCTGAATGTTGGTCACTGGTGTGATGTAAAATCTCGAAAACCAGGAATGTAGAGAGAAAATGGCGGATCATGGACGCTTTATTTGAGTAGACGATCAGAATGCAGGATTTCTTGTTGTTGACCAACAATAGTATTCGATTTCTTCAGGCTGCAGATTACTATGTTTTATGATCATCATGGAAGTGTTAAATTTGGAAGAGGAATGTCAGTTTGACAATTCAATCGGGGGCATATAATTGTATACACATCACCCATATGCTTCTTCAAAAGTACTATCTGGCGACAAAATACTCATTAGGGTACAACAAGAAGTAGAGGGAAAATGGCGGTTCTGGGCCGCTTATTTTGAGGAGCCGATCTGAATGCTGCATTTTTTTTTTTTTGACCAAGAGTTGTGTTCGATTTTTTCAGGATGCAGGTTACTACGTTCTATCATCATCGTGGAAATGTTAGAGAATTGTACGCTATATCGAATTAAAGCCTTGAATTGTTAGCTCAACAATAAGTTAGGTTGGAATGGACGGAAATATTTTTCCCTTGAAGTACGAAGTAGTAGAATGAAAATGGCGGTTCTGGGACGCTATTTTTGAGGAGCCGATCAAAATGCAGAATTTCTTTTTGTTGGCCAACAGTAGTATTCGATTCTCTTTAGGCTGTAGGTTACTACGTTCTATAATCATCATGGAAGTGTTATATTTGGGAAAGAAATGTCAGTAGAGAGAAAATGGCGGTTCATGGACGCTTTTTTTGAGTAGACGATCAGAATTCACGATTTCTATTTGTTGACCAACAACAGTATTCGATTTCTTCAGGCTGCAGTTTACTATGTTTTATCATCATCATGGAAGTGTTATATTTGAAAGAGAATTGTCAGTTTGGCAATTCAATCGAGTGCATAGAATTGCGTTTCTATCAGTTATCATTTTTTTCAAAACTAGTACCAGTCGACGAAGTACACATTAGAGCACAACATCAAGATCTATATAGGCTACCTAGTCAAAGTTTGCACTACTTGGAAGGTAAGTTTTTAAAAGAAAGACGGCTCTGCAGTTCCTGTCGCATCCAAATGACCATTAATGCTTTTCATTTCTATTTGATATTATATGCTACGAACTAGTGGAGTTCCACTAACTGACATTCCTCTTCCAAATTTAACACTTCCATGATGATCATAAAACATAGTAATCTGCAGCCTGATGAAATCGAATACTATTGTTGGTCAACAACTAGAAATCCTGCATACTGATCGTCTACTCAAATAAAGCGTCCACGTAGAGGGAAAATGGCGGTTCTGGGACGCCTATTTTGAGGAGCTGATGAGAATGCTGGTTTTCTTTTTGTTGACCAACAGTAGTGTTCGATTTTTTTAAGATGCAGGTTATTACGTTATTTCATCATCGTGGAATTGTTAGAGAAATGTACGCAATATCGAATTAAAGCCAGGAATTGCTGGCTCAACAATAAGTTAGGTTGGAATGGATGGAAATATTTTTCCCTTGAAGTACGAAGCTGATCACTGGCGAATGCATTGAGGGGCACACATACCTGAATGTTGGTCACTGGTGTGATGTAAAATCTCGAAAACCAGGAATGTAGAGAGAAAATGGCGGATCATGGACGCTTTATTTGAGTAGACGATCAGAATGCAGGATTTCTTGTTGTTGACCAACAATAGTATTCGATTTCTTCAGGCTGCAGATTACTATGTTTTATGATCATCATGGAAGTGTTAAATTTGGAAGAGGAATGTCAGTTTGACAATTCAATCGGGGGCATATAATTGTATACACATCACCCATATGCTTCTTCAAAAGTACTACCAGGCGACAAAATACTCATTAGGGTACAACAAGAAGTAGAGGGAAAATGGCGGTTCTGGGCCGCTTATTTTGAGGAGCCGATCTGAATGCTGCATTTTTTTTTTTTTGACCAAGAGTTGTGTTCGATTTTTTCAGGATGCAGGTTACTACGTTCTATCATCATCGTGGAAATGTTAGAGAATTGTACGCTATATCGAATTAAAGCCTTGAATTGTTAGCTCAACAATAAGTTAGGTTGGAATGGACGGAAATATTTTTCCCTTGAAGTACGAAGTAGTAGAATGAAAATGGCGGTTCTGGGACGCTATTTTTGAGGAGCCGATCAAAATGCAGAATTTCTTTTTGTTGGCCAACAGTAGTATTCGATTCTCTTTAGGCTGTAGGTTACTACGTTCTATAATCATCATGGAAGTGTTATATTTGGGAAAGAAATGTCAGTAGAGAGAAAATGGCGGTTCTTGGACGCTTTTTTTGAGTAGACGATCAGAATTCACGATTTCTATTTGTTGACCAACAACAGTATTCGATTTCTTCAGGCTGCAGTTTACTATGTTTTATCATCATCATGGAAGTGTTACATTTGAAAGAGAATTGTCAGTTTGGCAATTCAATCGAGTGCATAGAATTGCGTTTCTATCAGTTATCATTTTTTTCAAAACTAGTACCAGTCGACGAAGTACACATTAGAGCACAACATCAAGATCTATATAGGCTACCTAGTCAAAGTTTGCACTACTTGGAAGGTAAGTTTTTAAAAGAAAGACGGCTCTGCAGTTCCTGTCGCATCCAAATGACCATTAATGCTTTTCATTTCTATTTGATATTATATGCTACGAACTAGTGGAGTTCCACTAACTGACATTCCTCTTCCAAATTTAACACTTCCATGATGATCATAAAACATAGTAATCTGCAGCCTGATGAAATCGAATACTATTGTTGGTCAACAACTAGAAATCCTGCATACTGATCGTCTACTCAAATAAAGCGTCCATGATCCGCCATTTTCTCTCTACATTCCTGGTTTTCGAGATTTTACATCACACCAGTGACCAACATTCAGGTATGTGTGCCCCTCAATGCATTCGCCAGTGATCAGCTTCGTACTTCAAGGGAAAAATATTTCCATACATTCCAACCTAACTTATTGTTGAGCCAGCAATTCCTGGCTTTAATTCGATATTGCGTACATTTCTCTAACAATTCCACGATGATGAAATAACGTAATAACCTGCATCTTAAAAAAATCGAACACTACTGTTGGTCAACAAAAAGAAAACCAGCATTCTCATCAGCTCCTCAAAATAAGCGTCCCAGAACCGCTATTTTCCCTCTACATTCCTGGTTACGGGATTTTACATCACGCCAGTGACCAACATTCAGGTATGTGTGCAACTCTATGCATTCGCCAGTGACCAGCTTCGTACTTAAAGGGAAAAATATTTCCGTCCATTCCAACCTAACTTATTGTTGAGCCAGCATTCATGGCTTTAATTCGATATTGCGTACATTTCTCTAACACTTCCATGATGATGATAGAACTAGTAACATGCATCCTGAAAAAAATCGAATACTATTGTTGGTCAACAAATAGAAATCCTGTATTCTGATCGTCTACTCAAAAAAAGCGTCCATGAACCGCCATTTTCTCTCTACTGACATTTCTTTTCCAAATATAACACTTCTATGATGATTATAGAACGTAGTAACCTACAGCCTGAAGTGAATCGAATACTTTTGTTGGCCAACAAAAACAAATCCTGCATTTTGATCGGCTCCTCAAAAAAAGCGTCCCAGAACCGCCATTTTCCATCTACTAATGTGTATTTCGTCGCCTGGTAGTACTTTTGATGAAGATAATGGCTGATAGAAACGCAATTCTATGCACTCGATTGAATTGTCAAACTGACATTTCTCTTCCAAATATAACACTTCCAAGACGATGATAAAACGTAGTAACCTGCAGCTTGAAGAAATCAAATACTATTGTTAGTCAACAAAAGAAATCCTGCATTTCGATCGGCTCCTCAAAAAAAGCGTCCCTGAACCGCCATTTTCTCTCTACTTTGTTTGCAATATCTTGATGTTGTACACTAATGTGTATTTCGTCGTCTGGTACTAGTTTTGAAGAAAAATATAGGTGATAGAAATGGAATTTTATGTACTCGATTGAATTGCCAAACTGACATTTCTCTTCCAAATATAACACTTCCATGATGATTATAGAACGTAATAACCTGCATCCTGAAAAAATGGAACACTACTGTTGGTCAACCAAAAGAAATCCAGCATTCTGATCAGCTCTTGAAATAAAGAGCCCCAGAAACGCCATTTTCTCTCTACATTAATGGTTTACGAGATTTTTTATCTCGCCAGTGACCAACATTCAGGTTTGTGTGCAATTCAATGCATTCGCCAGAGACCACATTCGTACTTCAAAAGAAAAATATTTCCGTCTCTTTCCAAACAAACTTATTATTGAACCAGCAATTGATGGCAATAATTCTAAATTGCGTACATTTTTCATTACAGCAGCGATAATAACGGAATGCATAAATTAAATCATCCTTCTGCAGAAGTGATTTTGAGGGCATCGCTTTGAGGATAGCACATGCCCTAGTTTCTAATATACAGATAGACTGTCTTAAGCGCAACCAGCCTTTTAAGTGTACAAGCTATTCCATGGTTTATTGCTCGATCTATTTGAACTCCACTAGTTCGTAGCATATATTATCAAATAGAAATGAAAAGCATTAATGATCATTTGGATGCGAGGGGAAAATGGCGGTTCTGGGACGCCTATTTTGAGGAGCTGATGAGAATGCTGGTTTTCTTTTTGTTGACCAACAGTAGTGTTCGATTTTTTTAAGATGCAGGTTATTACGTTATTTCATCATCGTGGAATTGTTAGAGAAATGTACGCAATATCGAATTAAAGCCAGGAATTGCTGGCTCAACAATAAGTTAGGTTGGAATGGATGGAAATATTTTTCCCTTGAAGTACGAAGCTGATCACTGGCGAATGCATTGAGGGGCACACATACCTGAATGTTGGTCACTGGTGTGATGTAAAATCTCGAAAACCAGGAATGTAGAGAGAAAATGGCGGATCATGGACGCTTTATTTGAGTAGACGATCAGAATGCAGGATTTCTTGTTGTTGACCAACAATAGTATTCGATTTCTTCAGGCTGCAGATTACTATGTTTTATGATCATCATGGAAGTGTTAAATTTGGAAGAGGAATGTCAGTTTGACAAGCATAAGGGTGATGGGTATACAATTATATGCCCTCGATTGAATTGACAAACTGACATTTGTCATCCAAATTTAACACTTCCATGATGATTATAGAACGTAATAACAAGTAGTCTGAAAAAATCGAACACTACAGTTGGTCAACAAAAAGAAATCCACCAATCTGATCATCTTCTCCAAATAAGCGCCCCCAGAACCGCCATTTTCCCTTTACTACATCTTGTACGCTAATGAGTATTTCGTCGGCTGGTATTGCTTTTGAAGAAGCATATGGGTGATAGGCATACAATTATATGCCCCCGATTGAATTGTCAAACTGACATTTCTCTTCCAAATCTAACACTTCCATGATGATTATCGAACGTAGTAACCTGCATCCTCAAAAAAATCGAACACTTCTGTTGGTCTAGAAAAGGAAATCCAGCATTCTGATCAGCTGCTAAAAATAGGCGTCTCAAAACCGCTATTATCCCTCTACATTCCTGGTTCACGAGATTGTACAACACGCCAGTGACCAACATTCAGGTATGTGTGCAATTCAATGTATTCGCCAGTGACCAGCTTTGTAGTTCTAGGGAAAAAAATTTCCGTCCATTCCAACCTAACTTATTGTTGAGCCAGCATTCATGGCTTTAATTCGATATTGCGTACATTTCTCTAACACTTCCATGATGATGATAGAACTAGTAACATGCATCCTGAAAAAAATCGAATACTATTGTTGGTCAACAAATAGAAATCCTGTATTCTGATCGTCTACTCAAAAAAAGCGTCCATGAACCGCCATTTTCTCTCTACTGACATTTCTTTTCCAAATATAACACTTCTATGATGATTATAGAACGTAGTAACCTACAGCCTGAAGTGAATCGAATACTTTTGTTGGCCAACAAAAACAAATCCTGCATTTTGATCGGCTCCTCAAAAAAAGCGTCCCAGAACCGCCATTTTCCATCTACTAATGTGTATTTCGTCGCCTGGTAGTACTTTTGAAGAAGATAATGGCTGATAGAAACGCAATTCTATGAACTCGATTGAATTGTCAAACTGACATTTCTCTTCCAAATATAACACTTCCAAGACGATGATAAAACGTAGTAACCTGCAGCTTGAAGAAATCAAATACTATTGTTAGTCAACAAAAGAAATCCTGCATTTCGATCGGCTCCTCAAAAAAAGCGTCCCTGAACCGCCATTTTCTCTCTACTTTGTTTGCAATATCTTTATGTTGTACACTAATGTGTATTTCGTCGTCTGGTACTAGTTTTGAAGAAAAATATAGTAGTAGAGGGAAAATGGCGGTTCTGGGACGCTTTTTTTGAGGAGCCGATCAAAATGCAGGATTTCTTTTTGTTGGCCAACAATAGTATTCGATTCTCTTCAGGCTGTAGGTTACTCAGTTCTATAATCATCATAGAAGTGTTATATTTGGAAAAGAAATGTCAGTAGAGAGAAAATGGCGGTTCATGGACGCTTTTTTTGAGTAGACGATCAGAATACAGGATTTCTATTTGTTGACCAACAATAGTATTCGATTTTTTTCAGGATGCATGTTACTAGTTCTATCATCATCATGGAAGTGTTAGAGAAATGTACGCAATATCGAATTAAAGCCATGAATGCTGGCTCAACAATAAGTTAGGTTGGAATGGACGGAAATTTTTTTCCCTTGAACTACAAAGCTGGTCACTGGCGAATACATTGAATTGCACACATACCTGAATGTTGGTCACTGGCGTGTTGTACAATCTCGTGAACCAGGAATGTAGAGGGATAATAGCGGTTTTGAGACGCCTATTTTTAGCAGCTGATCAGAATGCTGGATTTCTTTTTCTAGACCAACAGAAGTGTTCGATTTTTTTCAGGATGCAGGTTACTACGTTCTATAATCATCATGGAAGTGTTAGATTTGGAAGAGAAATGTCAGTTTGACAATTAAATCGGGGGCATATAATTGTATGCCTATCACCCATATGCTTCTTCAAAAGCAATACCAGTCGACGAAATACTCATTAGCGTACAAGATGTAGTAAAGGGAAAATGGCGGTTCTGGGGCGCTTATTTTGAGAAGATGATCAGATTGGTGGATTTCTTTTTGTTGACCAACTGTAGTGTTCGATTTTTTCAGACTACTTGTTATTACGTTCTATAATCATCATGGAAGTGTTAAATTTGGATGACAAATGTCAGTTTGTCAATTCAATCGGGGGCATATAATTGTATACCCATCACCCTTATGCTTATTCAAAAGTACTACCAGGCGACGAAATACTCATTAGCGTACAACATGATGTAGAGGGAAAATGGCGGTTCTGGGACGCCTATTTTGAGGAGCTGATGAGAATGCTGGTTTTCTTTTTGTTGACCAACAGTAGTGTTCGATTTTTTTAAGATGCAGGTTATTACGTTATTTCATCATCGTGGAATTGTTAGAGAAATGTACGCAATATCGAATTAAAGCCAGGAATTGCTGGCTCAACAATAAGTTAGGTTGGAATGGATGGAAATATTTTTCCCTTGAAGTACGAAGCTGATCACTGGCGAATGCATTGAGGGGCACACATACCTGAATGTTGGTCACTGGTGTGATGTAAAATCTCGAAAACCAGGAATGTAGAGAGAAAATGGCGGATCATGGACGCTTTATTTGAGTAGACGATCAGAATGCAGGATTTCTTGTTGTTGACCAACAATAGTATTCGATTTCTTCAGGCTGCAGATTACTATGTTTTATGATCATCATGGAAGTGTTAAATTTGGAAGAGGAATGTCAGTTTGACAATTCAATCGGGGGCATATAATTGTATACACATCACCCATATGCTTCTTCAAAAGTACTATCTGGCGACAAAATACTCATTAGGGTACAACAAGAAGTAGAGGGAAAATGGCGGTTCTGGGCCGCTTATTTTGAGGAGCCGATCTGAATGCTGCATTTTTTTTTTTTTGACCAAGAGTTGTGTTCGATTTTTTCAGGATGCAGGTTACTACGTTCTATCATCATCGTGGAAATGTTAGAGAATTGTACGCTATATCGAATTAAAGCCTTGAATTGTTAGCTCAACAATAAGTTAGGTTGGAATGGACGGAAATATTTTTCCCTTGAAGTACGAAGTAGTAGAATGAAAATGGCGGTTCTGGGACGCTATTTTTGAGGAGCCGATCAAAATGCAGAATTTCTTTTTGTTGGCCAACAGTAGTATTCGATTCTCTTTAGGCTGTAGGTTACTACGTTCTATAATCATCATGGAAGTGTTATATTTGGGAAAGAAATGTCAGTAGAGAGAAAATGGCGGTTCATGGACGCTTTTTTTGAGTAGACGATCAGAATTCACGATTTCTATTTGTTGACCAACAACAGTATTCGATTTCTTCAGGCTGCAGTTTACTATGTTTTATCATCATCATGGAAGTGTTATATTTGAAAGAGAATTGTCAGTTTGGCAATTCAATCGAGTGCATAGAATTGCGTTTCTATCAGTTATCATTTTTTTCAAAACTAGTACCAGTCGACGAAGTACACATTAGAGCACAACATCAAGATCTATATAGGCTACCTAGTCAAAGTTTGCACTACTTGGAAGGTAAGTTTTTAAAAGAAAGACGGCTCTGCAGTTCCTGTCGCATCCAAATGACCATTAATGCTTTTCATTTCTATTTGATATTATATGCTACGAACTAGTGGAGTTCCACTAACTGACATTCCTCTTCCAAATTTAACACTTCCATGATGATCATAAAACATAGTAATCTGCAGCCTGATGAAATCGAATACTATTGTTGGTCAACAACTAGAAATCCTGCATACTGATCGTCTACTCAAATAAAGCGTCCATGATCCGCCATTTTCTCTCTACATTCCTGGTTTTCGAGATTTTACATCACACCAGTGACCAACATTCAGGTATGTGTGCCCCTCAATGCATTCGCCAGTGATCAGCTTCGTACTTCAAGGGAAAAATATTTCCATACATTCCAACCTAACTTATTGTTGAGCCAGCAATTCCTGGCTTTAATTCGATATTGCGTACATTTCTCTAACAATTCCACGATGATGAAATAACGTAATAACCTGCATCTTAAAAAAATCGAACACTACTGTTGGTCAACAAAAAGAAAACCAGCATTCTCATCAGCTCCTCAAAATAAGCGTCCCAGAACCGCTATTTTCCCTCTACATTCCTGGTTACGGGATTTTACATCACGCCAGTGACCAACATTCAGGTATGTGTGCAACTCTATGCATTCGCCAGTGACCAGCTTCGTACTTAAAGGGAAAAATATTTCCGTCCATTCCAACCTAACTTATTGTTGAGCCAGCATTCATGGCTTTAATTCGATATTGCGTACATTTCTTTAACACTTCCATGATGATGATAGAACGTAGTAACCTGCATCCTGAAAAAATCGAACACTACTGTTGGTCAACAAAAAGAAATCCACCATTCTGATCAGCTCCTCAAAATAGGCGTCCCAGAACCGCCATTTTCCCTCTACATCATGTTGTACGCTAATGAGTATTTCGTCGCCTGGTAGTACTTTTGAATAAGCATAAGGGTGATGGGTATACAATTATATGCCCTCGATTGAATTGACAAACTGACATTTGTCATCCAAATTTAACACTTCCATGATGATTATAGAACGTAATAACAAGTAGTCTGAAAAAATCGAACACTACAGTTGGTCAACAAAAAGAAATCCACCAATCTGATCATCTTCTCCAAATAAGCGCCCCCAGAACCGCCATTTTCCCTTTACTACATCTTGTACGCTAATGAGTATTTCGTCGGCTGGTATTGCTTTTGAAGAAGCATATGGGTGATAGGCATACAATTATATGCCCCCGATTGAATTGTCAAACTGACATTTCTCTTCCAAATCTAACACTTCCATGATGATTATCGAACGTAGTAACCTGCATCCTCAAAAAAATCGAACACTTCTGTTGGTCTAGAAAAGGAAATCCAGCATTCTGATCAGCTGCTAAAAATAGGCGTCTCAAAACCGCTATTATCCCTCTACATTCCTGGTTCACGAGATTGTACAACACGCCAGTGACCAACATTCAGGTATGTGTGCAATTCAATGTATTCGCCAGTGACCAGCTTTGTAGTTCTAGGGAAAAAAATTTCCGTCCATTCCAACCTAACTTATTGTTGAGCCAGCATTCATGGCTTTAATTCGATATTGCGTACATTTCTCTAACACTTCCATGATGATGATAGAACTAGTAACATGCATCCTGAAAAAAATCGAATACTATTGTTGGTCAACAAATAGAAATCCTGTATTCTGATCGTCTACTCAAAAAAAGCGTCCATGAACCGCCATTTTCTCTCTACTGACATTTCTTTTCCAAATATAACACTTCTATGATGATTATAGAACGTAGTAACCTACAGCCTGAAGTGAATCGAATACTTTTGTTGGCCAACAAAAACAAATCCTGCATTTTGATCGGCTCCTCAAAAAAAGCGTCCCAGAACCGCCATTTTCCATCTACTAATGTGTATTTCGTCGCCTGGTAGTACTTTTGAAGAAGATAATGGCTGATAGAAACGCAATTCTATGCACTCGATTGAATTGTCAAACTGACATTTCTCTTCCAAATATAACACTTCCAAGACGATGATAAAACGTAGTAACCTGCAGCTTGAAGAAATCAAATACTATTGTTAGTCAACAAAAGAAATCCTGCATTTCGATCGGCTCCTCAAAAAAAGCGTCCCTGAACCGCCATTTTCTCTCTACTTTGTTTGCAATATCTTGATGTTGTACACTAATGTGTATTTCGTCGTCTGGTACTAGTTTTGAAGAAAAATATAGTAGTAGAGGGAAAATGGCGGTTCTGGGACGCTTTTTTTGAGGAGCCGATCAAAATGCAGGATTTCTTTTTGTTGGCCAACAATAGTATTCGATTCTCTTCAGGCTGTAGGTTACTCAGTTCTATAATCATCATAGAAGTGTTATATTTGGAAAAGAAATGTCAGTAGAGAGAAAATGGCGGTTCATGGACGCTTTTTTTGAGTAGACGATCAGAATACAGGATTTCTATTTGTTGACCAACAATAGTATTCGATTTTTTTCAGGATGCATGTTACTAGTTCTATCATCATCATGGAAGTGTTAGAGAAATGTACGCAATATCGAATTAAAGCCATGAATGCTGGCTCAACAATAAGTTAGGTTGGAATGGACGGAAATTTTTTTCCCTTGAACTACAAAGCTGGTCACTGGCGAATACATTGAATTGCACACATACCTGAATGTTGGTCACTGGCGTGTTGTACAATCTCGTGAACCAGGAATGTAGAGGGATAATAGCGGTTTTGAGACGCCTATTTTTAGCAGCTGATCAGAATGCTGGATTTCTTTTTCTAGACCAACAGAAGTGTTCGATTTTTTTCAGGATGCAGGTTACTACGTTCTATAATCATCATGGAAGTGTTAAATTTGGATGACAAATGTCAGTTTGTCAATTCAATCGGGGGCATATAATTGTATACCCATCACCCTTATGCTTATTCAAAAGCAATACCAGTCGACGAAATACTCATTAGCGTACAAGATGTAGTAAAGGGAAAATGGCGGTTCTGGGGCGCTTATTTTGAGAAGATGATCAGATTGGTGGATTTCTTTTTGTTGACCAACTGTAGTGTTCGATTTTTTCAGACTACTTGTTATTACGTTCTATAATCATCATGGAAGTGTTAAATTTGGATGACAAATGTCAGTTTGTCAATTCAATCGGGGGCATATAATTGTATACCCATCACCCTTATGCTTATTCAAAAGTACTACCAGGCGACGAAATACTCATTAGCGTACAACATGATGTAGAGGGAAAATGGCGGTTCTGGGACGCCTATTTTGAGGAGCTGATGAGAATGCTGGTTTTCTTTTTGTTGACCAACAGTAGTGTTCGATTTTTTTAAGATGCAGGTTATTACGTTATTTCATCATCGTGGAATTGTTAGAGAAATGTACGCAATATCGAATTAAAGCCAGGAATTGCTGGCTCAACAATAAGTTAGGTTGGAATGGATGGAAATATTTTTCCCTTGAAGTACGAAGCTGATCACTGGCGAATGCATTGAGGGGCACACATACCTGAATGTTGGTCACTGGTGTGATGTAAAATCTCGAAAACCAGGAATGTAGAGAGAAAATGGCGGATCATGGACGCTTTATTTGAGTAGACGATCAGAATGCAGGATTTCTTGTTGTTGACCAACAATAGTATTCGATTTCTTCAGGCTGCAGATTACTATGTTTTATGATCATCATGGAAGTGTTAAATTTGGAAGAGGAATGTCAGTTTGACAATTCAATCGGGGGCATATAATTGTATACACATCACCCATATGCTTCTTCAAAAGTACTATCTGGCGACAAAATACTCATTAGGGTACAACAAGAAGTAGAGGGAAAATGGCGGTTCTGGGCCGCTTATTTTGAGGAGCCGATCTGAATGCTGCATTTTTTTTTTTTTGACCAAGAGTTGTGTTCGATTTTTTCAGGATGCAGGTTACTACGTTCTATCATCATCGTGGAAATGTTAGAGAATTGTACGCTATATCGAATTAAAGCCTTGAATTGTTAGCTCAACAATAAGTTAGGTTGGAATGGACGGAAATATTTTTCCCTTGAAGTACGAAGTAGTAGAATGAAAATGGCGGTTCTGGGACGCTATTTTTGAGGAGCCGATCAAAATGCAGAATTTCTTTTTGTTGGCCAACAGTAGTATTCGATTCTCTTTAGGCTGTAGGTTACTACGTTCTATAATCATCATGGAAGTGTTATATTTGGGAAAGAAATGTCAGTAGAGAGAAAATGGCGGTTCATGGACGCTTTTTTTGAGTAGACGATCAGAATTCACGATTTCTATTTGTTGACCAACAACAGTATTCGATTTCTTCAGGCTGCAGTTTACTATGTTTTATCATCATCATGGAAGTGTTATATTTGAAAGAGAATTGTCAGTTTGGCAATTCAATCGAGTGCATAGAATTGCGTTTCTATCAGTTATCATTTTTTTCAAAACTAGTACCAGTCGACGAAGTACACATTAGAGCACAACATCAAGATCTATATAGGCTACCTAGTCAAAGTTTGCACTACTTGGAAGGTAAGTTTTTAAAAGAAAGACGGCTCTGCAGTTCCTGTCGCATCCAAATGACCATTAATGCTTTTCATTTCTATTTGATATTATATGCTACGAACTAGTGGAGTTCCACTAACTGACATTCCTCTTCCAAATTTAACACTTCCATGATGATCATAAAACATAGTAATCTGCAGCCTGATGAAATCGAATACTATTGTTGGTCAACAACTAGAAATCCTGCATACTGATCGTCTACTCAAATAAAGCGTCCATGATCCGCCATTTTCTCTCTACATTCCTGGTTTTCGAGATTTTACATCACACCAGTGACCAACATTCAGGTATGTGTGCCCCTCAATGCATTCGCCAGTGATCAGCTTCGTACTTCAAGGGAAAAATATTTCCATACATTCCAACCTAACTTATTGTTGAGCCAGCAATTCCTGGCTTTAATTCGATATTGCGTACATTTCTCTAACAATTCCACGATGATGAAATAACGTAATAACCTGCATCTTAAAAAAATCGAACACTACTGTTGGTCAACAAAAAGAAAACCAGCATTCTCATCAGCTCCTCAAAATAAGCGTCCCAGAACCGCTATTTTCCCTCTACATTCCTGGTTACGGGATTTTACATCACGCCAGTGACCAACATTCAGGTATGTGTGCAACTCTATGCATTCGCCAGTGACCAGCTTCGTACTTAAAGGGAAAAATATTTCCGTCCATTCCAACCTAACTTATTGTTGAGCCAGCATTCATGGCTTTAATTCGATATTGCGTACATTTCTTTAACACTTCCATGATGATGATAGAACGTAGTAACCTGCATCCTGAAAAAATCGAACACTACTGTTGGTCAACAAAAAGAAATCCACCATTCTGATCAGCTCCTCAAAATAGGCGTCCCAGAACCGCCATTTTCCCTCTACATCATGTTGTACGCTAATGAGTATTTCGTCGCCTGGTAGTACTTTTGAATAAGCATAAGGGTGATGGGTATACAATTATATGCCCTCGATTGAATTGACAAACTGACATTTGTCATCCAAATTTAACACTTCCATGATGATTATAGAACGTAATAACAAGTAGTCTGAAAAAATCGAACACTACAGTTGGTCAACAAAAAGAAATCCACCAATCTGATCATCTTCTCCAAATAAGCGCCCCCAGAACCGCCATTTTCCCTTTACTACATCTTGTACGCTAATGAGTATTTCGTCGGCTGGTATTGCTTTTGAAGAAGCATATGGGTGATAGGCATACAATTATATGCCCCCGATTGAATTGTCAAACTGACATTTCTCTTCCAAATCTAACACTTCCATGATGATTATCGAACGTAGTAACCTGCATCCTCAAAAAAATCGAACACTTCTGTTGGTCTAGAAAAGGAAATCCAGCATTCTGATCAGCTGCTAAAAATAGGCGTCTCAAAACCGCTATTATCCCTCTACATTCCTGGTTCACGAGATTGTACAACACGCCAGTGACCAACATTCAGGTATGTGTGCAATTCAATGTATTCGCCAGTGACCAGCTTTGTAGTTCTAGGGAAAAAAATTTCCGTCCATTCCAACCTAACTTATTGTTGAGCCAGCATTCATGGCTTTAATTCGATATTGCGTACATTTCTCTAACACTTCCATGATGATGATAGAACTAGTAACATGCATCCTGAAAAAAATCGAATACTATTGTTGGTCAACAAATAGAAATCCTGTATTCTGATCGTCTACTCAAAAAAAGCGTCCATGAACCGCCATTTTCTCTCTACTGACATTTCTTTTCCAAATATAACACTTCTATGATGATTATAGAACGTAGTAACCTACAGCCTGAAGTGAATCGAATACTTTTGTTGGCCAACAAAAACAAATCCTGCATTTTGATCGGCTCCTCAAAAAAAGCGTCCCAGAACCGCCATTTTCCATCTACTAATGTGTATTTCGTCGCCTGGTAGTACTTTTGAAGAAGATAATGGCTGATAGAAACGCAATTCTATGCACTCGATTGAATTGTCAAACTGACATTTCTCTTCCAAATATAACACTTCCAAGACGATGATAAAACGTAGTAACCTGCAGCTTGAAGAAATCAAATACTATTGTTAGTCAACAAAAGAAATCCTGCATTTCGATCGGCTCCTCAAAAAAAGCGTCCCTGAACCGCCATTTTCTCTCTACTTTGTTTGCAATATCTTGATGTTGTACACTAATGTGTATTTCGTCGTCTGGTACTAGTTTTGAAGAAAAATATAGTAGTAGAGGGAAAATGGCGGTTCTGGGACGCTTTTTTTGAGGAGCCGATCAAAATGCAGGATTTCTTTTTGTTGGCCAACAATAGTATTCGATTCTCTTCAGGCTGTAGGTTACTCAGTTCTATAATCATCATAGAAGTGTTATATTTGGAAAAGAAATGTCAGTAGAGAGAAAATGGCGGTTCATGGACGCTTTTTTTGAGTAGACGATCAGAATACAGGATTTCTATTTGTTGACCAACAATAGTATTCGATTTTTTTCAGGATGCATGTTACTAGTTCTATCATCATCATGGAAGTGTTAGAGAAATGTACGCAATATCGAATTAAAGCCATGAATGCTGGCTCAACAATAAGTTAGGTTGGAATGGACGGAAATTTTTTTCCCTTGAACTACAAAGCTGGTCACTGGCGAATACATTGAATTGCACACATACCTGAATGTTGGTCACTGGCGTGTTGTACAATCTCGTGAACCAGGAATGTAGAGGGATAATAGCGGTTTTGAGACGCCTATTTTTAGCAGCTGATCAGAATGCTGGATTTCTTTTTCTAGACCAACAGAAGTGTTCGATTTTTTTCAGGATGCAGGTTACTACGTTCTATAATCATCATGGAAGTGTTAGATTTGGAAGAGAAATGTCAGTTTGACAATTAAATCGGGGGCATATAATTGTATGCCTATCACCCATATGCTTCTTCAAAAGCAATACCAGTCGACGAAATACTCATTAGCGTACAAGATGTAGTAAAGGGAAAATGGCGGTTCTGGGGCGCTTATTTTGAGAAGATGATCAGATTGGTGGATTTCTTTTTGTTGACCAACTGTAGTGTTCGATTTTTTCAGACTACTTGTTATTACGTTCTATAATCATCATGGAAGTGTTAAATTTGGATGACAAATGTCAGTTTGTCAATTCAATCGGGGGCATATAATTGTATACCCATCACCCTTATGCTTATTCAAAAGTACTACCAGGCGACGAAATACTCATTAGCGTACAACATGATGTAGAGGGAAAATGGCGGTTCTGGGACGCCTATTTTGAGGAGCTGATGAGAATGCTGGTTTTCTTTTTGTTGACCAACAGTAGTGTTCGATTTTTTTAAGATGCAGGTTATTACGTTATTTCATCATCGTGGAATTGTTAGAGAAATGTACGCAATATCGAATTAAAGCCAGGAATTGCTGGCTCAACAATAAGTTAGGTTGGAATGGATGGAAATATTTTTCCCTTGAAGTACGAAGCTGATCACTGGCGAATGCATTGAGGGGCACACATACCTGAATGTTGGTCACTGGTGTGATGTAAAATCTCGAAAACCAGGAATGTAGAGAGAAAATGGCGGATCATGGACGCTTTATTTGAGTAGACGATCAGAATGCAGGATTTCTTGTTGTTGACCAACAATAGTATTCGATTTCTTCAGGCTGCAGATTACTATGTTTTATGATCATCATGGAAGTGTTAAATTTGGAAGAGGAATGTCAGTTTGACAATTCAATCGGGGGCATATAATTGTATACACATCACCCATATGCTTCTTCAAAAGTACTATCTGGCGACAAAATACTCATTAGGGTACAACAAGAAGTAGAGGGAAAATGGCGGTTCTGGGCCGCTTATTTTGAGGAGCCGATCTGAATGCTGCATTTTTTTTTTTTTGACCAAGAGTTGTGTTCGATTTTTTCAGGATGCAGGTTACTACGTTCTATCATCATCGTGGAAATGTTAGAGAATTGTACGCTATATCGAATTAAAGCCTTGAATTGTTAGCTCAACAATAAGATAGGTTGGAATGGACGGAAATATTTTTCCCTTGAAGTACGAAGTAGTAGAATGAAAATGGCGGTTCTGGGACGCTATTTTTGAGGAGCCGATCAAAATGCAGAATTTCTTTTTGTTGGCCAACAGTAGTATTCGATTCTCTTTAGGCTGTAGGTTACTACGTTCTATAATCATCATGGAAGTGTTATATTTGGGAAAGAAATGTCAGTAGAGAGAAAATGGCGGTTCATGGACGCTTTTTTTGAGTAGACGATCAGAATTCACGATTTCTATTTGTTGACCAACAACAGTATTCGATTTCTTCAGGCTGCAGTTTACTATGTTTTATCATCATCATGGAAGTGTTATATTTGAAAGAGAATTGTCAGTTTGGCAATTCAATCGAGTGCATAGAATTGCGTTTCTATCAGTTATCATTTTTTTCAAAACTAGTACCAGTCGACGAAGTACACATTAGAGCACAACATCAAGATCTATATAGGCTACCTAGTCAAAGTTTGCACTACTTGGAAGGTAAGTTTTTAAAAGAAAGACGGCTCTGCAGTTCCTGTCGCATCCAAATGACCATTAATGCTTTTCATTTCTATTTGATATTATATGCTACGAACTAGTGGAGTTCCACTAACTGACATTCCTCTTCCAAATTTAACACTTCCATGATGATCATAAAACATAGTAATCTGCAGCCTGATGAAATCGAATACTATTGTTGGTCAACAACTAGAAATCCTGCATACTGATCGTCTACTCAAATAAAGCGTCCATGATCCGCCATTTTCTCTCTACATTCCTGGTTTTCGAGATTTTACATCACACCAGTGACCAACATTCAGGTATGTGTGCCCCTCAATGCATTCGCCAGTGATCAGCTTCGTACTTCAAGGGAAAAATATTTCCAAACATTCCAACCTAACTTATTGTTGAGCCAGCAATTCCTGGCTTTAATTCGATATTGCGTACATTTCTCTAACAATTCCACGATGATGAAATAACGTAATAACCTGCATCTTAAAAAAATCGAACACTACTGTTGGTCAACAAAAAGAAAACCAGCATTCTCATCAGCTCCTCAAAATAAGCGTCCCAGAACCGCTATTTTCCCTCTACATTCCTGGTTACGGGATTTTACATCACGCCAGTGACCAACATTCAGGTATGTGTGCAACTCTATGCATTCGCCAGTGACCAGCTTCGTACTTAAAGGGAAAAATATTTCCGTCCATTCCAACCTAACTTATTGTTGAGCCAGCATTCATGGCTTTAATTCGATATTGCGTACATTTCTTTAACACTTCCATGATGATGATAGAACGTAGTAACCTGCATCCTGAAAAAATCGAACACTACTGTTGGTCAACAAAAAGAAATCCACCATTCTGATCAGCTCCTCAAAATAGGCGTCCCAGAACCGCCATTTTCCCTCTACATCATGTTGTACGCTAATGAGTATTTCGTCGCCTGGTAGTACTTTTGAATAAGCATAAGGGTGATGGGTATACAATTATATGCCCTCGATTGAATTGACAAACTGACATTTGTCATCCAAATTTAACACTTCCATGATGATTATAGAACGTAATAACAAGTAGTCTGAAAAAATCGAACACTACAGTTGGTCAACAAAAAGAAATCCACCAATCTGATCATCTTCTCCAAATAAGCGCCCCCAGAACCGCCATTTTCCCTTTACTACATCTTGTACGCTAATGAGTATTTCGTCGGCTGGTATTGCTTTTGAAGAAGCATATGGGTGATAGGCATACAATTATATGCCCCCGATTGAATTGTCAAACTGACATTTCTCTTCCAAATCTAACACTTCCATGATGATTATCGAACGTAGAGGGAAAATGGCGGTTCTGGGACGCTTTTTTTGAGGAGCCGATCAAAATGCAGGATTTCTTTTTGTTGGCCAACAATAGTATTCGATTCTCTTCAGGCTGTAGGTTACTCAGTTCTATAATCATCATAGAAGTGTTATATTTGGAAAAGAAATGTCAGTAGAGAGAAAATGGCGGTTCATGGACGCTTTTTTTGAGTAGACGATCAGAATACAGGATTTCTATTTGTTGACCAACAATAGTATTCGATTTTTTTCAGGATGCATGTTACTAGTTCTATCATCATCATGGAAGTGTTAGAGAAATGTACGCAATATCGAATTAAAGCCATGAATGCTGGCTCAACAATAAGTTAGGTTGGAATGGACGGAAATTTTTTTCCCTTGAACTACAAAGCTGGTCACTGGCGAATACATTGAATTGCACACATACCTGAATGTTGGTCACTGGCGTGTTGTACAATCTCGTGAACCAGGAATGTAGAGGGATAATAGCGGTTTTGAGACGCCTATTTTTAGCAGCTGATCAGAATGCTGGATTTCTTTTTCTAGACCAACAGAAGTGTTCGATTTTTTTCAGGATGCAGGTTACTACGTTCTATAATCATCATGGAAGTGTTAAATTTGGATGACAAATGTCAGTTTGTCAATTCAATCGGGGGCATATAATTGTATACCCATCACCCTTATGCTTATTCAAAAGCAATACCAGTCGACGAAATACTCATTAGCGTACAAGATGTAGTAAAGGGAAAATGGCGGTTCTGGGGCGCTTATTTTGAGAAGATGATCAGATTGGTGGATTTCTTTTTGTTGACCAACTGTAGTGTTCGATTTTTTCAGACTACTTGTTATTACGTTCTATAATCATCATGGAAGTGTTAAATTTGGATGACAAATGTCAGTTTGTCAATTCAATCGGGGGCATATAATTGTATACCCATCACCCTTATGCTTATTCAAAAGTACTACCAGGCGACGAAATACTCATTAGCGTACAACATGATGTAGAGGGAAAATGGCGGTTCTGGGACGCCTATTTTGAGGAGCTGATGAGAATGCTGGTTTTCTTTTTGTTGACCAACAGTAGTGTTCGATTTTTTTAAGATGCAGGTTATTACGTTATTTCATCATCGTGGAATTGTTAGAGAAATGTACGCAATATCGAATTAAAGCCAGGAATTGCTGGCTCAACAATAAGTTAGGTTGGAATGGATGGAAATATTTTTCCCTTGAAGTACGAAGCTGATCACTGGCGAATGCATTGAGGGGCACACATACCTGAATGTTGGTCACTGGTGTGATGTAAAATCTCGAAAACCAGGAATGTAGAGAGAAAATGGCGGATCATGGACGCTTTATTTGAGTAGACGATCAGAATGCAGGATTTCTTGTTGTTGACCAACAATAGTATTCGATTTCTTCAGGCTGCAGATTACTATGTTTTATGATCATCATGGAAGTGTTAAATTTGGAAGAGGAATGTCAGTTTGACAATTCAATCGGGGGCATATAATTGTATACACATCACCCATATGCTTCTTCAAAAGTACTATCTGGCGACAAAATACTCATTAGGGTACAACAAGAAGTAGAGGGAAAATGGCGGTTCTGGGCCGCTTATTTTGAGGAGCCGATCTGAATGCTGCATTTTTTTTTTTTTGACCAAGAGTTGTGTTCGATTTTTTCAGGATGCAGGTTACTACGTTCTATCATCATCGTGGAAATGTTAGAGAATTGTACGCTATATCGAATTAAAGCCTTGAATTGTTAGCTCAACAATAAGTTAGGTTGGAATGGACGGAAATATTTTTCCCTTGAAGTACGAAGTAGTAGAATGAAAATGGCGGTTCTGGGACGCTATTTTTGAGGAGCCGATCAAAATGCAGAATTTCTTTTTGTTGGCCAACAGTAGTATTCGATTCTCTTTAGGCTGTAGGTTACTACGTTCTATAATCATCATGGAAGTGTTATATTTGGGAAAGAAATGTCAGTAGAGAGAAAATGGCGGTTCATGGACGCTTTTTTTGAGTAGACGATCAGAATTCACGATTTCTATTTGTTGACCAACAACAGTATTCGATTTCTTCAGGCTGCAGTTTACTATGTTTTATCATCATCATGGAAGTGTTATATTTGAAAGAGAATTGTCAGTTTGGCAATTCAATCGAGTGCATAGAATTGCGTTTCTATCAGTTATCATTTTTTTCAAAACTAGTACCAGTCGACGAAGTACACATTAGAGCACAACATCAAGATCTATATAGGCTACCTAGTCAAAGTTTGCACTACTTGGAAGGTAAGTTTTTAAAAGAAAGACGGCTCTGCAGTTCCTGTCGCATCCAAATGACCATTAATGCTTTTCATTTCTATTTGATATTATATGCTACGAACTAGTGGAGTTCCACTAACTGACATTCCTCTTCCAAATTTAACACTTCCATGATGATCATAAAACATAGTAATCTGCAGCCTGATGAAATCGAATACTATTGTTGGTCAACAACTAGAAATCCTGCATACTGATCGTCTACTCAAATAAAGCGTCCATGATCCGCCATTTTCTCTCTACATTCCTGGTTTTCGAGATTTTACATCACACCAGTGACCAACATTCAGGTATGTGTGCCCCTCAATGCATTCGCCAGTGATCAGCTTCGTACTTCAAGGGAAAAATATTTCCATACATTCCAACCTAACTTATTGTTGAGCCAGCAATTCCTGGCTTTAATTCGATATTGCGTACATTTCTCTAACAATTCCACGATGATGAAATAACGTAATAACCTGCATCTTAAAAAAATCGAACACTACTGTTGGTCAACAAAAAGAAAACCAGCATTCTCATCAGCTCCTCAAAATAAGCGTCCCAGAACCGCTATTTTCCCTCTACATTCCTGGTTACGGGATTTTACATCACGCCAGTGACCAACATTCAGGTATGTGTGCAACTCTATGCATTCGCCAGTGACCAGCTTCGTACTTAAAGGGAAAAATATTTCCGTCCATTCCAACCTAACTTATTGTTGAGCCAGCATTCATGGCTTTAATTCGATATTGCGTACATTTCTTTAACACTTCCATGATGATGATAGAACGTAGTAACCTGCATCCTGAAAAAATCGAACACTACTGTTGGTCAACAAAAAGAAATCCACCATTCTGATCAGCTCCTCAAAATAGGCGTCCCAGAACCGCCATTTTCCCTCTACATCATGTTGTACGCTAATGAGTATTTCGTCGCCTGGTAGTACTTTTGAATAAGCATAAGGGTGATGGGTATACAATTATATGCCCTCGATTGAATTGACAAACTGACATTTGTCATCCAAATTTAACACTTCCATGATGATTATAGAACGTAATAACAAGTAGTCTGAAAAAATCGAACACTACAGTTGGTCAACAAAAAGAAATCCACCAATCTGATCATCTTCTCCAAATAAGCGCCCCCAGAACCGCCATTTTCCCTTTACTACATCTTGTACGCTAATGAGTATTTCGTCGGCTGGTATTGCTTTTGAAGAAGCATATGGGTGATAGGCATACAATTATATGCCCCCGATTGAATTGTCAAACTGACATTTCTCTTCCAAATCTAACACTTCCATGATGATTATCGAACGTAGTAACCTGCATCCTCAAAAAAATCGAACACTTCTGTTGGTCTAGAAAAGGAAATCCAGCATTCTGATCAGCTGCTAAAAATAGGCGTCTCAAAACCGCTATTATCCCTCTACATTCCTGGTTCACGAGATTGTACAACACGCCAGTGACCAACATTCAGGTATGTGTGCAATTCAATGTATTCGCCAGTGACCAGCTTTGTAGTTCTAGGGAAAAAAATTTCCGTCCATTCCAACCTAACTTATTGTTGAGCCAGCATTCATGGCTTTAATTCGATATTGCGTACATTTCTCTAACACTTCCATGATGATGATAGAACTAGTAACATGCATCCTGAAAAAAATCGAATACTATTGTTGGTCAACAAATAGAAATCCTGTATTCTGATCGTCTACTCAAAAAAAGCGTCCATGAACCGCCATTTTCTCTCTACTGACATTTCTTTTCCAAATATAACACTTCTATGATGATTATAGAACGTAGTAACCTACAGCCTGAAGTGAATCGAATACTTTTGTTGGCCAACAAAAACAAATCCTGCATTTTGATCGGCTCCTCAAAAAAAGCGTCCCAGAACCGCCATTTTCCATCTACTAATGTGTATTTCGTCGCCTGGTAGTACTTTTGAAGAAGATAATGGCTGATAGAAACGCAATTCTATGCACTCGATTGAATTGTCAAACTGACATTTCTCTTCCAAATATAACACTTCCAAGACGATGATAAAACGTAGTAACCTGCAGCTTGAAGAAATCAAATACTATTGTTAGTCAACAAAAGAAATCCTGCATTTCGATCGGCTCCTCAAAAAAAGCGTCCCTGAACCGCCATTTTCTCTCTACTTTGTTTGCAATATCTTGATGTTGTACACTAATGTGTATTTCGTCGTCTGGTACTAGTTTTGAAGAAAAATATAGTAGTAGAGGGAAAATGGCGGTTCTGGGACGCTTTTTTTGAGGAGCCGATCAAAATGCAGGATTTCTTTTTGTTGGCCAACAATAGTATTCGATTCTCTTCAGGCTGTAGGTTACTCAGTTCTATAATCATCATAGAAGTGTTATATTTGGAAAAGAAATGTCAGTAGAGAGAAAATGGCGGTTCATGGACGCTTTTTTTGAGTAGACGATCAGAATACAGGATTTCTATTTGTTGACCAACAATAGTATTCGATTTTTTTCAGGATGCATGTTACTAGTTCTATCATCATCATGGAAGTGTTAGAGAAATGTACGCAATATCGAATTAAAGCCATGAATGCTGGCTCAACAATAAGTTAGGTTGGAATGGACGGAAATTTTTTTCCCTTGAACTACAAAGCTGGTCACTGGCGAATACATTGAATTGCACACATACCTGAATGTTGGTCACTGGCGTGTTGTACAATCTCGTGAACCAGGAATGTAGAGGGATAATAGCGGTTTTGAGACGCCTATTTTTAGCAGCTGATCAGAATGCTGGATTTCTTTTTCTAGACCAACAGAAGTGTTCGATTTTTTTCAGGATGCAGGTTACTACGTTCTATAATCATCATGGAAGTGTTAGATTTGGAAGAGAAATGTCAGTTTGACAATTAAATCGGGGGCATATAATTGTATGCCTATCACCCATATGCTTCTTCAAAAGCAATACCAGTCGACGAAATACTCATTAGCGTACAAGATGTAGTAAAGGGAAAATGGCGGTTCTGGGGCGCTTATTTTGAGAAGATGATCAGATTGGTGGATTTCTTTTTGTTGACCAACTGTAGTGTTCGATTTTTTCAGACTACTTGTTATTACGTTCTATAATCATCATGGAAGTGTTAAATTTGGATGACAAATGTCAGTTTGTCAATTCAATCGGGGGCATATAATTGTATACCCATCACCCTTATGCTTATTCAAAAGTACTACCAGGCGACGAAATACTCATTAGCGTACAACATGATGTAGAGGGAAAATGGCGGTTCTGGGACGCCTATTTTGAGGAGCTGATGAGAATGCTGGTTTTCTTTTTGTTGACCAACAGTAGTGTTCGATTTTTTTAAGATGCAGGTTATTACGTTATTTCATCATCGTGGAATTGTTAGAGAAATGTACGCAATATCGAATTAAAGCCAGGAATTGCTGGCTCAACAATAAGTTAGGTTGGAATGGATGGAAATATTTTTCCCTTGAAGTACGAAGCTGATCACTGGCGAATGCATTGAGGGGCACACATACCTGAATGTTGGTCACTGGTGTGATGTAAAATCTCGAAAACCAGGAATGTAGAGAGAAAATGGCGGATCATGGACGCTTTATTTGAGTAGACGATCAGAATGCAGGATTTCTTGTTGTTGACCAACAATAGTATTCGATTTCTTCAGGCTGCAGATTACTATGTTTTATGATCATCATGGAAGTGTTAAATTTGGAAGAGGAATGTCAGTTTGACAATTCAATCGGGGGCATATAATTGTATACACATCACCCATATGCTTCTTCAAAAGTACTATCTGGCGACAAAATACTCATTAGGGTACAACAAGAAGTAGAGGGAAAATGGCGGTTCTGGGCCGCTTATTTTGAGGAGCCGATCTGAATGCTGCATTTTTTTTTTTTTGACCAAGAGTTGTGTTCGATTTTTTCAGGATGCAGGTTACTACGTTCTATCATCATCGTGGAAATGTTAGAGAATTGTACGCTATATCGAATTAAAGCCTTGAATTGTTAGCTCAACAATAAGTTAGGTTGGAATGGACGGAAATATTTTTCCCTTGAAGTACGAAGTAGTAGAATGAAAATGGCGGTTCTGGGACGCTATTTTTGAGGAGCCGATCAAAATGCAGAATTTCTTTTTGTTGGCCAACAGTAGTATTCGATTCTCTTTAGGCTGTAGGTTACTACGTTCTATAATCATCATGGAAGTGTTATATTTGGGAAAGAAATGTCAGTAGAGAGAAAATGGCGGTTCATGGACGCTTTTTTTGAGTAGACGATCAGAATTCACGATTTCTATTTGTTGACCAACAACAGTATTCGATTTCTTCAGGCTGCAGTTTACTATGTTTTATCATCATCATGGAAGTGTTATATTTGAAAGAGAATTGTCAGTTTGGCAATTCAATCGAGTGCATAGAATTGCGTTTCTATCAGTTATCATTTTTTTCAAAACTAGTACCAGTCGACGAAGTACACATTAGAGCACAACATCAAGATCTATATAGGCTACCTAGTCAAAGTTTGCACTACTTGGAAGGTAAGTTTTTAAAAGAAAGACGGCTCTGCAGTTCCTGTCGCATCCAAATGACCATTAATGCTTTTCATTTCTATTTGATATTATATGCTACGAACTAGTGGAGTTCCACTAACTGACATTCCTCTTCCAAATTTAACACTTCCATGATGATCATAAAACATAGTAATCTGCAGCCTGATGAAATCGAATACTATTGTTGGTCAACAACTAGAAATCCTGCATACTGATCGTCTACTCAAATAAAGCGTCCATGATCCGCCATTTTCTCTCTACATTCCTGGTTTTCGAGATTTTACATCACACCAGTGACCAACATTCAGGTATGTGTGCCCCTCAATGCATTCGCCAGTGATCAGCTTCGTACTTCAAGGGAAAAATATTTCCAAACATTCCAACCTAACTTATTGTTGAGCCAGCAATTCCTGGCTTTAATTCGATATTGCGTACATTTCTCTAACAATTCCACGATGATGAAATAACGTAATAACCTGCATCTTAAAAAAATCGAACACTACTGTTGGTCAACAAAAAGAAAACCAGCATTCTCATCAGCTCCTCAAAATAAGCGTCCCAGAACCGCTATTTTCCCTCTACATTCCTGGTTACGGGATTTTACATCACCCCAGTGACCAACATTCAGGTATGTGTGCAACTCTATGCATTCGCCAGTGACCAGCTTCGTACTTAAAGGGAAAAATATTTCCGTCCATTCCAACCTAACTTATTGTTGAGCCAGCATTCATGGCTTTAATTCGATATTGCGTACATTTCTTTAACACTTCCATGATGATGATAGAACGTAGTAACCTGCATCCTGAAAAAATCGAACACTACTGTTGGTCAACAAAAAGAAATCCACCATTCTGATCAGCTCCTCAAAATAGGCGTCCCAGAACCGCCATTTTCCCTCTACATCATGTTGTACGCTAATGAGTATTTCGTCGCCTGGTAGTACTTTTGAATAAGCATAAGGGTGATGGGTATACAATTATATGCCCTCGATTGAATTGACAAACTGACATTTGTCATCCAAATTTAACACTTCCATGATGATTATAGAACGTAATAACAAGTAGTCTGAAAAAATCGAACACTACAGTTGGTCAACAAAAAGAAATCCACCAATCTGATCATCTTCTCCAAATAAGCGCCCCCAGAACCGCCATTTTCCCTTTACTACATCTTGTACGCTAATGAGTATTTCGTCGGCTGGTATTGCTTTTGAAGAAGCATATGGGTGATAGGCATACAATTATATGCCCCCGATTGAATTGTCAAACTGACATTTCTCTTCCAAATCTAACACTTCCATGATGATTATCGAACGTAGTAACCTGCATCCTCAAAAAAATCGAACACTTCTGTTGGTCTAGAAAAGGAAATCCAGCATTCTGATCAGCTGCTAAAAATAGGCGTCTCAAAACCGCTATTATCCCTCTACATTCCTGGTTCACGAGATTGTACAACACGCCAGTGACCAACATTCAGGTATGTGTGCAATTCAATGTATTCGCCAGTGACCAGCTTTGTAGTTCTAGGGAAAAAAATTTCCGTCCATTCCAACCTAACTTATTGTTGAGCCAGCATTCATGGCTTTAATTCGATATTGCGTACATTTCTCTAACACTTCCATGATGATGATAGAACTAGTAACATGCATCCTGAAAAAAATCGAATACTATTGTTGGTCAACAAATAGAAATCCTGTATTCTGATCGTCTACTCAAAAAAAGCGTCCATGAACCGCCATTTTCTCTCTACTGACATTTCTTTTCCAAATATAACACTTCTATGATGATTATAGAACGTAGTAACCTACAGCCTGAAGTGAATCGAATACTTTTGTTGGCCAACAAAAACAAATCCTGCATTTTGATCGGCTCCTCAAAAAAAGCGTCCCAGAACCGCCATTTTCCATCTACTAATGTGTATTTCGTCGCCTGGTAGTACTTTTGAAGAAGATAATGGCTGATAGAAACGCAATTCTATGCACTCGATTGAATTGTCAAACTGACATTTCTCTTCCAAATATAACACTTCCAAGACGATGATAAAACGTAGTAACCTGCAGCTTGAAGAAATCAAATACTATTGTTAGTCAACAAAAGAAATCCTGCATTTCGATCGGCTCCTCAAAAAAAGCGTCCCTGAACCGCCATTTTCTCTCTACTTTGTTTGCAATATCTTGATGTTGTACACTAATGTGTATTTCGTCGTCTGGTACTAGTTTTGAAGAAAAATATAGTAGTAGAGGGAAAATGGCGGTTCTGGGACGCTTTTTTTGAGGAGCCGATCAAAATGCAGGATTTCTTTTTGTTGGCCAACAATAGTATTCGATTCTCTTCAGGCTGTAGGTTACTCAGTTCTATAATCATCATAGAAGTGTTATATTTGGAAAAGAAATGTCAGTAGTGAGAAAATGGCGGTTCATGGACGCTTTTTTTGAGTAGACGATCAGAATACAGGATTTCTATTTGTTGACCAACAATAGTATTCGATTTTTTTCAGGATGCATGTTACTAGTTCTATCATCATCATGGAAGTGTTAGAGAAATGTACGCAATATCGAATTAAAGCCATGAATGCTGGCTCAACAATAAGTTAGGTTGGAATGGACGGAAATTTTTTTCCCTTGAACTACAAAGCTGGTCACTGGCGAATACATTGAATTGCACACATACCTGAATGTTGGTCACTGGCGTGTTGTACAATCTCGTGAACCAGGAATGTAGAGGGATAATAGCGGTTTTGAGACGCCTATTTTTAGCAGCTGATCAGAATGCTGGATTTCTTTTTCTAGACCAACAGAAGTGTTCGATTTTTTTCAGGATGCAGGTTACTACGTTCTATAATCATCATGGAAGTGTTAAATTTGGATGACAAATGTCAGTTTGTCAATTCAATCGGGGGCATATAATTGTATACCCATCACCCTTATGCTTATTCAAAAGTACTACCAGGCGACGAAATACTCATTAGCGTACAACATGATGTAGAGGGAAAATGGCGGTTCTGGGACGCCTATTTTGAGGAGCTGATGAGAATGCTGGTTTTCTTTTTGTTGACCAACAGTAGTGTTCGATTTTTTTAAGATGCAGGTTATTACGTTATTTCATCATCGTGGAATTGTTAGAGAAATGTACGCAATATCGAATTAAAGCCAGGAATTGCTGGCTCAACAATAAGTTAGGTTGGAATGGATGGAAATATTTTTCCCTTGAAGTACGAAGCTGATCACTGGCGAATGCATTGAGGGGCACACATACCTGAATGTTGGTCACTGGTGTGATGTAAAATCTCGAAAACCAGGAATGTAGAGAGAAAATGGCGGATCATGGACGCTTTATTTGAGTAGACGATCAGAATGCAGGATTTCTTGTTGTTGACCAACAATAGTATTCGATTTCTTCAGGCTGCAGATTACTATGTTTTATGATCATCATGGAAGTGTTAAATTTGGAAGAGGAATGTCAGTTTGACAATTCAATCGGGGGCATATAATTGTATACACATCACCCATATGCTTCTTCAAAAGTACTACCAGGCGACAAAATACTCATTAGGGTACAACAAGAAGTAGAGGGAAAATGGCGGTTCTGGGCCGCTTATTTTGAGGAGCCGATCTGAATGCTGCATTTTTTTTTTTTTTGACCAAGAGTTGTGTTCGATTTTTTCAGGATGCAGGTTACTACGTTCTATCATCATCGTGGAAATGTTAGAGAATTGTACGCTATATCGAATTAAAGCCTTGAATTGTTAGCTCAACAATAAGTTAGGTTGGAATGGACGGAAATATTTTTCCCTTGAAGTACGAAGTAGTAGAATGAAAATGGCGGTTCTGGGACGCTATTTTTGAGGAGCCGATCAAAATGCAGAATTTCTTTTTGTTGGCCAACAGTAGTATTCGATTCTCTTTAGGCTGTAGGTTACTACGTTCTATAATCATCATGGAAGTGTTATATTTGGGAAAGAAATGTCAGTAGAGAGAAAATGGCGGTTCATGGACGCTTTTTTTGAGTAGACGATCAGAATTCACGATTTCTATTTGTTGACCAACAACAGTATTCGATTTCTTCAGGCTGCAGTTTACTATGTTTTATCATCATCATGGAAGTGTTATATTTGAAAGAGAATTGTCAGTTTGGCAATTCAATCGAGTGCATAGAATTGCGTTTCTATCAGTTATCATTTTTTTCAAAACTAGTACCAGTCGACGAAGTACACATTAGAGCACAACATCAAGATCTATATAGGCTACCTAGTCAAAGTTTGCACTACTTGGAAGGTAAGTTTTTAAAAGAAAGACGGCTCTGCAGTTCCTGTCGCATCCAAATGACCATTAATGCTTTTCATTTCTATTTGATATTATATGCTACGAACTAGTGGAGTTCCACTAACTGACATTCCTCTTCCAAATTTAACACTTCCATGATGATCATAAAACATAGTAATCTGCAGCCTGATGAAATCGAATACTATTGTTGGTCAACAACTAGAAATCCTGCATACTGATCGTCTACTCAAATAAAGCGTCCATGATCCGCCATTTTCTCTCTACATTCCTGGTTTTCGAGATTTTACATCACACCAGTGACCAACATTCAGGTATGTGTGCCCCTCAATGCATTCGCCAGTGATCAGCTTCGTACTTCAAGGGAAAAATATTTCCATACATTCCAACCTAACTTATTGTTGAGCCAGCAATTCCTGGCTTTAATTCGATATTGCGTACATTTCTCTAACAATTCCACGATGATGAAATAACGTAATAACCTGCATCTTAAAAAAATCGAACACTACTGTTGGTCAACAAAAAGAAAACCAGCATTCTCATCAGCTCCTCAAAATAAGCGTCCCAGAACCGCTATTTTCCCTCTACATTCCTGGTTACGGGATTTTACATCACCCCAGTGACCAACATTCAGGTATGTGTGCAACTCTATGCATTCGCCAGTGACCAGCTTCGTACTTAAAGGGAAAAATATTTCCGTCCATTCCAACCTAACTTATTGTTGAGCCAGCATTCATGGCTTTAATTCGATATTGCGTACATTTCTTTAACACTTCCATGATGATGATAGAACGTAGTAACCTGCATCCTGAAAAAATCGAACACTACTGTTGGTCAACAAAAAGAAATCCACCATTCTGATCAGCTCCTCAAAATAGGCGTCCCAGAACCGCCATTTTCCCTCTACATCATGTTGTACGCTAATGAGTATTTCGTCGCCTGGTAGTACTTTTGAATAAGCATAAGGGTGATGGGTATACAATTATATGCCCTCGATTGAATTGACAAACTGACATTTGTCATCCAAATTTAACACTTCCATGATGATTATAGAACGTAATAACAAGTAGTCTGAAAAAATCGAACACTACAGTTGGTCAACAAAAAGAAATCCACCAATCTGATCATCTTCTCCAAATAAGCGCCCCCAGAACCGCCATTTTCCCTTTACTACATCTTGTACGCTAATGAGTATTTCGTCGGCTGGTATTGCTTTTGAAGAAGCATATGGGTGATAGGCATACAATTATATGCCCCCGATTGAATTGTCAAACTGACATTTCTCTTCCAAATCTAACACTTCCATGATGATTATCGAACGTAGTAACCTGCATCCTCAAAAAAATCGAACACTTCTGTTGGTCTAGAAAAGGAAATCCAGCATTCTGATCAGCTGCTAAAAATAGGCGTCTCAAAACCGCTATTATCCCTCTACATTCCTGGTTCACGAGATTGTACAACACGCCAGTGACCAACATTCAGGTATGTGTGCAATTCAATGTATTCGCCAGTGACCAGCTTTGTAGTTCTAGGGAAAAAAATTTCCGTCCATTCCAACCTAACTTATTGTTGAGCCAGCATTCATGGCTTTAATTCGATATTGCGTACATTTCTCTAACACTTCCATGATGATGATAGAACTAGTAACATGCATCCTGAAAAAAATCGAATACTATTGTTGGTCAACAAATAGAAATCCTGTATTCTGATCGTCTACTCAAAAAAAGCGTCCATGAACCGCCATTTTCTCTCTACTGACATTTCTTTTCCAAATATAACACTTCTATGATGATTATAGAACGTAGTAACCTACAGCCTGAAGTGAATCGAATACTTTTGTTGGCCAACAAAAACAAATCCTGCATTTTGATCGGCTCCTCAAAAAAAGCGTCCCAGAACCGCCATTTTCCATCTACTAATGTGTATTTCGTCGCCTGGTAGTACTTTTGAAGAAGATAATGGCTGATAGAAACGCAATTCTATGCACTCGATTGAATTGTCAAACTGACATTTCTCTTCCAAATATAACACTTCCAAGACGATGATAAAACGTAGTAACCTGCAGCTTGAAGAAATCAAATACTATTGTTAGTCAACAAAAGAAATCCTGCATTTCGATCGGCTCCTCAAAAAAAGCGTCCCTGAACCGCCATTTTCTCTCTACTTTGTTTGCAATATCTTGATGTTGTACACTAATGTGTATTTCGTCGTCTGGTACTAGTTTTGAAGAAAAATATAGGTGATAGAAATGGAATTTTATGTACTCGATTGAATTGCCAAACTGACATTTCTCTTCCAAATATAACACTTCCATGATGATTATAGAACGTAATAACCTGCATCCTGAAAAAATGGAACACTACTGTTGGTCAACCAAAAGAAATCCAGCATTCTGATCAGCTCTTGAAATAAAGAGCCCCAGAAACGCCATTTTCTCTCTACATTAATGGTTTACGAGATTTTTTATCTCGCCAGTGACCAACATTCAGGTTTGTGTGCAATTCAATGCATTCGCCAGAGACCACATTCGTACTTCAAAAGAAAAATATTTCCGTCTCTTTCCAAACAAACTTATTATTGAACCAGCAATTGATGGCAATAATTCTAAATTGCGTACATTTTTCATTACAGCAGCGATAATAACGGAATGCATAAATTAAATCATCCTTCTGCAGAAGTGATTTTGAGGGCATCGCTTTGAGGATAGCACATGCCCTAGTTTGTAATATACAGATAGACTGTCTTAAGCGCAACCAGCCTTTTAAGTGTACAAGCTATTCCATGGTTTATTGCTCGATCTATTTGAACTCCACTAGTTCGTAGCATATATTATCAAATAGAAATGAAAATCATTAATGATCATTTGGATGCGACAGGAACTGCAAAGCCGTCTTTCTTTTAAAAACTTGCCTTCCAAGTAGAGCAAACTTTGACTAGATAGCGTATATAGATCTTGATTTTGTACACTAATGTGTACTTCGTCGAGTGGTACTAGTTTTGAAGAAAATGATAACTGATAGAAACGCAATTCTATGCACTCGATTGAATTGCCAAACTGACATTTCTCTTCCAAATATAACACTTCCATGATGATGATAAAACATAGTAATCTGCAGCCTGAAGAAATCGAATACTATTGTTGGTCAACAACAAGAAATCCTGCCTTCTGATCGTCTACTCAAATGAAGCGTCTATGATCCGCCATTTTCTCTCTACATTAATGGTTTACGAGATTTTATATCTCGCCAGTGACCAACATTCAGGTTTGTGTGCAATTCAATGCATTCGCCAGTGACCACATTCGTACTTCAAAAGAAAAATATTTCCGTCTCTTTCCAAACAAACTTATTATTGAACCAGCAATTAATGGCTATAATTCTAAATTGCGTACATTTTTCTTTACAGCAGCGACAATAACGGAATGCATAAATTAAAACATCCTTCTGCAGAAGTGATTTTGAGTGTATCGCTTTGAGGATAGCACACGCCCTAGTTTGTATTATACAGATATACTGTCTTAAGTGCAACCAACCTTTTAAGTGTACAAGCTATTCCATGGTTTATTGCTCGATCTGTTTGAACTCCACTAGTTCGTAGCATATAATATCAAATAGAAATGAAAAGCATTAATGGTCATTTGGATGCGACAGGAACTGCCGAGCCGTCTTTCTTTAAAAACTTGCCTTCCAAGTAGTGCAAACTTTGACTAGGTAGCCTATATAGATCTTGATGTTGTACTCTAATGTGTACTTCGTCGACTGGTACTAGTTTTGAAAAAAATGAGAACTGATAGAAACGCAATTCTATGCACTCGATTGAATTGCCAAACTGACAATTCTCTTTCAAATATAACACTTCCATGATGATGATAAAACATAGTAAACTGCAGCCTGAAGAAATCGAATACTATTGTTGGTCAACAAATAGAAATCTTGAATTCTGATCGTCTACTCAAAAAAAGCGTCCATGAACCGCCATTTTCTCTCTACTGACATTTCTTTCCCAAATATAACACTTCCATGATGATTATAGAACGTAGTAACCTACAGCCTAAAGAGAATCGAATACTATTGTTGGCCAACAAAAAGAAATCCTGCATTTTGATCGGCTCCTCAAAAATAGCGTCCCAGAACCGCCATTTTCCCTCTACTACGGAATGCAATGGACAATAACGGAATGCATAAATTAAAACATCCTTCTGCAGAAGTGATTTTGAGTGTATCGCTTTGAGGATAGCACACGCCCTAGTTTGTATTATACAGATATACTGTCTTAAGTGCAACCAACCTTTTAAGTGTACAAGCTATTCCATGGTTTATTGCTCGATCTGTTTGAACTCCACTAGTTCGTAGCATATAATATCAAATAGAAATGAAAAGCATTAATGGTCATTTGGATGCGACAGGAACTGCCGAGCCGTCTTTCTTTAAAAACTTGCCTTCCAAGTAGTGCAAACTTTGACTAGGTAGCCTATATAGATCTTGATGTTGTACTCTAATGTGTACTTCGTCGACTGGTACTAGTTTTGAAAAAAATGAGAACTGATAGAAACGCAATTCTATGCACTCGATTGAATTGCCAAACTGACAATTCTCTTTCAAATATAACACTTCCATGATGATGATAAAACATAGTAAACTGCAGCCTGAAGAAATCGAATACTATTGTTGGTCAACAAATAGAAATCTTGAATTCTGATCGTCTACTCAAAAAAAGCGTCCATGAACCGCCATTTTCTCTCTACTGACATTTCTTTCCCAAATATAACACTTCCATGATGATTATAGAACGTAGTAACCTACAGCCTAAAGAGAATCGAATACTATTGTTGGCCAACAAAAAGAAATCCTGCATTTCGATCGGCTCCTCAAAAAAAGCGTCCCTGAACCGCCATTTTCTCTCTACTTTGTTTGCAATATCTTGATGTTGTACACTAATGTGTATTTCGTCGTCTGGTACTAGTTTTAAAGAAAAATATAGGTGATAGAAATGGAATTTTATGTACTCGATTGAATTGCCAAACTGACATTTCTCTTCCAAATATAACACTTCCATGATGATGATAAAACATAGTAATCTGCAGCCTGAAGAAATCGAATACTATTGTTGGTCAACAACAAGAAATCCTGCATTCTAATCGTCTACTGAAATAAAGCGTCCATTATCCGCCATTTTCTCTCTACTTTAATAGTTTACGAGATTTTATATCTCGCCAGTGACCAACATTCAGGTTTGTGTGCAATTCAATGCATTCGCCAGTGACCACATTCGTACTTCAAAAGAAAAATATTTCCGTCTCTTTCCAAACAAACTTATTATTGAACCAGCAATTAATGGCTATAATTCTAAATTGCGTACATTTTTCTTTACAGCAGCGACAATAACGGAATGCATAAATTAAAACATCCTTCTGCAGAACTGATTTTGAGTGTATCGCTTTGAGGATAGCACACGCCCTAGTTTGTATTATACAGATATACTGTCTTAAGTGCAACCAACCTTTTAAGTGTACAAGCTATTCCATGGTTTATTGCTCGATCTGTTTGAACTCCACTAGTTCGTAGCATATAATATCAAATAGAAATGAAAAGCATTAATGGTCATTTGGATGCGACAGGAACTGCCGAGCCGTCTTTCTTTAAAAACTTGCCTTCCAAGTAGTGCAAACTTTGACTAGGTAGCCTATATAGATCTTGATGTTGTACTCTAATGTGTACTTCGTCGACTGGTACTAGTTTTGAAAAAAATGAGAACTGATAGAAACGCAATTCTATGCACTCGATTGAATTGCCAAACTGACAATTCTCTTTCAAATATAACACTTCCATGATGATGATAAAACATAGTAAACTGCAGCCTGAAGAAATCGAATACTATTGTTGGTCAACAAATAGAAATCTTGAATTCTGATCGTCTACTCAAAAAAAGCGTCCATGAACCGCCATTTTCTCTCTACTGACATTTCTTTCCCAAATATAACACTTCCATGATGATTATAGAACGTAGTAACCTACAGCCTAAAGAGAATCGAATACTATTGTTGGCCAACAAAAAGAAATCCTGCATTTTGATCGGCTCCTCAAAAATAGCGTCCCAGAACCGCCATTTTCCCTCTACTATATAATATATAATATAACACTTCCATGATGATTAAAGAACGTAGTAAGCTGCAGCCTGAAGAAATCGAATACTATTGTTAGTCAACAAAAGAAATCCTGCATTTCGATCGGCTCCTCAAAAAAAGCGTCCCTGAACCGCCATTTTCTCTCTACTTTGTTTGCAATATCTTGATGTTGTACACTAATGTGTATTTCGTCGTCTGGTACTAGTTTTAAAGAAAAATATAGGTGATAGAAATGGAATTTTATGTACTCGATTGAATTGCCAAACTGACATTTCTCTTCCAAATATAACACTTCCATGATGATGATAAAACATAGTAATCTGCAGCCTGAAGAAATCGAATACTATTGTTGGTCAACAACAAGAAATCCTGCATTCTAATCGTCTACTGAAATAAAGCGTCCATTATCCGCCATTTTCTCTCTACTTTAATAGTTTACGAGATTTTATATCTCGCCAGTGACCAACATTCAGGTTTGTGTGCAATTCAATGCATTCGCCAGTGACCACATTCGTACTTCAAAAGAAAAATATTTCCGTCTCTTTCCAAACAAACTTATTATTGAACCAGCAATTAATGGCTATAATTCTAAATTGCGTACATTTTTCTTTACAGCAGCGACAATAACGGAATGCATAAATTAAAACATCCTTCTGCAGAAGTGATTTTGAGTGTATCGCTTTGAGGATAGCACACGCCCTAGTTTGTATTATACAGATAGACTGTCTTAAGCGCAACCAGCCTTTTAAGTGTACAAGCTATTCCATGGTTTATTGCTCGATCTGTTTGAACTCCACTAGTTCGTAGCATATAATATCAAATAGAAATGAAAAGCATTAATGGTCATTTGGATGCGACAGGAACTGCAGAGCCGTCTTTCTTTTAAAAACTTGCCTTCCAAGTAGTGCAAACTTTGACTAGGTAGCCTATATAGATCTTGATGTTATACACTAATGTGTACTTCGTCGACTGGTACTAGTTTTGAAGAAAATGATAACTGATAGAAACGCAATTCTATGCACTCGATTGAATTGCCAAACTGACATTTCTCTTTTAAATATAACACTTCCATGATGATGATAAAACATAGTAACCTGTAGCCTGAAGAAATCGAATACTATTGTTGGTCAACAAATAGAAATCCTGCATTCTGATCGTCTACTCATAAAAAGCGTCCATGAACCGCCATTTTCTCTCTAATGACATTTCTTTTCCAAATATAACACTTCCATGATGTTTATAGAACGTAGTAACCTACAGCCTGAAGAGAATCGAATACTATTGTTGGTCAACAACAAGAAATCCTGCATTTTGATCGGCTCCTAAAAAAAAGCGTCCCAGAACCGCCATTTTCACTCTACTACTTCGTACTTCAAGGGAAAAATATTTCCGTCTATTCCAACCTAACTTATTGTTGAGCTAACAATTCAAGGCTTTAATTCGATATAGCGTACAATTCTCTAACACTTCCACGATGATGATAGAACGTAGTAACCTGCATCCTGAAAAAATCGAACACTACTCTTGGTCAAAAAAAAAAATGCAGCATTCAGATCGGCTCCTCAAAATAAGCGCCCCAGAACCGCCATTTTCCCTCTACTTCATGTACCCTAATGAGTATTTTGTCGCCTGGTAGTACTTTTGAAGAAGCATATGGGTGATGGGTATACAATTATATGCCCCCGATTGAATTGTCAAACTGACATTCCTCTTCCAAATTTAACACTTCCATGATGATCATAAAACATAGTAATCTGCAGCCTGAAGAAATCGAATACTATTGTTGGTCAACAACAAGAAATCCTGCATTCTGATCGTCTACTCAAATAAAGCGTCCATGATCCGCCATTTTCTCTCTACATTCCTGGTTTTCGAGATTTTACATCACACCAGTGACCAACATTCAGGTATGTGTGCCCCTCAATGCATTCGCCAGTAATCAGCTTCGTACTTCAAGGGAAATATATTTCCATCCATTCCAACCTAACTTATTGTTGAGCCAACAATTCCTGGCTTTAATTCGATATTGCGTACATTTCTCTAACAATTCCACGATGATGAAATAACGTAATAACCTGCATCTTAAAAAAATCGAACAGTACTGTTGGTCAACAAAAAGAAAACCAGCATTCTCATCAGCTCCTCAAAATAGGCGTCCCAGAACCGCCATTTTCCCTCTACATCATGTTGTACGCTAATGAGTATTTCGTTGCCTGGTAGTACTTTTGAATAAGCATAAGGGTGATGGGTATACAATTATATGCCCCCGATTGAATTGACAAACTGACATTTGTCATCCAAATTTAACACTTCCATGATGATTATAGAACGTAATAACAAGTAGTCTGAAAAAATCGAACACTACAGTTGGTCAACAAAAAGAAATCCACCAATCTGATCATCTTCTCAAAATAAGCGCCCCAGAACCGCCATTTTCCCTTTACTACATCTTGTACGCTAATGAGTATTTCGTCGGCTGGTATTGCTTTTGAAGAAGCATATGGGTGATAGGCATACAATTATATGCCCCCGATTGAATTGTCAAACTGACATTTCTCTTCCAAATCTAACACTTCCATGATGATTATAGAACGAAGTAACCTGCATCCTGAAAAAAAATCGAACACTTCTGTTGGTCTAGAAAAGGAAATCCAGCATTCTGATCAGCTGCTAAAAATAGGCGTCTCAAAACCGCTATTATCCCTCTACATTCCTGGTTCACGAGATTGTACAACACGCCAGTGACCAACATTCAGGTATGTGTGCAATTCAATGTATTCGCCAGTGACCAGCTTTGTAGTTCTAGGGAAAAAAATTTCCGTCCATTCCAACCTAACTTATTGTTGAGCCAGCATTCATGGCTTTAATTCGATATTGCGTACATTTCCCTAACACTTCCATGATGATGATAGAACTAGTAACATGCATCCTGAAAAAAATCGAATACTATTGTTGGTCAACAAATAGAAATCCTGTATTCTGATCGTCTACTCAAAAAAAGCGTCCATGAACCGCCATTTTCTCTCTACTGACATTTCTTTTCCAAATATAACACTTCTATGATGATTATAGAACGTAGTAACCTACAGCCTGAAGTGAATCGAATACTTTTGTTGGCCAACAAAAACAAATCCTGCATTTTGATCGGCTCCTCAAAAAAAGCGTCCCAGAACCGCCATTTTCCATCTACTAATGTGTATTTCGTCGCCTGGTAGTACTTTTGAAGAAGATAATGGCTGATAGAAACGCAATTCTATGCACTCGATTGAATTGTCAAACTGACATTTCTCTTCCAAATATAACACTTCCAAGACGATGATAAAACGTAGTAACCTGCAGCTTGAAGAAATCGAATACTATTGTTAGTCAACAAAAGAAATCCTGCATTTCGATCGGCTCCTCAAAAAAAGCGTCCCTGAACCGCCATTTTCTCTCTACTTTGTTTGCAATATCTTGATGTTGTACACTAATGTGTATTTCGTCGTCTGGTACTAGTTTTGAAGAAAAATATAGGTGATAGAATTGGAATTTTATGTACTCGATTGAATTGCCAAACTGACATTTCTCTTCCAAATATAACACTTCCATGATGATGATAAAACATAGTAACCTGCAGCCTGAAGAAATCGAATACTATTGTTGGTCAACAACAAGAAATCCTGCCTTCTGATCGTCTACTCAATAAAAGCGTCCATGATCCGCCATTTTCTCTCTACATTAATGGTTTACGAGATTTTTTATCTCGCCAGTGACCAACATTCAGGTTTGTGTGCAATTCAATGCATTCGCCAGTGACCACATTCGTACTTCAAAAGAAAAATATTTCCGTCTCTTTCCAAACAAACTTATTATTGAACCAGCAATTGATGGCAATAATTCTAAATTGCGTTCATTTTTCTTTACAGCAGCGATAATAACGGAATGCATAAATTAAAACATCCTTCAGCAGAAGTGATTTTGAGGGCATCGCTTTGAGGATAGCACACGCCCTAGTTTGTAATATACAGATAGACTGTCTTAAGCGAAACCAGCCTTTTAAGTGTACAAGCTATTCCATGGTTTATTGCTCGATCTATTTGAACTCCACTAGTTCGTAGCATATATTATCAAATAGAAATGAAAAGCATTAATGATCATTTGGATGCGACAGGAACTGCAAAGCCGTCTTTCTTTTAAAAACTTGCCTTCGAAGTAGAGCAAACTTTGACTAGGTAGCGTATATAGATCTTGCTGTTGTACACTAAAGTGTACTTCGTCGACTGGTACTAGTTTTGAAGAAAATGATAACTGATAGAAACGCAATTCTATGCACTCGATTGAATTGCCAAACTGACATTTCTTTTACAAATATAACACTTCCATGATGATGATAAAACATAGTAATCTGCAGCCTGAAGAAATCGAATACTATTGTTGGTCAACAACAAGAAATCCTGCATTCTAATCGTCTACTGAAATAAAGCGTCCATTATCCGCCATTTTCTCTCTACTTTAATAGTTTACGAGATTTTATATCTCGCCAGTGACCAACATTCAGGTTTGTGTGCAATTCAATGCATTCGCCAGTGACCACATTCGTACTTCAAAAGAAAAATATTTCCGTCTCTTTCCAAACAAACTTATTATTGAACCAGCAATTAATGGCTATAATTCTAAATTGCGTACATTTTTCTTTACAGCCGCGACAATAACGGAATGCATAAATTAAAACATACTTCTGCAGAAGTGATTTTGAGTGTATCGCTTTGAGGATAGCACACGCCCTAGTTTGTATTATACAGATAGACTGTCTTAAGCGCAACCAGCCTTTTAAGTGTACAAGCTATTCCATGGTTTATTGCTCGATCTGTTTGAACTCCACTAGTTCGTAGCATATAATATCAAATAGAAATGAAAAGCATTAATGGTCATTTGGATGCGACAGGAACTGCAGAGCCGTCTTTCTTTTAAAAACTTGCCTTCCAAGTAGTGCAAACTTTGACTAGGTAGCCTATATAGATCTTGATGTTGTACACTAATGTGTACTTCGTCGACTGGGACTAGTTTTGAAGAAAATGATAACTGATAGAAACGCAATTCTATGCACTCGATTGAATTGCCAAACTGACATTTCTCTTTTAAATATAACACTTCCATGATGATGATAAAACATAGTAACCTGTAGCCTGAAGAAATCGAATACTATTGTTGGTCAACAAATAGAAATCCTGCATTCTGATCGTCTACTCATAAAAAGCGTCCATGAACCGCCATTTTCTCTCTAATGACATTTCTTTTCCAAATATAACACTTCCATGATGTTTATAGAACGTAGTAACCTACAGCCTGAAGAGAATCGAATACTATTGTTGGTCAACAACAAGAAATCCTGCATTTTGATCGGCTCCTAAAAAAAAGCGTCCCAGAACCGCCATTTTCACTCTACTACTTCGTACTTCAAGGGAAAAATATTTCCGTCTATTCCAACCTAACTTATTGTTGAGCTAACAATTCAAGGCTTTAATTCGATATAGCATACAATTCTCTAACACTTCCACGATGATGATAGAACGTAGTAACCTGCATCCTGAAAAAATCGAACACTACTCTTGGTCAAAAAAAAAAAAATGCAGCATTCAGATCGGCTCCTCAAAATAAGCGCCCCAGAACCGCCATTTTCCCTCTACTTCATGTACCCTAATGAGTATTTTGTCGCCTGGTAGTACTTTTGAAGAAGCATATGGGTGATGGGTATACAATTATATGCCCCCGATTGAATTGTCAAACTGACATTCCTCTTCCAAATTTAACACTTCCATGATGATCATAAAACATAGTAATCTGCAGCCTGAAGAAATCGAATACTATTGTTGGTCAACAACAAGAAATCCTGCATTCTGATCGTCTACTCAAATAAAGCGTCCATGATCCGCCATTTTCTCTCTACATTCCTAGTTTTCGAGATTTTACATCACACCAGTGACCAACATTCAGGTATGTGTGCCCCTCAATGCATTCGCCAGTGATCAGCTTCGTACTTCAAGGGAAATATATTTCCATCCATTCCAACCTAACTTATTGTTGTGCCAGCAATTCTTGGCTTTAATTCGATATTGCGTACATTTCTCTAACAATTCCACGATGATGAAATAACGTAATAACCTGCATCTTAAAAAAATCGAACACTACTGTTGGTCAACAAAAAGAAAACCAGCATTCTCATCAGCTCCTCAAAATAGGCGTCCCAGAACCGCCATTTTCCCTCTTTTCCAAATATAACACTTCCATGATGTTTATAGAACGTAGTAACCTACAGCCTGAAGAGAATCGAATACTATTGTTGGTCAACAACAAGAAATCCTGCATTTTGATCGGCTCCTAAAAAAAAGCGTCCCAGAACCGCCATTTTCACTCTACTACTTCGTACTTCAAGGGAAAAATATTTCCGTCTATTCCAACCTAACTTATTGTTGAGCTAACAATTCAAGGCTTTAATTCGATATAGCATACAATTCTCTAACACTTCCACGATGATGATAGAACGTAGTAACCTGCATCCTGAAAAAATCGAACACTACTCTTGGTCAAAAAAAAAAAATGCAGCATTCAGATCGGCTCCTCAAAATAAGCGCCCCAGAACCGCCATTTTCCCTCTACTTCATGTACCCTAATGAGTATTTTGTCGCCTGGTAGTACTTTTGAAGAAGCATATGGGTGATGGGTATACAATTATATGCCCCCGATTGAATTGTCAAACTGACATTCCTCTTCCAAATTTAACACTTCCATGATGATCATAAAACATAGTAATCTGCAGCCTGAAGAAATCGAATACTATTGTTGGTCAACAACAAGAAATCCTGCATTCTGATCGTCTACTCAAATAAAGCGTCCATGATCCGCCATTTTCTCTCTACATTCCTAGTTTTCGAGATTTTACATCACACCAGTGACCAACATTCAGGTATGTGTGCCCCTCAATGCATTCGCCAGTGATCAGCTTCGTACTTCAAGGGAAATATATTTCCATCCATTCCAACCTAACTTATTGTTGTGCCAGCAATTCTTGGCTTTAATTCGATATTGCGTACATTTCTCTAACAATTCCACGATGATGAAATAACGTAATAACCTGCATCTTAAAAAAATCGAACACTACTGTTGGTCAACAAAAAGAAAACCAGCATTCTCATCAGCTCCTCAAAATAGGCGTCCCAGAACCGCCATTTTCCCTCTACATCATGTTGTACGCTAATGAGTATTTCGTCGCCTGGTAGTACTTTTGAATAAGCATAAGGGTGATGGGTATACAATTATATGCCCCCGATTGAATTGACAAACTGACATTTGTCATCCAAATTTAACACTTCCATGATGATTATAGAACGTAATAACAAGTAGTCTGAAAAAATCGAACACTACAGTTGGTCAACAAAAAGAAATCCACCAATCTGATCATCTTCTCAAAATAAGCGCCCCAGAACCGCCATTTTCCCTTTACTACATCTTGTACGCTAATGAGTATTTCGTCGGCTGGTATTGCTTTTGAAGAAGCATATGGGTGATAGGCATACAATTATATGCCCCCGATTGAATTGTCAAACTGACATTTCTCTTCCAAATCTAACACTTCCATGATGATTATAGAACGAAGTAACCTGCATCCTGAAAAAAATCGAACACTTCTGTTGGTCTAGAAAAGGAAATCCAGCATTCTGATCAGCTGCTAAAAATAGGCGTCTCAAAACCGCTATTATCCCTCTACATTCCTGGTTCACGAGATTGTACAACACGCCAGTGACCAACATTCAGGTATGTGTGCAATTCAATGTATTCGCCAGTGACCAGCTTTGTAGTTCTAGGGAAAAAAATTTCCGTCCATTCCAACCTAACTTATTGTTGAGCCAGCATTCATGGCTTTAATTCGATATTGCGTACATTTCCCTAACACTTCCATGATGATGATAGAACTAGTAACATGCATCCTGAAAAAAATCGAATACTATTGTTGGTCAACAAATAGAAATCCTGTATTCTGATCGTCTACTCAAAAAAAGCGTCCATGAACCGCCATTTTCTCTCTACTGACATTTCTTTTCCAAATATAACACTTCTATGATGATTATAGAACGTAGTAACCTACAGCCTGAAGTGAATCGAATACTTTTGTTGGCCAACAAAAACAAATCCTGCATTTTGATCGGCTCCTCAAAAAAAGCGTCCCAGAACCGCCATTTTCCATCTACTAATGTGTATTTCGTCGCCTGGTAGTACTTTTGAAGAAGATAATGGCTGATAGAAACGCAATTCTATGCACTCGATTGAATTGTCAAACTGACATTTCTCTTCCAAATATAACACTTCCAAGACGATGATAAAACGTAGTAACCTGCAGCTTGAAGAAATCGAATACTATTGTTAGTCAACAAAAGAAATCCTGCATTTCGATCGGCTCCTCAAAAAAAGCGTCCCTGAACCGCCATTTTCTCTCTACTTTGTTTGCAATATCTTGATGTTGTACACTAATGTGTATTTCGTCGTCTGGTACTAGTTTTGAAGAAAAATATAGGTGATAGAATTGGAATTTTATGTACTCGATTGAATTGCCAAACTGACATTTCTCTTCCAAATATAACACTTCCATGATGATGATAAAACATAGTAACCTGCAGCCTGAAGAAATCGAATACTATTGTTGGTCAACAACAAGAAATCCTGCCTTCTGATCGTCTACTCAATAAAAGCGTCCATGATCCGCCATTTTCTCTCTACATTAATGGTTTACGAGATTTTTTATCTCGCCAGTGACCAACATTCAGGTTTGTGTGCAATTCAATGCATTCGCCAGTGACCACATTCGTACTTCAAAAGAAAAATATTTCCGTCTCTTTCCAAACAAACTTATTATTGAACCAGCAATTGATGGCAATAATTCTAAATTGCGTACATTTTTCTTTACAGCAGCGATAATAACGGAATGCATAAATTAAAACATCCTTCTGCAGAAGTGATTTTGAGGGCATCGCTTTGAGGATAGCACACGCCCTACTTTGTAATATACAGATAGACTGTCTTAAGCGAAACCAGCCTTTTAAGTGTACAAGCTATTCCATGGTTTATTGCTCGATCTATTTGAACTCCACTAGTTCGTAGCATATATTATCAAATAGAAATGAAAAGCATTAATGATCATTTGGATGCGACAGGAACTGCAAAGCCGTCTTTCTTTTAAAAACTTGCCTTCGAAGTAGAGCAAATTTTGACTAGGTAGCGTATATAGATCTTGATGTTGTACACTAAAGTGTACTTCGTCGACTGGTACTAGTTTTGAAGAAAATGATAACTGATAGAAACGCAATTCTATGCACTCGATTGAATTGCCAAACTGACATTTCTTTTACAAATAAAACACTTCTATGATGATTATAGAACGTAGTAACCTACAGCCTGAAGAGAATCGAATACTATTGTTGGCCAACAAAAAGAAATCCTGCATTTTGATCGGCTCCTCAAAAAAAGCGTCCCAGAACCGCCATTTTCCCTCTAGTATATAATATAACACTTCCATGATGATTATAGAACGTAGTAAGCTGCAGCCTGAAGAAATCGAATAATAATAATAATAATAATAATAATAATAATAATGTGTGTTTATTATTTACAATAACGATACAAAATTATATAAAAAATAATAATGATAATAATGAACAGAAAACTAAGAAAAACCACACAATGCATGGACATTATGTCCGTCTGCAGAGGTTGACCTCACTTACAAAAATTATATACAAATATTTTCCATCTTTGAAAACATAGTTTTTCTTTTTACTACATAAACAAAAATTCTTTGTAACAGAAAATTAAAATAACAATCGCAAAAATAATATTATGGAATTTAAGTTATTGAAATTAGTTATATAATAGTTATATAAATAGTTAAGTTAAAATTATTGAAATCCACAAAATTCTATAAAAATAAGGATAAATATTCTTCTCATAGAAAAAAGCAAACTTAAAAATTATAATTGGAAATCAAAAACTGTCTGTAGTTAGCCGCCTCCAAGTGGTACCAATAAAGGCGCTTAAAACAATTATTCTGCCCATTCAAATAACTAATTATTTCAGTTTTTGTCAGCGTTTTCTTGTTGAACCACCGGATTCTAAATTCTTTAAGAATTGGACATTCAGCCACATAATGCAATAAATCTTCGACTACATGCAGATTGCACATTGAACAGAGGTGACTCTCGCTTGTACGACTCACTCTATAGTTTAAATTTATTAGCTGCCCCCTCAATTTCATTATAGTTTGCATAAAGTGTAACTTATTTGTGTCATTAATGTAATGATTTTGACCCAAATCTATAGTTAACTCTTTATACAAACAATGAAAAGTTGAATTCGCAGCTTTAGCCAACAAATTTCTTTTAAATGACAATTTTATTTTCTCAACTAAAAGCTCAAATTGATGCTCACCCCCACTGTCATAATTTATTAATTCCATATCCTGCCTTTCACAAATATCATTTAATTCTTTAAACCAAAAAAGTTTTTCTCTTATAATTTGTTCCGCTAAAATCTTTGGTAATCGTGTATTTGGTAAAGTAAGCACTTTCCGGATGTAGCGATAATGTAAGCTCAGTGTAAAAACGAATATAGGTGTCAAACCCGACTCCAAATATATAACATAACTGGGCGTGTTTTTTGGTAACAGAAACAATCTTTTAATGAAAAAAGTATTTAAACTTTCTATTTTATCACTCCACAGGAACCCCCAAGTCTGCGCGGCGTAACTAACTATGGCTCTGGCTACTGCATTAAACATTTCAAATTTAACTTAATCGGTATACCATTTTTATTGAATACATTACTGTTTTTTTTTTATTTATTTATTACTTGTTACAACTTAGCAGTTTTACAAGAGAGTTGGGACTTGACAAAATATGGAAAAATATAATATACAAATATAATATTACGAAAAGTAGAAAGATTACACCTATATAATAAAAAGAAACAACCAATAGTGCAGCACAAGTATAAGAAAGATATCTTCTGGACATTTGAAAAATTTAACAAACTCAAAAACATTTATATTGACTAACTATTCGTTCATAATAAAGGATCTCAGCTTCAATGAACCCAACACGTAATACACAATGTCGTTGATCCTGTCTGTACTGTCAAATACAAACAAACTCACAATATCAAGGCTCATTGAAGGGAAATACTTTAATATATATTGATCGCGTAGAGGTCCGTATATAGGGCAGTAGAAAAAGAAATGTTCCAAATTTTCTATTTCATTTTTTTTGCACAAACTGCACAACACGCCGCCATCCAAACAATACTTATTGCCTTTATAGAATATCCTTATTACATTTTTATGAGAGAGACGAAGTTGAGCTATGATTCTAATTTTTGAAATAGATAAATTTGCTTTTAAATAAGTCTCTCCATCGCCCCAACAGGCTATACTTCTATAAATGTTACTGTAGCGGGAATTCAATACATTTTCAACCGCTAGACTGTACCAGTGGTTCGACCATTTCTCAGTTAAATCTTTAATAACATTTTTCACCAACTGAGGGTTAGTGGCATTCCACAACTCTTCAGAACCAATAGGACACAGAAGGTTTTTAATTTGTAAAGCCCAATTGTACTTATTGTATTTGTTGAGGCCACACTCACGAAGTTTATCATAACAAATGCGGGGATACCTACTTGGACTCATATGTAACAACTTGAGCCACCAAGATATTGTTCTTTTAAAAATAGCAACTTTAAGTGGTTTGCAGCCTGTTTCCACTAGCACATAATGATAAGGCGTATTACGCGGCAATAACAGTAATGTTTTGAAAAAGTGCTGCAGTACCTTTTCCACCATTTCCAGATATTGAATGGCCCATATTTCGGAGCAGTACAAAGTTATGGCAGACACTACGCTCTCAAAAAGTTTGAGTTTACATTCCCATGAACTATTCTTGCCTTTAATGAGAATTTGCTTTATTCTGCCTACAGCTTTGATTCCTTTATTAATAAATTCTTGGGCTGCTAATCTAAAACAACCAGAGGAGCTGAAAAGTACTCCTAAATATAAATAACTTTTAACGAATTCTACTTCATGTCCGAGATAGTGCAGAGCCCTGAATTTTTTCAGTCTCCCCCCAGCATGGAAAACGACTACCTTGCTCTTGTCTGTATTGACCTCAAGATCATTCAGAGCACAATATTCAGCCAACACATTCAATTTAGCCTGCGCATCAGGTCGAGAGTCAGCAAAAATAACCAAGTCGTCTGCCCACATCAGACATAAAATATCGCAATTTTCATTTATAGTTATTCCAGATAGATTGCGCTCTCTAAAAAATGATTCAAAATCTGATAAAAACAAGTTAAAAAGTAAGGGTGAAAGGGACTCCCCTTGCAAAACCCCACGTGAAATATCAATAGACCAATCTGTGACAATACCATTTAACTTTAGTCTGAACACTGAAGCTTCATAGAGTTTTTTTTAAGATTCGCAACATTTTGCCACTTACCCCGATAATATGCAACTTTTGCCATAGTTTAGAATGGTTAATGCTATCAAACGCCTTCCGGAAGTCTATAAAAATGGCGAATAAATTTTTACGTTTCATTAGGGTATAAATACTAATAACTGAATAGAGGGTGAATACATTGTCAGCACAGCCCCTCCCACGCCGAAATCCGGACTGACATTCAGGGATTATAGAACAACTTTCCGCCCAGTCGTACAACCTATTACACAAAATAGACGTGAACAATTTCGCAAGGCAGTTAACTAAAGCGATGCTGCGATAATTATTGGGGTCACCCCTGTCTCCTTTTTTATGCAACAAGACCATCAGAACCTGGGACCACTGTGCAGGCACGCATTCATTACTCAATATTATATTAAACATGTGTAAGATATAATGTTCCCAGCAGTCCGGAAGAGTTTTTAATATATCATAACTTATTAAATCTGCTCCCGGAGACTTATTACTTTTAGCACTACTAACTGCATATTGTAATTCCTCGAGAGAAATGTCTAAATCAAGCTCTGGATGAGTTACGCTGGTAAGAGAAAGCATATCGTTTACTATTTTTGGCGGATACAAATTAGTATAAAATAACCTCCATGAATCACTGTCTATTATATTCACTATTGGAGTACAGCTTGACAGTGACTTAATAGTTAGCCAAAAACATTTAGAGTTTCTCACATTTGACAACTTAGAGTAAACAACATTATCGTACAATTGTTTTGCATGTTTAATACAAGAGCGATATTCCGTACGTAACAATAAATAATTCCTAAGGAAAGGTTCAGAGAAATTAGACTTCTTACATTTTCTATATACAGTCCGCAGTTTTTGTTTCAGAACTTTACAGTCAGCATTAAACCATTTGTTTTTACTTGTATTGTTAAATGTTATATATTTATTGAAATGAAAAATACTATTAAGATGGGCAGCATGATACACAGCCTCCGCAAAGTTCACATACAAATCCTCAGATGACACACTGTTAAAATAAATTCTTCTATCATTAGTAAGACACTTTTTAAAATCAATTTGTTTACTTTCATCCCATTTTATACTATAATTATGACCACAATTAAAAGAATCAATATCTGTACTAACAACATAAATACTGCTGGTATTATTTACTACAATATCATTATTTAATGATTGATCTGTATTGCCGAATAATTGCAAAATGACAGCGCTGTGTTCTAAAATATCACTTATATTAATAACTTCTAGGTCTCTTACTTGTTTTACACCATCTTCATTAATCCAAACATGATCAATAACACTTTTCCCACCTATTCTAGAAATATATGTGAACATACCAAGTTTATCAGAAATGGTACGTCCATTACATAATACCATGCCCAATGAGCCCATCACTTCAGATAGTAATTTCCCCTTGCTATTCATTACCAAGTCTAAACTTCGTCGAGGATAATTAAGAAAAGTACCTTCAAATAAATATTGTTCTGACATGTCCAGTGAACCTACGCGACAATTAAAATCACCACCTATTATAAATGTGGTATCATCTGTTCTCATTTCAAACAACGAATTAACAAAATCAAACAACAGATCAGTGCAAGAAGAGATATCCGAGGTAGGCTTCCAGTAGACCACGCCCAACACATACTTCTTACTACCTATAACAATATCTATGAACAGCCAAATATTAGAGCTATCGATAATCTTTACAGAAACATTAGGGCTCTTTTTAACGCACACTATAATGCCACCACTAGCTCTACCTACAGATTTTTCTCTTATTGCACTTGAAATAAAGATATTATAATTATCAAGTAAAAAAGGCAATTTAATACAGGTACCTGTAAACCATGTCTCTGTAAAACAAAGAATGTCCTTAGAAAGGAGAATATTTAATTGTTCCAAGTCCAGATCATATAAGCTGTTTAAACCAGAGATGTTCCAGAAAAGTATCTTGAGACACACCACTTCGGAGATTATTTTTTCGTTTTGGATCTTGTGCGGTCTTGGCTGGTTACTAGTAAAAGAAGAGTTGCTAGTTGCATAACTTAATCGTTTTTTGGAAGGGGAGTAACTAGATCTTGCTTAGGCTTGACAGACGATGTAGTAGATGGCAAATTAGGGTTAGTAGTTAATGGAGATGGCAAAGTAGGCTTAACATTTGGTAGAGAAGGCTTCAGAAACTCGGAGATTTTACATGATTGTGACGTTTTAAACTTACGTTTCTTAGATGGCTTTCCAATTTGATGTGTTAAAACCTCATCAGTCTCTGTTTCATCTCCAGTTGCAAATGAAGAACATTCTTCCAGGTCAGTAGCAATGTCGTAACCAAATTGCACAAAATCATTTCCATTCCTGATCAACATAGGCTGCGAATCTTCTTCCTTTTTAATAAATATTTTACCTTGTCTGGTCCAAATAAACCTTATTACACCTCTTCTCTGTAACTCCCTGCCTCTACGAAATAACTTGTAGGTTTCACGGCCCATATCTTCTGAAATATAAATCTTTTTCGGATTGTCTAATTTAGTGGCAAAAAATAAATTAGTATTGATTGACTCTTTTTTAGCCCAAAATAAACTAAAAAATTTATTTTTCATCTCTTTTCTGACAAATTTTATAATAATCGGTGGCAATGGCATCAACCGTTTTAACTTTAAACGGTAGGAAAAATCAATATCACTTTCCACAACTGTACATCCTATGAACTCACCAATAATTTTTATTAGAGAAAAAATATCTTCTGTTTCAGAGAAGGGTATGTTTGACAAACGTATTTTATTGGCATAAGATGCCTGTTCATATTCTATCATTAAAGTATTCAAATAACTAATCTTTCTCTCGAATAATGAGTGTTTTTTATTTAGAGTAGCATTTTTAACATTCAAGATCTTTAAGTCGTTCCTCAAACTGTTGATGTCTGACTTAATTTCAGATTTTAAGCCACTGATATTATTTGACAAACCCTGATTGTCTGCTTTTAGTGCGTCAAATTTCTGCTGTAAAAAATTCATAGACTGATTTATCTGACCAAGCTGTTCAAAAAGTTTTTCAAAATTTACAGAATCACCCATATTTGAGTCCATTTACAGCAATAGGAAGAGCAAAATATTAATTATTTATATAAAAAATACGATACAATGTATACCTTGTGAATACAGCTGTAAATCTCAATAAATTTGGACTGTGATACTGTGATGACAGAGCGAGCGAACACAGCAAGATTGTCAACAAGCACATATACACTGTTCACCCCACTTCTTTGTAATAACACTGAACTTCTAGTTTTATTAAAAAGTTAAATAATTTATATTATTTAATTATTTGTGAACTAATCAACAGATTTCAACCATAATTCACCAACCGCAAAATACAATATTAAAGTTTATTTGTACAAATTTACATAACTTAGAACTAACTAGAAACCAATAAAAAATTAAGTTTAACAGGAGCACGATGTTTACTGCACCAAGGCTAGAACCCAACTCGAATACATTACTGTAATTCGCCATAATACTTGCTTTAGCCGCTCGAAGTCGATCTTCAAAGTGGTGTCGGAAAGCTAATTGTGGGGTTAACCAAACACCCAAATATTTATATTGTTTTACTACTTCTATTTCCGTTCCGTTAAAGTACCACTTCTCATTCCTGGCTAATTTCCCTCCTCGTCTGAAAACCATAACCTTCGACTTATTAACCGACAAATTCAAAGTTTCACAATAAGTGGACAATCTATTAATCATACTCTGAAGGACTATTGGGTCACTAGCCACAATCGCGACATCATCGGCGTATAACAAACATTTTACAGTTACACCGGCCACACGTATACCACCTCCCAAACAATGTTCGATATCGTTTAAGTACAATGAAAATAATAACGGCGATAATAAACATCCTTGTTTAAGCCCATTTAGAGTTTTAAACTTACTAGTTAATCCGTTAGGGGTCCATACCGATGATCTAGTATCACTATACAAACCCTTTAATGTTTCAATAAATTTAGTAGACAGCCCTAGTGAATATAGTTTACAGTATAAAGAATTTCGGTCTATAGTATCAAACGCAGACTTATAATCAATGAAAAAACAATACAGTTTGTGGCCCTTCCTGCCCAGTTTAAGCTTTATAATATTCGTTAAATTGAAGATGTTATCTACTGTAGAATATCCTTTTCTGAAACCCGCCTGCGACTCACTAAGAATATTATTTTCGTTTTCCCACGCTTGTGCTCTTTTCAACAGCAAACCTGTAAATAGCTTTGAAACACAATCAGAAAATGAAATACCCCTATAGTTTCTAACATCATTTACATCACCTTTTTTATACAGTGGGAATATTATTGAGTGAGAAAACGTTTCCGGAATATTGGCAGTGTCATACATATTGTTAAATACCTTTAGTAACACTTCAATAAAATTAGTTGGACAGTTTTTAAAGAATTCATACGGAATTCTATCATTTCCGGGTGCCTTTCCAGATTTTGCGGAATTTATTACGTCTGTTAGCTCACAAAGTGTAAAATTTTTATCAACAGAGGGTAAGGTGATAAAAGGCGAAACATAACTAATAGAACAAATATCATGATGCGGATTTAATAAATTATTGAAGTGTTTAACCCAATCTTCGCTGAGAATTTGAGTTCCACACAAAAATTTAGATTTTTTTAAAAATTTAATTATATGCCAAAAGTTGTTTCCATATTTTATTTCTTTGAACTGTTCATATAATGATAAATAGAAATGTTGTTTCTTTTTCCTAATCAACTGATTATACTGTTTATTACACTGAACATACATACGCCTAAATAGGTCTACATTATATTTTCTATAAAGGTTCAACAGGGCAAATGATTGTACTCTTTTATTTTTACACTCTGAATCATACCATATCTGTTTTGGTTTACTAACGGAACATGCACTATTCTGTTTAAAATGACCTAAACACGCTGAATCTCTTATAATATTTGTTAATGTATTTATATTTTTTTGCGCATTACAAGCGCCCAAATTCAAACTATCTACCTTTACTTCAGCTTTCTTTTTAAAATTTTTTCTATCGACATTTGTCCACATCAATTTAGGCAGTAATGGAAATACTTCATTTTTTCTTTTTTTAGGGGCAGCTTTAATCAATAACTGAATGGGCATATGATCGGAGTAATGTTGAGGCAATACTTTGAAATCATGAATAGTATTTGTAAGATCAAATGATACGGCACATATATCGTTCACTGAGCTCCCTGGACCTCCTATGAACGTAAACTCACCTTCACTGTCCCCTGGCGTTCTCCCATTTAAAACTACTAGGTTAAAATTTTCACACAATTCCAAAAAAGTATCCCCTTTTTTATTTTTAACAAAATCTTTCGAATTTCTCTTTAAATTAAATTTAAATTCATCTAAAACCACGACAGAATACACTTCTTGTGCATTAGATATTCTAATATTACAGTCTCCTAATATAACAAATTTACTATTTGCATTATTATTTAAAATATTGTTTATTACCTCAAAATCCTCCGACCAATACGCACCTCTCAAATAAACTGGCATAATATAGAATTCATTATTGTCTACTTTGCACTGAATCACGGTGTAATTATCAAGTTTTATAAATTTAAAAAAGGAATTTAAACATTTCTTAATACCGTACAAACTTCCGCATTTCGCTCGGCCAAATGGTTTATCTCTCACACCACTTATCCAATACAAATCATATCCATCAAACGAATTTTCATAGAAATTAAAATCTTTTTCTTCTACGAATGTTTCAAATAATAAAAAAATATCTGAGCTTTTAATAAAATTAAAGAACATTACTTTATCCAACTTACTGCGAATACCTGCCACATTATAACTCACAATGGAAAAACTAATCTCGGAAATTTCACAAATTTCACTAACACCATACACATAACTCTCTGCCTTCTGCAAACGGACTACTTCACATTTTTTTGCTCCTCCTTCCTCTTCTCTGGGGTTAGATAGGCGTTAATTAACCCCATATCCTCTTCGAATACTATTGTTGGTCAACAAAAAGAAATCCTGCATTTTGATCGGCTCCTCAAAAAAGGCGTCCCTGAACCGCCATTTTCCCTCTACTTTGTTTGCAAAATCTTGATGTTGTACACTAATGTGTATTTCGTCGCCTGGTACTAGTTTTGAAGAAGAATATGGGTGAAAGAAATGGAATTTTATGTACTCGATTGAATTGCCAAACAGATATTTTTCTTCCAAATATAACACTTCCATGACGATGATAAAACGTAGTAACCTGCAGCTTGAAGAAATCGAGTACTATTGTTAGTCAACAAAAAGAAATCCTGCATTTCGATCGGCTCCTCAAAAAAAGCGTCTCTGAACCGCCATTTTCTCTCTACTTTGTTTGCAATATCTTGATGTTGTACACTAATGTGTATTTCGTCGCTGGTACTAGTTTTGAAGAAAATATAGGTGATAGAAATGGAATTTTATGTACTCGATTGAATTGCCAAACTGACATTTCTCTTCCAAATATAACACTTCCATGATGATGATAAAACATAGTAATCTGCAGCCTGAAGAAATCGAATACTATTGTCGGTCAACAACAAGAAATCCTGCATTCTGATCGTCTACTCAAATAAAGCGTCCATGATCCGCCATTTTCTCTCTACATTAATGGTTTACGAGATTTTATATCTCGCCAGTGACCAACATTCAGGTTTGTGTGCAATTCAATGCATTCGCCAGTGACCACATTCGTACTTCAAAAGAAAAATATTTCCTTCTCTTTCCAAACAAACTTATTATTGAACCAGCATTTAATGGCTATAAATCTAAATTGCGTACATTTCTCTTTACAGCAGCGACAATAACGGAATGCATAAATTAAAACATCCTTCTGCAGAAGTGATTTTGAGTGTATCGCTTTGAGGATAGCACACGCCCTAGTTTGTATTATACAGATAGACTGTCTTAAGCGCAACCAGCCTTTTAAGTGTACAAGCTATTCCATGGTTTATTGCTCGATCTGTTTGAACTCCACTAGTTCGTAGCATATAATATCAAATAGAAATGAAAAGCATTAATGGTCATTTGGATGCGACAGGAACTGCAGAGCCGTCTTTCTTTTAAAAACTTGCCTTCCAAGTAGTGCAAACTTTGACTAGGTAGCCTATATAGATCTTGATGTTGTACACTAATGTGTACTTCGTCGACTGGTACTAGTTTTGAAGAAAATGATAACTGATAGAAACGCAATTCTATGCACTCGATTGAATTGCCAAACTGACATTTCTCTTTTAAATATAACACTTCCATGATGATGATAAAACATAGTAACCTGCAGCCTGAAGAAATTGAATACTATTGTTGGTCAACAAATAGAAATCCTGCATTCTGATCGTCTACTCATAAAAAGCGTCCATGAACCGCCATTTTCTCTCTACTGACATTTCTTTTCCAAATATAACACTTCCATGATGATTATAGAACGTAGTAACCTACAGCCTGAAGAGAATCGAATACTATTGTTGGCCAACAAAAAGAAATCCTGCATTTTGATCGGCTCCTAAAAAAAAGCGTCCCAGAACCGCCATTTTCACTCTACTACTTCGTACTTCAAGGGAAAAATATTTCCGTCCATTCCAACCTAACTTATTGTTGAGCTAACAATTCAAGGCTTTAATTCGATATAGCGTACAATTCTCTAACACTTCCACGATGATGATAGAACGTAGTAACCTGCATCCTGAAAAAATCGAACACTACTCTTGGTCAAAAAAAAAAAAATGCAGCATTCAGATCGGCTCCTCAAAATAAGCGCCCCAGAACCGCCATTTTCCCTCTACTTCATGTTGTACCCTAATGAGTATTTCGTCGCCTCGTAGTACTTTTGAAGAAGCATATGGGTGATGGGTATACAATTATACGAGGTGTGTTCAAAAAGTAACGGGAATTTTCGTTTTTTGAAAAAAATATTTATTTATTCATCTACATTAATATTGTCGCCTTCAAAGTAGTCCCCTTCGCATACAATACACTTGTGCCAGCGCTTTTTCCAATCCTCGAAACACTTCTGAAACTCGATCTTTGTGATAGCTTTCAGCTCTTTCAGCGATTCGCTTTTAATGTCATCTATGCTTGTAAAACGACGGCCTTTTAATGTTCTCTTTATGTTTGGAAATAGAAAAAAGTCACATGGAGCCATGTCTGGCGAATATGGAGGCTGGGGCATCGTTAAAGTTTTGTTTTTGGCCAAAAATTCACGAACAAGCAATGAAGTGTGAGCAGGTGCATTATCGTAGTGCAAAATCCATGAATTGTTTTGCCACAAATCCGGGCGTTTTTTTCGGATTGCTTCACGCAAACGGCGTTGAACTTGTAGGTAGTACTCCTTATTGATTGTTTGACCTTGTGGCAAGAATTCATGATGCACTATGCCATTAAAATCGAAGAACACAGTGAGCATAACCTTCACATTCGTCCGCACTTGTCGAGCCCTTTTCGGTCTTGGCGATCCAGAATGCCATTTTCTCTCTACTGACATTTCTTTTCCAAATATAACACTTCCATGATGATTATAGAACGTAGTAACCTACAGCCTGAAGAGAATCGAATACTATTGTTGGCCAAGAAAAAGAAATCCTGCATTTTGATCGGCTCCTCAAAAAAAGCGTCCCAGAACCGCCATTTTCCCTCTAGTAATGTGTATTTCGTCGACTGGTAGTACTTTTGAAGAAGATAATGGCTGATAGAAACGCAATTTTATGTACTCGATTGAATTGCCAAACTGACATTTTTCTTCCAAATATAACACTTCCATGACGATGATAAAACGTAGTAACCTGCAGCTTGAAGAAATCGAATACTATTGTTAGTCAACAAAAAGAAATCCTGCATTTCGATCGGCTCCTCAAATAAAGCGTCCCTGAACCGCCATTTTCTCTCTACTTTGTTTTCAATATCTTGATGTTGTACACTAATGTGTATTTCGTCGTCTGGTACTAGTTTTGAAGAAAATATAGGTGATAGAAATGGAATTTTATGTACTCGATTGAATTGCCAAACTGACATTTCTCTTCCAAATATAACACTTCCATGATGATGATAAAACAAAGTAATCTGCAGCCTGAAGAAATCGAATACTATTGTTGGTCAACAACAAGAAATCCTGCATTCTGATCGTCTACTCAAAAAAAGCGTCCATGATCCGCCATTTTCTCTTTACATTAATGGTTTACGAGATTTTATATCTCGCCAGTGACCAACATTCAGGTTTGTGTGCAATTCAATGCATTCGCCAGTGACCACATTCGTACTTCAAAAGAAAAATATTTCCGTCTCTTTCCAAACAAACTTATTATTGAACCAGCAATTAATGGCTATAATTCTAAATTGCGTACATTTTTCTTTACAGCAGCGACAATAACGGAATGCATAAATTAAAACATCCTTCTGCAGAAGTGATTTTGAGTGTATCGCTTTAAGGATAGCACACGCCCTAGTTTGTATTATACAGATAGACTGTCTTAAGCGCAACCAGCCTTTTAAGTGTACAAGCTATTCCATGGTTTATTGCTCGATCTGTTTGAACTCCACTAGTTCGTAGCATATAATATCAAATAGAAATGAAAAGCATTAATGGTCATTTGGATGCGACAGGAACTGCAGAGCCGTCTTTCTTTTAAAAACTTGCCTTCCAAGTAGTGCAAACTTTGACTAGGTAGCCTATATAGATCTTGATGTTATACACTAATGTGTACTTCGTCGACTGGTACTAGTTTTGAAGAAAATGATAACTGATAGAAACGCAATTCTATGCACTCGATTGAATTGCCAAACTGACATTTCTCTTTTAAATATAACACTTCCATGATGATGATAAAACATAGTAACCTGTAGCCTGAAGAAATCGAATACTATTGTTGGTCAACAAATAGAAATCCTGCATTCTGATCGTCTACTCATAAAAAGCGTCCATGAACCGCCATTTTCTCTCTAATGACATTTCTTTTCCAAATATAACACTTCCATGATGTTTATAGAACGTAGTAACCTACAGCCTGAAGAGAATCGAATACTATTGTTGGTCAACAACAAGAAATCCTGCATTTTGATCGGCTCCTAAAAAAAAGCGTCCCAGAACCGCCATTTTCACTCTACTACTTCGTACTTCAAGGGAAAAATATTTCCGTCTATTCCAACCTAACTTATTGTTGAGCTAACAATTCAAGGCTTTAATTCGATATAGCGTACAATTCTCTAACACTTCCACGATGATGATAGAACGTAGTAACCTGCATCCTGAAAAAATCGAACACTACTCTTGGTCAAAAAAAAAAATGCAGCATTCAGATCGGCTCCTCAAAATAAGCGCCCCAGAACCGCCATTTTCCCTCTACTTCATGTACCCTAATGAGTATTTTGTCGCCTGGTAGTACTTTTGAAGAAGCATATGGGTGATGGGTATACAATTATATGCCCCCGATTGAATTGTCAAACTGACATTCCTCTTCCAAATTTAACACTTCCATGATGATCATAAAACATAGTAATCTGCAGCCTGAAGAAATCGAATACTATTGTTGGTCAACAACAAGAAATCCTGCATTCTGATCGTCTACTCAAATAAAGCGTCCATGATCCGCCATTTTCTCTCTACATTCCTGGTTTTCGAGATTTTACATCACACCAGTGACCAACATTCAGGTATGTGTGCCCCTCAATGCATTCGCCAGTAATCAGCTTCGTACTTCAAGGGAAATATATTTCCATCCATTCCAACCTAACTTATTGTTGAGCCAACAATTCCTGGCTTTAATTCGATATTGCGTACATTTCTCTAACAATTCCACGATGATGAAATAACGTAATAACCTGCATCTTAAAAAAATCGAACACTACTGTTGGTCAACAAAAAGAAAACCAGCATTCTCATCAGCTCCTCAAAATAGGCGTCCCAGAACCGCCATTTTCCCTCTACATCATGTTGTACGCTAATGAGTATTTCGTTGCCTGGTAGTACTTTTGAATAAGCATAAGGGTGATGGGTATACAATTATATGCCCCCGATTGAATTGACAAACTGACATTTGTCATCCAAATTTAACACTTCCATGATGATTATAGAACGTAATAACAAGTAGTCTGAAAAAATCGAACACTACAGTTGGTCAACAAAAAGAAATCCACCAATCTGATCATCTTCTCAAAATAAGCGCCCCAGAACCGCCATTTTCCCTTTACTACATCTTGTACGCTAATGAGTATTTCGTCGGCTGGTATTGCTTTTGAAGAAGCATATGGGTGATAGGCATACAATTATATGCCCCCGATTGAATTGTCAAACTGACATTTCTCTTCCAAATCTAACACTTCCATGATGATTATAGAACGAAGTAACCTGCATCCTGAAAAAAAATCGAACACTTCTGTTGGTCTAGAAAAGGAAATCCAGCATTCTGATCAGCTGCTAAAAATAGGCGTCTCAAAACCGCTATTATCCCTCTACATTCCTGGTTCACGAGATTGTACAACACGCCAGTGACCAACATTCAGGTATGTGTGCAATTCAATGTATTCGCCAGTGACCAGCTTTGTAGTTCTAGGGAAAAAAATTTCCGTCCATTCCAACCTAACTTATTGTTGAGCCAGCATTCATGGCTTTAATTCGATATTGCGTACATTTCCCTAACACTTCCATGATGATGATAGAACTAGTAACATGCATCCTGAAAAAAATCGAATACTATTGTTGGTCAACAAATAGAAATCCTGTATTCTGATCGTCTACTCAAAAAAAGCGTCCATGAACCGCCATTTTCTCTCTACTGACATTTCTTTTCCAAATATAACACTTCTATGATGATTATAGAACGTAGTAACCTACAGCCTGAAGTGAATCGAATACTTTTGTTGGCCAACAAAAACAAATCCTGCATTTTGATCGGCTCCTCAAAAAAAGCGTCCCAGAACCGCCATTTTCCATCTACTAATGTGTATTTCGTCGCCTGGTAGTACTTTTGAAGAAGATAATGGCTGATAGAAACGCAATTCTATGCACTCGATTGAATTGTCAAACTGACATTTCTCTTCCAAATATAACACTTCCAAGACGATGATAAAACGTAGTAACCTGCAGCTTGAAGAAATCGAATACTATTGTTAGTCAACAAAAGAAATCCTGCATTTCGATCGGCTCCTCAAAAAAAGCGTCCCTGAACCGCCATTTTCTCTCTACTTTGTTTGCAATATCTTGATGTTGTACACTAATGTGTATTTCGTCGTCTGGTACTAGTTTTGAAGAAAAATATAGGTGATAGAATTGGAATTTTATGTACTCGATTGAATTGCCAAACTGACATTTCTCTTCCAAATATAACACTTCCATGATGATGATAAAACATAGTAACCTGCAGCCTGAAGAAATCGAATACTATTGTTGGTCAACAACAAGAAATCCTGCCTTCTGATCGTCTACTCAATAAAAGCGTCCATGATCCGCCATTTTCTCTCTACATTAATGGTTTACGAGATTTTTTATCTCGCCAGTGACCAACATTCAGGTTTGTGTGCAATTCAATGCATTCGCCAGTGACCACATTCGTACTTCAAAAGAAAAATATTTCCGTCTCTTTCCAAACAAACTTATTATTGAACCAGCAATTGATGGCAATAATTCTAAATTGCGTTCATTTTTCTTTACAGCAGCGATAATAACGGAATGCATAAATTAAAACATCCTTCAGCAGAAGTGATTTTGAGGGCATCGCTTTGAGGATAGCACACGCCCTAGTTTGTAATATACAGATAGACTGTCTTAAGCGAAACCAGCCTTTTAAGTGTACAAGCTATTCCATGGTTTATTGCTCGATCTATTTGAACTCCACTAGTTCGTAGCATATATTATCAAATAGAAATGAAAAGCATTAATGATCATTTGGATGCGACAGGAACTGCAAAGCCGTCTTTCTTTTAAAAACTTGCCTTCGAAGTAGAGCAAACTTTGACTAGGTAGCGTATATAGATCTTGCTGTTGTACACTAAAGTGTACTTCGTCGACTGGTACTAGTTTTGAAGAAAATGATAACTGATAGAAACGCAATTCTATGCACTCGATTGAATTGCCAAACTGACATTTCTTTTACAAATATAACACTTCCATGATGATGATAAAACATAGTAATCTGCAGCCTGAAGAAATCGAATACTATTGTTGGTCAACAACAAGAAATCCTGCATTCTAATCGTCTACTGAAATAAAGCGTCCATTATCCGCCATTTTCTCTCTACTTTAATAGTTTACGAGATTTTATATCTCGCCAGTGACCAACATTCAGGTTTGTGTGCAATTCAATGCATTCGCCAGTGACCACATTCGTACTTCAAAAGAAAAATATTTCCGTCTCTTTCCAAACAAACTTATTATTGAACCAGCAATTAATGGCTATAATTCTAAATTGCGTACATTTTTCTTTACAGCCGCGACAATAACGGAATGCATAAATTAAAACATCCTTCTGCAGAAGTGATTTTGAGTGTATCGCTTTGAGGATAGCACACGCCCTAGTTTGTATTATACAGATAGACTGTCTTAAGCGCAACCAGCCTTTTAAGTGTACAAGCTATTCCATGGTTTATTGCTCGATCTGTTTGAACTCCACTAGTTCGTAGCATATAATATCAAATAGAAATGAAAAGCATTAATGGTCATTTGGATGCGACAGGAACTGCAGAGCCGTCTTTCTTTTAAAAACTTGCCTTCCAAGTAGTGCAAACTTTGACTAGGTAGCCTATATAGATCTTGATGTTATACACTAATGTGTACTTCGTCGACTGGTACTAGTTTTGAAGAAAATGATAACTGATAGAAACGCAATTCTATGCACTCGATTGAATTGCCAAACTGACATTTCTCTTTTAAATATAACACTTCCATGATGATGATAAAACATAGTAACCTGTAGCCTGAAGAAATCGAATACTATTGTTGGTCAACAAATAGAAATCCTGCATTCTGATCGTCTACTCATAAAAAGCGTCCATGAACCGCCATTTTCTCTCTACTGACATTTCTTTTCCAAATATAACACTTCCATGATGATTATAGAACGTAGTAACCTACAGCCTGAAGAGAATCGAATACTATTGTTGGCCAACAAAAAGAAATCCTGCATTTTGATCGGCTCCTAAAAAAAAGCGTCCCAGAACCGCCATTTTCACTCTACTACTTCGTACTTCAAGGGAAAAATATTTCCGTCCATTCCAACCTAACTTATTGTTGAGCTAACAATTCAAGGCTTTAATTCGATATAGCGTACAATTCTCTAACACTTCCACGATGATGATAGAACGTAGTAACCTGCATCCTGAAAAAATCGAACACTACTCTTGGTCAAAAAAAAAAAAATGCAGCATTCAGATCGGCTCCTCAAAATAAGCGCCCCAGAACCGCCATTTTCCCTCTACTTCATGTACCCTAATGAGTATTTTGTCGCCTGGTAGTACTTTTGAAGAAGCATATGGGTGATGGGTATACAATTATATGCCCCCGATTGAATTGTCAAACTGACATTCCTCTTCCAAATTTAACACTTCCATGATGATCATAAAACATAGTAATCTGCAGCCTGAAGAAATCGAATACTATTGTTGGTCAACAACAAGAAATCCTGCATTCTGATCGTCTACTCAAATAAAGCGTCCATGATCCGCCATTTTCTCTCTACATTCCTAGTTTTCGAGATTTTACATCACACCAGTGACCAACATTCAGGTATGTGTGCCCCTCAATGCATTCGCCAGTGATCAGCTTCGTACTTCAAGGGAAATATATTTCCATCCATTCCAACCTAACTTATTGTTGTGCCAGCAATTCTTGGCTTTAATTCGATATTGCGTACATTTCTCTAACAATTCCACGATGATGAAATAACGTAATAACCTGCATCTTAAAAAAATCGAACACTACTGTTGGTCAACAAAAAGAAAACCAGCATTCTCATCAGCTCCTCAAAATAGGCGTCCCAGAACCGCCATTTTCCCTCTTTTCCAAATATAACACTTCCATGATGTTTATAGAACGTAGTAACCTACAGCCTGAAGAGAATCGAATACTATTGTTGGTCAACAACAAGAAATCCTGCATTTTGATCGGCTCCTAAAAAAAAGCGTCCCAGAACCGCCATTTTCACTCTACTACTTCGTACTTCAAGGGAAAAATATTTCCGTCTATTCCAACCTAACTTATTGTTGAGCTAACAATTCAAGGCTTTAATTCGATATAGCATACAATTCTCTAACACTTCCACGATGATGATAGAACGTAGTAACCTGCATCCTGAAAAAATCGAACACTACTCTTGGTCAAAAAAAAAAAAATGCAGCATTCAGATCGGCTCCTCAAAATAAGCGCCCCAGAACCGCCATTTTCCCTCTACTTCATGTACCCTAATGAGTATTTTGTCGCCTGGTAGTACTTTTGAAGAAGCATATGGGTGATGGGTATACAATTATATGCCCCCGATTGAATTGTCAAACTGACATTCCTCTTCCAAATTTAACACTTCCATGATGATCATAAAACATAGTAATCTGCAGCCTGAAGAAATCGAATACTATTGTTGGTCAACAACAAGAAATCCTGCATTCTGATCGTCTACTCAAATAAAGCGTCCATGATCCGCCATTTTCTCTCTACATTCCTAGTTTTCGAGATTTTACATCACACCAGTGACCAACATTCAGGTATGTGTGCCCCTCAATGCATTCGCCAGTGATCAGCTTCGTACTTCAAGGGAAATATATTTCCATCCATTCCAACCTAACTTATTGTTGTGCCAGCAATTCTTGGCTTTAATTCGATATTGCGTACATTTCTCTAACAATTCCACGATGATGAAATAACGTAATAACCTGCATCTTAAAAAAATCGAACACTACTGTTGGTCAACAAAAAGAAAACCAGCATTCTCATCAGCTCCTCAAAATAGGCGTCCCAGAACCGCCATTTTCCCTCTACATCATGTTGTACGCTAATGAGTATTTCGTCGCCTGGTAGTACTTTTGAATAAGCATAAGGGTGATGGGTATACAATTATATGCCCCCGATTGAATTGACAAACTGACATTTGTCATCCAAATTTAACACTTCCATGATGATTATAGAACGTAATAACAAGTAGTCTGAAAAAATCGAACACTACAGTTGGTCAACAAAAAGAAATCCACCAATCTGATCATCTTCTCAAAATAAGCGCCCCAGAACCGCCATTTTCCCTTTACTACATCTTGTACGCTAATGAGTATTTCGTCGGCTGGTATTGCTTTTGAAGAAGCATATGGGTGATAGGCATACAATTATATGCCCCCGATTGAATTGTCAAACTGACATTTCTCTTCCAAATCTAACACTTCCATGATGATTATAGAACGAAGTAACCTGCATCCTGAAAAAAATCGAACACTTCTGTTGGTCTAGAAAAGGAAATCCAGCATTCTGATCAGCTGCTAAAAATAGGCGTCTCAAAACCGCTATTATCCCTCTACATTCCTGGTTCACGAGATTGTACAACACGCCAGTGACCAACATTCAGGTATGTGTGCAATTCAATGTATTCGCCAGTGACCAGCTTTGTAGTTCTAGGGAAAAAAATTTCCGTCCATTCCAACCTAACTTATTGTTGAGCCAGCATTCATGGCTTTAATTCGATATTGCGTACATTTCCCTAACACTTCCATGATGATGATAGAACTAGTAACATGCATCCTGAAAAAAATCGAATACTATTGTTGGTCAACAAATAGAAATCCTGTATTCTGATCGTCTACTCAAAAAAAGCGTCCATGAACCGCCATTTTCTCTCTACTGACATTTCTTTTCCAAATATAACACTTCTATGATGATTATAGAACGTAGTAACCTACAGCCTGAAGTGAATCGAATACTTTTGTTGGCCAACAAAAACAAATCCTGCATTTTGATCGGCTCCTCAAAAAAAGCGTCCCAGAACCGCCATTTTCCATCTACTAATGTGTATTTCGTCGCCTGGTAGTACTTTTGAAGAAGATAATGGCTGATAGAAACGCAATTCTATGCACTCGATTGAATTGTCAAACTGACATTTCTCTTCCAAATATAACACTTCCAAGACGATGATAAAACGTAGTAACCTGCAGCTTGAAGAAATCGAATACTATTGTTAGTCAACAAAAGAAATCCTGCATTTCGATCGGCTCCTCAAAAAAAGCGTCCCTGAACCGCCATTTTCTCTCTACTTTGTTTGCAATATCTTGATGTTGTACACTAATGTGTATTTCGTCGTCTGGTACTAGTTTTGAAGAAAAATATAGGTGATAGAATTGGAATTTTATGTACTCGATTGAATTGCCAAACTGACATTTCTCTTCCAAATATAACACTTCCATGATGATGATAAAACATAGTAACCTGCAGCCTGAAGAAATCGAATACTATTGTTGGTCAACAACAAGAAATCCTGCCTTCTGATCGTCTACTCAATAAAAGCGTCCATGATCCGCCATTTTCTCTCTACATTAATGGTTTACGAGATTTTTTATCTCGCCAGTGACCAACATTCAGGTTTGTGTGCAATTCAATGCATTCGCCAGTGACCACATTCGTACTTCAAAAGAAAAATATTTCCGTCTCTTTCCAAACAAACTTATTATTGAACCAGCAATTGATGGCAATAATTCTAAATTGCGTACATTTTTCTTTACAGCAGCGATAATAACGGAATGCATAAATTAAAACATCCTTCTGCAGAAGTGATTTTGAGGGCATCGCTTTGAGGATAGCACACGCCCTACTTTGTAATATACAGATAGACTGTCTTAAGCGAAACCAGCCTTTTAAGTGTACAAGCTATTCCATGGTTTATTGCTCGATCTATTTGAACTCCACTAGTTCGTAGCATATATTATCAAATAGAAATGAAAAGCATTAATGATCATTTGGATGCGACAGGAACTGCAAAGCCGTCTTTCTTTTAAAAACTTGCCTTCGAAGTAGAGCAAATTTTGACTAGGTAGCGTATATAGATCTTGATGTTGTACACTAAAGTGTACTTCGTCGACTGGTACTAGTTTTGAAGAAAATGATAACTGATAGAAACGCAATTCTATGCACTCGATTGAATTGCCAAACTGACATTTCTTTTACAAATAAAACACTTCTATGATGATTATAGAACGTAGTAACCTACAGCCTGAAGAGAATCGAATACTATTGTTGGCCAACAAAAAGAAATCCTGCATTTTGATCGGCTCCTCAAAAAAAGCGTCCCAGAACCGCCATTTTCCCTCTAGTATATAATATAACACTTCCATGATGATTATAGAACGTAGTAAGCTGCAGCCTGAAGAAATCGAATAATAATAATAATAATAATAATAATAATAATAATGTGTGTTTATTATTTACAATAACGATACAAAATTATATAAAAAATAATAATGATAATAATGAACAGAAAACTAAGAAAAACCACACAATGCATGGACATTATGTCCGTCTGCAGAGGTTGACCTCACTTACAAAAATTATATACAAATATTTTCCATCTTTGAAAACATAGTTTTTCTTTTTACTACATAAACAAAAATTCTTTGTAACAGAAAATTAAAATAACAATCGCAAAAATAATATTATGGAATTTAAGTTATTGAAATTAGTTATATAATAGTTATATAAATAGTTAAGTTAAAATTATTGAAATCCACAAAATTCTATAAAAATAAGGATAAATATTCTTCTCATAGAAAAAAGCAAACTTAAAAATTATAATTGGAAATCAAAAACTGTCTGTAGTTAGCCGCCTCCAAGTGGTACCAATAAAGGCGCTTAAAACAATTATTCTGCCCATTCAAATAACTAATTATTTCAGTTTTTGTCAGCGTTTTCTTGTTGAACCACCGGATTCTAAATTCTTTAAGAATTGGACATTCAGCCACATAATGCAATAAATCTTCGACTACATGCAGATTGCACATTGAACAGAGGTGACTCTCGCTTGTACGACTCACTCTATAGTTTAAATTTATTAGCTGCCCCCTCAATTTCATTATAGTTTGCATAAAGTGTAACTTATTTGTGTCATTAATGTAATGATTTTGACCCAAATCTATAGTTAACTCTTTATACAAACAATGAAAAGTTGAATTCGCAGCTTTAGCCAACAAATTTCTTTTAAATGACAATTTTATTTTCTCAACTAAAAGCTCAAATTGATGCTCACCCCCACTGTCATAATTTATTAATTCCATATCCTGCCTTTCACAAATATCATTTAATTCTTTAAACCAAAAAAGTTTTTCTCTTATAATTTGTTCCGCTAAAATCTTTGGTAATCGTGTATTTGGTAAAGTAAGCACTTTCCGGATGTAGCGATAATGTAAGCTCAGTGTAAAAACGAATATAGGTGTCAAACCCGACTCCAAATATATAACATAACTGGGCGTGTTTTTTGGTAACAGAAACAATCTTTTAATGAAAAAAGTATTTAAACTTTCTATTTTATCACTCCACAGGAACCCCCAAGTCTGCGCGGCGTAACTAACTATGGCTCTGGCTACTGCATTAAACATTTCAAATTTAACTTAATCGGTATACCATTTTTATTGAATACATTACTGTTTTTTTTTTATTTATTTATTACTTGTTACAACTTAGCAGTTTTACAAGAGAGTTGGGACTTGACAAAATATGGAAAAATATAATATACAAATATAATATTACGAAAAGTAGAAAGATTACACCTATATAATAAAAAGAAACAACCAATAGTGCAGCACAAGTATAAGAAAGATATCTTCTGGACATTTGAAAAATTTAACAAACTCAAAAACATTTATATTGACTAACTATTCGTTCATAATAAAGGATCTCAGCTTCAATGAACCCAACACGTAATACACAATGTCGTTGATCCTGTCTGTACTGTCAAATACAAACAAACTCACAATATCAAGGCTCATTGAAGGGAAATAGTTTAATATATATTGATCGCGTAGAGGTCCGTATATAGGGCAGTAGAAAAAGAAATGTTCCAAATTTTCTATTTCATTTTTTTTGCACAAACTGCACAACACGCCGCCATCCAAACAATACTTATTGCCTTTATAGAATATCCTTATTACATTTTTATGAGAGAGACGAAGTTGAGCTATGATTCTAATTTTTGAAATAGATAAATTTGCTTTTAAATAAGTCTCTCCATCGCCCCAACAGGCTATACTTCTATAAATGTTACTGTAGCGGGAATTCAATACATTTTCAACCGCTAGACTGTACCAGTGGTTCGACCATTTCTCAGTTAAATCTTTAATAACATTTTTCACCAACTGAGGGTTAGTGGCATTCCACAACTCTTCAGAACCAATAGGACACAGAAGGTTTTTAATTTGTAAAGCCCAATTGTACTTATTGTATTTGTTGAGGCCACACTCACGAAGTTTATCATAACAAATGCGGGGATACCTACTTGGACTCATATGTAACAACTTGAGCCACCAAGATATTGTTCTTTTAAAAATAGCAACTTTAAGTGGTTTGCAGCCTGTTTCCACTAGCACATAATGATAAGGCGTATTACGCGGCAATAACAGTAATGTTTTGAAAAAGTGCTGCAGTACCTTTTCCACCATTTCCAGATATTGAATGGCCCATATTTCGGAGCAGTACAAAGTTATGGCAGACACTACGCTCTCAAAAAGTTTGAGTTTACATTCCCATGAACTATTCTTGCCTTTAATGAGAATTTGCTTTATTCTGCCTACAGCTTTGATTCCTTTATTAATAAATTCTTGGGCTGCTAATCTAAAACAACCAGAGGAGCTGAAAAGTACTCCTAAATATAAATAACTTTTAACGAATTCTACTTCATGTCCGAGATAGTGCAGAGCCCTGAATTTTTTCAGTCTCCCCCCAGCATGGAAAACGACTACCTTGCTCTTGTCTGTATTGACCTCAAGATCATTCAGAGCACAATATTCAGCCAACACATTCAATTTAGCCTGCGCATCAGGTCGAGAGTCAGCAAAAATAACCAAGTCGTCTGCCCACATCAGACATAAAATATCGCAATTTTCATTTATAGTTATTCCAGATAGATTGCGCTCTCTAAAAAATGATTCAAAATCTGATAAAAACAAGTTAAAAAGTAAGGGTGAAAGGGACTCCCCTTGCAAAACCCCACGTGAAATATCAATAGACCAATCTGTGACAATACCATTTAACTTTAGTCTGAACACTGAAGCTTCATAGAGTTTTTTTTAAGATTCGCAACATTTTGCCACTTACCCCGATAATATGCAACTTTTGCCATAGTTTAGAATGGTTAATGCTATCAAACGCCTTCCGGAAGTCTATAAAAATGGCGAATAAATTTTTACGTTTCATTAGGGTATAAATACTAATAACTGAATAGAGGGTGAATACATTGTCAGCACAGCCCCTCCCACGCCGAAATCCGGACTGACATTCAGGGATTATAGAACAACTTTCCGCCCAGTCGTACAACCTATTACACAAAATAGACGTGAACAATTTCGCAAGGCAGTTAACTAAAGCGATGCTGCGATAATTATTGGGGTCACCCCTGTCTCCTTTTTTATGCAACAAGACCATCAGAACCTGGGACCACTGTGCAGGCACGCATTCATTACTCAATATTATATTAAACATGTGTAAGATATAATGTTCCCAGCAGTCCGGAAGAGTTTTTAATATATCATAACTTATTAAATCTGCTCCCGGAGACTTATTACTTTTAGCACTACTAACTGCATATTGTAATTCCTCGAGAGAAATGTCTAAATCAAGCTCTGGATGAGTTACGCTGGTAAGAGAAAGCATATCGTTTACTATTTTTGGCGGATACAAATTAGTATAAAATAACCTCCATGAATCACTGTCTATTATATTCACTATTGGAGTACAGCTTGACAGTGACTTAATAGTTAGCCAAAAACATTTAGAGTTTCTCACATTTGACAACTTAGAGTAAACAACATTATCGTACAATTGTTTTGCATGTTTAATACAAGAGCGATATTCCGTACGTAACAATAAATAATTCCTAAGGAAAGGTTCAGAGAAATTAGACTTCTTACATTTTCTATATACAGTCCGCAGTTTTTGTTTCAGAACTTTACAGTCAGCATTAAACCATTTGTTTTTACTTGTATTGTTAAATGTTATATATTTATTGAAATGAAAAATACTATTAAGATGGGCAGCATGATACACAGCCTCCGCAAAGTTCACATACAAATCCTCAGATGACACACTGTTAAAATAAATTCTTCTATCATTAGTAAGACACTTTTTAAAATCAATTTGTTTACTTTCATCCCATTTTATACTATAATTATGACCACAATTAAAAGAATCAATATCTGTACTAACAACATAAATACTGCTGGTATTATTTACTACAATATCATTATTTAATGATTGATCTGTATTGCCGAATAATTGCAAAATGACAGCGCTGTGTTCTAAAATATCACTTATATTAATAACTTCTAGGTCTCTTACTTGTTTTACACCATCTTCATTAATCCAAACATGATCAATAACACTTTTCCCACCTATTCTAGAAATATATGTGAACATACCAAGTTTATCAGAAATGGTACGTCCATTACATAATACCATGCCCAATGAGCCCATCACTTCAGATAGTAATTTCCCCTTGCTATTCATTACCAAGTCTAAACTTCGTCGAGGATAATTAAGAAAAGTACCTTCAAATAAATATTGTTCTGACATGTCCAGTGAACCTACGCGACAATTAAAATCACCACCTATTATAAATGTGGTATCATCTGTTCTCATTTCAAACAACGAATTAACAAAATCAAACAACAGATCAGTGCAAGAAGAGATATCCGAGGTAGGCTTCCAGTAGACCACGCCCAACACATACTTCTTACTACCTATAACAATATCTATGAACAGCCAAATATTAGAGCTATCGATAATCTTTACAGAAACATTAGGGCTCTTTTTAACGCACACTATAATGCCACCACTAGCTCTACCTACAGATTTTTCTCTTATTGCACTTGAAATAAAGATATTATAATTATCAAGTAAAAAAGGCAATTTAATACAGGTACCTGTAAACCATGTCTCTGTAAAACAAAGAATGTCCTTAGAAAGGAGAATATTTAATTGTTCCAAGTCCAGATCATATAAGCTGTTTAAACCAGAGATGTTCCAGAAAAGTATCTTGAGACACACCACTTCGGAGATTATTTTTTCGTTTTGGATCTTGTGCGGTCTTGGCTGGTTACTAGTAAAAGAAGAGTTGCTAGTTGCATAACTTAATCGTTTTTTGGAAGGGGAGTAACTAGATCTTGCTTAGGCTTGACAGACGATGTAGTAGATGGCAAATTAGGGTTAGTAGTTAATGGAGATGGCAAAGTAGGCTTAACATTTGGTAGAGAAGGCTTCAGAAACTCGGAGATTTTACATGATTGTGACGTTTTAAACTTACGTTTCTTAGATGGCTTTCCAATTTGATGTGTTAAAACCTCATCAGTCTCTGTTTCATCTCCAGTTGCAAATGAAGAACATTCTTCCAGGTCAGTAGCAATGTCGTAACCAAATTGCACAAAATCATTTCCATTCCTGATCAACATAGGCTGCGAATCTTCTTCCTTTTTAATAAATATTTTACCTTGTCTGGTCCAAATAAACCTTATTACACCTCTTCTCTGTAACTCCCTGCCTCTACGAAATAACTTGTAGGTTTCACGGCCCATATCTTCTGAAATATAAATCTTTTTCGGATTGTCTAATTTAGTGGCAAAAAATAAATTAGTATTGATTGACTCTTTTTTAGCCCAAAATAAACTAAAAAATTTATTTTTCATCTCTTTTCTGACAAATTTTATAATAATCGGTGGCAATGGCATCAACCGTTTTAACTTTAAACGGTAGGAAAAATCAATATCACTTTCCACAACTGTACATCCTATGAACTCACCAATAATTTTTATTAGAGAAAAAATATCTTCTGTTTCAGAGAAGGGTATGTTTGACAAACGTATTTTATTGGCATAAGATGCCTGTTCATATTCTATCATTAAAGTATTCAAATAACTAATCTTTCTCTCGAATAATGAGTGTTTTTTATTTAGAGTAGCATTTTTAACATTCAAGATCTTTAAGTCGTTCCTCAAACTGTTGATGTCTGACTTAATTTCAGATTTTAAGCCACTGATATTATTTGACAAACCCTGATTGTCTGCTTTTAGTGCGTCAAATTTCTGCTGTAAAAAATTCATAGACTGATTTATCTGACCAAGCTGTTCAAAAAGTTTTTCAAAATTTACAGAATCACCCATATTTGAGTCCATTTACAGCAATAGGAAGAGCAAAATATTAATTATTTATATAAAAAATACGATACAATGTATACCTTGTGAATACAGCTGTAAATCTCAATAAATTTGGACTGTGATACTGTGATGACAGAGCGAGCGAACACAGCAAGATTGTCAACAAGCACATATACACTGTTCACCCCACTTCTTTGTAATAACACTGAACTTCTAGTTTTATTAAAAAGTTAAATAATTTATATTATTTAATTATTTGTGAACTAATCAACAGATTTCAACCATAATTCACCAACCGCAAAATACAATATTAAAGTTTATTTGTACAAATTTACATAACTTAGAACTAACTAGAAACCAATAAAAAATTAAGTTTAACAGGAGCACGATGTTTACTGCACCAAGGCTAGAACCCAACTCGAATACATTACTGTAATTCGCCATAATACTTGCTTTAGCCGCTCGAAGTCGATCTTCAAAGTGGTGTCGGAAAGCTAATTGTGGGGTTAACCAAACACCCAAATATTTATATTGTTTTACTACTTCTATTTCCGTTCCGTTAAAGTACCACTTCTCATTCCTGGCTAATTTCCCTCCTCGTCTGAAAACCATAACCTTCGACTTATTAACCGACAAATTCAAAGTTTCACAATAAGTGGACAATCTATTAATCATACTCTGAAGGACTATTGGGTCACTAGCCACAATCGCGACATCATCGGCGTATAACAAACATTTTACAGTTACACCGGCCACACGTATACCACCTCCCAAACAATGTTCGATATCGTTTAAGTACAATGAAAATAATAACGGCGATAATAAACATCCTTGTTTAAGCCCATTTAGAGTTTTAAACTTACTAGTTAATCCGTTAGGGGTCCATACCGATGATCTAGTATCACTATACAAACCCTTTAATGTTTCAATAAATTTAGTAGACAGCCCTAGTGAATATAGTTTACAGTATAAAGAATTTCGGTCTATAGTATCAAACGCAGACTTATAATCAATGAAAAAACAATACAGTTTGTGGCCCTTCCTGCCCAGTTTAAGCTTTATAATATTCGTTAAATTGAAGATGTTATCTACTGTAGAATATCCTTTTCTGAAACCCGCCTGCGACTCACTAAGAATATTATTTTCGTTTTCCCACGCTTGTGCTCTTTTCAACAGCAAACCTGTAAATAGCTTTGAAACACAATCAGAAAATGAAATACCCCTATAGTTTCTAACATCATTTACATCACCTTTTTTATACAGTGGGAATATTATTGAGTGAGAAAACGTTTCCGGAATATTGGCAGTGTCATACATATTGTTAAATACCTTTAGTAACACTTCAATAAAATTAGTTGGACAGTTTTTAAAGAATTCATACGGAATTCTATCATTTCCGGGTGCCTTTCCAGATTTTGCGGAATTTATTACGTCTGTTAGCTCACAAAGTGTAAAATTTTTATCAACAGAGGGTAAGGTGATAAAAGGCGAAACATAACTAATAGAACAAATATCATGATGCGGATTTAATAAATTATTGAAGTGTTTAACCCAATCTTCGCTGAGAATTTGAGTTCCACACAAAAATTTAGATTTTTTTAAAAATTTAATTATATGCCAAAAGTTGTTTCCATATTTTATTTCTTTGAACTGTTCATATAATGATAAATAGAAATGTTGTTTCTTTTTCCTAATCAACTGATTATACTGTTTATTACACTGAACATACATACGCCTAAATAGGTCTACATTATATTTTCTATAAAGGTTCAACAGGGCAAATGATTGTACTCTTTTATTTTTACACTCTGAATCATACCATATCTGTTTTGGTTTACTAACGGAACATGCACTATTCTGTTTAAAATGACCTAAACACGCTGAATCTCTTATAATATTTGTTAATGTATTTATATTTTTTTGCGCATTACAAGCGCCCAAATTCAAACTATCTACCTTTACTTCAGCTTTCTTTTTAAAATTTTTTCTATCGACATTTGTCCACATCAATTTAGGCAGTAATGGAAATACTTCATTTTTTCTTTTTTTAGGGGCAGCTTTAATCAATAACTGAATGGGCATATGATCGGAGTAATGTTGAGGCAATACTTTGAAATCATGAATAGTATTTGTAAGATCAAATGATACGGCACATATATCGTTCACTGAGCTCCCTGGACCTCCTATGAACGTAAACTCACCTTCACTGTCCCCTGGCGTTCTCCCATTTAAAACTACTAGGTTAAAATTTTCACACAATTCCAAAAAAGTATCCCCTTTTTTATTTTTAACAAAATCTTTCGAATTTCTCTTTAAATTAAATTTAAATTCATCTAAAACCACGACAGAATACACTTCTTGTGCATTAGATATTCTAATATTACAGTCTCCTAATATAACAAATTTACTATTTGCATTATTATTTAAAATATTGTTTATTACCTCAAAATCCTCCGACCAATACGCACCTCTCAAATAAACTGGCATAATATAGAATTCATTATTGTCTACTTTGCACTGAATCACGGTGTAATTATCAAGTTTTATAAATTTAAAAAAGGAATTTAAACATTTCTTAATACCGTACAAACTTCCGCATTTCGCTCGGCCAAATGGTTTATCTCTCACACCACTTATCCAATACAAATCATATCCATCAAACGAATTTTCATAGAAATTAAAATCTTTTTCTTCTACGAATGTTTCAAATAATAAAAAAATATCTGAGCTTTTAATAAAATTAAAGAACATTACTTTATCCAACTTACTGCGAATACCTGCCACATTATAACTCACAATGGAAAAACTAATCTCGGAAATTTCACAAATTTCACTAACACCATACACATAACTCTCTGCCTTCTGCAAACGGACTACTTCACATTTTTTTGCTCCTCCTTCCTCTTCTCTGGGGTTAGATAGGCGTTAATTAACCCCATATCCTCTTCGAATACTATTGTTGGTCAACAAAAAGAAATCCTGCATTTTGATCGGCTCCTCAAAAAAGGCGTCCCTGAACCGCCATTTTCCCTCTACTTTGTTTGCAAAATCTTGATGTTGTACACTAATGTGTATTTCGTCGCCTGGTACTAGTTTTGAAGAAGAATATGGGTGAAAGAAATGGAATTTTATGTACTCGATTGAATTGCCAAACAGATATTTTTCTTCCAAATATAACACTTCCATGACGATGATAAAACGTAGTAACCTGCAGCTTGAAGAAATCGAGTACTATTGTTAGTCAACAAAAAGAAATCCTGCATTTCGATCGGCTCCTCAAAAAAAGCGTCTCTGAACCGCCATTTTCTCTCTACTTTGTTTGCAATATCTTGATGTTGTACACTAATGTGTATTTCGTCGCTGGTACTAGTTTTGAAGAAAATATAGGTGATAGAAATGGAATTTTATGTACTCGATTGAATTGCCAAACTGACATTTCTCTTCCAAATATAACACTTCCATGATGATGATAAAACATAGTAATCTGCAGCCTGAAGAAATCGAATACTATTGTCGGTCAACAACAAGAAATCCTGCATTCTGATCGTCTACTCAAATAAAGCGTCCATGATCCGCCATTTTCTCTCTACATTAATGGTTTACGAGATTTTATATCTCGCCAGTGACCAACATTCAGGTTTGTGTGCAATTCAATGCATTCGCCAGTGACCACATTCGTACTTCAAAAGAAAAATATTTCCTTCTCTTTCCAAACAAACTTATTATTGAACCAGCATTTAATGGCTATAAATCTAAATTGCGTACATTTCTCTTTACAGCAGCGACAATAACGGAATGCATAAATTAAAACATCCTTCTGCAGAAGTGATTTTGAGTGTATCGCTTTGAGGATAGCACACGCCCTAGTTTGTATTATACAGATAGACTGTCTTAAGCGCAACCAGCCTTTTAAGTGTACAAGCTATTCCATGGTTTATTGCTCGATCTGTTTGAACTCCACTAGTTCGTAGCATATAATATCAAATAGAAATGAAAAGCATTAATGGTCATTTGGATGCGACAGGAACTGCAGAGCCGTCTTTCTTTTAAAAACTTGCCTTCCAAGTAGTGCAAACTTTGACTAGGTAGCCTATATAGATCTTGATGTTGTACACTAATGTGTACTTCGTCGACTGGTACTAGTTTTGAAGAAAATGATAACTGATAGAAACGCAATTCTATGCACTCGATTGAATTGCCAAACTGACATTTCTCTTTTAAATATAACACTTCCATGATGATGATAAAACATAGTAACCTGCAGCCTGAAGAAATTGAATACTATTGTTGGTCAACAAATAGAAATCCTGCATTCTGATCGTCTACTCATAAAAAGCGTCCATGAACCGCCATTTTCTCTCTACTGACATTTCTTTTCCAAATATAACACTTCCATGATGATTATAGAACGTAGTAACCTACAGCCTGAAGAGAATCGAATACTATTGTTGGCCAACAAAAAGAAATCCTGCATTTTGATCGGCTCCTAAAAAAAAGCGTCCCAGAACCGCCATTTTCACTCTACTACTTCGTACTTCAAGGGAAAAATATTTCCGTCCATTCCAACCTAACTTATTGTTGAGCTAACAATTCAAGGCTTTAATTCGATATAGCGTACAATTCTCTAACACTTCCACGATGATGATAGAACGTAGTAACCTGCATCCTGAAAAAATCGAACACTACTCTTGGTCAAAAAAAAAAAAATGCAGCATTCAGATCGGCTCCTCAAAATAAGCGCCCCAGAACCGCCATTTTCCCTCTACTTCATGTTGTACCCTAATGAGTATTTCGTCGCCTCGTAGTACTTTTGAAGAAGCATATGGGTGATGGGTATACAATTATACGAGGTGTGTTCAAAAAGTAACGGGAATTTTCGTTTTTTGAAAAAAATATTTATTTATTCATCTACATTAATATTGTCGCCTTCAAAGTAGTCCCCTTCGCATACAATACACTTGTGCCAGCGCTTTTTCCAATCCTCGAAACACTTCTGAAACTCGATCTTTGTGATAGCTTTCAGCTCTTTCAGCGATTCGCTTTTAATGTCATCTATGCTTGTAAAACGACGGCCTTTTAATGTTCTCTTTATGTTTGGAAATAGAAAAAAGTCACATGGAGCCATGTCTGGCGAATATGGAGGCTGGGGCATCGTTAAAGTTTTGTTTTTGGCCAAAAATTCACGAACAAGCAATGAAGTGTGAGCAGGTGCATTATCGTAGTGCAAAATCCATGAATTGTTTTGCCACAAATCCGGGCGTTTTTTTCGGATTGCTTCACGCAAACGGCGTTGAACTTGTAGGTAGTACTCCTTATTGATTGTTTGACCTTGTGGCAAGAATTCATGATGCACTATGCCATTAAAATCGAAGAACACAGTGAGCATAACCTTCACATTCGTCCGCACTTGTCGAGCCCTTTTCGGTCTTGGCGATCCAGAATGCCATTTTCTCTCTACTGACATTTCTTTTCCAAATATAACACTTCCATGATGATTATAGAACGTAGTAACCTACAGCCTGAAGAGAATCGAATACTATTGTTGGCCAAGAAAAAGAAATCCTGCATTTTGATCGGCTCCTCAAAAAAAGCGTCCCAGAACCGCCATTTTCCCTCTAGTAATGTGTATTTCGTCGACTGGTAGTACTTTTGAAGAAGATAATGGCTGATAGAAACGCAATTTTATGTACTCGATTGAATTGCCAAACTGACATTTTTCTTCCAAATATAACACTTCCATGACGATGATAAAACGTAGTAACCTGCAGCTTGAAGAAATCGAATACTATTGTTAGTCAACAAAAAGAAATCCTGCATTTCGATCGGCTCCTCAAATAAAGCGTCCCTGAACCGCCATTTTCTCTCTACTTTGTTTTCAATATCTTGATGTTGTACACTAATGTGTATTTCGTCGTCTGGTACTAGTTTTGAAGAAAATATAGGTGATAGAAATGGAATTTTATGTACTCGATTGAATTGCCAAACTGACATTTCTCTTCCAAATATAACACTTCCATGATGATGATAAAACAAAGTAATCTGCAGCCTGAAGAAATCGAATACTATTGTTGGTCAACAACAAGAAATCCTGCATTCTGATCGTCTACTCAAAAAAAGCGTCCATGATCCGCCATTTTCTCTTTACATTAATGGTTTACGAGATTTTATATCTCGCCAGTGACCAACATTCAGGTTTGTGTGCAATTCAATGCATTCGCCAGTGACCACATTCGTACTTTAAAAGAAAAATATTTCCGTCTGTTTCCAAACAAACATATTATTGAACCAGCAATTGATGGCTATAATTCTAAATTGCGTACATTTTTCTTTACAGCAGCGATAATAACGGTGTAACCGACCACGCTAGCGGTTACGGAGCCGAGGGCTTTCAATAAAACAGTACTTCTACAGCAGTTGGTTTATTTACATTAGTTACCAAATAATACTTAAACTTACAAGTTAATCATTTACCAACACACTGCCCTAACCGACAAACCGTCTAACAGACACACACTCATCCACACCGCGGCCTAACTAACCTACGTACTTTTACTTAACTAATAATATACACTAACAAGTAGATTTAATAACTAATACGGCTAATCGCTTTATTTACATAACATAAATTCAATGCTAACTAAAGACCAAACTCTTAATATATTACAATACTTAATAACTACAATAACGAATACTGAAACACGCGAAAAGTCCAAATCTCTCGCCAGTCCTCCACCACCACACAGAACTCACCCACCGCAGCCGATATCGCCTCCTCAAGCCGGATGCCAGTGCGGGACTTCCTCTTTCTATCTCTCTTAACGTTTTATCTTTTTAGCGCGTCTAGGGACAAATAGACATGTGCACGTCTCTCTGGCCTAGGCCTTTCTGACCAGCACCTCGTTGTCCCCACTCTCTCGCCATATGCATGTGCCCCCACTACTTTTCTATTCGCTACATATAACCATTACATCACTCCTCCCTTACAGAGAAGTGGAACAATTAGGTTCCACTTAGCAAATTTTCCTCCGCTGACCAGGACGTCACCATTTTGCGGGTGTTCTTGGCATGGTCTTCTTTGGTATTCCGTGCCATTCCGACGTCCAACCTCCTGTGTAGTCGTGTTGATGTTCCCTGACCGCTGAGGGCCTAAGTTAGGTTACCCGCTGAGCTGTTGTTAGTATCGATGAACATCTATTCTTTCTTCCATTCCAATTCCTCCGGACACAGCTGTGGTGTAGGATTGGGTCGTACGAATTGAGCATTTTTTCCAGAAAACTTCGAAAATTTCCTCACTGATAAGATAATAACAAAAAAATAATGGATTCTCCTTTATAACAATTACATAACTTTATCCTTGATTTAGTTATTACGAAATTGCCTATTTAAATATTTAGCATAGAACTTATTACTATAATTATAAAAGGAACATAATAATACTTGTTTTATTTTAGATAAAACTAAAAAAATGAAACTGATTTATTTTTCCCAAATCAAAAGTAGAGTTGCTTAAGCTATGTTGTCGGTTAAGGTAGCGTTAAACCAAAATTAGAGGGTGGCGCTCCCTGGGTGTTAGATTTTATCTACGATGGCGAGGCCGCGTGTTGACCCCCGAATTTGGCGAACCCCTTCGCGGGTATTCTCCTGTACCCGCGACTTCGCTGTCTGTTCTCGTAGACTGCACATCGTGGTTTTTATCTCTCTTCTTTGTGAAGGTTTTTTCTAAGTTGGTAGGTGAGGTAGAGGTGTAAAAATTTGTGTAGGTATAGTGTATAGTGTGCTGTTTGTTAGGGAAAAGTTTTGTATATATAGGTAGTTTTTAAGAGTAGTTTTTAGTTAGTTTAGTTTGTTAGTTGGTAGGTTAGTTTTAATAGGGTTTTTAAGGGGGTGTTTTTGGGGTCGTTGGTTGGAGTTTTTTGGTTCGGTGTGTGGAAGAAGTGTGTGGTAGGGTTAGAAGAGGGGAAAGTGGCAGAAAACCCGAAGGAAATCGTCCCAGGTAAGCCGTAATTAAGTGGTTTTTAAAGTTTGTGCGAGGGGTGATTGGAGGTGAAGTGTGACGTAATTGTGTAGTACGTTAACGTCTGTGGTGTGTGTGTGGTGTAGTCGTAGTATTGGTGGGGCCCTTAGCAACAGTATTGTGCTGCAGCTAAGGGTTGAGAAGTGGGGAATCTTTATCTGCAGCCGGTGGACTGCTTTGGGCCGTTCTTCCGGTTTTAGGGGAGAGGGATTGGCGGTGGAAGGGTTTTTCCTCTTAGGGTTTGTAGAGGAGGGGAGTACGAAGGAAAGGAGCCCTCGCTCGAGATTCTCGGGTGGTCAGGAGAGGAGCAATTGAGCTCCGAAAGTCGGTAGAGGATCAGGAGTTAGCTGTGATAGGAGCTTGAACGATTTAGAAGAATTGTAATAGTGCGGGTTGCATACTGGTAGCCCCCAAATAACTTAGAATTTTTAAGGGAAAAATTTTTTCTCTTAGTGGCAGTTGGTTTAGCGTGGTTTTAGTCGTCTTTTGCGGGGTTTTTGATTTCTCTTAAGGGGAATAAGGGGGAGTATTTCTGTGAGGGGTTTTTTGTTTTTTGTTTTTGGTTTAAGGGGTGAGTTTAGGTAGAATGAGGTGCAGGGAAGGGGTTTGTTGGGGGAAAATTCTTTGGGATACTTGAGCTGTGGGGTTAGGTTGGTTGATAGGGAAACCAGGTGGGCAGAGTTTTTTGAGTTTTTGGATTTTGAAAGTTGGGAGTATGGCTGAGGGTTTGCCTCGAGCCGAGAGGGGCAAGGGGGAGGGGGAGATGTTGGAGGGGGAAGGGGAGGGAACGCCTTTTCAGGCGGAGTTGGAGGCGATAGGAGAAGGGAATTGGTCCACGCCGGTGGGATCAAAGAGGAGGAGGCTGGGAGGGGATTCTCCCCCGGAACTGTTGTTAGAGGCTCTAGGGGTCGAGCACGGCCAAATCAGACACTGGCTGGAAATGGCAGTGGAGGAAGAGAAGCATTATCGGGAGTGGGCTGATCCGGCCAGAAGAAATATAGGTCAGAAGACGGCGTTATTCGCTAATAAAAAAGTGGATAAACTAATGTTTATAATTAAGGAGATGGCAGCGGAGTATACTGGGATGGAGAGGAAAGTAGAGAAGATTGTTGACCGATACACTAGGGTGTGCGAAGACACGGAGAAGGTAGGGGAAAAAGTGGAAGGTTGCGTGAAGAAAATGGACCAGAAATTGGAGGCATGGGTGGGGGTTTCGCAAGAAATGGAAACGAGGATGGAGGGGATGTGGAAGGACGTGGAGAGAATGGTGAAGAAGGAGATAGAAGTTTGCAGGAAGGAACAGGTAAGGAAGGTGGAGGAAGTGACTCAGAAACTGGATGTTTTGTGCGGTGTATTAAATAAAGTACATGCGGGGGTTAAAGATGTTCCGAAGGTGTTGGAAATGGAAGGGCAGCGGGAGAAAGGAAGGATTGAGGAGGTAAAAGAGGAAGTTAAACATATGGGGAATAAGGTGGATACTATGTGCGAATCAGTGGGGAAGATTGGTGAATTGGAGAGGGAGAGAACTGAAGGAGGGAGGAGAATAGAGGAAATGATTGAAGAGATTAAAAGGAAGGGGGTAAGAAGTGGGGAGAGAGGGGAGGCAATGGAAGTGGAAGGTGAGGAGACGGGGTCTTACGCTTGGAAGGTGCAAGGAAGAATTTGGGAAAAGAAGTCAGTGAACCTGTTGAGAATAGTCAAAGAGGACGGTGGAAAGAAGGTGCCGGGTGGGGAGGTAAAGAAGATATTAATTAGAGAGATAGATCCGGTAGTGAAGGGCTGGGAGATTCAAGGTTTTAGGCAAGGCCAAGAGAGTGTTTTTGTGGAGGTAAGAGAGAGGGAACAGATTAAGGTAATGGAGGAAGATAAACAGTTAAAGGAGAAAGGGCTTAAGGTGGAAGAAGTTAAGAAGAAGGCACCATGGGTCATTATCTATGATATACCCATTGAGCAGGAGGAAGAAACGGTGGAGGAAAAACTTCGGGAGGTTTGTGGGAAGGATAAGGAACAGTTTGGGAAGGAGTGTAGGTTGAGGTCTGTGAGGCGGTTTGGGAACAGAAAAAATATGATAATGGAGGTCAGCACGGAGGTGCGTAAGAAATTGATCTCGGTAGGTAGACTGAGGGTGGGGTGGGTTTCGTGTAGGTTAGAGGACTACACTGAGGTGCCCCAATGCTTAAAATGCTTTGGGTTTGGGCATATGGCCAAATGGTGCAAAGGGATGGTGCACTGTCTGAAATGTGGAGGGGGAGGACACATTGTAAAGGACTGTAAAGAGGAAGCGGGAAAGTGTGTAAATTGTGGAAGTAAGGAGCATGGGAGCAGGAGCAAGGACTGTTTGGTCTTTAAGGCGGTAAGAAAGGCTTGGCTGAAATCAATAGATTATGGCTGTTAAGAAGAGGGGAATAAGGATTGGCCAAATGAATTTGGGACGTTCCCGGCTGGCGTCGGATGAGCTGAGGAGAGTGGCTGTAAAGGAGGGCCTGGATGTGTTGTTGATTCAAGAGCCGTACAGTGATAAAGGAGGGGTTCCTGGTTTTGGAGTGAATAATAAGGTGGTGGTGGGGCAGGGGGTGCCTATGGCGGCGGTGGTGGTATGTTCGGAGGAATTGGATGTGGTGGCTGTGGACAGCTTGTGCAACAGCCATTGTGTGGTGGTGGAAGTGGTGGGGAAGGGAGTGGGGAGAGGAGTAATAATGATATCGGCGTACTTTCAGTTCGGGGACCCGATTGAGGGGTATTTGGACTGGGTGGAACGAGGGTTAAGGAGTTTGAAGGACGGCAGGGAGAGAGTTTTAATTGGTGTGGATGTAAATGGGAAGTCGGAATTGTGGTTTAGTGGAAGGGAGGATGAGAGGGGTAGGTTGATGGCGGAGTTTGTGAGGGCGAATGGGTTGTACGTGCTGAACAGGGAGGGGGGGTTGAAAACCTATAGAAGGGGAAGGGAGGGAACAAATATAGATGTGACAGTAGGGGGGCAGGGGATTCTCGGGCTCATTAAGAGATGGGAGGTCAAGGAGGTGGATGTGAACTCCGATCACCGGTTGAACCTGTGTGTCTTGGAGGGGCGAGGGAATGAAAGTAGAAGGGATAGGAGAATAAAATTAAAAGGGAATGATTGGGAAAGATATGTTTCGTGTTTAGAGGAGGGAGTGGACAGGGGTAGGAGTGGTTGGGGGTTGAGAGCTGGGACAGAGGAGAAAATTAAAGATTTACAGGGATGGATGGTGGAAGCGGCAAGGGGCGCTTCGAGGGTGGGGAAGGGTGTTAAAAGAGGAAGGAATCAGAGGTGGTGGAGTAGGGAGATTGAAGAGAAAAAGAGGGAGGTTTACCGGTTAAGGAGGAATTTTCAAGGGGAAAGGGAGGAGGAAGGAAGAAGAAGGGGACTGGAGGTATATAGAAGGGAACTAAAGGGGTATAAGAAATTGCTGAAGGAAGTTAAAAAGAGGAGTTGGCATACATTTTTGAGTGAGGAGGCTAACAAAATGTGGGGTCTGGGTTATAAGTTGGAGAGTGGGAAGTATAAAGGTAAGAGATTATGGCATGCTTTACGGACGGAGGTGGGAATGGTTAACGACATTGAGGAGATACTTAAGGAAATGGTGAAGGGGGTGGTGGTGAGGGATGACAGGGAATTGGAGACGGAGTGGCAGAAATAGGTGAGGGAGAAGGTAACCGAGAGAGAACGGGAGGTTGTTGAAGGAGAATTAGGGCCAATAGACGAAGAGGAGGTGTATGACGCAATAGAAAGGTTTAAGAAGGGGAAAGCGCCTGGGCCAGACAGGGTGACTGTGGATATGATTAAGTATGGATGGGAGGTGATAGGGAAAGATATTGTGAGTGTGTTGAATGAGTGTTGGGATGAAGGAATATTTCCTAAGGGATGGAAGGAGGGTGAAGTGGTGATGTTGCGAAAGGGGGATGATAGGGATCCGGGGATGGTTTCTTCGTACAGACCAGTGTGTTTGTTGCCATGTTTGGGAAAAGTGTGGGAGAGAGTGATTTTGGAAAGGATGTGGGGAGTGATTGAGAGGGGATGGGATGAGTGGCAGTATGGATGTCGGAAAGGAAGAGGAGTGGATGATGTGTTAATGGAGGTTGGAAGGAGAGTGGATGGGTCTAGCTCTAAGTACGTGATGGGGTTATTTTTTGATATTAGAGGGGCCTTCGATCACCTGTGGTGGCCACATCTGAAGTTAAGATTGCTGGAGTGTGGCATCACGAAGGATTTGTACAAGGTTATGGTGAGTTTTCTCGCAGAACGTTCGGTGATCTTGAGGGCCAGGACGTGTGAAGTGATGGAGAAAGTTGAGAGGGGGTGCCCACAGGGATCGGTGTTAGGACCGTACCTGTGGTGCATGGCTTTTAACCAAGTTTTGAGCGAACTTAGAGCTAGGGGTATGGTAGGGTTTGGGTATATGGACGATTTGTGTGTGTTGATAGAGGCTGAGTCTAGAGTGGGGATAGAGAGGAAGGGGACGGTGTGTTGTGCTTTTGTGAGTGAATGGTGTGGGCAGCGGAAGTTGGGAGTGTGCGAAAGGAAAACAGCGGCAATGTTGCTGAAAGGACGATTGAATGAGGAGAGGCCACCTCGGATATTTATGAGTGGGGAGAGAGTGAAAGTGGTACGAGAGTATAAATATCTGGGCGTTTGGTTGACCCCAGGGTTGAGAGTGGGTTTGCATGTAGAGAGAATGTGTGAGAATGTGGAAAGGAAGTGGGAGAAAATGAGGAGACTGTCTGGGAGTGATTGGGGGTATGGGTTTAGAGAGATGGTGGTAGTGTATAAATGTGTGGTTGAATCAGTGTGGATGTTTGGTGCATGTTTTGTCTGGCCAAGGCTGCTTAGTGGGGATAAGAAGAGGCTGGAGAGGTGCCAGCGACGAGTGCTCCTGTCGTTGGTGGGAGCATACAGAACGGTCTCCACGGTGGCCTTACCGGTGGTGGCAGGTGTGCTCCCCGTGGAGTATAGGATGGAGGAGGCGTTCTTGGGATATTGCGTTAGGAAGGGAGTGGAAATAGAGTTAAGAGGGACAGTCGTAGATAGGGATGAAATGGAGGTGGAAGGGCGGAAAGGGATGAAGTTAAGAATAAGAAGGGAGATTTTGGATAAGTGGCAAGGGAAGTGGGAGGTTGAGACAAGGGGACGACCGGTCGCGGAGTTTATTCCCGATGTTAAGGAAAGGTTAGAGGGGAGGTGGTGGGTTTTTGACCATTACATTACACAGATGGTGACCGAGCATGGGGCAGGAAGGGCATATTTGGAAAGGTTTGGGAGGAGGGATGATGGCAGGTGTTTGTGCGGAAGGACGGACACCATCAAACACAAGGTATTGGAGTGTGTTTGTGGGGATAGGGAGAGGGTGAGGGTAATGAGGGAAATGGAGAGGGTAGGTTTAGGGTGGCCCATGGAAAGTAGAGGATGGGCGAAAAAGGAAATGTGGCCATTTTTGAGGGAAATGGCTAAGGAGCAGTTGATGCTCTACGGGGTATATTAGGGTTGTATATATGTAAGTATGAATGGATGTAGATATCGAGGGAGTATAAGCTAAGGTTTTAGGTTTAGGTTAAGTTAGGTTAAGATATTTTTGCAAATAGGTATATGTATATAGTTAGGTATATAGTTGTAGGGCAGTGTATATAGTTGGAGGCGGACAGTGAGGTTTTCCATAATCCTACCTTATCCAATCCTTTCCTTTCCCCCCAAGGTGCCTGCGGGCATGGACTTGGTCCCTGGGTGACTGTTCCCCGACCCCTCAGGCAACGGGTCGGAATCAGGAGATGGCAAGTGAGTAAGACCATCGAGCGTGCGATCAGTCACGCTACTATAGTTCAATAGCGAAGTACTGAACTACGGGTGCAAGCTGTACCAGACTACCAAGCCCAATTGCTTGCAATTGCGGTAGGATTCGTAGTGGCCGTTCGTTAACCATTAGCTCCGCTGTCCTAGGACATGAGCTGAGCGGAAGTACACCGCTATAGAAACCAGAGTACATATAGCCATCATAAGATGGAAGTGCCTTTCGCTAGGAGGCGCGGCTGACCAGAGCTGAGGTAGAGTTTGCTTTCTCTACGATCTGGGAGTGGAGTCGACGGTGGTCAGCTCCATGCGCTGGTTGAGCGTGATCTCAACCCGCCTCTTTGGAGGCCAAGCGGGGGAGTGCCTGGGTGGGCACTTCTACCATGGGGAGGCCTAGCACTTCAGCCTCTCCGTGGTGGTGACATCCTTCTCTTGTAAAACGACCTTGTGCTTGCACAGGGGGTCTGGTATATCCGAAAGGATAGGAACGGACCTTAAAGAACCCCTAGTACTGAATAGGAACGGGTAGACGGGAATGAATGTACCCCGAAGTTCATAAGGTGACCGAAACCTTGGCGAACAGGCGGTGGTCTCCCCAGGATCAGGCCTCCAAGTGCTATCCCTACAACCCTCCTCCTCCTCCGAGGAGTCCTGCAGTTCTTCAACCCCCAGTGGCTCGTCGCCAGTTGTCTGAGGAGCTTCAGCGTATGTTTGGGACTGGCTTCTGAATCTTATTTGTTCTGCGGTCGGCCCGTCATTCCCGTCTTCTTCGCTACTCGTCATCGAATGGTCCGCACCATTCGTAAATAGCTCCCATACTTTTGCACTTTCTGCAGAAGAGTCTTCGTCTCCTTCCCTACCAAAGGCTTCATTGAGCCGATTGGCATGAACCACCGCAAATCCCCCTTTGCTCAGGGATAGTTGATAATTCCACGGAGAAGTCCGGGCCACCACTGTATGCGGACCGGTCCAGGGCCTTCGAAATTTCCGGGCGTGCCCGGGTGGAACCGTAGACTCGCGCATGTACTCGCGTTGGCCCACCGCAAATTCTCGCTCTTTCTTCCCTCGGTTGTAAGAAGCTGTCCATTTCCCACGTGCCTTTATAGCTGCCTCCCGCGCCCCCTGATGTGCCTCCGTCAATTTCAGCTGTAATGCCTGGACATATTCTTCCACCCCGGAAGGCACGCTAGCTAGCGAGAGCGAGCAACTCAACGGAAGTTGCCATTCCTTGCCATACAAAAGGAAATGAGGACTGTAGCCCGTGGACGCATGTGTAGTCGATCGGTACGCCATTAGAGCAAAAGGGATCCATGCGTCCCAATCCCGACCATCCCTACGCACAAAAAATGATATGTGATCCACCACTGTCCTGTGGAATCGTTCGATCATCCCATTGCACTGAGGATGGTAGGCTGTAGTCTGAATCTTGTCAATACAGAGGAGTTTGCAGGTGGCTTTGAATAACTCTGAGGTAAAATTTGCTCCTCGATCGGTGAGCAGCCGCTTCGGAGTGCCATGCCTAAGCACTATCTCCTTCACAAATGCTTGTGCCATTTCCTCGGCCGTCAGCGTCCTCATCGGCACGGCCTCGGCATATCTTGTAAAATTGTCGATGAAAGTCAGGAGATACTTGAAGCAATTTCTACTGGTTGGGAATGGTCCTACGACATCTAGGGACACTTGTTCGAATGCCTCCACAGCTACATACGACTGTCCCAGCGGTATTTCTAACCCATTTTGGGGTCTTCCGTTCATTGCAGAGTCGACACTCCTTAACGTACACCTCTACATCTTTGTCCAGGCCAGGCCAGTAAAACCATTTCTTGGTTCGAGCGGTTGTTCGTTTGGCTCCCGGATGGCCTGACCAGGGTGTGTCGTGGCACATGTAAAGGACATGGGACCGAAGTGATACCGGTACCATTATTCTCCACTTTTCACAATCTGTATGTCCCGCGGACCAATACCATAGCCCATTCGGTCCTTTATTCACTTTCGCCTGACTACCACGCGAAACCTCGGTGCACCACTCATCTTGTTCCTGTTCCTGCAAGAATTTTTTTTCGCTTGGAAATTTGGATTTGGCCTCAATTCTACCGACTGCTCGACTGAGGGCATCTGCATTTAAGTGCTTATTTCCTGGTCGATGAATGACTTCATAGTCATACTCCATCAACCTTAGGGACCACTTAGTCAAACGCGCCGAAGGGTCTTTGATTCGGAGCATCCACTGCAGGGCCGCATGATCGGTTACCAGAGTAAACCGTCTCCCCAACAAATAACACCTAAATTGTGCGGTAGCCCAGACAACAGCTAGAACTTCCCTCTCCGTAGCTGAATAGTTTTGCTCAGCTTTATTTAGCTGGCGACTTGCATAGGCTATTGGTCTTTCTGCGCCATTGTTCCTCTGAGCCAAAACTGCCCCTAACGCCACACTAGAAGCATCTGCTGCAAGTATGAAGGGCTGTGTAAAGTCCGGATATACCAAAACCATTTCTGAGCATAACGTATCCCGAAGAACTGCAAAGGCTTTCTGCTGCTCTATTCCCCACCGAAACGTGACTCCCTTTCTTAACAAAGATGTCAAGGGCTTCGCTAGGTCCGAAAAGCTGGCAATAAAACGGCGGTAGTATCCCGCCAGCCCCAGGAATCCCTTAACCTCTTTACAAATACCAGGAATTTTATATCCTTTCATAGCCTCTACCTTCACAGGATCAGGCTTTACGCCGGATGCTGTAAATAAATGCCCCAGATACTTTACTTCTGGCTGTGCGAAATGACATTTTTCCAACCAAAATTTCAAGTTGGCACCCCGCAAGCGTTCCAGGACCTTTCTCATTCGGGAACAATGCTCCTCCAGACTAGCCAAGAAGATGATAATATCGTCCAGGTAAATGAAACATTCCTCCCCAATCATGTGGGCGAGCAATTGATCCATTAACCTTTGGAACGTCCCAGGTGCATTCATCAAACGTAGTAACCTACAGCCTGAAGAGAAGAAATTTCAAGTTGGCACCCCGCAAGCGTTCCAGGACCTTTCTCATTCGGGAACAATGCTCCTCCAGACTAGCCGAGAAGATGATAATATCGTCCAGGTAAATGAAACATTCCTCCCCAATCATGTGGGCGAGCAATTGATCCATTAACCTTTGGAACGTCCCAGGTGCATTCATCAAACGTAGTAACCTACAGCCTGAAGAGAATCGAATACTATTGTTGGCCAACAAAAAGAAATCCTGCATTTTGATCGGCTCCTCAAAAAAACCGTCCATGAACCGTCATTTTCTCTCTACTGACATTTATTTTCCAAATATAACACTTCCATGATGATTATAGAACGTAGTAACCTACAGCCTGAAGAGAATCGAATACTATTGTTGGCCAACAAAAAGATATCCTGCATTTTGATCGGCTCCTCAAAAAAAGCGTCCCAGAACCGCCATTTTCCCTCTACTTTGTTTGCAATATCTTGATGTTGTACACCAATGTGTATTTCGACGCCTGGTACTAGATTTTAAGAAGAATATGGGTGATTGAAATGCAATTTTATGTACTCGATTCAATTGCCAAACTGACATTTCTCTTCCAAATATAACACTTCCATGATGATGATAAAACGTAGTAACCTGCAGCCTGAAGAATCCGAATACGATTGTTGGTCAACAACAGGAAATCCTGCATTCTGATCATCCACTCAAAAAAAGCGTCGATGAACCGCCATTTTCTTTCTACATTCATGGTTTACGAGATTTTATATCTCGCCAGTGACCAACATTCAGGTTTGTGTTCAACTCAATGCGATCGCTAGTGACCACATTTGTACTTCAAGGTAAAAAGATTTCCGTCTCATTCCAACCAAACTTATTGTTGAGCAGCAATTGATGGCTTTAATTCGATATTGCGTACATTTTTCATTACAGCAGCGATAATAGAGGAATGCATAAATTAAAACATCCTTCTGCAGAAGTGATTTTGAGGGCATCGCTTTGAGGATAGCACACGCCCTAGTTTGTAATATACAGATAGACTGTCTTAAGCGCAAACAGCCTTTTAAGTGTACAAGCTATTCCATGGTTTATTGCTCGATCTATTTGAACTCCACTAGTTCGTAGCATATATTATCAAATAGAAATGAAAAGCATTAATAGTCATTTGGATGCGACAGGAACTGCAGAGCCGTCTCTCTTTTAAAAACTTGCCTTTCAAGTAGAGCAAACTTTGACTAGGTAGCGTATATATATCTTGATGTTGTACACTAATGTGTATTTCGTCGCCTAGTACTAGTTTTGAAGAAAATAATAACTGATAGAAATACAATTATATGCACTCGATTGAATTGTCAAACTGACATTTCTCTTCCAAATATAACACTTCCATCATGATTATAGAACGTAGTAACCTGCAGCCTAAAGAAATCGAATACTATTGTTTGTCAACATAAAGATATCCTGCATTTTGATCGGCTCCTCAAAAAAAGCGTCCCAGAACTGCCATTTTCCCTTTACTATTGCACTCGATTGAATTGCCAAGCTGACGTTTCTCTTCCAAATATAACACTTCCATGATGACGATATAACGTAGTAACCTGCAGCCAGAAGAAATCGAATACTATTGTTAGTCAACAAAAAGAAATCCTGCACATTGATCAGTTCCTCTAAAAAAGCGTCCCAGAACCGCCATTTTTCCTCTAATGACATTTCTCTTCCAAATATAACACTTCCATGATGATTATAGAACGTAGTAACCGGCAGCCTGAAGAAATCGAATACTATTGTTGGCCAACAAAAAAAAATCCAGCATTTTGATCGGCTCCTCAAAAAAAGCGTCCAAGAACCTCTATTTTCTCTCTTTATTCATGATTTACGAGATTTTATATCTCGCCAGTGACCAACATTCGTGTGCAACTCAATGCGATCGCCAGTGACCACATTCGTACTTCAAGGCAAAAATATTTCCGTCTCATTCCAACCAAACTTATTGTTGAGCTAGCAATTGATGGCTTTAATTCGATATTGCGTATATTTTTCATTATAGCAGCGATAATAGAGGAATGCATAAATTAAAACATCCTTCTGCTGAAGTGATTTTGAGAGCTTCGTTTTGAGGATAGCACAAACCCTAGTTTGTAATATACATCAGCCTGCCTTAAGCGCAACCAGCCCTTTAAGTGTACAAGCTATTCCAGGGCTTTTTACCTGATCTATTTTAACTCCTCTTAGTTCGTATCTTGTTTCATCAAATAGAAATGCAAAAGCTATATTGGTCATATTGGTGGAGACAGGAATTGCAGAGTGGTCTTCCTTAAAAACGTGCCTTCCAAGAAGTGCAAACTTTGACTAGGTAGCGCATATAAATCCTAATGTTGTACACTAATGTGTATTTCGTCGCCTGGTAGTACTTTTGAAGAAGATATTGGCTGATAGAAACGCAATTCTATGCACTCGATTGAATTGTCAAACTACATTTCTCTTCCAAATATAACACTTCCGTGATGATTATAGAACGTAGTAACCTGCAGCCTGAAGAAATCGAATACTATTGTTGGTCAACATAAAGAAATCCTGCATTTTGATCGACTCCTCAAAAAAAACGTCCCTGAACTGCCATTTTCCCTCTACTTTGTTTGCAATATCTTGATGTTGTACTCTAATGTGTATTTCGTCGCCTGGTGCTAGTTTTGAAGAAGAATATTGGTGATAGAAATGCAATTTTATGTACCCGATTGAATTGCCAATCTGACATTTCTCTTCCAAATATAACACTTCCATGGTGATGATAAAACGTAGTAACCTGCAGCTTCAATAAATCGAATACTATTGTTAGTCAACAAAAAGAAATCCTGCATTTTGATCAGCTCCTCAAAGAAAGCGTCCCAGAACCGCCTTTTTCCCTCTACTACTGCACTCGATTGAATTGCCAAACTGACATTTCTCTTCCAAATATAACACTTCCATGATGATGATAAAACATAGTAACCTGCAGCCTGAAGAAATCGAATACTATTGTTGGTCATCAACAAGAAATCTTGCATTCTGATCGTCTACTCAAAAAAAGCGTCCATGAACCGCCATTTTCTCTCTACATTCATTGTTTACGAGATTTTATATCACGCTAGTGACCAACATTCAGGTTTGTGTGCAATTCATTGCATTCGCCAGTGACCATATTCGTACTTCAATACTAAAATATTTCCGTCTCATTCGAACCAAAATTATTCTTGAGCCAGCAATTGATGGCTTTAATTCGATATTGCGTACATTTTTCATTACAGCAGCGATAATAGAGGAATGCATAAATTAAAACATCCTTCTGTTGAAGTGATTTTGAGGGCATCGCTTTGAGGATAGTACACGCCCTAGTTTGTAATATAATAATAATAATAATAATAATTTATTTATTTTGTTTTGAGGAATTCCTCATACAAATGGAGTTGAGTGACAAAACAGAATACATTTCTTGAAAATAAATACAAAATAAAAAAAAAATATATAAATATATAACTTTATAATATAATAAAATATATTATATGCTCTTTAAAACAAAATAAAATAATAATAGTAATAAATTTATCTTTTTCAAATTTCAATTAAAATAATAAAATTCAATTGACATTCTGCTTATGTAAAAATAAAAAAAAAATAAAAAATAAAAAAAATGATAATACAAAAAATTTTTGGATTAAAAAATTTAGAATTTAATAGATAGGCCTGACATTACAAAAAAATAAACATTATCCATTTTGTCCGCATTATCAATAAACAGTAAATTAGAAACATTTTCATCCAAACTTACATTACTATCTGTTAAGTCATAAATTGTATGCATTAGGAATTAATTATGCATTGAATTATGTATTTTGAATTGTGTATATATTTTGATTTGTATATTTTGTTACATAATAAAGTGATGGTCGACACATCGACACCAGCGCTACCAACAGGACGGTAGTGGCTGAAGCACAGTGTGTCATGGTTTATTGCAGAGTAAAGAACTAATTTCATTTTTTTCTAGTGAACCAGTGATTTATTCATACATATTTTGGTCATCCAAACCGGATCATTATCAGATTTATTGCATTGGGTGAGTCATTCACATTTCAATCCTTCTTTTCATAATTTCATAATTGTTTTCCATATCATTTTCAATAACCTGTATCATTTTTCCTTCATTTATCAAGTTAATCGAGGCGAGAATATTCATAATATTAAACTCATTTAATTATGGATGATATTAAGATATTAATTAGGCAAAGAGGTACCGTCAAAGGTAAAGTTACAAGACTTTTGTCTTTTATCAACGAGTTTGACGCAGATGATGTGGGGCAACTAGAAGCCAGACAATCTGCTATGCCAGATATTTTAAATCAATTTGAAGAAATTCAGTTCAAAATAGAGAATATTATCAGTGATGAGGAGGTTGCGGAACATGAGAAGTACAGAGTAGATTTTGAAAAACAATATTATGATACTTTATCCAAATTTAAAAACAAAATTAGTATGTTACAAGTTGCAAATAGTGAGAAAAATAAACAAATTTATCATAAATTAGCACTTGCAAAACTTCCGAAGATTAATCTTCCCATATTCAATGGAAGCTATGAAAATTGGCAACCATTTTTTGATTCATTTAAGACCTTAGTTCATAATCTAGAAGACATTGCAGAGGTCACTAAATTCCATTATTTAAGAGGATCATTAACAGGTGAGGCGGCAGATTTAATTGAATCTCTTACTGTCACAAATGATAATTATGAAGTAGCTTGGGAGCTATTGCAAGAAAGATATAACAATAAACGCATTATTGTTCAGTCACACATATCCGCCATATTTAATATTCCAAAATTAGAATATTCAAATTCAGGTGCCATTAGAAACCTTCAAAATAGCATCAAAAAGCAATTAAGATCCTTAAAAAATCTTAATCAACCCACAGATAAATGGGATAGTCTATTAATACATATCGTCAGCAGTAAATTAGATAAAATAACTTTAAAACAATGGGAAAATTCTTTAAAAGGCACAGAGGTTCCGACATTCAAAGAAATGTTTACGTTTTTAAATAATACATGTAATTCTCTGGAAAGTTACGAGGCTAAAAGTAAATCAAGCTCATTGCATATAAATTCAGAAAAATCCCGTAATAATAAACCAAAGGTTAAGGAACAAAATTGTTTTATAAGCCAAAATAACAAAGACTGTAAAGTTTGTCCTCTATGTACTAAAACACAATATTTTTAATTGTGATGCATTTTTAAAACAAACGTCGTTGGAGCGTAATGAAACTATTCAAAAATTAAAATTATGTTTCAATTGTTTATCTAAAGGGCATACAGTGAAAGATTGTAAAGGCGGCCATTGCAAAATATGCCAGGGTAAACACAACACATTACTTCATAAGAAATCAACAAATGCTAGTATTGGAGGGATTACCAATAAGCCCGACTTAACCGCGCCGACAAAGGAAGTTTCTTCTATTAATACTTCTTTATATAGCTTTTCTAATAATATTCCTAGAATTCTTTTATCAACAGCTATTATCCATATTAATGATAAATTTGGTAATGTGTTCAATTGTCGAGCCATTTTGGACAGCGGTTCCCAGTTAAGTTTTATAACAAAAAACTTGTGTAATAAATTGAAATTAGTAAAACATAAAACTTGCATCTCAATTAAAGGGCTTAACGGAAATAATTCGCATACAGCGTATTATATAAACACGAACATATATTCCGCAAAATCTAAATTTTCCACAACATTGAATTTACACGTATTACCTAACATTACTAATTTTATTCCAACACAAAATATAGATATTAAACAGTCTAGCATTCCGTATCACATACAAGATGATTTGGCAGATCCTACATTTTCTGAAAGCGCTAACGTAGACATATTGCTGGGAGCGGAAATATTCTTTCAATTATTGAAACCAGAGCAAATCGTTTGCAAGGATACTTCTTACTCATTAATATTTCAAAACACTGTTTTGGGTTGGATTGCTTCTGGAACAGTTGCTTCAAGGAGTTCCGCACCTGTTAATAGTTTCTTTACTACTGTTTCAAATTCAATGGAAATAGATACAAACGAATTCAAAGTTCATAAATTAACACCAGAAGAAAAATTGTGCAATAGTTTATACGAACAAACTTTTGAAAGAGGTAGTGATGGTAGATTCATAGTAGAATTACCATTCAAAAAGGATCCTGAATGTTTAAGTGACAACTTAAATAATGCAGTTAAAAGATTTCACAATTTAGAGCAAAGGTTCCACTCTCAACCTCAAATACATAAACAATATGTCGACTTCATGAGGGAATATGAGCAATTAGAGCACATGGAAGAAATCAAACCTAACGAATCTGTTAATAACTGCAAATATTATGTGCCTCATCATCCTGTTTTTAAGGAAAGTACAACTACACACATAAGAGTTGTGTTTGATGCCACTACTAGCCCTCCTGATGGTATTTCATTGAATTCCATTCTTTTAAAGGGGCCAGTCATTCAAAGTGATCTGTTCTCAATTATGCTAAGATTCAGGATGCACAAATATGTCTTGACGGCTGATATAGCCAAAATGTATCGTCAAATTTTAATTAAAAGACATCATGTTGAGTTTCAAAGAATTGTATGGAGAGAATCGCCTAATCAAGAGCTCAAACATTATCGTTTATTGACCTTAACTTATGGCACTACACCAGCCAGTTTCGTTGCCACGAGATGTCTGGTACAATTAGCAGAAGAAAATAAAGCTGAATTTCCTACAGCATCAATGGTGATTGAAAGAGATTTTTACATGGATGATTTGATGACAGGTGCAGATGATTTCGAATCTTTAAAAAATATACAATTGCAAGTAACTAGTATTCTTAGTTCTGGTTGCTTTACCTTAAGGAAGTGGTGCTCGAATTCAAAGGATATCTTAAAGAAAATTTCATCCAAAGTAGAAGATCCTTATCACATTGTAGATATTGGAGCAAATGAGAGCATCAAAACTTTGGGATTAGCATGGAAACCCTTTTCAGACACTTTTGAATATAAAATACAACCTTTTCAACACTCCTTTGTAATTTCAAGACGAACCATATTATCAGAGTTGTTCAAGATATTCGATCCATTAGGCTTTTTAACACCTGTTGTCATAAAAGGAAAAATATTTATTCAGCAGCTATGGATGAATAATTTAAAATGGGACGATCAGCTTCCGTATCAATTAGTAGTCAAATGGTGTAAGTTTTTTAATCAGCTCAGTGCAATTGAAGAATTTCAAATTCCACGTCGTGCAAAATATTCTGATAAAATGGAATTACACGGATTTTGCGATGCAAGTGAAAATGCTTATGCGGCAAGTGTTTATTTGCGTTCATTTGCAGAGACAAGTATTACTGTTCATCTGTTATGTGCCAAGGCCAGAGTCGCTCCATTAAAGAAAAGAACTTTGCCTGAACTAGAACTAAATGGTGCTCAACTGTTAACACGGCTAATGTTGAAGGTCGCAAACGCACTTAATGTCAACTGCAGAGAATGTAGATTTTGGACTGATTCATCCATAGTCTTAGCTTGGTTAAAAGGAAATCCATATCAGTGGAAAACATATGTAAGCAACAGGGTAGCATTCATTCAAGAAAATACCTTAATTTGGAATTGGAAACATGTGCGAAGCGAAGACAATCCTAGAGATGTTGCTTCTAGAGGAGTAGATGTTAGACACTTTATGAACCTTTCTATGTGGTTTAATGGGCCCTATTGGTTAGCATTAAATGAAAAAGATTGGCCACCAAGTAAAATCAATGAGAATATAGAGGAAATTCCAGAAGCAAAACCAATTAAATATTCGTTGATGAACGCTTGCAGTGAGAAGCAAACCTTTGAACTACTTTCTCGTTATTCTTCATGGGTTAAATTAGTCAGAATCGTAGCTTATATTTTGAGGTTCATAAATTCTCTTCAAGTGGAAAAGGAAAATCGAAGTTGCGATTTTTTAACTACAAGTGAATATAACAATGCAAAATTTAAAATATATCAATTAATACAAGCAGAAGTGTTTTACATTGAAATCAAGACATTAGAAAAGGGAAATCAATTAAATAAAAAAAGTAAAATTCATAATTTAAATCCCTTTCTGGATAAAAACGGTATCTTAAGAGTAGGAGGGCGTTTAAGAAATGCATCACTCCCTGCAGATCAAGTTAATGCTATTATACTTCCATACGCATATCATGTTACAAAATTAATATTTAGATATTTTCATATTATTTATTTACATGCAGGACCTCAAAGTTTATTAACAGCCATTAGACAAATGTATTGGCCAATTAAAGGCAAAATAATGGCAAAACAAATCTGTATAGAAGGTGTCATCTGTTTTAAGGCTGAACCGAAAAATAAACCGGTTATCATGGGTCATTTACCTAAAGATAGAGTTAGCGTATCCAGACCATTCTCAATTACCGGACTAGATTTTGCTGGACCTATTATCAAATCAGGTGTTCGAAAATCCACTAAAACAACTAAGGCTTATATTTGTGTTTTCGTATGTTTTGCGACTCGTGCGATACATTTAGAGGTCGTTAGTGATCTCACAACGAATGCTTTCCTTGCTGCCTTAAGGAGATTTATGTCTAGGAGAGGCGTATGTACTAGAATATATTCGGACAATGCCACCAACTTCGTGGGTGCTGCTAAAGAACTAAACAAGTTATTTAAAAATAAAGAAATAAATCAATCAGTTCCTGAATTATTGGCTTCAGAAGGTATAGAATGGAAATTTATACCCGCCCGTTCGCCACATTTTGGAGGAATTTGGGAAGCAGGAGTTAAAAGTGTTAAGTATCATCTTAAAAGAGTTATAGGCAATTCAATATTAAATTTCGAAGAGTTAAACACAGTATTAACTCAAATAGAAGCTATTTTAAATTCTCGCCCATTAACTTATCTTTCTTCCTGTCCTGAAGACCTTTCCCCACTAACCCCTTCACACTTCCTAGTTGGTGACTCGCTTGCAATGCCGTCAGAAACGGATCACACAAGTACACCAGTCAACAGGCTCAAACGTTGGCAAATGGTTCAATCTGTCGTCCAGCATTTCTGGAGAAGATGGAAAACGGAATTTCTAATGCAGCTGCAGCAAAGATACAAATGGAAAGACCGACACAAGAACGTGCAAGTAGGAGACGTTGTTCTCTTAGACAATCCTGCTTTACAACCACAACAATGGATTTTAGCAAGAGTAGTTCAGATACACACTGGCTCGGATGGCGTCGTATGTGTAGCTACAGTTAAGACAAGCTCCAGTAAACAGTTTACAAGGACTGTGAATAAACTGTACCCGCTTCCACTTCCTGATCAAGAAGAGGAATGATGTCATTGAATGAAGAGCAATGAAAATTTGAAAATTGTTAGTTTTTTGTTTGTTTTTTTTTTTTTTTGAAAGACTTTCGCCTTTCAAGGGGGGTGGATGTTAAGTCATAAATTGTATGCATCAGGCTCTATTGAATTATGTATTTTGAATTGTGTATATATTTTGATTTGTATATTTTGTTACATAATAAAGTGATGGTCGACACATCGACACCAGCGCTACCAACAGGACGGTAGTGGCTGAAGCACAGTGTGCCATGGTTTATTGCAGAATAAAGAACTAATTTCATTTTTTTCTAGTGAACCAGTGATTTATTCATACACTATCTATGTATCTAGTGAGGAATCTATTTCTAATAATGGCGAGTGGGGCACAAGAGAGCAAGAAATGACGAATATCATCCGGCGAGCGTTCGTCACAAAGGTTGCAACGTTGTTCGCCATCAAATATATAGAGCTTTCCTTTACAGAGCAGTCTGCAGAAATTAAATTTGGCGACTCTTATCTGGCTAATTACTTTTTGTTTTGAAATATTAGTTCTAAATTTTAGATAAGGCTCTCCAAATCCTAAATTGCTTATTTTTCTGTAGGATGGACTGAAATTTGAATTCATAACAGAATTTATATCTATGGATACCTAGTGGTTTCTAATTTTTTCAACTATGTTTGAAATTTCGCGATGGACTAAATTAGGGTCTGAAATATTAAGAACATAGTTAGCACCAATTGTAAATAGTTTATTTTTTAATTGCGAAAACCAGTTGAATCTTATGTCATTGTTGCAGAGATTATCCAAGTACTTTAACTTTTCCAAACATATTCTAGGGAGTCGCTCATTACTCATATTTAAAATCTTCGCCCACCAGCTAATCATTCTTTTAAGAACCTCCACCTCGACATGAAAACATCCTGTTTCCAGGCGCACAATATAGTTAGGAGTATGAAGAGGCCAATTGAAAATTGATTTAAAATATTGCAACGGAACGGATTCTATTTTATCGTTATATAAAGGAGCCCATATCTCTGAAGAATATAACAAGACTGAACTGGCCATCGCTCTGTAAAGCTCACATTTAGTCTCCCAAGCGTCAGATTTAGAGGATACAAGAATTTCTTTAACTTTAAACGAGGCTAGTTTTGCTTTCCTTACAAATTCCTCAGCGGCCAAGGAGAATACACCTGAAGATGAGAACCTGACGCCTAAGTAATTCACGCTTTTTGCAATACTGATTTTAGAATTATTAAAATAGAATGCTCTATTGGTCCTCAGTCTACCGCCTCTCCTGAACGGGACGATATTAGTTTTGGCAATATTAACAACTAAAGAATTAGAATTGCAGTAATCAGATAATAATTGTAATTTATTATTCATGCCCGTCCAACTGTCATCTACAAGAACTAAATCGTCCGCATAGAGGAGAGCCACCAGATCAAGATCTCCACTCAGACCGATACCCAAACTGCCATGCTCTTTAAAAAAAGAAACCAGATCACTTACAAATAGTGAGAATAAAAGCGGGCTCAATGAATCACCCTGCAGCACCCCTTGAGTGACGTTAATAGTGAAATTGGTTGTTTCATCTTTCAATAAAATATGGGCTTTATCATAAACATTCATTAAAATTTTTATTATTTTTGAGCTCAACCCCAAATTATTTAATTTTGGCCAAAGTTTCACGTAATCTAGAGAGTCAAATGCCTTTTGAAAATCTATAAAGGCTGCGTATACTATGCGTCTCTTGAGCCTCAAGCCTATACCGATAGCAGAAGTGAGAATAAACAGATTATCCACACACCCTCTACCAGGCCTGAATCCATTTTGCTCTTCTGGTATGATACAATTTTGATTTGCCCAATTCATTATACGTGTGGCCAAAATAGAAGTGAATAACTTCATGATGGTATTTATTAAGGCTATACCCCTGTAAAAGCTCGGATCTTTTTTATCTCCTTTTTTGAATAAATGAAACATCAAAATTTCTGTCCATTTTTCAGGAATTATTTCTGAATGAAGAATACAGTTGAAGAGGTTTAAAAGATAATGTTCCCACTCCGATGGCATTAACTTATAAAACTCATACGATAAACCATCTGACCCAGGAGCTTTTCCTAGCTTGCAGTTTCCGATAACAGTTTGCAGCTCCTCCAGTGATATATCACTATCTAGATATGAATTAATAATATTAAAGCTAAATTCACAGATCAAAACTTTTGGGGTATAAAAATTATTATAATAATAATAATAGCCTTTATTACCAATTCAAATTACACACAAGCATATAATTCAACATTTTAAATTAATTTATATATATATATACAAACAGTAAATTAAATTCAAAAAGAAATGTTATATAAAACGAAAAAATTTTGCCTGAAATAAACTTAAAATAAAAATAACTAAAATAACTTTTGAACTGAAATTTTACACTGAATATATGATTGAAATTAAAAATAATTGAAAAGAATAAGCACAAAATAATATTGGTAACTAGGCCCATCTTAGGGCAAAGGCCTCTCCTTGTTTCTTCCATCCAGATTTGTTTTGAGCCGCTCTGCTCCACAGTACCCCACAAAATTTCTCCAGATCATCCTTCCATCTCAAGAACTGCCTCCCTCTTTTCCTTGGTCTGTCTAACGGTATCCATTCAGTGACTCTCATTGCCCAGTTCATCTCGCTCATCCTGGCCACGTGTCCAGCCCAATTCCATTTCAGCAATAAAGCTGCTTTTACTACATCCGTCATCCCAGTTTGCCTTCTAATTTCGGAGTTCCTAATTTTCTGAGCTCTTTGAATACCCAACATGCTTCTTTCCATCGCACTCTGGGTAGCTCTAAGACGACTCTTAGCTCTCCTGGTCAACGTCCAAACTTGCGCTCCATAAAGAAGGGAGGGGAGGATGCACGCCTCAAATACACGGCTTTTTAACTGGTTGCTCATCTTACTTTTAAACACAAACTTGAGGCTCCAGAATCTTTTCCAGGCTATAGCGATGCGTCTGTTTATTTCTTTCAGGGTGCTATCACTGAATGATATGAGCTGACCCAGGTAGATAGTGCTCTCAACCCATTTCAATTTTAAACCTTCAAGAAATACGTCCCCAGCACCATCATCGTTAGTCATTAAATAAGTCTTCTCCTCACTTATTTGGAGTCCAGCTTCTTTTCCTCTTTCACTTAGCTCCAAGATCATGCCTGAAAGCTCTTGCAGTGATTCCGAAAAAAGCACCACATCATCTGCAAATCGAAGGTTTGAAAGAAAGGTACCGTTAATCTTTATTCCTTTTCCATCCCATTCCAAGCCTTTGAAAACCTCTTGAAGAACACAATTAAAGAGGATGGGTGATAAAGGATCTCCTTGTTTAACTCCTCTCTTAACAGGAAAATCCGGTCCAGTTGTCCAAAACTATCCTTGCTACACTACTCTTATACCAACTCTTGATCACCTGAACAATATTCCCATCAACCCCCTGTCTTATCAGGCTTTTAATTAAAAACGAGTGATTGACCATATCAAAAGCTTTTTTATAGTCAATGAAGGCCATATAAATTTTCATCTGGTACTCTCTGGTTTTACCTATAATCATATTTAATGCATGAAGGTGGTCAATAGTGGAGAATCCACTTCTGAACCCTGCTTGCTCAGGTGGTTGTTGGTCATCTAGGCTTCTTTTTATCCTAATTTCAATAGCCTTCGCAAACACTTTTCCTATGCCAGCAGTTAAACTAATAGGTCTAAAGTTATTGATATCAGAGTAGCTTCCTTTCTTATGGATTAGAATTATATCTGACGCCTTCCATTGCCTTGGTATTTCTTTCGTTAGTATTATCTTATTGAACAGTTCTGTTAAGGATGAAATTAATGATTCTGAGGAGAATTTTATTAGTTCGTTTGAGATTTTATCTCGATTAGTGGCTTTTCCCATTTTTAATTCTTTTATTATAGAACTAATTTCAATTCTCAAAAAATCAGGAAAGTTAGATGTGGCATGCTCAATATCTGTATCCAGACTGTTACAACGGGTTGTACCTTTTAAATAAAACACTTTTATAACTAAACACGTGTATTCTAATAAAACACATTCAAGTTGCACGCTTCTCATCAACTCCATATATCCAATAACCTCTATCACTGTTACCATCGATACTACATCTCTTTCTTTCTAACAAGAATAAAACAAGTACAATAAACAAATAAAACCAAATACAATACAAATAAACAAATAAAACAAAATACTTTATGTCAATTGATAATCTTTAAACTTGTTAGGCATTGTGATATTTCTCTTCGGTCTCCTTGCTACATCCTCTGTAATTTTTGGTATCTCCTGCTCTTCGCTTTCTCTTTCTATTTCTCCTTCTTGCTGGTTATTCTGTATCACGTCTTGTGAGCTAATCTCATCATGCATCGCCTCATCCTGATCTTCCATCTTCTCTTTTTTGAACTGTTTAAAAAATGCTTTATTCCTCGTAAGACATGAACCGTCGGGAGATTCTACTGTTAGTAAAGGTCCCTTTTGTTCTATTACCTTGCATGGTCCCTTGTGATAGGTTGCCTGCGATTTATGAGTTTTGAAATCCCTCTTCCTTAGAACCAAATCCCCTTCTTTGAAACTGGATGGCAATGCACCTCTTCTTTCATCGGCATATTGTTTACCTTTCCATTTTTCCCATTTGTCCTTGTCTCTTACTTCTTCGTCTATTCTTATTTCCTTACTAATACTAGGAATTTTTTCTTTTAGATGTCGCTTGAAAAATAGTTCTGCTGGAGAAGCTCCCGTTGAAGAGTGAGGAGTAACTCTATACTGAAATAAATATTCTTGTATTAATCTTTCATAACTTGAATTATTAATTTCTGCAATTGAAATAATTTTGCCTATACATCTATTGCATCTTTCAGTTTGGCCATTAGCCTGTGGCCAATAGGGTGGCGTATAAAAAAGTTTTATATCATTTTTCTCACAAAATTCTTTGAAAACAACGCTGGTCAATTGCGTTCCATTATCCAGAGTAATGGAATCTGGAAATCCATACCTATGAAACATATAATCTTTCTAATTTTTCGATAACTCTATCTGTTTTAATGTTGGCCATGATTTCTACTTCTAGAAATCTACTATAATAATCTGTCACCACCAGCAAATATTTTACGTTTATTAAAGGTCCTTTGAAATCTAAAGCAATTTGTTGCCAAGGCCCCTCTGGTAGTTCCCGTCTCTTCATTGGTTCTGGTTTCGGTTTGAGGCTGACTAACTGGCATTCATAGCATTCTGAAACTTTTCTTTCTACTTCGTTATCTATCTTTGGCCACCAAACCTTTACCCGTAATCTTTTTTTCATGGCTGACATTCCTGGATGCCCTTCATGTGCCAAATCTAAAATTTTTTTTCTCAACAACTTGGGAACTATAATTCGCGAACCACTTAATAATAATCCACCATATTCACTTAGCTCATTTTTAATACATTCATACATTCTCAAGTCTTGACACCATTTACCTTCACAAAGTCATTCTTTTATTCTTGCTATTTCTTCATCCTTTCCTGATTTTTCCACCATTTCTTGCATTGATATAGCTTTGGGCATTGCAGCTGTAACTATTCCATATAGACAAGAACAGGTTCTCTTCTTAAAAGTCTCTTCCTCTTTGATTGGACCAAGTCTTGATAAAGGGTCTGCTAAATTATTTTTTCCTCTAATATATTTTACTTTGTAATTATAAGATTGTAATCTGAGCATCCACCTCTGTATTCGCGCACATGGTTTTGAAGTAGGCCCAAAAATTACCTGCAGCGGCTTATGATCTGTTAATAAATCAAATGTCCTTCCATATAAAAATCTCTTTAACAAAAACTTACAGTTTAAAATGTTAAGTATAAGGGTTGATTAAACGCCAAAAGGTACACAAATCAGCAAGTACCCATCATTTCATTAATACTTCATTGATATTATTTTAAGTAATTTTACTACATTAATTTTCATTAATATTTTTTTGAATTTATTAGATGTCACAGACCCTTATGCTGGCCATTTTAATCTACAAAATCTTTGTTCAAGTACACCAACATTCATCAAGAACACCATTTAACTTAGATTGACTGTAATATCTAATCAACAAACTATTAATCACAGGTTAAAATAAAAACTTTATTTAAAAAATCAAAAATAATTATGAGGCTAAAAAATTCAAAAACTTTTTAAAAAAAATGCTTACACCAACATTCATCAATGATTTAATTTATTTATTTTTATTTTTAAATAAAAATCGTCGGTTTAAGTTCATTCTTCGATTAAAGTAATTGTTATTTTATGTAGTAGTCAAACGTTTATAATAATAGGTAATAATTATCTGGCTTTATCGCAAATAATATAGTTTTCTTCAATTACATTCTCAATCTAGGTATTCTTCCCACAGTGTTATATATTTGGAATATAAGATAAATAAGATATGCATATTTTTAGGACAGCTAACATAATTATTCCAGTATTTTACCTACTATAAGTAAAATTAGAGGGACTACATTAAATTACAATTGAGAAATGAATAATTATTGTTGAATAATTTACTTGATATTACCTACGCGTTATTTGTGCTCACAAATACTTCGGAAAGACGAATTCTAGACTGAAATATTATTTTAAATCCGTGATTCAAATTTAAATAGTAGCCGACTCTGCCTTTGCCTTTTTCTACTTTAACGTGCTTGTACATACATACGATATATGTGACTTCTCAGAATAAAGAGCATAATAAAGATAAATCAGAAGAATAATTTGGAATAAAACTAAAATAAAGTACCTATTTAATTACAAAGATATAATATACATTTTATCATAATTATAACAAAAAAATAAAATATTATGAATAAACAAAGGGAAGGGATTAGCTATGCGGTTAGCGTATTGGATTCCCACGTGGAGGTTCCGGGTTTGAATCCAGCTGCAAACCCTTAGATTTTCTCTTTCTAAGAGCTTCTTACAGCTCACTGTCCGGGTGATGGACAGTGTTGTCTGTAACGAGAGAACACTGTCCGGAGGCCGGCAGTGCACTGAAAAAAGCTCCGGGCGCCAATAACCTTAGATGTTGACGCGACTTAAATCATAAAAAAAAAAAAAAAGAAAATGAATGAACTGGCCAGCATAAGGGTCTGTGACATCTAATAAATTCAAAAAAATATTAATGAAAATTAATGTAGTAAAATTACTTAAAATAATATCAATGAAGTATTAATGAAATGATGGGTACTTGCTGATTTGTGTACCTTTTGGCGTTTAATCAACCCTTATACTTAACATTTTAAACTGTAAGTTTTTGTTAAAGAGATTTTTGTACCTTTTGGATAGATTTTCCTTTTTGTATGTTTTGCAAAGTTACATATTTGCTTTACAGATTTTATTAAAATTGGGAATAGAAAATTTTAATTTTATCATTATAACCTGAAAAGGTGTTAAGTTGGAGTTACTACCACTGGAGAGATCTTTTTAAAGAATGATTATAGTTGCGGTCCCCAAACCATCCTCAATAATTTTTTTGAGAAAGCGATTTGAATAAAATAGGAAGGCAATTTGTATGTAAATAGCAAAATTAAACTGCGATTTCAGTCCTTCCCTTTAAGAGGAGTAAGAAAAATAAACTGCGATTACAGTACTTCTCCCTAAAAGGCAAAGATTTTGAATCGAACGACAATTCATTGATGAAAATCGGTTCACTCATTGAAAATTTTAACGATTGCAGTACTTCCTCTTAGTAGGTGTAAGAGCATGATGACACTTCACAGCCACGTAGAGGAGCTTTAACCGCTTCTTCTTGCTAAATTTTATCAAAATCGGACTAAGCGTTATAGAAATATTGGTAATAATAGTTTTAGAAAGGGCCTTATTTGGGTGGGGAAAACTCCCCTCCTTATGAGGCACGGCGTCGAGACTTTTAAAGTGCAAATCTGTACAAAATTTCGATTCGAATGACACTTCATTCATGAAAATCGGTTCACGTGTCGATAATTTGCAACGATTGCTATACTTCCCCTTAAAAAGTGTAAGAGCTGATCGTCGCTTTAATGTTACGTAGGGGAGCCCTAACCCTATCACCCTACCAAATTTTATCAAAATCGGGCCAAGATTTACAGAGTAATTAGCAATAATAATTTTGGAGGGGGCCTTACATAAAGGGGGCTAACTCCTCTCCCATTTCGACCCCCAAAAGGCACATCTACATAAAATTCCGAATCGAATGACACCTCATTCATGAAAATCGGTTCGCGCGTTTAGGCGCTACGTTGTTTACAAAAAAGGTAACAACAACAACAAGAAGAAGAAGAAGAAGAAGAAGAAGAAGAACAAGAACAAGAACAATTTTTGAAAATGCCGTTTTTGCTCATTTTCAGCATCTTTTTTCTCAAAATCTATCAAATCTAGGTTGTTGCAAAAAAAATTACAGCTATAAAGGAGGATTTGCCCTTTATTTTAAAGAAAATTTGGGAATTTTATCTTTTATAGAAAAAGAGAAAAAAATTATCAAAGTTGGGTGTTTTTCAACGTTACGCTTTTTCGTGCAGTTTTTGATGATCAACCCTTATACAACTGTCCTACCGGACAGTTTTAATGTATGGAATTTCTCCACTGCCCATACTAACCCTAAGGCCTCTTTCTCAGTTTGAGAGTATCTCTTCTCTTGATCACTCAAACTTTTACTTGCATAGCTTATTATTTGCTTTCCCTTGGAGCCCTCTTGCATGAGAACTGCTCCTAGACCTACGGGACTGGCGTCAGCCATCACTTCCGTGTAAGCGTTTGGATTGTAATAACCCAAGACTGTAGCATCCGCTAATCGTTTCTTCAATTCTTCAAAAGCTCTTTTTTGTTCAGGTCCAAATTTAAATACTACATTTTGCTTTAGTAATCTTCTCAACGGTTCCGTTAGCGTACCTAAATGAGGAATAAATCTTCCCACAAATTGTACCAACCCTAGGAAACTTTTAACTTCACTTGCTGTTCTTGGTTCTCTAAAATTTTGCACCGCTTCTACTTTATTTTCCGCTGCTCTTTTACCTTCTTCTGTTAGTTTGTGCCCTAAAAATACTACTTCCTTTTGAGAAAATTTGCATTTACTTTTATTTAACTCTAATCCATTTTCTTCTAATATTCTTAATACCTCTTTCACTCTATGTTCCAACTGCTTTTTATCTATGCCATAAATTAATATATCATCGATGCATACACCTACACCATCACAATTCCTGAGGATTTGTTCCATAATCTTCTGAAATTTCTCTGCAGCACAACTTAAACCCATTGGTAATCTTTTAAAACGATACATTCCTTTTGACGTTTGAAAAGTAGTGAGAGGTCTACTTTCCGGAGCTAATTCTACTTGATGATACGCATTTTTTAGCTCCAACAGAGTATTAATCTTACTTCCAGTGAGCTGAGGTAGAAAATCATCAATAGTGGGAATAGGGTGTTTCTCAACCAATATAGCCTCATTGACTCTTCTGAAATCAACACACAAACGTATCTCCCCGTTTGGCTTAACTACTGGTACCAATGGTGAACTCCACGGTGAATATTCTTGTACTGGCTCAATTATGCCCATTTCTAATAACTCTTTTACTTTCTTCTCCACTTGCTTTCTGATGGACGCTGGCACTCTTCTATATGGTTGTTGTACTGGCTGCACATCCGGTTTCAACGGAATTGCCACCTAAACCCCTTTAATTTTTTTCTATTTCTCTTTTTTTTACACTTTTTATCTGAATAGCTTCAAGCCCTACTCTTAGTACTCCTAATTTCTGAGCTACCCTGCGCCCCAATAAAGGATCTCCCTTCTCCTTTACTATATAAATCCTCTCTTCTTCTCTTCTGTCCCTTATTCTTATTTCTACATCACAATATCCTAAAACAGTTAACGAGTTTCTTTGCCCATAAGGAAAAAGTCCACGCTGCTCTTTATTAACTTTACTAGCGTTGCGAAAGTTAACCCCTGAATGTTTTAAAAATGTCCATGCCTCTTTATCAATGACACTCGTTCCTGCCCCTGAATCAATCAGCATTTGGAGCGGAACGCCTCCTACTGAACATTTTATAAATGGTTCATCATTCCCCTTTGCACTTAATCTAAACACCGACGAACCCGAATCTGATGAGGGTGCTTCTTTTGTTTGTACCTGACTTATATGTGGCTTTCTTTTCTTAAGCTGCGTGTGACACATCCCCGCAAAATGTCCCTTCATTTTACATTTGTTACAAATTTTGTCTCTAGCCGGACAACTGGGATCATTCCGAAAATGCCCTGCTCTTCCACACCTGTAACAAACATTTGTATTAATCTTGGAAGAAGTTTGTTTGTCCCTTCCCTTATAAAATTTCTTCTGCGGCCTTTTCATTATTACTCTACTACATTGAGCTTCTTCCCCATCTAGTGCCTTTGAGTGAATGGCCACAGCTTCGAAAGTTTTTGATAACTTCTCGATCTCTGCCAAAGTGATCTCTGATTTATGTAGAAATTCTCTCCTTAATTCACTTGAGTAACATGCTGATATCACCTGATCTTTAATTTGATCCTCTACCTGCTTTTGAAAATCGCAATTTTGTGCCTGTTTACGCAACCTAGCAATAAAATTATTCATGTTTTCCTCTCTCTCTTGACGCATCCCTCTAAAAACATGACGCTCATATGTAACATTTACTTTCGGCTGAAAATGTTCCTCAAGTGCCTCAATGGCCATTTGATATTCTACTTTTTCCCTTTTTATTAATTCCTGAGCAGAAGCCGTTTCTGGAAGTGGCGGTAATTTTATCTTTTCTTCTGGCAAGCTAAAATATATATCCTGAACCGCCATGCCCGCACAATGAAGTAATAAAGCTTTTTGCCTACCTGGTTCAGTAATTCCTTTGGCATCAATAAATATTTGGAATGCCCTTTTCCATCGCTGCCATTGATTTCCAATATCTGGTTTTTCTAAATCTAAACAGGGTAATCCAGTATGCGAAAGATCCATGTTAACCTAACCCAAAAAAATCACACAAGTTACTTTCTTTTCTTTTTTCTTTTTTTTCAAATTTGATAATAATAATCCTCGTCGCCAATTGTTACAACGGGTTGTACCTTTTAAATAAAACACTTTTATAACTAAACACGTGTATTCTAATAAAACACATTCAAGTTGCACGCTTCTCATCAACTCCATATATCCAATAACCTCTATCACTGTTACCATCGATACTACACAGACTATATTGTGATTTATCTTCATACAGATTTTTATAGAATGCTGTTGCTGTCTGTATTATATCTTTCCTATTAACCCTTATCTTTCCACTTGTATCTTGAAGAGCTGGTATTAAAGTTTTACCTGTGGATAAACAGGATCTGGCTTTTCTAATTGCTACTTCATTCTTTACAAGGCTTTCAACTACTGAATTATCATAAATAGCAATGTCTTTGCGAATATTGTTCTTGACTTGTTTACAGAGCAGATTATATTCTAGTCTTTCCGTTCTTGATTTTTTCTTTTTCCTTTTTAACCTTTCTCTCTGTTTTATTAATATTTTAGTACCTTCACTTATTTTACCATCAGTGTGCACCGCCTCCCTTTTTGATGATCTAATTGCAGCATTCTTTATTGTTCCTTCGATTTTGTCATAGAATTCTTGAACTGTTGTATTTACTAAATCCAAATTCTTTATAGTTGAAATTATTATAGTACTCTACAAATCTTGCAATACTAAGTGAGCTCTCTTGAAAATTAAACTTTTTAATTTTTTTTACCGCAGACCAAAATTGTTTGGAATCCCTCACTTTAGCAAGAACATTTAGTAAACATGAAAAATAAGACTCTTTAACCTTTTCAATAGTTTTTTTATAATGTTTTCTACTTTTAATAAACTCTAAATAATATTCTTCAGAATAATTGTTCAATTTTAATTGTCGATGTGAATTCCTAACGAGCTTTTTTGCAGACTTACACTCCCCATTGTACCACACTTTATCTTTAATGGTTTTTTTACAGGATTTTTTCTGATTTTAATTAAATTTGCTTCCAAAGCGCATGACTTAAAACATTGTAATAGATTCATGTATAAACTATTAGTATCAGATGAGTTAAAATAAATATGGCGACATTGTGAGAGTAGGAATAAGTATTTAGTCACATTTACTTCATTCATATTTAGGTAGATCTCTAAGAGTGGACCAATATTTTCATCACTTGACGCAGACAAGCCAGCAATATTTTTTAAATGCAGTAGTACAGGAAGGTGGGTAGATAATTCTGGCAGGGCAACTATTTCCATATCACCCATAATAATAACCCATAATGTATCAACAATACTAGAGCCACTATAAATATTATCGGTATACTGAGCCGGGCAATCACTCCTAGTTCTACCATTCAAAACAAATAGCCCTTCGTTTTCCATGCATTCTACCAATTTTCTGCCTCTAACATTACACACAGTATCTAATGAATCTCTGTATCCCTTAAGGTTACAACCTTCAAATAGTTCATCAGAATGTTGATTAAGTTGCCCTATTCTAGCATTCCAGTCCCCTCCTAAAATTATAGAATCACTACTTTTAGAACTTCTAATACATGCTATAGCTTCCTCTAAATGTTTTATACAATCGTCGGATTCCAAGTCTGGTTTCCAGTAAATATTGCCTATTGTAATAGAAAATACTTCAGTGCTAACTCTAATAAACAGACCCAAATCATTAGCATATAACATTGTTACCTGTTGAAAGTAATCTTTCTTTATAAAGGTAATCAGGCCACCACTAGCTCTACCCCTTATATTAATTTTAACAGCTTTCCTCATAAAGTATATGTAATTATTAAGCCAATTTGGTACAACTAAACTATCATGACTAATAAAGGTTTCAGAGAAACAAATAATCTCGTTGCGAGTAAGAAAATCTATAGTTTCTGAATCTAAGTCGTACAATTTCTTAAACCCTCCAATATTCCAAAACACACAATTATAATTAATACCTTTACTTTTAGACTTGGTTTGAGCTGAATCAGAGTTTCTACAAAAGAAGTTTTGAGGATGAGCCAGATGTCGCCGAAAGTCTTCTTTTGCCGGAAGTTCCTCTAGTTGCTATTCCGAGACAGCAGGCCTATTGGAAGTTTTTTGTTTCTTCTGAGTCTTCACCGTACCCAACCACTGGTCAAGTTGGGAAAGTATTGGTGTGGAAGGACGGTTGGAATCATCAGTCTGGGATGTTTCCCCTGCTTCTTTATCACTGCTTCTTTTTCTCACCATTTTCCTTCTTCTTGGAGTCTGCTTCTTCTTTGAAGAAGTAGGTGTGCGATTAGAACTTAATATTATCATATTAATGATATTATCATCGTAGTATAATCTTCTCCCATTTAGAACAATATAATTGTAGCCCATTTTGATGTTCTTTCCCTCTTCTCTTCCCTGTTTATAAAACTTATAAAGTACGCTTCTCTCTTCCCTAATTATTTTTGAATAATCTTCAGAAAGAAACAAATGTTCTCCTTTTAAATTCAATCTCTTATAAAAGATTTCATTTCTCTTTTTCTCTGATTCGAACCGAATCAAAAAAGGTGGTTTGTTAGGCTTGTTACCAAGCGTACGTATAAATGTTATATCATTTTCTGAACAAGTAACTTCCAGTTTAGTATTAAATATTTTTAAAATTTCCTGTAAGGCAATATTCTTGTCATCAGTGTCTACATCTAAACCAAAAAGTACTAAATTCTTCCGTCTGACCTCTCTCTCCAGCATTCTTATTTCACCAATCAGCCGTTTATTAGTTTTTCTTAATACAGAATTTTCCTCCTTTAGTGATTTCATTTCACTTTGCATTACCTCAATTTTATTATTTGTATCGGTAACCAAACTTTTTATGTCATCAGATTTCTTTGAATTTTCTTCAATTTTCATCTTTAATGAGTTTAGAGCCTCCATAATTTTGTCCATGACTGATATTATTTCAGAGTAAAACTAATTACTGAATAATAAAACGAGTATATTTAAAAAAAAAAATAATAATAATGTTTCTTTTTTTTTCTTTTTTTTTTTACGACTTTAAATTGTTTTTTAAAACAGAAATAGTTGAATGAGAAAGATCAGTAAGATATTACCTGAGTAAATGATAATATTTTGACTCCTAGTTTGTAATATACAGATAACATGTCTTAAGCGCAACCAGCCTTTTAAGTGTACAAGCTATTCCATGGTTTATTGCTCGATCTATTTGAACTCCACCAGTTCTTAGCTTATTTCATCAAATAGAAATGCAAAAGCATTAATGGTCATTTGGATAATGGTTCCTCTAAAAAAGCGACTCAGAACCGCCATTTTCCCTCTACTGACATATCTCTCCCAAATATAACACTTCCATTATGATTATAGAACGTAGTAACCTGCAGCCTGAAGAAATCGAATACTATTGTTGGCCAACAAAAAGAAATCCTGCATTTTGATCGACTCCTCATAAAAAACGTCCCTGAACCGCCATTTTCCCTCTACTTTGTTTGCAATATCTTAATGTTGTACACTAATGTGTATTTCGTCGCCTGGTACTAGTTTTGAAGAAGAATATGGGTGATAGAAATGCAATTTTATGTACTCGATTGAATTGCCAAACTGACATTTCTCTTCCAAATATAAAACTTCCATGATGATGAAAAAACGTAGTAACCTGCAGATTCAATAAATCGAATATTATTGTTAGTCAACAAAAAGAAATCCTGCATTTTGATCGGCTCCTCAAAAAAAGCGTCCCAGAACCGCCATTTTCCCTCTACTACTGCACTCGATTGAGTTGCCAAACTGACATTTCTCTTCCAAATATAACACTTCCATGATGAGGATAAAACATAGTAACCTGCAGCCTGAAGAAATCGAATACTACTGTTGGTCATCAACAAGAAATCCTGCATTCTGATCGTCTACTCAAAAAAAGCGTCCATGAACTGCCATTTTCTCTCTACATTCATGGTTTTCGAGATTTTATATCACGCTAGTGACCAACGTTCAGGTTTGTGTGCAATTCAATGCATTCGCCAGTGACCACATTCGTACTTCAAAAGAAAAATATTTCCGTCTCTTTCCAAACATACTTACTGTTGAACCAGCAATTGATGGCTATAATTCTATATTGCGTACATTTTTCTTTACAGCAGCGATAATAACGGAATGCATAAATTAAAACATCCTTCTGCTGAAGTGATTTTGAGGGCATCGCTTTGAGGATAGCACACGCCCTAGTTTGTAATACACAGATAGCATGTCTTAAGCGCAAGCAGCCTTTTAAGTGTACAAGCTACTCCATGGTTTTTTTTGCTCGATCTATTTGAACTCCACCAGTTCGTAGCTTATTTCATCAAATAGAAATGCAAAAGCATTAATGGTCATTTGGATGCGACAGGAAATGCAGAGCCGTCTTTCTTTTAAAAACTTACCTTCCAAGTAGAGCAAACATTGACCAGGTAGCGTATATATATCTTGATGTTGTACACTAATGTGTATTTCGTCGCCTGGTACTAGTTTTGAAGAAAATAATAACTGATAGAAACGTAATTCTATGCACTCGATTGAATTGTCAAACTGACATTCCTCTTCCAAATATAACACTTCCATGATGATGATAGAACATAGTAAACTGCAGCCTGAAGTAATCGAATACTATTGTTGGTCAACACATAGAAATCCGGCAATCTGATCGTCTACTCAAAAAATGCGTCCATAAACCGTCATTTTCCCTCTACTACTGCACTCGATTGAATTGCCAAACTGATATTTCTCTTCCAAATATAACACTTCCATGATGATGATAAAACATAGTAACCTGCAGCCTGAAGAATTCGAATACTATTGTTGTTCATCAACAAGAAATCCTGCATTCTGATCGTCTACTCAAAAACAGCGTCCATGAACCGCAATTTTCCCTCTACTAATGTGTATTTCGTCGCCTGGTAGTACTTTTGAAGAAGATAATGGCTGATAGAAACGCAATTCTATGCACTCGATTGAATTGTCAAACTGACATTTCTCTTCCAAATATAACACTTCCATGATGATTATAGAACGTTGTAACCTACAGCCTGAAGAGAATCATGCATTTTGATCGGCTCCTCAAAAAAAGCGTCCCAGAACCGCTATTTTCTCTCTAGTAATGTGCATTTCGTCGCCTGGTAGTACTTTTGAAGAAGATAATGGCTGATAGAAACGCAATTCTATGCACTCGATTGAATTGTCAAACTGACATTTCTCTTCCAAATATAACACTTCCATGATGATTATAGAACGTAGTAACCTGCAGGCTGAAGAAATCGAATACTATTGTTGGTCAACATAAGGAAATCCTGCATTTTGATCGGCTCCTCAAAAAAAGCGTCCCGGAACCGCCATTTTCCTTCTAGTAATGTGTATTTCGTCGCCTGGTAGTACTTTTGAAGAAGATAATGGCTGATTCAAACGCAATTCTATGCACTCGATTGAATAGTCAAACTGACATTTCTCTTCCAAATATAACACTTCCATGATGATTATAGAACGTAGTAACCTGCAGCCTGAAGAAATCGAATACTATTGTTGGTCAACATAAAGAAATCCTGCATTTTGATCGGCTCCTCAAAAAAAGCGTCCCGGAACCGCCATTTTCCTTCTAGTAATGTGTATTTCGTCGCCTGGTAGTACTTTTGAAGAAGATAATGGCTGATTCAAACGCAATTCTATGCACTCGATTGAATAGTCAAACTGACATTTCTCTTCCAAATATAACACTTCCATGATGATTATAGAACGTAGTAACCTGCAGCCTGAAGAAATCGAATACTATTGTTGGTCAACATAAAGAAATCCTGCATTTTGATCGGCTCCTCAAAAAAGGCGTCCCTGAACCGCCATTTTCCCTCTACTTTGTTTGCAATATCTTGATGTTGTACACTAATGTGTATTTCGTCGCCTGGTACTAGTTTTGAAGAAGAATATGGGTGATAGAAATGCAATTTTATGTACTCGATTGAATTGCCAAACTGACATTTCTCTTCCAAATATAACACTTCCATGATGATAATAAAACGTAGTAACCTGCAGATTCAATAAATCGAATATTATTGTTAGTCAACAAAAAGAAATCCTGCATTTTGATCGGCTCCTCAAAAAAAGCGTCCCAGAACCGCCATTTTCCCTCTACTACTGCACTCGATTGAGTTGCCAAACTGACATTTCTCTTCCAAATATAACACTTCCATGATGAGGATAAAACATAGTAACCTGCAGCCTGAAGAAATCGAATACTACTGTTGGTCATCAACAAGAAATCCTGCATTCTGATCGTCTACTCAAAAAAAGCGTCCATGAACTGCCATTTTCTCTCTACATTCATGGTTTTCGAGATTTTATATCACGCTAGTGACCAACGTTCAGGTTTGTGTGCAATTCAATGCATTCGCCAGTGACCACATTCGTAGTTCAAAAGAAAAATATTTCCGTCTCTTTCCAAACATACTTACTGTTGAACCAGCAATTGATGGCTATAATTCTATATTGCGTACATTTTTCTTTACAGCAGCGATAATAACGGAATGCATAAATTAAAACATCCTTCTGCTGAAGTGATTTTGAGGGCATCGCTTTGAGGATAGCACACGCCCTAGTTTGTAATACACAGATAGCATGTCTTAAGCGCAAGCAGCCTTTTAAGTGTACAAGCTACTCCATGGTTTTTTTTGCTCGATCTATTTGAACTCCACCAGTTCGTAGCTTATTTCATCAAATAGAAATGCAAAAGCATTAATGGTCATTTGGATGCGACAGGAAATGCAGAGCCGTCTTTCTTTTAAAAACTTACCTTCCAAGTAGAGCAAACATTGACCAGGTAGCGTATATATATCTTGATGTTGTACACTAATGTGTATTTCGTCGCCTGGTACTAGTTTTGAAGAAAATAATAACTGATAGAAACGTAATTCTATGCACTCGATTGAATTGTCAAACTGACATTCCTCTTCCAAATATAACACTTCCATGATGATGATAGAACATAGTAAACTGCAGCCTGAAGTAATCGAATACTATTGTTGGTCAACACATAGAAATCCGGCAATCTGATCGTCTACTCAAAAAATGCGTCCATAAACCGTCATTTTCCCTCTACTACTGCACTCGATTGAATTGCCAAACTGATATTTCTCTTCCAAATATAACACTTCCATGATGATGATAAAACATAGTAACCTGCAGCCTGAAGAATTCGAATACTATTGTTGTTCATCAACAAGAAATCCTGCATTCTGATCGTCTACTCAAAAACAGCGTCCATGAACCGCAATTTTCCCTCTACTAATGTGTATTTCGTCGCCTGGTAGTACTTTTGAAGAAGATAATGGCTGATAGAAACGCAATTCTATGCACTCGATTGAATTGTCAAACTGACATTTCTCTTCCAAATATAACACTTCCATGATGATTATAGAACGTTGTAACCTACAGCCTGAAGAGAATCATGCATTTTGATCGGCTCCTCAAAAAAAGCGTCCCAGAACCGCTATTTTCTCTCTAGTAATGTGCATTTCGTCGCCTGGTAGTACTTTTGAAGAAGATAATGGCTGATAGAAACGCAATTCTATGCACTCGATTGAATTGTCAAACTGACATTTCTCTTCCAAATATAACACTTCCATGATGATTATAGAACGTAGTAACCTGCAGGCTGAAGAAATCGAATACTATTGTTGGTCAACATAAGGAAATCCTGCATTTTGATCGGCTCCTCAAAAAAAGCGTCCCGGAACCGCCATTTTCCTTCTAGTAATGTGTATTTCGTCGCCTGGTAGTACTTTTGAAGAAGATAATGGCTGATTCAAACGCAATTCTATGCACTCGATTGAATAGTCAAACTGACATTTCTCTTCCAAATATAACACTTCCATGATGATTATAGAACGTAGTAACCTGCAGCCTGAAGAAATCGAATACTATTGTTGGTCAACATAAAGAAATCCTGCATTTTGATCGGCTCCTCAAAAAAAGCGTCCCGGAACCGCCATTTTCCTTCTAGTAATGTGTATTTCGTCGCCTGGTAGTACTTTTGAAGAAGATAATGGCTGATTCAAACGCAATTCTATGCACTCGATTGAATAGTCAAACTGACATTTCTCTTCCAAATATAACACTTCCATGATGATTATAGAACGTAGTAACCTGCAGCCTGAAGAAATCGAATACTATTGTTGGTCAACATAAAGAAATCCTGCATTTTGATCGGCTCCTCAAAAAAGGCGTCCCTGAACCGCCATTTTCCCTCTACTTTGTTTGCAATATCTTGATGTTGTACACTAATGTGTATTTCGTCGCCTGGTACTAGTTTTGAAGAAGAATATGGGTGATAGAAATGCAATTTTATGTACTCGATTGAATTGCCAAACTGACATTTCTCTTCCAAATATAACACTTCCATGATGATAATAAAACGTAGTAACCTGCAGATTCAATAAATCGAATATTATTGTTAGTCAACAAAAAGAAATCCTGCATTTTGATCGGCTCCTCAAAAAAAGCGTCCCAGAACCGCCATTTTCCCTCTACTACTGCACTCGATTGAGTTGCCAAACTGACATTTCTCTTCCAAATATAACACTTCCATGATGAGGATAAAACATAGTAACCTGCAGCCTGAAGAAATCGAATACTACTGTTGGTCATCAACAAGAAATCCTGCATTCTGATCGTCTACTCAAAAAAAGCGTCCATGAACTGCCATTTTCTCTCTACATTCATGGTTTTCGAGATTTTATATCACGCTAGTGACCAACGTTCAGGTTTGTGTGCAATTCAATGCATTCGCCAGTGACCACATTCGTACTTCAAAAGAAAAATATTTCCGTCTCTTTCCAAACATACTTACTGTTGAACCAGCAATTGATGGCTATAATTCTATATTGCGTACATTTTTCTTTACAGCAGCGATAATAACGGAATGCATAAATTAAAACATCCTTCTGCTGAAGTGATTTTGAGGGCATCGCTTTGAGGATAGCACACGCCCTAGTTTGTAATACACAGATAGCATGTCTTAAGCGCAAGCAGCCTTTTAAGTGTACAAGCTACTCCATGGTTTTTTTTGCTCGATCTATTTGAACTCCACCAGTTCGTAGCTTATAGCATCAAATAGAAATGCAAAAGCATTAATGGTCATTTGGATGCGACAGGAAATGCAGAGCCGTCTTTCTTTTAAAAACTTACCTTCCAAGTAGAGCAAACATTGACCAGGTAGCGTATATATATCTTGATGTTGTACACTAATGTGTATTTCGTCGCCTGGTACTAGTTTTGAAGAAAATAATAACTGATAGAAACGTAATTCTATGCACTCGATTGAATTGTCAAACTGACATTCCTCTTCCAAATATAACACTTCCATGATGATGATAGAACATAGTAAACTGCAGCCTGAAGTAATCGAATACTATTGTTGGTCAACACATAGAAATCCGGCAATCTGATCGTCTACTCAAAAAATGCGTCCATAAACCGTCATTTTCCCTCTACTACTGCACTCGATTGAATTGCCAAACTGATATTTCTCTTCCAAATATAACACTTCCATGATGATGATAAAACATAGTAACCTGCAGCCTGAAGAATTCGAATACTATTGTTGTTCATCAACAAGAAATCCTGCATTCTGATCGTCTACTCAAAAAAAGCGTCCATGAACCGCAATTTTCCCTCTACTAATGTGTATTTCGTCGCCTGGTAGTACTTTTGAAGAAGATAATGGCTGATAGAAACGCAATTCTATGCACTCGATTGAATTGTCAAACTGACATTTCTCTTCCAAATATAACACTTCCATGATGATTATAGAACGTTGTAACCTACAGCCTGAAGAGAATCATGCATTTTGATCGGCTCCTCAAAAAAAGCGTCCCAGAACCGCTATTTTCTCTCTAGTAATGTGCATTTCGTCGCCTGGTAGTACTTTTGAAGAAGATAATGGCTGATAGAAACGCAATTCTATGCACTCGATTGAATTGTCAAACTGACATTTCTCTTCCAAATATAACACTTCCATGATGATTATAGAACGTAGTAACCTGCAGGCTGAAGAAATCGAATACTATTGTTGGTCAACATAAGGAAATCCTGCATTTTGATCGGCTCCTCAAAAAAAGCGTCCCGGAACCGCCATTTTCCTTCTAGTAATGTGTATTTCGTCGCCTGGTAGTACTTTTGAAGAAGATAATGGCTGATTCAAACGCAATTCTATGCACTCGATTGAATAGTCAAACTGACATTTCTCTTCCAAATATAACACTTCCATGATGATTATAGAACGTAGTAACCTGCAGCCTGAAGAAATCGAATACTATTGTTGGTCAACATAAAGAAATCCTGCATTTTGATCGGCTCCTCAAAAAAAGCGTCCCGGAACCGCCATTTTCCTTCTAGTAATGTGTATTTCGTCGCCTGGTAGTACTTTTGAAGAAGATAATGGCTGATTCAAACGCAATTCTATGCACTCGATTGAATAGTCAAACTGACATTTCTCTTCCAAATATAACACTTCCATGATGATTATAGAACGTAGTAACCTGCAGGCTGAAGAAATCGAATACTATTGTTGGTCAACATAAGGAAATCCTGCATTTTGATCGGCTCCTCAAAAAAAGCGTCCCGGAACCGCCATTTTCCTTCTAGTAATGTGTATTTCGTCGCCTGGTAGTACTTTTGAAGAAGATAATGGCTGATTCAAACGCAATTCTATGCACTCGATTGAATAGTCAAACTGACATTTCTCTTCCAAATATAACACTTCCATGATGATTATAGAACGTAGTAACCTGCAGCCTGAAGAAATCGAATACTATTGTTGGTCAACATAAAGAAATCCTGCATTTTGATCGGCTCCTCAAAAAAAGCGTCCCGGAACCGCCATTTTCCTTCTAGTAATGTGTATTTCGTCGCCTGGTAGTACTTTTGAAGAAGATAATGGCTGATTCAAACGCAATTCTATGCACTCGATTGAATAGTCAAACTGACATTTCTCTTCCAAATATAACACTTCCATGATGATTATAGAACGTAGTAACCTGCAGCCTGAAGAAATTGAATATTATTGTTAGTCAACAAAAAGAAATCCTGCATTTTGATCGGCTCCTCAAAAAAAGCGTCCCAGAACCGCCATTTTCCCTCTACTACTGCACTCGATTGAGTTGCCAAACTGACATTTCTCTTCCAAATATAACACTTCCATGATGAGGATAAAACATAGTAACCTGCAGCCTGAAGAAATCGAATACTACTGTTGGTCATCAACAAGAAATCCTGCATTCTGATCGTCTACTCAAAAAAAGCGTCCATGAACTGCCATTTTCTCTCTACATTCATGGTTTTCGAGATTTTATATCACGCTAGTGACCAACGTTCAGGTTTGTGTGCAATTCAATGCATTCGCCAGTGACCACATTCGTACTTCAAAAGAAAAATATTTCCGTCTCTTTCCAAACATACTTACTGTTGAACCAGCAATTGATGGCTATAATTCTATATGCGTACATTTTTCTTTACAGCAGCGATAATAACGGAATGCATAAATTAAAACATCCTTCTGCTGAAGTGATTTTGAGGGCATCGCTTTGAGGATAGCACACGCCCTAGTTTGTAATACACAGATAGCATATCTTAAGCGCAAGCAGCCTTTTAAGTGTACAAGCTACTCCATGGTTTTTTTTGCTCGATCTATTTGAACTCCACCAGTTCGTAGCTTATAGCATCAAATAGAAATGCAAAAGCATTAATGGTCATTTGGATGCGACAGGAAATGCAGAGCCGTCTTTCTTTTAAAAACTTACCTTCCAAGTAGAGCAAACATTGACCAGGTAGCGTATATATATCTTGATGTTGTACACTAATGTGTATTTCGTCGCCTGGTACTAGTTTTGAAGAAAATAATAACTGATAGAAACGTAATTCTATGCACTCGATTGAATTGTCAAACTGACATTCCTCTTCCAAATATAACACTTCCATGATGATGATAGAACATAGTAAACTGCAGCCTGAAGTAATCGAATACTATTGTTGGTCAACACATAGAAATCCGGCAATCTGATCGTCTACTCAAAAAATGCGTCCATAAACCGTCATTTTCCCTCTACTACTGCACTCGATTGAATTGCCAAACTGATATTTCTCTTCCAAATATAACACTTCCATGATGATGATAAAACATAGTAACCTGCAGCCTGAAGAATTCGAATACTATTGTTGTTCATCAACAAGAAATCCTGCATTCTGATCGTCTACTCAAAAAAAGCGTCCATGAACCGCAATTTTCCCTCTACTAATGTGTATTTCGTCGCCTGGTAGTACTTTTGAAGAAGATAATGGCTGATAGAAACGCAATTCTATGCACTCGATTGAATTGTCAAACTGACATTTCTCTTCCAAATATAACACTTCCATGATGATTATAGAACGTTGTAACCTACAGCCTGAAGAGAATCATGCATTTTGATCGGCTCCTCAAAAAAAGCGTCCCAGAACCGCTATTTTCTCTCTAGTAATGTGCATTTCGTCGCCTGGTAGTACTTTTGAAGAAGATAATGGCTGATAGAAACGCAATTCTATGCACTCGATTGAATTGTCAAACTGACATTTCTCTTCCAAATATAACACTTCCATGATGATTATAGAACGTAGTAACCTGCAGGCTGAAGAAATCGAATACTATTGTTGGTCAACATAAGGAAATCCTGCATTTTGATCGGCTCCTCAAAAAAAGCGTCCCGGAACCGCCATTTTCCTTCTAGTAATGTGTATTTCGTCGCCTGGTAGTACTTTTGAGGAAGATAATGGCTGATTCAAACGCAATTCTATGCACTCGATTGAATAGTCAAACTGACATTTCTCTTCCAAATATAACACTTCCATGATGATTATAGAACGTAGTAACCTGCAGCCTGAAGAAATCGAATACTATTGTTGGTCAACATAAAGAAATCCTGCATTTTGATCGGCTCCTCAAAAAAGGCGTCCCTGAACCGCCATTTTCCCTCTACTTTGTTTGCAATATCTTGATGTTGTACACTAATGTGTATTTCGTCGCCTGGTACTAGTTTTGAAGAAGAATATGGGTGATAGAAATGCAATTTTATGTACTCGATTGAATTGCCAAACTGACATTTCTCTTCCAAATATAACACTTCCATGATGATGATAAAACGTAGTAACCTGCAGCTTGAAGAAATCGAATACTATTGTTAGTCAACAAAAAGAAATCTTGTATTTCGATCGGCTCCTAAAAAAAACCGTCCCAGAACCGCCAGTTTCCCTTTAGTACTGCACTCGACTGAATTGCCAAGCTGACATTTTTCTTCCAAATATAACACTTCCATGATGATCGTAAAACATAGTAACCTGCAGTCTGAAGAAATCGAATACGATTGTTGGTCAACAACAAGAAATCCTTCATTCTGATCGTCTACTCAAAAAAGGCGTCCATGAACCGCAATTTTCTCTCAACATTCATGGTTTACGAGATTTTATATCTCGCCAGTGACCAACATTCAGGTTTGTGAGCAATTCAATGCATTCGCCAGTGACCACATTCGTACTTCAAAAGAAAAATATTTCCGTCTCTTTCCAAACAAACTTATTATTGAACAAGCAATTGATGGCTATAATTCTAAATTGCGCACATTTTTCTTTACACCAGCGATAATAACGGAATGCATAAATTAAAACATCCTTCTGCAGAAGTGATTTTGAGGGCATCGATTTGAGGATAGCACACGCCCTAGTTTGTAATATACAGATAGACTGCCTTAAGCGCAACCAGCCTTTTAAGTGTACAAGCTATTCCATGGTTTATTGCTCGATCTATTTGAACTCCACTAGTTCGTAGCATATATTATCAAATAGAAATGAAAAGCATTAATGGTCATTTGGATGCGACAGGAACTGCAGAGCCGTCTTTCTTTTAAAAACTTGCCTTCCAAGTAGAGCAAACTTTGACTAGGTAGCGTATATATATCTTGCTGCTGTACACTAATGTGTACTTCGTCGACTGGTGCTAATTTTCAAGAAAATAATTACTGATAGAAACGCAATTCTATGCACTCGATTGAATTGCCAAACTGACATTTCTCTTCGAAATATAACACTTCCATGATGATGATAAAACATAGTAACCTGCAGCCTGAAGAAATCGAATACTATTGTTGGTCAACATATGGAAATCCTGCATTTTGATCGGCTCCTCAATAAAAGCGTCCCGGAACCGCCATTTTCCTTCTAGTAATGTGTATTTCGTCGCCTGGTAGTACTTTTGAAGAAGATAATGGCTGATACAAACGCAATTCTATGCACTCGATTGAATAGTCAAACTGACATTTCTCTTCCAAATATAACACTTCCATGATGATTATAGAACGTAGTAACCTGCAGCCTGAAGAAATCGAATACTATTGTTGGTCAACATTAAGAAATCCTGCATTTTGATCGGCTCCTCAAAAAAGGCGTCCCTGAACCGCTATTTTCCCTCTACTTTGTTTGCAATATCTTGATGTTGTACACTAATGTGTATTTCGTCGCCTGGTACTAGTTTTGAAGAAGAATATGGGTGATAGAAATGCAATTTTATGTACTCGATTGAATTGCCAAACTGACATTTCTCTTCCAAATATAACACTTCCATGACGATGATAAAACGTAGTAACCTGCAGCTTGAAGAAATCGAATACTATTGTTAGTCAACAAAAAGAAAACCTGCATTTCGCTCAGCTCTTCAAAAAAAGCGTTCCTGAACCGCCATTTTCTCTCTACTTTGTTTGCAATATCTTGATGTTGTACACTAATGTGTATTTCGTCGTCTGGTACTAGTTTTGAAGAAGAATATGTGTGATAGAAATGGAATTTTATGTACTCGATTGAATTGACAAACTGACATTTCTCTTCCAAATATAACACTTCCATGATGATGATAAAACATAATAATCTGCAGCCTGAAGAAATTGAATACTAATGTTGGTCAACATAAAGAAATCCTGCATTTTGAACGGCTCCTCAAAAAACGCGTCCCTGAACCGCCATTTTCCCTCTACTTTCTTTGCAATATCTTGATGTTGTACACTAATGTGTATTTCGTCGCCTGGTACTAGTTTTGAAAAAGAATATGGGTGATAGAAATGCAATTTTATGTACTCGATTGAATTGCCAAACTGACATTTCTCTTCCAATTATAACACTTCCATGATGATGATAAAACGTAGTAACCTGCAACTTGAAGAAATCCAATACTATTGTTAGCCAACAAAAAGAAATCCTGCATTTCGATCGGCTCCTCAAAAAAAGCGTCCAAGAACCGCTATTTTCTCTCTTTATTCATGATTTACGAGATTTTAAATCTCGGCAGTGACCAACATTCAGGTTTGTGTGCATCTCAATGCGATCGCCAGTGACCACATTCGTACTTCAAGGCAAAAATATTTCCGTCTCATTCGAACCAAAATTATTGTTGAGCCAGCAATTGATGGCTATAATTCTAAATTGCGTACATTTTTCTTTACAGCAGCGATAATAACGGAATGCATAAATTAAAACATCCGTCTGCAGAAGTGATTTTAAGGGCATCGCTTTCAGGATAGTTTGTAATATACATTAGCCTGCCTTAACCGCAAACAGCACTTTAAGTGTACAAGCTATTCGAAGGCTTTTTACCCGATCTATTTTAACTCCTCTTAGTCCGTGTCTTGTTTCATCAAATAGAAATGCAAAAGCATTATTGGTCATATTGCTGGAGACAGGAAGTGCAGAGTGGTCTTCCTTTAAAAACGTGCATTCCAAGTAGTGCTAACCTTGACTAGGTAGCGTATATAGATCTTAATGTTGTACACTAATGTGTATTTCGTCGCCCGGTAGTAATTTTGAAGAAGATAATGGCTGATAGAAACGCAATTCTATGCACTCGATTGAATTGTCAAACTGACATTTCTCTTCCAAATATAACACTTCCATGATGATTATAGAACGTAGTAACATGTAGCCTGAAGAATTCGAAAACATTTGTTGGTCAACATAAAGAAATTCTGCATTTTGAACGGCTGCTCAAAAAAAGCGTCCCTGAACCGCCATTTTCCCTCTACTACTGCACTCGATTGAATTGCCAAACTGACATTTCTCTTCCAAATATAACACTTCCATGATGATGAAAAAAGATAGTAACCTGCAGGCTGAAGAAATCGAATACTATTGTTGTTCATCAACAAGAAATCCTGCATTCTGATCGTCTACTCAAAAAAAGCGTCCATGAACCGCCATTGTCCCTCTACTAATGTGTATTTCGTCGCCTGGTAGTACTTTTGAAGAAGATAATGGCTGATAGAAACGCAATTCTATGCACTCGATTGAATTGCCAAACTGACATTTCTCTTCCAAATATAACACTTCCATGATGATTATAAAATGTAGTAACCTGCAGCCTGAAGAAATCGAATACTATTGTTGGTCAACAAATAGAAATCTTGCATTCTGATCGTCTACTCAAAAAAATCGTCCATGAACCGCCATTTTCTCTCTACTGACACTTCTTTTCCAAATATAACACTTCCATGATGATTATAAAACGTAGTAACCTGCAGCCTGAAGAAATCGAATACTAATGTTGGTCAACATAAAGAAATCCTGCATTTTGATCGGCTCCTCAAAAAAGGCGTTCCTGAACCGCCATTTTCCTTCTACTTTCTTTGCAATATCTTGATGTTGTACACTAATGTGTATTTCGTCGCCTGGTACTAGTTTTGAAAAAGAATATGGGTGATAGAAATGCAATTTTATGTACTCGATTGAATTGCCAAACTGACATTTCTCTTCCAAATATAACACTTCCATGATGATGATAAAACGTAGTAACCTGCAGCTTGAAGAAATCGAATACTATTGTTAGTCAACAAAAAGAAATCCTGCATTTCCATCGGCTCCTCAAAAAAACCGTCCCAGAACCGCTATTTTCCCTTTAGTACTGCACTCGATTGAATTGCCAAGCTGACATTTTTCTTCCAAATATAACACTTCCATGATGATGGTAAAACATAGTAACCTGCAGTCTGAAGAAATCGAATACGATTGTTGCCAACAACAAGAAATCCTGCATTCTGATCGTCTACTCAAAAAAGGCGTCCATGAACCGCCATTTTCTCTCTACATTCATGGTTTAGGAGATTTTATATCTCGCCAGTGACCAACATTCAGGTTTGTGAGCAATTCAATGCATTCGCCAGTGACCACATTCGTACTTCAAGGCAAAAATATTTCGGTCTCATTCGAACCAAAATTATTGTTGAGCCAGCAATTGATGGCTATAATTCTAAATTGCGTACATTTTTCTTTACAGCAGCGATAATAACGGAATGCATAAAGTAAAACATCCGTCTGCAGAAGTGATTTTGAGGGCATCGCTTTGAGGATAGCACACGCCCTAGTTTGTAATTAAAACTGTCCGGTAGGACAGTTGTATAAGGGTTGATCGTCAAAAACTGCACGAAATAGCGTAACGTTAAAAAACACCCAACTTTGACAATTTTTTTCTCTTTTTCTATAAAAGATAAAATTCCCAAATTTTCTTTAGAATGTAGGGCAAACCCTCCTTTATGACTGTAATTTTTTGCAACAACCCTGACTAAGTAGATTTTGAGAAAAAAGTTGCCGAAAATGACCAAAAACGGCTTTTTCAGAAAATGTTCTTGTTCTTGTTCTTCTTCTTCTTCTTGTTGTTGTTGTTGTTGTTACCTTTTTTGTAAACAACGTAGCGCCTAAACGCGCCGACCGATTTTTGAGAATGAGGAGTCATACGATTCGGAATTTTATGTAGATGTGCCTTTTGGGGGTCTCGACGCTGTACATCGAATGGGGTAGGAGTTAGCCTCATATATGTGAGGCCCCTTCTCAAAATTATTATTACTAATAACTCTGTAAATGTTATCCCGATTTTGATAAAATTTGGCAGGATGAAAGATTTAGAGCACTCCTACGTAACATTTAAACGACGTTCTGCTCTTACCCTTATTAGGGGAAGTATGTAATCGTTTCAAATGATCGACGCATGAACTAATTTTCATGAATAATAAAGCGTCATTCGAATCTATATCTTGTACAGATTTGCATTTTAGATTAGAAGTCTCGACGTTGTGCCACTTCAGTAGGGGAGGAAGGGGTAGAGAGGTTAGACTTTCTTTAATACTATTTTTACTAATATTTCTTTTACGCTTAGTCCGATTTTGATAAAATTAAGCACGAAGAAATTGTTAAAGCTTTCTTATGTGACTTTAAAGCGCCATCATGCTCTTACACCTAATAAGAGGAAGTGCTGCAATCGTTAAAATTATTGACGAGTGAACCGATCAATTTACATGAATGAATTGACATTACGAATGGGAATTTTATGTGGATATAGCTTTTGTGGATCTTAATATTCAATATTGATCAATAATTAATCAATATTCATCGCCCGATTTTGATTAAATTTGGCAAAAAGAAGGTTTCAACTTTTACTGCATTACATTAAAATGCCATTAAAATACTCTTACAGCTACTAAAGAGAAGTATTGCATTGGTGCGTATTTGAAGTATAATTACTCTTTCTTTTTAGGGAGAAGTAATGCAATCGCCGTGAATTTTTCTTACTCCTTTTAAAAGGAAGTACTGTAATCGCAGTTTAATTTTGTTATTAACGTACAAATACCTTCCTATTTTATTCCAAACGTTTTCCCAAATTTTTTTTTTCTTGCTTCTTTGGGGACCGCAACTCTAAGATTAAATTCTTTTTAAATAATTCTTAATTCTTTTAAAAGATCTCTCCAGTGGTTACTTAACACCGTATCAGGTTATAATGGAAGTATTGCTTATTCCAAATGTTAAGAATATCTGTAAAGCAGATATGTAACTTTGCAGAATAGACAAAATAATTTGATCAAATTTGGCAGGATTAAAGGGTTAGCGCTCACCTACATAATATTAAAGCGACGATCTGCTCTTACACCTACTAAGGGGAAGTATTGCAATCGTTCCAAATCATCAACGCGTGAATCGATTTTCATGAATAGAGTGTCATTAGAATCGAAAATTAATGTAGAAATGTCTTTTGAGGGTCTCGACGCATTATATACTTTCGCAGAGAAGTTTGCCTCACGTAAATAATACCGCCTTAAACTAATATATTATTAATCATTAATTTTAATAACACTGTGAATCTTCACCCGATTTAGATTAAATTTGGCGAGAAGAAGAATTAAGAGTGCGTGACATTTAAGTGCCTTCTGCTCTCACACCTACTAAGGGGATGCCGTATTGCAATCATGCCGTAATTGCAGTTTAAATTTTAGGGTAAAGAACTTTCATCGTAGATAGCTTTTCTTTCCCCTCTTTGGAAGAAGTTATTGCGATCAGAGCTGTTCTTCTCTTAAATCCCTCAGAGGAAGCAATGTAATCACAATTTATCTCACCGCTCTTACCGGAAGGTATTGTAATCACAATTTTCTTTCTATTATTATACCCCTTCATGGGATGTGTAATCATACATCATTTCATCCCATAACATTTCTCTCAATATCCATCTTCTTACCACCAACCACTTTTTACCACTCCCCCATAACTTGTAACATGTTTTTATTTTCATTCTACACCTTCCAACTAGTTGTTCACTAATCCTCCATAACTATTCTCAGTCTGCATTTTCTTCCTGCCAACTTGGCAACATTCCCCCTAACTTTTCTCTAGTCTTTATCTTCTACTCACTGATTTGATAATGCTACAACTACCTTCCACTAACTTGGTATGAAGTATTAAAGTACAATGTATAAAACTATTGCCTATCCCAAATGTTGACAAAACCTGTAAACCAGAATAGCAACTTTACAGAATAGACTTTTAATGGTTTGGAATATTTTGGAAAATGATATGGAGATAGTCAAGGAGGGGAGTTTGCCTCACCTAAGTTAAGCCACTCTAAAATTATCATTATTAACTCTAAATCTTAGCCCAAATTCGATAAAATTGGCGAGGGAACAGGGGTTAAATTATATTGAAGTGCCATCCTTATCTTACTCCACTAAGGGAAATTATTGAAATCGTTTCAAATTATCGATGGGTGATCTGATTTTCATGAATGAACAATTAAACACAAAAGAATGTTTAAAATTTAAAAAGTAAACATACAACGACTTTATTTTTACAACAGGTTTGTTCAAAAATCTTTATTATTTATTATATATAATAATATATATAATACTGGTATAAACCAGTGTTTAAAAAAGCACAGAGACACACCGTATTATTTATTTTGCATTGTAACCTTCTGTGTCTCTAAACGTTGTTACCTGCTATCCAGATAAACTAGCGCGCCCCACTGTGAAAACTTCTAAAATTTTAAAAAGAACAACGATATGTCTATACTGATAATATATTTACAACTAATTCCTAACTTAATAAAATATATTTTACTATACTTTATTCTTTTGTCTGAGGTTGTGAAAAAAAAAATAATGTTTTACTTAATAAAGGTTATACCGGACAGTTTTAATAGTAGTGTGATTCCCCTCTCCCTTATGGTTTGTATACACTGTAAAATAGAAGTAAAGATATAACCTAACCTAAATCAACCGTCTTTTAACAGTTGTTGAAATAAGTGTTAGCAATTTTTGCGATTTTATTATTTATTAAGCAACTTTGTTGAAGACTTCATATTTATACTTTCTTCTTAATTTTGTAAGTAGATATTTTGCTATTACTTAGTTTCATATAATTTACTTCAAAAAGTAGCTGAATATTCAAAGTTCGTTAGAGCTTGTTTTAGTAAGATTGAGTGCACCTTAATTGCTGATGTCTCGACAAAAACTAAGCCTAGTTCTGATTAATTGTTAAATTTCAGTTTCTATTTCGACAAGTTATTATTATTATATTGCTTAGATTGTTTTCGTTGTTTGATCAAAAGAATGAAGTAATTACTTGCTAGATGTAGTTTTTTGATGCAAATCCTCTTATTTTATTTATTTTTCTGTCTTTTTCGGAATGGATGACCCCTTTATTGATCAACTTGCAATATTTTTTGTCTGCTTCTGGTGTGGAAAATATTCCAATCGTGTCAAATTTTGATACAAAATAGTACAAGTCGATAATAAACTTTCAACCGAAAGTGTCAACCACTTCATAAAATAGTTTTTCACTTTTACGATTACTAGAGCCCAGTTTACACCTATTTCAATAAATAGGTTTTATTCGAAACATTTTTCAAAGTGCTTTCTTTATCAAATAGGATTACATGAGTCCTAAATTTCCATGTTTGAAGAAACTTTCACAGTCTTTTCTCAATTCTCTGTCATTGAAATTCATTCTTGTTTCGAGTTCAGGTTTTATATTTTTAATATTTTAATTTTCCTTTTGGGTTTTTATTTATTTTTGTAAGTTGCAATCTGCAACTTAATATTCCATAACTCATATTCAGCTTGGATAACAGAAATTTTTTTCTTCCATTTCTGTTTGTAGTCAAGTATTGTTCTGGAGGTTCATATTTTTTTATTTTATTTCATTTTTTTTACTAAAATACTCCCAGTTGGAGAAATTACTTTTTGAAGTTCTATTGCAACAAACCAAAATCACTTTCTTCTGCAAAGCTAAAACATAATTTTTTTTCTGTTTTCAGAATCTAAGAAAAATATACGTTAAGTATTTACTTTCTGTATTAATTATTTACTTATATTTATATATTTAAAAAAATGCCTTCTATATACCGAAAAAGAAAGCAAATAATTAAAAATTTAGTAGCGGGTATTAGACAGACAATTGACAGCACTGCTGAGCTCGAGAACAACACTATTGTGACTCCCGCCGCATCTAAGCAACAACGGTACTACCTTAAAAATCGCGAGGGAATAATAGATAAACAGAGACAATATAATTTAAGACAAAAAGAAAAAATCCAAGAGAAACAGGAAGCGTACAATTTAGAACATAAAGAAAAAATCCAAGAGAAACAGAAAGAGTACAATATAGAACATAAAGAACACATAAAAGAGAAACAGAAAGAGTACAATATAGAACATAAAGAACACATAAAAGAGAAACAGAAAGAGTACAATATAGAACATAAAGAACACATTAAAGAGAAACAGAAAGTGTATAATATAGAACATAAAGAACACATAAAAGAGAAACAGAAAGAATACGATTTATTTCATAGAGAGGACAAAAAGAAAAAACAGAGAGAGTACGATTTATCTCATAGAGAGGACAAAAAGAAAAAACAGAGAGAGTACGATTTATCTCATAAAGAGGAAATAAAGAAAAAACAGAGAGAATATGACATAGCTCATTCAGAACATAAAAGAAAGAAGCAAAGTGTATACAATGTTGTCCATAAAGTTGGCATAGCAAGGAAGCAGAAACAAAAAGACAGAACAAACTGTGAAAAGAAAACTGAAACACAAAGAAAGTACAATGAAAAGAAAAGAAACAAAGTCAGCAGTAGACAAAAACGTTATGATGGAAGAAATCGAGCTGTTATCAACTTAAAAAGAAATATTCGGTACTTTTTGACTCGGCAAAACGTAAATAAGCCCTCGGTGTCATTCGCAAATTTATTGAAAAAACGGATACAGACACGAAAAAAGCTAAATAGGTTTCAAGGTGAATGCGCGTTAATAAACAGATTCTGTGCAAATTTAAAGCTAAATAGTAAATTTAATAAACATTATATTGTCAAAAATAAAACTAAACGCACAGTGTTTTATTACCTGATAAAACATTCTAATCATTTAGTCGGAATCGCTCGATCATACTTAAGATTTCTAAACAATAAATTAAAAGCCGTTGTTGATGAGGCCGTTAATAAGTTTGAAATCAATAAAATTAAAACCCTAACTCCTAAAAATATCGTGAAAGTATTCGGAGGTAAACAGAAACACACTGGCCATTCTGAACCTTATTTCTTCGAAAGCTCTTACAGCGCGATTCCTCTCGGTCATACATTACTTGCTAATAGCCAGCACGTTTTCGTGAACGCACACAATTTAAAAAAGTACATTACTAAAGGTAATAATATTGTAGAATGGCCTTGCGGTATCACATGTAAATTTTCTAAACAAAGTATGAGCACTACTTTAAATAAATTAGTTGAATTTGTCCACGGCGATATAAATACTGTGTCAATCAAAAAGCTTGCGAACACATGTCGGTACAGACATCACGATAAAAAAGGACACACCATACACTGCGCCTCACACAACAGCATTTTTAAATGCAGTACACTTCTACAACTTCTATCGGAATTATCGGTCCACTACACCGCGTTTAGGAACATAAAAAGACAGATTTACATCATTCGTAATCTATTTTTCAAAATTAATCGTGTAACATCGTGTATAAATAGAGCAAATAATGTCGAATCTATTTTACGGTCCGTTAATGATTTAAAAAAGTTTCTCGGAACACTTAAAATCGATATAAACAAATTTAAGAAATATGTACCTTCTACTAGTTGCGACACCAATGAAATAAATATTCTGCATAAATATAAAAAAAACTTATCTTCCTTAAAACGTACAGCCCTTTCCTTTCCGGAGACTTTTTGCGCGTGTTGCAATATGTTAATTTATGACGAGGATTTAAAAGATTTCATAAATTTTCAGAAAAACAATAACAAATCGTGGCAATCTATAATTCTTTATATTAATAAAAATTATGATAATATTCACCGTGACGGTCTTAAAATTTGTACATACTGTGCACGAAAATTGAATCAAAATTGTATTCCCGGACGCGCCGCGTATAACTGTTTAGAAGTAGATCCTGTGCCTGCAGAAGTTGGTAAGTTGAATATTTTCGAAACAATGCTGACCCAATTAGTTAAATCGTTCCAATGTGTTATTCGTCTCCAGCCGAAAAAAGGGAAAATTGCGGTCAGTGAAAAACTTAAAGGGTTAAAGGGTCGCGTCACTTATTTACCCCTCCCTTTGCAGAAAAACGTAGACCTACTTCCGAACGAACTGCCCCAAAATCATGAAGTGGTTGTACTGGTTAATGGCGTACCTACACAAAACCGAGTCATATGGCAAGATTTAGTGAGCGCGAATAAAATTTACAAAGCGATTGCCGCTTTAAAAGAAATTAACCCGTTGTACGCGAACGTAAATCTAAATGTAAAATTGTTACCCAATATTAACGAAAGTATTGGTAATAAATGTATATTTAAGGATGTATCCGGGGCATCCATAAAAAAAGTAGATATTGCAACTTTTTATAAAACCGGATTTTATACTTTTCACTCCCTACATCCGATAAATATGAATGCAGTGGAATCGAGTGAAATTGAATCGTATCAAATGCAGCAAATGAAGGGAGATTACGTGTCGGTTTTTGATAAAAATTTAGATTACCTAACATTTCCTCATCTATTTCCTAAAGGCAGGTTCGGAAAATTTGAGGTAAATAGAAATATTCCTCTGTCGGACGCTGAGTACCGTAAAACGCGAATATTGAATAAAGACGGGCGGTTTCGGCGGGATCCTTGTTATTTATTTCACTTGTTAAACGATAGTGAATTTAAATACCTAGGCGGGGCGATTGCTCACTTGTTAAACGTTCGCGCTTACAAACCGTACACGGTGAATGATATTTTGACCAAAGTTTCCGTTAACGATGAATTATTAGAACAACAATTAATCAATCTATTTAGTTCGTTGCGAGGTACTAAAGAGTATTGGCAACGTCGTCGCCAAGAACTCAATGCCATGACACGCGATTTTGGGGCGCCGACTTTTTTTGTAACATTGTCGTGTGCAGAATATGATCATTCCGAATTATTGCAGTACCTTGTCAAAATTAATAAAGATGTTCCTAACGTGGAGAAAATGTCCGCCGGAGAGTTATGTGCGTTAGATCCGACTAGTGTGTGTAGATATTATCACCGCCTCATCCGTAATATGTTCAAGTTTCTAATAAACGATAAAATAAATCCGGTATTAGGTTTCGTGGAACATTATTTTTGGCGCGTAGAATATCAAGAAAGGGGGGCGCCGCATTACCACATGTTATTGTGGATTCGGGATAGTCCGGAAATTAATAACGATTGCTTTAAAAAGGTTGCCGATTTTATTAACACATATATTTGTGCTCGGTTACCGGATCCTTTAGAGTCACCTGTCTTGCACTCGTTTGTCCGGAAATATCAAATGCATAAATGTAACTCGTACTGTCAACGTAAATATCGCGTTAATCAAAAAATGTATACTAAATGTCGGTTTGGATTTCCGCGTAAAGTTACCGACGAATTGATAATTAATGACATAATTTCCACAATCGCGTCTAGAGTTAAAGGTTTCGGTCCGAAACGTGTTTATGACTTGCCCAGACAGAGAAGTGAGGTACGCATTAACGACTACAACCCTGTCCTTTTATTAGCTTCCGGCGGGTTTAACGTTGACGTGCAATTTGTTAAAGACGGAGATTTGAGATTAGTCATTTACGTAACTAGTTATATATCGAAAAATGAAAAAACGGAATTAGAAGATTTGTGGGCTGATATATGTAAAGAATCGAATAAAAAAGCGTTATGGAGTTTAGGTTTAAAAAAATTAACGCATCGTCAGATCGGGCTATACGAAACAGTGGATCGGTTACTCGGGCATCATTTGTACGGTAAATCGGAAGATATGAGATATATCAGCACCACGTTTCGCGAGAATAGAAAACTATGTTTAAAACCGTTTAACCAATTACAAAATGTGCCGGCTAATTCAACGGATGTATATTTGAAGTCATGGCTAAACGATTACTATCCGAATCGACCCGACCATCTAGAAAATTTAAACTTATACGACTTCTGTCGTTATTACGATCTTTCCCGCGATCAATTAGAAGCCGATAACCGAATAAAATTAAAAAATAATGTTGTTTTAAGAAAGCGTGGAAAACCGTACGTAATTCAACATCCGATGTACAAAACGTTAAATACAGAACAAGACCGAAATAAATATTATCATTCCCTTTTACTTCTTTTTAAACCGTGGCGAAATGAATCGGATATTTTAAAAGGTTTTCGGACGTACCAAGAAGCGTTTGACCATTATTCCACAGAATTAAAACAGGCCATGACTTATCACGATAAATTAATTATGATTGAAGAAGGAATCAAAGAGCTTCAGAATAAAATTGCGGAATTCAAAGAAGAGAATTTCATTAATTTAGAAGAGGATAATATTATCCGAGAAGTGCAGGATGCAGACGTGGCGATGTTGGAACTTTGCGCGGCGATGTATACTAGTAATGACGATCGCGATAATAATTTATTTAACTTAAATGAAGATCAAAGCCGGATTTTTAATAAAATAACTAAAACACTTATCGACCAAAGTAATAATAAATGCAACAGTCAAATTAAATTATTCGTTTCTGGTGTAGGCGGTACGGGTAAATCGTATCTCTTAAAAGCGTTAAAAGTTTGGATTAACAACACATTTCCGCCTAAGAAAGACACTGTTTCAGTGGCTATAACGGCTCCGACCGGCCTGGCTGCATATAATGTAAATGGCGTCACCATTTACCGGCTTTTATCGCTCCCGGTTGAGCACCAACAAACCGCCGAATATAATAAATTAAACGTTGAAAGTTGTCGGGCGATTAGGCACGTACTTAAAGATATGAAATTATTGATAATCGATGAAATTAGTTTAGTTTCGAGTCTCGTTTTTGCTTATATTCATCTTCGGTTGACGGAAATTGCCAAAAATAATGAACCTTTCGGTAATCTTAATATCTTACTTTTCGGAGATTTGTTACAATTGCAGCCCGTCAAAGGTAATCAAGTTTTTAAAAAGTTAACCCGCATCGAATGTAAATCCAAACTCGGATCCATCGGTTCAGTTGATCTTTGGTCGATGTTCGAATATGACGAATTAAAAATTAACGTAAGACAAAAAAATGATAAAAGCGGTTTTATAAATACCTTGCTCAATATTCGGTCGGGTAATGTCTGCGAAGAAGACATCTCACTATTAAACTCACGTCTTCTACCAAATAACGATTTAAATAATGTAATTCAAAGGTATAAGGAATTAGTCGATTCCGGTAAAAATCCGTTATGTCTTTTCGCGACTAAAGCTCAATGTATAACTTTTAATAAACTTTATTCGGATAAATTCGCGAAAGAAATAGTTACAATTGATAGTATCGATGAAATTGATTATAATTCCAAATTGTCAAATAAAAAAGTAAAAGATTTGAACTTGTTAATTTCTAAAATTTCGGAAGACGTCTCTCGCACAGCTAATTTATCTAAAACTATAAATTTATTTGTGGCCGCTAAAATAATGATTAAAAGAAACATTGATATTGCTAACGGAATTGTAAACGGAACAATTGGTGTAGTGGAACGGTTTGTTTATAAAGGAAAATTCGTTGAATCATTAATTGTCGTCGTAAATAATAAACCCTTTACTTTAGAAAGGGTACAAGCGCGATTTCAATTAATAAAAAATATTTACGTGCATAGGAAACAATTTCCGGTGTCTCTTTCGTACGCGGTAACCATCCACAAATCTCAAGGTTTAACCTTGGATTGTTTGTTCACGAGTTTAGGTAAAGAAGTGTTTGCACCGGGCATGCACTATGTAGCTCTCTCGCGGGTCACTAATTTAAACGGTTTGTATTTAATTGATTTCGATTCGTCAAAAATAAAAGCAGATACGGACGCGATAAATGAATACCGTCGTTTAAATAAAATGATCCAATCACTATGTTTGCATACTGCGAATAATATTTGCGTTTCCCCCACCATCAAGTTAACAAAAACAAAATGCCTTCCTCAATCATATGATAATCGCGAAATTTGTTCGAAAACGGAAATATTTGGCTTAACCAACTCTGACGGCGTTTCATGTTACGCGAATGTTGTTGCACAGTGTTTGATTAATATAGATCTCGTTAAATTTAACCTAAAAAATAACCCGTCCAATAATATAAAAATAAGATTTCCGGATCCAAAAACTCGCGAGAACTACCAAACAGTGAGCGTAACTTGCGAATTATTAAATATTTTAACAACCGGAATAACTCTTGGTACTAACAAATCAAATACTAAACGACTCCGCGAATTAATTGCTCACGATAGCGACATAAACTTCAACGCTAATATTCAGCAAGACGCGCAAGAATTTCTATCGTTCGTAATAAACGCTTTAGTTACAGAAAATAACATTCCGAGCAAGTTATTTGATTGTACAGTTAAATTCGTTCGAAAATGTTTCAATTGCAATAGTTATTGGGATGACGTTCCCACTAACCCTGAAGTAATGTACTTTCTAGAATTCGGGGTTGTCCAAAATAACGAGCCGGTTAGTTTTCAAACGTTATTGGACTATAAATTATCGGATATCTCGTGTTCAGAATGCGGTGAAAATAAAATTTATATTCGAAGTAAATTAAATTCGGTATCGGATTATCTCATTGTAATATTAAAGCGTTATCAAGAAAATCGTGTTTTAAATGAAATCCGTTCTTTCGATGAAAATAATGTTAAAATTGACGGTTTTAATTTCTCACTGGCGTCCGTGATTTATCACTACGGTTCGGGTCTTAATTCCGGTCACTATGTTTGCGCGATAAAAAGTCAAAATAATTCGTGGACTTTGCTAAATGACGAGATTATTAATTATAATTTTAAATTTAATCCGGCATTAAAAGACGCGTACATTTTAATGTTAAAAACAAAAACAATGTGAAAACAAAAACAAACCCGATGTATTTTAAATTTAAATTCTTTAATTTCGGTCGTTAGAGAGCCAGCAGGTAACGGACATTTGGACTGACTGCATATGATTTGTATTTAATGATATTATTAATCTGTTTGTGCATGTTTCTGTTAAAAAAATCATTGATATAAAATTTGTTTTTCGCTATGAGTCTTTTTTGTCCCGAAATATTTTTTTTCATCGATGTGAATGAAAATACATTAATGTTATTTTGTTTTTTTGTAAGAAATGGTCCATCCTTTTCAAAGAAGAAATATATTTCATTGTAATTTACATTTATATTTGCGATTAAAACAAATTCTATGTCATATTCAACGATATTTATAAGTTAATTTCTTCATTTTATTAATTTGCATATTTTGAACAATTTTAGTCTATATTTATAAATTTTTGAAATTCTAGGTACCTATAGATGAATCTTTCACAGCTGATGACTATAAACATTAAATTAAAAAGTTCTTGTTCAACTTCTTTTCCGATTTTTTTAAATCTTACGCTCGTTTTTTGTTTTTTTTTAATAATGCAGAAAAGTTTAAATTGCCCAACCAAAATTAATTTTCTGTTTGATGCAGTTGTCAGAAGGATTGCATACCTAATTCAGAGGAAGCTAAATACATATTGTTTAATAAATACTCCTCACTGTGAATGGTTTGTTCTATATAATTATTTTTTTTACATCAATTGTACTTTTTTGTTATGTGTGACTAAAACTAACTGACGGACTAAGTCCGCCGAAGCCGGTCCCAAGCCCAGGTTGTAAAAGGATGAGGGGTCCGTTACATTATGTTGCAGATTAAAGGCAAACTGTACGCAGAGAGATCTTATTCAGAGATGTCTATGAAGTTTAAATATTGTTCTTCATAGGACTATGAAACTATAATTAACACTTTCTAAAAGGTACAAAAATCTCCTTAACAAAAACTTACAGTTTAAAAAGTTAAGTATAAGGGTTGATTAAACGACAAAAGGTACACAAATCAGCAAGTACCTATCATTTCAATCATACTACAGCTCGTAATAATTTCAGCCATTTAGAAACATTTTCTAAAAGCTTATTTTATTTAAATTGGTTTCTAATTTTTCGCGATTTTTATAAAAGATTTCTCTTACTATTAAGTTTTCCAAGAACATTCCCCTGTGAACAGTGTCTTAATGTATCCTTACAGAAGATATTAGAAAAAGAATCCATTGTACTTTCGAAACAATTGATATCATTTAAATATAACTTTACTGCATTAAATTTTCATTAATATTTTTTACATTCTATTACACGTCACAGACCCTTATGCTGGCCATTTTTTTATCTATACAATGTTTTCTGCTAATATAAAAATGCAGTTTATATTACGGCTTAATAAATGTTAGTAAACAGGCATTTTAATTTAACTCCGTTCCCAATTATTTTTGTTTTATCTTTACTACGCTCTTTATTTTGAATAATCATCACTCGACCTGGCAAACCCTACTCAAATCACACGCACAATGAAATAGAAAAAGATAAAGCTAGAGTTTTTCTATGACTGTTAAAAATTGAATCACGGAGTTAAAAGGAATTCCACTCTTGAATGGCTAATAGCCAATATATACCTATTTGTAATAATAATCCATTCTAAATTATAAACAAATGAAGTCCCTTTAATTAAATACTTATATAGAATTTTAATAATCAAATAATTAGTAAAAGTAACAGTAATGTCCTGATCTAAAAATATACGTTATCTTAATCCATTTTACAGAGGAATCAAAAAGCTGTAGAAGGAGGACAGGAGAGTAGACGGATAATAGGCAGACCTAAAAGGAGGGGAACTGAAGGAGCATCTCAGAAAACTGGGAATCAGGCAATGGAAAAAAAGTTCTGGACAAAAATGCTTTGAGAACCATTACTGTCGAGATTAACGTCCTATGCAGACTGTTGCACTAAAAAACAAATAAGAAAATTCATATGTATAATCAGATGAGGACAGATTTAAAGGAAGCTGTATACATTAATATATTGTATTACTATAAATATTTGTAATTAATTAACTCTTATTTTTAATTAACATTTGACCATTTGGTACAGTATAGTGCGAATCCGTTTAATCAAAGGACAAACTTAAACCGACGATGTATAATTTCCTAAATTGCACTTAAATATAAACAAGTAAAAGTAATAATAACAATAATTGCGTAAATATATGTTGGTAAGGTGAATTTTCTTAAAAACGTTTTATGATTTTTTGAATTGTTTAATAGAATAGCGTCTCATTAAAAACCTATGCATTAATCGTTTAATAACTCCTATTACAATCAATATGAGCTAGAGGGGTGCTACTCTTCCCTGAGCAAAAATATTTTATTGATAAAATTTGGCCAGCATAAGGGTCTGTGGCGTGTAATAGAATGTAAAAAATATTAATGAAAATTTAATGCAGTAAAGTTATACTTAAATGATATCAATTGTTTCGAAAGTACAATGGATTCTTTTTCTAATATCTTCTGTAAGGATACATTAAGACACTGTTCACAGGGGAATGTTCTCGGAAAACTTAATAGTAAGAGAAATCTTTTATAAAAATCGCGAAAAATTAGAAACCAATTTAAATAAAATAAGCTTTTAGAAAATGTTTCTAAATGGCTGAAATTATTACGAGCTGTAGTATCATTGAAATGATAGGTACTTGCTGATTTGTGTACCTTTTGTCGTTTAATCAACCCTTATACTTAACTTTTTAAACTGTAAGTTTTTGTTAAGGAGTATACATCAGCCTGCCTTAACCGCAACCAGCACTTTAAGTGTACAAGCTGTTCGAAGGCTTTTTACCCGATCTATTTTAACTCCTCTTAGTCCGTGTCTTGATTCATCAAATAGAAATGCAAAAGCATTATTGGTCATATTGCTGGGGACAGGAAGTGCAGAGTGGTCTTCCTTTAAAAACGTGCATTCCAAGTAGTGCAAACCTTGACTAGGTAGCGTATATAGATCTTAATGTTGTACACTAATGTGTATTTCGTCGCCCGGTAGTACTTTTGAAGAAGATAATGGCTGATAGAAACGCAATTCTATGCACTCGATTGAATTGTCAAACTGACATTTCTCTTCCAAATATAACACTTCCATGATGATTATATAACGTAGTAACCTGTAGCCTGAAGAATTCGAAAACATTTGTTGGTCAACATAAAGAAATCCTGCATTTTGAACGGCTGCTCAAAAAAAGCGTCCCTGAACCGCCATTTTCCCTCTACTGCTGCACTCGATTGAATTGCCAAACTGACATTTCTCTTCCAAATATAACACTTCCATGATGATGAAAAAAGATAGTAACCTGCAGGCTGAAGAAATAGAATACTATTGTTGTTCATCAACATGAAATCCTGCATTCTGATCGTCTACTCAAAAAATGCGTCCATGAACCGCCATTGTCCCTCTACTAATGTGTATTTCGTCGCTTGGTAGTACTTTTGAAGAAGATAATGGCTGATAGAAACGCAATTCTATGCACTCGATTGAATTGTCAAACTGACATTTCTCTTCCAAATATAACACTTCCATGATGATTATAAAATGTAGTAACCTGCAGCCTGAAGAAATCGAATACTATTGTTGGTCAACATAAAGAAATCCGGCATTTTGAACGGCTCCTCATAAAAGGCGTCCCTGAACCGCCATTTTCCCTCTACTTTGTTTGCAATATCTTGATGTTGTACACTAATGTGTATTTCGTCGCCTGGTACTAGTTTTGAAAAAGAATATGGGTGATAGAAATGCAATTTTATGTACTCGATTGAATTGCCAAACTGACATTTCTCTTCCAAATATAACACTTCCATGATGATGATAAAACATAGTAACCTGCAGCCTGAAGAAATGGAATACTATTGTTGGTCAACAAATAGAAATCTTGCATTCTGATCGTCTACTCAAAAAAAGCGTCCATGAACCGCCATTTTCTCTCAACTGACATATCTTTTCCAAATATAACACTTCCATGATGATTATAGAACGTTGTAACCTACAGCCTGAAGAGAATCCAGCATTTTGATCGGCTCCTCAAAAAAAGCGTCCCAGAACCGCTATTTTCTCTCTAGTAATGTGCATTTCGTCGCCTGGTAGTACTTTTGAAGAAGATAATGGCTGATAGAAACGCAATTCTATACACTCGATTGAATTGTCAAACTGACATTTCTCTTCCAAATATAACACTTCCATGATGATTATAGAACGTAGTAACCTGCAGGCTGAAGAAATCGAATACTATTGTTGGTCAACATAAGGAAATCCTGCATTTTGATCGGCTCCTCAAAAAAAGCGTCCCGGAACCGCCATTTTCCCTCTACTAATGTGTATTTCGTCGTCTGGTACTAGTTTTGAAGAAGAATATGTGTGATAGAAATGGAATTTTTTGTACTCGATTGAATTGCCAAACTGACATTTCTCTTCCAAATATAACACTTCCATGATGTTGATAAAACATAGTAATCTGCAGCCTGAAGAAATTGAATACTAATGTTGGTCAACATAAAGAAATCCTGCATTTTGAACGGCTCCTCAAAAAAGGCGTCCCTGAACCGCCATTTTCCCTCTACTTTCTTTGCAATATCTTGATGTTGTACACTAATATGTATTTCGTCGCATGGTACTAGTTTTAAAAAAGAATATGGGTGATAGAATTGCAATTTTATGTACTCGATTGAATTGCCAAACTGACATTTCTCTTCCAAATATAACACTTCCATGATGATGATAAAACGTAGTAACCTGCAACTTGAAGAAATCGAATACTATTGTTAGCCAACAAAAAGAAATCCCGCATTTCGATCGGCTCCTCAAAAAAAGCGTCCAAGAACCGCTATTTTCTCTCTTTATTCATGATTTACGAGATTTTAAATCTCGGCAGTGACCAACATTCAGGTTTGTGTGCATCTCAATGCGATCGCCAGTGACCACATTCGTACTTCAAGGCAAAAATATTTCCGTCTCATTCGAACCAAAATTATTGTTGAGCCAGCAATTGATGGCTATAATTCTAAATTGCGTACATTTTTCTTTACAGCAGCGATAATAACGGAATGCATAAATTAAAACATCCGTCTGCAGAAGTGATTTTAAGGGCATCGCTTTCAGGATAGTTTGTAATATACATCAGCCTGCCTTAACCGCAAACAGCACTTTAAGTGTACAAGCTATTCGAAGGCTTTTTACACGATCTATTTTAACTCCTCTTAGTCCGTGTCTTGTTTCATCAAATAGAAATGCAAAAGCATTATTGGCCATAATGGTGGAGACAGGAAGTGCAGAGTGGTCTTCCTTTAAAAACGTGCATTCCAAGTAGTGCAAACCTTGACTAAGTAGCGTATATAGATCTTAATGTTGTACATTAATGTGTATTTCGTCGCCCGGTAGTACTTTTGAAGAAGATAATGGCTGATAGAAACGCAATTCTATGCACACGATTGAATTGTCAAACTGACATTTCTCTTCCAAATATAACACTTCCATGATGATTATAGAACGTAGTAACCTGTAGCCTGAAGAAATCGAAAACTTTTGTTGGTCAACATAAAGAAATCCTGCATTTTGAACGACTGCTCAAAAAAAGCGTCCCTGAACCGCCATTTTCCCTCTAATACTGCACTCGATTGAATTGCCAAACTGACATTTCTCTTCCAAATATAACACTTCCATGATGATGATAAAACATAGTAACCTGCAGCCTGAAGAAATCGAATACTATTGTTGTTCATCAACAAGAAATCCTGCATTCTGATCGTCTACTCAAAAAAAGCGTCCATGAACCGCCATTTTCCCTCTACTAATGTGTATTTCGTCGCCTGGTAGTACTTTGAAGAAGATAATGGCTAATAGAAACGCAATTCTATGCACTCGATTGAATTGTCAAACTGACATTTCTCTTACAAATATAACACTTCCATGATGATTATGAAACGTAGTAACCTGCAGCCTGAAGAAATCGAATACTAATAATGGTCAACATAAAGAAATCCTGCATTTTGAACGGCTCCTCATAAAATGCGTCCCTGAACCGCCATTTTCCCTCTACTTTGTTTGCAATATCTTGATGTTGTACACTAATGTGTATTTCGTCGCCTGGTACTAGTTTTGAAAAAGAATATGGGTGATAGAAATGCAATTTTATGTACTCGATTGAATTGCCAAACTGACATTTCTCTTATAAATATAACACTTCCATGATGATGATAAAACATAGTAACCTGCAGCCTGAAGAAATCGAATACTATTGTTGTTCATCAACAAGAAATCCTGCATTCTGATCGTCTACTCAAAAAAAGCGTCCATGAACCGTCATTTTCCCTCTACTACTGCACTCGATTGAATTGCCAAACTGACATTTCTCTTCCAAATATAACACTTCCATGATGATTATAAAACGTAGTAACCTGCAGCCTGAAGAAATCGAATACTAATAATGGTCAACATAAAGAAATCCTGCATTTTGAACGGCTCCTCATAAAAGGCGTCTCTGAACCGCCATTTTCCCTCTACTTTGTTTGCAATATCTTGATGTTGTACACTAATGTGTATTTCGTCGCCTGGTACTAGTTTTGAAGAAGAATATGGGTGATAGAAATGCAATTTTATGTACTCGATTGAATTGCCAAACTGACAATTCTCTTCCAAATATAACACTTCCATGACGATGATAAAACGTAGTAACCTGCAGCTTGAAGTAATCGAATACTATTGTTAGTCAACAAAAAGAAAACCTGCATTTCGCTCGGCTCTTCAAAAAAAAAAACGTCCCTGAACCGCCATTTTCTCTCTACTTTGTTTGCAATATCTTGATGTTGTACACTAATGTGTATTTCGTCGTCTGGTACTAGTTTTGAAGAAGAATATGGGTGATAAAAATGGAATTTTATGTACTCGATTGAATTGCCAAACTGACATTTCTCTTCCAAATATAACACTTCCATGATGATGATAAAACATAGTAATCTGCAGCCTGAAGAAATCGAATACTATTGTTGGTCAACATATAGAAATCCTGCATTCTGATCGTCTACTCAAAAAAAGCGTCCATGAACCACCATTTTCCCTCTACTAATGTGTATTTCGTCGTCTGGTACTAGTTTTGAAGAAGAATATGTGTGATAGAAATGGAATTTTTTGTACTCGATTGAATTGCCAAACTGACATTTCTCTTCCAAATATAACACTTCCATGATGTTGATAAAACATAGTAATCTGCAGCCTGAAGAAATTGAATACTAATGTTGGTCAACATAAAGAAATCCTGCATTTTGAACGGCTCCTCAAAAAAGGCGTCCCTGAACCGCCATTTTCCCTCTACTTTCTTTGCAATATCTTGATGTTGTACACTAATATGTATTTCGTCGCATGGTACTAGTTTTAAAAAAGAATATGGGTGATAGAATTGCAATTTTATGTACTCGATTGAATTGCCAAACTGACATTTCTCTTCCAAATATAACACTTCCATGATGATGATAAAACGTAGTAACCTGCAACTTGAAGAAATCGAATACTATTGTTAGCCAACAAAAAGAAATCCCGCATTTCGATCGGCTCCTCAAAAAAAGCGTCCAAGAACCGCTATTTTCTCTCTTTATTCATGATTTACGAGATTTTAAATCTCGGCAGTGACCAACATTCAGGTTTGTGTGCATCTCAATGCGATCGCCAGTGACCACATTCGTACTTCAAGGCAAAAATATTTCCGTCTCATTCGAACCAAAATTATTGTTGAGCCAGCAATTGATGGCTATAATTCTAAATTTCGTACATTTTTCTTTACAGCAGCGATAATAACGGAATGCATAAATTAAAACATCCGTCTGCAGAAGTGATTTTAAGGGCATCGCTTTCAGGATAGTTTGTAATATACATCAGCCTGCCTTAACCGCAAACAGCACTTTAAGTGTACAAGCTATTCGAAGGCTTTTTACCCGATCTATTTTAACTCCTCTTAGTCCGTGTCTTGTTTCATCAAATAGAAATGCAAAAGCATTATTGGTCATAATGGTGGAGACAGGAAGTGCAGAGTGGTCTTCCTTTAAAAACGTGCATTCCAAGTAGTGCAAACCTTGACTAAGTAGCGTATATAGATCTTAATGTTGTACATTAATGTGTATTTCGTCGCCCGGTAGTACTTTTGAAGAAGATAATGGCTGATAGAAACGCAATTCTATGCACTCGATTGAATTGTCAAACTGACATTTCTCTTCCAAATATAACACTTCCATGATGATTATAGAACGTAGTAACCTGTAGCCTGAAGAAATCGAAAACTTTTGTTGGTCAACATAAAGAAATCCTGCATTTTGAACGGCTGCTCAAAAAAAGCGTCCCTGAACCGCCATTTTCCCTCTACTACTGCACTCGATTGAATTGCCAAACTGACATTTCTCTTCCAAATATAACACTTCCATGATGATGATAAAACATAGTAACCTGCAGCCTGAAGAAATCGAATACTATTGTTGTTCATCAACAAGAAATCCTGCATTCTGATCGTCTACTCAAAAAAAGCGTCCATGAACCGCCATTTTCCCTCTACTAATGTGTATTTCGTCGCCTGGTAGTACTTTGAAGAAGATAATGGCTAATAGAAACGCAATTCTATGCACTCGATTGAATTGTCAAACTGACATTTCTCTTACAAATATAACACTTCCATGATGATTATGAAACGTAGTAACCTGCAGCCTGAAGAAATCGAATACTAATAATGGTCAACATAAAGAAATCCTGCATTTTGAACGGCTCCTCATAAAATGCGTCCCTGAACCGCCATTTTCCCTCTACTTTGTTTGCAATATCTTGATGTTGTACACTAATGTGTATTTCGTCGCCTGGTACTAGTTTTGAAAAAGAATATGGGTGATAGAAATGCAATTTTATGTACTCGATTGAATTGCCAAACTGACATTTCTCTTATAAATATAACACTTCCATGATGATGATAAAACATAGTAACCTGCAGCCTGAAGAAATCGAATACTATTGTTGATCAACAAATAGAAATCTTGCATTCTGATCGTCTACTCAAAAAAATCGTCCATGAACCGCCAATTTCTCTCTTCTTTGTTTGCAATATCTTGATGTTGTACACTAATGTGTATTTCGTCGCCTGGTACTAGTTTTGAAAAAGAATATGGGTGATAGAAATGCAATTTTATGTACTCGATTGAATTGCCAAACTGACATTTCTCTTCCAAATAAAACACTTCCATGATGATGATAAAACATAGTAACCTGGAGCCTGAAGAAATCGAATACTATTGTTGGTCAACAAATAGAAATCTTGCATTCTGATCGTCTACTCAAAAAAACCGTCCATGAACCGCCATTTTCTCTCTACTGACATTTCTTTTCCAAATATAACAATTCCATGATGATTATAGAACGTTGTAACCTACAGCTTGAAGAGAATCGAATACTATTGTTGGCCAACAAAAAGAAAACCTGCATTTCGCTCGGCTCCTCAAAAAAAGCGTCCCTGAACCGCCATTTTCTCTCTACTTTGTTTGCAATATCTTGATGTTGTACACTAATGTGTATTTCGTCGTCTGGTACTAGTTTTGAAGAAGAATATGGGTGATAGAAATGGAATTTTATGTACTCGATTGAATTGCTAAACTGACATTTCTCTTCCAAATATAACACTTCCATGATGATGATAAAACATAGTAGCCTGCAGCCTGAAGAAATCGAATACTATTGTTGTTCATCAACAAGAAATCCTGCATTCTGATCGTCTACTCAAAAAAAGCGTCCATGAACCGCCATTTTCCCTCTACTAATGTGTAATTCGTCGCCTGGTAGTACTTTTGAAGAAGATAATGGCTGATACAAACGCAATTCTATTCACTCGATTGAATTGTCAAACTGACATTTCTCTTCCAAATATAACACTTCCATGATGATTATAAAACGTAGTAACCTGCAGCCTGAAGAAATCGAATACTAATGTTGGTCAACATAAAGAAATCCTGCATTTTGAACGGCTCCTCAAAAAAGGCGTTCCTGAACCGCCATTTTCCCTCTACTTTCTTTGCAATATCTTGATGTTGTACACTAATGTGTATTTCGTCGCCTGGTACTAGTTTTGAAAAAGAATATGGGTGATAGAAATGCAATTTTATATACTAGATTGAATTGCCAAACTGATATTTCTCTTCCAAATATAACACTACCATGATGATGATAAAACGTATTAACCTGCAGCTTGAAGAAATCGAATACTATTGTTAGTCAACAAAAAGAAATCCTGCATTTCGATCGGCTCCTCAAAAAAAGCGTCACAGATCCGCCATTTTCCCTTTAGTACTGCACTCGATTGAATTGCCAAGCTGACATTTTTCTTCCAAATATAACACTTCCATGATGATGGTAAAACATAGTAACCTGCAATTTGAAGAAATCGAATACGATTGTTGGTCAACAACAAGAAATCCTGCATTCTGATTGTCTACTCAAAAAAGGCGTCCATGAACCGCCATTTTCTCTCTACATTCATGGTTTACGAGATTTTATATCTCGCCAGTGACCAACATTCAGGTTTGTGAGCAATTCAATGCATTCGCCAGTGACCACATACGTACTTCAATACAAAAATATTTCCGTCTCATTCCAAACAAACTTATTGTTGAACCAGCAATTGATGGCTATAATTCTAAATTGCGTACATTTTTCTTTACAGCAGCGAGAATAACGGAATGCATAAATTAAAACATCCTTCTGCAGAAGTGATTTTGAGGGCATCGATTTGAGGATAGCACACGCCCTAGTTTGTAATACACAGATAGACTGCCTTAAGCGCAACCAGCCTATTAAGTGTACAAGCTATTCCATGGTTTATTGCTCGATCTATTTGAACTCCACTAGTTCGTAGCATATATTATCAAATAGAAATGAAAAGCATTAATGGTCATTTGGATGCGACAGGAACTGCAGAGCCGTCTTTCTTTTAAAAACTTGCCTTCCAAGTAGAGCAATCTTTGACTAGGTAGCGTATATATATCTTGATGTTGTACACTAATGTGTACTTCGTCGATTGGTACTAATTTTCAAGAAAATAATTACTGATAGAAACGCAATTCTATGCACTCGATTGAATTGCCAAACTGACATTTCTCTTCCAAATATAACACTTCCATGATGATTATAGAACGTAGTAACCTGCAGGCTGAAGAAATCGAATACTATTGTTGGTCTACATTAAGAAATCCTGCATTTTGAACGGCTGCTCAAAAAAAGCGTCCCTGAACCGCCATTTTCCCTCTACTACTGCACTCGATTGAATTGCCAAACTGACATTTCTCTTCCAAATATAACACTTCCATGATGATGAAAAAAGATAGTAATCTGCAGGCTGAAGAAATCGAATACTATTGTTGTTCATCAACAAGAAATCCTGCATTCTGATCGTCTACTCAAAAAAAGCGTCCATGAACCGTCATTGACCCTCTACTAATTTGTATTTCGTCGCCTGGTAGTACTTTTGAAGAAGATAATGGCTGATAGAAACGCAATTCTATGAACCCGATTGAATTGTCAAACTGACATTTCTCTTCCAAATATAACACTTCCATGATGATTATAAAATGTAGTAACCTGTAGCCTGAAGAAATCGAATACTATTGTTGGTCAACATAAAGAAATCCTGCATTTTGAACGGCTGCTCAAAAAAGGCGTCCCTGAACCGCCATTTTCCCTCTACTACTGCACTCGATTGAATTGCCAAACTGACATTTCTCTTCCAAATATAACACTTCCATGATGATGATAAAACATAGTAACCTGCAGCCTGAAGAAATCGAATACTATTGTTGTTCATCAACAAGAAATCCTGCATTCTGATCGTCTACTCAAAAAAAGCGTCCATGAACCGCCATTTTCCCTCTACTAATGTGTATTTCGTCGCCTGGTAGTACTTTGAAGAAGATAGTGGCTAATAGAAACGCAATTCTATGCACTCGATTGAATTGTCAAACTGACATTTCTCTTACAAATATAACACTTCCATGATGATTATGAAACGTAGTAACCTGCAGCCTGAAGAAATCGAATACTAATAATGGTCAACATAAAGAAATCCTGCATTTTGAACGGCTCCTCATAAAATGCGTCCCTGAACCGCCATTTTCCCTCTACTTTGTTTGCAATATCTTGATGTTGTACACTAATGTGTATTTCGTCGCCTGGTACTAGTTTTGAAAAAGAATATGGGTGATAGAAATGCAATTTTATGTACTCGATTGAATTGCCAAACTGACATTTCTCTTATAAATATAACACTTCCATGATGATGATAAAACATAGTAACCTGCAGCCTGAAGAAATCGAATACTATTGTTGGTCAACAAATAGAAATATTGCATTCTGATCGTCTACTCAAAAAAATCGTCCATGAACCGCCAATTTCTCTCTACTTTGTTTGCAATATCTTGATGTTGTACACTAATGTGTATTTCGTCGCCTGGTACTAGTTTTGAAAAAGAATATGGGTGATAGAAATGCAATTTTATGTACTCGATTGAATTGCCAAACTGACATTTCTCTTCCAAATATAACACTTCCATGATGATTATAGAACGTTGTAACCTACAGCTTGAAGAGAATCGAATACTATTGTTGGCCAACAAAAAGAAAACCTGCATTTCGCTCGGCTCCTCAAAAAAAGCGTCCCTGAACCGCCATTTTTTCTCTACTTTGTTTGCAATATCTTGATGTTGTACACTAATGTGTATTTCGTCGTCTGGTACTAGTTTTGAAGAAGAATATGGGTGATAGAAATGGAATTTTATGTACTCGATTGAATTGCTAAACTGACATTTCTCTTCCAAATATAACACTTCCATGATGATGATAAAACATAGTAGCCTGCAGCCTGAAGAAATCGAATACTATTGTTGTTCATCAACAAGAAATCCTGCATTCTGATTGTCTACTCAAAAAAGGCGTCCATGAACCGCCATTTTCTCTCTACATTCATGGTTTACGAGATTTTATATCTCGCCAGTGACCAACATTCAGGTTTGTGAGCAATTCAATGCATTCGCCAGTGACCACATACGTACTTCAATACAAAAATATTTCCGTCTCATTCCAAACAAACTTATTGTTGAACCAGCAATTGATGGCTATAATTCTAAATTGCGTAAATTTTTCTTTACAGCAGCGAGAATAACGGAATGCATAAATTAAAACATCCTTCTGCAGAAGTGATTTTGAGGGCATCGATTTGAGGATAGCACACGCCCTAGTTTGTAATATACAGATAGACTGCCTTAAGCGCAACCAGCCTATTAAGTGTACAAGCTATTCCATGGTTTATTGCTCGATCTATTTGAACTCCACTAGTTCGTAGCATATATTATCAAATAGAAATGAAAAGCATTAATGGTCATTTGGATGCGACAGGAACTGCAGAGCCGTCTTTCTTTTAAAAACTTGCCTTCCAAGTAGAGCAATCTTTGACTAGGTAGCGTATATATATCTTGATGTTGTACACTAATGTGTACTTCGTCGATTGGTACTAATTTTCAAGAAAATAATTACTGATAGAAACGCAATTCTATGCACTCGATTGAATTGCCAAACTGACATTTCTCTTCCAAATATAACACTTCCATGATGATTATAGAACGTAGTAACCTGCAGGCTGAAGAAATCGAATACTATTGTTGGTCTACATTAAGAAATCCTGCATTTTGAACGGCTGCTCAAAAAAAGCGTCCCTGAACCGCCATTTTCCCTCTACTACTGCACTCGATTGAATTGCCAAACTGACATTTCTCTTCCAAATATAACACTTCCATGATGATGAAAAAAGATAGTAATCTGCAGGCTGAAGAAATCGAATACTATTGTTGTTCATCAACAAGAAATCCTGCATTCTGATCGTCTACTCAAAAAAAGCGTCCATGAACCGTCATTGACCCTCTACTAATTTGTATTTCGTCGCCTGGTAGTACTTTTGAAGAAGATAATGGCTGATAGAAACGCAATTCTATGAACCCGATTGAATTGTCAAACTGACATTTCTCTTCCAAATATAACACTTCCATGATGATTATAAAATGTAGTAACCTGTAGCCTGAAGAAATCGAATACTATTGTTGGTCAACATAAAGAAATCCTGCATTTTGAACGGCTGCTCAAAAAAGGCGTCCCTGAACCGCCATTTTCCCTCTACTACTGCACTCGATTGAATTACCAAACTGACATTTCTCTTCCAAATATAACACTTCCATGATGATGATAAAACATAGTAACCTGCAGCCTGAAGAAATCGAATACTATTGTTGTTCATCAACAAGAAATCCTGCATTCTGATCGTCTACTCAAAAAAAGCGTCCATGAACCGCCATTTTCCCTCTACTAATGTGTATTTCGTCGCCTGGTAGTACTTTGAAGAAGATAGTGGCTAATAGAAACGCAATTCTATGCACTCGATTGAATTGTCAAACTGACATTTCTCTTACAAATATAACACTTCCATGATGATTATGAAACGTAGTAACCTGCAGCCTGAAGAAATCGAATACTAATAATGGTCAACATAAAGAAATCCTGCATTTTGAACGGCTCCTCATAAAATGCGTCCCTGAACCGCCATTTTCCCTCTACTTTGTTTGCAATATCTTGATGTTGTACACTAATGTGTATTTCGTCGCCTGGTACTAGTTTTGAAAAAGAATATGGGTGATAGAAATGCAATTTCATGTACTCGATTGAATTGCCAAACTGACATTTCTCTTATAAATATAACACTTCCATGATGATGATAAAACATAGTAACCTGCAGCCTGAAGAAATCGAATACTATTGTTGGTCAACAAATAGAAATATTGCATTCTGATCGTCTACTCAAAAAAATCGTCCATGAACCGCCAATTTCTCTCTACTTTGTTTGCAATATCTTGATGTTGTACACTAATGTGTATTTCGTCGCCTGGTACTAGTTTTGAAAAAGAATATGGGTGATAGAAATGCAATTTTATGTACTCGATTGAATTGCCAAACTGACATTTCTCTTCCAAATATAACACTTCCATGATGATTATAGAAAGTTGTAACCTACAGCTTGAAGAGAATCGAATACTATTGTTGGCCAACAAAAAGAAAACCTGCATTTCGCTCGGCTCCTCAAAAAAAGCGTCCCTGAACCGCCATTTTTTCTCTACATTGTTTGCAATATCTTGATGTTGTACACTAATGTGTATTTCGTCGTCTGGTACTAGTTTTGAAGAAGAATATGGGTGATAGAAATGGAATTTTATGTACTCGATTGAATTGCTAAACTGACATTTCTCTTCCAAATATAACACTTCCATGATGATGATAAAACATAGTAGCCTGCAGCCTGAAGAAATCGAATACTATTGTTGTTCATCAACAAGAAATCCTGCATTCTGATTGTCTACTCAAAAAAGGCGTCCATGAACCGCCATTTTCTCTCTACATTCATGGTTTACGAGATTTTATATCTCGCCAGTGACCAACATTCAGGTTTGTGAGCAATTCAATGCATTCGCCAGTGACCACATACGTACTTCAATACAAAAATATTTCCGTCTCATTCCAAACAAACTTATTGTTGAACCAGCAATTGATGGCTATAATTCTAAATTGCGTACATTTTTCTTTACAGCAGCGAGAATAACGGAATGCATAAATTAAAACATCCTTCTGCAGAAGTGATTTTGAGGGCATCGATTTGAGGATAGCACACGCCCTAGTTTGTAATATACAGATAGACTGCCTTAAGCGCAACCAGCCTATTAAGTGTACAAGCTATTCCATGGTTTATTGCTCGATCTATTTGAACTCCACTAGTTCGTAGCATATATTATCAAATAGAAATGAAAAGCATTAATGGTCATTTGGATGCGACAGGAACTGCAGAGCCGTCTTTCTTTTAAAAACTTGCCTTCCAAGTAGAGCAATCTTTGACTAGGTAGCGTATATATATCTTGATGTTGTACACTAATGTGTACTTCGTCGATTGGTACTAATTTTCAAGAAAATAATTACTGATAGAAACGCAATTCTATGCACTCGATTGAATTGCCAAACTGACATTTCTTTTCCAAATATAACACTTCCATGATGATGATAAAACATAGTAACCTGCAGCCTGAAGAAATCGAATACGATTGTTGGTCAACAACAAGAAATCCCGCATTCTGATCGTCTACTCAAAAAAGGCGTCCATGAACCGCCATTTTCTCTCTACATTCATGGTTTACGAGATTTTATATCTCGCCAGTTACCAACATTCAGGTTTGTGAGCAATTCAATGCATTCGCTAGTGACCACATACGTACTTCAATACAAAAATATTTCCGTCTCATTCCAAACAAACTTATTGTTGAACCAGCAATTGATGGCTATAATTCTAAATTGCGTACATTTTTCTTTACAGCAGCGATAATAACGGAATGCATAAATTAAAACATCCTTCTGCAGAAGTGATTTTGAGGGCATCGATTTGAGGATAGCACACGCCCTAGTTTATAATATACAGATAGACTGCCTTAAGCGCAACCAGCCTTTTAAGTGTACAAGCTATTCCATGGTTTATTGCTCGATCTATTTGAACTCCACTAGTTCGTAGCATATATTATCAAATAGAAATGAAAAGCTATAATGGTCATTTGGATGCGACAGGAACTGCAGAGCCGTCTTTCTTTTAAAAACTTGCCTTCCAAGTAGAGCAAACTTTGACTAGGTAGCGTATATATATCTTGATGTTGTACACTAATGTGTACTTCGTCGACTGGTACTAATTTTCAAGAAAATAATTACTGATAGAAACGCAATTCTATGCACTCGATTGAATTGCCAAACTGACATTTCTTTTCCAAATATAACACTTCCATGATGATGATAAAACATAGTAACCTGCAGCCTGAAGAAATCGAATACTATTGTTAGTCAACAAATAGAAATCCTGCATTCTGATCGTCTACTCAAAAAAAGCGTCCATGAACCGCCATTTTCTCTCTACTGACATTTCTTTTCCAAATATAACACTTCCATGATGATTATAGAACGTTGTAACCTACAGCCTGAAGAGAATCGAATACTATTGTTGGCCAACAAAAAGAAATCCTGCATTTTGATCGGCTCCTCAAAAAAAGCGTCCCAGAACCGCCATTTTCCTTCTAGTAATGTGCATTTCGTCGCCCGGTAGTACTTTTGAAGAAGATAATGGCAGATAGAAACGCAATTCTATGCACTCGAATGAATTGTCAAACTGACATTTCTCTTCCAAATATAACACTTCCATGATGATTATAGAACGTAGTAACCTGCAGGCTGAAGAAATCGAATACTATTGTTGGTCTACATTCAGAAATCCTGCATTTTGATCGGCTCCTCAAAAGAGGCGTCCCTGAACCGCCATTTTCACTCTACTTTGTTTGCAATATCTTGATGTTGTACACTAATGTGTGTTTCGTCGCCTGGTACTAGTTTTGAAAAAGAATATGTGTGATAGAAATGCAATTTTATGTACTGGATTGAATTGCCAAACTGACATTTCTCTTCCAAATATAACACTTCCATGATGGTGATAAAACGTAGTAACCTGCAGCTTGAAGAAATCGAATACTACTGTTAGTCAACAAAAAGAAATCCTGCATTTCGATCGGCTCCTCAAAAAAAGCGTCCTAGAACCGCCATTTTCCTTTTAGTACTGCACTCGATTGAATTGCCAAGCTGACATTTTTCTTCCAAATATAACACTTCCATGATGATGGTAAAACATAGTAACCTGCAGTCCGAAGAAATCGAATACGATTAATGGTCAACAACAAGAAATCCTGCATTCTGATCGTCTACTCAAAAAAGGCGTCACTGAACCGCCATTTTCTCTCTACATTCATAATTTAAGAGATTTTATATCTCGCCAGTGACCAACATTCAGGTTTGTGAGCAATTCAATGCATTCGCCAGTGACCACATACGTACTTCAATACAAAAATATTTCCGTCTCATTCCAAACAAACTTATGGTTGAACCAGCAATTGATGGCTATAATTCTAAATTGAGTACATTTTTCTTTACAGCAGCGATAATAACGGAATGCATAAATTAAAACATCCTTCTGCAGAAGTGATTTTGAGGGCATCGATTTGAGGATAGCACACGCCCTATTTCGTAATATACAGATAGACTGCCTTAAGCGCAACCAGCCTTTTAAGTGTACAAGCTATTCCATGGTTTATTGCTCGATCTATGTGAACTCCACTAGTTCGTAGCATATATTATCAAACAGAAATGAAAAGCATTAATGGTCATTTGGATGAGAGAGGAACTGCAATGCCGTCTTTCTTTTAAAAACTTGCCTTCCAAGTAGAGCAAACTTTGACTAGGTAGCGTATATATATCTTGATGTTGTACACTAATGTGTACTTCGTCGACTGGTACTAATTTTCAAGAAAATAATTACTGATAGAAACGCAATTCTATGCACTCGATTGAATTGCCAAACTGACATTTCTCTTCCAAAAATAACACTTCCATGATGTTTATAGAACGTAGTAACCTGCAGGCTGATGAAATCGAATACTATTGTTGGTCAACATAAGGAAATCCTGCATTTTGATCGGCTCCTCAAAAAAAGCGTCCCGGAACCGCCATTTTCCTTCTAGTAATGTGTATTTCGTCGCCTGGTACTAGTTTTGAAGAAGAATATGTGTGATAGAAATGGAATTTTATGTACTCGATTGAATTGCCAAACTGACATTTCTCTTCCAAAAATAACACTTCCATGATGATGATAAAACGTAGTAACCAGCAACTTGAAGAAATCGATTACTATTGTTAGTCAACAAAAAGAAATCCTGCATTTCTATCGGCTCCTCAAAAAAAGCGTCCAAGAACCGCTATTTTCTCTCTTTATTTATGATTTACGAGATTTTAAATCTCGGCAGTGACCAACATTCAGGTTTGTGTGCATCTCAATGCGATCGCCAGTGACCACATTCGTACTTCAAGGCAAAAATATTTCCGTCTCATTCGAACCAAAATTATTGTTTAGCCAGCAATTGAAGGCTATAATTCTAAATTGTGTACATTTTTCTTTACAGCAGCGATAATAACGGAATGCATAAATTAAAACATCCTTCTGCAGAAGTGATTTTGAGGGCATCGATTTGAGGATAGCACACGCCCTAGTTTGTAATATACATCAGCATGCCTTAACCGCAACCAGCACTTTAAGTGTACAAGCTATTCGAAGGCTTTTTACCCGATCTATTTTAACTCCTCTTAGTCCGTGTCTTGTTTCATCAAATAGAAATGCAAAAGCATTATTGGTCATATTGCTGGAGACAGGAAGTGCAGAGTGGTCTTCCTTTAAAAACGTGCATTCCAAGTAGTGCAAACCTTGACTAGGTAGCGTATATAGATCTTAATGTTGTACACTAATGTGTATTTCGTCGCCCGGTAGTACTTTTGAAGAAGATAATGGCTGATAGAAACGCAATTCTATGCACTCGAATGAATTGTCAAACTGACATTTCTCTTCCAAATATAACACTTCCATGATGATTATAGAACGTAGTAACCTGTAGCCTGAAGAAATCGAATACTTTTGTTGGTCAACATAAAGAAATCCTGCATTTTGAACGGCTGCTCAAAAAAAGCATCCCTAAACCGCCATTTTCCCTCTACTACTGCACTCGATTGAATTGCCAAACTGACATTTCTCTTCCAAATATAACACTTCCAAGATGATGAAAAAAGATAGTAACCTGCAGCCTGAAGAAATCGAATACTATTGTTGTTCATCAACAAGAAATCCTGCATTCTGATCGTCTACTCAAAAAAAGCGTCCATGAACCGCCATTGTCCCTCTACTAATGTGTATTTGGTCGCCTGGTAGTACTTTTGAAGAAGATAATGGCTGATAGAAACGTAATTCTATGCACTCGATTGAATTGTCAAACTGACATTTCACTTCCAAATATAACACTTCCATGATGATGATAAAACATAGTAACCTGCAGCCTGAAGAAATCGAATACTATTGTTAGTCAACAAATAGAAATCCTGCATTCGGATCGTCTACTCAAAAAAGGCGTCCATGAACCGCCATTTTCTCTCTACTGAAATTTCTTTTCCAAATATAACACTTCCATGATGATGATAAAACATATTAACCTGCAGCCTGAAGAAATCGAATACTATTGTTGGCCAACAAAAAGAAATCCTGCATTTTGATCGGCTCCTCAAAAAAAGCGTCTCAGAACCGCCATTTTCCTTCTAGTAATGTGCATTTCGTCGCCTGGTAGTACTTTTGAAGAAGATAATGGCTGATAGAAACGCAATTCTATGGACTCGATTGAATTGTCAAACTGACATTTCTCTTCCAAATATAACACTTCCATGACGATGATAAAACGTAGTAACCTGCAGCTTGAAGAAATCGAATACTATTGTTAGTCAACAAAAAGAAAACCTGCATTTCGCTCGGCTCCTCAAAAAAAGCGTCCCTGAACCGCCATTTTCTCTCTACTTTGTTTGCAATATCTTGATGTTGTACACTAATGTTTATTTCGTCGTCTGGTACTAGTTTTGAAGAAGAATATGGGTGATAGAAATGGAATTTTATGTACTCGATTGAATTGCCAAACTGACATTTCTCTTCCATATATAACACTTCCATGATGATTACAGAACGTAGTAACCTGCAGCCTGAAGAAATCGAATACAATTGTTGGTCAACATAAAGAAATCCTGCATTTTGATCGACTACTCAAAAAAAGCGTCCCAGAACCACCATTTTCCTTCTACTACTGCACTCGATTGAATTGCCAAACTGATATTTCTCTTCCAAATATAACACTTCCATGATGACGATAAAACATAGTAATCTGCAGCCTGAAGAAATCGAATACTATTGTTGGTCAACAACAAGAAATCCTGCATTTTGAACGGCTGCTCAAAAAAAGCGTCCCGGAACCGCCATTTTCCTTCTAGTAATGTGTATTTCGTCGCCTGGTAGTACATTTGAAGAAGATAATGGCTGATACAAACGCAATTCTATGCACTCGATTGAATAGTCAAACTGACATTTCTCTTCCAAATATAACACTTCCATGATGATGATAAAACATAGTAACCTGCAGCCTGAAGAAATCGAATACTATTGTTGGTCAAGAAATAGATATCTTGCATTCTGATCGTCTACTCAAAGAAATCGTCCATGAACCGCCATTTTCTCTCTACATTCATGGTTTACGAGATTTTATATCTCGCCAGTGACCAACATTCAGGTTTGTGAGCAATTCAATGCATTCGCCAGTGACCACATACGTACTTCAATACAAAAATATTTCCGTCTCATTCCAAACAAACTTATTGTTGAACCAGCAATTGATGGCTATAATTCTAAATTGCGTACATTTTTCTTTACAGCAGCGATAATAACGGAATGCATAAATTAAAACATCCTTCTGCAGAAGTGATTTTGAGGGCATCGATTTGAGGATAGCACACGCCCTAGTTTGTAATATACAGATAGACTGCCTTAAGCGCAACCAGCCTTTTAAGTGTACAAGCTATTCCATGGTTTATTGCTCGATCTATTTGAACTCCACTAGTTCGTAGCATATATTATCAAAGAGAAATGAAAAGCATTAATGGTCATTTGGATGAGACAGGAACTGCAATGCCGTCTTTCTTTTAAAAACTTGCCTTCCAAGTAGAGCAAACTTTGACTAGGTAGCGTATATATACCTTGATGTTGTACACTAATGTGTACTTCGTCGACTGGTACTAATTTTCAAGAAAATAATTACTGATAGAAACGCAATTCTATGCACTCGATTGAATTGCCAAACTGACATTTCTCTTCCAAATAGAACAATTCCATGATGATGATAAAACATAGTAACCTGCAGCCTGAAGAAATCGAATACTATTGTTGGTCAACAAATAGAAATCCTGCATTCTGATCGTCTACTCAAAAAAAGCGTCCATGAACCGCCATTTTCTCTCAACTGACATTTCTTTTCCAAATATAACACTTCCATGATGATTATAGAACGTTGTAACCTACAGCCTGAAGAGAATCGAATACTATTGTCGGCCAACAAAAAGAAATCCTGCATTTTGATCGGCTCCTCAAAAAAAGCGTCCCAGAACCGCCATTTTCCCTCTAGTAATGTGCATTTCGTCGCCTGGTAGTACTTTTGAAGAAGATAATGGCTGATAGAAACGCAATTCTATGCACTCGATTGAATTGTCAAACTGACTTTTCTCTTCTAAATATAACACTTCCATGATGTTTATAGAACGTAGTAACCTGCAGGCTGATGAAATCGAATACTATTGTTGGTCAACATAAGGAAATCCTGCATTTTGATCGGCTCCTCAAAAAAAGCGTCCCGGAACCGCCATTTTCCTTCTAGTAATGTGTATTTCGTCGCCTGGTACTAGTTTTGAAGAAGAATATGTGTGATAGAAATGGAATTTTATGTACTCGATTGAATTGCCAAACTGACATTTCTCTTCCAAAAATACCACTTCCATGATGATGATAAAACGTAGTAACCAGCAACTTGAAGAAATCGAATACTATTGTTAGTCAACAAAAAGAAATCCTGCATTTCTATCGGCTCCTCAAAAAAAGCGTCCAAGAACCGCTATTTTCTCTCTTTATTCATGATTTACGAGATTTTAAATCTCGGCAGTGACCAACATTCAGGTTTGTGTGCATCTCAATGCGATCGCCAGTGACCACATTCGTACTTCAAGGCAAAAATATTTCCGTCTCATTCGAACCAAAATTATTGTTGAGCCAGCAATTGATGGCTATAATTCTAAATTGCGTACATTTTTCTTTACAGCAGCGATAATAACGGAATGCATAAATTAAAATATCCGTCTGCAGAAGTTATTTTGAGGGCATCGCTTTGAGGATAGCACACGCCCTAGTTTGTAATATACAGATAGACTGCTTTATGCGCAACCAGCCTTTTAAGTGTACAAGCTATTCCATGGTTCATTGCTCGATCTATTTAAACTCCACTAGTTCGTAGCATATATTATCAAAGAGAAATGAAAAGCATTAATGGTCATTTGGATGAGATAGGAACTGCAATGCCGTCTTTCTTTTAAAAACTTGCCTTCCAAGTAGAGCAAACTTTGACTAGGTAGCGTATATAAACCTTGATGTTGTACACTAATGTGTACTTCGTCGACTGGTACTAATTTTCAAGAAAATAATTACTGATAGAAACGCAATTCTATGCACTCGATTGAATTGCCAAACTGACATTTCTCTTCCAAATAGAACACTTCCATGATGATGATAAAACATAGTAACCTGCAGCCTGAAGAAATCGAATACTATTGTTGGTCAACAAATAGAAATCCTGCATTCTGATCGTCTACTCAAAAAAAGCGTCCATGAACCGCCATTTTCTCTCAACTGACATTTCTTTTCCAAATATAACACTTCCATGATGATTATAGAACGTTGTAACCTACAGCCTGAAGAGAATCGAATACTATTGTTGGCCAACAAAAAGAAATCCTGCATTTTGATCGGCTCCTCAAAAAAAGCGTCCCAGAACCGCCATTTTCCCTCTAGTAATGTGCATTTCGTCGCCTGGTAGTACTTTTGAAGAAGATAATGGCTGATAGAAACGCAATTCTATGCACTCGATTGAATTGTCAAACTGACATTTCTCTTCCAAATATAACACTTCCATGATGATGATAAAACGTAGTAACCAGCAACTTGAAGAAATCGAATACTATTGTTAGTCAACAAAAAGAAATCCTGCATTTCTATCGGCTCCTCAAAAAAAGCGTCCAAGAACCGCTATTTTCTCTCTTTATTCATGATTTACGAGATTTTAAATCTCGGCAGTGACCAACATTCAGGTTTGTGTGCATCTCAATGCGATCGCCAGTGACCACATTCGTACTTCAAGGCAAAAATATTTCCGTCTCATTCGAACCAAAATTATTGTTGAGCCAGCAATTGATGGCTATAATTCTAAATTGCGTACATTTTTCTTTACAGCAGCGATAATAACGGAATGCATAAATTAAAATATCCGTCTGCAGAAGTTATTTTGAGGGCATCGCTTTGAGGATAGGACACGCCCTAGTTTGTAATATACATCAGCCTGCCTTAACCGCAACCAGCACTTTAAGTGTACAAGCTATTCGAAGGCTTTTTACCCGATCTATTTTAACTCCTCTTAGTCCGTGTCTTGTTTCATCAAATAGAAATGCAAAAGCATTATTGGTCATATTGCTGGAGACAGGAAGTGCAGAGTGGTCTTCCTTTAAAAACGTGCATTCCAAGTAGTGCAAACCTTGACTAGGTAGCGTATATAGATCTTAATGTTGTACACTAATGTGTATTTCGTCGCCCGGTAGTACTTTTGAAGAAGATAATGGCTGATAGAAACGCAATTCTATGCACTCGAATGAATTGTCAAACTGACATTTCTCTTCCAAATATAACACTTCCATGATGATTATAGAACGTTGTAACCTACAGCTTGAAGAGAATCGAATACTATTGTTGGCCAACAAAAAGAAAACCTGCATTTCGCTCGGCTCCTCAAAAAAAGCGTCCCTGAACCGCCATTTTTTCTCTACTTTGTTTGCAATATCTTGATGTTGTACACTAATGTGTATTTCGTCGTCTGGTACTAGTTTTGAAGAAGAATATGGGTGATAGAAATGGAATTTTATGTACTCGATTGAATTGCTAAACTGACATTTCTCTTCCAAATATAACACTTCCATGATGATGATAAAACATAGTAGCCTGCAGCCTGAAGAAATCGAATACTATTGTTGTTCATCAACAAGAAATCCTGCATTCTGATTGTCTACTCAAAAAAGGCGTCCATGAACCGCCATTTTCTCTCTACATTCATGGTTTACGAGATTTTATATCTCGCCAGTGACCAACATTCAGGTTTGTGAGCAATTCAATGCATTCGCCAGTGACCACATACGTACTTCAATACAAAAATATTTCCGTCTCATTCCAAACAAACTTATTGTTGAACCAGCAATTGATGGCTATAATTCTAAATTGCGTACATTTTTCTTTACAGCAGCGAGAATAACGGAATGCATAAATTAAAACATCCTTCTGCAGAAGTGATTTTGAGGGCATCGATTTGAGGATAGCACACGCCCTAGTTTGTAATATACAGATAGACTGCCTTAAGCGCAACCAGCCTATTAAGTGTACAAGCTATTCCATGGTTTATTGCTCGATCTATTTGAACTCCACTAGTTCGTAGCATATATTATCAAATAGAAATGAAAAGCATTAATGGTCATTTGGATGCGACAGGAACTGCAGAGCCGTCTTTCTTTTAAAAACTTGCCTTCCAAGTAGAGCAATCTTTGACTAGGTAGCGTATATATATCTTGATGTTGTACACTAATGTGTACTTCGTCGATTGGTACTAATTTTCAAGAAAATAATTACTGATAGAAACGCAATTCTATGCACTCGATTGAATTGCCAAACTGACATTTCTCTTCCAAAAATAACACTTCCATGATGTTTATAGAACGTAGTAACCTGCAGGCTGATGAAATCGAATACTATTGTTGGTCAACATAAGGAAATCCTGCATTTTGATCGGCTCCTCAAAAAAAGCGTCCCGGAACCGCCATTTTCCTTCTAGTAATGTGTATTTCGTCGCCTGGTACTAGTTTTGAAGAAGAATATGTGTGATAGAAATGGAATTTTATGTACTCGATTGAATTGCCAAACTGACATTTCTCTTCCAAAAATAACACTTCCATGATGATGATAAAACGTAGTAACCAGCAACTTGAAGAAATCGATTACTATTGTTAGTCAACAAAAAGAAATCCTGCATTTCTATCGGCTCCTCAAAAAAAGCGTCCAAGAACCGCTATTTTCTCTCTTTATTCATGATTTACGAGATTTTAAATCTCGGCAGTGACCAACATTCAGGTTTGTGTGCATCTCAATGCGATCGCCAGTGACCACATTCGTACTTCAAGGCAAAAATATTTCCGTCTCATTCGAACCAAAATTATTGTTTAGCCAGCAATTGAAGGCTATAATTCTAAATTGTGTACATTTTTCTTTACAGCAGCGATAATAACGGAATGCATAAATTAAAACATCCTTCTGCAGAAGTGATTTTGAGGGCATCGATTTGAGGATAGCACACGCCCTAGTTTGTAATATACATCAGCATGCCTTAACCGCAACCAGCACTTTAAGTGTACAAGCTATTCGAAGGCTTTTTACCCGATCTATTTTAACTCCTCTTAGTCCGTGTCTTGTTTCATCAAATAGAAATGCAAAAGCATTATTGGTCATATTGCTGGAGACAGGAAGTGCAGAGTGGTCTTCCTTTAAAAACGTGCATTCCAAGTAGTGCAAACCTTGACTAGGTAGCGTATATAGATCTTAATGTTGTACACTAATGTGTATTTCGTCGCCCGGTAGTACTTTTGAAGAAGATAATGGCTGATAGAAACGCAATTCTATGCACTCGAATGAATTGTCAAACTGACATTTCTCTTCCAAATATAACACTTCCATGATGATTATAGAACGTAGTAACCTGTAGCCTGAAGAAATCGAATACTTTTGTTGGTCAACATAAAGAAATCCTGCATTTTGAACGGCTGCTCAAAAAAAGCATCCCTAAACCGCCATTTTCCCTCTACTACTGCACTCGATTGAATTGCCAAACTGACATTTCTCTTCCAAATATAACACTTCCATGATGATGAAAAAAGATAGTAACCTGCAGCCTGAAGAAATCGAATACTATTGTTGTTCATCAACAAGAAATCCTGCATTCTGATCGTCTACTCAAAAAAAGCGTCCATGAACCGCCATTGTCCCTCTACTAATGTGTATTTGGTCGCCTGGTAGTACTTTTGAAGAAGATAATGGCTGATAGAAACGTAATTCTATGCACTCGATTGAATTGTCAAACTGACATTTCACTTCCAAATATAACACTTCCATGATGATGATAAAACATAGTAACCTGCAGCCTGAAGAAATCGAATACTATTGTTAGTCAACAAATAGAAATCCTGCATTCGGATCGTCTACTCAAAAAAGGCGTCCATGAACCGCCATTTTCTCTCTACTGAAATTTCTTTTCCAAATATAACACTTCCATGATGATGATAAAACATAGTAACCTGCAGCCTGAAGAAATCGAATACTATTGTTGGCCAACAAAAAGAAATCCTGCATTTTGATCGGCTCCTCAAAAAAAGCGTCTCAGAACCGCCATTTTCCTTCTAGTAATGTGCATTTCGTCGCCTGGTAGTACTTTTGAAGAAGATAATGGCTGATAGAAACGCAATTCTATGGACTCGATTGAATTGTCAAACTGACATTTCTCTTCCAAATATAACACTTCCATGACGATGATAAAACGTAGTAACCTGCAGCTTGAAGAAATCGAATACTATTGTTAGTCAACAAAAAGAAAACCTGCATTTCGCTCGGCTCCTCAAAAAAAGCGTCCCTGAACCGCCATTTTCTCTCTACTTTGTTTGCAATATCTTGATGTTGTACACTAATGTTTATTTCGTCGTCTGGTACTAGTTTTGAAGAAGAATATGGGTGATAGAAATGGAATTTTATGTACTCGATTGAATTGCCAAACTGACATTTCTCTTCCATATATAACACTTCCAGGATGATTACAGAACGTAGTAACCTGCAGCCTGAAGAAATCGAATACAATTGTTGGTCAACATAAAGAAATCCTGCATTTTGATCGACTACTCAAAAAAAGCGTCCCAGAACCACCATTTTCCTTCTACTACTGCACTCGATTGAATTGCCAAACTGATATTTCTCTTCCAAATATAACACTTCCATGATGACGATAAAACATAGTAATCTGCAGCCTGAAGAAATCGAATACTATTGTTGGTCAACAACAAGAAATCCTGCATTTTGAACGGCTGCTCAAAAAAAGCGTCCCGGAACCGCCATTTTCCTTCTAGTAATGTGTATTTCGTCGCCTGGTAGTACATTTGAAGAAGATAATGGCTGATACAAACGCAATTCTATGCACTCGATTGAATAGTCAAACTGACATTTCTCTTCCAAATATAACACTTCCATGATGATGATAAAACATAGTAACCTGCAGCCTGAAGAAATCGAATACTATTGTTGGTCAAGAAATAGATATCTTGCATTCTGATCGTCTACTCAAAGAAATCGTCCATGAACCGCCATTTTCTCTCTACATTCATGGTTTACGAGATTTTATATCTCGCCAGTGACCAACATTCAGGTTTGTGAGCAATTCAATGCATTCGCCAGTGACCACATACGTACTTCAATACAAAAATATTTCCGTCTCATTCCAAACAAACTTATTGTTGAACCAGCAATTGATGGCTATAATTCTAAATTGCGTACATTTTTCTTTACAGCAGCGATAATAACGGAATGCATAAATTAAAACATCCTTCTGCAGAAGTGATTTTGAGGGCATCGATTTGAGGATAGCACACGCCCTAGTTTGTAATATACAGATAGACTGCCTTAAGCGCAACCAGCCTTTTAAGTGTACAAGCTATTCCATGGTTTATTGCTCGATCTATTTGAACTCCACTAGTTCGTAGCATATATTATCAAAGAGAAATGAAAAGCATTAATGGTCATTTGGATGAGACAGGAACTGCAATGCCGTCTTTCTTTTAAAAACTTGCCTTCCAAGTAGAGCAAACTTTGACTAGGTAGCGTATATATACCTTGATGTTGTACACTAATGTGTACTTCGTCGACTGGTACTAATTTTCAAGAAAATAATTACTGATAGAAACGCAATTCTATGCACTCGATTGAATTGCCAAACTGACATTTCTCTTCCAAATAGAACAATTCCATGATGATGATAAAACATAGTAACCTGCAGCCTGAAGAAATCGAATACTATTGTTGGTCAACAAATAGAAATCCTGCATTCTGATCGTCTACTCAAAAAAAGCGTCCATGAACCGCCATTTTCTCTCAACTGACATTTCTTTTCCAAATATAACACTTCCATGATGATTATAGAACGTTGTAACCTACAGCCTGAAGAGAATCGAATACTATTGTCGGCCAACAAAAAGAAATCCTGCATTTTGATCGGCTCCTCAAAAAAAGCGTCCCAGATTCGCCATTTTCCCTCTAGTAATGTGCATTTCGTCGCCTGGTAGTACTTTTGAAGAAGATAATGGCTGATAGAAACGCAATTCTATGCACTCGATTGAATTGTCAAACTGACTTTTCTCTTCTAAATATAACACTTCCATGATGTTTATAGAACGTAGTAACCTGCAGGCTGATGAAATCGAATACTATTGTTGGTCAACATAAGGAAATCCTGCATTTTGATCGGCTCCTCAAAAAAATCGTCCCGGAACCGCCATTTTCCTTCTAGTAATGTGTATTTCGTCGCCTGGTACTAGTTTTGAAGAAGAATATGTGTGATAGAAATGGAATTTTATGTACTCGATTGAATTGCCAAACTGACATTTCTCTTCCAAAAATACCACTTCCATGATGATGATAAAACGTAGTAACCAGCAACTTGAAGAAATCGAATACTATTGTTAGTCCACAAAAAGAAATCCTGCATTTCTATCGGCTCCTCAAAAAAAGCGTCCAAGAACCGCTATTTTCTCTCTTTATTCATGATTTACGAGATTTTAAATCTCGGCAGTGACCAACATTCAGGTTTGTGTGCATCTCAATGCGATCGCCAGTGACCACATTCGTACTTCAAGGCAAAAATATTTCCGTCTCATTCGAACCAAAATTATTGTTGAGCCAGCAATTGATGGCTATAATTCTAAATTGCGTACATTTTTCTTTACAGCAGCGATAATAACGGAATGCATAAATTAAAATATCCGTCTGCAGAAGTTATTTTGAGGGCATCGCTTTGAGGATAGCACACGCCCTAGTTTGTAATATACAGATAGACTGCTTTAAGCGCAACCAGCCTTTTAAGTGTACAAGCTATTCCATGGTTCATTGCTCGATCTATTTAAACTCCACTAGTTCGTAGCATATATTATCAAAGAGAAATGAAAAGCATTAATGGTCATTTGGATGAGATAGGAACTGCAATGCCGTCTTTCTTTTAAAAACTTGCCTTCCAAGTAGAGCAAACTTTGACTAGGTAGCGTATATAAACCTTGATGTTGTACACTAATGTGTACTTCGTCGACTGGTACTAATTTTCAAGAAAATAATTACTGATAGAAACGCAATTCTATGCACTCGATTGAATTGCCAAACTGACATTTCTCTTCCAAATAGAACACTTCCATGATGATGATAAAACATAGTAACCTGCAGCCTGAAGAAATCGAATACTATTGTTGGTCAACAAATAGAAATCCTGCATTCTGATCGTCTACTCAAAAAAAGCGTCCATGAACCGCCATTTTCTCTCAACTGACATTTCTTTTCCAAATATAACACTTCCATGATGATTATAGAACGTTGTAACCTACAGCCTGAAGAGAATCGAATACTATTGTTGGCCAACAAAAAGAAATCCTGCATTTTGATCGGCTCCTCAAAAAAAGCGCCCCAGAACCGCCATTTTCCCTCTAGTAATGTGCATTTCGTCGCCTGGTAGTACTTTTGAAGAAGATAATGGCTGATAGAAACGCAATTCTATGCACTCGATTGAATTGTCAAACTGACATTTCTCTTCCAAATATAACACTTCCATGATGATGATAAAACGTAGTAACCAGCAACTTGAAGAAATCGAATACTATTGTTAGTCAACAAAAAGAAATCCTGCATTTCTATCGGCTCCTCAAAAAAAGCGTCCAAGAACCGCTATTTTCTCTCTTTATTCATGATTTACGAGATTTTAAATCTCGGCAGTGACCAACATTCAGGTTTGTGTGCATCTCAATGCGATCGCCAGTGACCACATTCGTACTTCAAGGCAAAAATATTTCCGTCTCATTCGAACCAAAATTATTGTTGAGCCAGCAATTGATGGCTATAATTCTAAATTGCGTACATTTTTCTTTACAGCAGCGATAATAACGGAATGCATAAATTAAAATATCCGTCTGCAGAAGTTATTTTGAGGGCATCGCTTTGAGGATAGCACACGCCCTAGTTTGTAATATACATCAGCCTGCCTTAACCGCAACCAGCACTTTAAGTGTACAAGCTATTCGAAGGCTTTTTACCCGATCTATTTTAACTCCTCTTAGTCCGTGTCTTGTTTCATCAAATAGAAATGCAAAAGCATTATTGGTCATATTGCTGGAGACAGGAAGTGCAGAGTGGTCTTCCTTTAAAAACGTGCATTCCAAGTAGTGCAAACCTTGACTAGGTAGCGTATATAGATCTTAATGTTGTACACTAATGTGTATTTCGTCGCCCGGTAGTACTTTTGAAGAAGATAATGGCTGATAGAAACGCAATTCTATGCACTCGAATGAATTGTCAAACTGACATTTCTCTTCCAAATATAACACTTCCATGATGATTATAGAACGTAGTAACCTGCAGGCTGAAGAAATCGAATACTATTGTTGGTCTACATTAAGAAATCCTGCATTTTGATCGGCTCCTCAAAAAAGGCGTCCCTGAACCGCCATTTTCCCTCTACTTTGTTTGCAATATCTTGATGTTGTACACTAATGTGTATTTCGTCGCCTGGTACTAGTTTTGAAAAAGAATATGTGTGATAGAAATGCAATTTTATGTACTCGATTGAATTGCCACACTGACATTTCTCTTCCAAATATAACACTTCCATGATGGTGATAAAACGTAGTAACCTGCAGCTTGAAGAAATCGAATACTATTGTTAGTCAACAAAAAGAAATCCTGCATTTCGATCGGCTCCTCAAAAAAAGCGTCCCAGAACCGCCATTTTCCCTTTAGTACTGCACTCGATTGAATTGCCAAGCTGACATTTTTCTTCCAAATATAACACTTCCATGATGATGGTAAAACATAGTAACCTGCAGTCTGAAGAAATCGAATACGATTAATGGTCAACAACAAGAAATCCTGCATTCTGATCGTCTACTCAAAAAAGGCGTCACTGAACCGCCATTTTCTCTCTACATTCATAATTTACGAGATTTTATATCTCGCCAGTGACCAACATTCAGGTTTGTGAGCAATTCAATGCATTCGCCAGTGACCACATACGTACTTCAATACAAAAATATTTCCGTCTCATTCCAAACAAACTTATTGTTGAACCAGCAATTGATGGCTATAATTCTAAATTGCGTACATTTTTCTTTACAGCAGCGATAATAACGGAATGCATAAATTAAAACATCCTTCTGCAGAAGTGATTTTGAGGGCATCGATTTGAGGATAGCACACGCCCTAGTTTGTAATATACAGATAGACTGCCTTAAGCGCATCCAGCCTTTTAAGTGTACAAGCTATTCCATGGTTCATTGCTCGATCTATTTGAACTCCACTAGTTCGTAGCATATATTATCAAAGAGAAATGAAAAGCATTAATGGTCATTTGGATGAGACAGAAACTGCAATGCCGTCTTTCTTTTAAAAACTTGCCTTCCAAGTAGAGCAAACTTTGACTAGGTAGCGTATATATACCTTGATGTTGTACACTAATGTGTACTTCGTCGACTGGTACTAATTTTCAAGAAAATAATTACTGATAGAAACGCAATTCTATGCACTCGATTGAATTGCCAAACTGACATTTCTCTTCCAAATAGAACACTTCCATGATGATGATAAAACATAGTAACCTGCAGCCTGAAGAAATCGAATACTATTGTTGGTCAACAAATAGAAATCCTGCATTCTGATCGTCTACTCAAAAAAAGCGTCCATGAACCGCCATTTTCTCTCAACTGACATTTCTTTTCGAAATATAACACTTCCATGATGATTATAGAACGTTGTAACCTACAGCCTGAAGAGAATCGAATACTATTGTTGGCCAACAAAAAGAAATCCTGCATTTTGATCGGCTCCTCAAAAAAAGCGTCCCAGAACCGCCATTTTCCCTCTAGTAATGTGCATTTCGTCGCCTGGTAGTACTTTTGAAGAAGATAATGGCTGATAGAAACGCAATTCTATGCACTCGATTGAATTGTCAAACTGACATTTCTCTTCCAAATATAACACTTCCATGATGTTTATAGAACGTAGTAACCTGCAGGCTGATGAAATCGAATACTATTGTTGGTCAACATAAGGAAATCCTGCATTTTGATCGGCTCCTCAAAAAAAGCGTCCCGGAACCGCCATTTTCCTTCTAGTAATGTGTATTTCGTCGCCTGGTACTAGTTTTGAAGAAGAATATGTGTGATAGAAATGGAATTTTATGTACTCGATTGAATTGCCAAACTGACATTTCTCTTCCAAAAATAACATTTCCATGATGATGATAAAACGTAGTAACCAGCAACTTGAAGAAATCGAATACTATTGTTAGTCAACAAAAAGAAATCCTGCATTTCTATCGGCTCCTCAAAAAAAGCGTCCAAGAACCGCTATTTTCTCTCTTTATTCATGATTTACGAGATTTTAAATCTCGGCAGTGACCAACATTCAGGTTTGTGTGCATCTCAATGCGATCGCCAGTGACCACATTCGTACTTCAAGGCAAAAATATTTCCGTCTCATTCGAACCAAAATTATTGTTAAGCCAGCAATTGATGGCTATAATTCTAAATTGCGTACATTTTTCTTTACAGCAGCGATAATAACGGAATGCATAAATTAAAATATCCGTCTGCAGAAGTTATTTTGAGGGCATCGCTTTGAGGATAGCACACGCCCTAGTTTGTAATATACATCAGCCTGCCTTAACCGCAACCAGCACTTTAAGTGTACAAGCTATTCGAAGGCTTTTTACCCGATCTATTTTAACTCCTCTTAGTCCGTGTCTTGTTTCATCAATTAGAAATGCAAAAGCATTATTGGTCATATTGCTGGAGACAGGAAGTGCAGAGTGGTCTTCCTTTAAAAACGTGCATTCCAAGTAGTGCAAACCTTGAATAGGTAGCGTATATAGATCTTAATGTTGTACACTAATGTGTATTTCGTCGCCCGGTAGTACTTTTGAAGAAGATAATGGCTGATAGAAACGCAATTCTATGGACTCGATTGAATTGTCAAACTGACATTTCTCTTCCAAATATAACACTTCCATGACGATGATAAAACGTAGTAACCTGCAGCTTGAAGAAATCGAATACTATTGTTAGTCAAAAAAAGAAAACCTGCATTTCGCTCGGCTCCTCAAAAAAAGCGTCCCTGAACCGCCATTTTCTCTCTACTTTGTTTGCAATATCTTGATGTTGTACACTAATGTTTATTTCGTCGTCTGGTACTAGTTTTGAAGAAGAATATGGGTGATAGAAATGGAATTTTATGTACTCGATTGAACTGCCAAACTGACATTTCTCTTCCATATATAACACTTCCATGATGATTACAGAACGTAGTAACCTGCAGCCTGAAGAAATCGAATACAATTGTTGGTCAACATAAAGAAATCCTGCATTTTGATCGACTACTCAAAAAAAGCGTCTCAGAACCACCATTTTCCTTCTACTACTGCACTCGATTGAATTGCCAAACTGATATTTCTCTTCCAAATATAACACTTCCATGATGATGATAAAACATAGTAACCTGCAGCCTGAAGAAATCGAATACTATTGTTGGTCAACAAATAGATATCTTGCATTCTGATCGTCTACTCAAAAAAATCGTCCATGAACCGCCATTTTCTCTCTACATTCATGGTTTACGAGATTTTATATCTCGCCAGTGACCAACATTCAGGTTTGTGAGCAATTCAATGCATTCGCCAGTGACCACATACGTACTTCAATACAAAAATATTTCCGTCTCATTCCAAACAAACTTATTGTTTAACCAGCAATTGATGGCTATAATTCTAAATTGCGTACATTTTTCTTTACAGCAGCGATAATAACGGAATGCATAAATTAAAACATCCTTCTGCAGAAGTGATTTTGAGGGCATCGATTTGAGGATAGCACAGTCCCTAGTTTGTAATATACAGATAGACTGCCTTAAGCGCAACCAGCCTTTTAAGTGTACAAGCTATTCCATGGTTCATTGCTCGATCTATTTGAACTCCACTAGTTCGTAGCATATATTATCAAAGAGAAATGAAAAGCATTAATGGTTATTTGGATGAGACAGGAACTGCAATGCCGTCTTTCTTTTAAAAACTTGCCTTCCAAGTAGAGCAAACTTTGACTAGGTAGCGTATATATACCTTGATGTTGTACACTAATGTGTACTTCGTCGACTGGTACTCATTTTCAAGAAAATAATTACTGATAGAAACGCAATTCTATGCACTCGATTGAATTGCCAAACTGACATTTCTCTTCCAAATAGAACACTTCCATGATGATGATAAAACATAGTAACCTGCAGCCTGAAGAAATCGAATACTATTGTTGGTCAACAAATAGAAATCCTGCATTCTGATCGTCTACTCAAAAAAAGCGTCCATGAACCGCCATTTTCTCTCAACTGACATTTCTTTTCCAAATATAACACTTCCATGATGATTATAGAACGTTGTAACCTACAGCCTGAAGAGAATCGAATACTATTGTTGGCCAACAAAAAGAAATCCTGCATTTTGATCGGCTCCTCAAAAAAAGCGTCCCAGAACCGCCATTTTCCCTCTAGTAATGTGCATTTCGTCGCCTGGTAGTACTTTTGAAGAAGATAATGGCTGATAGAAACGCAATTCTATGCACTCGAATAAATTGTCAAACTGACATTTCTCTTGCAAATATAACACTTCCATGATGATTATAGAACGTAGTAACCTGTAGCCTGAAGAAATCGAATACTTTTGTTGGTCAACATAAAGAAATCCTGCATTTTGAACGGCTGCTCAAAAAAAGCATCCCTAAACCGCCATTTTCCCTCTACTACTGCACTCGATTGAATTGCCAAACTGACATTTCTCTTCCAAATATAACACTTCCATGATGATGAAAAAAGATAGTAACCTGCAGCCTGAAGAAATCGAATACTATTGTTGTTCATCAACAAGAAATCCTGCATTCTGATCGTCTACTCAAAAAAAGCGTCCATGAACCGCCATTGTCCCTCTACTAATGTGTATTTGGTCGCCTGGTAGTACTTTTGAAGAAGATAATGGCTGATAGAAACGTAATTCTATGCACTCGATTCAATTGTCAAACTGACATTTCTCTTCCAAATATAACACTTCCATGATGATGATAAAACATAGTAACCTGCAGCCTGAAGAAATCGAATACTATTGTTAGTCAACAAATAGAAATCCTGCATTCTGATCGTCTACTCAAAAAAGGCGTCCATGAACCGCTATTTTCTCTCTACTGACATTTCTTTTCCAAATATAACACTTCCATGATGATGATAAAACATAGTAACCTGCAGCCTGAAGAAATCGAATACTATTGTTGGCCAACAAAAAGAAATCCTGCATTTTGATCGGCTCCTCAAAAAAAGCGTCCCAGAACCGCCATTTTCCTTCTAGTAATGTGCATTTCGTCGCCTGGTAGTACTTTTGAAGAAGATAATGGCTGATAGAAACGCAATTCTATGGACTCGATTGAATTGTCAAACTGACATTTCTCTTCCAAATATAACACTTCCATGACGATGATAAAACGTAGTAACCTGCAGCTTGAAGAAATCGAATACTATTGTTAGTCAACAAAAAGAAAACCTGCATTTCGCTCGGCTCCTCAAAAAAAGGGTCCCTGAACCGCCATTTTCTCTCTACTTTGTTTGCAATATCTTGATGTTGTACACTAATGTTTATTTCGTCGTCTGGTACTAGTTTTGAAGAAGAATATGGGTGATAGAAATGGAATTTTATGTACTCGATTGAATTGCCAAACTGACATTTCTCTTCCATATATAACACTTCCATGATGATTATAGAACGTAGTAACCAGCAGCCTGAAGAAATCGAATACAATTGTTGGTCAACATAAAGAAATCCGGCATTTTGATCGACTACTCAAAAAAAGCGTCCCAGAACCACCATTTTTCTTCTACTACTGCACTCGATTGAATTGCCAAACTGATATTTCTTTTCCAAATATAACACTTCCATGATGACGATAAAACATAGTAATCTGCAGCCTGAAGAAATCGAATACTATTGTTGGTGAACAACAAGAAATCCTGCATTTTGAACGGCTGCTCGAAAAAAGAGTCCCGGAACCGCCATTTTCCTTCTAGTAATGTGTATTTCGTCGCCTGGTAGTACATTTGAAGAAGATAATGGCTGATACAAACGCAATTCTATGCACTCGATTGAATAGTCAAACTGACATTTCTCTTCCAAATATAACACTTCCATGATGATGATAAAACATAGTAACCTGCAGCCTGAAGAAATCGAATACTATTGTTGGTCAACAAATAGATATCTTGCATTCTGATCGTCTACTCAAAAAAATCGTCCATGAACCGCCATTTTCTCTCTACAATCATGGTTTACGAGATTTTATATCTCGCCAGTGACCAACATTCAGGTTTGTGAGCAATTCAATGCATTCGCCAGTGACCACATACGTACTTCAATACAAAAATATTTCCGTCCCATTCCTAACGAACTTATTGTTGAACCAGAAATTGATGGCTATAATTCTAAATTGCGTACATTTTTCTTTACAGCAGCGATAATAACGGAATGCATAAATTAAAACATCCTTCTGCAGAAGTGATTTTGAGTGCATCGATTTGAGGATAGCACACGCCCTAGTTTGAAATATACAGATAGACTGCCTTAAGCGCAACCAGCCTTTTAAGTGTACAAGCTATTCCATGGTTTATTGCTCGATCTATTTGAACTTCACTAGTTCGTAGCATATATTATCAAATAGAAATGAAAAGCATTAATGGTCATTTGGATGCGACAGGAACTGCAGAGCCGTCTTTCTTTTAAAAACTTGCCTTCCAAGTAGAGCAAACTTTGACTAGGTAGCGTATATATATCTTGATGTTGTACACTAATGTGTACTTCGTCGACTAGTACTAATTTTCAAGAAAATAATTACTGATAGAAACGCAATTCTATGCACTCGATTGAATTGCCAAACTGACATTTCTCTTCCAAATAGAACACTTCCATGATGATGATAAAACATAGTAACCTGCAGCCTGAAGAAATCGAATACTATTGTTGGTCAACAAATAGAAATCCTGCATTCTGATCGTCTACTCAAAAAAAGCGTCCATGAACCGCCATTTTCTCTCAACTGACATTTCTTTTCCAAATATAACACTTCCATGATGATTATAGAACGTTGTAACCTACAGCCTGAAGAGAATCGAATACTATTGTTGGCCAACAAAAAGAAATCCTGCATTTTGATCGGCTCCTCAAAAAAAGCGTCCCAGAACCGCCATTTTCCCTCTAGTAATGTGCATTTCGTCGCCTGGTAGTACTTTTGAAGAAGATAATGGCTGATAGAAACGCAATTCTATGCACTCGAATAAATTGTCAAACTGACATTTCTCTTGCAAATATAACACTTCCATGATGATTATAGAACGTAGTAACCTGTAGCCTGAAGAAATCGAATACTTTTGTTGGTCAACATAAAGAAATCCTGCATTTTGAACGGCTGCTCAAAAAAAGCATCCCTAAACCGCCATTTTCCCTCTACTACTGCACTCGATTGAATTGCCAAACTGACATTTCTCTTCCAAATATAACACTTCCATGATGATGAAAAAAGATAGTAACCTGCAGCCTGAAGAAATCGAATACTATTGTTGTTCATCAACAAGAAATCCTGCATTCTGATCGTCTACTCAAAAAAAGCGTCCATGAACCGCCATTGTCCCTCTACTAATGTGTATTTGGTCGCCTGGTAGTACTTTTGAAGAAGATAATGGCTGATAGAAACGTAATTCTATGCACTCGATTCAATTGTCAAACTGACATTTCTCTTCCAAATATAACACTTCCATGATGATGATAAAACATAGTAACCTGCAGCCTGAAGAAATCGAATACTATTGTTAGTCAACAAATAGAAATCCTGCATTCTGATCGTCTACTCAAAAAAGGCGTCCATGAACCGCTATTTTCTCTCTACTGACATTTCTTTTCCAAATATAACACTTCCATGATGATGATAAAACATAGTAACCTGCAGCCTGAAGAAATCGAATACTATTGTTGGCCAACAAAAAGAAATCCTGCATTTTGATCGGCTCCTCAAAAAAAGCGTCCCAGAACCGCCATTTTCCTTCTAGTAATGTGCATTTCGTCGCCTGGTAGTACTTTTGAAGAAGATAATGGCTGATAGAAACGCAATTCTATGGACTCGATTGAATTGTCAAACTGACATTTCTCTTCCAAATATAACACTTCCATGACGATGATAAAACGTAGTAACCTGCAGCTTGAAGAAATCGAATACTATTGTTAGTCAACAAAAAGAAAACCTGCATTTCGCTCGGCTCCTCAAAAAAAGGGTCCCTGAACCGCCATTTTCTCTCTACTTTGTTTGCAATATCTTGATGTTGTACACTAATGTTTATTTCGTCGTCTGGTACTAGTTTTGAAGAAGAATATGGGTGGTAGAAATGGAATTTTATGTACTCGATTGAATTGCCAAACTGACATTTCTCTTCCATATATAACACTTCCATGATGATTATAGAACGTAGTAACCAGCAGCCTGAAGAAATCGAATACAATTGTTGGTCAACATAAAGAAATCCGGCATTTTGATCGACTACTCAAAAAAAGCGTCCCAGAACCACCATTTTTCTTCTACTACTGCACTCGATTGAATTGCCAAACTGATATTTCTTTTCCAAATATAACACTTCCATGATGACGATAAAACATAGTAATCTGCAGCCTGAAGAAATCGAATACTATTGTTGGTGAACAACAAGAAATCCTGCATTTTGAACGGCTGCTCAAAAAAAGAGTCCCGGAACCGCCATTTTCCTTCTAGTAATGTGTATTTCGTCGCCTGGTAGTACATTTGAAGAAGATAATGGCTGATACAAACGCAATTCTATGCACTCGATTGAATAGTCAAACTGACATTTCTCTTCCAAATATAACACTTCCATGATGATGATAAAACATAGTAACCTGCAGCCTGAAGAAATCGAATACTATTGTTGGTCAACAAATAGATATCTTGCATTCTGATCGTCTACTCAAAAAAATCGTCCATGAACCGCCATTTTCTCTCTACAATCATGGTTTACGAGATTTTATATCTCGCCAGTGACCAACATTCAGGTTTGTGAGCAATTCAATGCATTCGCCAGTGACCACATACGTACTTCAATACAAAAATATTTCCGTCCCATTCCTAACGAACTTATTGTTGAACCAGAAATTGATGGCTATAATTCTAAATTGCGTACATTTTTCTTTACAGCAGCGATAATAACGGAATGCATAAATTAAAACATCCTTCTGCAGAAGTGATTTTGAGTGCATCGATTTGAGGATAGCACACGCCCTAGTTTGAAATATACAGATAGACTGCCTTAAGCGCAACCAGCCTTTTAAGTGTACAAGCTATTCCATGGTTTATTGCTCGATCTATTTGAACTTCACTAGTTCGTAGCATATATTATCAAATAGAAATGAAAAGCATTAATGGTCATTTGGATGCGACAGGAACTGCAGAGCCGTCTTTCTTTTAAAAACTTGCCTTCCAAGTAGAGCAAACTTTGACTAGGTAGCGTATATATATCTTGATGTTGTACACTAATGTGTACTTCGTCGACTAGTACTAATTTTCAAGAAAATAATTACTGATAGAAACGCAATTCTACGCAATCGATTGAATTGCCAAACTGACATTTCTCTTCCAAATATAACACTTCCATGATGATGATAAAACATAGTAACCTGCAGCTTGAAGAAATCGAATACTATTGTTGTTCATCAACAAGAAATCCTGCATTCTGATCGTCTACTCAAAAAAAGCGTCCATAAACCGCCATTTTCCCTCTACTAATGTGTATTTCGTCGCCTGGTAGTATTTTTGAAGAAGATAATGGCTGATAGAAACGCAATTCTATGCACTCGATTGAATTGTCAAACAGAAATATCTCTTCCAAATATAACACTTCCATGATGATTATAAAACATAGTAACCTGCAGCCTGAAAAAATCGAATACTAATAATGGTCAACATAAAGAAATCCTGCATTTTGAACGGCTACTCATTAAAGGCGTCCAAGAACCGCCATTTTCCCTCTACTTTGTTTGCAATATGCATCTTGATGTTGTACACTAATGTGTATTTCGTCGCCTGGTACTAGTTTTGAAAAAGAATATGGGTGATAGAAATGCAATTTTATGTACTCGATTGAATTGCCAAACTGACATTTCTCTTCCAAATATAACACTTCCATGATGATGATAAAACATAGCAACCTGCAGCCTGAAGAAATCGAATACTATTGTTGGTCAACAAATAGAAATCTTGCATTCTGATCGTCTACTCAAAAAAATCGTCCATGAACCGCCATTTTCTCTCTACTGACATTACTTTTCCAAATATAACACTTATATGATGATTATAGAACGTTGTAACCTACAGCCTGAAGAGAAACGAATACTATTGTTGGCCAACAAAAAGAAATCCTGCATTTTGATCGGCTCTTCAAAAAAAGCGTCCCAGAACCGCCATTTTCCTTCTAGTAATGTGCATTTCGTCGCCTGGTAGTACTTTTGAAGAAGATAATGGCTGATAGAAACGCAATTCTATGCACTCGATTGAATTGTCAAACTGACATTTCTCTTCCAAATATAACACTTCCATGATGATTATAGAACGTAGTAATCTGCAGCCTGAAGAAATCGAATACTAATGTTGGTCAACATAAAGAAATCCTGCATTTTGAACGGCTCCTCAAAAAAGGCGTCCCTAAACCGCCATTTTCCCTCTACTTTTTTTGCAATATCTTGATGTTGTACACTAATGTGTATTTCGTCGCCTGGTACTAGTTTTGAAAAAGAATATGGGTGACAGAGATGCAATTTTATGTACTCGATTGAATTGCCAAACTGACATTTCTCTTCTAAATATAACACTTCCATGATGATGATAAAACATAGTAATCTGCAGCCTGAAGAAATCGAATACTATTGTTGGTCAACATAAAGAAATCCTGCATTTTGAACGGCTGCTCAATAAAGGCGTCCCTGAACCGCCATTTTCCCTCTACTACTGCACTCGATTGAATTGTCAAACTGACATTTCTCTTTTAAATATAACACTTCCATGATGATGATAAAACATAGTAATCTGCAGCCTGAAGAAATCGAATACTAATGTTGGTCAACATAAAGAAATCCTGCATTCTGATCGTCTACTCAAAAAAAGCGTCCATGAACCGCCATTTTCTCTCTACTGACATTTCTTTTCCAAATATAACACTTCCATGATGATTATAGAACGTTGTAACCTACAGCCTGAAGAGAATCGAATACTATTGTTGGCCAACAAAAAGAAATCCCGCATTATGATCGGCTCCTCAAAAAAAGCGTCCCAGAACCGCCATTTTCCCTCTAGTAATGTGCATTTCGTCGCCTGGTAGTACTTTTGAAGAAGATAATGGCTGATACAAACGCAATTCTATGCACTCGATTGAATAGTCAAACTGACATTTCTCTTCCAAATATAACACTTCCATGATGATTATAGAACATAGTAACCTGCAGCCTGAAGAAATCGAATACTATTGTTGGTCAACATAAAGAAATCCTGCATTTTGATCGGCTCCTCAAAAAAGGCGTCCCTGAACCGCCATTTTCCCTCTACTTTGTTTACAATATCTTGATGTTGTACACTAATGTGTATTTCGTCGTCTGGTTCTAGTCTTGAAGAAGAATATGGGTGATAGAAATGGAATTTTATGTACTCGATTGAATTGCCAAACTGACATTTCTCTTCCAAATATAACACTTCCATGATGATGATAAAACATAGTAATCTGCAGCCTGAAGAAATCGAATACTAATGTTGGTCAACATAAAGAAATCCTGCATTTTGAACGGCTCCTCAAAAAAGGCGTCCCTGAACCGCTATTTTCCCTCTACATTCTTTGCAATATCTTGATGTTGTTCACTAATGTGTATTTCTTCGCCTGGTACTAGTTTTGAAAAAGAATATGGGTGATAGAAATGCAATTTTATGTACTCGATTGAATTGCCAAACTGACATTTCTCTTCCAAATATAACACTTCCATGATGATGATAAAACGTAGTAACCTGCAGCTTGAAGAAATCGAATACTATTTTTAGTCAACAAAAAGAAATCCTGCATTTCGATCGGCTCCTCAAAAAAGCGTCCCAGAGCCGCTATTTTCCCTTTAGTACTGCACTCGATTGAATTGCCAAGCTGACATTTTTCTTCCAAATGTAACACTTCCATGATGATGGTAAAACATAGTAACCTGCAGCCTGAAGAAATCGAATACTATTGTTGGTGAACAACAAGAAATCCTGCATTTTGAACGGCTGCTCAAAAAAAGAGTCCCGGAACCGCCATTTTCCTTTTAGTAATGTGTATTTCGTCGCCTGGTAGTACATTTGAAGAAGATAATGGCTGATACAAACGCAATTCTATGCACTCGATTGAATAGTCAAACTGACATTTCTCTTCCAAATATAACACTTCCATGATGATGATAAAACATAGTAACCTGCAGCCTGAAGAAATCGAATACTATTGTTGGTCAACAAATAGATATCTTGCATTCTGATCGTCTACTCAAAAAAATCGTCCATGAACCGCCATTTTCTCTCTACAATCATGGTTTACGAGATTTTATATCTCGCCAGTGACCAACATTCAGGTTTGTGAGCAATTCAATGCATTCGCCAGTGACCACATACGTACTTCAATACAAAAATATTTCCGTCCCATTCCTAACGAACTTATTGTTGAACCAGAAATTGATGGCTATAATTCTAAATTGCGTACATTTTTCTTTACAGCAGCGATAATAACGGAATGCATAAATTAAAACATCCTTCTGCAGAAGTGATTTTGAGTGCATCGATTTGAGGATAGCACACGCCCTAGTTTGAAATATACAGATAGACTGCCTTAAGCGCAACCAGCCTTTTAAGTGTACAAGCTATTCCATGGTTTATTGCTCGATCTATTTGAACTTCACTAGTTCGTAGCATATATTATCAAATAGAAATGAAAAGCATTAATGGTCATTTGGATGCGACAGGAACTGCAGAGCCGTCTTTCTTTTAAAAACTTGCCTTCCAAGTAGAGCAAACTTTGACTAGGTAGCGTATATATATCTTGATGTTGTACACTAATGTGTACTTCGTCGACTAGTACTAATTTTCAAGAAAATAATTACTGATAGAAACGCAATTCTACGCAATCGATTGAATTGCCAAACTGACATTTCTCTTCCAAATATAACACTTCCATGATGATGATAAAACATAGTAACCTGCAGCTTGAAGAAATCGAATACTATTGTTGTTCATCAACAAGAAATCCTGCATTCTGATCGTCTACTCAAAAAAAGCGTCCATAAACCGCCATTTTCCCTCTACTAATGTGTATTTCGTCGCCTGGTAGTATTTTTGAAGAAGATAATGGCTGATAGAAACGCAATTCTATGCACTCGATTGAATTGTCAAACAGAAATATCTCTTCCAAATATAACACTTCCATGATGATTATAAAACATAGTAACCTGCAGCCTGAAAAAATCGAATACTAATAATGGTCAACATAAAGAAATCCTGCATTTTGAACGGCTACTCATTAAAGGCGTCCAAGAACCGCCATTTTCCCTCTACTTTGTTTGCAATATGCATCTTGATGTTGTACACTAATGTGTATTTCGTCGCCTGGTACTAGTTTTGAAAAAGAATATGGGTGATAGAAATGCAATTTTATGTACTCGATTGAATTGCCAAACTGACATTTCTCTTCCAAATATAACACTTCCATGATGATGATAAAACATAGCAACCTGCAGCCTGAAGAAATCGAATACTATTGTTGGTCAACAAATAGAAATCTTGCATTCTGATCGTCTACTCAAAAAAATCGTCCATGAACCGCCATTTTCTCTCTACTGACATTACTTTTCCAAATATAACACTTATATGATGATTATAGAACGTTGTAACCTACAGCCTGAAGAGAAACGAATACTATTGTTGGCCAACAAAAAGAAATCCTGCATTTTGATCGGCTCTTCAAAAAAAGCGTCCCAGAACCGCCATTTTCCTTCTAGTAATGTGCATTTCGTCGCCTGGTAGTACTTTTGAAGAAGATAATGGCTGATAGAAACGCAATTCTATGCACTCGATTGAATTGTCAAACTGACATTTCTCTTCCAAATATAACACTTCCATGATGATTATAGAACGTAGTAATCTGCAGCCTGAAGAAATCGAATACTAATGTTGGTCAACATAAAGAAATCCTGCATTTTGAACGGCTCCTCAAAAAAGGCGTCCCTAAACCGCCATTTTCCCTCTACTTTTTTTGCAATATCTTGATGTTGTACACTAATGTGTATTTCGTCGCCTGGTACTAGTTTTGAAAAAGAATATGGGTGACAGAGATGCAATTTTATGTACTCGATTGAATTGCCAAACTGACATTTCTCTTCTAAATATAACACTTCCATGATGATGATAAAACATAGTAATCTGCAGCCTGAAGAAATCGAATACTATTGTTGGTCAACATAAAGAAATCCTGCATTTTGAACGGCTGCTCAATAAAGGCGTCCCTGAACCGCCATTTTCCCTCTACTACTGCACTCGATTGAATTGTCAAACTGACATTTCTCTTTTAAATATAACACTTCCATGATGATGATAAAACATAGTAATCTGCAGCCTGAAGAAATCGAATACTAATGTTGGTCAACATAAAGAAATCCTGCATTCTGATCGTCTACTCAAAAAAAGCGTCCATGAACCGCCATTTTCTCTCTACTGACATTTCTTTTCCAAATATAACACTTCCATGATGATTATAGAACGTTGTAACCTACAGCCTGAAGAGAATCGAATACTATTGTTGGCCAACAAAAAGAAATCCCGCATTATGATCGGCTCCTCAAAAAAAGCGTCCCAGAACCGCCATTTTCCCTCTAGTAATGTGCATTTCGTCGCCTGGTAGTACTTTTGAAGAAGATAATGGCTGATACAAACGCAATTCTATGCACTCGATTGAATAGTCAAACTGACATTTCTCTTCCAAATATAACACTTCCATGATGATTATAGAACATAGTAACCTGCAGCCTGAAGAAATCGAATACTATTGTTGGTCAACATAAAGAAATCCTGCATTTTGATCGGCTCCTCAAAAAAGGCGTCCCTGAACCGCCATTTTCCCTCTACTTTGTTTACAATATCTTGATGTTGTACACTAATGTGTATTTCGTCGTCTGGTTCTAGTCTTGAAGAAGAATATGGGTGATAGAAATGGAATTTTATGTACTCGATTGAATTGCCAAACTGACATTTCTCTTCCAAATATAACACTTCCATGATGATGATAAAACATAGTAATCTGCAGCCTGAAGAAATCGAATACTAATGTTGGTCAACATAAAGAAATCCTGCATTTTGAACGGCTCCTCAAAAAAGGCGTCCCTGAACCGCTATTTTCCCTCTACATTCTTTGCAATATCTTGATGTTGTTCACTAATGTGTATTTCTTCGCCTGGTACTAGTTTTGAAAAAGAATATGGGTGATAGAAATGCAATTTTATGTACTCGATTGAATTGCCAAACTGACATTTCTCTTCCAAATATAACACTTCCATGATGATGATAAAACGTAGTAACCTGCAGCTTGAAGAAATCGAATACTATTTTTAGTCAACAAAAAGAAATCCTGCATTTCGATCGGCTCCTCAAAAAAGCGTCCCAGAGCCGCTATTTTCCCTTTAGTACTGCACTCGATTGAATTGCCAAGCTGACATTTTTCTTCCAAATGTAACACTTCCATGATGATGGTAAAACATAGTAACCTGCAGCCTGAAGAAATCGAATACGATTGTTGGTCAACAACAAGAAATCCTGCATTCTGTTCGTCTACTCAAAAAAGGCGTCCATGAACCGCCATTTTCTCTCTACATTCATGGTTTATGAGATTTTATATCTCGCCCGTGACCAACATTCAGGTTTGTGAGCAATTCAATGCATTCGCCAGTGACCACATACGTACTTCAATACAAAAATATTTCCGTCTCATTCCAAACAAACTTATTGTTGAACCAGCAATTGATGGCTATAATTCTAAATTGCGTACATTTTTCTTTACAGCAGCGATAATAACGGAATGCATAAATTAAAACATCCTTCTGCAGAAGTGATTTTGAGGGCATCGATTTGAGGATAGCACACGCCCTAGTTTGTAATATACAGATAGACTGCCTTAAGCGCAACCAGCCTTTTAAGTGTACAAGCTATTCCATGGTTCATTGCTCGATCTATTTGAACATCACTAGTTCGTAGCATATATTATCAAATAGAAATGAAAAGCATTAATGGTCATTTGGATGCGACAGGAACTGCAGAGCCGTCTTTCTTTTAAAAACTTGCCTTCCAAGTAGAGCAAACTTTGACTAGGTAGCGTATATATATCTTGATGTTGTACACTAATGTGTACTTCGTCGACTGGTACTAATTTTCAAGAAAATAATTACTGATAGAAACGCAATTCTATGCACTCGATTGAATTGCCAAACTGACATTTCTCTTCCAAATATAACACTTCCATGATGATGATAAAACATAGTAACCTGCAGCCTGAAGAAATCGAATACTATTGTTGGTCAACAAATAGAAATCCTGCATTCTGATCGTCTACTCAAAAAAAGCGTCCATGAACCGCCATTTTCTCTCTACTGACATTTCTTTTCCAAATATAACACTTCCATGATGATTATAGAACGTTGTAACCTACAGCCTGAAGAGAATCGAATACTATTGTTGGCCAACAAAAAGAAATCCTGCATTTTGATCGGCTCCTCAAAAAAAGCGTCCCAGAACCGCCATTTTCCCTCTAGTAATGTGCATTTCGTCGCCTGGTAGTACTTTTGAAGAAGATAATGGCTGATAGAAACGCAATTCTATGCACTCGATTGAATTGTCAAACTGACATTTCTCTTCCAAATATAACACTTCCATGATGTTTATAGAACGTAGTAACCTGCAGGCTGATGAAATCGAATACTATTGTTGGTCAACATAAGGAAATCCTGCATTTTGATCGGCTCCTCAAAAAAAGCGTCCCGGAACCGCCATTTTCCTTCTAGTAATGTGTATTTCGTCGCCTGGTACTAGTTTTGAAGAAGAATATGTGTGATAGAAATGGAATTTTATGTACTCGATTGAATTGCCAAACTGACATTTCTCTTCCAAAAATAACATTTCCATGATGATGATAAAACGTAGTAACCAGCAACTTGAAGAAATCGAATACTATTGTTAGTCAACAAAAAGAAATCCTGCATTTCTATCGGCTCCTCAAAAAAAGCGTCCAAGAACCGCTATTTTCTCTCTTTATTCATGATTTACGAGATTTTAAATCTCGGCAGTGACCAACATTCAGGTTTGTGTGCATCTCAATGCGATCGCCAGTGACCACATTCGTACTTCAAGGCAAAAATATTTCCGTCTCATTCGAACCAAAATTATTGTTGAGCCAGCAATTGATGGCTATAATTCTAAATTGCGTACATTTTTCTTTACAGCAGCGATAATAACGGAATGCATAAATTAAAATATCCGTCTGCAGAAGTTATTTTGAGGGCATCGCTTTGAGGATAGCACACGCCCTAGTTTGTAATATACATCAGCCTGCCTTAACCGCAACCAGCACTTTAAGTGTACAAGCTATTCGAAGGCTTTTTACCCGATCTATTTTAACTCCTCTTAGTCCGTGTCTTGTTTCATCAATTAGAAATGCAAAAGCATTATTGGTCATATTGCTGGAGACAGGAAGTGCAGAGTGGTCTTCCTTTAAAAACGTGCATTCCAAGTAGTGCAAACCTTGAATAGGTAGCGTATATAGATCTTAATGTTGTACACTAATGTGTATTTCGTCGCCCGGTAGTACTTTTGAAGAAGATAATGGCTGATAGAAACGCAATTCTATGGACTCGATTGAATTGTCAAACTGACATTTCTCTTCCAAATATAACACTTCCATGACGATGATAAAACGTAGTAACCTGCAGCTTGAAGAAATCGAATACTATTGTTAGTCAAAAAAAGAAAACCTGCATTTCGCTCGGCTCCTCAAAAAAAGCGTCCCTGAACCGCCATTTTCTCTCTACTTTGTTTGCAATATCTTGATGTTGTACACTAATGTTTATTTCGTCGTCTGGTACTAGTTTTGAAGAAGAATATGGGTGATAGAAATGGAATTTTATGTACTCGATTGAACTGCCAAACTGACATTTCTCTTCCATATATAACACTTCCATGATGATTACAGAACGTAGTAACCTGCAGCCTGAAGAAATCGAATACAATTGTTGGTCAACATAAAGAAATCCTGCATTTTGATCGACTACTCAAAAAAAGCGTCTCAGAACCACCATTTACCTTCTACTACTGCACTCGATTGAATTGCCAAACTGATATTTCTCTTCCAAATATAACACTTCCATGATGATGATAAAACATAGTAACCTGCAGCCTGAAGAAATCGAATACTATTGTTGGTCAACAAATAGATATCTTGCATTCTGATCGTCTACTCAAAAAAATCGTCCATGAACCGCCATTTTCTCTCTACATTCATGGTTTACGAGATTTTATATCTCGCCAGTGACCAACATTCAGGTTTGTGAGCAATTCAATGCATTCGCCAGTGACCACATACGTACTTCAATACAAAAATATTTCCGTCTCATTCCAAACAAACTTATTGTTTAACCAGCAATTGATGGCTATAATTCTAAATTGCGTACATTTTTCTTTACAGCAGCGATAATAACGGAATGCATAAATTAAAACATCCTTCTGCAGAAGTGATTTTGAGGGCATCGATTTGAGGATAGCACAGTCCCTAGTTTGTAATATACAGATAGACTGCCTTAAGCGCAACCAGCCTTTTAAGTGTACAAGCTATTCCATGGTTCATTGCTCGATCTATTTGAACTCCACTAGTTCGTAGCATATATTATCAAAGAGAAATGAAAAGCATTAATGGTTATTTGGATGAGACAGGAACTGCAATGCCGTCTTTCTTTTAAAAACTTGCCTTCCAAGTAGAGCAAACTTTGACTAGGTAGCGTATATATACCTTGATGTTGTACACTAATGTGTACTTCGTCGACTGGTACTCATTTTCAAGAAAATAATTACTGATAGAAACGCAATTCTATGCACTCGATTGAATTGCCAAACTGACATTTCTCTTCCAAATAGAACACTTCCATGATGATGATAAAACATAGTAACCTGCAGCCTGAAGAAATCGAATACTATTGTTGGTCAACAAATAGAAATCCTGCATTCTGATCGTCTACTCAAAAAAAGCGTCCATGAACCGCCATTTTCTCTCAACTGACATTTCTTTTCCAAATATAACACTTCCATGATGATTATAGAACGTTGTAACCTACAGCCTGAAGAGAATCGAATACTATTGTTGGCCAACAAAAAGAAATCCTGCATTTTGATCGGCTCCTCAAAAAAAGCGTCGCAGAACCGCCATTTTCCCTCTAGTAATGTGCATTTCGTCGCCTGGTAGTACTTTTGAAGAAGATAATGGCTGATAGAAACGCAATTCTATGCACTCGAATAAATTGTCAAACTGACATTTCTCTTCCAAATATAACACTTCCATGATGATTATAGAACGTAGTAACCTGTAGCCTGAAGAAATCGAATACTTTTGTTGGTCAACATAAAGAAATCCTGCATTTTGAACGGCTGCTCAAAAAAAGCATCCCTAAACCGCCATTTTCCCTCTACTACTGCACTCGATTGAATTGCCAAACTGACATTTCTCTTCCAAATATAACACTTCCATGATGATGAAAAAAGATAGTAACCTGCAGCCTGAAGAAATCGAATACTATTGTTGTTCATCAACAAGAAATCCTGCATTCTGATCGTCTACTCAAAAAAAGCGTCCATGAACCGCCATTGTCCCTCTACTAATGTGTATTTGGTCGCCTGGTAGTACTTTTGAAGAAGATAATGGCTGATAGAAACGTAATTCTATGCACTCGATTCAATTGTCAAACTGACATTTCTCTTCCAAATATAACACTTCCATGATGATGATAAAACATAGTAACCTGCAGCCTGAAGAAATCGAATACTATTGTTAGTCAACAAATAGAAATCCTGCATTCTGATCGTCTACTCAAAAAAGGCGTCCATGAACCGCTATTTTCTCTCTACTGACATTTCTTTTCCAAATATAACACTTCCATGATGATGATAAAACATAGTAACCTGCAGCCTGAAGAAATCGAATACTATTGTTGGCCAACAAAAAGAAATCCTGCATTTTGATCGGCTCCTCAAAAAAAGCGTCCCAGAACCGCCATTTTCCTTCTAGTAATGTGCATTTCGTCGCCTGGTAGTACTTTTGAAGAAGATAATGGCTGATAGAAACGCAATTCTATGGACTCGATTGAATTGTCAAACTGACATTTCTCTTCCAAATATAACACTTCCATGACGATGATAAAACGTAGTAACCTGCAGCTTGAAGAAATCGAATACTATTGTTAGTCAACAAAAAGAAAACCTGCATTTCGCTCGGCTCCTCAAAAAAAGGGTCCCTGAACAGCCATTTTCTCTCTACTTTGTTTGCAATATCTTGATGTTGTACACTAATGTTTATTTCGTCGTCTGGTACTAGTTTTGAAGAAGAATATGGGTGATAGAAATGGAATTTTATGTACTCGATTGAATTGCCAAACTGACATTTCTCTTCCATATATAACACTTCCATGATGATTATAGAACGTAGTAACCAGCAGCCTGAAGAAATCGAATACAATTGTTGGTCAACATAAAGAAATCCGGCATTTTGATCGACTACTCAAAAAAAGCGTCCCAGAACCACCATTTTTCTTCTACTACTGCACTCGATTGAATTGCCAAACTGATATTTCTTTTCCAAATATAACACTTCCATGATGACGATAAAACATAGTAATCTGCAGCCTGAAGAAATCGAATACTATTGTTGGTGAACAACAAGAAATCCTGCATTTTGAACGGCTGCTCAAAAAAAGAGTCCCGGAACCGCCATTTTCCTTCTAGTAATGTGTATTTCGTCGCCTGGTAGTACATTTGAAGAAGATAATGGCTGATACAAACGCAATTCTATGCACTCGATTGAATAGTCAAACTGACATTTCTCTTCCAAATATAACACTTCCATGATGATGATAAAACATAGTAACCTGCAGCCTGAAGAAATCGAATACTATTGTTGGTCAACAAATAGATATCTTGCATTCTGATCGTCTACTCAAAAAAATCGTCCATGAACCGCCATTTTCTCTCTACAATCATGGTTTACGAGATTTTATATCTCGCCAGTGACCAACATTCAGGTTTGTGAGCAATTCAATGCATTCGCCAGTGACCACATACGTACTTCAATACAAAAATATTTCCGTCCCATTCCTAACGAACTTATTGTTGAACCAGAAATTGATGGCTATAATTCTAAATTGCGTACATTTTTCTTTACAGCAGCGATAATAACGGAATGCATAAATTAAAACATCCTTCTGCAGAAGTGATTTTGAGTGCATCGATTTGAGGATAGCACACGCCCTAGTTTGAAATATACAGATAGACTGCCTTAAGCGCAACCAGCCTTTTAAGTGTACAAGCTATTCCATGGTTTATTGCTCGATCTATTTGAACTTCACTAGTTCGTAGCATATATTATCAAATAGAAATGAAAAGCATTAATGGTCATTTGGATGCGACAGGAACTGCAGAGCCGTCTTTCTTTTAAAAACTTGCCTTCCAAGTAGAGCAAACTTTGACTAGGTAGCGTATATATATCTTGATGTTGTACACTAATGTGTACTTCGTCGACTAGTACTAATTTTCAAGAAAATAATTACTGATAGAAACGCAATTCTACGCAATCGATTGAATTGCCAAACTGACATTTCTCTTCCAAATATAACACTTCCAAAATACTGAATTTATGGGTGTTGTTCGTTCGCCAATTTTTATTAATGAATACTTATCACCCATTAATTATGGGTTATTAAAGCAATCAAGAAACTTTGTAAAGGAAGGAAAACTGTTTCGGACTTGGACTAGGAATGGAAAAGTGATGGTTAGAAAAGCGGAAAACGCTACACCCGTTTATATTCAATCTTCTGGTGATCTCTTGGGTCTAATTAAAAATGAGGCTGATTTTTACGAAGCTGAGTCTGTTGGTGATGAAACGGATACCTCCATCAGGTCATCTACTTCCATTACTTCTAAGAAAAGGAAAATTAAGTCTGCTAAGAACCTAGATGCGGGATCGCTGAAACCTTTTTTGAGGAAAAAGTCTACCGCGATAGAGGCGCCGAAATAGAGGATGCGGAGAAGCTGACAACTGTCTCAGAGGAGAATAACGTAAATATTGTTAATTATAAGGTAAACAGTGAATTTTCTTTTGACTTTGATTTAAATAGAATTTGTTTTTGGAATGTTAGAGGGTTCAATACGTTATTTCATATGGAAACGAAAGATATTAATGATCTTCTACTTAATGATATTATTTGTTTATCAGAGACATGGATTTGTAAAGAAAAATTTAATACACCCTCTTTTTTATCGAATTATTTCTATTTTTATAGTTTAGCTGTAAGGAGTGGTTTGAGAGGGAGAAATAGTGGGGGAATGTTGGTTTTTTGCAGCAATAAGTTAGTGGGTAAAGTCTCTGTTTTACACATCTGCCATTTTTGGATTGCATTGTTGATTGATATTCAGCCAACCCCTTTAATTCTATGGGCTAATTACTGGAACCCAAGCATAACCGACCAGACAATGATTGATTTATTTCAAGACCAGATGGATGTCATTATTTCTAATTACAGTTCCTATCATTTAGTGGTGGGAGGTGATTTTAACGCCAGAATCGCTGAACTTAATTGCTTAGATGTTAATCAGTTCCTTGGTACTCCTTTCAAACATGAGAGAATCTCTTTGGATAAGAAGCTAGACAAAAGAGGCCAATTGCTTGTAAGTGTTATGCAATCTTATGGTCTGTTTGTAGTTAATGGCAGATCGAAATGCGATTATCCTGCTCAGCACACCTTTCTCAGCCCTAATGGATGCAGTGTGATAGATTTGGTCTGGATTAATCAAGTAACTCTGTACTCCTGTGATGATTTTGTGGTTTCCCCATTATTTGGCTCATCAGACCACGCGCTTTGCTATTTATCATTAAAATGTCCTCTTATTAATAATCATGTTTGTAAACGAACAGTTATTTCCAGAAATGACACGCAGAAATGGATAAAATATAGAGCAGAACTTGAATGTTCTCAAAATATTTATTATTGTAGTGAAGATGTGGAGGATTTATATGATAATTTTTTGAATACGATTTCTCTAGCATTATCTGGAGCGGGGATTATTACAACCTGGTATAGTCATGGCAGGGGGAATTTCAATGTGCATTTTTCTAATAGTTGGTACTCTAAAGAATGTAAATTATCTAAGAATAAATTAAACCGTTTATATAGGCAGTATAGAAAATGTAAGACTCAAGACTGCTTAACTAGTTTTGTCAATGCCAAAAAGGAGCATACTTTACTCATTAGGCAAACAAAGAAGGCTTATTATAATTTTATTAAAGAAAAACTTGGGGAAGCCAGAGACACAAAAGAGTTCTGGGGTGTTATCCGGTTATTTCAAAAATCGTATTTTCATCATAGCAATATTGATGTGGAAAATTGGGAGATATTTTTTAGGACAGTCTACCCGCAACGTATATTAACAGATATTTCTTTTTTTGGGGTGCATGATCCTATTTTAGATACCAGTTTTACTTTAGAGGAAATCATAAATGCTATTAGGATTAGCAAAAATGGAAAAGCCCCTGGTTTAGATTGTATTCTAAACGAGAGTATGAAATTATTACCAGACTCTTGGCTCCATTATCTGTTGAACCTATTCAATAAGATCTGGCATGAAGAATCTATCCCACGTTCCTGGTCCAAAGTGAAAATGAAAATGCTTTACAAGAAAGGTGACCCAATGGATCATCATAATTACCGGGGTATTGCCTTGCTTAGCATTGTCACTAAATTGTTCACACAAATGCTTAGTGTGAGACTAACTAATTGGTCGGAATGTAACAATATCATTCCCGAAGAACAGTTCGGCTTCAGGAAAAATAAAAGTTGCACGGATGCTATTTTTACTTTATCGTCAGCAATTAATTATCAGTTACGTCTTACAAAAAGAAATATTTTTGTAATTTTTGTTGACTTTAGACGAGCTTTTGACTCTATACCGCATAATCATTTATGGGAAAAGTTATTTAATATAGGGGTTAGCCCGAAATTTATCCGGGTAATTAAACAGATTTATGATAAAGCCACGTTGCTAATAGAGGAAGACTACCGTCTTTCTAATGAAATAGAAGTGTCGCAGGGGGTTCTGCAGGGGGAAAAGCTCAGTCCGCTGCTTTTTAATTTTTACCTGAGTGATTTTGTAGGTTTTTTTAGGGAAAGAGGTGTGGAGGGTATTCACCTTAAGGGTGGTAAGGATGTCACGATCTTAATGTATGCAGATGACGTGGCAATAACCTCTTATTCTTGGTATGATGCACAAAATAAATTGAAATTGCTGTCGGATTACTGTGAAGTTAATCAAATTAAAGTGAACCCACAAAAAACGGTAGTGCTACACTGTCACAAAGGAGGTAGAACGAAGAAAGTAAGGGATTTTTTATATGAAGGAAGTAAGCTAAGTTTAGTAAACAGCGTTTCGTACTTGGGGGTCCCTTTTTCCGCCTCCGCCAAGTTTATCTTAGCGGCCAAGCACTTTGTAAAAAAAAGTTCTGTCGCTATGGCTTCCGTGTTGAGTCTCATAGCCAGATCCGGGTGCAACTCTTGGAGGGATAAGATGTACATCTTTGACAGTATGGTTTCGAGTGTTTTACTCTATGCTTCGGAAATTTGGAGCCCTAATTATTTCGACCTTCTGGAAAGAGTGCATTTAAAATTCCTAAAATCGTTACTGCATCTTTCTCGCAATACGCCTGACGCTTTTGTCCGTTTGGAAAGTAATCGGCTGCATATTAAAGCTCTAATTTTTAAACGAATGTTGGGATTCTGGTCAAAAATCTTAAATCTACCTCATGATAGTCTACCAAGAGTCTGCTATAATAGTTTGTTTGAACAGTCAGATACTATTCAATTGCCTTATAACTGGGTAATGGAATTTAGAAGACTCTTATTGGCTATAGGTGGCGACGATGTGTGGCTAGCGCAAAGTTCGGAGGAATTTAGAAAGAGGAAAAACTCCTTGATAGAAAGTTTTAATAATAATTTGTTGAGTAAGGATGTACTTTCTGTGACTCATGCTTCCTTTAATAACTATTTTAGAAGCATAAGCCTTCTTGGTTTGCCTGAACCATACATCTACTTCAGATGTGATCCTAAATTTATTCGGACTTTGTCACAAATCCGCCTAATGAGCAAAATCAAACCTAGAATTTATCTAAAGGGAACTGTGCATAGCTTCAATCCTGACAATGTTTGTTCTTTATGTAAATGTTCTAAAGATGAATTTGCACATTTTTTGTTAGAGTGTACTGTATTATCTTTCTTTAGGGACACTTATTTAAGAAGTTATGTGCGATCGAATGTAAATTTTCAAGACCAAGTGGAAGATCTCCTTTTTGTTGATAACTTGAGTAAATTAAAAAGTATATATTTTTATGTTTATAATGCATTAAGGCTAAGAGCTATACTTGTGGCTTGATATTTCGTATTTGTTTGTTTTTTAAACGCAGATTTGTTTACTTTTTCTTTCTTTTGATTTGTATACTCTCTCTCATAGTTATTTAATTGTGTGTTGTATATAGATATATAATAATGTGTAACCGAGACCAACCCTTGCTATGAATTGTACAAAATTTAAAAGCAATAAATAAATAATAATAATAATAATAATATAACACTTCCATGATGATGATAAAACATAGTAACCTGCAGCTTGAAGAAATCGAATACTATTGTTGTTCATCAACAAGAAATCCTGCATTCTGATCGTCTACTCAAAAAAAGCGTCCATAAACCGCCATTTTCCCTCTACTAATGTGTATTTCGTCGCCTGGTAGTATTTTTGAAGAAGATAATGGCTGATAGAAACGCAATTCTATGCACTCGATTGAATTGTCAAACAGAAATATCTCTTCCAAATATAACACTTCCATGATGATTATAAAACATAGTAACCTGCAGCCTGAAAAAATCGAATACTAATAATGGTCAACATAAAGAAATCCTGCATTTTGAACGGCTACTCATTAAAGGCGTCCAAGAACCGCCATTTTCCCTCTACTTTGTTTGCAATATGCATCTTGATGTTGTACACTAATGTGTATTTCGTCGCCTGGTACTAGTTTTGAAAAAGAATATGGGTGATAGAAATGCAATTTTATGTACTCGATTGAATTGCCAAACTGACATTTCTCTTCCAAATATAACACTTCCATGATGATGATAAAACATAGCAACCTGCAGCCTGAAGAAATCGAATACTATTGTTGGTCAACAAATAGAAATCTTGCATTCTGATCGTCTACTCAAAAAAATCGTCCATGAACCGCCATTTTCTCTCTACTGACATTACTTTTCCAAATATAACACTTATATGATGATTATAGAACGTTGTAACCTACAGCCTGAAGAGAAACGAATACTATTGTTGGCCAACAAAAAGAAATCCTGCATTTTGATCGGCTCTTCAAAAAAAGCGTCCCAGAACCGCCATTTTCCTTCTAGTAATGTGCATTTCGTCGCCTGGTAGTACTTTTGAAGAAGATAATGGCTGATAGAAACGCAATTCTATGCACTCGATTGAATTGTCAAACTGACATTTCTCTTCCAAATATAACACTTCCATGATGATTATAGAACGTAGTAATCTGCAGCCTGAAGAAATCGAATACTAATGTTGGTCAACATAAAGAAATCCTGCATTTTGAACGGCTCCTCAAAAAAGGCGTCCCTAAACCGCCATTTTCCCTCTACTTTTTTTGCAATATCTTGATGTTGTACACTAATGTGTATTTCGTCGCCTGGTACTAGTTTTGAAAAAGAATATGGGTGACAGAGATGCAATTTTATGTACTCGATTGAATTGCCAAACTGACATTTCTCTTCTAAATATAACACTTCCATGATGATGATAAAACATAGTAATCTGCAGCCTGAAGAAATCGAATACTATTGTTGGTCAACATAAAGAAATCCTGCATTTTGAACGGCTGCTCAATAAAGGCGTCCCTGAACCGCCATTTTCCCTCTACTACTGCACTCGATTGAATTGTCAAACTGACATTTCTCTTTTAAATATAACACTTCCATGATGATGATAAAACATAGTAATCTGCAGCCTGAAGAAATCGAATACTAATGTTGGTCAACATAAAGAAATCCTGCATTCTGATCGTCTACTCAAAAAAAGCGTCCATGAACCGCCATTTTCTCTCTACTGACATTTCTTTTCTAAATATAACACTTCCATGATGATTATAGAACGTTGTAACCTACAGCCTGAAGAGAATCGAATACTATTGTTGGCCAACAAAAAGAAATCCCGCATTATGATCGGCTCCTCAAAAAAAGCGTCCCAGAACCGCCATTTTCCCTCTAGTAATGTGCATTTCGTCGCCTGGTAGTACTTTTGAAGAAGATAATGGCTGATACAAACGCAATTCTATGCACTCGATTGAATAGTCAAACTGACATTTCTCTTCCAAATATAACACTTCCATGATGATTATAGAACATAGTAACCTGCAGCCTGAAGAAATCGAATACTATTGTTGGTCAACATAAAGAAATCCTGCATTTTGATCGGCTCCTCAAAAAAGGCGTCCCTGAACCGCCATTTTCACTCTACTTTGTTTACAATATCTTGATGTTGTACACTAATGTGTATTTCGTCGTCTGGTTCTAGTCTTGAAGAAGAATATGGGTGATAGAAATGGAATTTTATGTACTCGATTGAATTGCCAAACTGACATTTCTCTTCCAAATATAACACTTCCATGATGATGATAAAACATAGTAATCTGCAGCCTGAAGAAATCGAATACTAATGTTGGTCAACATAAAGAAATCCTGCATTTTGAACGGCTCCTCAAAAAAGGCGTCCCTGAACCGCTATTTTCCCTCTACATTCTTTGCAATATCTTGATGTTGTTCACTAATGTGTATTTCTTCGCCTGGTACTAGTTTTGAAAAAGAATATGGGTGATAGAAATGCAATTTTATGTACTCGATTGAATTGCCAAACTGACATTTCTCTTCCAAATATAACACTTCCATCATGATGATAAAACGTAGTAACCTGCAGCTTGAAGAAATCGAATACTATTTTTAGTCAACAAAAAGAAATCCTGCATTTCGATCGGCTCCTCAAAAAAGCGTCCCAGAGCCGCTATTTTCCCTTTAGTACTGCACTCGATTGAATTGCCAAGCTGACATTTTTCTTCCAAATGTAACACTTCCATGATGATGGTAAAACATAGTAACCTGCAGCCTGAAGAAATCGAATACGATTGTTGGTCAACAACAAGAAATCCTGCATTCTGTTCGTCTACTCAAAAAAGGCGTCCATGAACCGCCATTTTCTCTCTACATTCATGGTTTATGAGATTTTATATCTCGCCCGTGACCAACATTCAGGTTTGTGAGCAATTCAATGCATTCGCCAGTGACCACATACGTACTTCAATACAAAAATATTTCCGTCTCATTCCAAACAAACTTATTGTTGAACCAGCAATTGATGGCTATAATTCTAAATTGCGTACATTTTTCTTTACAGCAGCGATAATAACGGAATGCATAAATTAAAACATCCTTCTGCAGAAGTGATTTTGAGGGCATCGATTTGAGGATAGCACACGCCCTAGTTTGTAATATACAGATAGACTGCCTTAAGCGCAACCAGCCTTTTAAGTGTACAAGCTATTCCATGGTTCATTGCTCGATCTATTTGAACATCACTAGTTCGTAGCATATATTATCAAATAGAAATGAAAAGCATTAATGGTCATTTGGATGCGACAGGAACTGCAGAGCCGTCTTTCTTTTAAAAACTTGCCTTCCAAGTAGAGCAAACTTTGACTAGGTAGCGTATATATATCTTGATGTTGTACACTAATGTGTACTTCGTCGACTGGTACTAATTTTCAAGAAAATAATTACTGATAGAAACGCAATTCTATGCACTCGATTGAATTGCCAAACTGACATTTCTCTTCCAAATATAACACTTCCATGATGATGATAAAACATAGTAACCTGCAGCCTGAAGAAATCGAATACTATTGTTGGTCAACAAATAGAAATCCTGCATTCTGATCGTCTACTCAAAAAAAGCGTCCATGAACCGCCATTTTCTCTCTACTGACATTTCTTTTCCAAATATAACACTTCCATGATGATTATAGAACGTTGTAACCTACAGCCTGAAGAGAATCGAATACTGTTGTTGGCCAACAAAAAGAAATCCTGCATTTTGATCGGCTCCTCAAAAAAAGCGTCCCAGAACCGCCATTTTCCCTCTAGTAATGTGCATTTCGTCGCCTGGTAGTACTTTTGAAGAAGATAATGGCTGATAGAAACGCAATTCTATGCACTCGATTGAATTGTCAAACTGACATTTCTCTTCCAAATATAACACTTCCATGATGATTATAGAACGTAGTAACCTGCAGGCTGAAGAAATCGAATACTATTGTTGGTCAACATAAGGATCCTGCATTTTGATCGGCTCCTCAAAAAAAGCGTCCCGGAACCGCCATTTTCCTTCTAGTAATGTGTATTTCGTCGCCTGGTAGTACTTTTGAAGAAGATAATGGCTGATACAAACGCAATTCTATGCACTCGATTGAATAGTCAAACTGACATTTCTCTTCCAAATATAACACTTCCATGATGATTATAGAACATAGTAACCTGCAGCCTGAAGAAATCGAATACTATTGTTGGTCAACATAAAGAAATCCTGCATTTTGATCGGCTCCTCAAAAAAGGCGTCCCTGAACCGCCATTTTCCCTCTACTTTGTTTGCAATATCTTGATGTTGTACACTAATGTGTATTTCGTCGTCTGGTACTAGTTTTGAAGAAGAATATGGGTGATAGAAATGGAATTTTATATACTCGATTGAATTGCCAAACTGATATTTCACTTCCATATGTAACACTTCCATGTTGATTATAGAACGTAGTAACCTGCAGCCTGAAGAAATCGAATACAATTGTTGGTCAACATAAAGAAATCCTGCATTTTGATCGACTCCTCAAAAAAAGCGTCCCAGAACCACAATTTTCCTTCTACTACTGCACTCGATTGAATTGCGTAACTAATATTTCTCTTCTAAATATAACACTTCCATGATGACGATAAAACATAGTAATCTGCAGCCTGAAGAAATCGAATACTATTGTTGGTCAACAACAAGAAATCCTGCATTTTGAACGGCTGCTCAAAAAAAGCGTCCCGGCACCGCCATTTTCCTTCTAGTAATGTGTATTTCGTCGCCTGGTAGTACTTTTGAAGAAGATAATGGCTGATACAAACGCAATTCTATGCACTCGATTGAATAGTCAAACTGACATTTCTCTTCCAAATATAACACTTCCATGATGATTAAAGAACATAGTAACCTGCAGCCTGAAGAAATCGAATACTATTGTTGGTCAACATAAAGAAATCCTGCATTTTGATTGGCTCCTCAAAAAAGGCGTCCCTGAACCGCCATTTTCCCTCTACTTTGTTTGCAACATCTTGATGTTGTACACTAATGTGTATTTCGTCGTCTGGTACTAGTTTTGAAGAAGAATATGGGTGATAGAAATGGAATTTTATGTTCTCGATTGAATTGCCAAACTGACATTTCTCTTCCAAATATAACACTTCCATGATGATGATAAAACATAGTAATCTGCAGCCTGAAGAAATCGAATACTAATGTTGGTCAACAAAAAGAAATTCTGCATTTTGAACGGCTCCTCAAAAAAGGCGTCCCTGAACCGCTATTTTCCCTCTACATTCTTTGCAATATCTTGAGGTTGTTCACTAATGTGTATTTCGTCGCCTGGTACTAGTTTTGAAAAAGAATATGGGTGATAGAAATGCAATTTTATGTACTCGATTGAATTGCCAAACTGACATTTCTCTTCCAAATATAACACTTCCATGATGATGATAAAGTATAGTAACCTGCAGCTTGAAGAAATCGAATACTATTGTTAGTCAACAAAAAGAAATCCTGCATTTCGATCGGCTCCTCAAAAAAAGCGTCCCAGAACCGCCATTTTCCCTTTAGTACTGCACTCGATTGAATTGCCAAGCCGACATTTTTCTTCCAAATATAACACTTCCATGATGATGGTAAAACATAGTAACCTGCAGTCTGAAGAAATCGAATACGATTGTTGGTCAACAACAAGAAATCCTGCATTCTGATCGTCTACTCAAGAAAGGCGTCCATGAACCGCCATTTTCTCTCTACATTGATGGTTTACGAGATTTTATATCTCGCCAGTGACCAACATTCAGGTTTGTGAGCAATTCAATGCATTCGCCAGTGACCACATACGTACTTCAATACAAAAATATTTCCGTCTCATTCCAAACAAACTTATTGTTGAACCAGCAATTGATGGCTATAATTCTAAATTGCGTACAATTTTCTTTACAGGAGCGATAATAACGGAATGCATAAATTAAAACATCCTTCTGCAGAAGTGATTTTGAGGGCATCGATTTGAGGATAGCACACGTCCTAGTTTGTAATATACAGATAGACTGCCTTAAGCGCAACCAGCCTTTTAAGTGTACAAGCTATTCCATGGTTTATTGCTCGATCTATTTGAACTCCACTAGTTCGTAGCATATTTTATCAAATAGAAATGAAAAGCATTAATGGTCATTTGGATGCGACAGGAACTGCAGAGCCGTCTTTCTTTTAAAAACTTGCCTTCCAAGTAGAGCAAACTTTGACTAGGTAGCGTATATATATCTTGATGTTGTACACTAATGTGTACTTCGTCGACTGGTACTAATTTTCAAGAAAATAATTACTGATAGAAACGCAATTCTATGCACTCGATTGAATTGCCAAACTGACATTTCTCTTCCAAATATAACACTTCCATGATGATGATAAAACATAGTAACCTGCAGCCTGAAGAAATCGAATACTATTGTTGGTCAACAAATAGAAATCCTGCATTCTGATCGTCTACTCAAAAAAAGCGTCCATGAACCGCCATTTTCTCTCTACTGACATTTCTTTTCCAAATATAACACTTCCATGATGATTATAGAACGTTGTAACCTACAGCCTGAAGAGAATCGAATACTATTGTTGGCCAACAAAAAGAAATCCTGCATTTTGATCGGCTCCTCAAAAAAAGCGTCCCAGAACCGCCATTTTCCCTCTAGTAATGTACATTTGGTCGCCTGGTAGTACTTTTGAAGAAGATAATGGCTGATAGAAACGCAATTCTATGCACTCGATTGAATTGTCAAACTGACATTACTCTTCCAAATATAACACTTCCATGATGATTATAGAACGTAGTAACCTGCAGGCTGAAGAAATCGAATACTATTGTTGGTCAGCATAAGGAAATCCTGCATTTTGATCGGCTCCTCAAAAAAAGCGTCCCGGAACCGCCATTTTCCTTCTAGTAATGTGTATTTCGTCGCCTGGTAGTAGTTTTGAAGAAGATAATGGCTGATACAAACGCAATTCTATGCACTCGATTGAATAGTCAAACTGACATTTCTCTTCCAAATATAACACTTCCATGATGATTATAGAACATAATAACCTGCAGCCTGAAGAAATCGAATACTATTGTTGGTCAACATAAAGAAATCCTGCATTTTGATCGTCTAATCAAAAAAAACGTCCATGAACCGCCACTTTTTGTCTACTGACATTTCTTTTCCAAATATAACACTTCCATGATGATTATAGAACGTTGTAACCTACAGCCTGAAGAGAATCGAATACTGTTGTTGGCCAACAAAAAGAAATCCTGCATTTTGATCGGCTCCTCAAAAAAAGCGTCCCAGAACCGCCATTTTCCCTCTAGTAATGTGCATTTCGTCGCCTGGTAGTACTTTTGAAGAAGATAATGGCTGATAGAAACGCAATTCTATGCACTCGATTGAATTGTCAAACTGACATTTCTCTTCCAAATATAACACTTCCATGATGATTATAGAACGTAGTAACCTGCAGGCTGAAGAAATCGAATACTATTGTTGGTCAACATAAGGATCCTGCATTTTGATCGGCTCCTCAAAAAAAGCGTCCCGGAACCGCCATTTTCCTTCTAGTAATGTGTATTTCGTCGCCTGGTAGTACTTTTGAAGAAGATAATGGCTGATACAAACGCAATTCTATGCACTCGATTGAATAGTCAAACTGACATTTCTCTTCCAAATATAACACTTCCATGATGATTATAGAACATAGTAACCTGCAGCCTGAAGAAATCGAATACTATTGTTGGTCAACATAAAGAAATCCTGCATTTTGATCGGCTCCTCAAAAAAGGCGTCCCTGAACCGCCATTTTCCCTCTACTTTGTTTGCAATATCTTGATGTTGTACACTAATGTGTATTTCGTCGTCTGGTACTAGTTTTGAAGAAGAATATGGGTGATAGAAATGGAATTTTATATACTCGATTGAATTGCCAAACTGATATTTCTCTTCCATATATAACACTTCCATGATGATTATAGAACGTAGTAACCTGCAGCCTGAAGAAATCGAATACAATTGTTGGTCAACATAAAGAAATCCTGCATTTTGATCGACTCCTCAAAAAAAGCGTCCCAGAACCACAATTTTCCTTCTACTACTGCACTCGATTGAATTGCCAAACTAATATTTCTCTTCTAAATATAACACTTCCATGATGACGATAAAACATAATAATCTGCATCCTGAAGAAATCGAATACTATTGTTGGTCAACAACAAGAAATCCTGCATTTTGAACGGCTGCTCAAAAAAAGCGTCCCGGAACCGCCATTTTCCTTCTAGTAATGTGTATTTCGTCGCCTGGTAGTACTTTTGAAGAAGATAATGGCTGATACAAACGCAATTCTATGCACTCGATTGAATAGTCAAACTGACATTTCTCTTCCAAATATAACACTTCCATGATGATTAAAGAACATAGTAACCTGCAGCCTGAAGAAATCGAATACTATTGTTGGTCAACATAAAGAAATCCTGCATTTTGATAGGCTCCTCAAAAAAGGCGTCCCTGAACCGCCATTTTCCCTCTACTTTGTTTGCAACATCTTGATGTTGTACACTAATGTGTATTTCGTCGTCTGGTACTAGTTTTGAAGAAGAATATGGGTGATAGAAATGCAATTTTATGTACTCGATTGAATTGCCAAACTGACATTTCTCTTCCAAATATAACACTTCCATGATGATGATAAAACATAGTAATCTGCAGCCTGAAGAAATCGAATACTAATGTTGGTCAACAAAAAGAAATCCTGCATTTTGAACGGCTCCTCAAAAAAGGCGTCCCTGAACCGCTATTTTCCCTCTACATTCTTTGCAATATCTTGATGTTGTTCACTAATGTGTATTTCGTCGCCTGGTACAAGTTTTGAAAAAGAATATGGGTGATAGAAATGCAATTTTTTGTACTCGATTGAATTGCCAAACTGACATTTCTCTTCCAAATATAACACTTCCATGATGATGATAAAGTATAGTAACCTGCAGCTTGAAGAAATCGAATACTATTGTTAGTCAACAAAAAGAAATCCTGCATTTCGATCGGCTCCTCAAAAAAAGCGTCCCAGAACCGCCATTTTCCCTTTAGTACTGCACTCGATTGAATTGCCAAGCCGACATTTTTCTTCCAAATATAACACTTCCATGATGATGGTAAAACATAGTAACCTGCAGTCTGAAGAAATCGAATACGATTGTTGGTCAACAACAAGAAATCCTGCATTCTGATCGTCTACTCAAGAAAGGCGTCCATGAACCGCCATTTTCTCTCTACATTGATGGTTTACGAGATTTTATATCTCGCCAGTGACCAACATTCAGGTTTGTGAGCAATTCAATGCATTCGCCAGTGACCACATACGTACTTCAATACAAAAATATTTCCGTCTCATTCCTAACAAACTTATTGTTGAACCAGCAATTGATAGCTATAATTCTAAATTGCGTACATTTTTCTTTACAGCAGCGATAATAACGGAATGCATAAATTAAAACATCCTTCTGCAGAAGTGATTTTGAGGGCATCGATTTGAGGATAGCACACGCCCTAGTTTGTAATATACAGATAGACTGCCTTAAGCGCAACCAGCCTTTTAAGTGTACAAGCTATTCCATGGTTTATTGCTCGATCTATTTGAACTTCACTAGTTCGTAGCATATATTATCAAATAGAAATGAAAAGCATTAATGGTCATTTGGATGCGACAGGAACTGCAGAGCCGTCTTTCTTTTAAAAACTTGCCTTCCAAGTAGAGCAAACTTTGACTAGGTAGCGTATATATATCTTGATGTTGTACACTAATGTGTACTTCGCCGACTGGTACTAATTTTCAAGAAAATAATTACTGATAGAAACGCAATTCTATGCACTCGATTGAATTGCCAAACTGACATTTCTCTTCCAAATATAACACTTCCATGATGATGATAAAACATAGTAACCTGCAGCTTGAAGAAATCGAATACTATTGTTGTTCATCAACAAGAAATCCTGCATTCTGATCGTCTACTCAAAAAAAGCGTCCATGAACCGCCATTTTCCCTCATTTTAATGTGTATTTCGTCGCCTGGTAGTATTTTTGAAGAAGATAATGGCTGATAGAAACGCAATTCTATGCACTCGATTGAATTGTCAAACTGACATATCTCTTCCAAATATAACACTTCCATGATGATTATAAAACAAAGTAACCTGCAGCCTGAAGAAATCGAATACTAATAATGGTCAACATAAAGAAATCCTGCATTTTGAACGGCTCCTCATAAAATGCGTCCCTCAAACGCTATTTTCCCTCTACTTTGTTTGCAATATCTTGATGTTGTACACTAATGTGTATTTCGTCGCCTGGTACTAGTTTTGAAAAAGAATATGGGTGATAGAAATGCAATTTTATGTACTCGATTGAATTGCCAAACTGACATTTCTCTTCCAAATAGAACACTTCCATGATGATGATAAAACATAGTAACCTGCAGCCTGAAGAAATCGAATACTATTGTTGGTCAACAAATAGAAATCCTGCATTCTGATCGTCTACTCAAAAAAAGCGTCCATGAACCGCCATTTTCTCTCAACTGACATTTCTTTTCCAAATATAACACTTCCATGATGATTATAGAACGTTGTAACCTACAGCCTGAAGAGAATCGAATACTATTGTTGGCCAACAAAAAGAAATCCTGTATTTTGATCGGCTCCTCAAAAGAAGCGTCCCAGGACCGCCATTTTCCCTCTAGTAATGTGCATTTCGTCGCCTGGTAGTACTTTTGAAGAAGATAATGGCTGATAGAAACGCAATTCTATGCACTCGATTGAATTGTCAAACTGACATTTCTCTTCCAAATAGAACACTTCCATGATGATGATAAAACATAGTAACCTGCAGCCTGAAGAAATCGAATACTATTGTTGGTCAACAAATAGAAATCCTGCATTTCGATCGGCTCCTCAAAAAAAGCGTCCCAGGACCGCCATTTTCCCTTTAGTACTGCACTCGATTGAATTGCCAAGCTGACATTTTTCTTCCAAATATAACACTTCCATGATGATGGTAAAACATAGTAACCTGCAGCCTGAAGAAATCGAATACGATTGTTAGTCAACAACAAGAAATCCTGCATTCTGATCTTCTACTAAAAAAAGGCGTCCATGAACCGCCATTTTCTCTCTACATTCATGGTTTACGAGATTTTATATCTCGCCAGTGACCAACATTCAGGTTTGTGAGGAATTCAATGCATTCGCCAGTGACCACATACGTACTTCAATACAAAAATATTTCCGCCTCATTCCTAACAAACTTATTGTTTAACCAGCAATTGATAGCTATAATTCTAAATTGCGTACATTTTTCTTTACAGCAGCGATAATAACGGAATGCATAAATTAAAACATCCTTCTGCAGAAGTGATTTTGAGGGCATCGATTTGAGGATAGCACACGTCCTAGTTTGTAATATACAGATAGACTGCCTTAAGCGCAACCAGCCTTTTAAGTGTACAAACTATTCCATGGTTTATTGCTCGATCTATTTGAACTTCACTAGTTCGTAGCATATATTATCAAATAGAAATGAAAAGCATTAATGGTCATTTGGATGCGACAGGAACTGCAGAGCCGTCTTTCTTTTAAAAACTTGCCTTCCAAGTAGAGCAAACTTTGACTAGGTAGCGTATATATATCTTGATGTTGTACAATAATGTGTACTTCGCCGACTGGTACTAATTTTCAAGAAAATAATTACTGATAGAAACGCAATTCTATGCACTCGATTGAATTGCCAAACTGACATTTCTCTTCCAAATATAACACTTCCATGATGATGATAAAACATAGTAACCTGCAGCTTGAAGAAATCGAATATTATTGTTGTTCATCAACAAGAAATCCTGCATTCTGATCGTCTACTCAAAAAAAGCGTCCATGAACCGCCATTTTCCCTCATTTTAATGTGTATTTCGTCGCCTGGTAGTATTTTTGAAGAAGATAATGGCTGATAGAAACGCAATTCTATGCACTCGATTGAATTGTCAAACTGACATATCTCTTCCAAATATAACACTTCCATGATGATTATAAAACAAAGTAACCTGCAGCCTGAAGAAATCGAATACTAATAATGGTCAACATAAAGAAATCCTGCATTTTGAACGGCTCCTCATAAAAGGCGTCCCTCAACCGCCATTTTCCCTCTACTTTGTTTGCAATTTCTTGATGTTGTACACTAATGTGTATTTCGTCGCCTGGTACTAGTTTTGAAAAAGAATATGGGTGATAGAAATGCAATTTTATGTACTCGATTGAATTGCCAAACTGACATTTCTCTTCCAAATAGAACACTTCCATGATGATGATAAAACATAGTAACCTGCAGCCTGAAGAAATCGAATACTATTGTTGGTCAACAAATAGAAATCCTGCATTCTGATCGTCTACTCAAAAAAAGCGTCCATGAACCGCCATTTTCTCTCAACTGACATTTCTTTTCCAAATATAACACTTCCATGATGATTATAGAACGTTGTAACCTACAGCCTGAAGAGAATCGAATACTATTGTTGTTCATCAACAAGAAATCCTGCATTCTGATCGTCTACTCAAAAAAAGCGTCCATGAACCGCCATTTTCCCTCATTTTAATGTGTATTTCGTCGCCTGGTAGTATTTTTGAAGAAGATAATGGCTGATAGAAACGCAATTCTATGCACTCGATTGAATTGTCAAACTGACATATCTCTTCCAAATATAACACTTCCATGATGATTATAAAACAAAGTAACCTGCAGCCTGAAGAAATCGAATACTAATAATGGTCAACATAAAGAAATCCTGCATTTTGAACGGCTCCTCATAAAAGGCGTCCCTCAAACGCCATTTTCCCTCTACTTTGTTTGCAATATCTTGATGTTGTACACTAATGTGTATTTCGTCGCCTGGTACTAGTTTTGAAAAAGAATATGGGTGATAGAAATGCAATTTTATGTACTCGATTGAATTGCCAAACTGACATTTCTCTTCCAAATAGAACACTTCCATGATGATGATAAAACATAGTAACCTGCAGCCTGAAGAAATCGAATACTATTGTTGGTCAACAAATAGAAATCCTGCATTCTGATCGTCTACTCAAAAAAAGCGTCCATGAACCGCCATTTTCTCTCAACTGACATTTCTTTTCCAAATATAACACTTCCATGATGATTATAGAACGTTGTAACCTACAGCCTGAAGAGAATCGAATACTATTGTTGGCCAACAAAAAGAAATCCTGTATTTTGATCGGCTCCTCAAAAGAAGCGTCCCAGGACCGCCATTTTCCCTCTAGTAATGTGCATTTCGTCGCCTGGTAGTACTTTTGAAGAAGATAATGGCTGATAGAAACGCAATTCTATGCACTCGATTGAATTGTCAAACTGACATTTCTCTTCCAAATAGAACACTTCCATGATGATGATAAAACATAGTAACCTGCAGCCTGAAGAAATCGAATACTATTGTTGGTCAACAAATAGAAATCCTGCATTTCGATCGGCTCCTCAAAAAAAGCGTCCCAGGACCGCCATTTTCCCTTTAGTACTGCACTCGATTGAATTGCCAAGCTGACATTTTTCTTCCAAATATAACACTTCCATGATGATGGTAAAACATAGTAACCTGCAGCCTGAAGAAATCGAATACGATTGTTGGTCAACAACAAGAAATCCTGCATTCTGATCTTCTACTCAAAAAAGGCGTCCATGAACCGCCATTTTCTCTCTACATTCATGGTTTACGAGATTTTATATCTCGCCAGTGACCAACATTCAGGTTTGTGAGGAATTCAATGCATTCGCCAGTGACCACATACGTACTTCAATACAAAAATATTTCCGCCTCATTCCTAACAAACTTATTGTTGAACCAGCAATTGATAGCTATAATTCTAAATTGCGTACATTTTTCTTTACAGCAGCGATAATAACGGAATGCATAAATTAAAACATCCTTCTGCAGAAGTGATTTTGAGGGCATCGATTTGAGGATAGCACACGCCCTAGTTTGTAATATACAGATAGACTGCCTTAAGCGCAACCAGCCTTTTAAGTGTACAAGCTATTCCATGGTTTATTGCTCGATCTATTTGAACTTCACTAGTTCGTAGCATATATTATCAAATAGAAATGAAAATCATTAATGGTCATTTGGATGCGACAGGAACTGCAGAGCCGTCTTTCTTTTAAAAACTTGCCTTCCAAGTAGAGCAAACTTTGACTAGGTAGCGTATATATATCTTGATGTTGTACAATAATGTGTACTTCGCCGACTGGTACTAATTTTCAAGAAAATAATTACTGATAGAAACGCAATTCTATGCACTCGATTGAATTGTCAAACTGACATATCTCTTCCAAATATAACACTTCCATGATGATTATAAAACAAAGTAACCTGCAGCCTGAAGAAATCGAATACTAATAATGGTCAACATAAAGAAATCCTGCATTTTGAACGGCTCCTCATAAAAGGCGTCCCTCAACCGCCATTTTCCCTCTACTTTGTTTGCAATTTCTTGATGTTGTACACTAATGTGTATTTCGTCGCCTGGTACTAGTTTTGAAAAAGAATATGGGTGATAGAAATGCAATTTTATGTACTCGATTGAATTGCCAAACTGACATTTCTCTTCCAAATAGAACACTTCCATGATGATGATAAAACATAGTAACCTGCAGCCTGAAGAAATCGAATACTATTGTTGGTCAACAAATAGAAATCCTGCATTCTGATCGTCTACTCAAAAAAAGCGTCCATGAACCGCCATTTTCTCTCAACTGACATTTCTTTTCCAAATATAACACTTCCATGATGATTATAGAACGTTGTAACCTACAGCCTGAAGAGAATCGAATACTATTGTTGTTCATCAACAAGAAATCCTGCATTCTGATCGTCTACTCAAAAAAAGCGTCCATGAACCGCCATTTTCCCTCATTTTAATGTGTATTTCGTCGCCTGGTAGTATTTTTGAAGAAGATAATGGCTGATAGAAACGCAATTCTATGCACTCGATTGAATTGTCAAACTGACATATCTCTTCCAAATATAACACTTCCATGATGATTATAAAACAAAGTAACCTGCAGCCTGAAGAAATCGAATACTAATAATGGTCAACATAAAGAAATCCTGCATTTTGAACGGCTCCTCATAAAAGGCGTCCCTCAAACGCCATTTTCCCTCTACTTTGTTTGCAATATCTTGATGTTGTACACTAATGTGTATTTCGTCGCCTGGTACTAGTTTTGAAAAAGAATATGGGTGATAGAAATGCAATTTTATGTACTCGATTGAATTGCCAAACTGACATTTCTCTTCCAAATAGAACACTTCCATGATGATGATAAAACATAGTAACCTGCAGCCTGAAGAAATCGAATACTATTGTTGGTCAACAAATAGAAATCCTGCATTCTGATCGTCTACTCAAAAAAAGCGTCCATGAACCGCCATTTTCTCTCAACTGACATTTCTTTTCCAAATATAACACTTCCATGATGATTATAGAACGTTGTAACCTACAGCCTGAAGAGAATCGAATACTATTGTTGGCCAACAAAAAGAAATCCTGTATTTTGATCGGCTCCTCAAAAGAAGCGTCCCAGGACCGCCATTTTCCCTCTAGTAATGTGCATTTCGTCGCCTGGTAGTACTTTTGAAGAAGATAATGGCTGATAGAAACGCAATTCTATGCACTCGATTGAATTGTCAAACTGACATTTCTCTTCCAAATAGAACACTTCCATGATGATGATAAAACATAGTAACCTGCAGCCTGAAGAAATCGAATACTATTGTTGGTCAACAAATAGAAATCCTGCATTTCGATCGGCTCCTCAAAAAAAGCGTCCCAGGACCGCCATTTTCCCTTTAGTACTGCACTCGATTGAATTGCCAAGCTGACATTTTTCTTCCAAATATAACACTTCCATGATGATGGTAAAACATAGTAACCTGCAGCCTGAAGAAATCGAATACGATTGTTGGTCAACAACAAGAAATCCTGCATTCTGATCTTCTACTCAAAAAAGGCGTCCATGAACCGCCATTTTCTCTCTACATTCATGGTTTACGAGATTTTATATCTCGCCAGTGACCAACATTCAGGTTTGTGAGGAATTCAATGCATTCGCCAGTGACCACATACGTACTTCAATACAAAAATATTTCCGCCTCATTCCTAACAAACTTATTGTTGAACCAGCAATTGATAGCTATAATTCTAAATTGCGTACATTTTTCTTTACAGCAGCGATAATAACGGAATGCATAAATTAAAACATCCTTCTGCAGAAGTGATTTTGAGGGCATCGATTTGAGGATAGCACACGCCCTAGTTTGTAATATACAGATAGACTGCCTTAAGCGCAACCAGCCTTTTAAGTGTACAAGCTATTCCATGGTTTATTGCTCGATCTATTTGAACTTCACTAGTTCGTAGCATATATTATCAAATAGAAATGAAAAGCATTAATGGTCATTTGGATGCGACAGGAACTGCAGAGCCGTCTTTCTTTTAAAAACTTGCCTTCCAAGTAGAGCAAACTTTGACTAGGTAGCGTATATATATCTTGATGTTGTACAATAATGTGTACTTCGCCGACTGGTACTAATTTTCAAGAAAATAATTACTGATAGAAACGCAATTCTATGCACTCGATTGAATTGCCAAACTGACATTTCTCTTCCAAATATAACACTTCCATGATGATGATAAAACATAGTAACCTGCAGCTTGAAGAAATCGAATATTATTGTTGTTCATCAACAAGAAATCCTGCATTCTGATCGTCTACTCAAAAAAAGCGCCCATGAACCGCCATTTTCCCTCATTTTAATGTGTATTTCGTCGCCTGGTAGTATTTTTGAAGAAGATAATGGCTGATAGAAACGCAATTCTATGCACTCGATTGAATTGTCAAACTGACATATCTCTTCCAAATATAACAGTTCCATGATGATTATAAAACAAAGTAACCTGCAGCCTGAAGAAATCGAATACTAATAATGGTCAACATAAAGAAATCCTGCCATTTTGAACGGCTCCTCATAAAAGGCGTCCCTCAACCGCCATTTTCCCTCTACTTTGTTTGCAATTTCTTGATGTTGTACACTAATGTGTATTTCGTCGCCTGGTACTAGTTTTGAAAAAGAATATGGGTGATAGAAATGCAATTTTATGTACTCGATTGAATTGCCAAACTGACATTTCTCTTCCAAATAGAACACTTCCATGATGATGATAAAACATAGTAACCTGCAGCCTGAAGAAATCGAATACTATTGTTGGTCAACAAATAGAAATCCTGCATTCTGATCGTCTACTCAAAAAAAGCGTCCATGAACCGCCATTTTCTCTCAACTGACATTTCTTTTCCAAATATAACACTTCCATGATGATTATAGAACGTTGTAACCTACAGCCTGAAGAGAATCGAATACTATTGTTGTTCATCAACAAGAAATCCTGCATTCTGATCGTCTACTCAAAAAAAGCGTCCATGAACCGCCATTTTCCCTCATTTTAATGTGTATTTCGTCGCCTGGTAGTATTTTTGAAGAAGATAATGGCTGATAGAAACGCAATTCTATGCACTCGATTGAATTGTCAAACTGACATATCTCTTCCAAATATAACACTTCCATGATGATTATAAAACAAAGTAACCTGCAGCCTGAAGAAATCGAATACTAATAATGGTCAACATAAAGAAATCCTGCATTTTGAACGGCTCCTCATAAAAGGCGTCCCTCAAACGCCATTTTCCCTCTACTTTGTTTGCAATATCTTGATGTTGTACACTAATGTGTATTTCGTCGCCTGGTACTAGTTTTGAAAAAGAATATGGGTGATAGAAATGCAATTTTATGTACTCGATTGAATTGCCAAACTGACATTTCTCTTCCAAATAGAACACTTCCATGATGATGATAAAACATAGTAACCTGCAGCCTGAAGAAATCGAATACTATTGTTGGTCAACAAATAGAAATCCTGCATTCTGATCGTCTACTCAAAAAAAGCGTCCATGAACCGCCATTTTCTCTCAACTGACATTTCTTTTCCAAATATAACACTTCCATGATGATTATAGAACGTTGTAACCTACAGCCTGAAGAGAATCGAATACTATTGTTGGCCAACAAAAAGAAATCCTGTATTTTGATCGGCTCCTCAAAAGAAGCGTCCCAGGACCGCCATTTTCCCTCTAGTAATGTGCATTTCGTCGCCTGGTAGTACTTTTGAAGAAGATAATGGCTGATAGAAACGCAATTCTATGCACTCGATTGAATTGTCAAACTGACATTTCTCTTCCAAATAGAACACTTCCATGATGATGATAAAACATAGTAACCTGCAGCCTGAAGAAATCGAATACTATTGTTGGTCAACAAATAGAAATCCTGCATTTCGATCGGCTCCTCAAAAAAAGCGTCCCAGGACCGCCATTTTCCCTTTAGTACTGCACTCGATTGAATTGCCAAGCTGACATTTTTCTTCCAAATATAACACTTCCATGATGATGGTAAAACATAGTAACCTGCAGCCTGAAGAAATCGAATACGATTGTTGGTCAACAACAAGAAATCCTGCATTCTGATCTTCTACTCAAAAAAGGCGTCCATGAACCGCCATTTTCTCTCTACATTCATGGTTTACGAGATTTTATATCTCGCCAGTGACCAACATTCAGGTTTGTGAGGAATTCAATGCATTCGCCAGTGACCACATACGTACTTCAATACAAAAATATTTCCGCCTCATTCCTAACAAACTTATTGTTGAACCAGCAATTGATAGCTATAATTCTAAATTGCGTACATTTTTCTTTACAGCAGCGATAATAACGGAATGCATAAATTAAAACATCCTTCTGCAGAAGTGATTTTGAGGGCATCGATTTGAGGATAGCACACGCCCTAGTTTGTAATATACAGATAGACTGCCTTAAGCGCAACCAGCCTTTTAAGTGTACAAGCTATTCCATGGTTTATTGCTCGATCTATTTGAACTTCACTAGTTCGTAGCATATATTATCAAATAGAAATGAAAATCATTAATGGTCATTTGGATGCGACAGGAACTGCAGAGCCGTCTTTCTTTTAAAAACTTGCCTTCCAAGTAGAGCAAACTTTGACTAGGTAGCGTATATATATATCTTGATGTTGTACAATAATGTGTACTTCGCCGACTGGTACTAATTTTCAAGAAAATAATTACTGATAGAAACGCAATTCTATGCACTCGATTGAATTGTCAAACTGACATATCTCTTCCAAATATAACACTTCCATGATGATTATAAAACAAAGTAACCTGCAGCCTGAAGAAATCGAATACTAATAATGGTCAACATAAAGAAATCCTGCATTTTGAACGGCTCCTCATAAAAGGCGTCCCTCAACCGCCATTTTCCCTCTACTTTGTTTGCAATTTCTTGATGTTGTACACTAATGTGTATTTCGTCGCCTGGTACTAGTTTTGAAAAAGAATATGGGTGATAGAAATGCAATTTTATGTACTCGATTGAATTGCCAAACTGACATTTCTCTTCCAAATAGAACACTTCCATGATGATGATAAAACATAGTAACCTGCAGCCTGAAGAAATCGAATACTATTGTTGGTCAACAAATAGAAATCCTGCATTCTGATCGTCTACTCAAAAAAAGCGTCCATGAACCGCCATTTTCTCTCAACTGACATTTCTTTTCCAAATATAACACTTCCATGATGATTATAGAACGTTGTAACCTACAGCCTGAAGAGAATCGAATACTATTGTTGTTCATCAACAAGAAATCCTGCATTCTGATCGTCTACTCAAAAAAAGCGTCCATGAACCGCCATTTTCCCTCATTTTAATGTGTATTTCGTCGCCTGGTAGTATTTTTGAAGAAGATAATGGCTGATAGAAACGCAATTCTATGCACTCGATTGAATTGTCAAACTGACATATCTCTTCCAAATATAACACTTCCATGATGATTATAAAACAAAGTAACCTGCAGCCTGAAGAAATCGAATACTAATAATGGTCAACATAAAGAAATCCTGCATTTTGAACGGCTCCTCATAAAAGGCGTCCCTCAAACGCCATTTTCCCTCTACTTTGTTTGCAATATCTTGATGTTGTACACTAATGTGTATTTCGTCGCCTGGTACTAGTTTTGAAAAAGAATATGGGTGATAGAAATGCAATTTTATGTACTCGATTGAATTGCCAAACTGACATTTCTCTTCCAAATAGAACACTTCCATGATGATGATAAAACATAGTAACCTGCAGCCTGAAGAAATCGAATACTATTGTTGGTCAACAAATAGAAATCCTGCATTCTGATCGTCTACTCAAAAAAAGCGTCCATGAACCGCCATTTTCTCTCAACTGACATTTCTTTTCCAAATATAACACTTCCATGATGATTATAGAACGTTGTAACCTACAGCCTGAAGAGAATCGAATACTATTGTTGGCCAACAAAAAGAAATCCTGTATTTTGATCGGCTCCTCAAAAGAAGCGTCCCAGGACCGCCATTTTCCCTCTAGTAATGTGCATTTCGTCGCCTGGTAGTACTTTTGAAGAAGATAATGGCTGATAGAAACGCAATTCTATGCACTCGATTGAATTGTCAAACTGACATTTCTCTTCCAAATAGAACACTTCCATGATGATGATAAAACATAGTAACCTGCAGCCTGAAGAAATCGAATACTATTGTTGGTCAACAAATAGAAATCCTGCATTTCGATCGGCTCCTCAAAAAAAGCGTCCCAGGACCGCCATTTTCCCTTTAGTACTGCACTCGATTGAATTGCCAAGCTGACATTTTTCTTCCAAATATAACACTTCCATGATGATGGTAAAACATAGTAACCTGCAGCCTGAAGAAATCGAATACGATTGTTGGTCAACAACAAGAAATCCTGCATTCTGATCTTCTACTCAAAAAAGGCGTCCATGAACCGCCATTTTCTCTCTACATTCATGGTTTACGAGATTTTATATCTCGCCAGTGACCAACATTCAGGTTTGTGAGGAATTCAATGCATTCGCCAGTGACCACATACGTACTTCAATACAAAAATATTTCCGCCTCATTCCTAACAAACTTATTGTTGAACCAGCAATTGATAGCTATAATTCTAAATTGCGTACATTTTTCTTTACAGCAGCGATAATAACGGAATGCATAAATTAAAACATCCTTCTGCAGAAGTGATTTTGAGGGCATCGATTTGAGGATAGCACACGCCCTAGTTTGTAATATACAGATAGACTGCCTTAAGCGCAACCAGCCTTTTAAGTGTACAAGCTATTCCATGGTTTATTGCTCGATCTATTTGAACTTCACTAGTTCGTAGCATATATTATCAAATAGAAATGAAAATCATTAATGGTCATTTGGATGCGACAGGAACTGCAGAGCCGTCTTTCTTTTAAAAACTTGCCTTCCAAGTAGAGCAAACTTTGACTAGGTAGCGTATATATATCTTGATGTTGTACAATAATGTGTACTTCGCCGACTGGTACTAATTTTCAAGAAAATAATTACTGATAGAAACGCAATTCTATGCACTCGATTGAATTGCCAAACTGACATTTCTCTTCCAAATATAACACTTCCATGATGATGATAAAACATAGTAACCTGCAGCTTGAAGAAATCGAATATTATTGTTGTTCATCGACAAGAAATCCTGCATTCTGATCGTCTACTCAAAAAAAGCGTCCATGAACCGCCATTTTCCCTCATTTTAATGTGTATTTCGTCGCCTGGTAGTATTTTTGAAGAAGATAATGGCTGATAGAAACGCAATTCTATGCACTCGATTGAATTGTCAAACTGACATATCTCTTCCAAATATAACACTTCCATGATGATTATAAAACAATGTAACCTGCAGCCTGAAGAAATCGAATACTAATAATGGTCAACATAAAGAAATCCTGCATTTTGAACGGCTCCTCAAAAAAGGCGTCCCTCAACCGCCATTTTCCCTCTACTTTGTTTGCAATTTCTTGATGTTGTACACTAATGTGTATTTCGTCGCCTGGTACTAGTTTTGAAAAAGAATATGGGTGATAGAAATGCAATTTTATGTACTCGATTGAATTGCCAAACTGACATTTCTCTTCCAAATAGAACACTTCCATGATGATGATAAAACATAGTAACCTGCAGCCTGAAGAAATCGAATACTATTGTTGGTCAACAAATAGAAATCCTGCATTCTGATCGTCTACTCAAAAAAAGCGTCCATGAACCGCCATTTTCTCTCAACTGACATTTCTTTTCCAAATATAACACTTCCATGATGATTATAGAACGTTGTAACCTACAGCCTGAAGAGAATCGAATACTATTGTTGGCCAACAAAAAGAAATCCTGTATTTTGATCGGCTCCTCAAAAGAAGCGTCCCAGGACCGCCATTTTGTCTCTAGTAATGTGCATTTCGTCGCCTGGTAGTACTTTTGAAGAAAATAATTACTGATAGAAACGCAATTCTATGCACTCGATTGAATTGTCAAACTGACATTTCTCTTCCAAATAGAACACTTCCATGATGATGATAAAACATAGTAACCTGCAGCCTGAAGAAATCGAATACTGTTGTTGGTCAACAAATAGAAATCCTGCATTTCGATCGGCTCCTCAAAAAAGGCGTCCCTCAACCGCCATTTTCCCTCTACTTTGTTTGCAATTTCTTGATGTTGTACACTAATGTGTATTTCGTCGCCTGGTACTAGTTTTGAAAAAGAATATGGGTGATAGAAATGCAATTTTATGTACTCGATTGAATTGCCAAACTGACATTTCTCTTCCAAATAGAACACTTCCATGATGATGATAAAACATAGTAACCTGCAGCCTGAAGAAATCGAATACTATTGTTGGTCAACAAATAGAAATCCTGCATTCTGATCGTCTACTCAAAAAAAGCGTCCATGAACCGCCATTTTCTCTCAACTGACATTTCTTTTCCAAATATAACACTTCCATGATGATTATAGAACGTTGTAACCTACAGCCTGAAGAGAATCGAATACTATTGTTGTTCATCAACAAGAAATCCTGCATTCTGATCGTCTACTCAAAAAAAGCGTCCATGAACCGCCATTTTCCCTCATTTTAATGTGTATTTCGTCGCCTGGTAGTATTTTTGAAGAAGATAATGGCTGATAGAAACGCAATTCTATGCACTCGATTGAATTGTCAAACTGACATATCTCTTCCAAATATAACACTTCCATGATGATTATAAAACAAAGTAACCTGCAGCCTGAAGAAATCGAATACTAATAATGGTCAACATAAAGAAATCCTGCATTTTGAACGGCTCCTCATAAAAGGCGTCCCTCAAACGCCATTTTCCCTCTACTTTGTTTGCAATATCTTGATGTTGTACACTAATGTGTATTTCGTCGCCTGGTACTAGTTTTGAAAAAGAATATGGGTGATAGAAATGCAATTTTATGTACTCGATTGAATTGCCAAACTGACATTTCTCTTCCAAATAGAACACTTCCATGATGATGATAAAACATAGTAACCTGCAGCCTGAAGAAATCGAATACTATTGTTGGTCAACAAATAGAAATCCTGCATTCTGATCGTCTACTCAAAAAAAGCGTCCATGAACCGCCATTTTCTCTCAACTGACATTTCTTTTCCAAATATAACACTTCCATGATGATTATAGAACGTTGTAACCTACAGCCTGAAGAGAATCGAATACTATTGTTGGCCAACAAAAAGAAATCCTGTATTTTGATCGGCTCCTCAAAAGAAGCGTCCCAGGACCGCCATTTTCCCTCTAGTAATGTGCATTTCGTCGCCTGGTAGTACTTTTGAAGAAGATAATGGCTGATAGAAACGCAATTCTATGCACTCGATTGAATTGTCAAACTGACATTTCTCTTCCAAATAGAACACTTCCATGATGATGATAAAACATAGTAACCTGCAGCCTGAAGAAATCGAATACTATTGTTGGTCAACAAATAGAAATCCTGCATTTCGATCGGCTCCTCAAAAAAAGCGTCCCAGGACCGCCATTTTCCCTTTAGTACTGCACTCGATTGAATTGCCAAGCTGACATTTTTCTTCCAAATATAACACTTCCATGATGATGGTAAAACATAGTAACCTGCAGCCTGAAGAAATCGAATACGATTGTTGGTCAACAACAAGAAATCCTGCATTCTGATCTTCTACTCAAAAAAGGCGTCCATGAACCGCCATTTTCTCTCTACATTCATGGTTTACGAGATTTTATATCTCGCCAGTGACCAACATTCAGGTTTGTGAGGAATTCAATGCATTCGCCAGTGACCACATACGTACTTCAATACAAAAATATTTCCGCCTCATTCCTAACAAACTTATTGTTGAACCAGCAATTGATAGCTATAATTCTAAATTGCGTACATTTTTCTTTACAGCAGCGATAATAACGGAATGCATAAATTAAAACATCCTTCTGCAGAAGTGATTTTGAGGGCATCGATTTGAGGATAGCACACGCCCTAGTTTGTAATATACAGATAGACTGCCTTAAGCGCAACCAGCCTTTTAAGTGTACAAGCTATTCCATGGTTTATTGCTCGATCTATTTGAACTTCACTAGTTCGTAGCATATATTATCAAATAGAAATGAAAAGCATTATAGGTCATTTGGATGCGACAGGAACTGCAGAGCCGTCTTTCTTTTAAAAACTTGCCTTCCAAGTAGAGCAAACTTTGACTAGGTAGCGTATATATATCTTGATGTTGTACAATAATGTGTACTTCGCCGACTGGTACTAATTTTCAAGAAAATAATTACTGATAGAAACGCAATTCTATGCACTCGATTGAATTGCCAAACTGACATTTCTCTTCCAAATATAACACTTCCATGATGATGATAAAACATAGTAACCTGCAGCTTGAAGAAATCGAATATTATTGTTGTTCATCAACAAGAAATCCTGCATTCTGATCGTCTACTCAAAAAAAGCGTCCATGAACCGCCATTTTCCCTCATTTTAATGTGTATTTCGTCGCCTGGTAGTATTTTTGAAGAAGATAATGGCTGATAGAAACGCAATTCTATGCACTCGATTGAATTGTCAAACTGACATATCTCTTCCAAATATAACACTTCCATGATGATTATAAAACAAAGTAACCTGCAGCCTGAAGAAATCGAATACTAATAATGGTCAACATAAAGAAATCCTGCCATTTTGAACGGCTCCTCATAAAAGGCGTCCCTCAACCGCCATTTTCCCTCTACTTTGTTTGCAATTTCTTGATGTTGTACACTAATGTGTATTTCGTCGCCTGGTACTAGTTTTGAAAAAGAATATGGGTGATAGAAATGCAATTTTATGTACTCGATTGAATTGCCAAACTGACATTTCTCTTCCAAATAGAACACTTCCATGATGATGATAAAACATAGTAACCTTCAGCCTGAAGAAATCGAATACTATTGTTGGTCAACAAATAGAAATCCTGCATTCTGATCGTCTACTCAAAAAAAGCGTCCATGAACCGCCATTTTCTCTCAACTGACATTTCTTTTCCAAATATAACACTTCCATGATGATTATAGAACGTTGTAACCTACAGCCTGAAGAGAATCGAATACTATTGTTGGCCAACAAAAAGAAATCCTGTATTTTGATCGGCTCCTCAAAAGAAGCGTCCCAGGACCGCCATTTTGTCTCTAGTAATGTGCATTTCGTCGCCTGGTAGTACTTTTGAAGAAAATAATTACTGATAGAAACGCAATTCTATGCACTCGATTGAATTGTCAAACTGACATTTCTCTTCCAAATAGAACACTTCCATGATGATGATAAAACATAGTAACCTGCAGCCTGAAGAAATCGAATACTATTGTTGGTCAACAAATAGAAATCCTGCATTTCGATCGGCTCCTCAAAAAAAGCGTCCCAGGACCGCCATTTTCCCTTTAGTACTGCACTCGATTGAATTGCCAAGCTGACACTTTTCTTCCAAATATAACACTTCCATGATGATGGTAAAACATAGTAACCTGCAGCCTGAAGAAATCGAATACGATTGTTGGTCAACAACAAGAAATCCTGCATTCTGATCGTCTACTCAAAAAAGGCGTCCATGAACCGCCATTTTCTCTCAACATTCATGGTTTACGAGATTTTATATCTCGCCAGTGACCAACATTCAGGTTTGTGAGGAATTCAATGCATTCGCCAGTGACCACATACGTACTTCAATACAAAAATATTTCCGTCTCATTCCTAACAAACTTATTGTTGAACCAGCAATTGATAGCTATAATTCTAAATTGCGTACATTTTTCTTTACAGCAGCGATAATAACGGAATGCATAAATTAAAACATCCTTCTGCAGAAGTGATTTTGAGGGCATCGATTTGAGGATAGCACACGCCCTAGTTTGTAATATACAGATAGACTGCCTTAAGCGCAACCAGCCTTTTAAGTGTACAAGCTATTCCATGGTTTATTGCTCGATCTATTTGAACTTCACTATTTCGTAGCATATATTATCAAATAGAAATGAAAAGCATTAATGGTCATTTGGATGCGACAGGGACTGCAGAGCCGTCTTTCTTTTAAAAACTTGCCTTCCAAGTAGAGCAAACTTTGACTAGGTAGCGTATATATATCTTGATGTTGTACAATAATGTGTACTTCGCCGACTGGTACTAATTTTCAAGAAAATAATTACTGATAGAAACGCAATTCTATGCACTCGATTGAATTGCCAAACTGACATTTCTCTTCCAAATATAACACTTCCATGATGATGATAAAACATAGTAACCTGCAGCCTGAAGAAATCGAATACTATTGTTGGTCAACAAATAGAAATCCTGCATTCTGATCGTCTACTCAAAAAAAGCGTCCATGAACCGCCATTTTCTCTCTACTGACATTTCTTTTCCAAATATAACACTTCCATGATGATTATAGAACGTTGTAACCTACAGCCTGAAGAGAATCGAATACTATTGTTGTCCAACAAAAAGAAATCCTGCATTTTGATCGGCTCCTCAAAAAAAGCGTCCCAGAACCGCCATTTTCCCTCATTTTAATGTGTATATCGTCGCCTGGTAGTATTTTTGAAGAAAATAATGGCTGATAGAAACGCAATTCTATGCACTCGATTGAATTGTCAAACTGACATATCTCTTCCAAATATAACACTTCCATGATGATTATAAAACAAAGTAACCTGCAGCCTGAAGAAATCGAATACTATTGTTGGTCAACATAAGGAAATCCTGCATTTTGATCGGCTCCTCAAAAAAAGCGTCCCGGAACCGCCATTTTCCTTCTAGTAATGTGTATTTCGTCGCCTGGTAGTACTTTTGAAGAAGATAATGGCTGATACAAACGCAATTCTATGCACTCGATTGAATAGTCAAACTGACATTTCTCTTCCAAATATAACACTTCCATGATGATTATAGAACATAGTAACCTGCAGCCTGAAGAAATCGAATACTATTGTTGGTCAACATAAAGAAATCCTTCATTTTGATCGGCTCCTCAAAAAAGGCGTCCCTGAACCGCCATTTTCCCTCTACTTTGTTTGCAATATTTTGATGTTGTACACTAATGTGTATTTCGTCGTCTGGTACTAGTTTTGAAGAAGAATATGGGTGAAAGAAATGGAATTTTATGTACTCGATTGAATTGCCAAACTGATATTTCTCTTCCATATATAACACTTCCATGATGATTATAGAACGTAGTAACCTGCAGCCTGAAGAAATCGAATATAATTGTTGGTCAACATAAAGAAATCCTGCATTTTGATCGACTCCTCAAAAAAAGCGTCCCAGAACCGCAATTTTCCTTCTACTACTGCACTCGATTGAATTGCCAAACTGATATTTCTCTTCCAAATATAACACTTCCATGATGACGATAAAACATAGTAATCTGCAGCCTGAAGAAATCGAATACTATTGTTGGTCAACAACAAGAAATCCTGCATTTTGAACGGCTGCTCAAAAAAAGCGTCCCGGAACCGCCATTTTCCTTCTAGTAATGTGTAATTCGTCGCCTGGTAGTACTTTAGAAGAAGATAATGGCTGATACAAACGCAATTCTATGCACTCGATTGAATAGTCAAACTGACATTTCTCTTCCAAATATAACACTTCCATGATGATTATAGAACATAGTAACCTGCAGCCTGAAGAAATCGAATACTATTGTTGGTCAACATAAAGAAATCCGGCATTTTGATTGGCTCCTCAAAAAAGGCGTCCCTGAACCGCCATTTTCCCTCTACTTTGTTTGCAACATCTTGATGTTGTACACTAATGTGAATTTCGTCGTCTGGTACTAGTTTTGAAGAAGAATATGGGTGATAGAAATGGAATTTTATGTACTCGATTGAATTGCCAAACTGACATTTCTCTTCCAAATATAACACTTCCATGATGATGATAAAACATAGTAATCTGCAGCCTGAAGAAATCGAATACTAATGTTGGTCAACATAAAGAAATCCTGAATTTTGAACGGCTCCTCAAAAAAGGCGTCCCTGAACCGCCATTTTCCCTCTACTTTCTTTGCAATATCTTGATGTTGTTCACTAATGTGTATTTCGTCGCCTGGTACTAGTTTTGAAAAAGAATATGGGTGATAGAAATGCAATTTTATGTACTCGATTGAATTGCCAAACTGACATTGCTCTTCCAAATATAACACTTCCATGATGATTATAAAACGTAGTAACCTGCAGCCTGAAGAAATCGAATACTATAGTTGGTCAACAAATAGAATTCCTGCATTCTGCTCGGCTCCTCAAAAAAAGCGTCCCAGAACCGCCATTTTCCCTTTACTACTGCACTCGATTGAATTGCCAAGCTGACATTTAACTTCCAAATATAACACTTCCATGATGATGGTAAAACATAGTAACCTGCAGCCTGAAGAAATCGAATACGATTGTTGGTCAACAACAAGAAATCCTGCATTCTGATCGTATACTCAAAAAAGGCGTCCATGAACCGCCATTTTCTCTCTACATTCATGGTTTACGAGATTTTATATCTCGCCACTGACCAACATTCAGGTTTGTGAGGAATTCAATGCATTCGCCAGTGACCACATACGTACTTCAATACAAAAATATTTCCGTCTCATTCCTAACAAACTTATTGTTGAACCAGCAATTGATAGCTATAATTCTAAATTGCGTACATTTTTCTTTACAACAGCGATAATAACGGAATGCATAAATTAAAACATCCTTCTGCAGAAGTGATTTTGAGGGCATCGATTTGAGGATAGCACACGCCCTAGTTTGTAATATACTGATAGACTGCCTTAAGCGCAACCAGCCTTTTAAGTGTACAAGCTATTCCATGGTTTATTGCTCGATCTATTTGAACTTCACTAGTTCGTAGCATATATTATCAAATAGAAATGAAAAGCATTAATGGTCATTTGGATGCGACAGGAACTGCAGAGCCGTCTATCTTTTAAAAACTTGCCTTCCAAGTAGAGCAAACTTTGACTAGGTAGCGTATATATATCTTGATGTTGTACACTAATGTGTACTTCGCCGACTGGTACTAATTTTCAAGAAAATAATTACTGATAGAAACGCAATTCTATGCACTCGATTGAATTGCCAAACTGACATTTCTCTTCCAAATATAACACTTCCATGATGATGATAAAACATAGTAACCTGCAGCTTGAAGAAATCGAATACTATTGTTGTTCATCAACAAGAAATCCTGCATTCTGATCGTCTAATCAAAAAAAGCGTCCATGAACCGCCATTTTCCCTCTACTAATGTGTATTTCGTCGCCTGGTAGTATTTTTGAAGAAGATAATGGCTGATAGAAACGCAATTCTATGCACTCGATTGAATTGTCAAACTGACATATCTCTTCCAAATATAACACTTCCATGATGATTATAAAACCAAGTAACCTGCAGCCTGAAGAAATCGAATACTAATAATGGTCAACATAAAGAAATCCTGCATTTTGAACGGCTCCTCATAAAAGGCGTCCCTCAACCGCCATTTTCCCTCTACTTTGTTTGCAATATCTTGATGTTGTACACTAATGTGTATTTCGTCGCCTGGTACTAGTTTTGAAAAAGAATATGGGTGATAGAAATGCAATTTTATGTACTCGATTGAATTGCCAAACTGACATTTCTCTTCCAAATAGAACACTTCCATGATGATGATAAAACATAAAAACCTGCAGCCTGAAGAAATCGAATACTATTGTTGGTCAACAAATAGAAATCCTACATTCTGATCGTCTACTCAAAAAATGCGTCCATGAACCGCCATTTTCTCTCAACTGACATTTCTTTTCCAAATATAACACTTCCATGATGATTATAGAACGTTGTAACCTACAGCCTGAAGAGAATCGAATACTATTGTTGGCCAACAAAAAAAAATCCTGTATTTTGATCGGCTCCTCAAAAGAAGCGTTTCAGGACCGCCATTTTCCCTCTAGTAATGTGCATTTCGTCGCCTGGTAGTACTTTTTAAGAAGATAATGGCTGATAGAAACGCAATTCTATGCACTCGATTGAATTGTCAAACTGACATTTCTCTTCTAAATAGAACACTTCCATGATGATGATAAAACATAGTAACCTGCAGCCTGAAGAAATCGAATACTATTGTTGGTCAACAAATAGAAATCCTGCATTTCGATCGGCTCCTCAAAAAAAGCGTCCCAGGACCGCCATTTTCCCTTTAGTACTGCACTCGATTGAATTGCCAAGCTGACATTTTTCTTCCAAATATAACACTTCCATGATGATGGTAAAACATAGTAACCTGCAGCCTGAAGAAATCGAATACGATTGTTGGTCAACAACAAGAAATCCTGCATTCTGATCGTCTACTCAAAAAAGGCGTCCATGAACCGCCATTTTCTCTCTACATTCATGGTTTACGAGATTTTATATCTCGCCAGTGACCAACATTCAGGTTTGTGAGGAATTCAATGCATTCGCTAGTGACCACATACGTACTTCAATACAAAAATATTTCCGTCTCATTCCTAACAAACTTATTGTTGAACCAGCAATTGATAGCTATAATTCTAAATTGCGTACATTTTTCTTTACAGCAGCGATAATAACGGAATGCATAAATTAAAACATCCTACTGCAGAAGTGATTTTGAGGGCATCGATTTGAGGATAGCACACGCCCTAGTTTGTAATATACAGATAGACTGCCTTAAGCGCAACCAGCCTTTTAAGTGTACAAGCTATTCCATGGTTTATTGCTCGATCTATTTGAACTTCACTAGTTCGTAGCATATATTATCAAATAGAAATGAAAAGCATTAATGGTCATTTGGATGCGACAGGAACTGCAGAGCCGTCTTTCTTTTAAAAACTTGCCTTCCAAGTAGAGCAAACTTTGACTAGGTAGCGTATATATATCTTGATGTTGTACACTAATGTGTACTTCGCCGACTGGTACTAATTTTCAAGAAAATAATTACTGATAGAAACGCAATTCTATGCACTCGATTGAATTGCCAAACTGACATTTCTCTTCCAAATATAACACTTCCATGATGATGATAAAACATAGTAACCTGCAGCTTTAAGAAATCGAATACTATTGTTGTTCATCAACAAGAAATCCTGCATTCTGATCGTCTACTCAAAAAAAGCGCCCATGAACCGCCATTTTCCCTCTACTAATGTGTATTTCGTCGCCTGGTAGTATTTTTGAAGAAGATAATGGCTGATAGAAACGCAATTCTATGCACTCGATTGAATTGTCAAACTGACATTTCTCTTCTAAATAGAACACTTCCATGATGATGATAAAACATAGTAACCTGCAGCCTGAAGAAATCGAATACTATTGTTGGTCAACAAATAGAAATCCTGCATTTCGATCGGCTCCTCAAAAAAAGCGTCCCAGGACCGCCATTTTCCCTTTAGTACTACACTCGATTGAATTGCCAAGCTGACATTTTTCTTCCAAATATAACACTTCCATGATGATGGTAAAACATAGTAACCTGCAGCCTGAAGAAATCGAATACGATTGTTGGTCAACAACAAGAAATCCTGCATTCTGATCGTCTACTCAAAAAAGGCGTCCATGAACCGCCATTTTCTCTCTACATTCATGGTTTACGAGATTTTATATCTCGCCAGTGACCAACATTCAGGTTTGTGAGGAATTCAATGCATTCGCTAGTGACCACATACGTACTTCAATACAAAAATATTTCCGTCTCATTCCTAACAAACTTATTGTTGAACCAGCAATTGATAGCTATAATTCTAAATTGCGTACATTTTTCTTTACAGCAGCGATAATAACGGAATGCATAAATTAAAACATCCTTCTGCAGAAGTGATTTTGAGGGCATCGATTTGAGGATAGCACACGCCCTAGTTTGTAATATACAGATAGACTGCCTTAAGCGCAACCAGCCTTTTAAGTGTACAAGCTATTCCATGGTTTATTGCTCGATCTATTTGAACTTCACTAGTTCGTAGCATATATTATCAAATAGAAATGAAAAGCATTAATGGTCATTTGGATGCGACAGGAACTGCAGAGCCGTCTTTCTTTTAAAAACTTGCCTTCCAAGTAGAGCAAACTTTGACTACGTAGCGTATATATATCTTGATGTTGTACACTAATGTGTACTTCGCCGACTGGTACTAATTTTCAAGAAAATAATTACTGATAGAAACGCAATTCTATGCACTCGATTGAATTGCCAAACTGACATTTCTCTTCCAAATATAACACTTCCATGATGATGATAAAACATAGTAACCTGCAGCTTGAAGAAATCGAATACTATTGTTGTTCATCAACAAGAAATCCTGCATTCTGATCGTCTACTCAAAAAAAGCGTCCATGAACCGCCATTTTCCCTCTACTAATGTGTATTTCGTCGCCTGGTAGTATTTTTGAAGAAGATAATGGCTGATAGAAACGCAATTCTATGCACTCGATTGAATTGCCAAACTGACATTTCTCTTCCAAATATAACACTTCCATGATGATGATAAAACATAGTAACCTGCAGCCTGAAGAAATCGAATACTATTGTTGGTCAACAAATAGAAATCCTGCATTCTGATCGTCTACTCAAAAAAAGCGTCCATGAACCGCCATTTTCTCTCTACTGACATTTCTTTTCCAAATATAACACTTCCATGATGATTATAGAACGTTGTAACCTACAGCCTGAAGAGAATCGAATACTATTGTTGTCCAACAAAAAGAAATCCTGCATTTTGATCGGCTCCTCAAAAAAAGCGTCCCAGAACCGCCATTTTCCCTCATTTTAATGTGTATATCGTCGCCTGGTAGTATTTTTGAAGAAGATAATGGCTGATAGAAACGCAATTCTATGCACTCGATTGAATTGTCAAACTGACATATCTCTTCCAAATATAACACTTCCATGATGATTATAAAACAAAGTAACCTGCAGCCTGAAGAAATCGAATACTATTGTTGGTCAACATAAGGAAATCCTGCATTTTGATCGGCTCCTCAAAAAAAGCGTCCCGGAACCGCCATTTTCCTTCTAGTAATGTGTATTTCGTCGCCTGGTAGTACTTTTGAAGAAGATAATGGCTGATACAAACGCAATTCTATGCACTCGATTGAATAGTCAAACTGACATTTCTCTTCCAAATATAACACTTCCATGATGATTATAGAACATAGTAACCTGCAGCCTGAAGAAATCGAATACTATTGTTGGTCAACATAAAGAAATCCTTCATTTTGATCGGCTCCTCAAAAAAGGCGTCCCTGAACCGCCATTTTCACTCTACTTTGTTTGCAATATTTTGATGTTGTACACTAATGTGTATTTCGTCGTCTGGTACTAGTTTTGAAGAAGAATATGGGTGAAAGAAATGGAATTTTATGTACTCGATTGAATTGCCAAACTGATATTTCTCTTCCATATATAACACTTCCATGATGATTATAGAACGTAGTAACCTGTAGCCTGAAGAAATCGAATATAATTGTTGGTCAACATAAAGAAATCCTGCATTTTGATCGACTCCTCAAAAAAAGCGTCCCAGAACCGCAATTTTCCTTCTACTACTGCACTCGATTGAATTGCCAAACTGATATTTCTCTTCCAAATATAACACTTCCATGATGACGATAAAACATAGTAATCTGCAGCCTGAAGAAATCGAATACTATTGTTGGTCAACAACAAGAAATCCTGCATTTTGAACGGCTGCTCAAAAAAAGCGTCCCGGAACCGCCATTTTCCTTCTAGTAATGTGTAATTCGTCGCCTGGTAGTACTTTAGAAGAAGATAATGGCTGATACAAACGCAATTCTATGCACTCGATTGAATAGTCAAACTGACATTTCTCTTCCAAATATAACACTTCCATGATGATTATAGAACATAGTAACCTGCAGCCTGAAGAAATCGAATACTATTGTTGGTCAACATAAAGAAATCCGGCATTTTGATTGGCTCCTCAAAAAAGGCGTCCCTGAACCGCCATTTTCCCTCTACTTTGTTTGCAACATCTTGATGTTGTACACTAATGTGAATTTCGTCGTCTGGTACTAGTTTTGAAGAAGAATATGGGTGATAGAAATGGAATTTTATGTACTCGATTGAATTGCCAAACTGACATTTCTCTTCCAAATATAACACTTCCATGATGATGATAAAACATAGTAATCTGCAGCCTGAAGAAATCGAATATAATTGTTGGTCAACATAAAGAAATCCTGCATTTTGATCGACTCCTCAAAAAAAGCGTCCCAGAACCGCAATTTTCCTTCTACTACTGCACTCGATTGAATTGCCAAACTGATATTTCTCTTCCAAATATAACACTTCCATGATGACGATAAAACATAGTAATCTGCAGCCTGAAGAAATCGAATACTATTGTTGGTCAACAACAAGAAATCCTGCATTTTGAACGGCTGCTCAAAAAAAGCGTCCCGGAACCGCCATTTTCCTTCTAGTAATGTGTAATTCGTCGCCTGGTAGTACTTTAGAAGAAGATAATGGCTGATACAAACGCAATTCTATGCACTCGATTGAATAGTCAAACTGACATTTCTCTTCCAAATATAACACTTCCATGATGATTATAGAACATAGTAACCTGCAGCCTGAAGAAATCGAATACTATTGTTGGTCAACATAAAGAAATCCGGCATTTTGATTGGCTCCTCAAAAAAGGCGTCCCTGAACCGCCATTTTCCCTCTACTTTGTTTGCAACATCTTGATGTTGTACACTAATGTGAATTTCGTCGTCTGGTACTAGTTTTGAAGAAGAATATGGGTGATAGAAATGGAATTTTATGTACTCGATTGAATTGCCAAACTGACATTTCTCTTCCAAATATAACACTTCCATGATGATGATAAAACATAGTAATCTGCAGCCTGAAGAAATCGAATACTAATGTTGGTCAACATAAAGAAATCCTGAATTTTGAACGGCTCCTCAAAAAAGGCGTCCCTGAACCGCCATTTTCCCTCTACTTTCTTTGCAATATCTTGATGTTGTTCACTAATGTGTATTTCGTCGCCTGGTACTAGTTTTGAAAAAGAATATGGGTGATAGAAATGCAATTTTATGTACTCGATTGAATTGCCAAACTGACATTGCTCTTCCAAATATAACACTTCCATGATGATTATAAAACGTAGTAACCTGCAGCCTGAAGAAATCGAATACTATAGTTGGTCAACAAATAGAATTCCTGCATTCTGCTCGGCTCCTCAAAAAAAGCGTCCCAGAACCGCCATTTTCCCTTTACTACTGCACTCGATTGAATTGCCAAGCTGACATTTAACTTCCAAATATAACACTTCCATGATGATGGTAAAACATAGTAACCTGCAGCCTGAAGAAATCGAATACGATTGTTGGTCAACAACAAGAAATCCTGCATTCTGATCGTCTACTCAAAAAAGGCGTCCATGAACCGCCATTTTCTCTCTACATTCATGGTTTACGAGATTTTATATCTCGCCACTGACCAACATTCAGGTTTGTGAGGAATTCAATGCATTCGCCAGTGACCACATACGTACTTCAATACAAAAATATTTCCGTCTCATTCCTAACAAACTTATTGTTGAACCAGCAATTGATAGCTATAATTCTAAATTGCGTACATTTTTCTTTACAACAGCGATAATAACGGAATGCATAAATTAAAACATCCTTCTGCAGAAGTGATTTTGAGGGCATCGATTTGAGGATAGCACACGCCCTAGTTTGTAATATACTGATAGACTGCCTTAAGCGCAACCAGCCTTTTAAGTGTACAAGCTATTCCATGGTTTATTGCTCGATCTATTTGAACTTCACTAGTTCGTAGCATATATTATCAAATAGAAATGAAAAGCATTAATGGTCATTTGGATGCGACAGGAACTGCAGAGCCGTCTATCTTTTAAAAACTTGCCTTCCAAGTAGAGCAAACTTTGACTAGGTAGCGTATATATATCTTGATGTTGTACACTAATGTGTACTTCGCCGACTGGTACTAATTTTCAAGAAAATAATTACTGATAGAAACGCAATTCTATGCACTCGATTGAATTGCCAAACTGACATTTCTCTTCCAAATATAACACTTCCATGATGATGATAAAACATAGTAACCTGCAGCTTGAAGAAATCGAATACTATTGTTGTTCATCAACAAGAAATCCTGCATTCTGATCGTCTAATCAAAAAAAGCGTCCATGAACCGCCATTTTCCCTCTACTAATGTGTATTTCGTCGCCTGGTAGTATTTTTGAAGAAGATAATGGCTGATAGAAACGCAATTCTATGCACTCGATTGAATTGTCAAACTGACATATCTCTTCCAAATATAACACTTCCATGATGATTATAAAACAAAGTAACCTGCAGCCTGAAGAAATCGAATACTAATAATGGTCAACATAAAGAAATCCTGCATTTTGAACGGCTCCTCATAAAAGGCGTCCCTCAACCGCCATTTTCCCTCTACATTGTTTGCAATATCTTGATGTTGTACACTAATGTGTATTTCGTCGCCTGGTACTAGTTTTGAAAAAGAATATGGGTGATAGAAATGCAATTTTATGTACTCGATTGAATTGCCAAACTGACATTTCTCTTCCAAATAGAACACTTCCATGATGATGATAAAACATAAAAACCTGCAGCCTGAAGAAATCGAATACTATTGTTGGTCAACAAATAGAAATCCTACATTCTGATCGTCTACTCAAAAAATGCGTCCATGAACCGCCATTTTCTCTCAACTGACATTTCTTTTCCAAATATAACACTTCCATGATGATTATAGAACGTTGTAACCTACAGCCTGAAGAGAATCGAATACTATTGTTGGCCAACAAAAAAAAATCCTGTATTTTGATCGGCTCCTCAAAAGAAGCGTTTCAGGACCGCCATTTTCCCTCTAGTAATGTGCATTTCGTCGCCTGGTAGTACTTTTTAAGAAGATAATGGCTGATAGAAACGCAATTCTATGCACTCGATTGAATTGTCAAACTGACATTTCTCTTCTAAATAGAACACTTCCATGATGATGATAAAACATAGTAACCTGCAGCCTGAAGAAATCGAATACTATTGTTGGTCAACAAATAGAAATCCTGCATTTCGATCGGCTCCTCAAAAAAAGCGTCCCAGGACCGCCATTTTCCCTTTAGTACTGCACTCGATTGAATTGCCAAGCTGACATTTTTCTTCCAAATATAACACTTCCATGATGATGGTAAAACATAGTAACCTGCAGCCTGAAGAAATCGAATACGATTGTTGGTCAACAACAAGAAATCCTGCATTCTGATCGTCTACTCAAAAAAGGCGTCCATGAACCGCCATTTTCTCTCTACATTCATGGTTTACGAGATTTTATATCTCGCCAGTGACCAACATTCAGGTTTGTGAGGAATTCAATGCATTCGCTAGTGACCACATACGTACTTCAATACAAAAATATTTCCGTCTCATTCCTAACAAACTTATTGTTGAACCAGCAATTGATAGCTATAATTCTAAATTGCGTACATTTTTCTTTACAGCAGCGATAATAACGGAATGCATAAATTAAAACATCCTTCTGCAGAAGTGATTTTGAGGGCATCGATTTGAGGATAGCACACGCCCTAGTTTGTAATATACAGATAGACTGCCTTAAGCGCAACCAGCCTTTTAAGTGTACAAGCTATTCCATGGTTTATTGCTCGATCTATTTGAACTTCACTAGTTCGTAGCATATATTATCAAATAGAAATGAAAAGCATTAATGGTCATTTGGATGCGACAGGAACTGCAGAGCCGTCTTTCTTTTAAAAACTTGCCTTCCAAGTAGAGCAAACTTTGACTACGTAGCGTATATATATCTTGATGTTGTACACTAATGTGTACTTCGCCGACTGGTACTAATTTTCAAGAAAATAATTACTGATAGAAACGCAATTCTATGCACTCGATTGAATTGCCAAACTGACATTTCTCTTCCAAATATAACACTTCCATGATGATGATAAAACATAGTAACCTGCAGCTTGAAGAAATCGAATACTATTGTTGTTCATCAACAAGAAATCCTGCATTCTGATCGTCTACTCAAAAAAAGCGTCCATGAACCGCCATTTTCCCTCTACTAATGTGTATTTCGTCGCCTGGTAGTATTTTTGAAGAAGATAATGGCTGATAGAAACGCAATTCTATGCACTCGATTGAATTGTCAAACTGACATATCTCTTCCAAATATAACACTTCCATGATGATTATAAAACAAAGTAACCTGCAGCCTGAAGAAATCGAATACTAATAATGGTCAGGATAAAGAAATCCTGCATTTTGAACGGCTCCTCATAAAAGGCGTCCCTCAACCGCCATTTTCCCTCTACTTTGTTTGCAATATCTTGATGTTGTACACTAATGTGTATTTCGTCGCCTGGTACTAGTTTTGAAAAAGAATATGGGTGATAGAAATGCAATTTTAAGTACTCGATTGAATTGCCAAACTGACATTTCTCTTCCATATATAACACTTCCATGATGATTATAGAACGTAGTAACCTGCAGCCTGAAGAAATCGAATATAATTGTTGGTCAACATAAAGAAATCCTGCATTTTGATCGACTCCTCAAAAAAAGCGTCCCAGAACCGCAATTTTCCTTCTACTACTGCACTCGATTGAATTGCCAAACTGATATTTCTCTTCCAAATATAACACTTCCATGATGACGATAAAACATAGTAATCTGCAGCCTGAAGAAATCGAATACTATTGTTGGTCAACAACAAGAAATCCTGCATTTTGAACGGCTGCTCAAAAAAAGCGTCCCAGAACCGCCATTTTCCTTCTAGTAATGTGTAATTCGTCGCCTGGTAGTACTTTAGAAGAAGATAATGGCTGATACAAACGCAATTCTATGCACTCGATTGAATAGTCAAACTGACATTTCTCTTCCAAATATAAAACTTCCATGATGATTATAGAACATTGTAACCTGCAGCCTGAAGAAATCGAATACTATTGTTGGTCAACATAAAGAAATCCGGCATTTTGATTGGCTCCTCAAAAAAGGCGTCCCTGAACCGCCATTTTCCCTCTACTTTGTTTGCAACATCTTGATGTTTTACACTAATGTGCATTTCGTCGTCTGGTACTAGTTTTGAAGAAGAATATGGGTGATAGAAATGGAATTTTATGTACTCGATTGAATTGCCAAACTGACATTTCTCTTCCAAATATAACACTTCCATGATGATGATAAAACATAGTAACCTGCAGCTTGAAGAAATCGAATATTATTGTTGTTCATCAACAAGAAATCCTGCATTCTGATCGTCTACTCAAAAAAAGCGTCCATGAACCGCCATTTTCCCTCATTTTAATGTGTATTTCGTCGCCTGGTAGTATTTTTGAAGAAGATAATGGCTGATAGAAACGCAATTCTATGCACTCGATTGAATTGTCAAACTGACATATCTCTTCCAAATATAACACTTCCATGATGATTATAAAACAAAGTAACCTGCAGCCTGAAGAAATCGAATACTAATAATGGTCAACATAAAGAAATCCTGCATTTTGAACGGCTCCTCATAAAAGGCGTCCCTCAACCGCCATTTTCCCTCTACTTTGTTTGCAATTTCTTGATGTTGTACACTAATGTGTATTTCGTCGCCTGGTACTAGTTTTGAAAAAGAATATGGGTGATAGAAATGCAATTTTATGTACTCGATTGAATTGCCAAACTGACATTTCTCTTCCAAATAGAACACTTCCATGATGATGATAAAACATAGTAACCTGCAGCCTGAAGAAATCGAATACTATTGTTGGTCAACAAATAGAAATCCTGCATTCTGATCGTCTACTCAAAAAAAGCGTCCATGAACCGCCATTTTCTCTCAACTGACATTTCTTTTCCAAATATAACACTTCCATGATGATTATAGAACGTTGTAACCTACAGCCTGAAGAGAATCGAATACTATTGTTGTTCATCAACAAGAAATCCTGCATTCTGATCGTCTACTCAAAAAAAGCGTCCATGAACCGCCATTTTCCCTCATTTTAATGTGTATTTCGTCGCCTGGTAGTATTTTTGAAGAAGATAATGGCTGATAGAAACGCAATTCTATGCACTCGATTGAATTGTCAAACTGACATATCTCTTCCAAATATAACACTTCCATGATGATTATAAAACAAAGTAACCTGCAGCCTGAAGAAATCGAATACTAATAATGGTCAACATAAAGAAATCCTGCATTTTGAACGGCTCCTCATAAAAGGCGTCCCTCAAACGCCATTTTCCCTCTACTTTGTTTGCAATATCTTGATGTTGTACACTAATGTGTATTTCGTCGCCTGGTACTAGTTTTGAAAAAGAATATGGGTGATAGAAATGCAATTTTATGTACTCGATTGAATTGCCAAACTGACATTTCTCTTCCAAATAGAACACTTCCATGATGATGATAAAACATAGTAACCTGCAGCCTGAAGAAATCGAATACTATTGTTGGTCAACAAATAGAAATCCTGCATTCTGATCGTCTACTCAAAAAAAGCGTCCATGAACCGCCATTTTCTCTCAACTGACATTTCTTTTCCAAATATAACACTTCCATGATGATTATAGAACGTTGTAACCTACAGCCTGAAGAGAATCGAATACTATTGTTGGCCAACAAAAAGAAATCCTGTATTTTGATCGGCTCCTCAAAAGAAGCGTCCCAGGACCGCCATTTTCCCTCTAGTAATGTGCATTTCGTCGCCTGGTAGTACTTTTGAAGAAGATAATGGCTGATAGAAACGCAATTCTATGCACTCGATTGAATTGTCAAACTGACATTTCTCTTCCAAATAGAACACTTCCATGATGATGATAAAACATAGTAACCTGCAGCCTGAAGAAATCGAATACTATTGTTGGTCAACAAATAGAAATCCTGCATTTCGATCGGCTCCTCAAAAAAAGCGTCCCAGGACCGCCATTTTCCCTTTAGTACTGCACTCGATTGAATTGCCAAGCTGACATTTTTCTTCCAAATATAACACTTCCATGATGATGGTAAAACATAGTAACCTGCAGCCTGAAGAAATCGAATACGATTGTTGGTCAACAACAAGAAATCCTGCATTCTGATCTTCTACTCAAAAAAGGCGTCCATGAACCGCCATTTTCTCTCTACATTCATGGTTTACGAGATTTTATATCTCGCCAGTGACCAACATTCAGGTTTGTGAGGAATTCAATGCATTCGCCAGTGACCACATACGTACTTCAATACAAAAATATTTCCGCCTCATTCCTAACAAACTTATTGTTGAACCAGCAATTGATAGCTATAATTCTAAATTGCGTACATTTTTCTTTACAGCAGCGATAATAACGGAATGCATAAATTAAAACATCCTTCTGCAGAAGTGATTTTGAGGGCATCGATTTGAGGATAGCACACGCCCTAGTTTGTAATATACAGATAGACTGCCTTAAGCGCAACCAGCCTTTTAAGTGTACAAGCTATTCCATGGTTTATTGCTCGATCTATTTGAACTTCACTAGTTCGTAGCATATATTATCAAATAGAAATGAAAAGCATTATAGGTCATTTGGATGCGACAGGAACTGCAGAGCCGTCTTTCTTTTAAAAACTTGCCTTCCAAGTAGAGCAAACTTTGACTAGGTAGCGTATATATATCTTGATGTTGTACAATAATGTGTACTTCGCCGACTGGTACTAATTTTCAAGAAAATAATTACTGATAGAAACGCAATTCTATGCACTCGATTGAATTGTCAAACTGACATATCTCTTCCAAATATAACACTTCCATGATGATTATAAAACAAAGTAACCTGCAGCCTGAAGAAATCGAATACTAATAATGGTCAACATAAAGAAATCCTGCATTTTGAACGGCTCCTTATAAAAGGCGTCCCTCAACCGCCATTTTCCCTCTACTTTGTTTGCAATTTCTTGATGTTGTACACTAATGTGTATTTCGTCGTCTGGTACTAGTTTTGAAGAAGAATATGGGTGATAGAAATGGAATTTTATATACTCGATTGAATTGCCAAACTGATATTTCTCTTCCATATATAACACTTCCATGATGATTATAGAACGTAGTAACCTGCAGCCTGAAGAAATCGAATACAATTGTTGGTCAACATAAAGAAATCCTGCATTTTGATCGACTCCTCAAAAAAAGCGTCCCAGAACCACAATTTTCCTTCTACTACTGCACTCGATTGAATTGCCAAACTAATATTTCTCTTCTAAATATAACACTTCCATGATGACGATAAAACATAGTAATCTGCATCCTGAAGAAATCGAATACTATTGTTGGTCAACAACAAGAAATCCTGCATTTTGAACGGCTGCTCAAAAAAAGCGTCCCGGAACCGCCATTTTCCTTCTAGTAATGTGTATTTCGTCGCCTGGTAGTACTTTTGAAGAAGATAATGGCTGATACAAACGCAATTCTATGCACTCGATTGAATAGTCAAACTGACATTTCTCTTCCAAATATAACACTTCCATGATGATTAAAGAACATAGTAACCTGCAGCCTGAAGAAATCGAATACTATTGTTGGTCAACATAAAGAAATCCTGCATTTTGATAGGCTCCTCAAAAAAGGCGTCCCTGAACCGCCATTTTCCCTCTACTTTGTTTGCAACATCTTGATGTTGTACACTAATGTGTATTTCGTCGTCTGGTACTAGTTTTGAAGAAGAATATGGGTGATAGAAATGCAATTTTATGTACTCGATTGAATTGCCAAACTGACATTTCTCTTCCAAATATAACACTTCCATGATGATGATAAAACATAGTAATCTGCAGCCTGAAGAAATCGAATACTAATGTTGGTCAACAAAAAGAAATCCTGCATTTTGAACGGCTCCTCAAAAAAGGCGTCCCTGAACCGCTATTTTCCCTCTACATTCTTTGCAATATCTTGATGTTGTTCACTAATGTGTATTTCGTCGCCTGGTACTAGTTTTGAAAAAGAATATGGGTGATAGAAATGCAATTTTTTGTACTCGATTGAATTGCCAAACTGACATTTCTCTTCCAAATATAACACTTCCATGATGATGATAAAGTATAGTAACCTGCAGCTTGAAGAAATCGAATACTATTGTTAGTCAACAAAAAGAAATCCTGCATTTCGATCGGCTCCTCAAAAAAAGCGTCCCAGAACCGCCATTTTCCCTTTAGTACTGCACTCGATTGAATTGCCAAGCCGACATTTTTCTTCCAAATATAACACTTCCATGATGATGGTAAAACATAGTAACCTGCAGTCTGAAGAAATCGAATACGATTGTTGGTCAACAACAAGAAATCCTGCATTCTGATCGTCTACTCAAGAAAGGCGTCCATGAACTGCCATTTTCTCTCTACATTGATGGTTTACGAGATTTTATATCTCGCCAGTGACCAACATTCAGGTTTGTGAGCAATTCAATGCATTCGCCAGTGACCACATACGTACTTCAATACAAAAATATTTCCGTCTCATTCCTAACAAACTTATTGTTGAACCAGCAATTGATAGCTATAATTCTAAATTGCGTACATTTTTCTTTACAGCAGCGATAATAACGGAATGCATAAATTAAAACATCCTTCTGCAGAAGTGATTTTGAGGGCATCGATTTGAGGATAGCACACGCCCTAGTTTGTAATATACAGATAGACTGCCTTAAGCGCAACCAGCCTTTTAAGTGTACAAGCTATTCCATGGTTTATTGCTCGATCTATTTGAACTTCACTAGTTCGTAGCATATATTATCAAATAGAAATGAAAAGCATTAATGGTCATTTGGATGCGACAGGAACTGCAGAGCCGTCTTTCTTTTAAAAACTTGCCTTCCAAGTAGAGCAAACTTTGACTAGGTAGCGTATATATATCTTGATGTTGTACACTAATGTGTACTTCGCCGACTGGTACTAATTTTCAAGAAAATAATTACTGATAGAAACGCAATTCTATGCACTCGATTGAATTGCCAAACTGACATTTCTCTTCCAAATATAACACTTCCATGATGATGATAAAACATAGTAACCTGCAGCTTGAAGAAATCGAATACTATTGTTGTTCATCAACAAGAAATCCTGCATTCTGATCGTCTACTCAAAAAAAGCGTCCATGAACCGCCATTTTCCCTCATTTTAATGTGTATTTCGTCGCCTGGTAGTATTTTTGAAGAAGATAATGGCTGATAGAAACGCAATTCTATGCACTCGATTGAATTGTCAAACTGACATATCTCTTCCAAATATAACACTTCCATGATGATTATAAAACAAAGTAACCTGCAGCCTGAAGAAATCGAATACTAATAATGGTCAACATAAAGAAATCCTGCATTTTGAACGGCTCCTCATAAAATGCGTCCCTCAAACGCTATTTTCCCTCTACTTTGTTTGCAATATCTTGATGTTGTACACTAATGTGTATTTCGTCGCCTGGTACTAGTTTTGAAAAAGAATATGGGTGATAGAAATGCAATTTTATGTACTCGATTGAATTGCCAAACTGACATTTCTCTTCCAAATAGAACACTTCCATGATGATGATAAAACATAGTAACCTGCAGCCTGAAGAAATCGAATACTATTGTTGGTCAACAAATAGAAATCCTGCATTCTGATCGTCTACTCAAAAAAAGCGTCCCAGGACCGCCATTTTCCCTTTAGTACTGCACTCGATTGAATTGCCAAGCTGACATTTTTCTTCCAAATATAACACTTCCATGATGATGGTAAAACATAGTAACCTGCAGCCTGAAGAAATCGAATACGATTGTTGGTCAACAACAAGAAATCCTGCATTCTGATCTTCTACTCAAAAAAGGCGTCCATGAACCGCCATTTTCTCTCTACATTCATGGTTTACGAGATTTTATATCTCGCCAGTGACCAACATTCAGGTTTGTGAGGAATTCAATGCATTCGCCAGTGACCACATACGTACTTCAATACAAAAATATTTCCGCCTCATTCCTAACAAACTTATTGTTGAACCAGCAATTGATAGCTATAATTCTAAATTGCGTACATTTTTCTTTACAGCAGCGATAATAACGGAATGCATAAATTAAAACATCCTTCTGCAGAAGTGATTTTGAGGGCATCGATTTGAGGATAGCACACGCCCTAGTTTGTAATATACAGATAGACTGCCTTAAGCGCAACCAGCCTTTTAAGTGTACAAGCTATTCCATGGTTTATTGCTCGATCTATTTGAACTTCACTAGTTCGTAGCATATATTATCAAATAGAAATGAAAATCATTAATGGTCATTTGGATGCGACAGGAACTGCAGAGCCGTCTTTCTTTTAAAAACTTGCCTTCCAAGTAGAGCAAACTTTGACTAGGTAGCGTATATATATCTTGATGTTGTACAATAATGTGTACTTCGCCGACTGGTACTAATTTTCAAGAAAATAATTACTGATAGAAACGCAATTCTATGCACTCGATTGAATTGCCAAACTGACATTTCTCTTCCAAATATAACACTTCCATGATGATGATAAAACATAGTAACCTGCAGCTTGAAGAAATCGAATATTATTGTTGTTCATCAACAAGAAATCCTGCATTCTGATCGTCTACTCAAAAAAAGCGTCCATGAACCGCCATTTTCCCTCATTTTAATGTGTATTTCGTCGCCTGGTAGTATTTTTGAAGAAGATAATGGCTGATAGAAACGCAATTCTATGCACTCGATTGAATTGTCAAACTGACATATCTCTTCCAAATATAACACTTCCATGATGATTATAAAACAAAGTAACCTGCAGCCTGAAGAAATCGAATACTAATAATGGTCAACATAAAGAAATCCTGCATTTTGAACGGCTCCTCATAAAAGGCGTCCCTCAACCGCCATTTTCCCTCTACTTTGTTTGCAATTTCTTGATGTTGTACACTAATGTGTATTTCGTCGCCTGGTACTAGTTTTGAAAAAGAATATGGGTGATAGAAATGCAATTTTATGTACTCGATTGAATTGCCAAACTGACATTTCTCTTCCAAATAGAACACTTCCATGATGATGATAAAACATAGTAACCTGCAGCCTGAAGAAATCGAATACTATTGTTGGTCAACAAATAGAAATCCTGCATTCTGATCGTCTACTCAAAAAAAGCGTCCATGAACCGCCATTTTCTCTCTACATTCATGGTTTACGAGATTTTATATCTCGCCAGTGACCAACATTCAGGTTTGTGAGGAATTCAATGCATTCGCCAGTGACCACATACGTACTTCAATACAAAAATATTTCCGCCTCATTCCTAACAAACTTATTGTTGAACCAGCAATTGATAGCTATAATTCTAAATTGCGTACATTTTTCTTTACAGCAGCGATAATAACGGAATGCATAAATTAAAACATCCTTCTGCAGAAGTGATTTTGAGGGCATCGATTTGAGGATAGCACACGCCCTAGTTTGTAATATACAGATAGACTGCCTTAAGCGCAACCAGCCTTTTAAGTGTACAAACTATTCCATGGTTTATTGCTCGATCTATTTGAACTTCACTAGTTCGTAGCATATATTATCAAATAGAAATGAAAAGCATTAATGGTCATTTGGATGCGACAGGAACTGCAGAGCCGTCTTTCTTTTAAAAACTTGCCTTCCAAGTAGAGCAAACTTTGACTAGGTAGCGTATATATATCTTGATGTTGTACAATAATGTGTACTTCGCCGACTGGTACTAATTTTCAAGAAAATAATTACTGATAGAAACGCAATTCTATGCACTCGATTGAATTGCCAAACTGACATTTCTCTTCCAAATATAACACTTCCATGATGATGATAAAACATAGTAACCTGCAGCTTGAAGAAATCGAATATTATTGTTGTTCATCAACAAGAAATCCTGCATTCTGATCGTCTACTCAAAAAAAGCGTCCATGAACCGCCATTTTCCCTCATTTTAATGTGTATTTCGTCGCCTGGTAGTATTTTTGAAGAAGATAATGGCTGATAGAAACGCAATTCTATGCACTCGATTGAATTGTCAAACTGACATATCTCTTCCAAATATAACACTTCCATGATGATTATAAAACAAAGTAACCTGCAGCCTGAAGAAATCGAATACTAATAATGGTCAACATAAAGAAATCCTGCATTTTGAACGGCTCCTCATAAAAGGCGTCCCTCAACCGCCATTTTCCCTCTACTTTGTTTGCAATTTCTTGATGTTGTACACTAATGTGTATTTCGTCGCCTGGTACTAGTTTTGAAAAAGAATATGGGTGATAGAAATGCAATTTTATGTACTCGATTGAATTGCCAAACTGACATTTCTCTTCCAAATAGAACACTTCCATGATGATGATAAAACATAGTAACCTGCAGCCTGAAGAAATCGAATACTATTGTTGGTCAACAAATAGAAATCCTGCATTCTGATCGTCTACTCAAAAAAAGCGTCCATGAACCGCCATTTTCTCTCAACTGACATTTCTTTTCCAAATATAACACTTCCATGATGATTATAGAACGTTGTAACCTACAGCCTGAAGAGAATCGAATACTATTGTTGTTCATCAACAAGAAATCCTGCATTCTGATCGTCTACTCAAAAAAAGCGTCCATGAACCGCCATTTTCCCTCATTTTAATGTGTATTTCGTCGCCTGGTAGTATTTTTGAAGAAGATAATGGCTGATAGAAACGCAATTCTATGCACTCGATTGAATTGTCAAACTGACATATCTCTTCCAAATATAACACTTCCATGATGATTATAAAACAAAGTAACCTGCAGCCTGAAGAAATCGAATACTAATAATGGTCAACATAAAGAAATCCTGCATTTTGAACGGCTCCTCATAAAAGGCGTCCCTCAAACGCCATTTTCCCTCTACTTTGTTTGCAATATCTTGATGTTGTACACTAATGTGTATTTCGTCGCCTGGTACTAGTTTTGAAAAAGAATATGGGTGATAGAAATGCAATTTTATGTACTCGATTGAATTGCCAAACTGACATTTCTCTTCCAAATAGAACACTTCCATGATGATGATAAAACATAGTAACCTGCAGCCTGAAGAAATCGAATACTATTGTTGGTCAACAAATAGAAATCCTGCATTCTGATCGTCTACTCAAAAAAAGCGTCCATGAACCGCCATTTTCTCTCAACTGACATTTCTTTTCCAAATATAACACTTCCATGATGATTATAGAACGTTGTAACCTACAGCCTGAAGAGAATCGAATACTATTGTTGGCCAACAAAAAGAAATCCTGTATTTTGATCGGCTCCTCAAAAGAAGCGTCCCAGGACCGCCATTTTCCCTCTAGTAATGTGCATTTCGTCGCCTGGTAGTACTTTTGAAGAAGATAATGGCTGATAGAAACGCAATTCTATGCACTCGATTGAATTGTCAAACTGACATTTCTCTTCCAAATAGAACACTTCCATGATGATGATAAAACATAGTAACCTGCAGCCTGAAGAAATCGAATACTATTGTTGGTCAACAAATAGAAATCCTGCATTTCGATCGGCTCCTCAAAAAAAGCGTCCCAGGACCGCCATTTTCCCTTTAGTACTGCACTCGATTGAATTGCCAAGCTGACATTTTTCTTCCAAATATAACACTTCCATGATGATGGTAAAACATAGTAACCTGCAGCCTGAAGAAATCGAATACGATTGTTGGTCAACAACAAGAAATCCTGCATTCTGATCTTCTACTCAAAAAAGGCGTCCATGAACCGCCATTTTCTCTCTACATTCATGGTTTACGAGATTTTATATCTCGCCAGTGACCAACATTCAGGTTTGTGAGGAATTCAATGCATTCGCCAGTGACCACATACGTACTTCAATACAAAAATATTTCCGCCTCATTCCTAACAAACTTATTGTTGAACCAGCAATTGATAGCTATAATTCTAAATTGCGTACATTTTTCTTTACAGCAGCGATAATAACGGAATGCATAAATTAAAACATCCTTCTGCAGAAGTGATTTTGAGGGCATCGATTTGAGGATAGCACACGCCCTAGTTTGTAATATACAGATAGACTGCCTTAAGCGCAACCAGCCTTTTAAGTGTACAAGCTATTCCATGGTTTATTGCTCGATCTATTTGAACTTCACTAGTTCGTAGCATATATTATCAAATAGAAATGAAAATCATTAATGGTCATTTGGATGCGACAGGAACTGCAGAGCCGTCTTTCTTTTAAAAACTTGCCTTCCAAGTAGAGCAAACTTTGACTAGGTAGCGTATATATATCTTGATGTTGTACAATAATGTGTACTTCGCCGACTGGTACTAATTTTCAAGAAAATAATTACTGATAGAAACGCAATTCTATGCACTCGATTGAATTGCCAAACTGACATTTCTCTTCCAAATATAACACTTCCATGATGATGATAAAACATAGTAACCTGCAGCTTGAAGAAATCGAATATTATTGTTGTTCATCAACAAGAAATCCTGCATTCTGATCGTCTACTCAAAAAAAGCGTCCATGAACCGCCATTTTCCCTCATTTTAATGTGTATTTCGTCGCCTGGTAGTACTTTTGAAGAAGATAATGGCTGATAGAAACGCAATTCTATGCACTCGATTGAATTGTCAAACTGACATTTCTCTTCCAAATAGAACACTTCCATGATGATGATAAAACATAGTAACCTGCAGCCTGAAGAAATCGAATACTATTGTTGGTCAACAAATAGAAATCCTGCATTTCGATCGGCTCCTCAAAAAAAGCGTCCCAGGACCGCCATTTTCCCTTTAGTACTGCACTCGATTGAATTGCCAAGCTGACATTTTTCTTCCAAATATAACACTTCCATGATGATGGTAAAACATAGTAACCTGCAGCCTGAAGAAATCGAATACGATTGTTAGTCAACAACAAGAAATCCTGCATTCTGATCTTCTACTAAAAAAAGGCGTCCATGAACCGCCATTTTCTCTCTACATTCATGGTTTACGAGATTTTATATCTCGCCAGTGACCAACATTCAGGTTTGTGAGGAATTCAATGCATTCGCCAGTGACCACATACGTACTTCAATACAAAAATATTTCCGCCTCATTCCTAACAAACTTATTGTTGAACCAGCAATTGATAGCTATAATTCTAAATTGCGTACATTTTTCTTTACAGCAGCGATAATAACGGAATGCATAAATTAAAACATCCTTCTGCAGAAGTGATTTTGAGGGCATCGATTTGAGGATAGCACACGCCCTAGTTTGTAATATACAGATAGACTGCCTTAAGCGCAACCAGCCTTTTAAGTGTACAAACTATTCCATGGTTTATTGCTCGATCTATTTGAACTTCACTAGTTCGTAGCATATATTATCAAATAGAAATGAAAAGCATTAATGGTCATTTGGATGCGACAGGAACTGCAGAGCCGTCTTTCTTTTAAAAACTTGCCTTCCAAGTAGAGCAAACTTTGACTAGGTAGCGTATATATATCTTGATGTTGTACAATAATGTGTACTTCGCCGACTGGTACTAATTTTCAAGAAAATAATTACTGATAGAAACGCAATTCTATGCACTCGATTGAATTGCCAAACTGACATTTCTCTTCCAAATATAACACTTCCATGATGATGATAAAACATAGTAACCTGCAGCTTGAAGAAATCGAATATTATTGTTGTTCATCAACAAGAAATCCTGCATTCTGATCGTCTACTCAAAAAAAGCGTCCATGAACCGCCATTTTCCCTCATTTTAATGTGTATTTCGTCGCCTGGTAGTATTTTTGAAGAAGATAATGGCTGATAGAAACGCAATTCTATGCACTCGATTGAATTGTCAAACTGACATATCTCTTCCAAATATAACACTTCCATGATGATTATAAAACAAAGTAACCTGCAGCCTGAAGAAATCGAATACTAATAATGGTCAACATAAAGAAATCCTGCATTTTGAACGGCTCCTCATAAAAGGCGTCCCTCAACCGCCATTTTCCCTCTACTTTGTTTGCAATTTCTTGATGTTGTACACTAATGTGTATTTCGTCGCCTGGTACTAGTTTTGAAAAAGAATATGGGTGATAGAAATGCAATTTTATGTACTCGATTGAATTGCCAAACTGACATTTCTCTTCCAAATAGAACACTTCCATGATGATGATAAAACATAGTAACCTGCAGCCTGAAGAAATCGAATACTATTGTTGGACAACAAATAGAAATCCTGCATTCTGATCGTCTACTCAAAAAAAGCGTCCATGAACCGCCATTTTCTCTCAACTGACATTTCTTTTCCAAATATAACACTTCCATGATGATTATAGAACGTTGTAACCTACAGCCTGAAGAGAATCGAATACTATTGTTGTTCATCAACAAGAAATCCTGCATTCTGATCGTCTACTCAAAAAAAGCGTCCATGAACCGCCATTTTCCCTCATTTTAATGTGTATTTCGTCGCCTGGTAGTATTTTTGAAGAAGATAATGGCTGATAGAAACGCAATTCTATGCACTCGATTGAATTGTCAAACTGACATATCTCTTCCAAATATAACACTTCCATGATGATTATAAAACAAAGTAACCTGCAGCCTGAAGAAATCGAATACTAATAATGGTCAACATAAAGAAATCCTGCATTTTGAACGGCTCCTCATAAAAGGCGTCCCTCAAACGCCATTTTCCCTCTACTTTGTTTGCAATATCTTGATGTTGTACACTAATGTGTATTTCGTCGCCTGGTACTAGTTTTGAAAAAGAATATGGGTGATAGAAATGCAATTTTATGTACTCGATTGAATTGTCAAACTGACATTTCTCTTCCAAATAGAACACTTCCATGATGATGATAAAACATAGTAACCTGCAGCCTGAAGAAATCGAATACTATTGTTGGTCAACAAATAGAAATCCTGCATTTCGATCGGCTCCTCAAAAAAAGCGTCCCAGGACCGCCATTTTCCCTTTAGTACTGCACTCGATTGAATTGCCAAGCTGACATTTTTCTTCCAAATATAACACTTCCATGATGATGGTAAAACATAGTAACCTGCAGCCTGAAGAAATCGAATACGATTGTTGGTCAACAACAAGAAATCCTGCATTCTGATCTTCTACTCAAAAAAGGCGTCCATGAACCGCCATTTTCTCTCTACATTCATGGTTTACGAGATTTTATATCTCGCCAGTGACCAACATTCAGGTTTGTGAGGAATTCAATGCATTCGCCAGTGACCACATACGTACTTCAATACAAAAATATTTCCGCCTCATTCCTAACAAACTTATTGTTGAACCAGCAATTGATAGCTATAATTCTAAATTGCGTACATTTTTCTTTACAGCAGCGATAATAACGGAATGCATAAATTAAAACATCCTTCTGCAGAAGTGATTTTGAGGGCATCGATTTGAGGATAGCACACGCCCTAGTTTGTAATATACAGATAGACTGCCTTAAGCGCAACCAGCCTTTTAAGTGTACAAGCTATTCCATGGTTTATTGCTCGATCTATTTGAACTTCACTAGTTCGTAGCATATATTATCAAATAGAAATGAAAATCATTAATGGTCATTTGGATGCGACAGGAACTGCAGAGCCGTCTTTCTTTTAAAAACTTGCCTTCCAAGTAGAGCAAACTTTGACTAGGTAGCGTATATATATCTTGATGTTGTACAATAATGTGTACTTCGCCGACTGGTACTAATTTTCAAGAAAATAATTACTGATAGAAACGCAATTCTATGCACTCGATTGAATTGCCAAACTGACATTTCTCTTCCAAATATAACACTTCCATGATGATGATAAAACATAGTAACCTGCAGCTTGAAGAAATCGAATATTATTGTTGTTCATCAACAAGAAATCCTGCATTCTGATCGTCTACTCAAAAAAAGCGTCCATGAACCGCCATTTTCCCTCATTTTAATGTGTATTTCGTCGCCTGGTAGTATTTTTGAAGAAGATAATGGCTGATAGAAACGCAATTCTATGCACTCGATTGAATTGTCAAACTGACATATCTCTTCCAAATATAACACTTCCATGATGATTATAAAACAAAGTAACCTGCAGCCTGAAGAAATCGAATACTAATAATGGTCAACATAAAGAAATCCTGCATTTTGAACGGCTCCTCATAAAAGGCGTCCCTCAACCGCCATTTTCCCTCTACTTTGTTTGCAATTTCTTGATGTTGTACACTAATGTGTATTTCGTCGCCTGGTACTAGTTTTGAAAAAGAATATGGGTGATAGAAATGCAATTTTATGTACTCGATTGAATTGCCAAACTGACATTTCTCTTCCAAATAGAACACTTCCATGATGATGATAAAACATAGTAACCTGCAGCCTGAAGAAATCGAATACTATTGTTGGTCAACAAATAGAAATCCTGCATTCTGATCGTCTACTCAAAAAAAGCGTCCATGAACCGCCATTTTCTCTCAACTGACATTTCTTTTCCAAATATAACACTTCCATGATGATTATAGAACGTTGTAACCTACAGCCTGAAGAGAATCGAATACTATTGTTGTTCATCAACAAGAAATCCTGCATTCTGATCGTCTACTCAAAAAAAGCGTCCATGAACCGCCATTTTCCCTCATTTTAATGTGTATTTCGTCGCCTGGTAGTATTTTTGAAGAAGATAATGGCTGATAGAAACGCAATTCTATGCACTCGATTGAATTGTCAAACTGACATATCTCTTCCAAATATAACACTTCCATGATGATTATAAAACAAAGTAACCTGCAGCCTGAAGAAATCGAATACTAATAATGGTCAACATAAAGAAATCCTGCATTTTGAACGGCTCCTCATAAAAGGCGTCCCTCAAACGCCATTTTCCCTCTACTTTGTTTGCAATATCTTGATGTTGTACACTAATGTGTATTTCGTCGCCTGGTACTAGTTTTGAAAAAGAATATGGGTGATAGAAATGCAATTTTATGTACTCGATTGAATTGCCAAACTGACATTTCTCTTCCAAATAGAACACTTCCATGATGATGATAAAACATAGTAACCTGCAGCCTGAAGAAATCGAATACTATTGTTGGTCAACAAATAGAAATCCTGCATTCTGATCGTCTACTCAAAAAAAGCGTCCATGAACCGCCATTTTCTCTCAACTGACATTTCTTTTCCAAATATAACACTTCCATGATGATTATAGAACGTTGTAACCTACAGCCTGAAGAGAATCGAATACTATTGTTGGCCAACAAAAAGAAATCCTGTATTTTGATCGGCTCCTCAAAAGAAGCGTCCCAGGACCGCCATTTTCCCTCTAGTAATGTGCATTTCGTCGCCTGGTAGTACTTTTGAAGAAGATAATGGCTGATAGAAACGCAATTCTATGCACTCGATTGAATTGTCAAACTGACATTTCTCTTCCAAATAGAACACTTCCATGATGATGATAAAACATAGTAACCTGCAGCCTGAAGAAATCGAATACTATTGTTGGTCAACAAATAGAAATCCTGCATTTCGATCGGCTCCTCAAAAAAAGCGTCCCAGGACCGCCATTTTCCCTTTAGTACTGCACTCGATTGAATTGCCAAGCTGACATTTTTCTTCCAAATATAACACTTCCATGATGATGGTAAAACATAGTAACCTGCAGCCTGAAGAAATCGAATACGATTGTTGGTCAACAACAAGAAATCCTGCATTCTGATCTTCTACTCAAAAAAGGCGTCCATGAACCGCCATTTTCTCTCTACATTCATGGTTTACGAGATTTTATATCTCGCCAGTGACCAACATTCAGGTTTGTGAGGAATTCAATGCATTCGCCAGTGACCACATACGTACTTCAATACAAAAATATTTCCGCCTCATTCCTAACAAACTTATTGTTGAACCAGCAATTGATAGCTATAATTCTAAATTGCGTACATTTTTCTTTACAGCAGCGATAATAACGGAATGCATAAATTAAAACATCCTTCTGCAGAAGTGATTTTGAGGGCATCGATTTGAGGATAGCACACGCCCTAGTTTGTAATATACAGATAGACTGCCTTAAGCGCAACCAGCCTTTTAAGTGTACAAGCTATTCCATGGTTTATTGCTCGATCTATTTGAACTTCACTAGTTCGTAGCATATATTATCAAATAGAAATGAAAATCATTAATGGTCATTTGGATGCGACAGGAACTGCAGAGCCGTCTTTCTTTTAAAAACTTGCCTTCCAAGTAGAGCAAACTTTGACTAGGTAGCGTATATATATCTTGATGTTGTACAATAATGTGTACTTCGCCGACTGGTACTAATTTTCAAGAAAATAATTACTGATAGAAACGCAATTCTATGCACTCGATTGAATTGCCAAACTGACATTTCTGTTCCAAATATAACACTTCCATGATGATGATAAAACATAGTAACCTGCAGCTTGAAGAAATCGAATATTATTGTTGTTCATCAACAAGAAATCCTGCATTCTGATCGTCTACTCAAAAAAAGCGTCCATGAACCGCCATTTTCCCTCATTTTAATGTGTATTTCGTCGCCTGGTAGTATTTTTGAAGAAGATAATGGCTGATAGAAACGCAATTCTATGCACTCGATTGAATTGTCAAACTGACATATCTCTTCCAAATATAACACTTCCATGATGATTATAAAACAAAGTAACCTGCAGCCTGAAGAAATCGAATACTAATAATGGTCAACATAAAGAAATCCTGCATTTTGAACGGCTCCTCATAAAAGGCGTCCCTCAACCGCCATTTTCCCTCTACTTTGTTTGCAATTTCTTGATGTTGTACACTAATGTGTATTTCGTCGCCTGGTACTAGTTTTGAAAAAGAATATGGGTGATAGAAATGCAATTTTATGTACTCGATTGAATTGCCAAACTGACATTTCTCTTCCAAATAGAACACTTCCATGATGATGATAAAACATAGTAACCTGCAGCCTGAAGAAATCGAATACTATTGTTGGTCAACAAATAGAAATCCTGCATTCTGATCGTCTACTCAAAAAAAGCGTCCATGAACCGCCATTTTCTCTCAACTGACATTTCTTTTCCAAATATAACACTTCCATGATGATTATAGAACGTTGTAACCTACAGCCTGAAGAGAATCGAATACTATTGTTGTTCATCAACAAGAAATCCTGCATTCTGATCGTCTACTCAAAAAAAGCGTCCATGAACCGCCATTTTCCCTCATTTTAATGTGTATTTCGTCGCCTGGTAGTATTTTTGAAGAAGATAATGGCTGATAGAAACGCAATTCTATGCACTCGATTGAATTGTCAAACTGACATATCTCTTCCAAATATAACACTTCCATGATGATTATAAAACAAAGTAACCTGCAGCCTGAAGAAATCGAATACTAATAATGGTCAACATAAAGAAATCCTGCATTTTGAACGGCTCCTCATAAAAGGCGTCCCTCAAACGCCATTTTCCCTCTACTTTGTTTGCAATATCTTGATGTTGTACACTAATGTGTATTTCGTCGCCTGGTACTAGTTTTGAAAAAGAATATGGGTGATAGAAATGCAATTTTATGTACTCGATTGAATTGCCAAACTGACATTTCTCTTCCAAATAGAACACTTCCATGATGATGATAAAACATAGTAACCTGCAGCCTGAAGAAATCGAATACTATTGTTGGTCAACAAATAGAAATCCTGCATTCTGATCGTCTACTCAAAAAAAGCGTCCATGAACCGCCATTTTCTCTCAACTGACATTTCTTTTCCAAATATAACACTTCCATGATGATTATAGAACGTTGTAACCTACAGCCTGAAGAGAATCGAATACTATTGTTGGCCAACAAAAAGAAATCCTGTATTTTGATCGGCTCCTCAAAAGAAGCGTCCCAGGACCGCCATTTTCCCTCTAGTAATGTGCATTTCGTCGCCTGGTAGTACTTTTGAAGAAGATAATGGCTGATAGAAACGCAATTCTATGCACTCGATTGAATTGTCAAACTGACATTTCTCTTCCAAATAGAACACTTCCATGATGATGATAAAACATAGTAACCTGCAGCCTGAAGAAATCGAATACTATTGTTGGTCAACAAATAGAAATCCTGCATTTCGATCGGCTCCTCAAAAAAAGCGTCCCAGGACCGCCATTTTCCCTTTAGTACTGCACTCGATTGAATTGCCAAGCTGACATTTTTCTTCCAAATATAACACTTCCATGATGATGGTAAAACATAGTAACCTGCAGCCTGAAGAAATCGAATACGATTGTTGGTCAACAACAAGAAATCCTGCATTCTGATCTTCTACTCAAAAAAGGCGTCCATGAACCGCCATTTTCTCTCTACATTCATGGTTTACGAGATTTTATATCTCGCCAGTGACCAACATTCAGGTTTGTGAGGAATTCAATGCATTCGCCAGTGACCACATACGTACTTCAATACAAAAATATTTCCGCCTCATTCCTAACAAACTTATTGTTGAACCAGCAATTGATAGCTATAATTCTAAATTGCGTACATTTTTCTTTACAGCAGCGATAATAACGGAATGCATAAATTAAAACATCCTTCTGCAGAAGTGATTTTGATGGCATCGATTTGAGGATAGCACACGCCCTAGTTTGTAATATACAGATAGACTGCCTTAAGCGCAACCAGCCTTTTAAGTGTACAAGCTATTCCATGGTTTATTGCTCGATCTATTTGAACTTCACTAGTTCGTAGCATATATTATCAAATAGAAATGAAAATCATTAATGGTCATTTGGATGCGACAGGAACTGCAGAGCCGTCTTTCTTTTAAAAACTTGCCTTCCAAGTAGAGCAAACTTTGACTAGGTAGCGTATATATATCTTGATGTTGTACAATAATGTCTACTTCGCCGACTGGTACTAATTTTCAAGAAAATAATTACTGATAGAAACGCAATTCTATGCACTCGATTGAATTGCCAAACTGACATTTCTCTTCCAAATATAACACTTCCATGATGATGATAAAACATAGTAACCTGCAGCTTGAAGAAATCGAATATTATTGTTGTTCATCAACAAGAAATCCTGCATTCTGATCGTCTACTCAAAAAAAGCGTCCATGAACCGCCATTTTCCCTCATTTTAATGTGTATTTCGTCGCCTGGTAGTATTTTTGAAGAAGATAATGGCTGATAGAAACGCAATTCTATGCACTCGATTGAATTGTCAAACTGACATATCTCTTCCAAATATAACACTTCCATGATGATTATAAAACAAAGTAACCTGCAGCCTGAAGAAATCGAATACTAATAATGGTCAACATAAAGAAATCCTGCATTTTGAACGGCTCCTCATAAAAGGCGTCCCTCAACCGCCATTTTCCCTCTACTTTGTTTGCAATTTCTTGATGTTGTACACTAATGTGTATTTCGTCGCCTGGTACTAGTTTTGAAAAAGAATATGGGTGATAGAAATGCAATTTTATGTACTCGATTGAATTGCCAAACTGACATTTCTCTTCCAAATAGAACACTTCCATGATGATGATAAAACATAGTAACCTGCAGCCTGAAGAAATCGAATACTATTGTTGGTCAACAAATAGAAATCCTGCATTCTGATCGTCTACTCAAAAAAAGCGTCCATGAACCGCCATTTTCTCTCAACTGACATTTCTTTTCCAAATATAACACTTCCATGATGATTATAGAACGTTGTAACCTACAGCCTGAAGAGAATCGAATACTATTGTTGGCCAACAAAAAGAAATCCTTTATTTTGATCGGCTCCTCAAAAGAAGCGTCCCAGGACCGCCATTTTCCCTCTAGTAATGTGCATTTCGTCGCCTGGTAGTATTTTTGAAGAAGATAATGGCTGATAGAAACGCAATTCTATGCACTCGATTGAATTGTCAAACTGACATATCTCTTCCAAATATAACACTTCCATGATGATTATAAAACAAAGTAACCTGCAGCCTGAAGAAATCGAATACTAATAATGGTCAACATAAAGAAATCCTGCATTTTGAACGGCTCCTCATAAAAGGCGTCCCTCAAACGCCATTTTCCCTCTACTTTGTTTGCAATATCTTGATGTTGTACACTAATGTGTATTTCGTCGCCTGGTACTAGTTTTGAAAAAGAATATGGGTGATAGAAATGCAATTTTATGTACTCGATTGAATTGCCAAACTGACATTTCTCTTCCAAATAGAACACTTCCATGATGATGATAAAACATAGTAACCTGCAGCCTGAAGAAATCGAATACTATTGTTGGTCAACATAAAGAAATCCTGCATTTTGATCGTCTAATCAAAAAAAACGTCCATGAACCGCCACTTTTTGTCTACTGACATTTCTTTTCCAAATATAACACTTCCATGATGATTATAGAACGTTGTAACCTACAGCCTGAAGAGAATCGAATACTGTTGTTGGCCAACAAAAAGAAATCCTGCATTTTGATCGGCTCCTCAAAAAAAGCGTCCCAGAACCGCCATTTTCCCTCTAGTAATGTGCATTTCGTCGCCTGGTAGTACTTTTGAAGAAGATAATGGCTGATAGAAACGCAATTCTATGCACTCGATTGAATTGTCAAACTGACATTTCTCTTCCAAATATAACACTTCCATGATGATTATAGAACGTAGTAACCTGCAGGCTGAAGAAATCGAATACTATTGTTGGTCAACATAAGGATCCTGCATTTTGATCGGCTCCTCAAAAAAAGCGTCCCGGAACCGCCATTTTCCTTCTAGTAATGTGTATTTCGTCGCCTGGTAGTACTTTTGAAGAAGATAATGGCTGATACAAACGCAATTCTATGCACTCGATTGAATAGTCAAACTGACATTTCTCTTCCAAATATAACACTTCCATGATGATTATAGAACATAGTAACCTGCAGCCTGAAGAAATCGAATACTATTGTTGGTCAACATAAAGAAATCCTGCATTTTGATCGGCTCCTCAAAAAAGGCGTCCCTGAACCGCCATTTTCCCTCTACTTTGTTTGCAATATCTTGATGTTGTACACTAATGTGTATTTCGTCGTCTGGTACTAGTTTTGAAGAAGAATATGGGTGATAGAAATGGAATTTTATATACTCGATTGAATTGCCAAACTGATATTTCTCTTCCATATATAACACTTCCATGATGATTATAGAACGTAGTAACCTGCAGCCTGAAGAAATCGAATACAATTGTTGGTCAACATAAAGAAATCCTGCATTTTGATCGACTCCTCAAAAAAAGCGTCCCAGAACCACAATTTTCCTTCTACTACTGCACTCGATTGAATTGCCAAACTAATATTTCTCTTCTAAATATAACACTTCCATGATGACGATAAAACATAGGAATCTGCATCCTGAAGAAATCGAATACTATTGTTGGTCAACAACAAGAAATCCTGCATTTTGAACGGCTGCTCAAAAAAAGCGTCCCGGAACCGCCATTTTCCTTCTAGTAATGTGTATTTCGTCGCCTGGTAGTACTTTTGAAGAAGATAATGGCTGATACAAACGCAATTCTATGCACTCGATTGAATAGTCAAACTGACATTTCTCTTCCAAATATAACACTTCCATGATGATTAAAGAACATAGTAACCTGCAGCCTGAAGAAATCGAATACTATTGTTGGTCAACATAAAGAAATCCTGCATTTTGATAGGCTCCTCAAAAAATGCGTCCCTGAACCGCCATTTTCCCTCTACTTTGTTTGCAACATCTTGATGTTGTACACTAATGTGTATTTCGTCGTCTGGTACTAGTTTTGAAGAAGAATATGGGTGATAGAAATGCAATTTTATGTACTCGATTGAATTGCCAAACTGACATTTCTCTTCCAAATATAACACTTCCATGATGATGATAAAACATAGTAATCTGCAGCCTGAAGAAATCGAATACTAATGTTGGTCAACAAAAAGAAATCCTGCATTTTGAACGGCTCCTCAAAAAAGGCGTCCCTGAACCGCTATTTTCCCTCTACATTCTTTGCAATATCTTGATGTTGTTCACTAATGTGTATTTCGTCGCCTGGTACTAGTTTTGAAAAAGAATATGGGTGATAGAAATGCAATTTTATGTACTCGATTGAATTGCCAAACTGACATTTCTCTTCCAAATAGAACACTTCCATGATGATGATAAAACATAGTAACCTGCAGCCTGAAGAAATCGAATACTATTGTTGGTCAACAAATAGAAATCCTGCATTTCGATCGGCTCCTCAAAAAAAGCGTCCCAGGACCGCCATTTTCCCTTTAGTACTGCACTCGATTGAATTGCCAAGCTGACATTTTTCTTCCAAATATAACACTTCCATGATGATGGTAAAACATAGTAACCTGCAGCCTGAAGAAATCGAATACGATTGTTGGTCAACAACAAGAAATCCTGCATTCTGATCTTCTACTCAAAAAAGGCGTCCATGAACCGCCATTTTCTCTCTACATTCATGGTTTACGAGATTTTATATCTCGCCAGTGACCAACATTCAGGTTTGTGAGGAATTCAATGCATTCGCCAGTGACCACATACGTACTTCAATACAAAAATATTTCCGCCTCATTCCTAACAAACTTATTGTTGAACCAGCAATTGATAGCTATAATTCTAAATTGCGTACATTTTTCTTTACAGCAGCGATAATAACGGAATGCATAAATTAAAACATCCTTCTGCAGAAGTGATTTTGAGGGCATCGATTTGAGGATAGCACACGCCCTAGTTTGTAATATACAGATAGACTGCCTTAAGCGCAACCAGCCTTTTAAGTGTACAAGCTATTCCATGGTTTATTGCTCGATCTATTTGAACTTCACTAGTTCGTAGCATATATTATCAAATAGAAATGAAAAGCATTAATGGTCATTTGGATGCGACAGGAACTGCAGAGCCGTCTTTCTTTTAAAAACTTGCCTTCCAAGTAGAGCAAACTTTGACTAGGTAGCGTATATATATCTTGATGTTGTACACTAATGTGTACTTCGCCGACTGGTACTAATTTTCAAGAAAATAATTACTGATAGAAACGCAATTCTATGCACTCGATTGAATTGCCAAACTGACATTTCTCTTCCAAATATAACACTTCCATGATGATGATAAAACATAGTAACCTGCAGCTTGAAGAAATCGAATACTATTGTTGTTCATCAACAAGAAATCCTGCATTCTGATCGTCTACTCAAAAAAAGCGTCCATGAACCGCCATTTTCCCTCATTTTAATGTGTATTTCGTCGCCTGGTAGTATTTTTGAAGAAGATAATGGCTGATAGAAACGCAATTCTATGCACTCGATTGAATTGTCAAACTGACATATCTCTTCCAAATATAACACTTCCATGATGATTATAAAACAAAGTAACCTGCAGCCTGAAGAAATCGAATACTAATAATGGTCAACATAAAGAAATCCTGCATTTTGAACGGCTCCTCATAAAATGCGTCCCTCAAACGCTATTTTCCCTCTACTTTGTTTGCAATATCTTGATGTTGTACACTAATGTGTATTTCGTCGCCTGGTACTAGTTTTGAAAAAGAATATGGGTGATAGAAATGCAATTTTATGTACTCGATTGAATTGCCAAACTGACATTTCTCTTCCAAATAGAACACTTCCATGATGATGATAAAACATAGTAACCTGCAGCCTGAAGAAATCGAATACTATTGTTGGTCAACAAATAGAAATCCTGCATTCTGATCGTCTACTCAAAAAAAGCGTCCATGAACCGCCATTTTCTCTCAACTGACATTTCTTTTCCAAATATAACACTTCCATGATGATTATAGAACGTTGTAACCTACAGCCTGAAGAGAATCGAATACTATTGTTGGCCAACAAAAAGAAATCCTGTATTTTGATCGGCTCCTCAAAAGAAGCGTCCCAGGACCGCCATTTTCCCTCTAGTAATGTGCATTTCGTCGCCTGGTAGTACTTTTGAAGAAGATAATGGCTGATAGAAACGCAATTCTATGCACTCGATTGAATTGTCAAACTGACATTTCTCTTCCAAATAGAACGCTTCCATGATGATGATAAAACATAGTAACCTGCAGCCTGAAGAAATCGAATACTATTGTTGGTCAACAAATAGAAATCCTGCATTTCGATCGGCTCCTCAAAAAAAGCGTCCCAGGACCGCCATTTTCCCTTTAGTACTGCACTCGATTGAATTGCGAAGCTGACATTTTTCTTCCAAATATAACACTTCCATGATGATGGTAAAACATAGTAACCTGCAGCCTGAAGAAATCGAATACGATTGTTAGTCAACAACAAGAAATCCTGCATTCTGATCTTCTACTAAAAAAAGGCGTCCATGAACCGCCATTTTCTCTCTACATTCATGGTTTACGAGATTTTATATCTCGCCAGTGACCAACATTCAGGTTTGTGAGGAATTCAATGCATTCGCCAGTGACCACATACGTACTTCAATACAAAAATATTTCCGCCTCATTCCTAACAAACTTATTGTTGAACCAGCAATTGATAGCTATAATTCTAAATTGCGTACATTTTTCTTTACAGCAGCGATAATAACGGAATGCATAAATTAAAACATCCTTCTGCAGAAGTGATTTTGAGGGCATCGATTTGAGGATAGCACACGCCCTAGTTTGTAATATACAGATAGACTGCCTTAAGCGCAACCAGCCTTTTAAGTGTACAAACTATTCCATGGTTTATTGCTCGATCTATTTGAACTTCACTAGTTCGTAGCATATATTATCAAATAGAAATGAAAAGCATTAATGGTCATTTGGATGCGACAGGAACTGCAGAGCCGTCTTTCTTTTAAAAACTTGCCTTCCAAGTAGAGCAAACTTTGACTAGGTAGCGTATATATATCTTGATGTTGTACAATAATGTGTACTTCGCCGACTGGTACTAATTTTCAAGAAAATAATTACTGATAGAAACGCAATTCTATGCACTCGATTGAATTGCCAAACTGACATTTCTCTTCCAAATATAACACTTCCATGATGATGATAAAACATAGTAACCTGCAGCTTGAAGAAATCGAATATTATTGTTGTTCATCAACAAGAAATCCTGCATTCTGATCGTCTACTCAAAAAAAAGCGTCCATGAACCGCCATTTTCCCTCATTTTAATGTGTATTTCGTCGCCTGGTAGTATTTTTGAAGAAGATAATGGCTGATAGAAACGCAATTCTATGCACTCGATTGAATTGTCAAACTGACATATCTCTTCCAAATATAACACTTCCATGATGATTATAAAACAAAGTAACCTGCAGCCTGAAGAAATCGAATACTAATAATGGTCAACATAAAGAAATCCTGCATTTTGAACGGCTCCTCATAAAAGGCGTCCCTCAACCGCCATTTTCCCTCTACTTTGTTTGCAATTTCTTGATGTTGTACACTAATGTGTATTTCGTCGCCTGGTACTAGTTTTGAAAAAGAATATGGGTGATAGAAATGCAATTTTATGTACTCGATTGAATTGCCAAACTGACATTTCTCTTCCAAATAGAACACTTCCATGATGATGATAAAACATAGTAACCTGCAGCCTGAAGAAATCGAATACTATTGTTGGTCAACAAATAGAAATCCTGCATTCTGATCGTCTACTCAAAAAAAGCGTCCATGAACCGCCATTTTCTCTCAACTGACATTTCTTTTCCAAATATAACACTTCCATGATGATTATAGAACGTTGTAACCTACAGCCTGAAGAGAATCGAATACTATTGTTGTTCATCAACAAGAAATCCTGCATTCTGATCGTCTACTCAAAAAAAGCGTCCATTAACCGCCATTTTCCCTCATTTTAATGTGTATTTCGTCGCCTGGTAGTATTTTTGAAGAAGATAATGGCTGATAGAAACGCAATTCTATGCACTCGATTGAATTGTCAAACTGACATATCTCTTCCAAATATAACACTTCCATGATGATTATAAAACAAAGTAACCTGCAGCCTGAAGAAATCGAATACTAATAATGGTCAACATAAAGAAATCCTGCATTTTGAACGGCTCCTCATAAAAGGCGTCCCTCAAACGCCATTTTCCCTCTACTTTGTTTGCAATATCTTGATGTTGTACACTAATGTGTATTTCGTCGCCTGGTACTAGTTTTGAAAAAGAATATGGGTGATAGAAATGCAATTTTATGTACTCGATTGAATTGCCAAACTGACATTTCTCTTCCAAATAGAACACTTCCATGATGATGATAAAACATAGTAACCTGCAGCCTGAAGAAATCGAATACTATTGTTGGTCAACAAATAGAAATCCTGCATTCTGATCGTCTACTCAAAAAAAGCGTCCATGAACCGCCATTTTCTCTCAACTGACATTTCTTTTCCAAATATAACACTTCCATGATGATTATAGAACGTTGTAACCTACAGCCTGAAGAGAATCGAATACTATTGTTGGCCAACAAAAAGAAATCCTGTATTTTGATCGGCTCCTCAAAAGAAGCGTCCCAGGACCGCCATTTTCCCTCTAGTAATGTGCATTTCGTCGCCTGGTAGTACTTTTGAAGAAGATAATGGCTGATAGAAACGCAATTCTATGCACTCGATTGAATTGTCAAACTGACATTTCTCTTCCAAATAGAACACTTCCATGATGATGATAAAACATAGTAACCTGCAGCCTGAAGAAATCGAATACTATTGTTGGTCAACAAATAGAAATCCTGCATTTCGATCGGCTCCTCAAAAAAAGCGTCCCAGGACCGCCATTTTCCCTTTAGTACTGCACTCGATTGAATTGCCAAGCTGACATTTTTCTTCCAAATATAACACTTCCATGATGATGGTAAAACATAGTAACCTGCAGCCTGAAGAAATCGAATACGATTGTTGGTCAACAACAAGAAATCCTGCATTCTGATCTTCTACTCAAAAAAGGCGTCCATGAACCGCCATTTTCTCTCTACATTCATGGTTTACGAGATTTTATATCTCGCCAGTGACCAACATTCAGGTTTGTGAGCAATTCAATGCATTCGCCAGTGACCACATACGTACTTCAATACAAAAATATTTCCGTCTCATTCCTAACAAACTTATTGTTGAACCAGCAATTGATAGCTATAATTCTAAATTGCGTACATTTTTCTTTACAGCAGCGATAATAACGGAATGCATAAATTAAAACATCCTTCTGCAGAAGTGATTTTGAGGGCATCGATTTGAGTATAGCACACGCCCTAGTTTGTAATATACAGATAGACTGCCTTAAGCGCAACCAGCCTTTTAAGTGTACAAGCTATTCCATGGTTTATTGCTCGATCTATTTGAACTTCACTAGTTCGTAGCATATATTATCAAATAGAAATGAAAAGCATTAATGGTCATTTGGATGCGACAGGAACTGCAGAGCCGTCTTTCTTTTAAAAACTTGCCTTCCAAGTAGAGCAAACTTTGACTAGGTAGCGTATATATATCTTGATGTTGTACACTAATGTGTACTTCGCCGACTGGTACTAATTTTCAAGAAAATAATTACTGATAGAAACGCAATTCTATGCACTCGATTGAATTGCCAAACTGACATTTCTCTTCCAAATATAACACTTCCATGATGATGATAAAACATAGTAACCTGCAGCTTGAAGAAATCGAATACTATTGTTGTTCATCAACAAGAAATCCTGCATTCTGATCGTCTACTCAAAAAAAGCGTCCATGAACCGCCATTTTCCCTCATTTTAATGTGTATTTCGTCGCCTGGTAGTATTTTTGAAGAAGATAATGGCTGATAGAAACGCAATTCTATGCACTCGATTGAATTGTCAAACTGACATATCTCTTCCAAATATAACACTTCCATGATGATTATAAAACAAAGTAACCTGCAGCCTGAAGAAATCGAATACTAATAATGGTCAACATAAAGAAATCCTGCATTTTGAACGGCTCCTCATAAAATGCGTCCCTCAAACGCTATTTTCCCTCTACTTTGTTTGCAATATCTTGATGTTGTACACTAATGTGTATTTCGTCGCCTGGTACTAGTTTTGAAAAAGAATATGGGTGATAGAAATGCAATTTTATGTACTCGATTGAATTGCCAAACTGACATTTCTCTTCCAAATAGAACACTTCCATGATGATGATAAAACATAGTAACCTGCAGCCTGAAGAAATCGAATACTATTGTTGGTCAACAAATAGAAATCCTGCATTCTGATCGTCTACTCAAAAAAAGCGTCCATGAACCGCCATTTTCTCTCAACTGACATTTCTTTTCCAAATATAACACTTCCATGATGATTATAGAACGTTGTAACCTACAGCCTGAAGAGAATCGAATACTATTGTTGGCCAACAAAAAGAAATCCTGTATTTTGATCGGCTCCTCAAAAGAAGCGTCCCAGGACCGCCATTTTCCCTCTAGTAATGTGCATTTCGTCGCCTGGTAGTACTTTTGAAGAAGATAATGGCTGATAGAAACGCAATTCTATGCACTCGATTGAATTGTCAAACTGACATTTCTCTTCCAAATAGAACACTTCCATGATGATGATAAAACATAGTAACCTGCAGCCTGAAGAAATCGAATACTATTGTTGGTCAACAAATAGAAATCCTGCATTTCGATCGGCTCCTCAAAAAAAGCGTCCCAGGACCGCCATTTTCCCTTTAGTACTGCACTCGATTGAATTGCCAAGCTGACATTTTTCTTCCAAATATAACACTTCCATGATGATGGTAAAACATAGTAACCTGCAGCCTGAAGAAATCGAATACGATTGTTAGTCAACAACAAGAAATCCTGCATTCTGATCTTCTACTAAAAAAAGGCGTCCATGAACCGCCATTTTCTCTCTACATTCATGGTTTACGAGATTTTATATCTCGCCAGTGACCAACATTCAGGTTTGTGAGGAATTCAATGCATTCGCCAGTGACCACATACGTACTTCAATACAAAAATATTTCCGCCTCATTCCTAACAAACTTATTGTTGAACCAGCAATTGATAGCTATAATTCTAAATTGCGTACATTTTTCTTTACAGCAGCGATAATAACGGAATGCATAAATTAAAACATCCTTCTGCAGAAGTGATTTTGAGGGCATCGATTTGAGGATAGCACACGCCCTAGTTTGTAATATACAGATAGACTGCCTTAAGCGCAACCAGCCTTTTAAGTGTACAAACTATTCCATGGTTTATTGCTCGATCTATTTGAACTTCACTAGTTCGTAGCATATATTATCAAATAGAAATGAAAAGCATTAATGGTCATTTGGATGCGACAGGAACTGCAGAGCCGTCTTTCTTTTAAAAACTTGCCTTCCAAGTAGAGCAAACTTTGACTAGGTAGCGTATATATATCTTGATGTTGTACAATAATGTGTACTTCGCCGACTGGTACTAATTTTCAAGAAAATAATTACTGATAGAAACGCAATTCTATGCACTCGATTGAATTGCCAAACTGACATTTCTCTTCCAAATATAACACTTCCATGATGATGATAAAACATAGTAACCTGCAGCTTGAAGAAATCGAATATTATTGTTGTTCATCAACAAGAAATCCTGCATTCTGATCGTCTACTCAAAAAAAGCGTCCATGAACCGCCATTTTCCCTCATTTTAATGTGTATTTCGTCGCCTGGTAGTATTTTTGAAGAAGATAATGGCTGATAGAAACGCAATTCTATGCACTCGATTGAATTGTCAAACTGACATATCTCTTCCAAATATAACACTTCCATGATGATTATAAAACAAAGTAACCTGCAGCCTGAAGAAATCGAATACTAATAATGGTCAACATAAAGAAATCCTGCATTTTGAACGGCTCCTCATAAAAGGCGTCCCTCAACCGCCATTTTCCCTCTACTTTGTTTGCAATTTCTTGATGTTGTACACTAATGTGTATTTCGTCGCCTGGTACTAGTTTTGAAAAAGAATATGGGTGATAGAAATGCAATTTTATGTACTCGATTGAATTGCCAAACTGACATTTCTCTTCCAAATAGAACACTTCCATGATGATGATAAAACATAGTAACCTGCAGCCTGAAGAAATCGAATACTATTGTTGGTCAACAAATAGAAATCCTGCATTCTGATCGTCTACTCAAAAAAAGCGTCCATGAACCGCCATTTTCTCTCAACTGACATTTCTTTTCCAAATATAACACTTCCATGATGATTATAGAACGTTGTAACCTACAGCCTGAAGAGAATCGAATACTATTGTTGTTCATCAACAAGAAATCCTGCATTCTGATCGTCTACTCAAAAAAAGCGTCCATGAACCGCCATTTTCCCTCATTTTAATGTGTATTTCGTCGCCTGGTAGTATTTTTGAAGAAGATAATGGCTGATAGAAACGCAATTCTATGCACTCGATTGAATTGTCAAACTGACATATCTCTTCCAAATATAACACTTCCATGATGATTATAAAACAAAGTAACCTGCAGCCTGAAGAAATCGAATACTAATAATGGTCAACATAAAGAAATCCTGCATTTTGAACGGCTCCTCATAAAAGGCGTCCCTCAAACGCCATTTTCCCTCTACTTTGTTTGCAATATCTTGATGTTGTACACTAATGTGTATTTCGTCGCCTGGTACTAGTTTTGAAAAAGAATATGGGTGATAGAAATGCAATTTTATGTACTCGATTGAATTGCCAAACTGACATTTCTCTTCCAAATAGAACACTTCCATGATGATGATAAAACATAGTAACCTGCAGCCTGAAGAAATCGAATACTATTGTTGGTCAACAAATAGAAATCCTGCATTCTGATCGTCTACTCAAAAAAAGCGTCCATGAACCGCCATTTTCTCTCAACTGACATTTCTTTTCCAAATATAACACTTCCATGATGATTATAGAACGTTGTAACCTACAGCCTGAAGAGAATCGAATACTATTGTTGGCCAACAAAAAGAAATCCTGTATTTTGATCGGCTCCTCAAAAGAAGCGTCCCAGGACCGCCATTTTCCCTCTAGTAATGTGCATTTCGTCGCCTGGTAGTACTTTTGAAGAAGATAATGGCTGATAGAAACGCAATTCTATGCACTCGATTGAATTGTCAAACTGACATTTCTCTTCCAAATAGAACACTTCCATGATGATGATAAAACATAGTAACCTGCAGCCTGAAGAAATCGAATACTATTGTTGGTCAACAAATAGAAATCCTGCATTTCGATCGGCTCCTCAAAAAAAGCGTCCCAGGACCGCCATTTTCCCTTTAGTACTGCACTCGATTGAATTGCCAAGCTGACATTTTTCTTCCAAATATAACACTTCCATGATGATGGTAAAACATAGTAACCTGCAGCCTGAAGAAATCGAATACGATTGTTGGTCAACAACAAGAAATCCTGCATTCTGATCTTCTACTCAAAAAAGGCGTCCACGAACCGCCATTTTCTCTCTACATTCATGGTTTACGAGATTTTATATCTCGCCAGTGACCAACATTCAGGTTTGTGAGGAATTCAATGCATTCGCCAGTGACCACATACGTACTTCAATACAAAAATATTTCCGCCTCATTCCTAACAAACTTATTGTTGAACCAGCAATTGATAGCTATAATTCTAAATTGCGTACATTTTTCTTTACAGCAGCGATAATAACGGAATGCATAAATTAAAACATCCTTCTGCAGAAGTGATTTTGAGGGCATCGATTTGAGGATAGCACACGCCCTAGTTTGTAATATACAGATAGACTGCCTTAAGCGCAACCAGCCTTTTAAGTGTACAAACTATTCCATGGTTTATTGCTCGATCTATTTGAACTTCACTAGTTCGTAGCATATATTATCAAATAGAAATGAAAAGCATTAATGGTCATTTGGATGCGACAGGAACTGCAGAGCCGTCTTTCTTTTAAAAACTTGCCTTCCAAGTAGAGCAAACTTTGACTAGGTAGCGTATATATATCTTGATGTTGTACAATAATGTGTACTTCGCCGACTGGTACTAATTTTCAAGAAAATAATTACTGATAGAAACGCAATTCTATGCACTCGATTGAATTGCCAAACTGACATTTCTCTTCCAAATATAACACTTCCATGATGATGATAAAACATAGTAACCTGCAGCTTGAAGAAATCGAATATTATTGTTGTTCATCAACAAGAAATCCTGCATTCTGATCGTCTACTCAAAAAAAGCGTCCATGAACCGCCATTTTCCCTCATTTTAATGTGTATTTCGTCGCCTGGTAGTATTTTTGAAGAAGATAATGGCTGATAGAAACGCAATTCTATGCACTCGATTGAATTGTCAAACTGACATATCTCTTCCAAATATAACACTTCCATGATGATTATAAAACAAAGTAACCTGCAGCCTGAAGAAATCGAATACTAATAATGGTCAACATAAAGAAATCCTGCATTTTGAACGGCTCCTCATAAAAGGCGTCCCTCAACCGCCATTTTCCCTCTACTTTGTTTGCAATTTCTTGATGTTGTACACTAATGTGTATTTCGTCGCCTGGTACTAGTTTTGAAAAAGAATATGGGTGATAGAAATGCAATTTTATGTACTCGATTGAATTGCCAAACTGACATTTCTCTTCCAAATAGAACACTTCCATGATGATGATAAAACATAGTAACCTGCAGCCTGAAGAAATCGAATACTATTGTTGGTCAACAAATAGAAATCCTGCATTCTGATCGTCTACTCAAAAAAAGCGTCCATGAACCGCCATTTTCTCTCAACTGACATTTCTTTTCCAAATATAACACTTCCATGATGATTATAGAACGTTGTAACCTACAGCCTGAAGAGAATCGAATACTATTGTTGTTCATCAACAAGAAATCCTGCATTCTGATCGTCTACTCAAAAAAAGCGTCCATGAACCGCCATTTTCCCTCATTTTAATGTGTATTTCGTCGCCTGGTAGTATTTTTGAAGAAGATAATGGCTGATAGAAACGCAATTCTATGCACTCGATTGAATTGTCAAACTGACATATCTCTTCCAAATATAACACTTCCATGATGATTATAAAACAAAGTAACCTGCAGCCTGAAGAAATCGAATACTAATAATGGTCAACATAAAGAAATCCTGCATTTTGAACGGCTCCTCATAAAAGGCGTCCCTCAACCGCCATTTTCCCTCTACTTTGTTTGCAATTTCTTGATGTTGTACACTAATGTGTATTTCGTCGCCTGGTACTAGTTTTGAAAAAGAATATGGGTGATAGAAATGCAATTTTATGTACTCGATTGAATTGCCAAACTGACATTTCTCTTCCAAATAGAACACTTCCATGATGATGATAAAACATAGTAACCTGCAGCCTGAAGAAATCGAATACTATTGTTGGTCAACAAATAGAAATCCTGCATTCTGATCGTCTACTCAAAAAAAGCGTCCATGAACCGCCATTTTCTCTCAACTGACATTTCTTTTCCAAATATAACACTTCCATGATGATTATAGAACGTTGTAACCTACAGCCTGAAGAGAATCGAATACTATTGTTGTTCATCAACAAGAAATCCTGCATTCTGATCGTCTACTCAAAAAAAGCGTCCATGAACCGCCATTTTCCCTCATTTTAATGTGTATTTCGTCGCCTGGTAGTATTTTTGAAGAAGATAATGGCTGATAGAAACGCAATTCTATGCACTCGATTGAATTGTCAAACTGACATATCTCTTCCAAATATAACACTTCCATGATGATTATAAAACAAAGTAACCTGCAGCCTGAAGAAATCGAATACTAATAATGGTCAACATAAAGAAATCCTGCATTTTGAACGGCTCCTCATAAAAGGCGTCCCTCAAACGCCATTTTCCCTCTACTTTGTTTGCAATATCTTGATGTTGTACACTAATGTGTATTTCGTCGCCTGGTACTAGTTTTGAAAAAGAATATGGGTGATAGAAATGCAATTTTATGTACTCGATTGAATTGCCAAACTGACATTTCTCTTCCAAATAGAACACTTCCATGATGATGATAAAACATAGTAACCTGCAGCCTGAAGAAATCGAATACTATTGTTGGTCAACAAATAGAAATCCTGCATTCTGATCGTCTACTCAAAAAAAGCGTCCATGAACCGCCATTTTCTCTCAACTGACATTTCTTTTCCAAATATAACACTTCCATGATGATTATAGAACGTTGTAACCTACAGCCTGAAGAGAATCGAATACTATTGTTGGCCAACAAAAAGAAATCCTGTATTTTGATCGGCTCCTCAAAAGAAGCGTCCCAGGACCGCCATTTTCCCTCTAGTAATGTGCATTTCGTCGCCTGGTAGTACTTTTGAAGAAGATAATGGCTGATAGAAACGCAATTCTATGCACTCGATTGAATTGTCAAACTGACATTTCTCTTCCAAATAGAACACTTCCATGATGATGATAAAACATAGTAACCTGCAGCCTGAAGAAATCGAATACTATTGTTGGTCAACAAATAGAAATCCTGCATTTCGATCGGCTCCTCAAAAAAAGCGTCCCAGGACCGCCATTTTCCCTTTAGTACTGCACTCGATTGAATTGCCAAGCTGACATTTTTCTTCCAAATATAACACTTCCATGATGATGGTAAAACATAGTAACCTGCAGCCTGAAGAAATCGAATACGATTGTTGGTCAACAACAAGAAATCCTGCATTCTGATCTTCTACTCAAAAAAGGCGTCCATGAACCGCCATTTTCTCTCTACATTCATGGTTTACGAGATTTTATATCTCGCCAGTGACCAACATTCAGGTTTGTGAGGAATTCAATGCATTCGCCAGTGACCACATACGTACTTCAATACAAAAATATTTCCGCCTCATTCCTAACAAACTTATTGTTGAACCAGCAATTGATAGCTATAATTCTAAATTGCGTACATTTTTCTTTACAGCAGCGATAATAACGGAATGCATAAATTAAAACATCCTTCTGCAGAAGTGATTTTGAGGGCATCGATTTGAGGATAGCACACGCCCTAGTTTGTAATATACAGATAGACTGCCTTAAGCGCAACCAGCCTTTTAAGTGTACAAGCTATTCCATGGTTTATTGCTCGATCTATTTGAACTTCACTAGTTCGTAGCATATATTATCAAATAGAAATGAAAATCATTAATGGTCATTTGGATGCGACAGGAACTGCAGAGCCGTCTTTCTTTTAAAAACTTGCCTTCCAAGTAGAGCAAACTTTGACTAGGTAGCGTATATATATCTTGATGTTGTACAATAATGTGTACTTCGCCGACTGGTACTAATTTTCAAGAAAATAATTACTGATAGAAACGCAATTCTATGCACTCGATTGAATTGCCAAACTGACATTTCTCTTCCAAATATAACACTTCCATGATGATGATAAAACATAGTAACCTGCAGCTTGAAGAAATCGAATATTATTGTTGTTCATCAACAAGAAATCCTGCATTCTGATCGTCTACTCAAAAAAAGCGTCCATGAACCGCCATTTTCCCTCATTTTAATGTGTATTTCGTCGCCTGGTAGTATTTTTGAAGAAGATAATGGCTGATAGAAACGCAATTCTATGCACTCGATTGAATTGTCAAACTGACATATCTCTTCCAAATATAACACTTCCATGATGATTATAAAACAATGTAACCTGCAGCCTGAAGAAATCGAATACTAATAATGGTCAACATAAAGAAATCCTGCATTTTGAACGGCTCCTCAAAAAAGCGTCCCTCAACCGCCATTTTCCCTCTACTTTGTTTGCAATTTCTTGATGTTGTACACTAATGTGTATTTCGTCGCCTGGTACTAGTTTTGAAAAAGAATATGGGTGATAGAAATGCAATTTTATGTACTCGATTGAATTGCCAAACTGACATTTCTCTTCCAAATAGAACACTTCCATGATGATGATAAAACATAGTAACCTGCAGCCTGAAGAAATCGAATACTATTGTTGGTCAACAAATAGAAATCCTGCATTCTGATCGTCTACTCAAAAAAAGCGTCCATGAACCGCCATTTTCTCTCAACTGACATTTCTTTTCCAAATATAACACTTCCATGATGATTATAGAACGTTGTAACCTACAGCCTGAAGAGAATCGAATACTATTGTTGGCCAACAAAAAGAAATCCTGTATTTTGATCGGCTCCTCAAAAGAAGCGTCCCAGGACCGCCATTTTGTCTCTAGTAATGTGCATTTCGTCGCCTGGTAGTACTTTTGAAGAAAATAATTACTGATAGAAACGCAATTCTATGCACTCGATTGAATTGTCAAACTGACATTTCTCTTCCAAATAGAACACTTCCATGATGATGATAAAACATAGTAACCTGCAGCCTGAAGAAATCGAATACTATTGTTGGTCAACAAATAGAAATCCTGCATTTCGATCGGCTCCTCAAAAAAGGCGTCCCTCAACCGCCATTTTCCCTCTACTTTGTTTGCAATTTCTTGATGTTGTACACTAATGTGTATTTCGTCGCCTGGTACTAGTTTTGAAAAAGAATATGGGTGATAGAAATGCAATTTTATGTACTCGATTGAATTGCCAAACTGACATTTCTCTTCCAAATAGAACACTTCCATGATGATGATAAAACATAGTAACCTGCAGCCTGAAGAAATCGAATACTATTGTTGGTCAACAAATAGAAATCCTGCATTCTGATCGTCTACTCAAAAAAAGCGTCCATGAACCGCCATTTTCTCTCAACTGACATTTCTTTTCCAAATATAACACTTCCATCATGATTATAGAACGTTGTAACCTACAGCCTGAAGAGAATCGAATACTATTGTTGTTCATCAACAAGAAATCCTGCATTCTGATCGTCTACTCAAAAAAAGCGTCCATGAACCGCCATTTTCCCTCATTTTAATGTGTATTTCGTCGCCTGGTAGTATTTTTGAAGAAGATAATGGCTGATAGAAACGCAATTCTATGCACTCGATTGAATTGTCAAACTGACATATCTCTTCCAAATATAACACTTCCATGATGATTATAAAACAAAGTAACCTGCAGCCTGAAGAAATCGAATACTAATAATGGTCAACATAAAGAAATCCTGCATTTTGAACGGCTCCTCATAAAAGGCGTCCCTCAAACGCCATTTTCCCTCTACTTTGTTTGCAATATCTTGATGTTGTACACTAATGTGTATTTCGTCGCCTGGTACTAGTTTTGAAAAAGAATATGGGTGATAGAAATGCAATTTTATGTACTCGATTGAATTGCCAAACTGACATTTCTCTTCCAAATAGAACACTTCCATGATGATGATAAAACATAGTAACCTGCAGCCTGAAGAAATCGAATACTATTGTTGGTCAACAAATAGAAATCCTGCATTCTGATCGTCTACTCAAAAAAAGCGTCCATGAACCGCCATTTTCTCTCAACTGACATTTCTTTTCCAAATATAACACTTCCATGATGATTATAGAACGTTGTAACCTACAGCCTGAAGAGAATCGAATACTATTGTTGGCCAACAAAAAGAAATCCTGTATTTTGATCGGCTCCTCAAAAGAAGCGTACCAGGACCGCCATTTTCCCTCTAGTAATGTGCATTTCGTCGCCTGGTAGTACTTTTGAAGAAGATAATGGCTGATAGAAACGCAATTCTATGCACTCGATTGAATTGTCAAACTGACATTTCTCTTCCAAATAGAACACTTCCATGATGATGATAAAACATAGTAACCTGCAGCCTGAAGAAATCGAATACTATTGTTGGTCAACAAATAGAAATCCTGCATTTCGATCGGCTCCTCAAAAAAAGCGTCCCAGGACCGCCATTTTGCCTTTAGTACTGCACTCGATTGAATTGCCAAGCTGACATTTTTCTTCCAAATATAACACTTCCATGATGATGGTAAAACATAGTAACCTGCAGCCTGAAGAAATCGAATACGATTGTTGGTCAACAACAAGAAATCCTGCATTCTGATCTTCTACTCAAAAAAGGCGTCCATGAACCGCCATTTTCTCTCTACATTCATGGTTTACGAGATTTTATATCTCGCCAGTGACCAACATTCAGGTTTGTGAGGAATTCAATGCATTCGCCAGTGACCACATACGTACTTCAATACAAAAATATTTCCGCCTCATTCCTAACAAACTTATTGTTGAACCAGCAATTGATAGCTATAATTCTAAATTGCGTACATTTTTCTTTACAGCAGCGATAATAACGGAATGCACAAATTAAAACATCCTTCTGCAGAAGTGATTTTGAGGGCATCGATTTGAGGATAGCACACGCCCTAGTTTGTAATATACAGATAGACTGCCTTAAGCGCAACCAGCCTTTTAAGTGTACAAGCTATTCCATGGTTTATTGCTCGATCTATTTGAACTTCACTAGTTCGTAGCATATATTATCAAATAGAAATGAAAAGCATTAATGGTCATTTGGATGCGACAGGAACTGCAGAGCCGTCTTTCTTTTAAAAACTTGCCTTCCAAGTAGAGCAAACTTTGACTAGGTAGCGTATATATATCTTGATGTTGTACAATAATGTGTACTTCGCCGACTGGTACTAATTTTCAAGAAAATAATTACTGATAGAAACGCAATTCTATGCACTCGATTGAATTGTCAAACTGACATATCTCTTCCAAATATAACACTTCCATGATGATTATAAAACAAAGTAACCTGCAGCCTGAAGAAATCGAATACTAATAATGGTCAACATAAAGAAATCCTGCATTTTGAACGGCTCCTCATAAAAGGCGTCCCTCAACCGCCATTTTCCCTCTACTTTGTTTGCAATTTCTTGATGTTGTACACTAATGTGTATTTCGTCGCCTGGTACTAGTTTTGAAAAAGAATATGGGTGATAGAAATGCAATTTTATGTACTCGATTGAATTGCCAAACTGACATTTCTCTTCCAAATAGAACACTTCCATGATGATGATAAAACATAGTAACCTTCAGCCTGAAGAAATCGAATACTATTGTTGGTCAACAAATAGAAATCCTGCATTCTGATCGTCTACTCAAAAAAAGCGTCCATGAACCGCCATTTTCTCTCAACTGACATTTCTTTTCCAAATATAACACTTCCATGATGATTATAGAACGTTGTAACCTACAGCCTGAAGAGAATCGAATACTATTGTTGGCCAACAAAAAGAAATCCTGTATTTTGATCGGCTCCTCAAAAGAAGCGTCCCAGGACCGCCATTTTGTCTCTAGTAATGTGCATTTCGTCGCCTGGTAGTACTTTTGAAGAAAATAATTACTGATAGAAACGCAATTCTATGCACTCGATTGAATTGTCAAACTGACATTTCTCTTCCAAATAGAACACTTCCATGATGATGATAAAACATAGTAACCTGCAGCCTGAAGAAATCGAATACTATTGTTGGTCAACAAATAGAAATCCTGCATTTCGATCGGCTCCTCAAAAAAAGCGTCCCAGGACCGCCATTTTCCCTTTAGTACTGCACTCGATTGAATTGCCAAGCTGACACTTTTCTTCCAAATATAACACTTCCATGATGATGTTAAAACATAGTAACCTGCAGCCTGAAGAAATCGAATACGATTGTTGGTCAACAACAAGAAATCCTGCATTCTGATCGTCTACTCAAAAAAGGCGTCCATGAACCGCCATTTTCTCTCAACATTCATGGTTTACGAGATTTTATATCTCGCCAGTGACCAACATTCAGGTTTGTGAGGAATTCAATGCATTCGCCAGTGACCACATACGTACTTCAATACAAAAATATTTCCGTCTCATTCCTAACAAACTTATTGTTGAACCAGCAATTGATAGCTATAATTCTAAATTGCGTACATTTTTCTTTACAGCAGCGATAATAACGGAATGCATAAATTAAAACATCCTTCTGCAGAAGTGATTTTGAGGGCATCGATTTGAGGATAGCACACGCCCTAGTTTGTAATATACAGATAGACTGCCTTAAGCGCAACCAGCCTTTTAAGTGTACAAGCTATTCCATGGTTTATTGCTCGATCTATTTGAACTTCACTATTTCGTAGCATATATTATCAAATAGAAATGAAAAGCATTAATGGTCATTTGGATGCGACAGGGACTGCAGAGCCGTCTTTCTTTTAAAAACTTGCCTTCCAAGTAGAGCAAACTTTGACTAGGTAGCGTATATATATCTTGATGTTGTACAATAATGTGTACTTCGCCGACTGGTACTAATTTTCAAGAAAATAATTACTGATAGAAACGCAATTCTATGCACTCGATTGAATTGCCAAACTGACATTTCTCTTCCAAATATAACACTTCCATGATGATGATAAAACATAGTAACCTGCAGCCTGAAGAAATCGAATACTATTGTTGGTCAACAAATAGAAATCCTGCATTCTGATCGTCTACTCAAAAAAAGCGTCCATGAACCGCCATTTTCTCTCTACTGACATTTCTTTTCCAAATATAACACTTCCATGATGATTATAGAACGTTGTAACCTACAGCCTGAAGAGAATCGAATACTATTGTTGTCCAACAAAAAGAAATCCTGCATTTTGATCGGCTCCTCAAAAAAAGCGTCCCAGAACCGCCATTTTCCCTCATTTTAATGTGTATATCGTCGCCTGGTAGTATTTTTGAAGAAGATAATGGCTGATAGAAACGCAATTCTATGCACTCGATTGAATTGTCAAACTGACATATCTCTTCCAAATATAACACTTCCATGATGATTATAAAACAAAGTAACCTGCAGCCTGAAGAAATCGAATACTATTGTTGGTCAACATAAGGAAATCCTGCATTTTGATCGGCTCCTCAAAAAAAGCGTTCCGGAACCGCCATTTTCCTTCTAGTAATGTGTATTTCGTCGCCTGGTAGTACTTTTGAAGAAGATAATGGCTGATACAAACGCAATTCTATGCACTCGATTGAATAGTCAAACTGACATTTCTCTTCCAAATATAACACTTCCATGATGATTATAGAACATAGTAACCTGCAGCCTGAAGAAATCGAATACTATTGTTGGTCAACATAAAGAAATCCTTCATTTTGATCGGCTCCTCAAAAAAGGCGTCCCTGAACCGCCATTTTCCCTCTACTTTGTTTGCAATATTTTGATGTTGTACACTAATGTGTATTTCGTCGTCTGGTACTAGTTTTGAAGAAGAATATGGGTGAAAGAAATGGAATTTTATGTACTCGATTGAATTGCCAAACTGATATTTCTCTTCCATATATAACACTTCCATGATGATTATAGAACGTAGTAACCTGCAGCCTGAAGAAATCGAATATAATTGTTGGTCAACATAAAGAAATCCTGCATTTTGATCGACTCCTCAAAAAAAGCGTCCCAGAACCGCAATTTTCCTTCTACTACTGCACTCGATTGAATTGCCAAACTGATATTTCTCTTCCATATATAACACTTCCATGATGACGATAAAACATAGTAATCTGCAGCCTGAAGAAATCGAATACTATTGTTGGTCAACAACAAGAAATCCTGCATTTTGAACGGCTGCTCAAAAAAAGCGTCCCGGAACCGCCATTTTCCTTCTAGTAATGTGTAATTCGTCGCCTGGTAGTACTTTAGAAGAAGATAATGGCTGATACAAACGCAATTCTATGCACTCGATTGAATAGTCAAACTGACATTTCTCTTCCAAATATAACACTTCCATGATGATTATAGAACATAGTAACCTGCAGCCTGAAGAAATCGAATACTATTGTTGGTCAACATAAAGAAATCCGGCATTTTGATTGGCTCCTCAAAAAAGGCGTCCCTGAACCGCCATTTTCCCTCTACTTTGTTTGCAACATCTTGATGTTGTACACTAATGTGAATTTCGTCGTCTGGTACTAGTTTTGAAGAAGAATATGGGTGATAGAAATGGAATTTTATGTACTCGATTGAATTGCCAAACTGACATTTCTCTTCCAAATATAACACTTCCATGATGATGATAAAACATAGTAATCTGCAGCCTGAAGAAATCGAATACTAATGTTGGTCAACATAAAGAAATCCTGAATTTTGAACGGCTCCTCAAAAAAGGCGTCCCTGAACCGCCATTTTCCCTCTACTTTCTTTGCAATATCTTGATGTTGTTCACTAATGTGTATTTCGTCGCCTGGTACTAGTTTTGAAAAAGAATATGGGTGATAGAAATGCAATTTTATGTACTCGATTGAATTGCCAAACTGACATTGCTCTTCCAAATATAACACTTCCATGATGATTATAAAACGTAGTAACCTGCAGCCTGAAGAAATCGAATACTATAGTTGGTCAACAAATAGAATTCCTGCATTCTGCTCGGCTCCTCAAAAAAAGCGTCCCAGAACCGCCATTTTCCCTTTACTACTGCACTCGATTTAATTGCCAAGCTGACATTTAACTTCCAAATATAACACTTCCATGATGATGGTAAAACATAGTAACCTGCAGCCTGAAGAAATCGAATACGATTGTTGGTCAACAACAAGAAATCCTGCATTCTGATCGTCTACTCAAAAAAGGCGTCCATGAACCGCCATTTTCTCTCTACATTCATGGTTTACGAGATTTTATATCTCGCCACTGACCAACATTCAGGTTTGTGAGGAATTCAATGCATTCGCCAGTGACCACATACGTACTTCAATACAAAAATATTTCCGCCTCATTCCTAACAAACTTATTGTTGAACCAGCAATTGATAGCTATAATTCTAAATTGCGTACATTTTTCTTTACAGCAGCGATAATAACGGAATGCATAAATTAAAACATCCTTCTGCAGAAGTGATTTTGAGGGCATCGATTTGAGGATAGCACACGCCCTAGTTTGTAATATACAGATAGACTGCCTTAAGCGCAACCAGCCTTTTAAGTGTACAAGCTATTCCATGGTTTATTGCTCGATCTATTTGAACTTCACTAGTTCGTAGCATATATTATCAAATAGAAATGAAAAGCATTAATGGTAATTTGGATGCGACAGGAACTGCAGAGCCGTCTTTCTTTTAAAAACTTGCCTTCCAAGTAGAGCAAACTTTGACTAGGTAGCGTATATATATCTTGATGTTGTACAATAATGTGTACTTCGCCGACTGGTACTAATTTTCAAGAAAATAATTACTGATAGAAACGCAATTCTATGCACTCGATTGAATTGTCAAACTGACATATCTCTTCCAAATATAACACTTCCATGATGATTATAAAACATAGTAACCTGCAGCCTGAAGAAATCGAATACTATTGTTGGTCAACAAATAGAAATCCTGCATTTCGATCGGCTCCTCAAAAAAGGCGTCCCTCAACCGCCATTTTCCCTCTACTTTGTTTGCAATTTCTTGATGTTGTACACTAATGTGTATTTCGTCGCCTGGTACTAGTTTTGAAAAAGAATATGGGTGATAGAAATGCAATTTTATGTACTCGATTGAATTGCCAAACTGACATTTCTCTTCCAAATAGAACACTTCCATGATGATGATAAAACATAGTAACCTGCAGCCTGAAGAAATCGAATACTATTGTTGGTCAACAAATAGAAATCCTGCATTCTGATCGTCTACTCAAAAAAAGCGTCCATGAACCGCCATTTTCTCTCAACTGACATTTCTTTTCCAAATATAACACTTCCATGATGATTATAGAACGTTGTAACCTACAGCCTGAAGAGAATCGAATACTATTGTTGTTCATCAACAAGAAATCCTGCATTCTGATCGTCTACTCAAAAAAAGCGTCCATGAACCGCCATTTTCCCTCATTTTAATGTGTATTTCGTCGCCTGGTAGTATTTTTGAAGAAGATAATGGCTGATAGAAACGCAATTCTATGCACTCGATTGAATTGTCAAACTGACATATCTCTTCCAAATATAACACTTCCATGATGATTATAAAACAAAGTAACCTGCAGCCTGAAGAAATCGAATACTAATAATGGTCAACATAAAGAAATCCTGCATTTTGAACGGCTCCTCATAAAAGGCGTCCCTCAAACGCCATTTTCCCTCTACTTTGTTTGCAATATCTTGATGTTGTACACTAATGTGTATTTCGTCGCCTGGTACTAGTTTTGAAAAAGAATATGGGTGATAGAAATGCAATTTTATGTACTCGATTGAATTGCCAAACTGACATTTCTCTTCCAAATAGAACACTTCCATGATGATGATAAAACATAGTAACCTGCAGCCTGAAGAAATCGAATACTATTGTTGGTCAACAAATAGAAATCCTGCATTCTGATCGTCTACTCAAAAAAAGCGTCCATGAACCGCCATTTTCTCTCAACTGACATTTCTTTTCCAAATATAACACTTCCATGATGATTATAGAACGTTGTAACCTACAGCCTGAAGAGAATCGAATACTATTGTTGGCCAACAAAAAGAAATCCTGTATTTTGATCGGCTCCTCAAAAGAAGCGTCCCAGGACCGCCATTTTCCCTCTAGTAATGTGCATTTCGTCGCCTGGTAGTACTTTTGAAGAAGATAATGGCTGATAGAAACGCAATTCTATGCACTCGATTGAATTGTCAAACTGACATTTCTCTTCCAAATAGAACACTTCCATGATGATGATAAAACATAGTAACCTGCAGCCTGAAGAAATCGAATACTATTGTTGGTCAACAAATAGAAATCCTGCATTTCGATCGGCTCCTCAAAAAAAGCGTCCCAGGACCGCCATTTTGCCTTTAGTACTGCACTCGATTGAATTGCCAAGCTGACATTTTTCTTCCAAATATAACACTTCCATGATGATGGTAAAACATAGTAACCTGCAGCCTGAAGAAATCGAATACGATTGTTGGTCAACAACAAGAAATCCTGCATTCTGATCTTCTACTCAAAAAAGGCGTCCATGAACCGCCATTTTCTCTCTACATTCATGGTTTACGAGATTTTATATCTCGCCAGTGACCAACATTCAGGTTTGTGAGGAATTCAATGCATTCGCCAGTGACCACATACGTACTTCAATACAAAAATATTTCCGCCTCATTCCTAACAAACTTATTGTTGAACCAGCAATTGATAGCTATAATTCTAAATTGCGTACATTTTTCTTTACAGCAGCGATAATAACGGAATGCATAAATTAAAACATCCTTCTGCAGAAGTGATTTTGAGGGCATCGATTTGAGGATAGCACACGCCCTAGTTTGTAATATACAGATAGACTGCCTTAAGCGCAACCAGCCTTTTAAGTGTACAAGCTATTCCATGGTTTATTGCTCGATCTATTTGAACTTCACTAGTTCGTAGCATATATTATCAAATAGAAATGAAAAGCATTAATGGTCATTTGGATGCGACAGGAACTGCAGAGCCGTCTTTCTTTTAAAAACTTGCCTTCCAAGTAGAGCAAACTTTGACTAGGTAGCGTATATATATCTTGATGTTGTACAATAATGTGTACTTCGCCGACTGGTACTAATTTTCAAGAAAATAATTACTGATAGAAACGCAATTCTATGCACTCGATTGAATTGTCAAACTGACATATCTCTTCCAAATATAACACTTCCATGATGATTATAAAACAAAGTAACCTGCAGCCTGAAGAAATCGAATACTAATAATGGTCAACATAAAGAAATCCTGCATTTTGAACGGCTCCTCATAAAAGGCGTCCCTCAACCGCCATTTTCCCTCTACTTTGTTTGCAATTTCTTGATGTTGTACACTAATGTGTATTTCGTCGCCTGGTACTAGTTTTGAAAAAGAATATGGGTGATAGAAATGCAATTTTATGTACTCGATTGAATTGCCAAACTGACATTTCTCTTCCAAATAGAACACTTCCATGATGATGATAAAACATAGTAACCTTCAGCCTGAAGAAATCGAATACTATTGTTGGTCAACAAATAGAAATCCTGCATTCTGATCGTCTACTCAAAAAAAGCGTCCATGAACCGCCATTTTCTCTCAACTGACATTTCTTTTCCAAATATAACACTTCCATGATGATTATAGAACGTTGTAACCTACAGCCTGAAGAGAATCGAATACTATTGTTGGCCAACAAAAAGAAATCCTGTATTTTGATCGGCTCCTCAAAAGAAGCGTCCCAGGACCGCCATTTTGTCTCTAGTAATGTGCATTTCGTCGCCTGGTAGTACTTTTGAAGAAAATAATTACTGATAGAAACGCAATTCTATGCACTCGATTGAATTGTCAAACTGACATTTCTCTTCCAAATAGAACACTTCCATGATGATGATAAAACATAGTAACCTGCAGCCTGAAGAAATCGAATACTATTGTTGGTCAACAAATAGAAATCCTGCATTTCGATCGGCTCCTCAAAAAAAGCGTCCCAGGACCGCCATTTTCCCTTTAGTACTGCACTCGATTGAATTGCCAAGCTGACACTTTTCTTCCAAATATAACACTTCCATGATGATGTTAAAACATAGTAACCTGCAGCCTGAAGAAATCGAATACGATTGTTGGTCAACAACAAGAAATCCTGCATTCTGATCGTCTACTCAAAAAAGGCGTCCATGAACCGCCATTTTCTCTCAACATTCATGGTTTACGAGATTTTATATCTCGCCAGTGACCAACATTCAGGTTTGTGAGGAATTCAATGCATTCGCCAGTGACCACATACGTACTTCAATACAAAAATATTTCCGTCTCATTCCTAACAAACTTATTGTTGAACCAGCAATTGATAGCTATAATTCTAAATTGCGTACATTTTTCTTTACAGCAGCGATAATAACGGAATGCATAAATTAAAACATCCTTCTGCAGAAGTGATTTTGAGGGCATCGATTTGAGGATAGCACACGCCCTAGTTTGTAATATACAGATAGACTGCCTTAAGCGCAACCAGCCTTTTAAGTGTACAAGCTATTCCATGGTTTATTGCTCGATCTATTTGAACTTCACTATTTCGTAGCATATATTATCAAATAGAAATGAAAAGCATTAATGGTCATTTGGATGCGACAGGGACTGCAGAGCCGTCTTTCTTTTAAAAACTTGCCTTCCAAGTAGAGCAAACTTTGACTAGGTAGCGTATATATATCTTGATGTTGTACAATAATGTGTACTTCGCCGACTGGTACTAATTTTCAAGAAAATAATTACTGATAGAAACGCAATTCTATGCACTCGATTGAATTGCCAAACTGACATTTCTCTTCCAAATATAACACTTCCATGATGATGATAAAACATAGTAACCTGCAGCCTGAAGAAATCGAATACTATTGTTGGCCAACAAATAGAAATCCTGCATTCTGATCGTCTACTCAAAAAAAGCGTCCATGAACCGCCATTTTCTCTCTACTGACATTTCTTTTCCAAATATAACACTTCCATGATGATTATAGAACGTTGTAACCTACAGCCTGAAGAGAATCGAATACTATTGTTGTCCAACAAAAAGAAATCCTGCATTTTGATCGGCTCCTCAAAAAAAGCGTCCCAGAACCGCCATTTTCCCTCATTTTAATGTGTATATCGTCGCCTGGTAGTATTTTTGAAGAAGATAATGGCTGATAGAAACGCAATTCTATGCACTCGATTGAATTGTCAAACTGACATATCTCTTCCAAATATAACACTTCCATGATGATTATAAAACAAAGTAACCTGCAGCCTGAAGAAATCGAATACTATTGTTGGTCAACATAAGGAAATCCTGCATTTTGATCGGCTCCTCAAAAAAAGCGTTCCGGAACCGCCATTTTCCTTCTAGTAATGTGTATTTCGTCGCCTGGTAGTACTTTTGAAGAAGATAATGGCTGATACAAACGCAATTCTATGCACTCGATTGAATAGTCAAACTGACATTTCTCTTCCAAATATAACACTTCCATGATGATTATAGAACATAGTAACCTGCAGCCTGAAGAAATCGAATACTATTGTTGGTCAACATAAAGAAATCCTTCATTTTGATCGGCTCCTCAAAAAAGGCGTCCCTGAACCGCCATTTTCCCTCTACTTTGTTTGCAATATTTTGATGTTGTACACTAATGTGTATTTCGTCGTCTGGTACTAGTTTTGAAGAAGAATATGGGTGAAAGAAATGGAATTTTATGTACTCGATTGAATTGCCAAACTGATATTTCTCTTCCATATATAACACTTCCATGATGATTATAGAACGTAGTAACCTGCAGCCTGAAGAAATCGAATATAATTGTTGGTCAACATAAAGAAATCCTGCATTTTGATCGACTCCTCAAAAAAAGCGTCCCAGAACCGCAATTTTCCTTCTACTACTGCACTCGATTGAATTGCCAAACTGATATTTCTCTTCCATATATAACACTTCCATGATGACGATAAAACATAGTAATCTGCAGCCTGAAGAAATCGAATACTATTGTTGGTCAACAACAAGAAATCCTGCATTTTGAACGGCTGCTCAAAAAAAGCGTCCCGGAACCGCCATTTTCCTTCTAGTAATGTGTAATTCGTCGCCTGGTAGTACTTTAGAAGAAGATAATGGCTGATACAAACGCAATTCTATGCACTCGATTGAATAGTCAAACTGACATTTCTCTTCCAAATATAACACTTCCATGATGATTATAGAACATAGTAACCTGCAGCCTGAAGAAATCGAATACTATTGTTGGTCAACATAAAGAAATCCGGCATTTTGATTGGCTCCTCAAAAAAGGCGTCCCTGAACCGCCATTTTCCCTCTACTTTGTTTGCAACATCTTGATGTTGTACACTAATGTGAATTTCGTCGTCTGGTACTAGTTTTGAAGAAGAATATGGGTGATAGAAATGGAATTTTATGTACTCGATTGAATTGCCAAACTGACATTTCTCTTCCAAATATAACACTTCCATGATGATGATAAAACATAGTAATCTGCAGCCTGAAGAAATCGAATACTAATGTTGGTCAACATAAAGAAATCCTGAATTTTGAACGGCTCCTCAAAAAAGGCGTCCCTGAACCGCCATTTTCCCTCTACTTTCTTTGCAATATCTTGATGTTGTTCACTAATGTGTATTTCGTCGCCTGGTACTAGTTTTGAAAAAGAATATGGGTGATAGAAATGCAATTTTATGTACTCGATTGAATTGCCAAACTGACATTGCTCTTCCAAATATAACACTTCCATGATGATTATAAAACGTAGTAACCTGCAGCCTGAAGAAATCGAATACTATAGTTGGTCAACAAATAGAATTCCTGCATTCTGCTCGGCTCCTCAAAAAAAGCGTCCCAGAACCGCCATTTTCCCTTTACTACTGCACTCGATTTAATTGCCAAGCTGACATTTAACTTCCAAATATAACACTTCCATGATGATGGTAAAACATAGTAACCTGCAGCCTGAAGAAATCGAATACGATTGTTGGTCAACAACAAGAAATCCTGCATTCTGATCGTCTACTCAAAAAAGGCGTCCATGAACCGCCATTTTCTCTCTACATTCATGGTTTACGAGATTTTATATCTCGCCACTGACCAACATTCAGGTTTGTGAGGAATTCAATGCATTCGCCAGTGACCACATACGTACTTCAATACAAAAATATTTCCGTCTCATTCCTAACAAACTTATTGTTGAACCAGCAATTGATAGCTATAATTCTAAATTGCGTACATTTTTCTTTACAACAGCGATAATAACGGAATGCATAAATTAAAACATCCTTCTGCAGAAGTGATTTTGAGGGCATCGATTTGAGGATAGCACACGCCCTAGTTTGTAATATACTGATAGACTGCCTTAAGCGCAACCAGCCTTTTAAGTGTACAAGCTATTCCATGGTTTATTGCTCGATCTATTTGAACTTCACTAGTTCGTAGCATATATTATCAAATAGAAATGAAAAGCATTAATGGTCATTTGGATGCGACAGGAACTGCAGAGCCGTCTATCTTTTAAAAACTTGCCTTCCAAGTAGAGCAAACTTTGACTAGGTAGCGTATATATATCTTGATGTTGTACACTAATGTGTACTTCGCCGACTGGTACTAATTTTCAAGAAAATAATTACTGATAGAAACGCAATTCTATGCACTCGATTGAATTGCCAAACTGACATTTCTCTTCCAAATATAACACTTCCATGATGATGATAAAACATAGTAACCTGCAGCTTGAAGAAATCGAATACTATTGTTGTTCATCAACAAGAAATCCTGCATTCTGATCGTCTAATCAAAAAAAGCGTCCATGAACCGCCATTTTCCCTCTACTAATGTGTATTTCGTCGCCTGGTAGTATTTTTGAAGAAGATAATGGCTGATAGAAACGCAATTCTATGCACTCGATTGAATTGTCAAACTGACATATCTCTTCCAAATATAACACTTCCATGATGATTATAAAACAAAGTAACCTGCAGCCTGAAGAAATCGAATACTAATAATGGTCAACATAAAGAAATCCTGCATTTTGAACGGCTCCTCATAAAAGGCGTCCCTCATCCGCCATTTTCCCTCTACTTTGTTTGCAATATCTTGATGTTGTACACTAATGTGTATTTCGTCGCCTGGTACTAGTTTTGAAAAAGAATATGGGTGATAGAAATGCAATTTTATGTACTCGATTGAATTGCCAAACTGACATTTCTCTTCCAAATAGAACACTTCCATGATGATGATAAAACATAAAAACCTGCAGCCTGAAGAAATCGAATACTATTGTTGGTCAACAAATAGAAATCCTACATTCTGATCGTCTACTCAAAAAATGCGTCCATGAACCGCCATTTTCTCTCAACTGACATTTCTTTTCCAAATATAACACTTCCATGATGATTATAGAACGTTGTAACCTACAGCCTGAAGAGAATCGAATACTATTGTTGGCCAACAAAAAAAAATCCTGTATTTTGATCGGCTCCTCAAAAGAAGCGTTTCAGGACCGCCATTTTCCCTCTAGTAATGTGCATTTCGTCGCCTGGTAGTACTTTTTAAGAAGATAATGGCTGATAGAAACGCAATTCTATGCACTCGATTGAATTGTCAAACTGACATTTCTCTTCTAAATAGAACACTTCCATGATGATGATAAAACATAGTAACCTGCAGCCTGAAGAAATCGAATACTATTGTTGGTCAACAAATAGAAATCCTGCATTTCGATCGGCTCATCAAAAAAAGCGTCCCAGGACCGCCATTTTCCCTTTAGTACTGCACTCGATTGAATTGCCAAGCTGACATTTTTCTTCCAAATATAACACTTCCATGATGATGGTAAAACATAGTAACCTGCAGCCTGAAGAAATCGAATACGATTGTTGGTCAACAACAAGAAATCCTGCATTCTGATCGTCTACTCAAAAAAGGCGTCCATGAACCGCCATTTTCTCTCTACATTCATGGTTTACGAGATTTTATATCTCGCCAGTGACCAACATTCAGGTTTGTGAGGAATTCAATGCATTCGCTAGTGACCACATACGTACTTCAATACAAAAATATTTCCGTCTCATTCCTAACAAACTTATTGTTGAACCAGCAATTGATAGCTATAATTCTAAATTGCGTACATTTTTCTTTACAGCAGCGATAATAACGGAATGCATAAATTAAAACATCCTTCTGCAGAAGTGATTTTGAGGGCATCGATTTGAGGATAGCACACGCCCTAGTTTGTAATATACAGATAGACTGCCTTAAGCGCAACCAGCCTTTTAAGTGTACAAGCTATTCCATGGTTTATTGCTCGATCTATTTGAACTTCACTAGTTCGTAGCATATATTATCAAATAGAAATGAAAAGCATTAATGGTCATTTGGATGCGACAGGAACTGCAGAGCCGTCTTTCTTTTAAAAACTTGCCTTCCAAGTAGAGCAAACTTTGACTAGGTAGCGTATATATATCTTGATGTTGTACACTAATGTGTACTTCGCCGACTGGTACTAATTTTCAAGAAAATAATTACTGATAGAAACGCAATTCTATGCACTCGATTGAATTGCCAAACTGACATTTCTCTTCCAAATATAACACTTCCATGATGATGATAAAACATAGTAACCTGCAGCTTGAAGAAATCGAATACTATTGTTGTTCATCAACAAGAAATCCTGCATTCTGATCGTCTACTCAAAAAAAGCGTCCATGAACCGCCATTTTCCCTCTACTAATGTGTATTTCGTCGCCTGGTAGTATTTTTGAAGAAGATAATGGCTGATAGAAACGCAATTCTATGCACTCGATTGAATTGCCAAACTGACATTTCTCTTCCAAATATAACACTTCCATGATGATGATAAAACATAGTAACCTGCAGCCTGAAGAAATCGAATACTATTGTTGGTCAACAAATAGAAATCCTGCATTCTGATCGTCTACTCAAAAAAAGCGTCCATGAACCGCCATTTTCTCTCTACTGACATTTCTTTTCCAAATATAACACTTCCATGATGATTATAGAACGTTGTAACCTACAGCCTGAAGAGAATCGAATACTATTGTTGTCCAACAAAAAGAAATCCTGCATTTTGATCGGCTCCTCAAAAAAAGCGTCCCAGAACCGCCATTTTCCCTCATTTTAATGTGTATATCGTCGCCTGGTAGTATTTTTGAAGAAGATAATGGCTGATAGAAACGCAATTCTATGCACTCGATTGAATTGTCAAACTGACATATCTCTTCCAAATATAACACTTCCATGATGATTATAAAACAAAGTAACCTGCAGCCTGAAGAAATCGAATACTATTGTTGGTCAACATAAGGAAATCCTGCATTTTGATCGGCTCCTCAAAAAAAGCGTCCCGGAACCGCCATTTTCCTTCTAGTAATGTGTATTTCGTCGCCTGGTAGTACTTTTGAAGAAGATAATGGCTGATACAAACGCAATTCTATGCACTCGATTGAATAGTCAAACTGACATTTCTCTTCCAAATATAACACTTCCATGATGATTATAGAACATAGTAACCTGCAGCCTGAAGAAATCGAATACTATTGTTGGTCAACATAAAGAAATCCTTCATTTTGATCGGCTCCTCAAAAAAGGCGTCCCTGAACCGCCATTTTCCCTCTACTTTGTTTGCAATATTTTGATGTTGTACACTAATGTGTATTTCGTCGTCTGGTACTAGTTTTGAAGAAGAATATGGGTGAAAGAAATGGAATTTTATGTACTCGATTGAATTGCCAAACTGATATTTCTCTTCCATATATAACACTTCCATGATGATTATAGAACATAGTAACCTGCAGCCTGAAGAAATCGAATACTATTGTTGGTCAACATAAAGAAATCCTTCATTTTGATCGGCTCCTCAAAAAAGGCGTCCCTGAACCGCCATTTTCCCTCTACTTTGTTTGCAATATTTTGATGTTGTACACTAATGTGTATTTCGTCGTCTGGTACTAGTTTTGAAGAAGAATATGGGTGAAAGAAATGGAATTTTATGTACTCGATTGAATTGCCAAACTGATATTTCTCTTCCATATATAACACTTCCATGATGATTATAGAACGTAGTAACCTGCAGCCTGAAGAAATCGAATATAATTGTTGGTCAACATAAAGAAATCCTGCATTTTGATCGACTCCTCAAAAAAAGCGTCCCAGAACCGCAATTTTCCTTCTACTACTGCACTCGATTGAATTGCCAAACTGATATTTCTCTTCCAAATATAACACTTCCATGATGACGATAAAACATAGTAATCTGCAGCCTGAAGAAATCGAATACTATTGTTGGTCAACAACAAGAAATCCTGCATTTTGAACGGCTGCTCAAAAAAAGCGTCCCGGAACCGCCATTTTCCTTCTAGTAATGTGTAATTCGTCGCCTGGTAGTACTTTAGAAGAAGATAATGGCTGATACAAACGCAATTCTATGCACTCGATTGAATAGTCAAACTGACATTTCTCTTCCAAATATAACACTTCCATGATGATTATAGAACATAGTAACCTGCAGCCTGAAGAAATCGAATACTATTGTTGGTCAACATAAAGAAATCCGGCATTTTGATTGGCTCCTCAAAAAAGGCGTCCCTGAACCGCCATTTTCCCTCTACTTTGTTTGCAACATCTTGATGTTGTACACTAATGTGAATTTCGTCGTCTGGTACTAGTTTTGAAGAAGAATATGGGTGATAGAAATGGAATTTTATGTACTCGATTGAATTGCCAAACTGACATTTCTCTTCCAAATATAACACTTCCATGATGATGATAAAACATAGTAATCTGCAGCCTGAAGAAATCGAATACTAATGTTGGTCAACATAAAGAAATCCTGAATTTTGAACGGCTCCTCAAAAAAGGCGTCCCTGAACCGCCATTTTCCCTCTACTTTCTTTGCAATATCTTGATGTTGTTCACTAATGTGTATTTCGTCGCCTGGTACTAGTTTTGAAAAAGAATATGGGTGATAGAAATGCAATTTTATGTACTCGATTGAATTGCCAAACTGACATTGCTCTTCCAATATAACACTTCCATGATGATTATAAAACGTAGTAACCTGCAGCCTGAAGAAATCGAATACTATAGTTGGTCAACAACAAGAAATCCTGCATTCTGATCGTCTACTCAAAAAAGGCGTCCATGAACCGCCATTTTCTCTCTACATTCATGGTTTACGAGATTTTATATCTCGCCACTGACCAACATTCAGGTTTGTGAGGAATTCAATGCATTCGCCAGTGACCACATACGTACTTCAATACAAAAATATTTCCGTCTCATTCCTAACAAACTTATTGTTGAACCAGCAATTGATAGCTATAATTCTAAATTGCGTACATTTTTCTTTACAACAGCGATAATAACGGAATGCATAAATTAACACATCCTTCTGCAGAAGTGATTTTGAGGGCATCGATTTGAGGATAGCACACGCCCTAGTTTGTAATATACTGATAGACTGCCTTAAGCGCAACCAGCCTTTTTAAGTGTACAAGCTATTCCATGGTTTATTGCTCGATCTATTTGAACTTCACTAGTTCGTAGCATATATTATCAAATAGAAATGAAAAGCATTAATGGTCATTTGGATGCGACAGGAACTGCAGAGCCGTCTATCTTTTAAAAACTTGCCTTCCAAGTAGAGCAAACTTTGACTAGGTAGCGTATATATATCTTGATGTTGTACACTAATGTGTACTTCGCCGACTGGTACTAATTTTCAAGAAAATAATTACTGATAGAAACGCAATTCTATGCACTCGATTGAATTGCCAAACTGACATTTCTCTTCCAAATATAACACTTCCATGATGATGATAAAACATAGTAACCTGCAGCTTGAAGAAATCGAATACTATTGTTGTTCATCAACAAGAAATCCTGCATTCTGATCGTCTAATCAAAAAAAGCGTCCATGAACCGCCATTTTCCCTCTACTAATGTGTATTTCGTCGCCTGGTAGTATTTTTGAAGAAGATAATGGCTGATAGAAACGCAATTCTATGCACTCGATTGAATTGTCAAACTGACATATCTCTTCCAAATATAACACATCCATGATGATTATAAAACAGACTAACCTGCAGCCTGGAGAAATCGAATACTAATAATGGTCAACATAAAGAAATCCTGCATTTTGAACGGCTCCTCATAAAAGGCGTCCCTCAACCGCCATTTTCCCTCTACTTTGTTTGCAATATCTTGATGTTGTACACTAATGTGTATTTCGTCGCCTGGTACTAGTTTTGAAAAAGAATATGGGTGATAGAAATGCAATTTTATGTACTCGATTGAATTGCCAAACTGACATTTCTCTTCCAAATAGAACGCTTCCATGATGATGATAAAACATAAAAACCTGCAGCCTGAAGAAATCGAATACTATTGTTGGTCAACAAATAGAAATCCTGCATTCTGATCGTCTACTCAAAAAATGCGTCCATGAACCGCCATTTTCTCTCAACTGACATTTCTTTTCCAAATATAACACTTCCATGATGATTATAGAACGTTGTAACCTACAGCCTGAAGAGAATCGAATACTATTGTTGGCCAACAAAAAAAAATCCTGTATTTTGATCGGCTCCTCAAAAGAAGCGTTTCAGGACCGCCATTTTCCCTCTAGTAATGTGCATTTCGTCGCCTGGTAGTACTTTTTAAGAAGATAATGGCTGATAGAAACGCAATTCTATGCACTCGATTGAATTGTCAAACTGACATTTCTCTTCTAAATAGAACACTTCCATGATGATGATAAAACATAGTAACCTGCAGCCTGAAGAAATCGAATACTATTGTTGGTCAACAAATAGAAATCCTGCATTTCGATCGGCTCCTCAAAAAAAGCGTCCCAGGACCGCCATTTTCCCTTTAGTACTGCACTCGATTGAATTGCCAAGCTGACATTTTTCTTCCAAATATAACACTTCCATGATGATGGTAAAACATAGTAACCTGCAGCCTGAAGAAATCGAATACGATTGTTGGTCAACAACAAGAAATCCTGCATTTTGATCGTCTACTCAAAAAAGGCGTCCATGAACCGCCATTTTCTCTCTACATTCATGGTTTACGAGATTTTATATCTCGCCAGTGACCAACATTCAGGTTTGTGAGGAATTCAATGCATTCGCTAGTGACCACATACGTACTTCAATACAAAAATATTTCCGTCTCATTCCTAACAAACTTATTGTTGAACCAGCAATTGATAGCTATAATTCTAAATTGCGTACATTTTTCTTTACAACAGCGATAATAACGGAATGCATAAATTAAAACATCCTTCTGCAGAAGTGATTTTGAGGGCATCGATTTGAGGATAGCACACGCCCTAGTTTGTAATATACAGATAGACTGCCTTAAGCGCAACCAGCCTTTTAAGTGTACAAGCTATTCCATGGTTTATTGCTCGATCTATTTGAACTTCACTAGTTCGTAGCATATATTATCAAATAGAAATGAAAAGCATTAATGGTCATTTGGATGCGACAGGAACTGCAGAGCCGTCTTTCTTTTAAAAACTTGCCTTCCAAGTAGAGCAAACTTTGACTAGGTAGCGTATATATATCTTGATGTTGTACACTAATGTGTACTTCGCCGACTGGTACTAATTTTCAAGAAAATAATTACTGATAGAAACGCAATTCTATGCACTCGATTGAATTGCCAAACTGACATTTCTCTTCCAAATATAACACTTCCATGATGATGATAAAACATAGTAACCTGCAGCTTGAAGAAATCGAATACTATTGTTGTTCATCAACAAGAAATCCTGCATTCTGATCGTCTACTCAAAAAAAGCGTCCATGAACCGCCATTTTCCCTCTACTAATGTGTATTTCGTCGCCTGGTAGTATTTTTGAAGAAGATAATGGCTGATAGAAACGCAATTCTATGCACTCGATTGAATTGTCAAACTGACATATCTCTTCCAAATATAACACTTCCATGATGATTATAAAACAAAGTAACCTGCAGCCTGAAGAAATCGAATACTAATAATGGTCAGGATAAAGAAATCCTGCATTTTGAACGGCTCCTCATAAAAGGCGTCCCTCAACCGCCATTTTCCCTCTACTTTGTTTGCAATATCTTGATGTTGTACACTAATGTTTATTTCGTCGCCTGGTACTAGTTTTGAAAAAGAATATGGGTGATAGAAATGCAATTTTAAGTACTCGATTGAATTGCCAAACTGACATTTCTCTTCCATATATAACACTTCCATGATGATTATAGAACGTAGTAACCTGCAGCCTGAAGAAATCGAATATAATTGTTGGTCAACATAAAGAAATCCTGCATTTTGATCGACTCCTCAAAAAAAGCGTCCCAGAACCGCAATTTTCCTTCTACTACTGCACTCGATTGAATTGCCAAACTGATATTTCTCTTCCAAATATAACACTTCCATGATGACGATAAAACATAGTAATCTGCAGCCTGAAGAAATCGAATACTATTGTTGGTCAACAACAAGAAATCCTGCATTTTGAACGGCTGCTCAAAAAAAGCGTCCCAGAACCGCCATTTTCCTTCTAGTAATGTGTAATTCGTCGCCTGGTAGTACTTTAGAAGAAGATAATGGCTGATACAAACGCAATTCTATGCACTCGATTGAATAGTCAAACTGACATTTCTCTTCCAAATATAAAACTTCCATGATGATTATAGAACATTGTAACCTGCAGCCTGAAGAAATCGAATACTATTGTTGGTCAACATAAAGAAATCCGGCATTTTGATTGGCTCCTCAAAAAAGGCGTCCCTGAACCGCCATTTTCCCTCTACTTTGTTTGCAACATCTTGATGTTTTACACTAATGTGCATTTCGTCGTCTGGTACTAGTTTTGAAGAAGAATATGGGTGATAGAAATGGAATTTTATGTACTCGATTGAATTGCCAAACTGACATTTCTCTTCCAAATATAACACTTCCATGATGATGATAAAACATAGTAACCTGCAGCTTGAAGAAATCGAATATTATTGTTGTTCATCAACAAGAAATCCTGCATTCTGTTCGTCTACTCAAAAAAAGCGTCCATGAACCGCCATTTTCCCTCATTTTAATGTGTATTTCGTCGCCTGGTAGTATTTTTGAAGAAGATAATGGCTGATAGAAACGCAATTCTATGCACTCGATTGAATTGTCAAACTGACATATCTCTTCCAAATATAACACTTCCATGATGATTATAAAACAAAGTAACCTGCAGCCTGAAGAAATCGAATACTAATAATGGTCAACATAAAGAAATCCTGCATTTTGAACGGCTCCTCATAAAAGGCGTCCCTCAACCGCCATTTTCCCTCTACTTTGTTTGCAATTTCTTGATGTTGTACACTAATGTGTATTTCGTCGCCTGGTACTAGTTTTGAAAAAGAATATGGGTGATAGAAATGCAATTTTATGTACTCGATTGAATTGCCAAACTGACATTTCTCTTCCAAATAGAACACTTCCATGATGATGATAAAACATAGTAACCTGCAGCCTGAAGAAATCGAATACTATTGTTGGTCAACAAATAGAAATCCTGCATTCTGATCGTCTACTCAAAAAAAGCGTCCATGAACCGCCATTTTCTCTCAACTGACATTTCTTTTCCAAATATAACACTTCCATGATGATTATAGAACGTTGTAACCTACAGCCTGAAGAGAATCGAATACTATTGTTGTTCATCAACAAGAAATCCTGCATTCTGATCGTCTACTCAAAAAAAGCGTCCATGAACCGCCATTTTCCCTCATTTTAATGTGTATTTCGTCGCCTGGTAGTATTTTTGAAGAAGATAATGGCTGATAGAAACGCAATTCTATGCACTCGATTGAATTGTCAAACTGACATATCTCTTCCAAATATAACACTTCCATGATGATTATAAAACAAAGTAACCTGCAGCCTGAAGAAATCGAATACTAATAATGGTCAACATAAAGAAATCCTGCATTTTGAACGGCTCCTCATAAAAGGCGTCCCTCAAACGCCATTTTCCCTCTACTTTGTTTGCAATATCTTGATGTTGTACACTAATGTGTATTTCGTCGCCTGGTACTAGTTTTGAAAAAGAATATGGGTGATAGAAATGCAATTTTATGTACTCGATTGAATTGCCAAACTGACATTTCTCTTCCAAATAGAACACTTCCATGATGATGATAAAACATAGTAACCTGCAGCCTGAAGAAATCGAATACTATTGTTGGTCAACAAATAGAAATCCTGCATTCTGATCGTCTACTCAAAAAAAGCGTCCATGAACCGCCATTTTCTCTCAACTGACATTTCTTTTCCAAATATAACACTTCCATGATGATTATAGAACGTTGTAACCTACAGCCTGAAGAGAATCGAATACTATTGTTGGCCAACAAAAAGAAATCCTGTATTTTGATCGGCTCCTCAAAAGAAGCGTCCCAGGACCGCCATTTTCCCTCTAGTAATGTGCATTTCGTCGCCTGGTAGTACTTTTGAAGAAGATAATGGCTGATAGAAACGCAATTCTATGCACTCGATTGAATTGTCAAACTGACATTTCTCTTCCAAATAGAACACTTCCATGATGATGATAAAACATAGTAACCTGCAGCCTGAAGAAATCGAATACTATTGTTGGTCAACAAATAGAAATCCTGCATTTCGATCGGCTCCTCAAAAAAAGCGTCCCAGGACCGCCATTTTCCCTTTAGTACTGCACTCGATTGAATTGCCAAGCTGACATTTTTCTTCCAAATATAACACTTCCATGATGATGGTAAAACATAGTAACCTGCAGCCTGAAGAAATCGAATACGATTGTTGGTCAACAACAAGAAATCCTGCATTCTGATCTTCTACTCAAAAAAGGCGTCCATGAACCGCCATTTTCTCTCTACATTCATGGTTTACGAGATTTTATATCTCGCCAGTGACCAACATTCAGGTTTGTGAGGAATTCAATGCATTCGCCAGTGACCACATACGTACTTCAATACAAAAATATTTCCGCCTCATTCCTAACAAACTTATTGTTGAACCAGCAATTGATAGCTATAATTCTAAATTGCGTACATTTTTCTTTACAGCAGCGATAATAACGGAATGCATAAATTAAAACATCCTTCTGCAGAAGTGATTTTGAGGGCATCGATTTGAGGATAGCACACGCCCTAGTTTGTAATATACAGATAGACTGCCTTAAGCGCAACCAGCCTTTTAAGTGTACAAGCTATTCCATGGTTTATTGCTCGATCTATTTGAACTTCACTAGTTCGTAGCATATATTATCAAATAGAAATGAAAATCATTAATGGTCATTTGGATGCGACAGGAACTGCAGAGCCGTCTTTCTTTTAAAAACTTGCCTTCCAAGTAGAGCAAACTTTGACTAGGTAGCGTATATATATCTTGATGTTGTACAATAATGTGTACTTCGCCGACTGGTACTAATTTTCAAGAAAATAATTACTGATAGAAACGCAATTCTATGCACTCGATTGAATTGTCAAACTGACATATCTCTTCCAAATATAACACTTCCATGATGATTATAAAACAAAGTAACCTGCAGCCTGAAGAAATCGAATACTAATAATGGTCAACATAAAGAAATCCTGCATTTTGAACGGCTCCTCATAAAAGGCGTCCCTCAACCGCCATTTTCCCTCTACTTTGTTTGCAATTTCTTGATGTTGTACACTAATGTGTATTTCGTCGCCTGGTACTAGTTTTGAAAAAGAATATGGGTGATAGAAATGCAATTTTATGTACTCGATTGAATTGCCAAACTGACATTTCTCTTCCAAATAGAACACTTCCATGATGATGATAAAACATAGTAACCTGCAGCCTGAAGAAATCGAATACTATTGTTGGTCAACAAATAGAAATCCTGCATTCTGATCGTCTACTCAAAAAAAGCGTCCATGAACCGCCATTTTCTCTCAACTGACATTTCTTTTCCAAATATAACACTTCCATGATGATTATAGAACGTTGTAACCTACAGCCTGAAGAGAATCGAATACTATTGTTGTTCATCAACAAGAAATCCTGCATTCTGATCGTCTACTCAAAAAAAGCGTCCATGAACCGCCATTTTCCCTCATTTTAATGTGTATTTCGTCGCCTGGTAGTATTTTTGAAGAAGATAATGGCTGATAGAAACGCAATTCTATGCACTCGATTGAATTGTCAAACTGACATATCTCTTCCAAATATAACACTTCCATGATGATTATAAAACAAAGTAACCTGCAGCCTGAAGAAATCGAATACTAATAATGGTCAACATAAAGAAATCCTGCATTTTGAACGGCTCCTCATAAAAGGCGTCCCTCAAACGCCATTTTCCCTCTACTTTGTTTGCAATATCTTGATGTTGTACACTAATGTGTATTTCGTCGCCTGGTACTAGTTTTGAAAAAGAATATGGGTGATAGAAATGCAATTTTATGTACTCGATTGAATTGCCAAACTGACATTTCTCTTCCAAATAGAACACTTCCATGATGATGATAAAACATAGTAACCTGCAGCCTGAAGAAATCGAATACTATTGTTGGTCAACAAATAGAAATCCTGCATTCTGATCGTCTACTCAAAAAAAGCGTCCATGAACCGCCATTTTCTCTCAACTGACATTTCTTTTCCAAATATAACACTTCCATGATGATTATAGAACGTTGTAACCTACAGCCTGAAGAGAATCGAATACTATTGTTGGCCAACAAAAAGAAATCCTGTATTTTGATCGGCTCCTCAAAAGAAGCGTCCCAGGACCGCCATTTTCCCTCTAGTAATGTGCATTTCGTCGCCTGGTAGTACTTTTGAAGAAGATAATGGCTGATAGAAACGCAATTCTATGCACTCGATTGAATTGTCAAACTGACATTTCTCTTCCAAATAGAACACTTCCATGATGATGATAAAACATAGTAACCTGCAGCCTGAAGAAATCGAATACTATTGTTGGTCAACAAATAGAAATCCTGCATTTCGATCGGCTCCTCAAAAAAAGCGTCCCAGGACCGCCATTTTCCCTTTAGTACTGCACTCGATTGAATTGCCAAGCTGACATTTTTCTTCCAAATATAACACTTCCATGATGATGGTAAAACATAGTAACCTGCAGCCTGAAGAAATCGAATACGATTGTTGGTCAACAACAAGAAATCCTGCATTCTGATCTTCTACTCAAAAAAGGCGTCCATGAACCGCCATTTTCTCTCTACATTCATGGTTTACGAGATTTTATATCTCGCCAGTGACCAACATTCAGGTTTGTGAGGAATTCAATGCATTCGCCAGTGACCACATACGTACTTCAATACAAAAATATTTCCGCCTCATTCCTAACAAACTTATTGTTGAACCAGCAATTGATAGCTATAATTCTAAATTGCGTACATTTTTCTTTACAGCAGCGATAATAACGGAATGCATAAATTAAAACATCCTTCTGCAGAAGTGATTTTGAGGGCATCGATTTGAGGATAGCACACGCCCTAGTTTGTAATATACAGATAGACTGCCTTAAGCGCAACCAGCCTTTTAAGTGTACAAGCTATTCCATGGTTTATTGCTCGATCTATTTGAACTTCACTAGTTCGTAGCATATATTATCAAATAGAAATGAAAATCATTAATGGTCATTTGGATGCGACAGGAACTGCAGAGCCGTCTTTCTTTTAAAAACTTGCCTTCCAAGTAGAGCAAACTTTGACTAGGTAGCGTATATATATCTTGATGTTGTACAATAATGTGTACTTCGCCGACTGGTACTAATTTTCAAGAAAATAATTACTGATAGAAACGCAATTCTATGCACTCGATTGAATTGCCAAACTGACATTTCTCTTCCAAATATAACACTTCCATGATGATGATAAAACATAGTAACCTGCAGCTTGAAGAAATCGAATATTATTGTTGTTCATCAACAAGAAATCCTGCATTCTGATCGTCTACTCAAAAAAAGCGTCCATGAACCGCCATTTTCCCTCATTTTAATGTGTATTTCGTCGCCTGGTAGTATTTTTGAAGAAGATAATGGCTGATAGAAACGCAATTCTATGCACTCGATTGAATTGTCAAACTGACATATCTCTTCCAAATATAACACTTCCATGATGATTATAAAACAATGTAACCTGCAGCCTGAAGAAATCGAATACTAATAATGGTCAACATAAAGAAATCCTGCATTTTGAACGGCTCCTCAAAAAAGGCGTCCCTCAACCGCCATTTTCCCTCTACTTTGTTTGCAATTTCTTGATGTTGTACACTAATGTGTATTTCGTCGCCTGGTACTAGTTTTGAAAAAGAATATGGGTGATAGAAATGCAATTTTATGTACTCGATTGAATTGCCAAACTGACATTTCTCTTCCAAATAGAACACTTCCATGATGATGATAAAACATAGTAACCTGCAGCCTGAAGAAATCGAATACTATTGTTGGTCAACAAATAGAAATCCTGCATTCTGATCGTCTACTCAAAAAAAGCGTCCATGAACCGCCATTTTCTCTCAACTGACATTTCTTTTCCAAATATAACACTTCCATGATGATTATAGAACGTTGTAACCTACAGCCTGAAGAGAATCGAATACTATTGTTGGCCAACAAAAAGAAATCCTGTATTTTGATCGGCTCCTCAAAAGAAGCGTCCCAGGACCGCCATTTTGTCTCTAGTAATGTGCATTTCGTCGCCTGGTAGTACTTTTGAAGAAAATAATTACTGATAGAAACGCAATTCTATGCACTCGATTGAATTGTCAAACTGACATTTCTCTTCCAAATAGAACACTTCCATGATGATGATAAAACATAGTAACCTGCAGCCTGAAGAAATCGAATACTATTGTTGGTCAACAAATAGAAATCCTGCATTTCGATCGGCTCCTCAAAAAAGGCGTCCCTCAACCGCCATTTTCCCTCTACTTTGTTTGCAATTTCTTGATGTTGTACACTAATGTGTATTTCGTCGCCTGGTACTAGTTTTGAAAAAGAATATGGGTGATAGAAATGCAATTTTATGTACTCGATTGAATTGCCAAACTGACATTTCTCTTCCAAATAGAACACTTCCATGATGATGATAAAACATAGTAACCTGCAGCCTGAAGAAATCGAATACTATTGTTGGTCAACAAATAGAAATCCTGCATTCTGATCGTCTACTCAAAAAAAGCGTCCATGAACCGCCATTTTCTCTCAACTGACATTTCTTTTCCAAATATAACACTTCCATGATGATTATAGAACGTTGTAACCTACAGCCTGAAGTGAATCGAATACTATTGTTGTTCATCAACAAGAAATCCTGCATTCTGATCGTCTACTCAAAAAAAGCGTCCATGAACCGCCATTTTCCCTCATTTTAATGTGTATTTCGTCGCCTGGTAGTATTTTTGAAGAAGATAATGGCTGATAGAAACGCAATTCTATGCACTCGATTGAATTGTCAAACTGACATATCTCTTCCAAATATAACACTTCCATGATGATTATAAAACAAAGTAACCTGCAGCCTGAAGAAATCGAATACTAATAATGGTCAACATAAAGAAATCCTGCATTTTGAACGGCTCCTCATAAAAGGCGTCCCTCAAACGCCATTTTCCCTCTACTTTGTTTGCAATATCTTGATGTTGTACACTAATGTGTATTTCGTCGCCTGGTACTAGTTTTGAAAAAGAATATGGGTGATAGAAATGCAATTTTATGTACTCGATTGAATTGCCAAACTGACATTTCTCTTCCAAATAGAACACTTCCATGATGATGATAAAACATAGTAACCTGCAGCCTGAAGAAATCGAATACTATTGTTGGTCAACAAATAGAAATCCTGCATTCTGATCGTCTACTCAAAAAAAGCGTCCATGAACCGCCATTTTCTCTCAACTGACATTTCTTTTCCAAATATAACACTTCCATGATGATTATAGAACGTTGTAACCTACAGCCTGAAGAGAATCGAATACTATTGTTGGCCAACAAAAAGAAATCCTGTATTTTGATCGGCTCCTCAAAAGAAGCGTCCCAGGACCGCCATTTTCCCTCTAGTAATGTGCATTTCGTCGCCTGGTAGTACTTTTGAAGAAGATAATGGCTGATAGAAACGCAATTCTATGCACTCGATTGAATTGTCAAACTGACATTTCTCTTCCAAATAGAACACTTCCATGATGATGATAAAACATAGTAACCTGCAGCCTGAAGAAATCGAATACTATTGTTGGTCAACAAATAGAAATCCTGCATTTCGATCGGCTCCTCAAAAAAAGCGTCCCAGGACCGCCATTTTCCCTTTAGTACTGCACTCGATTGAATTGCCATGCTGACATTTTTCTTCCAAATATAACACTTCCATGATGATGGTAAAACATAGTAACCTGCAGCCTGAAGAAATCGAATACGATTGTTGGTCAACAACAAGAAATCCTGCATTCTGATCTTCTACTCAAAAAAGGCGTCCATGAACCGCCATTTTCTCTCTACATTCATGGTTTACGAGATTTTATATCTCGCCAGTGACCAACATTCAGGTTTGTGAGGAATTCAATGCATTCGCCAGTGACCACATACGTACTTCAATACAAAAATATTTCCGCCTCATTCCTAACAAACTTATTGTTGAACCAGCAATTGATAGCTATAATTCTAAATTGCGTACATTTTTCTTTACAGCAGCGATAATAACGGAATGCATAAATTAAAACATCCTTCTGCAGAAGTGATTTTGAGGGCATCGATTTGAGGATAGCACACGCCCTAGTTTGTAATATACAGATAGACTGCCTTAAGCGCAACCAGCCTTTTAAGTGTACAAGCTATTCCATGGTTTATTGCTCGATCTATTTGAACTTCACTAGTTCGTAGCATATATTATCAAATAGAAATGAAAATCATTAATGGTCATTTGGATGCGACAGGAACTGCAGAGCCGTCTTTCTTTTAAAAACTTGCCTTCCAAGTAGAGCAAACTTTGACTAGGTAGCGTATATATATCTTGATGTTGTACAATAATGTGTACTTCGCCGACTGGTACTAATTTTCAAGAAAATAATTACTGATAGAAACGCAATTCTATGCACTCGATTGAATTGTCAAACTGACATATCTCTTCCAAATATAACACTTCCATGATGATTATAAAACAAAGTAACCTGCAGCCTGAAGAAATCGAATACTAATAATGGTCAACATAAAGAAATCCTGCATTTTGAACGGCTCCTCATAAAAGGCGTCCCTCAACCGCCATTTTCCCTCTACTTTGTTTGCAATTTCTTGATGTTGTACACTAATGTGTATTTCGTCGCCTGGTACTAGTTTTGAAAAAGAATATGGGTGATAGAAATGCAATTTTATGTACTCGATTGAATTGCCAAACTGACATTTCTCTTCCAAATAGAACACTTCCATGATGATGATAAAACATAGTAACCTGCAGCCTGAAGAAATCGAATACTATTGTTGGTCAACAAATAGAAATCCTGCATTCTGATCGTCTACTCAAAAAAAGCGTCCATGAACCGCCATTTTCTCTCAACTGACATTTCTTTTCCAAATATAACACTTCCATGATGATTATAGAACGTTGTAACCTACAGCCTGAAGAGAATCGAATACTATTGTTGTTCATCAACAAGAAATCCTGCATTCTGATCGTCTACTCAAAAAAAGCGTCCATGAACCGCCATTTTCCCTCATTTTAATGTGTATTTCGTCGCCTGGTAGTATTTTTGAAGAAGATAATGGCTGATAGAAACGCAATTCTATGCACTCGATTGAATTGTCAAACTGACATATCTCTTCCAAATATAACACTTCCATGATGATTATAAAACAAAGTAACCTGCAGCCTGAAGAAATCGAATACTAATAATGGTCAACATAAAGAAATCCTGCATTTTGAACGGCTCCTCATAAAAGGCGTCCCTCAAACGCCATTTTCCCTCTACTTTGTTTGCAATATCTTGATGTTGTACACTAATGTGTATTTCGTCGCCTGGTACTAGTTTTGAAAAAGAATATGGGTGATAGAAATGCAATTTTATGTACTCGATTGAATTGCCAAACTGACATTTCTCTTCCAAATAGAACACTTCCATGATGATGATAAAACATAGTAACCTGCAGCCTGAAGAAATCGAATACTATTGTTGGTCAACAAATAGAAATCCTGCATTCTGATCGTCTACTCAAAAAAAGCGTCCATGAACCGCCATTTTCTCTCAACTGACATTTCTTTTCCAAATATAACACTTCCATGATGATTATAGAACGTTGTAACCTACAGCCTGAAGAGAATCGAATACTATTGTTGGCCAACAAAAAGAAATCCTGTATTTTGATCGGCTCCTCAAAAGAAGCGTCCCAGGACCGCCATTTTCCCTCTAGTAATGTGCATTTCGTCGCCTGGTAGTACTTTTGAAGAAGATAATGGCTGATAGAAACGCAATTCTATGCACTCGATTGAATTGTCAAACTGACATTTCTCTTCCAAATAGAACACTTCCATGATGATGATAAAACATAGTAACCTGCAGCCTGAAGAAATCGAATACTATTGTTGGTCAACAAATAGAAATCCTGCATTTCGATCGGCTCCTCAAAAAAAGCGTCCCAGGACCGCCATTTTCCCTTTAGTACTGCACTCGATTGAATTGCCAAGCTGACATTTTTCTTCCAAATATAACACTTCCATGATGATGGTAAAACATAGTAACCTGCAGCCTGAAGAAATCGAATACGATTGTTGGTCAACAACAAGAAATCCTGCATTCTGATCTTCTACTCAAAAAAGGCGTCCATGAACCGCCATTTTCTCTCTACATTCATGGTTTACGAGATTTTATATCTCGCCAGTGACCAACATTCAGGTTTGTGAGGAATTCAATGCATTCGCCAGTGACCACATACGTACTTCAATACAAAAATATTTCCGCCTCATTCCTAACAAACTTATTGTTGAACCAGCAATTGATAGCTATAATTCTAAATTGCGTACATTTTTCTTTACAGCAGCGATAATAACGGAATGCATAAATTAAAACATCCTTCTGCAGAAGTGATTTTGAGGGCATCGATTTGAGGATAGCACACGCCCTAGTTTGTAATATACAGATAGACTGCCTTAAGCGCAACCAGCCTTTTAAGTGTACAAGCTATTCCATGGTTTATTGCTCGATCTATTTGAACTTCACTAGTTCGTAGCATATATTATCAAATAGAAATGAAAATCATTAATGGTCATTTGGATGCGACAGGAACTGCAGAGCCGTCTTTCTTTTAAAAACTTGCCTTCCAAGTAGAGCAAACTTTGACTAGGTAGCGTATATATATCTTGATGTTGTACAATAATGTGTACTTCGCCGACTGGTACTAATTTTCAAGAAAATAATTACTGATAGAAACGCAATTCTATGCACTCGATTGAATTGTCAAACTGACATATCTCTTCCAAATATAACACTTCCATGATGATTATAAAACAAAGTAACCTGCAGCCTGAAGAAATCGAATACTAATAATGGTCAACATAAAGAAATCCTGCATTTTGAACGGCTCCTCATAAAAGGCGTCCCTCAACCGCCATTTTCCCTCTACTTTGTTTGCAATTTCTTGATGTTGTACACTAATGTGTATTTCGTCGCCTGGTACTAGTTTTGAAAAAGAATATGGGTGATAGAAATGCAATTTTATGTACTCGATTGAATTGCCAAACTGACATTTCTCTTCCAAATAGAACACTTCCATGATGATGATAAAACATAGTAACCTGCAGCCTGAAGAAATCGAATACTATTGTTGGTCAACAAATAGAAATCCTGCATTCTGATCGTCTACTCAAAAAAAGCGTCCATGAACCGCCATTTTCTCTCAACTGACATTTCTTTTCCAAATATAACACTTCCATGATGATTATAGAACGTTGTAACCTACAGCCTGAAGAGAATCGAATACTATTGTTGTTCATCAACAAGAAATCCTGCATTCTGATCGTCTACTCAAAAAAAGCGTCCATGAACCGCCATTTTCCCTCATTTTAATGTGTATTTCGTCGCCTGGTAGTATTTTTGAAGAAGATAATGGCTGATAGAAACGCAATTCTATGCACTCGATTGAATTGTCAAACTGACATATCTCTTCCAAATATAACACTTCCATGATGATTATAAAACAAAGTAACCTGCAGCCTGAAGAAATCGAATACTAATAATGGTCAACATAAAGAAATCCTGCATTTTGAACGGCTCCTCATAAAAGGCGTCCCTCAAACGCCATTTTCCCTCTACTTTGTTTGCAATATCTTGATGTTGTACACTAATGTGTATTTCGTCGCCTGGTACTAGTTTTGAAAAAGAATATGGGTGATAGAAATGCAATTTTATGTACTCGATTGAATTGCCAAACTGACATTTCTCTTCCAAATAGAACACTTCCATGATGATGATAAAACATAGTAACCTGCAGCCTGAAGAAATCGAATACTATTGTTGGTCAACAAATAGAAATCCTGCATTCTGATCGTCTACTCAAAAAAAGCGTCCATGAACCGCCATTTTCTCTCAACTGACATTTCTTTTCCAAATATAACACTTCCATGATGATTATAGAACGTTGTAACCTACAGCCTGAAGAGAATCGAATACTATTGTTGGCCAACAAAAAGAAATCCTGTATTTTGATCGGCTCCTCAAAAGAAGCGTCCCAGGACCGCCATTTTCCCTCTAGTAATGTGCATTTCGTCGCCTGGTAGTACTTTTGAAGAAGATAATGGCTGATAGAAACGCAATTCTATGCACTCGATTGAATTGTCAAACTGACATTTCTCTTCCAAATAGAACACTTCCATGATGATGATAAAACATAGTAACCTGCAGCCTGAAGAAATCGAATACTATTGTTGGTCAACAAATAGAAATCCTGCATTTCGATCGGCTCCTCAAAAAAAGCGTCCCAGGACCGCCATTTTCCCTTTAGTACTGCACTCGATTGAATTGCCAAGCTGACATTTTTCTTCCAAATATAACACTTCCATGATGATGGTAAAACATAGTAACCTGCAGCCTGAAGAAATCGAATACGATTGTTGGTCAACAACAAGAAATCCTGCATTCTGATCTTCTACTCAAAAAAGGCGTCCATGAACCGCCATTTTCTCTCTACATTCATGGTTTACGAGATTTTATATCTCGCCAGTGACCAACATTCAGGTTTGTGAGGAATTCAATGCATTCGCCAGTGACCACATACGTACTTCAATACAAAAATATTTCCGCCTCATTCCTAACAAACTTATTGTTGAACCAGCAATTGATAGCTATAATTCTAAATTGCGTACATTTTTCTTTACAGCAGCGATAATAACGGAATGCATAAATTAAAACATCCTTCTGCAGAAGTGATTTTGAGGGCATCGATTTGAGGATAGCACACGCCCTAGTTTGTAATATACAGATAGACTGCCTTAAGCGCAACCAGCCTTTTAAGTGTACAAGCTATTCCATGGTTTATTGCTCGATCTATTTGAACTTCACTAGTTCGTAGCATATATTATCAAATAGAAATGAAAATCATTAATGGTCATTTGGATGCGACAGGAACTGCAGAGCCGTCTTTCTTTTAAAAACTTGCCTTCCAAGTAGAGCAAACTTTGACTAGGTAGCGTATATATATCTTGATGTTGTACAATAATGTGTACTTCGCCGACTGGTACTAATTTTCAAGAAAATAATTACTGATAGAAACGCAATTCTATGCACTCGATTGAATTGCCAAACTGACATTTCTCTTCCAAATATAACACTTCCATGATGATGATAAAACATAGTAACCTGCAGCTTGAAGAAATCGAATATTATTGTTGTTCATCAACAAGAAATCCTGCATTCTGATCGTCTACTCAAAAAAAGCGTCCATGAACCGCCATTTTCCCTCATTTTAATGTGTATTTCGTCGCCTGGTAGTATTTTTGAAGAAGATAATGGCTGATAGAAACGCAATTCTATGCACTCGATTGAATTGTCAAACTGACATATCTCTTCCAAATATAACACTTCCATGATGATTATAAAACAATGTAACCTGCAGCCTGAAGAAATCGAATACTATTGTTGGTCAACAAATAGAAATCCTGCATTTCGATCGGCTCCTCAAAAAAGGCGTCCCTCAACCGCCATTTTCCCTCTACTTTGTTTGCAATTTCTTGATGTTGTACACTAATGTGTATTTCGTCGCCTGGTACTAGTTTTGAAAAAGAATATGGGTGATAGAAATGCAATTTTATGTACTCGATTGAATTGCCAAACTGACATTTCTCTTCCAAATAGAACACTTCCATGATGATGATAAAACATAGTAACCTGCAGCCTGAAGAAATCGAATACTATTGTTGGTCAACAAATAGAAATCCTGCATTCTGATCGTCTACTCAAAAAAAGCGTCCATGAACCGCCATTTTCTCTCAACTGACATTTCTTTTCCAAATATAACACTTCCATGATGATTATAGAACGTTGTAACCTACAGCCTGAAGAGAATCGAATACTATTGTTGTTCATCAACAAGAAATCCTGCATTCTGATCGTCTACTCAAAAAAAGCGTCCATGAACCGCCATTTTCCCTCATTTTAATGTGTATTTCGTCGCCTGGTAGTATTTTTGAAGAAGATAATGGCTGATAGAAACGCAATTCTATGCACTCGATTGAATTGTCAAACTGACATATCTCTTCCAAATATAAAACTTCCATGATGATTATAAAACAAAGTAACCTGCAGCCTGAAGAAATCGAATACTAATAATGGTCAACATAAAGAAATCCTGCATTTTGAACGGCTCCTCATAAAAGGCGTCCCTCAAACGCCATTTTCCCTCTACTTTGTTTGCTATATCTTGATGTTGTACACTAATGTGTATTTCGTCGCCTGGTACTAGTTTTGAAAAAGAATATGGGTGATAGAAATGCAATTTTATGTACTCGATTGAATTGCCAAACTGACATTTCTCTTCCAAATAGAACACTTCCATGATGATGATAAAACATAGTAACCTGCAGCCTGAAGAAATCGAATACTATTGTTGGTCAACAAATAGAAATCCTGCATTCTGATCGTCTACTCAAAAAAAGCGTCCATGAACCGCCATTTTCTCTCAACTGACATTTCTTTTCCAAATATAACACTTCCATGATGATTATAGAACGTTGTAACCTACAGCCTGAAGAGAATCGAATACTATTGTTGGCCAACAAAAAGAAATCCTGTATTTTGATCGGCTCCTCAAAAGAAGCGTCCCAGGACCGCCATTTTCCCTCTAGTAATGTGCATTTCGTCGCCTGGTAGTACTTTTGAAGAAGATAATGGCTGATAGAAACGCAATTCTATGCACTCGATTGAATTGTCAAACTGACATTTCTCTTCCAAATAGAACACTTCCATGATGATGATAAAACATAGTAACCTGCAGCCTGAAGAAATCGAATACTATTGTTGGTCAACAAATAGAAATCCTGCATTTCGATCGGCTCCTCAAAAAAAGGCGTCCCTGAACCGCCATTTTCCCTCTACTACTGCACTCGATTGAATTGCCAAACTGATATTTCTCTTCCAAATATAACACTTCCATGATGATGATAAAACATAGTAACCTGCAGACTGAAAAAATCGAATACGATTGTTGGTCAACAACAAGAAATCCTGCATTCTGATCTTCTACTCAAAAAAGGCGTCCATGAACCGCCATTTTCTCTCTACATTCATGGTTTACGAGATTTTATATCTCGCCAGTGACCAATATTCAGGTTTGTGAGGAATTCAATGCATTCGCCAGTGACCACATACGTACTTCAATACAAAAATATTTCCGCCTCATTCCTAACAAACTTATTGTTGAACCAGCAATTGATAGCTATAATTCTAAATTGCGTACATTTTTCTTTACAGCAGCGATAATAACGGAATGCATAAATTAAAACATCCTTCTGCAGAAGTGATTTTGAGGGCATCGATTTGAGGATAGCACACGCCCTAGTTTGTAATATACAGATAGACTGCCTTAAGCGCAACCAGCCTTTTAAGTGTACAAGCTATTCCATGGTTTATTGCTCGATCTATTTGAACTTCACTAGTTCGTAGCATATATTATCAAATAGAAATGAAAAGCATTAATGGTCATTTGGATGCGACAGGAACTGCAGAGCCGTCTTTCTTTTAAAAACTTGCCTTCCAAGTAGAGCAAACTTTGACTAGGTAGCGTATATATATCTTGATGTTGTACAATAATGTGTACTTCGCCGACTGGTACTAATTTTCAAGAAAATAATTACTGATAGAAACGCAATTCTATGCACTCGATTGAATTGCCAAACTGACATTTCTCTTCCAAATATAACACTTCCATGATGATGATAAAACATAGTAACCTGCAGCTTGAAGAAATCGAATATTATTGTTGTTCATCAACAAGAAATCCTGCATTCTGATCGTCTACTCAAAAAAAGCGTCCATGAACCGCCATTTTCCCTCATTTTAATGTGTATTTCGTCGCCTGGTAGTATTTTTGAAGAAGATAATGGCTGATAGAAACGCAATTCTATGCACTCGATTGAATTGTCAAACTGACATATCTCTTCCAAATATAACACTTCCATGATGATTATAAAACAAAGTAACCTGCAGCCTGAAGAAATCGAATACTAATAATGGTCAACATAAAGAAATCCTGCATTTTGAACGGCTCCTCATAAAAGGCGTCCCTCAACCGCCATTTTCCCTCTACTTTGTTTGCAATTTCTTGATGTTGTACACTAATGTGTATTTCGTCGCCTGGTACTAGTTTTGAAAAAGAATATGGGTGATAGAAATGCAATTTTATGTACTCGATTGAATTGCCAAACTGACATTTCTCTTCCAAATAGAACACTTCCATGATGATGATAAAACATAGTAACCTTCAGCCTGAAGAAATCGAATACTATTGTTGGTCAACAAATAGAAATCCTGCATTCTGATCGTCTACTCAAAAAAAGCGTCCATGAACCGCCATTTTCTCTCAACTGACATTTCTTTTCCAAATATAACACTTCCATGATGATTATAGAACGTTGTAACCTACAGCCTGAAGAGAATCGAATACTATTGTTGGCCAACAAAAAGAAATCCTGTATTTTGATCGGCTCCTCAAAAGAAGCGTCCCAGGACCGCCATTTTGTCTCTAGTAATGTGCATTTCGTCGCCTGGTAGTACTTTTGAAGAAAATAATTACTGATAGAAACGCAATTCTATGCACTCGATTGAATTGTCAAACTGACATTTCTCTTCCAAATAGAACACTTCCATGATGATGATAAAACATAGTAACCTGCAGCCTGAAGAAATCGAATACTATTGTTGGTCAACAAATAGAAATCCTGCATTTCGATCGGCTCCTCAAAAAAAGCGTCCCAGGACCGCCATTTTCCCTTTAGTACTGCACTCGATTGAATTGCCAAGCTGACACTTTTCTTCCAAATATAACACTTCCATGATGATGTTAAAACATAGTAACCTGCAGCCTGAAGAAATCGAATACGATTGTTGGTCAACAACAAGAAATCCTGCATTCTGATCGTCTACTCAAAAAAGGCGTCCATGAACCGCCATTTTCTCTCAACATTCATGGTTTACGAGATTTTATATCTCGCCAGTGACCAACATTCAGGTTTGTGAGGAATTCAATGCATTCGCCAGTGACCACATACGTACTTCAATACAAAAATATTTCCGTCTCATTCCTAACAAACTTATTGTTGAACCAGCAATTGATAGCTATAATTCTAAATTGCGTACATTTTTCTTTACAGCAGCGATAATAACGGAATGCATAAATTAAAACATCCTTCTGCAGAAGTGATTTTGAGGGCATCGATTTGAGGATAGCACACGCCCTAGTTTGTAATATACAGATAGACTGCCTTAAGCGCAACCAGCCTTTTAAGTGTACAAGCTATTCCATGGTTTATTGCTCGATCTATTTGAACTTCACTATTTCGTAGCATATATTATCAAATAGAAATGAAAAGCATTAATGGTCATTTGGATGCGACAGGGACTGCAGAGCCGTCTTTCTTTTAAAAACTTGCCTTCCAAGTAGAGCAAACTTTGACTAGGTAGCGTATATATATCTTGATGTTGTACAATAATGTGTACTTCGCCGACTGGTACTAATTTTCAAGAAAATAATTACTGATAGAAACGCAATTCTATGCACTCGATTGAATTGCCAAACTGACATTTCTCTTCCAAATATAACACTTCCATGATGATGATAAAACATAGTAACCTGCAGCCTGAAGAAATCGAATACTATTGTTGGTCAACAAATAGAAATCCTGCATTCTGATCGTCTACTCAAAAAAAGCGTCCATGAACCGCCATTTTCTCTCTACTGACATTTCTTTTCCAAATATAACACTTCCATGATGATTATAGAACGTTGTAACCTACAGCCTGAAGAGAATCGAATACTATTGTTGTCCAACAAAAAGAAATCCTGCATTTTGATCGGCTCCTCAAAAAAAGCGTCCCAGAACCGCCATTTTCCCTCATTTTAATGTGTATATCGTCGCCTGGTAGTATTTTTGAAGAAGATAATGGCTGATAGAAACGCAATTCTATGCACTCGATTGAATTGTCAAACTGACATATCTCTTCCAAATATAACACTTCCATGATGATTATAAAACAAAGTAACCTGCAGCCTGAAGAAATCGAATACTATTGTTGGTCAACATAAGGAAATCCTGCATTTTGATCGGCTCCTCAAAAAAAGCGTCCCGGAACCGCCATTTTCCTTCTAGTAATGTGTATTTCGTCGCCTGGTAGTACTTTTGAAGAAGATAATGGCTGATACAAACGCAATTCTATGCACTCGATTGAATAGTCAAACTGACATTTCTCTTCCAAATATAACACTTCCATGATGATTATAGAACATAGTAACCTGCAGCCTGAAGAAATCGAATACTATTGTTGGTCAACATAAAGAAATCCTTCATTTTGATCGGCTCCTCAAAAAAGGCGTCCCTGAACGCCATTTTCCCTCTACTTTGTTTGCAATATTTTGATGTTGTACACTAATGTGTATTTCGTCGTCTGGTACTAGTTTTGAAGAAGAATATGGGTGAAAGAAATGGAATTTTATGTACTCGATTGAATTGCCAAACTGATATTTCTCTTCCATATTCTTCCATATATAACACTTCCATGATGATTATAGAACGTAGTAACCTGCAGCCTGAAGAAATCGAATATAATTGTTGGTCAACATAAAGAAATCCTGCATTTTGATCGACTCCTCAAAAAAAGCGTCCCAGAACCGCAATTTTCCTTCTACTACTGCACTCGATTGAATTGCCAAACTGATATTTCTCTTCCAAATATAACACTTCCATGATGACGATAAAACATAGTAATCTGCAGCCTGAAGAAATCGAATACTATTGTTGGTCAACAACAAGAAATCCTGCATTTTGAACGGCTGCTCAAAAAAAGCGTCCCGGAACCGCCATTTTCCTTCTAGTAATGTGTAATTCGTCGCCTGGTAGTACTTTAGAAGAAGATAATGGCTGATACAAACGCAATTCTATGCACTCGATTGAATAGTCAAACTGACATTTCTCTTCCAAATATAACACTTCCATGATGATGATAAAACATAGTAACCTTCAGCCTGAAGAAATCGAATACTATTGTTGGTCAACAAATAGAAATCCTGCATTCTGATCGTCTACTCAAAAAAAGCGTCCATGAACCGCCATTTTCTCTCAACTGACATTTCTTTTCCAAATATAACACTTCCATGATGATTATAGAACGTTGTAACCTACAGCCTGAAGAGAATCGAATACTATTGTTGGCCAACAAAAAGAAATCCTGTATTTTGATCGGCTCCTCAAAAGAAGCGTCCCAGGACCGCCATTTTGTCTCTAGTAATGTGCATTTCGTCGCCTGGTAGTACTTTTGAAGAAAATAATTACTGATAGAAACGCAATTCTATGCACTCGATTGAATTGTCAAACTGACATTTCTCTTCCAAATAGAACACTTCCATGATGATGATAAAACATAGTAACCTGCAGCCTGAAGAAATCGAATACTATTGTTGGTCAACAAATAGAAATCCTGCATTTCGATCGGCTCCTCAAAAAAAGCGTCCCAGGACCGCCATTTTCCCTTTAGTACTGCACTCGATTGAATTGCCAAGCTGACACTTTTCTTCCAAATATAACACTTCCATGATGATGTTAAAACATAGTAACCTGCAGCCTGAAGAAATCGAATACGATTGTTGGTCAACAACAAGAAATCCTGCATTCTGATCGTCTACTCAAAAAAGGCGTCCATGAACCGCCATTTTCTCTCAACATTCATGGTTTACGAGATTTTATATCTCGCCAGTGACCAACATTCAGGTTTGTGAGGAATTCAATGCATTCGCCAGTGACCACATACGTACTTCAATACAAAAATATTTCCGTCTCATTCCTAACAAACTTATTGTTGAACCAGCAATTGATAGCTATAATTCTAAATTGCGTACATTTTTCTTTACAGCAGCGATAATAACGGAATGCATAAATTAAAACATCCTTCTGCAGAAGTGATTTTGAGGGCATCGATTTGAGGATAGCACACGCCCTAGTTTGTAATATACAGATAGACTGCCTTAAGCGCAACCAGCCTTTTAAGTGTACAAGCTATTCCATGGTTTATTGCTCGATCTATTTGAACTTCACTATTTCGTAGCATATATTATCAAATAGAAATGAAAAGCATTAATGGTCATTTGGATGCGACAGGGACTGCAGAGCCGTCTTTCTTTTAAAAACTTGCCTTCCAAGTAGAGCAAACTTTGACTAGGTAGCGTATATATATCTTGATGTTGTACAATAATGTGTACTTCGCCGACTGGTACTAATTTTCAAGAAAATAATTACTGATAGAAACGCAATTCTATGCACTCGATTGAATTGCCAAACTGACATTTCTCTTCCAAATATAACACTTCCATGATGATGATAAAACATAGTAACCTGCAGCCTGAAGAAATCGAATACTATTGTTGGTCAACAAATAGAAATCCTGCATTCTGATCGTCTACTCAAAAAAAGCGTCCATGAACCGCCATTTTCTCTCTACTGACATTTCTTTTCCAAATATAACACTTCCATGATGATTATAGAACGTTGTAACCTACAGCCTGAAGAGAATCGAATACTATTGTTGTCCAACAAAAAGAAATCCTGCATTTTGATCGGCTCCTCAAAAAAAGCGTCCCAGAACCGCCATTTTCCCTCATTTTAATGTGTATATCGTCGCCTGGTAGTATTTTTGAAGAAGATAATGGCTGATAGAAACGCAATTCTATGCACTCGATTGAATTGTCAAACTGACATATCTCTTCCAAATATAACACTTCCATGATGATTATAAAACAAAGTAACCTGCAGCCTGAAGAAATCGAATACTATTGTTGGTCAACATAAGGAAATCCTGCATTTTGATCGGCTCCTCAAAAAAAGCGTCCCGGAACCGCCATTTTCCTTCTAGTAATGTGTATTTCGTCGCCTGGTAGTACTTTTGAAGAAGATAATGGCTGATACAAACGCAATTCTATGCACTCGATTGAATAGTCAAACTGACATTTCTCTTCCAAATATAACACTTCCATGATGATTATAGAACATAGTAACCTGCAGCCTGAAGAAATCGAATACTATTGTTGGTCAACATAAAGAAATCCTTCATTTTGATCGGCTCCTCAAAAAAGGCGTCCCTGAACGCCATTTTCCCTCTACTTTGTTTGCAATATTTTGATGTTGTACACTAATGTGTATTTCGTCGTCTGGTACTAGTTTTGAAGAAGAATATGGGTGAAAGAAATGGAATTTTATGTACTCGATTGAATTGCCAAACTGATATTTCTCTTCCATATTCTTCCATATATAACACTTCCATGATGATTATAGAACGTAGTAACCTGCAGCCTGAAGAAATCGAATATAATTGTTGGTCAACATAAAGAAATCCTGCATTTTGATCGACTCCTCAAAAAAAGCGTCCCAGAACCGCAATTTTCCTTCTACTACTGCACTCGATTGAATTGCCAAACTGATATTTCTCTTCCAAATATAACACTTCCATGATGACGATAAAACATAGTAATCTGCAGCCTGAAGAAATCGAATACTATTGTTGGTCAACAACAAGAAATCCTGCATTTTGAACGGCTGCTCAAAAAAAGCGTCCCGGAACCGCCATTTTCCTTCTAGTAATGTGTAATTCGTCGCCTGGTAGTACTTTAGAAGAAGATAATGGCTGATACAAACGCAATTCTATGCACTCGATTGAATAGTCAAACTGACATTTCTCTTCCAAATATAACACTTCCATGATGATTATAGAACATAGTAACCTGCAGCCTGAAGAAATCGAATACTATTGTTGGTCAACATAAAGAAATCCGGCATTTTGATTGGCTCCTCAAAAAAGGCGTCCCTGAACCGCCATTTTCCCTCTACTTTGTTTGCAACATCTTGATGTTGTACACTAATGTGAATTTCGTCGTCTGGTACTAGTTTTGAAGAAGAATATGGGTGATAGAAATGGAATTTTATGTACTCGATTGAATTGCCAAACTGACATTTCTCTTCCAAATATAACACTTCCATGATGATGATAAAACATAGTAATCTGCAGCCTGAAGAAATCGAATACTAATGTTGGTCAACATAAAGAAATCCTGAATTTTGAACGGCTCCTCAAAAAAGGCGTCCCTGAACCGCCATTTTCCCTCTACTTTCTTTGCAATATCTTGATGTTGTTCACTAATGTGTATTTCGTCGCCTGGTACTAGTTTTGAAAAAGAATATGGGTGATAGAAATGCAATTTTATGTACTCGATTGAATTGCCAAACTGACATTGCTCTTCCAAATATAACACTTCCATGATGATTATAAAACGTAGTAACCTGCAGCCTGAAGAAATCGAATACTATAGTTGGTCAACAAATAGAATTCCTGCATTCTGCTCGGCTCCTCAAAAAAAGCGTCCCAGAACCGCCATTTTCCCTTTACTACTGCACTCGATTGAATTGCCAAGCTGACATTTAACTTCCAAATATAACACTTCCATGATGATGGTAAAACATAGTAACCTGCAGCCTGAAGAAATCGAATACGATTGTTGGTCAACAACAAGAAATCCTGCATTCTGATCGTCTACTCAAAAAAGGCGTCCATTGACCGCCATTTTCTCTCTACATTCATGGTTTACGAGATTTTATATCTCGCCAGTGACCAACATTCAGGTTTGTGAGGAATTCAATGCATTCGCTAGTGACCACATACGTACTTCAATACAAAAATATTTCCGTCTCATTCCTAACAAACTTATTGTTGAACCAGCAATTGATAGCTATAATTCTAAATTGCGTACATTTTTCTTTACAGCAGCGATAATAACGGAATGCATAAATTAAAACATCCTTCTGCAGAAGTGATTTTGAGGGCATCGATTTGAGGATAGCACACGCCCTAGTTTGTAATATACAGATAGACTGCCTTAAGCGCAACCAGCCTTTTAAGTGTACAAGCTATTCCATGGTTTATTGCTCGATCTATTTGAACTTCACTAGTTCGTAGCATATATTATCAAATAGAAATGAAAAGCATTAATGGTCATTTGGATGCGACAGGAACTGCAGAGCCGTCTTTCTTTTAAAAACTTGCCTTCCAAGTAGAGCAAACTTTGACTAGGTAGCGTATATATATCTTGATGTTGTACACTAATGTGTACTTCGCCGACTGGTACTAATTTTCAAGAAAATAATTACTGATAGAAACGCAATTCTATGCACTCGATTGAATTGCCAAACTGACATTTCTCTTCCAAATATAACACTTCCATGATGATGATAAAACATAGTAACCTGCAGCTTGAAGAAATCGAATACTATTGTTGTTCATCAACAAGAAATCCTGCATTCTGATCGTCTACTCAAAAAAAGCGTCCATGAACCGCCATTTTCCCTCTACTAATGTGTATTTCGTCGCCTGGTAGTATTTTTGAAGAAGATAATGGCTGATAGAAACGCAATTCTATGCACTCGATTGAATTGCCAAACTGACATTTCTCTTCCAAATATAACACTTCCATGATGATGATAAAACATAGTAACCTGCAGCCTGAAGAAATCGAATACTATTGTTGGTCAACAAATAGAAATCCTGCATTCTGATCGTCTACTCAAAAAAAGCGTCCATGAACCGCCATTTTCTCTCTACTGACATTTCTTTTCCAAATATAACACTTCCATGATGATTATAGAACGTTGTAACCTACAGCCTGAAGAGAATCGAATACTATTGTTGTCCAACAAAAAGAAATCCTGCATTTTGATCGGCTCCTCAAAAAAAGCGTCCCAGAACCGCCATTTTCCCTCATTTTAATGTGTATATCGTCGCCTGGTAGTATTTTTGAAGAAGATAATGGCTGATAGAAACGCAATTCTATGAACTCGATTGAATTGTCAAACTGACATATCTCTTCCAAATATAACACTTCCATGATGATTATAAAACAAAGTAACCTGCAGCCTGAAGAAATCGAATACTATTGTTGGTCAACATAAGGAAATCCTGCATTTTGATCGGCTCCTCAAAAAAAGCGTCCCGGAACCGCCATTTTCCTTCTAGTAATGTGTATTTCGTCGCCTGGTAGTACTTTTGAAGAAGATAATGGCTGATACAAACGCAATTCTATGCACTCGATTGAATAGTCAAACTGACATTTCTCTTCCAAATATAACACTTCCATGATGATTATAGAACATAGTAACCTGCAGCCTGAAGAAATCGAATACTATTGTTGGTCAACATAAAGAAATCCTTCATTTTGATCGGCTCCTCAAAAAAGGCGTCCCTGAACGCCATTTTCCCTCTACTTTGTTTGCAATATTTTGATGTTGTACACTAATGTGTATTTCGTCGTCTGGTACTAGTTTTGAAGAAGAATATGGGTGAAAGAAATGGAATTTTATGTACTCGATTGAATTGCCAAACTGATATTTCTCTTCCATATATAACACTTCCATGATGATTATAGAACGTAGTAACCTGCAGCCTGAAGAAATCGAATATAATTGTTGGTCAACATAAAGAAATCCTGCATTTTGATCGACTCCTCAAAAAAAGCGTCCCAGAACCGCAATTTTCCTTCTACTACTGCACTCGATTGAATTGCCAAACTGATATTTCTCTTCTAAATATAACACTTCCATGATGACGATAAAACATAGTAATCTGCAGCCTGAAAAAATCGAATACTATTGTTGGTCAACAACAAGAAATCCTGCATTTTGAACGGCTGCTCAAAAAAAGCGTCCCGGAACCGCCATTTTCCTTCTAGTAATGTGTAATTCGTCGCCTGGTAGTACTTTAGAAGAAGATAATGGCTGATACAAACGCAATTCTATGCACTCGATTGAATAGTCAAACTGACATTTCTCTTCCAAATATAACACTTCCATGATGATTATAGAACATAGTAACCTGCAGCCTGAAGAAATCGAATACTATTGTTGGTCAACATAAAGAAATCCGGCATTTTGATTGGCTCCTCAAAAAAGGCGTCCCTGAACCGCCATTTTCCCTCTACTTTGTTTGCAACATCTTGATGTTGTACACTAATGTGAATTTCGTCGTCTGGTACTAGTTTTGAAGAAGAATATGGGTGATAGAAATGGAATTTTATGTACTCGATTGAATTGCCAAACTGACATTTCTCTTCCAAATATAACACTTCCATGATGATGATAAAACATAGTAATCTGCAGCCTGAAGAAATCGAATACTAATGTTGGTCAACATAAAGAAATCCTGAATTTTGAACGGCTCCTCAAAAAAGGCGTCCCTGAACCGCCATTTTCCCTCTACTTTCTTTGCAATATCTTGATGTTGTTCACTAATGTGTATTTCGTCGCCTGGTACTAGTTTTGAAAAAGAATATGGGTGATAGAAATGCAATTTTATGTACTCGATTGAATTGCCAAACTGACATTGCTCTTCCAAATATAACACTTCCATGATGATTATAAAACGTAGTAACCTGCAGCCTGAAGAAATCGAATACTATAGTTGGTCAACAAATAGAATTCCTGCATTCTGCTCGGCTCCTCAAAAAAAGCGTCCCAGAACCGCCATTTTCCCTTTACTACTGCACTCGATTGAATTGCCAAGCTGACATTTAACTTCCAAATATAACACTTCCATGATGATGGTAAAACATAGTAACCTGCAGCCTGAAGAAATCGAATACGATTGTTGGTCAACAACAAGAAATCCTGCATTCTGATCGTCTACTCAAAAAAGGCGTCCATGAACCGCCATTTTCTCTCTACATTCATGGTTTACGAGATTTTATATCTCGCCACTGACCAACATTCAGGTTTGTGAGGAATTCAATGCATTCGCCAGTGACCACATACGTACTTCAATACAAAAATATTTCCGTCTCATTCCTAACAAACTTATTGTTGAACCAGCAATTGATAGCTATAATTCTAAATTGCGTACATTTTTCTTTACAACAGCGATAATAACGGAATGCATAAATTAAAACATCCTTCTGCAGAAGTGATTTTGAGGACATCGATTTGAGGATAGCACACGCCCTAGTTTGTAATATACTGATAGACTGCCTTAAGCGCAACCAGCCTTTTAAGTGTACAAGCTATTCCATGGTTTATTGCTCGATCTATTTGAACTTCACTAGTTCGTAGCATATATTATCAAATAGAAATGAAAAGCATTAATGGTCATTTGGATGCGACAGGAACTGCAGAGCCGTCTATCTTTTAAAAACTTGCCTTCCAAGTAGAGCAAACTTTGACTAGGTAGCGTATATATATCTTGATGTTGTACACTAATGTGTACTTCGCCGACTGGTACTAATTTTCAAGAAAATAATTACTGATAGAAACGCAATTCTATGCACTCGATTGAATTGCCAAACTGACATTTCTCTTCCAAATATAACACTTCCATGATGATGATAAAACATAGTAACCTGCAGCTTGAAGAAATCGAATACTATTGTTGTTCATCAACAAGAAATCCTGCATTCTGATCGTCTAATCAAAAAAAGCGTCCATGAACCGCCATTTTCCCTCTACTAATGTGTATTTCGTCGCCTGGTAGTATTTTTGAAGAAGATAATGGCTGATAGAAACGCAATTCTATGCACTCGATTGAATTGTCAAACTGACATATCTCTTCCAAATATAACACTTCCATGATGATTATAAAACAAAGTAACCTGCAGCCTGAAGAAATCGAATACTAATAATGGTCAACATAAAGAAATCCTGCATTTTGAACGGCTCCTCATAAAAGGCGTCCCTCAACCGCCATTTTCCCTCTACTTTGTTTGCAATATCTTGATGTTGTACACTAATGTGTATTTCGTCGCCTGGTACTAGTTTTGAAAAAGAATATGGGTGATAGAAATGCAATTTTATGTACTCGATTGAATTGCCAAACTGACATTTCTCTTCTAAATAGAACACTTCCATGATGATGATAAAACATAGTAACCTGCAGCCTGAAGAAATCGAATACTATTGTTGGTCAACAAATAGAAATCCTGCATTTTGATCGGCTCCTCAAAAGAAGCGTTTCAGGACCGCCATTTTCCCTCTAGTAATGTGCATTTCGTCGCCTGGTAGTACTTTTTAAGAAGATAATGGCTGATAGAAACGCAATTCTATGCACTCGATTGAATTGTCAAACTGACATTTCTCTTCTAAATAGAACACTTCCATGATGATGATAAAACATAGTAACCTGCAGCCTGAAGAAATCGAATACTATTGTTGGTCAACAAATAGAAATCCTGCATTTCGATCGGCTCCTCAAAAAAAGCGTCCCAGGACCGCCATTTTCCCTTTAGTACTGCACTCGATTGAATTGCCAAGCTGACATTTTTCTTCCAAATATAACACTTCCATGATGATGGTAAAACATAGTAACCTGCAGCCTGAAGAAATCGAATACGATTGTTGGTCAACAACAAGAAATCCTGCATTCTGATCGTCTACTCAAAAAAGGCGTCCATGAACCGCCATTTTCTCTCTACATTCATGGTTTACGAGATTTTATATCTCGCCAGTGACCAACATTCAGGTTTGTGAGGAATTCAATGCATTCGCTAGTGACCACATACGTACTTCAATACAAAAATATTTCCGTCTCATTCCTAACAAACTTATTGTTGAACCAGCAATTGATAGCTATAATTCTAAATTGCGTACATTTTTCTTTACAGCAGCGATAATAACGGAATGCATAAATTAAAACATCCTTCTGCAGAAGTGATTTTGAGGGCATCGATTTGAGGATAGCACACGCCCTAGTTTGTAATATACAGATAGACTGCCTTAAGCGCAACCAGCCTTTTAAGTGTACAAGCTATTCCATGGTTTATTGCTCGATCTATTTGAACTTCACTAGTTCGTAGCATATATTATCAAATAGAAATGAAAAGCATTAATGGTCATTTGGATGCGACAGGAACTGCAGAGCCGTCTTTCTTTTAAAAACTTGCCTTCCAAGTAGAGCAAACTTTGACTAGGTAGCGTATATATATCTTGATGTTGTACACTAATGTGTACTTCGCCGACTGGTACTAATTTTCAAGAAAATAATTACTGATAGAAACGCAATTCTATGCACTCGATTGAATTGCCAAACTGACATTTCTCTTCCAAATATAACACTTCCATGATGATGATAAAACATAGTAACCTGCAGCTTGAAGAAATCGAATACTATTGTTGTTCATCAACAAGAAATCCTGCATTCTGATCGTCTACTCAAAAAAAGCGTCCATGAACCGCCATTTTCCCTCTACTAATGTGTATTTCGTCGCCTGGTAGTATTTTTGAAGAAGATAATGGCTGATAGAAACGCAATTCTATGCACTCGATTGAATTGTCAAACTGACATATCTCTTCCAAATATAACACTTCCATGATGATTATAAAACAAAGTAACCTGCAGCCTGAAGAAATCGAATACTAATAATGGTCAGGATAAAGAAATCCTGCATTTTGAACGGCTCCTCATAAAAGGCGTCCCTCAACCGCCATTTTCCCTCTACTTTGTTTGCAATATCTTGATGTTGTACACTAATGTGTATTTCGTCGCCTGGTACTAGTTTTGAAAAAGAATATGGGTGATAGAAATGCAATTTTAAGTACTCGATTGAATTGCCAAACTGACATTTCTCTTCCATATATAACACTTCCATGATGATTATAGAACGTAGTAACCTGCAGCCTGAAGAAATCGAATATAATTGTTGGTCAACATAAAGAAATCCTGCATTTTGATCGACTCCTCAAAAAAAGCGTCCCAGAACCGCAATTTTCCTTCTACTACTGCACTCGATTGAATTGCCAAACTGATATTTCTCTTCCAAATATAACACTTCCATGATGACGATAAAACATAGTAATCTGCAGCCTGAAGAAATCGAATACTATTGTTGGTCAACAACAAGAAATCCTGCATTTTGAACGGCTGCTCAAAAAAAGCGTCCCAGAACCGCCATTTTCCTTCTAGTAATGTGTAATTCGTCGCCTGGTAGTACTTTAGAAGAAGATAATGGCTGATACAAACGCAATTCTATGCACTCGATTGAATAGTCAAACTGACATTTCTCTTCCAAATATAAAACTTCCATGATGATTATAGAACATTGTAACCTGCAGCCTGAAGAAATCGAATACTATTGTTGGTCAACATAAAGAAATCCGGCATTTTGATTGGCTCCTCAAAAAAGGCGTCCCTGAACCGCCATTTTCCCTCTACTTTGTTTGCAACATCTTGATGTTTTACACTAATGTGCATTTCGTCGTCTGGTACTAGTTTTGAAGAAGAATATGGGTGATAGAAATGGAATTTTATGTACTCGATTGAATTGCCAAACTGACATTTCTCTTCCAAATATAACACTTCCATGATGATGATAAAACATAGTAATCTGCAGCCTGAGGAAATCGAATACTAATGTTGGTCAACATAAAGAAATCCTGAATTTTGAACGGCTCCTCAAAAAAGGCGTCCCTGAACCGCCATTTTCCCTCTACTTTCTTTGCAATATCTTGATGTTGTTCACTAATGTGTATTTCGTCGCCTGGTACTAGTTTTGAAAAAGAATATGGGTGATAGAAATGCAATTTTATGTACTCGATTGAATTGCCAAACTGACATTTCTCTTCCAAATAGAACACTTCCATGATGATGATAAAACATAGTAACCTGCAGCCTGAAGAAATCGAATACTATTGTTGGTCAACAAATAGAAATCCTGCATTCTGATCGTCTACTCAAAAAAAGCGTCCATGAACCGCCATTTTCTCTCAACTGACATTTCTTTTCCAAATATAACACTTCCATGATGATTATAGAACGTTGTAACCTACAGCCTGAAGAGAATCGAATACTATTGTTGGCCAACAAAAAAAAATCCTGTATTTTGATCGGCTCCTCAAAAGAAGCGTTTCAGGACCGCCATTTTCCCTCTAGTAATGTGCATTTCGTCGCCTGGTAGTACTTTTTAAGAAGATAATGGCTGATAGAAACGCAATTCTATGCACTCGATTGAATTGTCAAACTGACATTTCTCTTCTAAATAGAACACTTCCATGATGATGATAAAACATAGTAACCTGCAGCCTGAAGAAATCGAATACTATTGTTGGTCAACAAATAGAAATCCTGCATTTCGATCGGCTCCTCAAAAAAAGCGTCCCAGGACCGCCATTTTCCCTTTAGTACTGCACTCGATTGAATTGCCAAGCTGACATTTTTCTTCCAAATATAACACTTCCATGATGATGGTAAAACATAGTAACCTGCAGCCTGAAGAAATCGAATACGATTGTTGGTCAACAACAAGAAATCCTGCATTCTGATCGTCTACTCAAAAAAGGCGTCCATGAACCGCCATTTTCTCTCTACATTCATGGTTTACGAGATTTTATATCTCGCCAGTGACCAACATTCAGGTTTGTGAGGAATTCAATGCATTCGCTAGTGACCAAATACGTACTTCAATACAAAAATATTTCCGTCTCATTCCTAACAAACTTACTGTTGAACCAGCAATTGATAGCTATAATTCTAAATTGCGTACATTTTTCTTTACAGCAGCGATAATAACGGAATGCATAAATTAAAACATCCTTCTGCAGAAGTTTTTTTTTTTTTTTTTTCCAATGCCAAGTCATGATTGGCGTTCAGCCATTCGACCTCGAGCAGTCCAATATAAAATAGATTGATACTTATATTTATCAGTCTGCCTAATTGGCAGTTGTTGAATATCTAAAAGAGCTTGGCACTCATCTAGGTGAGAGCCAGTCATGCTCCCAACGCCACACAACACACAGGTAGGGCTGTTCACGACTCCAATTCGGGCAAGATGAGCCTGCAGGTAATCGTGTCCAGTGGCTAGTATGAAACAGGCAACTAATTCGTTTCTGGGGAGGTTATGGGGAATTCGTCCTCCCTGTTCAAGCAGAACCCTCCACTTTTTCCCTTCTGCCTGCCTTTCAAAACTCTCTATCGCCTCGGAGTTGAATTTATGACGTAGGAGTCTTTTCGTTGTCGCGTAATCCAGGGGAGCTTGCGGTTGATCTTTTAGCGATCCAGTTTTTGCAAGACGGTCTGCTTCTTCGTTACCCTGGATACCACAATGGCTGGGTATCCACTGCAGGCATATTTCCCAACCCAAGGACAAAAGTTCTCCTATAAGCATTTGTGCTTCTAAAACATCGTACGACTCACTACTCACAAGGCTGGTTAAAGCCTGAATGGCTGCTTGTGAGTCAACGAACAAAACTACTTTCTTTACTGCCTCATTTTGGAGCGTTCTTAGTGCTAATAGAACAGCTTTTACTTCTCCGTCAAAATTAGAACAAAAACGTCCCACCGGTTCGGCGATCTGGAAGTCAGAAGCAAAAACACCTGCGCCAGCGTTCCCACGTGCATCTAAGGCAGAGCCATCAGTATAAACGTGCTTCCAGGGTGGTGTTGGGAAACGAGTATGTATCGTTTCGAGGGCAGCGGCCTTCAGCTCCAATGTTGTTGTTACATTCTTGCGCACCATATGTAAGAGGTGAAGATATCCCTTGGCTCTAGAGAGAGAGTAGGTGTTTGTTGTTTGTTTGGGGAAGTGAAGCCTTTCTTTGAAGTCCAGGCAGGACCTGGTGATTAATTCCTCTGCTTTGAAAGTGAAACATTTCTGTGTCTTTAATCTCTGACAGGCTGGCCTGTAATCGTCCCAGTATACTATTCCCAAACGTTTCATTCTCTCATAAAGATCAATGGCAGCTTCCTCTCTTCTTACAGACAACGGGAGCACGCCAGTCTGGATTTGCATTGCCGCTATAGGGGTGGAACGGGGTCCACGGGTAATAAGCCTCAACGCATGATTCTGTGTCCTTTCTATTTGTTTCAAGCTAGCCTCAGAGGCCGTGATAGTTAATTCTCCTCCATATTCAATCACTGGTCGTACATAGGATGTGTACGCCTGTGTCAGAACATCCTGCGTAGCACCCCAAGTCGTACCAGCCAATCTCCTGAGTAAGCCTAATTTTTTTTCGCCTTTAGTTTTTTGCTGGTTTATGTGTTTTGTCCACAACAGCTTTGTATCAAGAAGGACTCCCAAATATGTGGTACAGGTAGATCTCGGCAGTGGATGTGCGTTGTAATTGAGTGACAAAGAGTGCTGCTTAGTTGAGAGGGTAAATAACTGGAATTCTGACTTTTCAGGGTTAACCATCATCTCATTATCCTCAGCCCATTTCTTTAAAGCACTCAGGGCATCATTAAGGGTCGCTTCAAGGGCATGAATATTGCTGCTAGAGGCCCAAAACACCAAATCATCGGCATAGAGTAAGGCCTGGATTCCCGGAGTGTTCTCTAAGACAGCAACCACATCGTTGATCAATAAATTAAAAAGAGTTGGGCTAATGACCGATCCTTGGGGAAGTCCTTGTTTTGTTTGCCTAAACGGAGATACGGATTCCTCATATTTCACTCTAACAAATCTTTGTGAAAGATAAGATGAAATGGCTTTGTATAAGTGCCCTTTAAAACCCATTGTTAACAATTTCTTGAGAAGCATTTTACGCCAGACCCTGTCAAAGGCAGTGCGAAAATCTATGAAGACTGCCAGACTGCTCAGTTTGCGTTGGAATCCGTCCTTAATCTCTTGGGAAAGTCTAGCTACCTGCTCGATTGTTCCCCGATGGCGTGAGAAACCAGCTTGTTTTGTAGAAAGCAGTTGTTGATTTTCAAGTATGTATTGCATCCTCTGGAGTATCATCCTCTCATAGAGTTTTGAGAAAACGCTAGTTAATGATATTGGTCGGAAGTTTTCCGGGGAATTTGGTTCTTTACCCTTTTTAGGGATGGGAATTATTTCCGCTTTTCGCCACTCGCAAGGATAATGTGACTTCCAGACCAAGTTAAGGAACTTCAGCACAGTTGACCGTGCCCCATCACCCAAATGTATCAGAAATTCCGGTTGGATTTTGTCCGGACCTGGAGCTTTACCCGATTTGGACTCTGAAATAGCAATTGCCAGCTCGGTCATGTTAAACTCGCGATACATTATATTGAATTCTTCCTCGGAAGGGCATGTATCAGGTTCTTGTAAGTCTGATTTTCCAATTTTTTCGCGGGGAGTGAAGTTACTCACCCTTGCGTAGTGATTACAGAAGTATTTAGAAATTTCATAGTCTGAGACGAGGGTTTTGGTACCTTTCACAAACGGTGGCTTCTTCCTCGTAGAGGTTTTGTCATTGTTCAGAGTAGAAACAAATTTATGTGCTTTTTTGCCATCTTTACGGAAGTCCAATTTGCTAAGGAATGTTTTACTAATTTCGCGCTTTGTTTCAATAATACACTTTCTCAGAGTAGCGCTGAGATCCTTTAATGTTTTCCTATCTTCCAGCTGGCCAGTTTCTTCTGCCACTTTCCTCGCTTCGTCTCTCAATTCTTTCAATCTCTGAAGCTCATCATTCCAGAAAGGAGCATAACGTCTGACTCTACCTCGCGGTACTGCCTGTCTGGCACATGTCATAATTGCATTATTAATCCGAGTGAGACTGGTATCGACATTCTCATCAACAAGTTCATCTGTTAAAAGAGATTCTGCCAAATTGCAGTAGAGAGTCCAATTTGCTTTCTTTATGTTCCACATTATTTTAGGAACCTTTTTGTCTTTTAACGCACTTTTTCGTTCATAGAGGTTAACCCTGAGGATTTTATGGCCAAACCCAGTAGGTCCTGGCATAAGTGAGCACGTTGAGGTTAAGGAAAGCGCGTTGTGCACCAAAATTACATCCGGATGAGAGGTGCCTCCCCCGTAAGACAGGAAGGTTGGATTACCCTCTTCATTATCTATAAACTGGACAGGGTTGGACATGACGAAGTCTTCAAAGATTCGACCCACCACATTCGATTCACCGTATCCCCATAAAATAGAGGGTGCATTTAGATCTCCCATAAGGATGGTTTTATTATCCCATTGAGCTTCCAGCCATCCCAGCTCTGGTTGGTTCCTAGGTGGGTTATAAATAACGAAGAATCGCCTATGAATCCCATTTTTCCAGACTTCTAGTTCTGCTGCTTCCAACTTATCAGCATCAGACATTTCTTTTACAACCCTGAATCGCGCGGTGATGGAACTTTTAACGGCCATCAACATGCCAGACGCGACCTGCCTTGCCCTTTTGAGAACATATGTTTGGTATCCAGGCAGTTGGAAAAATAATTCGTTATTAGTGGAGGCGCCAGCTTCCACAATTGCATAAATATCAATATCATTAGATATAACAATTTGTTTAAATTCACTAAATTTATCTTGTGTGAGGCCGTCCGCATTCCAGAACATTGTCCTGAGCAGTACGTTGTCAAGGTCTTGAAAAAGACCATTAGCTTGGCCGGTACCTTGTGTTGGCCGATGCATATTGTCGCAATAATGTTTGGACTGCTATTTTTGGCGACAAAAGTCAGTTGTTTCGCGTTAACCAGGGGGCACCAACCAGGAGGCAACTGACACCACCCCCCAAAAAAAATAGTTGGTCAACAAATAGAATTCCTGCATTCTGCTCGGCTCCTCAAAAAAAGCGTCCCAGAACCGCCATTTTCCCTTTACTACTGCACTCGATTGAATTGCCAAGCTGACATTTAACTTCCAAATATAACACTTCCATGATGATGGTAAAACATAGTAACCTGCAGCCTGAAGAAATCGAATACGATTGTTGGTCAACAACAAGAAATCCTGCATTCTGATCGTCTACTCAAAAAAGGCGTCCATGACCCGCCATTTTCTCTCTACATTCATGGTTTACGAGATTTTATATCTCGCCAGTGACCAACATTCAAGTTGGTGAGGAATTCAATGCATTCGCCAGTGACCACATACGTACTTCAATACAAAAATATTTCCGTCTCATTCCTAACAAACTTATTGTTGAACCAGCAATTGATAGCTATAATTCTAAATTGCGTACATTTTTCTTTACAGCAGCGATAATAACGGAATGCATAAATTAAAACATCCTTCTGCAGAAGTGATTTTGAGGGCATCGATTTGAGGATAGCACACGCCCTAGTTTGTAATATACAGATAGACTGCCTTAAGCGCAACCAGCCTTTTAAGTGTACAAGCTATTCCATGGTTTATTGCTCGATCTATTTGAACTTCACTAGTTCGTAGCATATATTATCAAATAGAAATGAAAAGCATTAATGGTCATTTGGATGCGACAGGAACTGCAGAGCCGTCTTTCTTTTAAAAACTTGCCTTCCAAGTAGAGCAAACTTTGAGTAGGTAGCGCATATATATCTTGATGTTGTACACTAATGTATACTTCTCCGACTGGTACTAATTTTCAAGAAAATAATTACTGATAGAAACGCAATTCTATGCACTCGATTGAATTGCCAAGCTGACATTTCTCTTCCAAATATAACACTTCCATGATGATGGTAAAACATAGTAACCTGCAGCCTGAAGAAATCGAATACTATTGTTGGTCAACAAATAGAAATCCTGCATTCTGATCGTCTACTCATAAAAAGCGTCCATGAACCGCCATTTTCTCTCTACTGACATTTCTTTTCCAAATATAACACTTCCATAATGATTATAGAACGTTGTAACCTACAGCCTGAAGAGAATCGAATACTATTGTTGGCCAACAAAAAGAAATCCTGCATTTTGATCGGCTCCTCAAAAAAAGCGTCCCAGAACCGCCATTTTCCCTCTAGTAATGTGCATTTCGTCGCCTGGTAGTACTTTTGAAGAAGATAATGGCTGATAGAAACGCAATTCTATGCACTCGATTGAATTGTCAAACTGACATTTTTCTTCCAAATATAACACTTCCATGATGATTATAGAACGTAGTAACCTGCAGCCTGAAGAAATCGAATATAATTGTTGGTCAACATAAAGAAATCCTGCATTTTGATCGACTCTTCAAAAAAAGCGTCCCAGAACCGCCATTTTCCCTCTACTTTGTTAGCAATATCTTGATGTTGTACACTAATGTGTATTTCGTCGCCTGGTACTAGTTTTGAAAAAGAATATGGGTGATAGAAATGCAATTTTATGTACTCGATTGAATTGCCAAACTGACATTTCTCTTCCAAATAGAACACTTCCATGATGATGATAAAACATAGTAACCTGCAGCCTGAAGAAATCGAATACTATTGTTGGTCAACAAATAGAAATCCTGCATTCTGATCGTCCACTCAAAAAAAGCGTCCATGAACCGCCATTTTCTCTCAACTGACATTTCTTTTCCAAATATAACACTTCCATGATGATTATAGAACGTTGTAACCTACAGCCTGAAGAGAATCGAATACTATTGTTGGCCAACAAAAAGAAATCCTGTATTTTGATCGGCTCCTCAAAAGAAGCGTCCCAGTATCGCCATTTTCCCTCTAGTAATGTGCATTTCGTCGCCTGGTAGTACTTTTGAAGAAGATAATGGCTGATAGAAACGCAATTCTATGCACTCGATTGAATTGTCAAACTGACATTTCTCTTCCAAATATAACACTTCCATGATGATGGTAAAACATAGTAACCTGCAGCCTGAAGAAATCGAATACGATTGTTGGTCAACAACAAGAAATCCTGCATTCTGATCGTCTACTCAAAAAAGGCGTCCATGAACCGCCATTTTCTCTCTACATTCATGGTTTACGAGATTTTATATCTCGCCAGTGACCAACATTCAGGTTTGTGAGGAATTCAATGCATTCGCCAGTGACCACATACGTACTTCAATACAAAAATATTTCCGTCTCATTCCTAACAAACTTATTGTTGAACCAGCAATTGATAGCTATAATTCTAAATTGCGTACATTTTTCTTTACAACAGCGATAATAACGGAATGCATAAATTAAAACATCCTTCTGCAGAAGTGATTTTGAGGGCATCGATTTGAGGATAGCACACGCCCTAGTTTGTAATATCCAGATAGACTGCCTTAAGCGCAACCAGCCTTTTAAGTGTACAAGCTATTCCATGGTTCATTGCTCGATCTATTTGAACTTCACTAGTTCGTAGCATATATTATCAAATAGAAATGAAAAGCATTAATGGTCATTTGGATGCGACAAAAACTGCAGAGCCGTCTTTCTTTTAAAAACTTGCCTTCCAAATAGAGCAAACTTTGACTAGGTAGCGTATATATATCTTGAAGTTGTACACTAATGTGTACTTCGCCGACTGGTACTAATTTTCATGAAAATAATTACTGATAGAAACGCAATTCTATGCACTCGATTGAATTGCCAAACTGACATTTCTCTTCCAAATATAACACTTCCATGATGATGATAAAACATAGTAACCTGCAGCTTGAAGAAATCGAATACTATTGTTGTTCATCAACAAGAAATCCTGCATTCTGATCGTCTACTCAAAAAAAGCGTCCATGAAACGCCATTTTCCCTCTACTAATGTGTATTTCGTCGCCTGGTAGTATTTTTGAAGAAGATAATGGCTGATAGAAACGCAATTCTATGCACTCGATTGAATTGTCAAACTGACATATCTCTTCCAAATATAACACTTCCATGATGATTATAAAACAAAGTAACCTGCAGCCTGAAGAAATAGAATACTAATAATGGTCAACATAAAGAAATCCTGCATTTTGAACGGCTCCTCATAAAAGGCGTCCCTCAACCGCCATTTTCCCTCTACTTTGTTTGCAATATCTTGATGTTGTACACTAATGTGTATTTCGTCGCCTGGTACTAGTTTTGAAAAAGAATATGGGTGATAGAAATGCAATTTTATGTACTCGATTGAATTGCCAAACTGACATTTCTCTTCCAAATAGAACACTTCCATGATGATGATAAAACATAGTAACCTGCAGCCTGAAGAAATCGAATACTATTGTTGGTCAACAAATAGAAATCCTGCATTCTGATCGTCTACTCAAAAAAAGCGTCCATGAACCGCCATTTTCTCTCAACTGACATTTCTTTTCCAAATATAACACTTCCATGATGATTATAGAACGTTGTAACCTACAGCCTGAAGAGAATCGAATACTATTGTTGGCCAACAAAAAGAAATCCTGTATTTTGATCGGCTCCTCAAAAGAAGCGTCCCAGGACCGCCATTTTCCCTCTAGTAATGTGCATTTCGTCGCCTGGTAGTACTTTGGAAGAAGATAATGGCTGATAGAAACGCAATTCAATGCACTCGATTGAATTGTCAAACTGACATTTCTCTTCCAAATAGAACACTTCCATGATGATGATAAAACATAGTAACCTGCAGCCTGAAGAAATCGAATACTATTGTTGGTCAACAAATAGAAATCCTGCATTTCGATCGGCTCCTCAAAAAAAGCGTCCCAGGACCGCCATTTTCCCTTTAGTACTGCACTCAATTGAATTACCAAGCTGACATTTTTCTTCCAAATATAACACTTCCATGATGATGGTAAAACATAGTAATCTGCAGCCTGAAGAAATCGAATACGATTGTTGGTCAACAACAAGAAATCCTGCATTCTGATCGTCTACTCAAAAAAGGCGTCTATGAACCGCCATTTTCTCACTACATTCATGGTTTACGAGATTTTATATCTCGCCAGTGACCAACATTCAGGTTTGTGAGGAATTCAATGCATTCGCCAGTGACCACATACGTACTTCAATACAAAAATATTTCCGTCTCATTCCTAACAAACTTATTGTTGAACCAGCAATTGATAGCTATAATTCTAAATTGCGTACATTTTTCTTTACAGCAGCGATAATAACGGAATGCATAAATTAAAACATCCTTCTGCAGAAGTGATTTTGAGGGCATCGATTTGAGGATAGCACACGCCCTAGTTTGTAATATACAGATAGACTGCCTTAAGCGCAACCAGCCTTTTAAGTGTACAAGCTATTCCATGGTTTATTGCTCGATCTATTTGAACTTCACTAGTTCGTAGCATATATTATCAAATAGAAATGAAAAGCATTAATGGTCATTTGGATGCGACAGGAACTGCAGAGCCGTCTTTCTTTTAAAAACTTGCCTTCCAAGTAGAGCAAACTTTGACTAGGTAGCGTATATATATCTTGATGTAGTACACTAATGTGTACTTCGCCGACTGGTACTAATTTTCAAGAAAATAATTACTGATAGAAACGCAATTCTATGCACTCGATTGAATTGTCAAACTGACATTTCTCTTCCAAATATAAGACTTCCATGATGATGGTAAAACATAGTAACCTGCAGCCTGAAGAAATCGAATACGATTGTTGGTCAACAACAAGAAATCCTGCATTCTGATCGTCTACTCAAAAAAGGCGTCCATGAACCGCCATTTTCTCTCTACATTCATGGTTTACGAGATTTTATATCTCGCCAGTGACCAACATTCAGGTTTGTGAGGAATTCAATGCATTCGCCAGTGACCACATACGTACTTCAATACAAAAATATTTCCGTCTCATTCCTAACAAACTTATTGTTGAACCAGCAATTGATAGCTATAATTCTAAATTGCGTACATTTTTCTTTACAACAGCGATAATAACGGAATGCATAAATTAAAACATCCTTCTGCAGAAGTGATTTTGAGGGCATCGATTTGAGGATAGCACACGCCCTAGTTTGTAATATCCAGATAGACTGCCTTAAGCGCAACCAGCCTTTTAAGTGTACAAGCTATTCCATGGTTCATTGCTCGATCTATTTGAACTTCACTAGTTCGTAGCATATATTATCAAATAGAAATGAAAAGCATTAATGGTCATTTGGATGCGACAAAAACTGCAGAGCCGTCTTTCTTTTAAAAACTTGCCTTCCAAATAGAGCAAACTTTGACTAGGTAGCGTATATATATCTTGAAGTTGTACACTAATGTGTACTTCGCCGACTGGTACTAATTTTCATGAAAATAATTACTGATAGAAACGCAATTCTATGCACTCGATTGAATTGCCAAACTGACATTTCTCTTCCAAATATAACACTTCCATGATGATGATAAAACATAGTAACCTGCAGCTTGAAGAAATCGAATACTATTGTTGTTCATCAACAAGAAATCCTGCATTCTGATCGTCTACTCAAAAAAAGCGTCCAAGAACCGCCATTTTCCCTCTACTAATGTGTATTTCGTCGCCTGGTAGTATTTTTGAAGAAGATAATGGCTGATAGAAACGCAATTCTATGCACTCGATTGAATTGTCAAACTGACATATCTCTTCCAAATATAACACTTCCATGATGATTATAAAACAAAGTAACCTGCAGCCTGAAGAAATCGAATACTAATAATGGTCAACATAAAGAAATCCTGCATTTTGAACGGCTCCTCATAAAAGGCGTCCCTCAACCGCCATTTTCCCTCTACTTTGTTTGCAATATCTTGATGTTGTACACTAATGTGTATTTCGTCGCCTGGTACTAGTTTTGAAAAAGAATATGGGTGATAGAAATGCAATTTTATGTACTCGATTGAATTGCCAAACTGACATTTCTCTTCCAAATAGAACACTTCCATGATGATGATAAAACATAGTAACCTGCAGCCTGAAGAAATCGAATACTATTGTTGGTCAACAAATAGAAATCGTGCATTTCGATCGGCTCCTCAAAAAAAGCGTCCCAGGACCGCCATTTTCCCTTTAGTACTGCACTCGATTGAATTGCCAAGCTGACATTTTTCTTCCAAATATAACACTTCCATGATGATGGTAAAACATAGTAATCTGCAGCCTGAAGAAATCGAATACGATTGTTGGTCAACAACAAGAAATCCTGCATTCTGATCGTCTACTCAAAAAAGGCGTCTATGAACCGCCATTTTCTCACTACATTCATGGTTTACGAGATTTTATATCTCGCCAGTGACCAACATTCAGGTTTGTGAGGAATTCAATGCATTCGCCAGTGACCACATACGTACTTCAATACAAAAATATTTCCGTCTCATTCCTAACAAACTTATTGTTGAACCAGCAATTGATAGCTATAATTCTAAATTGCGTACATTTTTCTTTACAGCAGCGATAATAACGGAATGCATAAATTAAAACATCCTTCTGCAGAAGTGATTTTGAGGGCATCGATTTGAGGATAGCACACGCCCTAGTTTGTAATATACAGATAGACTGCCTTAAGCGCAACCAGCCTTTTAAGTGTACAAGCTATTCCATGGTTTATTGCTCGATCTATTTGAACTTCACTAGTTCGTAGCATATATTATCAAATAGAAATGAAAAGCATTAATGGTCATTTGGATGCGACAGGAACTGCAGAGCCGTCTTTCTTTTAAAAACTTGCCTTCCAAGTAGAGCAAACTTTGACTAGGTAGCGTATATATATCTTGATGTAGTACACTAATGTGTACTTCGCCGACTGGTACTAATTTTCAAGAAAATAATTACTGATAGAAACGCAATTCTATGCACTCGATTGAATTGTCAAACTGACATTTCTCTTCCAAATATAAGACTTCCATGATGATGGTAAAACATAGTAACCTGCAGCCTGAAGAAATCGAATACGATTGTTGGTCAACAACAAGAAATCCTGCATTCTGATCGTCTACTCAAAAAAGGCGTCCATGAACCGCCATTTTCTCTCTACATTCATGGTTTACGAGATTTTATATCTCGCCAGTGACCAACATTCAGGTTTGTGAGGAATTCAATGCATTCGCCAGTGACCACATACGTACTTCAATACAAAAATATTTCCGTCTCATTCCTAACAAACTTATTGTTGAACCAGCAATTGATAGCTATAATTCTAAATTGCGTACATTTTTCTTTACAACAGCGATAATAACGGAATGCATAAATTAAAACATCCTTCTGCAGAAGTGATTTTGAGGGCATCGATTTGAGGATAGCACACGCCCTAGTTTGTAATATCCAGATAGACTGCCTTAAGCGCAACCAGCCTTTTAAGTGTACAAGCTATTCCATGGTTCATTGCTCGATCTATTTGAACTTCACTAGTTCGTAGCATATATTATCAAATAGAAATGAAAAGCATTAATGGTCATTTGGATGCGACAAAAACTGCAGAGCCGTCTTTCTTTTAAAAACTTGCCTTCCAAATAGAGCAAACTTTGACTAGGTAGCGTATATATATCTTGAAGTTGTACACTAATGTGTACTTCGCCGACTGGTACTAATTTTCATGAAAATAATTACTGATAGAAACGCAATTCTATGCACTCGATTGAATTGCCAAACTGACATTTCTCTTCCAAATATAACACTTCCATGATGATGATAAAACATAGTAACCTGCAGCTTGAAGAAATCGAATACTATTGTTGTTCATCAACAAGAAATCCTGCATTCTGATCGTCTACTCAAAAAAAGCGTCCAAGAACCGCCATTTTCCCTCTACTAATGTGTATTTCGTCGCCTGGTAGTATTTTTGAAGAAGATAATGGCTGATAGAAACGCAATTCTATGCACTCGATTGAATTGTCAAACTGACATATCTCTTCCAAATATAACACTTCCATGATGATTATAAAACAAAGTAACCTGCAGCCTGAAGAAATCGAATACTATTGTTGGTCAACAAATAGAAATCCTGCATTCTGATCGTCTACTCAAAAAAAGCGTCCATGAACCGCCATTTTCTCTCAACTGACATTTCTTTTCCAAATATAACACTTCCATGATGATTATAGAACGTAGTAACCTGCAGGCTGATGAAATCGAATACTATTGTTGGTCAACATAAGGAAATCCTGCATTTTGATCGGCTCCTCAAAAAAAGCGTCCCGGAACCGCCATTTTCCATCTAGTAATGTGTATTTCGTCGCCTGGTACTAGTTTTGAAGAAGAATATGTGTGATAGAAATGGAATTTTATGTACTCGATTGAATTGCCAAACTGACATTTCTCTTCCAAATATAACACTTCCATGATGATGATAAAACGTAGTAACCAGCAACTTGAAGAAATCGAATACTATTGTTAGTCAACAAAAAGAAATCCTGCATTTCTATCGGCTCCTCAAAAAAAGCGTCCAAGAACCGCTATTTTCTCTCTTTATTCATGATTTACGAGATTTTAAATCTCGGCAGTGACCAACATTCAGGTTTGTGTGCATCTCAATGCGATCGCCAGTGACCACATTCGTACTTCAAGGCAAAAATATTTCCGTCTCATTCGAACCAAAATTATTGTTGAGCCAGCAATTGATGGCTATAATTCTAAATTGCGTACATTTTTCTTTACAGCAGCGATAATAACGGAATGCATAAATTAAAATATCCGTCTGCAGAAGTGATTTTGAGGGCATCGCTTTGAGGATAGCACACGCCCTAGTTTGTAATATACATCAGCCTGCCTTAACCGCAACCAGCACTTTAAGTGTACAAGCTATTCGAAGGCTTTTTACCCGATCTATTTTAACTCCTCTTAGTCCGTGTCTTGTTTCATCAAATAGAAATGCAAAAGCATTATTGGTCATATTGCTGGAGACAGGAAGTGCAGAGTGGTCTTCCTTTAAAAACGTGCATTCCAAGTAGTGCAAACCTTGACTAGGTAGCGTATATAGATCTTAATGTTGTACACTAATGTGTATTTCGTCGCCCGGTAGTACTTTTGAAGAAGATAATGGCTGATAGAAACGCAATTCTATGCACTCGATTGAATTGTCAAACTGATATTTCTCTTCCAAATATAACACTTCCATGATGATTATAGAACGTAGTAACCTGTAGCCTGAAGAAATCGAATACTTTTGTTGGTCAACATAAAGAAATCCGGCATTTTGAACGAATGCTCAAAAAAAGCGTCCCTGAACCGCCATTTTCCCTCTACTACTGCACTCGATTGAATTGCCAAACTGACATTTCTCTTCCAAATATAACACTTCCATGATCATGATAAAACATAGTAACTTGCAGCCTGAAGAAATCGAATACTATTGTTGTTCATCAACAAGAAATCCTGCATTCTGATCGTCTACTCAAAAAAAGCGTCCAAGAACCGCCATTTTCCCTCTACTAATGTGTATTTCGTCGCCTGGTAGTATTTTTGAAGAAGATAATGGCTGATAGAAACGCAATTCTATGCACTCGATTGAATTGTCAAACTGACATTTCTCTTCCAAATATAACACTTCCATGATGATTATAAAACGTAGTAACCTGCAGCCTGAAGAAATCGAATACTAATGTTGGTCAACATAAAGAAATCCTTCATTTTGAACGGCTCCTCAAAAAAGGCGTTCCTGAACCGCCATTTTCCCTCCACTTTCTTTGCAATATCTTGATGTTGTACACTAATGTGTATTTCGTCGCCTGTTACTAGTTTTGAAAAAGAATATGGGTGATAGAAATGCAATTTTATGTACTCGATTGAATTGCCAAACTGACATTTCTCTTCCAAATAGAACACTTCCATGATGATGATAAAACATAGTAACCTGGAGCCTGAAGAAATCGAATACTATTGTTGGTCAACAAATAGAAATCCTGCATTCTGATCGTCTACTCAAAAAAAGCGTCCATGAACCGCCATTTTCTCTCAACTGACATTTCTTTTCCAAATATAATACTTCCATGATGATTATAGAACGTTGTAACCTACAGCCTGAAGAGAATCGAATACTATTGTTGGCCAACAAAATGAAATCCTGTATTTTGATCGGCTCCTCAAAAGAAGCGTCCCATGACCGCCATTTTCCCTCTAGTAATGTGCATTTCGTCGCCTGGTAGTACTTTTGAAGAAGATAATGGCTGATAGAAACGCAATTCTATGCACTTGATTGAATTGTCAAACTGACATTTCTCTTCCAAATAGAACACTTCCATGATGATGATAAAACATAGTAACCTGCAGCCTGAAGAAATCGAATACTATTGTTGGTCAACAAATAGAAATCCTGCATTCTGATCGTCTACTCAAAAAAAGCGTCCATGAACCGCCATTTTCTCTCAACTGACATTTCTTTTCCAAATGTAACACTTCCATGATGATTATAGAACGTTGTAACCTACAGCCTGAAGAGAATCGAATACTATTGTTGGCCAACAAAAAGAAATCCTGCATTTTGATCGGCTCCTCAAAAAAAGCGTCCCAGAACCGCCATTTTCCCTCTAGTAATGTGCATTTCGTCGCCTGGTAGTACTTTTGAAGAAGATAATGGCTGATAGAAACGCAATTCTATGCACTCGATTGAATTGTCAAACTGACATTTCTCTTCCAAATATTACACTTCCATGATGATTATAGAACGTAGTAACCTGCAGGCTGATGAAATCGAATACTATTGTTGGTCAACATAAGGAAATCCTGCATTTTGATCGGCTCCTCAAAAAAAGCGTCCCGGAACCGCCATTTTCCTTCTAGTAATGTGTATTTCGTCGCCTGGTACTAGTTTTGAAGAAGAATATGTGTGATAGAAATGGAATTTTATGTACTCGATTGAATTGCCAAACTGACATTTCTCTTCCAAATATAACACTTCCATGATGATGATAAAACGTAGTAACCAGCAACTTGAAGAAATCGAATACTATTGTTAGTCAACAAAAAGAAATCCTGCATTTCTATCGGCTCCTCAAAAAAAGCGTCCAAGAACCGCTATTTTCTCTCTTTATTCATGATTTACGAGATTTTAAATCTCGGCAGTGACCAACATTCAGGTTTGTGTGCATCTCAATGCGATCGCCAGTGACCACATTCGTACTTCAAGGCAAAAATATTTCCGTCTCATTCGAACCAAAATTATTGTTGAGCCAGCAATTGATGGCTATAATTCTAAATTGCGTACATTTTTCTTTACAGCAGCGATAATAACGGAATGCATAAATTAAAATATCCGTCTGCAGAAGTGATTTTGAAGGCATCGCTTTGACGATAGCACACGCCCTAGTTTGTAATATACATCAGCCTGCCTTAACCGCAACCAGCACTTTAAGTGTACAAGCTATTCGAAGGCTTTTTACCCGATCTATTTTAACTCCTCTTAGTCCGTGTCTTGTTTCATCAAATAGAAATGCAAAAGCATTATTGGTCATATTGCTGGAGACAGGAAGTGCAGAGTGGTCTTCCTTTAAAAACGTGCATTCCAAGTAGTGCAAACCTTGACTAGGTAGCGTATATAGATCTTAATGTTGTACACTAATGTGCATTTCGTCGCCCGGTAGTACTTTTGAAGAAGATAATGGCTGATAGAAACGCAATTCTATGCACTCGATTGAATTGTCAAACTGATATTTCTCTTCCAAATATAACACTTCCATGATGATTATAGAACGTAGTAACCTGTAGCCTGAAGAAATCGAATACTTTTGTTGGTCAACATAAAGAAATCCGGCATTTTGAACGAATGCTCAAAAAAAGCGTCCCTGAACCGCCATTTTCCCTCTACTACTGCACTCGATTGAATTGCCAAACTGACATTTCTCTTCCAAATATAACACTTCCATGATCATGATAAAACATAGTAACTTGCAGCCTGAAGAAATCGAATACTATTGTTGTTCATCAACAAGAAATCCTGCATTCTGATCGTCTACTCAAAAAAAACGTCCATGAACCGCCATTTTCCCTCTACTAATGTGTATTTCGTCGCCTGGTAGTACTTTTGAAGAAGATAATGGCTGATAGAAACGCAATTCTATACACTCGATTGAATTGTCAAACTGACATTTCTCTTCCAAATATAACACTTCCATGATGATTATAAAACGTAGTAACCTGCAGCCTGAAGAAATCGAATACTAATGTTGGTCAACATAAAGAAATCCTTCATTTTGAACGGCTCCTCAAAAAAGGCGTTCCTGAACCGCCATTTTCCCTCCACTTTCTTTGCAATATCTTGATGTTGTACACTAATGTGTATTTCGTCGCCTGTTACTAGTTTTGAAAAAGAATATGGGTGATAGAAATGCAATTTTATGTACTCGATTGAATTGCCAAACTGACATTTCTCTTCCAAATAGAACACTTCCATGATGATGATAAAACATAGTAACCTGCAGCCTGAAGAAATCGAATTTTATTGTTGGCCAAAAAAAAGAAATCCTGTATTTTGATCGGCTCCTCAAAAAAAGCGTCCCAGGACCGCCATTTTCCCTCTAGTAATGTGCATTTCGTCGCCTGGTAGTACTTTTGAAGAAGATAATGGCTGATAGAAACGCCATTCTATGCACTCGATTGAATTGTCAAACTGACATTTCTCTTCCAAATAGAACACTTCCATGATGATGATAAAACATAGTAACCTGCAGCCTGAAGAAATCGAATACTATTGTTGGTCAACAAATAGAAATCCTGCATTCTGATCGTCTACTCAAAAAAAGCGTCCATGAACCGCCATTTTCTCTCAACTGACATTTCTTTTCCAAATATAACACTTCCATGATGATTATAGAACGTTGTAACCTACAGCCTGAAGAGAATCGAATACTATTGTTGGCCAACAAAAAGAAATCCTGCATTTTGATCGGCTCCTCAAAAAAAGCGTCCCAGAACCGCCATTTTCCCTCTAGTAATGTGCATTTCGTCGCCTGGTAGTACTTTTGAAGAAGATAATGGCTGATAGAAACGCAATTCTATGCACTCGATTGAATTGTCAAACTGACATTTCTCTTCCAAATATTACACTTCCATGATGATCATAGAACGTAGTAACCTGCAGGCTGATGAAATCGAATACTAATGTTGGTCAACATAAGGAAATTTTGCATTTTGATCGGCTCCTCAAAAAAAGCGTCCCGGAACCGCCATTTTCCTTCTAGTAATGTGTATTTCGTCGCCTGGTACTAGTTTTGAAGAAAAATATGTGATAGAAATGGAATTTTATGTACTCGATTGAATTGCCAAACTGACATTTTTCTTCCAAATATAACACTTCCATGATGATGGTAAAACATAGTAACCTGCCGCCTGTAGAAATCGAATACGATTGTTGGTCAACAACAAGAAATCCTGCATTCTGATCGTCTACTCAAAAAAGGCGTCCATGAACCGCCATTTTCTCTCTACATTCATGGTTTAAGAGATTTTATATCTCCACAGTGACCAACATTCAGGTTTGTGAGCAATTCAATGCATTCGCCAGTGACCACATACGTACTTCAATACAAAAATATTTCCGTCTCATTCCAAACAAACTTATTGTTGAACCAGCAATTGATGGCTATAATTCTAAATTGCGTACATTTTTCTTTACAGCAGCGATAATAAAGGAATGCATAAATTAAAATATCCGTCTGCGGAAGTGATTTTGATGGCATCGCTTTGAGGATCGCACACGCCCTAGTTTGTAATATACATCAGCCTGCCTTAACCGCAACCAGCACTTTAAGTGTACAAGCTATTCGAAGGCTTTTTACCCGATCAATTTTAACTCCTCTTAGTCCGTGTCTTGTTTCATCAAATAGAAATGCAAAAGCATTATTGGTCATATTGCTGGAGACAGGAAGTGCAGAGTGGTCTTCCTTTAAAAACGTGCATTCCAAGTAGTGCAAACCTTGACTAGGTAGCGTATATAGATCTTAATGTTGTACACTAATGTGTATTTCGTCGCCCGGTAAAACTTTTGAAGAAGATAATGGCTGATAGAAACGCAATTCTATGCACTCGAATGAATTGTCAAACTGACATTTCTCTTCCAAATATAACACTTCCATGATGATTATAGAACGTAGTAACCTGTAGCCTGAAGAAATCGAATACTTTTTTTGGTCAACATAAAGAAATCCTGCATTTTGAACGGCTGCTCAAAAAAAGCGTCCCTGAACCGCCATTTTCCCTCTACCACTGCACTCGATTGAATTGCCAAACTGACATTTTTCTTCCAAATATAACACTTCCATGATGATTATAGAACGTAGTAACCTGCAGCCTGAAGAAATCGAATACTATTGTTGGTCAACATAAAGAAATCCTGCATTTTGATCGGCTCCTCAAAAAAGGCGTCCCTGAACCGCCATTTTCCCTCTACTTTGTTTGCAATATCTTGATGTTGTACACTAATGTGTATTTCGTCGCCTGGTACTAGTTTTGAAGAAGAATATGGGTGATAGAAATGCAATTTTATGTACTCGATTGAATTGCCAAACTGACATTTTTCTTCCAAATATAACACTTCCATGATGATGAAAAAAGATAGTAACCTGCAGCCTGAAGAAATCGAATACTATTGTTGTTCATCAACAAGAAATCCTGCATTCTGATCGGCTACTCAAAAAAAGCGTCCATGAACCGCCATTGTCCCTCTACTAATGTGTATTTCGTCGCCTGGTAGTACTTTTGAAGAAGATAATGGCTGATAGAAACGCAATTCTATGCACTCGATTGAATTGTCAAACTGACATTTCTCTTCCAAATATAACACTTCCATGATGATTATAAAATGTAATAACCTGCAGCCTGAAAAAAAATCGAATACTATTATTGGTCAACATAAGGAAATCCTGCATTTTGAACGGCTGCTCAAAAAAGGCGTCCCTGAACCGCCATTTTCTTTCTACTACTGCACTCGATTGAATTGCCAAAATGACATTTCTCTTCCAAATATAACACTTCCATGATGATGATAAAACTTAGTAACCTGCAGCTTGAAGAAATCGAATACTATTGTTCGTCAACAAAAAGAAATCCTGTATTTCGATCGGCTTCTCAAAAAAAGCGTCCATGAACCGCCATTTTCCCTCTACTAATGTGTATTTCGTCGCCTGGTAGTATTTTTGAAGAAGATAATGGCTGATAGAAACGCAATTCTATGCACTCGATTGAATTGTCAAACTGACATATCTCTTCCAAATATAAAACTTCCATGATGATTATAAAACATAGTAACCTGCAGCCTGAAGAAATCGAATACTAATAATGGTTAACATAAAGAAATCCTGCATTTTGAACGGCTCCTCATAAAAGGCGTCCCTCAACCGCCATTTTCCTTCTACTTTGTTTGCAATATCTTGATGTTGTACACTAATGTGTATTTCGTCGCCTGGTACTAGTTTCGAAAAGGAATATGGGTGATAGAAATGCAATTTTATGTACTCCATTGAATTGCCAAACTGACATTTCTCTTCCAAATATAACACTTCCATGATGATGATAAAACATAGTAACCTGCAGCCTGAAGAAATGGAATACTATTGTTGGTCAACAAATAGAAATCTTGCATTCTGATCGTCTACTCAAAAAAATCGTCCAGGAACCGCCATTTTCTCTCTACTGACATTACTTTTCCAAATATAACACTTCCATGATGATTATAGAACGTTGTAACCTACAGCCTGAAGAGAAACGAATACTATTGTTGGCCAACAAAAAGAAATCCTACATTTTGATCGGCTCCTCAAAAAAAGCGTCCCAGAACCGCCATTTTCCTTCTAGTAATGTGCATTTCGTCGCCTGGTAGTACTTTTGAAAAAGATAATGGCTGATAGAAACGCAATTCTATGCACTCGATTGAATTGTCAAACTGACATTTCTCTTCCAAATATGACACTACCATGATGATTATAAAACGTAGTAACCTGCAGCCTGAAGAAATCGAATACTATTGTTGGTCTACATAAGAAAATCCTGCATTTTGATCAGCTCCTCAAAAAAGGCGTCCCTGAACCGCCATATTCCCTCTACTTTGTTTGCAATATCTTGATGTTGTACACTAATGTGTATTTCGTCGCCTGGTACTAGTTTTGAAGAAGAATATGGGTGATTGAAATACAATTTTATGTACTCGATTGAATTGCCAAACTGACATTTCTCTTCAAAATATAACACTTCCATGACGATGATAAAACGTAGTAACCTGCAGGTTGAAGAAATCGAATACTATTGTTAGTCAACAAAAAGAAAACTTGCATTTCGCTCGGCTCCTCAAAAAAAGCGTCCCTGAACCGCCATTTTCTCTCTACATTGTTTGCAATATCTTGATGTTGTACACTAATGTGTATTTCGTCGTCTGGTACTAGTTTTGAAGAATAATATGGGTGAAAGAAATGGAATTTTATGTACACGATTGAATTGCCAAACTGACATTTCTCTTCCAAATATAACACTTCCATGATGATGATAAAACCTAGTAATCTGCAGCCTGAAGAAATCGAATACTATTGTTGGTCAATATAAAGAAATCCTGCATTTTGAACGGCTGCTCAAAAAAGGCGACCCTGAACCGCAATTTTCCCTCTACTACTGCACTCGATTGAATTGCCAAACTGACATTTCTCTTCCAAATATAACACTTCCATGATGATGATAAAACATAGTAGCCTGCAGCCTGAAGAAATCGAATACTATTGTTGTTCATCAACAAGAAATCCTGCATTCTGATCGTCTACTCAAAAAAAGCGTCCATGAACCGCCATTTTCCCTCTACTAATGTGTATTTCGTCGCCTGGTAGTACTTTTGAAGAAGATAATGGCTGATAGAAACGCAATTCTATGCACTCGATTGAATTGTCAAACTGACATTTCTCTTCCAAATATAACACTTCCATGATGATTATAAAACTTAGTAACCTGCAGCCTGAAGAAATCGAATACTAATGTTGGTCAAAATAATGAAATCCTGCATTTTGAACGGCTCCTCAAAAAAGGCGTTCCTGAACCGCCATTTTCCCTCTACTTTCTTTGCAATATCTTGATGTTGTACACTAATGTGTATTTCGTCGCCTGGTACTAGTTTCTAAAAAGAATATGGGTGATAGAAATGCAATTTTATGTACTCGATTGAATTGCCAAACTGACATTTCTCTTCCAAATATAACACTTCCATGATGATGATAAAACGTAGTAACCTGCAGCTTGAAGAAATCGAATACTATTGTTAGTCAACAAAAAGAAATCCTACATTTCGATCGGCTCCTCAAAAAAAGCGTCCCAGAATCGCCATATTCCCTTTAGTACTGCACTCGAATGAATTGCCAAGCTGACATTTTTCTTCCAAATATAACACTTCCATGATGATGGTAAAACATAGTAACCTGCCGCCTGTAGAAATCGAATACGATTGTTGGTCAACAACAAGAAATCCTGCATTCTGATCGTCTACTCAAAAAAGGCGTCCATGAACCGCCATTTTCTCTCTACATTCATGGTTTAAGAGATTTTATATCTCGACAGTGACCAACATTCAGGTTTGTGAGCAATTCAATGCGTTCGCCAGTGACCACATACGTACTTCAATACAAAAATATTTCCGTCTCATTCCAAACAAACTTATTGTTGAACCAGCAATTGATGGCTATAATTCTAAATTGCGTACATTTTTCTTTACAGCAGCGATAATAACGGAATGCATAAATTAAAACATCCTTCTGCAGAAGTGATTTTGAGGGCATCGATTTGAGGATAGCACACGCCCTAGTTTGTAATATACAGATAGACTGCCTTAAGCGCAACCAGCCTTTTAAGTGTACAAGCTATTCCATGGTTTATTGCTCGATCTATTTGAACTTCACTAGTTCGTAGCATATATTATCAAATAGAAATGAAAAGCATTAATGGTCATTTGGATGCGACAGGAACTGCAGAACCGTCTTTCTTTTAAAAACTTGCCTTCCAAGTAGAGCAAACTTTGACTAGGTAGCGTATATATATCTTGATGTTGTACACTAATGTGTACATCGTCGACTGGTACTAATTTTCAAGAAAATAATTACTGATAGAAACGCAATTCTATACACTCGATTGAATTGCCTAACTGACATTTCTCTTCCAAATAGAACCCTTCCATGATGATGATAAAACATAGTAACCTGCAGCCTGAAGAAATCGAATACTATTGTTGGTCAACAAATAGAAATTCTGCATTCTGATCGTCTACCCAAAAAAAGCGTCCATGAACCGCCATTTTTTTTCAACTGACATTTCTTTTCCAAATATAACACTTCCATGATGTTTATAGAACGTTGTAACCTACAGCCTGAAGAGAATCGAATACTATTGTTGGCCAACAAAAAGAAATCCTGCATTTTGATCGGCTCCTCAAAAATAGCGTCCCAGAACCGCCATTTTCCCTCTAGTAATGTGCATTTCGTCGCCTGGTAGTACTTTTGAAGAAGATAATGGCTGATAGAAACGCAATTCTATGCACTCGATTGAATTGTCAAACTGACATTTCTCTTCCAAATATAACACTTCCATGATGATTATAGAACGTAGTAACCTGCAGGCTGATGAAATCGAATACTATTGTTGGTCAACATAAGGAAATCCTGCATTTTGATCGGCTCCTCAAAAAAAGCGTCCCGGAACCGCCATTTTCCTTCTAGTAATGTGTATTTCGTCGCCTGGTACTAGTTTTGAAGAAGAATATGTGTGATAGAAATGGAATTTTATGTACTCGATTGAATTGCCAAACTGACATTTCTCTTCCAAATATAACACTTCCATGATGATGATAAAACATAGTAATCTGCAGCCTGAAGAAATCGAATACTAATATTGGTCAACATAAAGAAATCCTGCATTTTGAACGGCTCCTCAAAAAAGGCGTCCCAGAACCGCCATTTTCCCTCTAGTAATGTGCATTTCGTCGCCTGGTAGTACTTTTGAAGAAGATAATGGCTGATAGAAACGCAATTCTATGCACTCGATTGAATTGTCAAACTGACATTTCTCTTCCAAATATAAAACTTCCATGATGATGGTAAAACATAGTAACCTGCCGCCTGAAAAAATCAAATACGATTGTTGGTCAACAACAAGAAATCCTGCATTCTGATCGTCTACTCAAAAAAGGCGTCCATGAACCGCCATTTTCTCTCTACATTCATGGTTTACGAGATTTTATATCTCGCCAGTGACCAACATTCAGGTTTGTGAGCAATTCAATGCATTCGCCAGTGACCACATACGTACTTCAATACAAAAATATTTCCGTCTCATTCCAAACAAACTTATTGTTGAACCAGCAATTGATAGCTATAATTCTAAATTGCGTACATTTTTCTTTACAGCAGCGATAATAACGGAATGCATAAATTAAAACATCCTTCTGCAGAATTGATTTTGAGGGCATCAATTTGAGGATAGCACACGCCCTAGTTTGTAATATACAGATAAACTGCCTTAAGCGCAACCAGCCATTTAAGTGTACAAGCTATTCCATGGTTTATTGCTCGATCTATTTGAACTCCACTAGTTCGTAGCATATATTATCAAATAGAAATGAAAAGCATTAATGGTCATTTGGATGCGACAGGAACTGTAGAGCCGTCTTTCTTTTAAAAACTTGCCTTCCAAGTAGAGCTAACTTTGACTAGGTAGCGTATATATATCGTGATGTTGTACACTAATGTGTACTTCGTCGACTGGTACTAATTTTCATGAAAATAATTACTGATAGAAACGCTATTCTATGCACTCGATTGAATTGCCAAACTGACATTTCTCTTCCAAATATAACACTTCCATGATGATGATAAAACATAGTAAGCTGCAGCCTGAAGAAATCGAATACTATTGTTGGCCAACAAAAAGAAATCCTGCATTTTGATCGGCTCCTCAAAAAAAGCGTCCCAGAACCGCCATTTTCCCTCTAGTAATGTGCATTTCGTCGCCTGGTAGTACTTTTGAAGAAGATAATGGCTGATAGAAACGCAATTCTATGCACTCGATTGAATTGTGAAACTGACATTTCTCTTCCAAATATAACACTTCCATGATGATTATAGAACGTAGTAACCTGCAGGCTGAAGAAATCGAATTCTATTGTTGGTCAACATAAGGAAATCCTGCATTTTGATCGGCTCCTCAAAAAAAGCGTCCCGGAACCGCCATTTTCCTTCTAGTAATGTGTATTTCGTCGCCTGGTACTAGTTTTGAAGAAGATAATGGCTGATAGAAACGCAATTCTATGCACTCGATTAAATTGTGTAACTGATATTTCTCTTCCAAATATAACACTTCCATGATGATTATAAAACGTAGTAACCTGCAGCCTGAAGAAATCGAATACTATTGTTGGTCAACATAAAGAAATCCTGCATTTTGAACGGCTCCTCAAAAAAGACCTCCCTGAACCGCCATTTTCCCTCTACTTTGTCAGCAATATCTTGATGTTGTACACTAATGTATATTTCGTCGCCTGGTACTAGTTTTGAAGAAGAATATGTGTGATAGAAATGCAATTTCATGTACTCGATTGAATTGCCAAAATGACGTTTCTCTTCCAAATATAACACTTCCATGATGATTATAAATCGTAGTAACCTGCAGCCTGAAGAAATCTAATACTATTGTTGGTCAACATAAAAAAATCCTCCATTTTGAACGGCTCCTCAAAAAAGACCTCCCTGAACCGCCATTTTCCCTCTACTTTGTTAGCAATATCTTGATGTTGTACACTAATGTATATTTCGTCGCCTGGTACTAGTTTTGAAGAAGAATATGGGTGATAGAAATGCAATTTCATGTACTCGATTGAATTGCCAAAATGACATTTCTCTTCCAAATATAACACTTCCATGATGATGATAAAACTTAGTAACCTGCAGCTTGACGAAATCGAATACTATTGTTAGTCAACAAAAAGAAATCCTGTATTTCGATCGGCTTCTCAAAAAAAGCGTCCCAGAACCGCCATTTTCCCTTTATACTGCACTCGATTGAATTGGCAAGCTGACATTTTTCTTCTAAATATAACACTTCCATGATGGTGATAAAACGTAGTAACCTGCAGCTTGAAGAAATCGAATACTATTGTTGGTCAACATAAAGAAATCCTGCATTTTGATCGGCTCCTCAAAAAAGGCGTCCCTGAACCGCCATTTTCCCTCTACTGACGTTTCTCTTCCAAATATAACACTTCCATGATGATTATAGAACGTAGTAAACTGCAGCCTGAAGAAATCGAATACTATTGTTGGTCAATATAAAGAAATCCTGCATTTTGATCGGCTCCTCAAAAAAGCCGTCCCTGAACCGCCATTTTCCTTCTACTTTGTTTGCAATATCTTGATGTTGTACACTAATGTGTATTTCGTCGGCTGGTACTAGTTTTGAAGAAGAATATGGGTGATAGAAATGCAATTTTATGTACTCGATTGAATTGCCAAACTGACATTTCTCTTCCAAATATAACACTTCCATGATGATGGTAAAACATAGTAACCTGCAGTCTGAAGAAATCGAATTGTTGGTCAACAACAAGAAATCCTGCATTCTGATCGTCTACACAAAAAAGGCGTCCATGAACCGCCATTTTCTCTCTACATTGATGGTTTACGAGATTTTATATCTCGCCAGTGACCAACATTCAGGTTTGTGTCAACTCAATGCGATCGCCAGTGACCACATTCGTACTTCAAGGCAAAAATATTTCCGTCTCATTCCAACCAAACTTATTGTTGAGCCAGCAATTGATGGCTTTCATTTGATATTGCGTATATTTTTCATTATTGCAGCGATAATAGAGGAATGCATAAATTAAAACATCCTTCTGCTGAAGTGATTTTGAGGGCATCGCTTTGAGGATAGCACCAGCCCTAGTTTGTAATATACATCTGCCTGCCTTAAGCGCAACCAGCACTTTAAGTGTACAAGCTATTCCAGGGCTTTTTACCCGATCTATTTTAACTCCTCTTAGTTCGTATGTTGTTTCATCAAATAGAAATGCAAAAGCATTATTGGTCATATTGGTGGAGACAGGAATTGCAGAGTGGTCTTCCTCTAAAAACGTGTCTTCCAAGAAGTGCAAACATTGACTAGGTAGCGTATATAGATCCTAATGTTGTACACTAATGTATATTTCGTCGCCTGGTAGAACTTTTGAAGAAGATAATGGCTGATAGGAACGCAATTCTATGCACTGTATTGAATTGTGTAACTGATATTTCTCTTCCAAATACAACACTTCCATGATGATTATAAAACGTAGTAACCTGCAGCCTGAAGAAATCGAATACTATTGTTGGTCAACATAAAGAAATCCTGCAATTTGAACGGCTCCTCAAAAAAGACCTCCCTGAACCGCCATTTTCCCTCTACTTTGTTAGCAATATCTTGATGTTGTTCACTAATGTATATTTCGTCGCCTGGTACTAGTTTTGAAGAAGAATATGTGTGATAGAAATGCAATTTCATGTACTCGATTCAATTGCCAAAATGACATTTCTCTTCCAAATATAACACTTCCATGATGATTATAAATCGTAGTAACCTGCAGCCTGAAGAAATCTAATACTATTGTTGGTCAACATAAAGAAATCCTCCATTTTGAACGGCTCCTCAAAAAAAAAAGACCTCACTGGACCGCCATTTTCCCTCTACTTTGTTAGCAATATCTTGATGTTGTACACTAATGTATATTTCGTCGCCTGGTACTAGTTTTGAAGAAGAATATGGGTGATAGAAATGCAATTTCATGTACTCGATTGAATTGCCAAAATGACATTTCTCTTCCAAATATAACACTTCCATGATGATGATAAAACTTAGTAACCTGCAGCTTGAAGAAATCGAATACTATTGTTCGTCAACAAAAAGAAATCCTGTATTTCGATCGGCTTCTCAAAAAAAGCGTCCCAGAACCGCCATTTTCCCTTTATACTGCACTCGATTGAATTGGCAAGCTGACATTTTTCTTCTAAATATAACACTTTCATGATGGTGATAAAACGTAGTAACCTGCAGCTTGAAGAAATCGAATACTATTGTTGGTCAACATAAAGAAATCCTGCATTTTGATCGGCTCCTCAAAAAAGGCGTCCCTGAACCGCCATTTTCCCTCTACTGACGTTTCTCTTCCAAATATAACACTTCCATGATGATTATAGAACGTAGTAAACTGCAGCCTGAAGAAATCGAATACTATTGTTGGTCAACATAAAGAAATCCTGTATTTTGATCGGCTCCTCAAAAAAGCCGTCCCTGAACCGCCATTTTCCCTCTACTTTGTTTGCAATATCTTGATGTTGTACACTAATGTGTATTTCGTTGGCTGGTACTAGTTTTGAAGAAGAATATGGGTGATAGAAATGCAATTTTATGTACTCGATTGAATTGCCAAACTGACATTTCTCTTCCAAATATAACACTTCCATGATGATGGTAAAACATAGTAACCTGCAGTCTGAAGAAATCGAATTGTTGGTCAACAACAAGAAATCCTGCATTCTGATCGTCTACTCAAAAAAGGCGTCCATGAACCGCCATTTTCTCTCTACATTGATGGTTTACGAGATTTTATATCTCGCCAGTGACCAACATTCAGGTTTGTGTCAACTCAATGCGATCGCCAGTGACCACATTCGTACTTCAAAGCAAAAATATTTCCGTCTCATTCCAACCAAACTTATTGTTGAGCCAGCAATTGATGGCTTTCATTTGATATTGCGTATATTTTTCATTATTGCAGTGATAATAGAGGAATGCATAAATTAAAACATCCTTCTGCTGAAGTGATTTTGAGGGCATCGCTTTGAGGATAGCACCAGCCCTAGTTTGTAATATACATCTGCCTGCCTTAAGCGCAACCAGCACTTTAAGTGTACAAGCTATTCCAGGGCTTTTTACCCGATCTATTTTAACTCCTCTTAGTTCGTATCTTGTTTCATCAAATAGAAATGCAAAACCATTATTGGTCATATTGGTGGAGACAGGAATTGCAGAGTCCTCTTCCTCTAAAAACGTGTCTTCCAAGAAGTGCAAACATTGACTAGGTAGCGTATATAGATCTTAATGTTGTACACTAATGTATATTTCGTCGCCTGGTAGTACTTTTGAAGAAGATAATGGCTGATAGAAACGCAATTCTATGCACTCTATTGAATTGTGTAACTGATATTTCTCTTCCAAATATAACACTTCCATGATGATTATAAAACGTAGTAACCTGCAGCCGGAAGAAATCGAATACTATTGTTGGTCAACATAAAGAAATCCTGCAATTTGAACGGCTCCTCAAAAAAGACCTCCCTGAACCGCCATTTTCCCTCTACTTTGTTAGCAATATCTTGATGTTGTACACTAATGTATATTTCGTCGCCTGGTACTAGTTTTGAAGAAGAATATGTGTGATAGAAATGCAATTTCATGTACTCGATTGAATTGCCAAAATGACATTTCTCTTCCAAATATAACACTTCCATGATGATTATAAATCGTAGTAACCTGCAGCCTGAAGAAATCTAATACTATTGTTGGTCAACATAAAGAAATCCTCCATTTTGAACGGCTCCTCAAAAAAGACCTCCCTGAACCGCCATTTTCCCTCTACTTTGTTAGCAATATCTTGATGTTGTACACTAATGTATATTTCGTCGCCTGGTACTAGTTTTGAAGAAGAATATGGGTGATAGAAATGCAATTTCATGTACTCGATTGAATTGCCAAAATGACATTTCTCTTCCAAATACAACACTTCCATGATGATGATAAAACTTAGTAACCTGCAGCTTGAAGAAATCGAATACTATTGTTAGTCAACAAAAAGGAATCCTGTATTTCGATCGGCTTCTCAAAAAAAGCGTCCCAGAACCGCCATTTTCCCTTTATACTGCACTCGATTGAATTGGCAAGCTGACATTTTTCTTCTAAATATAACACTTCCATGATGGTGATAAAACGTAGAAACCTGCAGCTTGAAGAAATCGAATACTATTGTTGGTCAACATAATGAAATCCTGCATTTTGATCGGCTCCTCAAAAAAGGCGTCCCTGAACCGCCATTTTCCCTCTACTGACGTTTCTCTTCCAAATATAACACTTCCATGATGATTATAGAACGTAGTAAACTGCAGCCTGAAGAAATCGAATACTATTGTTGGTCAACATAAAGAAATCCTGCATTTTGATCGGCTCCTCAAAAAAGCCGTCCCTGAACCGCCATTTTCCCTCTACTTTGTTTGCAATATCTTGATGTTGTACACTAATGTGTATTTCGTCGGCTGGTACTAGTTTTGAAGAAGAATATGGGTGATAGAAATGCAATTTTATGTACTCGATTGAATTGCCAAACTGACATTTCTCTTCCAAATATAACACTTCCATGATGATGGTAAAACATAGTAACCTGCAGTCTGAAGAAATCGAATTGTTGGTCAACAACAAGAAATCCTGCATTCTGATCGTCTACTCAAAAAAGGCGTCCATGAACCGCCATTTTCTCTCTACATTGATGGTTTACGAGATTTTATATCTCGCCAGTGACCACATTCGTACTTCAAGGCAAAAATATTTCCGTCTCATTCCAACCAAACTTATTGTTGAGCCAGCAATTGATGGCTTTCATTTGATATTGCGTATATTTTTCATTATTGCAGCGATAATAGAGGAATGCATAAATTAAAACATCCTTCTGCTGAAGTGATTTTGAGAGCATCGCTTTGAGGATGGCACCAACCCTAGTTTGTAATATACATCAGCCTGCCTTATGCGCAAACAGCCCTTTAAGTGTACAAGCTATTCCAGGGCTTTTTACCCGATCTATTTTAACTCCTCTTAGTTCGTATGTTGTTTCATTAAATAGAAATGCAAAAGCATTATTGGTCATATTGGTGGAGACAGGAATTGCAGAGTGGTCTTCCTCTAAAAACGTGTCTTCCAAGAAGTGCAAACATTGACTAGGTAGCGTATATAGATCCTAATGTTGTACACTAATGTATATTTCGTCGCCTGGTAGAACTTTTGAAGAAGATAATGGCTGATAGGAACGCAATTCTATGCACTCGATTGAATTGTCAAACTGAAATTTCTCTTCCAAATATAACACATCCATGATGATGATAAAACGTAGTAACCTGCAGCTTGAACAAATCGAATACTATTGTTAGTCAACAAAAAGAAATCCTGCATTTTGATCAGCTCATCAAAAAAAGCGTCCATGAACCGCCATTTTCTCTCAACTGACATTTCTTTTCCAAATATAACACTTCCATGATGATTATAGAACGTTGTAACCTACAGCCTGAAGAGAATCGAATACTATTGTTGGCCAACAAAAAGAAATCCTGCATTTTGATCGGCTCCTCAAAAAAAGCGTCCCAGAACCGCCATTTTCCCTCTAGTAATGTGCATTTCGTCGCCTGGTAGTACTTTTGAAGAAGATAATGGCTGATAGAAACGCAATTCTATGCACTCGATTGAATTGTCAAACTGACATTTCTCTTCCAAATATTACACTTCCATGATGATCATAGAACGTAGTAACCTGCAGGCTGATGAAATCGAATACTATTGTTGGTCAACATAAGGAAATTTTGCATTTTGATCGGCTCCTCAAAAAAAGCGTCCCGGAACCGCCATTTTCCTTCTAGTAATGTGTATTTCGTCGCCTGGTACTAGTTTTGAAGAAAAATATGTGATAGAAATGACATTTTTCTTCCAAATATAACACTTCCATGATGATTATAGAACGTAGTAACCTGCAGCCTGAAGAAATCGAATACTATTGTTGGTCAACATAAAGAAATCCTGCATTTTGATCGGCTCCTCAAAAAAGGCGTCCCTGAACCGCCATTTTCCCTCTACTTTGTTTGCAATATCTTGATGTTGTACACTAATGTGTATTTCATCGCCTGGTACTAGTTTTGAAGAAGAATATGGGTGATAGAAATGCAATTTTATGTACTCGATTGAATTGCCAAACTGACATTTTTCTTCCAAATATAACACTTCCATGATGATGAAAAAAGATAGTAACCTGCAGCCTGAAGAAATCGAATACTATTGTTGTTCATCAACAAGAAATCCTGCATTCTGATCGTCTACTCAAAAAAAGCGTCCATGAACCGCCATTGTCCCTCTACTAATGTGTATTTCGTCGCCTGGTAGTACTTTTGAAGAAGATAATGGCTGATAGAAACGCAATTCTATGCACTCGATTGAATTGTCAAACTGACATTTCTCTTCCAAATATAACACTTCCATGATGATTATAAAATGTAATAACCTGCAGCCTGAAAAAAAATCGAATACTATTATTGGTCAACATAAGGAAATCATGCATTTTGAACGGCTGCTCAAAAAAGGCGTCCCTGAACCGCCATTTTCTTTCTACTACTGCACTCGATTGAATTGCCAAACTGACATTTCTCTTCCAAATATAACACTTCCATGATGATGATAAAACATAGTAACTTGCAGCCTAAGAAGAAATCCAATACTATTGTTGTTCATCAACAAGAAATCCTGCATTCTGATCGTCTACTCAAAAAAAGCGTCCATGAACCGCCATTTTCCCTCTACTAATGTGTATTTCGTCGCCTGGTAGTATTTTTGAAGAAGATAATGGCTGATAGAAACGCAATTCTATGCACTCGATTGAATTGTCAAACTGACATATCTCTTCCAAATATAAAACTTCCATGATGATTATAAAACATAGTAACCTGCAGCCTGAAGAAATCGAATACTAATAATGGTTAACATAAAGAAATCCTGCATTTTGAACGGCTCCTCATAAAAGGCGTCCCTCAACCGCCATTTTCCTTCTACTTTGTTTGCAATATCTTGATGTTGTACACTAATGTGTATTTCGTCGCCTGGTACTAGTTTCGAAAAGGAATATGGGTGATAGAAATGCAATTTTATGTACTCGATTGAATTGCCAAACTGACATTTCTCTTCCAAATATAACACTTCCATGATGATGATAAAACATAGTAACCTGCAGCCTGAAGAAATGGAATACTATTGTTGGTCAACAAATAGAAATCTTGCATTCTGATCGTCTACTCAAAAAAATCGTCCATGAACCGCCATTTTCTCTCTACTGACATTACTTTTCCAAATATAACACTTCCATGATGATTATAGAACGTTGTAACCTACAGCCTGAAGAGAAACGAATACTATTGTTGGCCAACAAAAAGAAATCCTACATTTTGATCGGCTCCTCAAAAAAAGCGTCCCAGAACCGCCATTTTCCTTCTAGTAATGTGCATTTCGTCGCCTGGTAGTACTTTTGAAGAAGATAATGGCTGATAGAAACGCAATTCTATGCACTCGATTGAATTGTCAAACTGACATTTCTCTTCCAAATATGACACTACCATGATGATTATAAAACGTAGTAACCTGCAGCCTGAAGAAATCGAATACTATTGTTGGTCTACATAAGAAAATCCTGCATTTTGATCAGCTCCTCAAAAAAGGCGTCCCTGAACCGCCATATTCCCTCTACTTTGTTTGCAATATCTTGATGTTGTACACTAATGTGTATTTCGTCGCCTGGTACTAGTTTTGAAGAAGAATATGGGTGATTGAAATGCAATTTTATGTACTCGATTGAATTGCCAAACTGACATTTCTCTTCCAAATATAACACTTCCATGACGATGATAAAACGTTGTAACCTGCAGGTTGAAGAAATCGAATACTATTGTTAGTCAACAAAAAGAAAACTTGCATTTCGCTCGGCTCCTCAAAAAAAGCGTCCCTGAACCGCCATTTTCTCTCTACATTGTTTGCAATATCTTGATGTTGTACACTAATGTGTATTTCGTCGTCTGGTACTAGTTTTGAAGAATAATATGGGTGAAAGAAATGGAATTTTATGTACACGATTGAATTGCCAAACTGACATTTCTCTTCCAAATATAACACTTCCATGATGATGATAAAACCTAGTAATCTGCAGCCTGAAGAAATCGAATACTATTGTTGGTCAATATAAAGAAATCCTGCATTTTGAACGGCTGCTCAAAAAAGGCGACCCTGAACCGCCATTTTCCCTCTACTACTGCACTCGATTGAATTGCCAAACTGACATTTCTCTTCCAAATATAACACTTCCATGATGATGATAAAACATAGTAGCCTGCAGCCTAAAGAAATCGAATACTATTGTTGTTCATCAACAAGAAATCCTGCATTCTGATCGTCTACTCAAAAAAAGCGTCCATGAACCGCCATTTTCCCTCTACTAATGTGTATTTCGTCGCCTGGTAGTACTTTTGAAGAAGATAATGGCTGATAGAAACGCAATTCTATGCACTCGATTGAATTGTCAAACTGACATTTCTCTTCCAAATATAACACTTCCATGATGATTATAAAACGTAGTAACCTGCAGCCTGAAGAAATCGAATACTAATGTTGGTCAACATAATGAAATCCTGCATTTTGTACGGCTCCTCAAAAAAGGCGTTCCTGAACCGCCATTTTCCCTCTACTTTCTTTGCAATATCTTGATGTTGTACACTAATGTGTATTTCGTCGCCTGGTACTAGTTTCTAAAAAGAATATGGGTGATAGAAATGCAATTTTATGTACTCGATTGAATTGCCAAACTGACATTTCTCTTCCAAATATAACACTTCCATGATGATGATAAAACGTAGTAACCTGCAGCTTGAAGAAATCGAATACTATTGTTAGTCAACAAAAAGAAATCCTGCATTTCGATCGGCTCCTCAAAAAAAGCGTCCCAGAATCGCCATATTCCCTTTAGTACTGCACTCGAATGAATTGCCAAGCTGACATTTTTCTTCCAAATATAACACTTCCATGATGATGGTAAAACATAGTAACCTGCCGCCTGTAGAAATCGAATACGATTGTTGGTCAACAACAAGAAATCCTGCATTCTGATCGTCTACTCAAAAAAGGCGTCCATGAACCGCCATTTTCTCTCTACATTGATGGTTTAAGAGATTTTATATCTCGACAGTGACCAACATTCAGGTTTGTGAGCAATTCAATGCATTCGCCAGTGACCACATACGTACTTCAATACAAAAATATTTCCGTCTCATTCCAAACAAACTTATTGTTGAACCAGCAATTGATGGCTATAATTCTAAATTGCGTACATTTTTCTTTACAGCAGCGATAATAACGGAATGCATAAATTAAAACATCCTTCTGCAGAAGTGATTTTGAGGGCATCGATTTGAGGATAGCACACGCCCTAGTTTGTAATATACAGATAGACTGCCTTAAGCGCAACCAGCCATTTAAGTGTACAAGCTATTCCATGGTTTATTGCTCGATCTATTTGAACTCCACTAGTTCGTAGCAAATATTATCAAATAGAAATGAAAAGCATTAATGGTCATTTGGATGCGACAGGAACTGCAGAACCGTCTTTCTTTTAAAAACTTGCCTTCCAAGTAGAGCAAACTTTGACTAGGTAGCGTATATATATCTTGATGTTGTACACTAATGTGTACATCGTCGACTGGTACTAATTTTCAAGAAAATAATTACTGATAGAAACGCAATTCTATACACTCGATTGAATTGCCTAACTGACATTTCTCTTCCAAATAGAACCCTTCCATGATGATGATAAAACATAGTAACCTGCAGCCTGAAGAAATGGAATACTATTGTTGGTCAACAAATAGAAATCTTGCATTCTGATCGTCTACTCAAAAAAAGCGTCCATGAACCGCCATTTTCTCTCTACTGACATTACTTTTCCAAATATAACACTTCCATGATGATTATAGAACGTTGTAACCTACAGCCTGAAGAGAAACGAATACTATTGTTGGCCAACAAAAAGAAATCCTACATTTTGATCGGCTCCTCAAAAAAAGCGTCCCAGAACCGCCATTTTCCTTCTAGTAATGTGCATTTCGTCGCCTGGTAGTACTTTTGAAGAAGATAATGGCTGATAGAAACGCAATTCTATGCACTCGATTGAATTGTCAAACTGACATTTCTCTTCCAAATATGACACTACCATGATGATTATAAAACGTAGTAACCTGCAGCCTGAAGAAATCGAATACTATTGTTGGTCTACATAAGAAAATCCTGCATTTTGATCAGCTCCTCAAAAAAGGCGTCCCTGAACCGCCATATTCCCTCTACTTTGTTTGCAATATCTTGATGTTGTACACTAATGTGTATTTCGTCGCCTGGTACTAGTTTTGAAGAAGAATATGGGTGATTGAAATGCAATTTTATGTACTCGATTGAATTGCCAAACTGACATTTCTCTTCCAAATATAACACTTCCATGACGATGATAAAACGTAGTAACCTGCAGGTTGAAGAAATCGAATACTATTGTTAGTCAACAAAAAGAAAACTTGCATTTCGCTCGGCTCCTCAAAAAAAGCGTCCCTGAACCGCCATTTTCTCTCTACATTGTTTGCAATATCTTGATGTTGTACACTAATGTGTATTTCGTCGTCTGGTACTAGTTTTGAAGAATAATATGGGTGAAAGAAATGGAATTTTATGTACACGATTGAATTGCCAAACTGACATTTCTCTTCCAAATATAACACTTCCATGATGATGATAAAACCTAGTAATCTGCAGCCTGAAGAAATCGAATACTATTGTTGGTCAATATAAAGAAATCCTGCATTTTGAACGGCTGCTCAAAAAAGGCGACCCTGAACCGCCATTTTCCCTCTACTACTGCACTCGATTGAATTGCCAAACTGACATTTCTCTTCCAAATATAACACTTCCATGATGATGATAAAACATAGTAGCCTGCAGCCTGAAGAAATCGAATACTATTGTTGTTCATCAACAAGAAATCCTGCATTCTGATCGTCTACTCAAAAAAAGCGTCCATGAACCGCCATTTTCCCTCTACTAATGTGTATTTCGTCGCCTGGTAGTACTTTTGAAGAAGATAATGGCTGATAGAAACGCAATTCTATGCACTCGATTGAATTGTCAAACTGACATTTCTCTTCCAATTATAACACTTCCATGATGATTATAAAACGTAGTAACCTGCAGCCTGAAGAAATCGAATACTAATGTTGGTCAACATAATGAAATCCTGCATTTTGAACGGCTCCTCAAAAAAGGCGTTCCTGAACCGCCATTTTCCCTCTACTTTCTTTGCAATATCTTGATGTTGTACACTAATGTGTATTTCGTCGCCTGGTACTAGTTTCTAAAAAGAATATGGGTGATAGAAATGCAATTTTATGTACTCGATTGAATTGCCAAACTGACATTTCTCTTCCAAATATAACACTTCCATGATGATGATAAAACGTAGTAACCTGCAGCTTGAAGAAATCGAATACTATTGTTAGTCAACAAAAAGAAATCCTGCATTTCGATCGGCTCCTCAAAAAAAGCGTCCCAGAATCGCCATATTCCCTTTAGTACTGCACTCGAATGAATTGCCAAGCTGACATTTTTCTTCCAAATATAACACTTCCATGATGATGGTAAAACATAGTAACCTGCCGCCTGTAGAAATCGAATACGATTGTTGGTCAACAACAAGAAATCCTGCATTCTGATCGTCTACTCAAAAAAGGCGTCCATGAACCGCCATTTTCTCTCTACATTCATGGTTTAAGAGATTTTATATCTCGACAGTGACCAACATTCAGGTTTGTGAGCAATTCAATGCATTCGCCAGTGACCACATACGTACTTCAATACAAAAATATTTCCGTCTCATTCCAAACAAACTTATTGTTGAACCAGCAATTGATGGCTATAATTCTAAATTGCGTACATTTTTCTTTACAGCAGCGATAATAACGGAATGCATAAATTAAAACATCCTTCTGCAGAAGTGATTTTGAGGGCATCGATTTGAGGATAGCACACGCCCTAGTTTGTAATATACAGATAGACTGCCTTAAGCGCAACCAGCCTTTTAAGTGTACAAGCTATTCCATGGTTTATTGCTCGATCTATTTGAACTTCACTAGTTCGTAGCATATATTATCAAATAGAAATGAAAAGCATTAATGGTCATTTGGATGCGACAGGAACTGCAGAACCGTCTTTCTTTTAAAAACTTGCCTTCCAAGTAGAGCAAACTTTGACTAGGTAGCGTATATATATCTTGATGTTGTACACTAATGTGTACATCGTCGACTGGTACTAATTTTCAAGAAAATAATTACTGATAGAAACGCAATTCTATACACTCGATTGAATTGCCTAACTGACATTTCTCTTCCAAATAGAACCCTTCCATGATGATGATAAAACATAGTAACCTGCAGCCTGAAGAAATCGAATACTATTGTTGGTCAACAAATAGAAATTCTGCATTCTGATCGTCTACTCAAAAAAAGCGTCCATGAACCGCCATTTTTTTTCAACTGACATTTCTTTTCCAAATATAACACTTCCATGATGTTTATAGAACGTTGTAACCTACAGCCTGAAGAGAATCGAATACTATTGTTGGCCAACAAAAAGAAATCCTGCATTTTGATCGGCTCCTCAAAAATAGCGTCCCAGAACCGCCATTTTCCCTCTAGTAATGTGCATTTCGTCGCCTGGTAGTACTTTTGAAGAAGATAATGGCTGATAGAAACGCAATTCTATGCACTCGATTGAATTGTCAAACTGACATTTCTCTTCCAAATATAACACTTCCATGATGATTATAGAACGTAGTAACCTGCAGGCTGATGAAATCGAATACTATTGTTGGTCAACATAAGGAAATCCTGCATTTTGATCGGCTCCTCAAAAAAAGCGTCCCGGAACCGCCATTTTCCTTCTAGTAATGTGTATTTCGTCGCCTGGTACTAGTTTTGAAGAAGAATATGTGTGATAGAAATGGAATTTTATGTACTCGATTGAATTGCCAAACTGACATTTCTCTTCCAAATATAACACTTCCATGATGATGATAAAACATAGTAATCTGCAGCCTGATGAAATCGAATACTAATATTGGTCAACATAAAGAAATCCTGCATTTTGAACGGCTCCTCAAAAAAGGCGTCCCAGAACCGCCATTTTCCCTCTAGTAATGTGCATTTCGTCGCCTGGTAGTACTTTTGAAGAAGATAATGGCTGATAGAAACGCAATTCTATGCACTCGATTGAATTGTCAAACTGACATTTCTCTTCCAAATATAAAACTTCCATGATGATGGTAAAACATAGTAACCTGCCGCCTGAAAAAATCAAATACGATTGTTGGTCAACAACAAGAAATCCTGCATTCTGATCGTCTACTCAAAAAAGGCGTCCATGAACCGCCATTTTCTCTCTACATTCATGGTTTACGAGATTTTATATCTCGCCAGTGACCAACATTCAGGTTTGTGAGCAATTCAATGCATTCGCCAGTGACCAAATACGTACTTCAATACAAAAATATTTCCGTCTCATTCCAAACAAACTTATTGTTGAACCAGCAATTGATAGCTATAATTCTAAATTGCGTACATTTTTCTTTATAGCAGCGATAATAACGGAATGCATAAATTAAAACATCCTTCTGCAGAATTGATTTTGAGGGCATCGATTTGAGGATAGCACACGCCCTAGTTTGTAATATACAGATAAACTGCCTTAAGCGCAACCAGCCATTTAAGTGTACAAGCTATTCCATGGTTTATTGCTCGATCTATTTGAACTCCACTAGTTCGTAGCAAATATTATCAAATAGAAATGAAAAGCATTAATGGTCATTTGGATGCGACAGGAACTGTAGAGCCGTCTTTCTTTTAAAAACTTGCCTTCCAAGTAGAGCTAACTTTGACTAGGTAGCGTATATATATCGTGATGTTGTACACTAATGTGTACTTCGTCGACTGGTACTAATTTTCATGAAAATAATTACTGATAGAAACGCAATTCTATGCACTCGATTGAATTGCCAAACTGACATTTCTCTTCCAAATATAACACTTCCATGATGATGATAAAACATAGTAAGCTGCAGCCTGAAGAAATCGAATACTATTGTTGGCCAACAAAAAGAAATCCTGCATTTTGATCGGCTCCTCAAAAAAAGCGTCCCAGAACCGCCATTTTCCCTCTAGTAATGTGCATTTCGTCGCCTGGTAGTACTTTTGAAGAAGATAATGGCTGATAGAAACGCAATTCTATGCACTCGATTGAATTGTGAAACTGACATTTCTCTTCCAAATATAACACTTCCATGATGATTATAGAACGTAGTAACCTGCAGGCTGAAGAAATCGAATTCTATTGTTGGTCAACATAAGGAAATCCTGCATTTTGATCGGCTCCTCAAAAAAAGCGTCCCGGAACCGCCATTTTCCTTCTAGTAATGTGTATTTCGTCGCCTGGTACTAGTTTTGAAGAAGATAATGGCTGATAGAAACGCAATTCTATGCACTCGATTAAATTGTGTAACTGATATTTCTCTTCCAAATATAACACTTCCATGATGATTATAAAACGTAGTAACCTGCAGCCTGAAGAAATCGAATACTATTGTTGGTCAACATAAAGAAATCCTGCATTTTGAACGGCTCCTCAAAAAAGACCTCCCTGAACCGCCATTTTCCCTCTACTTTGTCAGCAATATCTTGATGTTGTACACTAATGTATATTTCGTCGCCTGGTACTAGTTTTGAAGAAGAATATGTGTGATAGAAATGCAATTTCATGTACTCGATTGAATTGCCAAAATGACGTTTCTCTTCCAAATATAACACTTCCATGATGATTATAAATCGTAGTAACCTGCAGCCTGAAGAAATCTAATACTATTGTTGGTCAACATAAAAAAATCCTCCATTTTGAACGGCTCCTCAAAAAAGACCTCCCTGAACCGCCATTTTCCCTCTACTTTGTTAGCAATATCTTGATGTTGTACACTAATGTATATTTCGTCGCCTGGTACTAGTTTTGAAGAAGAATATGGGTGATAGAAATGCAATTTCATGTACTCGATTGAATTGCCAAAATGACATTTCTCTTCCAAATATAACACTTCCATGATGATGATAAAACTTAGTAACCTGCAGCTTGACGAAATCGAATACTATTGTTAGTCAACAAAAAGAAATCCTGTATTTCGATCGGCTTCTCAAAAAAAGCGTCCCAGAACCGCCATTTTCCCTTTATACTGCACTCGATTGAATTGGCAAGCTGACATTTTTCTTCTAAATATAACACTTCCATGATGGTGATAAAACGTAGTAACCTGCAGCTTGAAGAAATCGAATACTATTGTTGGTCAACATAAAGAAATCCTGCATTTTGATCGGCTCCTCAAAAAAGGCGTCCCTGAACCGCCATTTTCCCTCTACTGACGTTTCTCTTCCAAATATAACACTTCCATGATGATTATAGAACGTAGTAAACTGCAGCCTGAAGAAATCGAATACTATTGTTGGTCAATATAAAGAAATCCTGCATTTTGATCGGCTCCTCAAAAAAGCCGTCCCTGAACCGCCATTTTCCCTCTACTTTGTTTGCAATATCTTGATGTTGTACACTAATGTGTATTTCGTCGGCTGGTACTAGTTTTGAAGAAGAATATGGGTGATAGAAATGCAATTTTATGTACTCGATTGAATTGCCAAACTGACATTTCTCTTCCAAATATAACACTTCCATGATGATGGTAAAACATAGTAACCTGCAGTCTGAAGAAATCGAATTGTTGGTCAACAACAAGAAATCCTGCATTCTGATCGTCTACACAAAAAAGGCGTCTATGAACCGCCATTTTCTCTCTACATTGATGGTTTACGAGATTTTATATCTCGCCAGTGACCAACATTCAGGTTTGTGTCAACTCAATGCGATCGCCAGTGACCACATTCGTACTTCAAGGCAAAAATATTTCCGTCTCATTCCAACCAAACTTATTGTTGAGCCAGCAATTGATGGCTTTCATTTGATATTGCGTATATTTTTCATTATTTCAGCGATAATAGAGGAATGCATAAATTAAAACATCCTTCTGCTGAAGTGATTTTGAGGGCATCGCTTTGAGGATAGCACCAGCCCTAGTTTGTAATATACATCTGCCTGCCTTAAGCGCAACCAGCACTTTAAGTGTACAAGCTATTCCAGGGCTTTTTACCCGATCTATTTTAACTCCTTTTAGTTCGTATCTTGTTTCATCAAATAGAAATGCAAAAGCATTATTGGTCATATTGGTGGAGACAGGAATTGCAGAGTGCTCTTCCTCTAAAAACGTGTCTTCCAAGAAGTGCAAACATTGACTAGGTAGCGTATATAGATCTTAATGTTGTACACTAATGTATATTTCGTCGCCTGGTAGTACTTTTGAAGAAGATAATGGCTGATAGAAACGCAATTCTATGCACTCTATTGAATTGTGTAACTGATATTTCTCTTCCAAATATAACACTTCCATGATGATTATAAAACGTAGTAACCTGCAGCCTGAAGAAATCGAATACTATTGTTGGTCAACATAAAGAAATCCTGCAATTTGAACGGCTCCTCAAAAAAGACCTCCCTGAACCGCCATTTTCCCTCTACTTTGTTAGCAATATCTTGATGTTGTACACTAATGTATATTTCGTCGCCTGGTACTAGTTTTGAAGAAGAATATGTGTGATAGAAATGCAATTTCATGTACTCGATTGAATTGCCAAAATGACATTTCTCTTCCAAATATAACACTTCCATGATGATTATAAATCGTAGTAACCTGCAGCCTGAAGAAATCTAATACTATTGTTGGTCAACATAAAGAAATCCTCCATTTTGAACGGCTCCTCAAAAAAGACCTCCCTGAACCGCCATTTTCCCTCTACTTTGTTAGCAATATCTTGATGTTGTACACTAATGTATATTTCGTCGCCTGGTACTAGTTTTGAAGAAGAATATGGGTGATAGAAATGCAATTTCATGTACTCGATTGAATTGCCAAAATGACATTTCTCTTCCAAATATAACACTTCCATGATGATGATAAAACTTAGTAACCTGCAGCTTGAAGAAATCGAATACTATTGTTAGTCAACAAAAAGAAATCCTGTATTTCGATCGGCTTCTCAAAAAAAGCGTCCCAGAACCGCCATTTTCCTTTTATACTGCACTCGATTGAATTGGCAAGCTGACATTTTTCTTCTAAATATAACACTTCCATGATGGTGATAAAACGTAGTTACCTGCAACTTGAAGAAATCGAATACTATTGTTGGTCAACATAAAGAAATCCTGCATTTTGATCGGCTCCTCAAAAAAGGCGTCCCTGAACCGCCATTTTCCCTCTACTGACGTTTCTCTTCCAAATATAACACTTCCATGATGATTATAGAACGTAGTAAACTGCAGCCTGAAGAAATCGAATACTATTGTTGGTCAACATAAAGAAAACCTGCATTTTGATCGGCTCCTCAAAAAAGCCGTCCCTGAACCGCCATTTTCCCTCTACTTTGTTTGCAATATCTTGATGTTGTACACTAATGTGTATTTCGTCGGCTGGTACTAGTTTTGAAGAAGAATATGGGTGATATAAATGCAATTTTATGTACTCGATTGAATTGCCAAACTGACATTTCTCTTCCAAATATAACACTTCCATGATGATGGTAAAACATAGTAACCTGCAGTCTGAAGAAATCGAATTGTTGGTCAACAACAAGAAATCCTGCATTCTGATCGTCTACTCAAAAAAGGCGTCCATGAACCGCCATTTTCTCTCTACATTGATGGTTTACGAGATTTTATATCTCGCCAGTGACCAACATTCAGGTTTGTGTCAACTCAATGCGATCGCCAGTGACCACATTCGTACTTCAAGGCAAAAATATTTCCGTCTCATTCCAACCAAACTTATTGTTGAGCCAGCAATTGATGGCTTTCATTTGATATTGCGTATATTTTTCATTATTGCAGCGATAATAGAGGAATGCATAAATTAAAACATCCTTCTGCTGAAGTGATTTTGAGAGCATCGCTTTGAGGATGGCACCAACCCTAGTTTGTAATATACATCAGCCTGCCTTATGCGCAAACAGCCCTTTAAGTGTACAAGCTATTCCAGGGCTTTTTACCCGATCTATTTTAACTCCTCTTAGTTCGTATGTTGTTTCATCAAATAGAAATGCAAAAGCATTATTGGTCATATTGGTGGAGACAGGAATTGCAGAGTGGTCTTCCTCTAAAAACGTGTCTTCCAAGAAGTGCAAACATTGACTAGGTAGCGTATATAGATCCTAATGTTGTACACTAATGTATATTTCGTCGCCTGGTAGAACTTTTGAAGAAGATAATGGCTGATAGGAACGCAATTCTATGCACTCTATTGAATTGTGTAACTGATATTTCTCTTCCAAATACAACACTTCCATGATGATTATAAAACGTAGTAACCTCCAGCCTGAAGAAATCGAATACTATTGTTGGTCAACATAAAGAAATCCTGCAATTTGAACGGCTCCTCAAAAAAGACCTCCCTGAACCGCCATTTTCCCTCTACTTTGTTAGCAATATCTTGATGTTGTTCACTAATGTATATTTCGTCGCCTGGTACTAGTTTTGAAGAAGAATATGTGTGATAGAAATGCAATTTCATGTACTCGATTGAATTGCCAAAATGACATTTCTCTTCCAAATATAACACTTCCATGATGATTATAAATCGTAGTAACCTGCAGCCTGAAGAAATCTAATACTATTGTTGGTCAACATAAAGAAATCCTCCATTTTGAACGGCTCCTCAAAAAAGACCTCCCTGGACCGCCATTTTCCCTCTACTTTGTTAGCAATATCTTGATGTTGTACACTAATGTATATTTCGTCGCCTGGTACTAGTTTTGAAGAAGAATATGGGTGATAGAAATGCAATTTCATGTACTCGATTGAATTGCCAAAATGACATTTCTCTTCCAAATATAACACTTCCATGATGATGATAAAACTTAGTAACCTGCAGCTTGAAGAAATCGAATACTATTGTTAGTCAACAAAAAGAAATCCTGTATTTCGATCAGCTTCTCAAAAAAAGCGTCCCAGAACCGCCATTTTCCCTCTACTGACGTTTCTCTTCCAAATATAACACTTCCATGATGATTATAGAACGTAGTAAACTGCAGCCTGATGAAATCGAATACTATTGTTGGTCAACATAAAGAAATCCTGCTTTTGATCGGCTCCTCAAAAAAGCCGTCCCTGAACCGCCATTTTCCCTCTACTTTGTTTGCAATATCTTGATGTTGTACACTAATGTGTATTTCGTCGGCTGGTACTAGTTTTGAAGAAGAATATGGGTGATAGAAATGCAATTTTATGTACTCGATTGAATTGCCAAACTGACATTTCTCTTCCAAATATAACACTTCCATGATGATGGTAAAACATAGTAACCTGCAGTCTGAAGAAATCGAATTGTTGGTCAACAACAAGAAATCCTGCATTCTGATCGTCTACTCAAAAAAGGCGTCCATGAACCGCCATTTTCTCTCTACATTGATGGTTTACGAGATTTTATATCTCGCCAGTGACCAACATTCAGGTTTGTGTCAACTCAATGCGATCGCCAGTGACCACATTCGTACTTCAAGGCAAAAATATTTCCGTCTCATTCCAACCAAACTTATTGTTGAGCCAGCAATTGATGGCTTTCATTTGATATTGCGTATATTTTTCATTATTGCAGCGATAATAGAGGAATGCATAAATTAAAACATCCTTCTGCTGAAGTGATTTTGAGAGCATCGCTTTGAGGATGGCACCAACCCTAGTTTGTAATATACATCAGCCTGCCTTATGCGCAAACAGCCCTTTAAGTGTACAAGCTATTCCAGGGCTTTTTACCCGATCTATTTTAACTCCTCTTAGTTCGTATGTTGTTTCATCAAATAGAAATGCAAAAGCATTATTGGTCATATTGGTGGAGACAGGAATTGCAGAGTGGTCTTCCTCTAAAAACGTGTCTTCCAAAAAGTGCAAACATTGACTAGGTAGCGTATATAGATCCTAATGTTGTACACTAATGTATATTTCGTCGCCTGGTAGAACTTTTGAAGAAGATAATGGCTGATAGGAACGCAATTCTATGCACTCTATTGAATTGTGTAACTGATATTTCTCTTCCAAATACAACACTTCCATGATGATTATAAAACGTAGTAACCTGCAGCCTGAAGAAATCGAATACTATTGTTGGTCAACATAAAGAAATCCTGCAATTTGAACGGCTCCTCAAAAAAGACCTCCCTGAACCGCCATTTTCCCTCTACTTTGTTAGCAATATCTTGATGTTGTTCACTAATGTATATTTCGTCGCCTGGTACTAGTTTTGAAGAAGAATATGTGTGATAGAAATGCAATTTCATGTACTCGATTGAATTGCCAAAATGACATTTCTCTTCCAAATATAACACTTCCATGATGATTATAAATCGTAGTAACCTGCAGCCTGAAGAAATCTAATACTATTGTTGGTCAACATAAAGAAATCCTCCATTTTGAACGGCTCCTCAAAAAAGACCTCCCTGGACCGCCATTTTCCCTCTACTTTGTTAGCAATATCTTGATGTTGTACACTAATGTATATTTCGTCGCCTGGTACTAGTTTTGAAGAAGAATATGGGTGATAGAAATGCAATTTCATGTACTCGATTGAATTGCCAAAATGACATTTCTCTTCCAAATATAACACTTCCATGATGATGATAAAACTTAGTAACCTGCAGCTTGAAGAAATCGAATACTATTGTTAGTCAACAAAAAGAAATCCTGTATTTCGATCAGCTTCTCAAAAAAAGCGTCCCAGAACCGCCATTTTCCCTTTATACTGCACTCGATTGAATTGGCAAGCTGACATTTTTCTTCTAAATATAACACTTTCATGATGGTGATAAAACGTAGTAACCTGCAGCTTGAAGAAATCGAATACTATTGTTGGTCAACATAAAGAAATCCTGCATTTTGATCGGCTCCTCAAAAAAGGCGTCCCTGAACCGCCATTTTCCCTCTACTGACGTTTCTCTTCCAAATATAACACTTCCATGATGATTATAGAACGTAGTAAACTGCAGCCTGAAGAAATCGAATACTATTGTTGGTCAACATAAAGAAATCCTGCATTTTGATCAGCTCCTCAAAAAAGCCGTCCCTGAACCGCCATTTTCCCTCTACTTTGTTTGCAATATCTTGATGTTGTACACTAATGTGTATTTCGTCGGCTGGTACTAGTTTTGAAGAAGAATATGGGTGATAGAAATGCAATTTTATGTACTCGATTGAATTGCCAAACTGACATTTCTCTTCCAAATATAACACTTCCATGATGATGGTAAAACATAGTAACCTGCAGTCTGAAGAAATCGAATTGTTGGTCAACAACAAGAAATCCTGCATTCTGATCGTCTACTCAAAAAAGGCGTCCATGAACCGCCATTTTCTCTCTACATTGATGGTTTACGAGATTTTATATCTCGCCAGTGACCACATTCGTACTTCAAGGCAAAAATATTTCCGTCTCATTCCAACCAAACTTATTGTTGAGCCAGCAATTGATGGCTTTCATTTGATATTGCGTATATTTTTCATTATTGCAGCGATAATAGAGGAATGCATAAATTAAAACATCCTTCTGCTGAAGTGATTTTGAGAGCATCGCTTTGAGGATGGCACCAACCCTAGTTTGTAATATACATCAGCCTGCCTTATGCGCAAACAGCCCTTTAAGTGTACAAGCTATTCCAGGGCTTTTTACCCGATCTATTTTAACTCCTCTTAGTTCGTATGTTGTTTCATTAAATAGAAATGCAAAAGCATTATTGGTCATATTGGTGGAGACAGGAATTGCAGAGTGGTCTTCCTCTAAAAACGTGTCTTCCAAGAAGTGCAAACATTGACTAGGTAGCGTATATAGATCCTAATGTTGTACACTAATGTATATTTCGTCGCCTGGTAGAACTTTTGAAGAAGATAATGGCTGATAGGAACGCAATTCTATGCACTCGATTGAATTGTCAAACTGAAATTTCTCTTCCAAATATAACACATCCATGATGATGATAAAACGTAGTAACCTGCAGCTTGAACAAATCGAATACTATTGTTAGTCAACAAAAAGAAATCCTGCATTTTGATCAGCTCATCAAAAAAAGCGTCCCAGAACCGCCATTTTCCCTCTACTTTGTTTGCAATATCTTGATGTTGTACACTAATGTGTATTTCGTCGCCTGGTACTAGTTCTGATGAAGAATTTGGGTGATAGAAATGTTATTTTATGTACTCGATTGAATTGCCAAACTGACATTACTCTTCCAAATATAACACTTCCATGATGATGGTAAAACGTAGTGACCTGCAGCTTCAATAAATCGAATACTATTGTTAGTCAACAAAAAGAAATCCTGCATTTTGATCAGCTCCTCAAAAAAAGGGTCCCAGAACCGCCATTTTCCCTCTACTACTGCTCTCGACTAAATTGCCAAACTGACATTTCTCTTCCAAATATAACACTTCCATGATGATGATAAAACATAGTAACCAGCAGCCTGAAGAAATCGAATACTATTGTTGGTCATCAACAAGAAATCCTGCATTCTGATCGTCTACTATAAAAAGCGTCCATGAACCGCCATTTTCTCTCTACATTCATGGTTTACGAGATTTTATTTCACGCTAGTGACCAACATTCAGGTTTGTGTGCAATTCAATGCATTCGCCAGTGACCATATTCATACTTCAATACAAAGATATTTCCGTCTCATTCGAACCAAAATTATTCTTTAGCCGGCAATTGATGGCTTTAATTCGATATTGCGTACATTTTTCATTACAGCAGCGATAATAGAGTAATGCATAAATTAAAACATCCTTCTGCTGAAGTGATTTTGAGGGTATCGCTTTGAGGATAGCACCAGCCCTAGTTTGTAATATACATCAGCCTGCCTTAAGCGCAAGCAGCCCTTTAAGTGTACAAGCTATTCCAGGGCTTTTTACCCGATCTATTTTAACTCCTCTTAGTTCGTATCTTGTTTCATCAAATAGATACGCAAAAGCATTATTGGTCATATTGGTGGAGACTGGAATTGCAGTGTGGGCTTCCTCTAAAAACGTGTCTTCCAAGAAGTGCAATCATTGACTTGGTAGCGTATATAGATCCTAATGTTGTACACTAATGTATATTTCGTCGCCTGGTAGAACTTTTGAAGAAGATAATGGCTGATAGAAACGCAATTCAATGCACTCGATTGAATTGTCAAACTGACATTTCTCTTCCAAATATAACACATCCATGATGATGATAAAACGTAGTAACCTGCAGCTTGAATAAATCGAAAACTATTGTTAGTCAACAAAAAGAAATCCTGCATTTTGATCAGCTCCACAAAAAAAGCGTCCCAGAACCGCCATTTTCCTTGTACATTAAGTGTACAAGCTATTCCAGGGCATTTTACCCGATCTATCTTAACTCCTCTTAGTTCGTATCTTGTTTCATCAAATAGAAATGCAAAAGCATTATTGGTCATATTGGTGGAGACAGGAATTGCAGAGTGGTCTTCCTTTAAAAACGTGCCTTCCAAGTAGTGCAAACTTTGACTTGGTAGCGCATATATATCTTGATGTTGTACACTAATGTGTATTTCGTCGCCTGGTACTAGTTTTGAAGAAGAATATGGGTGATAGAAATGCAATTTTATGTACTCGATTGAATTGCCAAACTGACATTTCTCTTCCAAATATGACACTTCTATGATGATGATAAAACTTAATGATCTGCAGCCTGAAGAAATCGAATACTGATATTGGTCATCATAAAGAAATCCTGCATTTTGTTCGGCTCCTCAAAAAAGGCGTCCCTGAACCGCCATTTTCCCTCTACTGACGTTTCTCGTCCAAATATAACACTCTACTGATGATTATAGAACGTAGTAACCTGCAGCCTGAAGAAATCGAATACTATTGAAGGCCAACAAAGAGAAATCCAGCATTTTGATCGGCTCATCAAAAAAAGCGTCCAAGAACCGCTATTTTCTCTCTTTATTCATGATTTACGAGATTTTATATCTCGCCAGTGACCAACATTCAAGTTTGTGTCAACTCAATGCGATCGCCAGTGACCACATTCGTACTTCAAGGCAAAAATATTTCCGTCTCATTCCAACCAAACTTATTGTTGAGCCAGCAATTGATGGCTTCAATTCGATATTGAGTATATTATACATTATTGCAGCGATAATAGAGGAATGCATAAATTAAAACATCCTTCTGCTGAAGTGATTTTGAGAGCATCGCTTTGAGCATGGCACCAACCCTAGTTTGTAATATACATCAGCCTGCCTTATGTGCAACCAGCTCTTTAAGTGTACAAGCTATTCCAGGGCTTTTTACCCGATCTATTTTAACTCCTCTTAGTTCGTATTTTGTTTCTTCAAATAGAAATGCCAAAGCATTATTGGTCATATTGGTGGAGACAGGAATTGCAGAGTGGCTTCCTCTAAAAACGTGTCTTCCAAGAAGTGCAAACATTGACTTGGTAGCGTATATAGATCCTAATGTTGTACACTAATGTATATTTCGTCGCCTGGTAGAACTTTTGAAGAAGGTAATGGCTGATAGAAACGCAATTCTATGCACTCGATTGAATTGTCAAACTGACATTTCTCTTCCAAATATAATACATCCATGATGATGATAAAACGTAGTAACCTGCAGCCTGAAGAAATCGAATACTATTGTTGGTCAACATAAAGAAATCCTCCATTTTGAACGGCTCCTCAAAAAAGACCTCCCTGAACCGCCATTTTCCCTCTACTTTGTTAGCAATATCTTGATGTTGTACACTAATGTAAATTTCGTCGCCTGGTACTAGTTTTTAAGAAGAATATGGGTGATAGAAATGCAATTTCATGTACTCGATGGAATTGCCAAGATGACATTTCTCTTCCAAATATAACACTTCCATGATGATGATAAAACTTAGTAACCTGCAGCTTGAAGAAATCGAATACTATTGTTAGTCAACAAAAAGAAATCCTGTATTTCGATCGGCTTCTCAAAAAAAGCGTCCCAGAACCACCATTTTCCCTTTATACTGCACTCGATTGAATTGGCAAGCTGACATTTTTCTTCTAAATATAACACTTCCATGATGGTGAAAAAACGTAGTAACCTGCAGCTTGAAGAAATCGAATACTATTGATGGCCAACAAAAAGAAATCCAGCATTTTGATCGGCTCCTCAAAAAAAGCGTCCAAGAACCGCTATTTTCTCTCTTTATTCATGATTTACGAGATTTTATATCTCGCCTGTGACCAACATTCAGGTTTGTGTCAACTCAATGCTATCGCCAGTGACCACATTCGTACTTCAAGGCAAAAATATTTCCGTCTCATTCCAACCAAACTTATTGTTGAGCCAGCAATTGATGGCTTTCATTTGATATTGCGTATATTTTTCATTATTGCAGCGATAATAGAGGAATGCATAAATTAAAACATCCTTCTGCTGAAGTGATTTTGAGAGCATCGCTTTGAGGATGGCACCAACCCTAGTTTGTAATATACATCAGCCTGCCTTATGCGCAAACAGCCCTTTAAGTGTACAAGCTATTCCAGGGCTTTTTACCCGATCTATTTTAACTCCTCTTAGTTCGTATGTTGTTTCATTAAATAGAAATGCAAAAGCATTATTGGTCATATTGGTGGAGACAGGAATTGCATAGTGGTCTTCCTCTAAAAACGTGTCTTCCAAGAAGTGCAAACATTGACTAGGTAGCGTATATAGATCCTAATGTTGTACACTAATGTATATTTCGTCGCCTGGTAGAACTTTTGAAGAAGATAATGGCTGATAGGAACGCAATTCTATGCACTCGATTGAATTGTCAAACTGAAATTTCTCTTCCAAATATAACACATCCATGATGATGATAAAACGTAGTAACCTGCAGCTTGAACAAATCGAATACTATTGTTAGTCAACAAAAAGAAATCCTGCATTTTGATCAGCTCATCAAAAAAAGCGTCCCAGAACCGCCATTTTCCCTCTACTTTGTTTGCAATATCTTGATGTTGTACACCAATGTGTATTTCGTCGCCTGGTACTAGTTCTGATGAAGAATTTGGGTGATAGAAATGTTATTTTATGTACTCGATTGAATTGCCAAACTGACATTACTCTTCCAAATATAACACTTCCATGATGATGATAAAACGTAGTAACCTGCAGCTTGAATAAATCGAATACTATTGTTAGTCAACAAAAAGAAATCCTGCATTTTGATCAGCTCCTCAAAAAAAGGGTCCCAGAACCGCCATTTTCCCTCTACTACTGCTCTCGACTAAATTGCCAAACTGACATTTCTCTTCCAAATATAACACTTCCATGATAATGATAAAACATAGTAACCAGCAGCCTGAAGAAATCGAATACTATTGTTGGTCATCAACAAGAAATCCTGCATTCTGATCGTCTACTATAAAAAGCGTCCATGAACCGCCATTTTCTCTCTACATTCATGGTTTACGAGATTTTATTTCACGCTAGTGACCAACATTCAGGTTTGTGTGCAATTCAATGCATTCGCCAGTGACCATATTCATACTTCAATACAAAGATATTTCCGTCTCATTCGAACCAAAATTATTCTTTAGCCGGCAATTGATGGCTTTAATTCGATATTGCGTACATTTTTCATTACAGCAGCGATAATAGAGTAATGCATAAATTAAAACATCCTTCTGCTGAAGTGATTTTGAGGGTATCGCTTTGAGGATAGCACCAGCCCTAGTTTGTAATATACATCAGCCTGCCTTAAGCGCAAGCAGCCCTTTAAGTGTACAAGCTATTCCAGGGCTTTTTACCCGATCTATTTTAACTCCTCTTAGTTCGTATCTTGTTTCATCAAATAGATACGCAAAAGCATTATTGGTCATATTGGTGGAGACTGGAATTGCAGTGTGGGCTTCCTCTAAAAACGTGTCTTCCAAGAAGTGCAATCATTGACTTGGTAGCGTATATAGATCCTAATGTTGTACACTAATGTATATTTCGTCGCCTGGTAGAACTTTTGAAGAAGATAATGGCTGATAGAAACGCAATTCAATGCACTCGATTGAATTGTCAAACTGACATTTCTCTTCCAAATATAACACATCCATGATGATGATAAAACGTAGTAACCTGCAGCTTGAATAAATCGAAAACTATTGTTAGTCAACAAAAAGAAATCCTGCATTTTGATCAGCTCCACAAAAAAAGCGTCCCAGAACCGCCATTTTCCTTGTACATTAAGTGTACAAGCTATTCCAGGGCATTTTACCCGATCTATCTTAACTCCTCTTAGTTCGTATCTTGTTTCATCAAATAGAAATGCAAAAGCATTATTGGTCATATTGGTGGAGACAGGAATTGCAGAGTGGTCTTCCTTTAAAAACGTGCCTTCCAAGTAGTGCAAACTTTGACTTGGTAGCGCATATATATCTTGATGTTGTACACTAATGTGTATTTCGTCGCCTGGTACTAGTTTTGAAGAAGAATATGGGTGATAGAAATGCAATTTTATGTACTCGATTGAATTGCCAAACTGACATTTCTCTTCCAAATATGACACTTCTATGATGATGATAAAACTTAATGATCTGCAGCCTGAAGAAATCGAATACTGATATTGGTCATCATAAAGAAATCCTGCATTTTGTTCGGCTCCTCAAAAAAGGCGTCCCTGAACCGCCATTTTCCCTCTACTGACGTTTCTCGTCCAAATATAACACTCTACTGATGATTATAGAACGTAGTAACCTGCAGCCTGAAGAAATCGAATACTATTGAAGGCCAACAAAAAGAAATCCAGCATTTTGATCGGCTCATCAAAAAAAGCGTCCAAGAACCGCTATTTTCTCTCTTTATTCATGATTTACGAGATTTTATATCTCGCCAGTGACCAACATTCAAGTTTGTGTCAACTCAATGCGATCGCCAGTGACCACATTCGTACTTCAAGGCAAAAATATTTCCGTCTCATTCCAACCAAACTTATTGTTGAGCCAGCAATTGATGGCTTCAATTCGATATTGAGTATATTATACATTATTGCAGCGATAATAGTGGAATGCATAAATTAAAACATCCTTCTGCTGAAGTGATTTTGAGAGCATCGCTTTGAGCATGGCACCAACCCTAGTTTGTAATATACATCAGCCTGCCTTATGTGCAACCAGCTCTTTAAGTGTACAAGCTATTCCAGGGCTTTTTACCCGATCTATTTTAACTCCTCTTAGTTCGTATTTTGTTTCTTCAAATAGAAATGCCAAAGCATTATTGGTCATATTGGTGGAGACAGGAATTGCAGAGTGGCTTCCTCTAAAAACGTGTCTTCCAAGAAGTGCAAACATTGACTTGGTAGCGTATATAGATCCTAATGTTGTACACTAATGTATATTTCGTCGCCTGGTAGAACTTTTGAAGAAGGTAATGGCTGATAGAAACGCAATTCTATGCACTCGATTGAATTGTCAAACTGACATTTCTCTTCCAAATATAATACATCCATGATGATGATAAAACGTAGTAACCTGCAGCCTGAAGAAATCGAATACTATTGTTGGTCAACATAAAGAAATCCTCCATTTTGAACGGCTCCTCAAAAAAGACCTCCCTGAACCGCCATTTTCCCTCTACTTTGTTAGCAATATCTTGATGTTGTACACTAATGTAAATTTCGTCGCCTGGTACTAGTTGTTAAGAAGAATATGGGTGATAGAAATGCAATTTCATGTACTCGATGGAATTGCCAAAATGACATTTCTCTTCCAAATATAACACTTCCATGATGATGATAAAACTTAGTAACCTGCAGCTTGAAGAAATCGAATACTATTGTTAGTCAACAAAAAGAAATCCTGTATTTCGATCGGCTTCTCAAAAAAAGCGTCCCAGAACCACCATTTTCCCTTTATACTGCACTCGATTGAATTGGCAAGCTGACATTTTTCTTCTAAATATAACACTTCCATGATGGTGAAAAAACGTAGTAACCTGCAGCTTGAAGAAATCGAATACTATTGATGGCCAACAAAAAGAAATCCAGCATTTTGATCGGCTCCTCAAAAAAAGCGTCCAAGAACCGCTATTTTCTCTCTTTATTCATGATTTACGAGATTTTATATCTCGCCTGTGACCAACATTCAGGTTTGTGTCAACTCAATGCTATCGCCAGTGACCACATTCGTACTTCAAGGCAAAAATATTTCCGTCTCATTCCAACCAAACTTATTGTTGAGCCAGCAATTGATGGCTTTCATTTGATATTGCGTATATTTTTCATTATTGCAGCGATAATAGAGGAATGCATAAATTAAAACATCCCTCTGCTGAAGTGATTTTGAGAGCATCGCTTTGAGGATGGCACCAACCCTAGTTTGTAATATACATCAGCCTGCCTTATGCGCAAACAGCCCTTTAAGTGTACAAGCTATTCCAGGGCTTTTTACCCGATCTATTTTAACTCCTCTTAGTACGTATGTTGTTTCATCAAATAGAAATGCAAAAACATTATTGGTCATATTGGTGGAGACAGGAATTGCAGAGTGGTCTTCCTGTAAAAACGTGTATTCCAAGAAGTGCAAACATTGACTAGGTAGCGTATATAGATCCTAATGTTGTACACTAATGTATATTTCGTCGCCTGGTAGAACTTTTGAAGAAGATAATGGCTGATAGAAACGCAATTCTATGCACTCGATTGAATTGTCAAACTGAAATTTCTCTTCCAAATATAACACATCCATGATGATGATAAAACGTAGTAACCTGCAGCTTGAACAAATCGAATACTATTGTTAGTCAACAAAAAGAAATCCTGCATTTTGATCAGCTCATCAAAAAAAGCGTCCCAGAACCGCCATTTTCCCTCTACTTTGTTTGCAATATCTTGATGTTGTACACTAATGTGTATTTCGTCGCCTTGTACTAGTTCTGATGAAGAATATGGGTGATAGAAATGTTATTTTATGTACTCGATTGAATTGCCAAACTGACATTACTCTTCCAAATATAACACTTCCATGATGATGATAAAACGTAGTAACCTGCAGCTTCAATAAATCGAATACTATTGTTAGTCAACAAAAAGAAATCCTGCATTTTGATCAGCTCCTCAAAAAAAGGGTCCCAGAACCGCCATTTTCCCTCTACTACTGCTCTCGATTAAATTGCCAAACTGACATTTCTCTTCCAAATATAACACTTCCATGATGATGATAAAACATAGTAACCAGCAGCCTGAAGAAATCGAATACTATTGTTGGTCATCAACAAGAAATCCTGCATTCTGATCGTCTACTAAAAAAAGCGTCCATGAACCGCCATTTTCTCTCTACATTCATGGTTTACGAGATTTTATATCACGCTAGTGACCAACTTTCAGGTTTGTGTGCAATTCAATGCATTCGCCAGTGACCATATTCATACTTCAATACAAAGATATTTCCGTCTGATTCGAACCAAAATTATTCTTTAGCTAGCAATTGATGGCTTTAATTCGATATTGCGTACATTTTTCATTACAGCAGCGATAATAGAGTAATGCATAAATTAAAACTTCCTTCTGCTGAAGTGATTTTGAGGGTATCGCTTTGAGGATAGCACCAGCCCTAGCTTGTAATATACATCAGCCTGCCTTAAGCGCAAGCAGCCCTTTAAGTATACAAGCTATTCCAGGGCTTTTTACCCGATCTATTTTAACTCCTCTTAGTTCGTATCTTGTTTCATCAAATAGATACGCAAAAGCATTATTGGTCATATTGGTAGAGACTGGAATTGCAGTGTGGTCTTCCTCTAAAAACGTGTCTTCCAAGAAGTGCAATCATTGACTTGGTAGCGTATATAGATCCTAATGTTGTACACTAATGTATATTTCGTCGCCTGGTAGAACTTTTGAAGAAGATAATGGCTGATAGAAACGCAATTCAATGCACTCGATTGAATTGTCAAACTGACATTTCTCTTCCAAATATAACACATCCATGATGATGATAAAACGTAGTAACCTGCAGCTTGAATAAATCGAAAACTATTGTTAGTAAACAAAAAGAAATCCTGCATTTTGATCAGCTCCACAAAAAAAAGCGTCCCAGAACCGCCATTTTCCTTGTACTTTAAGTGTACAAGCTATTCCAGGGCATTTTACCCGATCTATCTTAACTCCTCTTAGTTCGTATCTTGTTTTATCAAATAGAAATGCAAAAGCATTATTAGTCATATTGGTGGAGACAGGAATTGCAGAGTGGTCTTCCTTTAAAAACGTGCCTTCCAAGTAGTGCAAACTTTGACTAGGTAGCGCATATATATCTTGATGTTGTACACTAATGTGTATTTCGTCGCCTGGTACTAGTTTTGAAGAAGAATATGGGTGATAGAAATGCAATTTTATGTACTCGATTGAATTGCCAAACTGACGTTTCTCTTCCAAATATAACACTTCCATGATGATGATAAAACATAGTAACCTGCAGCCTGAAGAAATCGAATACTATTGTTGGTCATCAACAAAAAATCCTGCATTCTGATCGTCTACTAAAAAAAGAGTCCATGAACCGCCATTTTCTCTCTACATTCATGGGTTACGAGATTTTATATCACGCTAGTGACCAACATTCAGGTTTGTGTGCAATTCAATGCATTCGCCAGTGACCATATTCATACTTCAACACAAAAATATTTCCGTCTCATTCGAACCAAAATTATTCTTTAGCCAGCAATTGATGGCTTTAATTCGATATTGCGTACATTTTTCATTACAGCAGCGATAATAGAGTAATGCATAAATTAAAACATCCTTCTGCTGAAGTGATTTTGAGGGCATCGCTTTGAGGATAGCACCAGCCCTAGTTTGTAATATACATCAGCCTGCCTTAAGCGCAACCAGCACTTTAAGTGTACAAGCTATTCCAGGGCTTTTTACCCGATCTATTTTAACTCCTCTTAGTTCGTATCTTGTTTCATCAAATAGAAATGCAAATGCATTTGTTGGAACCCCAACTTCACTTTGCTGCATAATTGAACAGCTACATAATTTTTGTAAATAGGAAAAAATTAATTTTTATATGTATATAGAATTGTATATTAAAGAGAAATAAAAAAGGAAAAGAGGCGAATAGCCCATTTTAAAAAGTCTTTCTCAAGACTCTGGAATGGCAGTGTGGTTCTTTGGACGGTACAGAGATAGCGACGCAGTCGCGACGCCAGTGCGCGGCACGGTCGACTTCGCTATAAAAAGGGCAGAATCGGCCGTGTCTGCATCAGTCTAAGATAATTTTTCAACTGGAAGACATCCACAATAGCTACCTTAGCTGGAAGATTGCTGACTGGCCTTACTCTCAACCTGGATCTCTGTACCGGCCAAAGGACCTCACTGTCCGGACCAGAACAAAAAATCGATCACTTAACCCCTGTATTTTGAAGAAAGAAGAAAGAAAGAAGTGCCGCACACGAGACGCCTTGGTTTACCAGCTGCGAAGGCAAGCGAATCACCAGCGCTGCCGCAGTGTGAGATACGAGCGAGGACCAGGCTAATTGGTACCGGGGTTTATCGGGGTGCTGGCCACACTGCCGGGGCTCCCAAAGCCTGTTGACTGGTATTAGCGAATGGCCCTTTTCAGGGCCTCTCACATCCCTTTGGCTGTGGCCTTGCGCTGGGATCAAGCCATTCTCGGAGCGGCGCAGTAACTTCAACCAACAGTGTGAACGGTCCTTTTCAGGGCCATCCAGTCACTTGTACCTGCGAGCGGTGAGAAGAAGAGCTTGTATACTGGACTTCATCCCTCGGCCGCATTAGTATACAACAGCATTATTGGTCATATTGGTGGAGACAGGAATTGCAGAGTGGTCTTCCTCTAAAAACGTGTCTTCCAAGAAGTGCAAACATTGACTAGGTAGCGTATATAGATCTTAATGTTGTACACTAATGTATATTTCGTCGCCTGGTAGTACTTTTGAAGAAGATAATGGATGATAGAAACGCAATTCTATGCACTCGATTGAATTGTGTAACTGATATTTCTCTTCCAAATATAACACTTCCATGATGATTATAAAACGTAGTAACCTGCAGCCTGAAGAAATCGAATACTATTGTGGTCAACATAAAGAAATCCTGCATTTTGAACGGCTCCTCAAAAAAGACCTCCCTGAACCGCCATTTTCCCACTACTTTGTTAGCAATATCTTGATGTTGTATACAAATGTATATTTCGTCGCCTGGTACTAGTTTTGAAGAAGAATATGGGTGATAGAAATGCTATTTTATGTACTCGATTGAATTGCCAAACTGACATTACTCTTCCAAATATAACACTTCCATGATGATGATAAAACTTAGTAACCTGCAGCTTGAAGAAATCGAATACTATTGTTAGTCAACAAAAAGAAATCCTGTATTTCGATCGGCTTCTCAAAAAAAGTGTCCCAGAACCGCCATTTTCCCTTTATACTGCACTCGATTGGATTGGCAAGCTGACATTTTTCTTCTAAATATAACACTTCCATGATGATTATAGAACGTAGTAACCTACAGCCTGAAGAGAATCGAATACTATTGTTGGCCAACAAAATGAAATCCTGCTTTGTGACCGGCCCCTCAAAAAAGCGTCCCAGAACCGCCATTTTCCCTCTTTATTCATGATTTACGAGATTTTATATCTCGATAGTGACCAACAATCAGATTTGTGTGCATCTCAATGCGATCGCCAGTGACCACATTCGTACTTCAAGGCAAAAATATTTCCGTCTCATTCGAACCAAAATTATTGTTGAGCCAGCAATTGATGGTTTTAATTCGATATTGCGTACATTTTTCATTACAGCAGCGATAATAGAGGAATGCATAAATTAAAACATCCTTCTGCTGAAGTGATTTTGAGAGCATCGCTTTGAGGATAGCACCAGCCCTAGTTTGTTATATACATCAGCCTGCCTTAAGCGCAACCAGCACTTTAAGGGTACAAGCTATTGCAGGGCTTTTTACCCGATTTATTTTAACTCCTCTTAGTCCGTATCTTGTTTCATCAAATAGAAATGGAAAAGCATTATTAGTCATATTGCTGGAAACAGGAAATGCAGAGTGGACTTCCTATTAAAAACGTGCCTTCCAAGTAATGCAAACTTTGACTAGGTAGCGTATATAGATCTTAATGTTGTACAATAATGTGTATTTCGTCGCCTGGTAGTACTTTTAAAGAAGATAATGGCTGATAGAAACGCAATTCTATGCACTCGATTGAATTGTCAAACTGATATTTCTCTTCCAAATATAACACTTCCATGATGATTATAAAACGTAGTAACCTGCAGCCTGAAGAAATCGAATACTATTGTTGGTCAACAAATAGAATTCCTGCATTCTGATCGGCCCCTCAAAAAAGGCGTCCCTGAACCGACATTTTCCCTCTACTTTGTTTGCAATATCTTGATGTTGTACACTAATGTATATTTCGTCGCCTGGTAAAACTTTTGAAGAAGATAATGGCTGATAGAAACGCAATTCTATACACTCGATTGAATTGTCAAACTGAAATTTCTCTTCCAAATATAACACATCCATGATGATGATAAAACGTAGTAACCTGCAGCTTCAATAAATCGAATACTATTGTTAGTCAACAAAAAGAAATCCTGCATTTTGATCAGCTCCTCAAAAAAAGGGTCCCAGAACCGCCATTTTCCCTCTACTACTGCTCTCGATTAAATTGCCAAACTGACATTTCTCTTCCAAATATAACACTTCCATGATGATGATAAAACATAGTAACCAGCAGCCTGAAGAAATCGAATACTATTGTTGGTCATCAACAAGAAATCCTGCATTCTGATCGTCTACTAAAAAAAGCGTCCATGAACCGCCATTTTCTCTCTACATTCATGGTTTACGAGATTTTATATCACGCTAGTGACCAACTTTCAGGTTTGTGTGCAATTCAATGCATTCGCCAGTGACCATATTCATACTTCAATACAAAGATATTTCCGTCTGATTCGAACCAAAATTATTCTTTAGCTAGCAATTGATGGCTTTAATTCGATATTGCGTACATTTTTCATTACAGCAGCGATAATAGAGTAATGCATAAATTAAAACTTCCTTCTGCTGAAGTGATTTTGAGGGTATCGCTTTGAGGATAGCACCAGCCCTAGTTTGTAATATACATCAGCCTGCCTTAAGCGCAAGCAGCCCTTTAAGTGTACAAGCTATTCCAGGGCTTTTTACCCGATCTATTTTAACTCCTTGTAGTTCGTATCTTGTTTCATCAAATAGATACGCAAAAGCATTATTGGTCATATTGGTAGAGACTGGAATTGCAGTGTGGTCTTCCTCTAAAAACGTGTCTTCCAAGAAGTGCAATCATTGACTTGGTAGCGTATATAGATCCTAATGTTGTACACTAATGTATATTTCGTCGCCTGGTAGAACTTTTGAAGAAGATAATGGCTGATAGAAACGCAATTCAATGCACTCGATTGAATTGTCAAACTGACATTTCTCTTCCAAATATAACACATCCATGATGATGATAAAACGTAGTAACCTGCAGCTTGAATAAATCGAAAACTATTGTTAGTAAACAAAAAGAAATCCTGCATTTTGATCAGCTCCACAAAAAAAGCGTCCCAGAACCGCCATTTTCCTTGTACTTTAAGTGTACAAGCTATTCCAGGGCATTTTACCCGATCTATCTTAACTCCTCTTAGTTCGTATCTTGTTTTATCAAATAGAAATGCAAAAGCATTATTAGTCATATTGGTGGAGACAGGAATTGCAGAGTGGTCTTCCTTTAAAAACGTGCCTTCCAAGTAGTGCAAACTTTGACTAGGTAGCGCATATATATCTTGATGTTGTACACTAATGTGTATTTCGTCGCCTGGTACTAGTTTTGAAGAAGAATATGGGTGATAGAAATGCAATTTTATGTACTCGATTGAATTGCCAAACTGACGTTTCTCTTCCAAATATAACACTTCCATGATGATGATAAAACATAGTAACCTGCAGCCTGAAGAAATCGAATACTATTGTTGGTCATCAACAAAAAATCCTGCATTCTGATCGTCTACTAAAAAAAGAGTCCATGAACCGCCATTTTCTCTCTACATTCATGGGTTACGAGATTTTATATCACGCTAGTGACCAACATTCAGGTTTGTGTGCAATTCAATGCATTCGCCAGTGACCATATTCATACTTCAACACAAAAATATTTCCGTCTCATTCGAACCAAAATTATTCTTTAGCCAGCAATTGATGGCTTTAATTCGATATTGCGTACATTTTTCATTACAGCAGCGATAATAGAGTAATGCATAAATTAAAACATCCTTCTGCTGAAGTGATTTTGAGGGCATCGCTTTGAGGATAGCACCAGCCCTAGTTTGTAATATACATCAGCCTGCCTTAAGCGCAACCAGCACTTTAAGTGTACAAGCTATTCCAGGGCTTTTTACCCGATCTATTTTAACTCCTCTTAGTTCGTATCTTGTTTCATCAAATAGAAATGCAAAAGCATTTGTTGGAACCCCAACTTCACTTTGCTGCATAATTGAACAGCTACATAATTTTTGTAAATAGGAAAAAATTAATTTTTATATGTATATAGAATTGTATATTAAAGAGAAATAAAAAAGGAAAAGAGGCGAATAGCCCATTTTAAAAAGTCTTTCTCAAGACTCTGGAATGGCAGTGTGGTTCTTTGGACGGTACAGAGATAGCGACGCAGTCGCGACGCCAGTGCGCGGCACGGTCGACTTCGCTATAAAAAGGGCAGAATCGGCCGTGTCTGCATCAGTCTAAGATAATTTTTCAACTGGAAGACATCCACAATAGCTACCTTAGCTGGAAGATTGCTGACTGGCCTTACTCTCAACCTGGATCTCTGTACCGGCCAAAGGACCTCACTGTCCGGACCAGAACAAAAAATCGATCACTTAACCCCTGTATTTTGAAGAAAGAAGAAAGAAAGAAGTGCCGCACACGAGACGCCTTGGTTTACCAGCTGCGAAGGCAAGCGAATCACCAGCGCTGCCGCAGTGTGAGATACGAGCGAGGACCAGGCTAATTGGTACCGGGGTTTATCGGGGTGCTGGCCACACTGCCGGGGCTCCCAAAGCCTGTTGACTGGTATTAGCGAATGGCCCTTTTCAGGGCCTCTCACATCCCTTTGGCTGTGGCCTTGCGCTGGGATCAAGCCATTCTCGGAGCGGCGCAGTAACTTCAACCAACAGTGTGAACGGTCCTTTTCAGGGCCATCCAGTCACTTGTACCTGCGAGCGGTGAGAAGAAGAGCTTGTATACTGGACTTCATCCCTCGGCCGCATTAGTATACAACAGCATTATTGGTCATATTGGTGGAGACAGGAATTGCAGAGTGGTCTTCCTCTAAAAACGTGTCTTCCAAGAAGTGCAAACATTGACTAGGTAGCGTATATAGATCTTAATGTTGTACACTAATGTATATTTCGTCGCCTGGTAGTACTTTTGAAGAAGATAATGGATGATAGAAACGCAATTCTATGCACTCGATTGAATTGTGTAACTGATATTTCTCTTCCAAATATACCACTTCCATGATGATTATAAAACGTAGTAACCTGCAGCCTGAAGAAATCGAATACTATTGTGGTCAACATAAAGAAATCCTGCATTTTGAACGGCTCCTCAAAAAAGACCTCCCTGAACCGCCATTTTCCCACTACTTTGTTAGCAATATCTTGATGTTGTATACAAATGTATATTTCGTCGCCTGCTACTAGTTTTGAAGAAGAATATGGGTGATAGAAATGCTATTTTATGTACTCGATTGAATTGCCAAACTGACATTACTCTTCCAAATATAACACTTCCATGATGATGATAAAACTTAGTAACCTGCAGCTTGAAGAAATCGAATACTATTGTTAGTCAACAAAAAGAAATCCTGTATTTCGATCGGCTTCTCAAAAAAAGTGTCCCAGAACCGCCATTTTCCCTTTATACTGCACTCGATTGGATTGGCAAGCTGACATTTTTCTTCTAAATATAACACTTCCATGATGATTATAGAACGTAGTAACCTACAGCCTGAAGAGAATCGAATACTATTGTTGGCCAACAAAATGAAATCCTGCTTTGTGACCGGCCCCTCAAAAAAGCGTCCCAGAACCGCCATTTTCCCTCTTTATTCATGATTTACGAGATTTTATATCTCGATAGTGACCAACAATCAGGTTTGTGTGCATCTCAATGCGATCGCCAGTGACCACATTCGTACTTCAAGGCAAAAATATTTCCGTCTCATTCGAACCAAAATTATTGTTGAGCCAGCAATTGATGGTTTTAATTCGATATTGCGTACATTTTTCATTACAGCAGCGATAATAGAGGAATGCATAAATTAAAACATCCTTCTGCTGAAGTGATTTTGAGAGCATCGCTTTGAGGATAGCACCAGCCCTAGTTTGTTATATACATCAGCCTGCCTTAAGCGCAACCAGCACTTTAAGGGTACAAGCTATTGCAGGGCTTTTTACCCGATTTATTTTAACTCCTCTTAGTCCGTATCTTGTTTCATCAAATAGAAATGGAAAAGCATTATTAGTCATATTGCTGGAAACAGGAAATGCAGAGTGGACTTCCTTTTAAAAACGTGCCTTCCAAGTAATGCAAACTTTGACTAGGTAGCGTATATAGATCTTAATGTTGTACAATAATGTGTATTTCGTCGCCTGGTAGTACTTTTGAAGAAGATAATGGCTGATAGAAACGCAATTCTATGCACTCGATTGAATTGTCAAACTGATATTTCTCTTCCAAATATAACACTTCCATGATGATTATAAAACGTAGTAACCTGCAGCCTGAAGAAATCGAATACTATTGTTGGTCAACAAATAGAATTCCTGCATTCTGATCGGCCCCTCAAAAAAGGCGTCCCTGAACCGACCTTTTCCCTCTACTTTGTTTGCAATATCTTGATGTTGTACACTAATGTGTATTTCGTCGCCTGGTACTAGTTTTGAAGAAGAATATGGGTGATAGAAATGTTATTTTATGTATTCGATTGAATTGCCAAACTGACATTTCTCTTCCAAATATAACACTTCAATGATGATGATAAAACGTAGTAACCTGCAGCTTGAAGAAATCGAATACTATTGCTAGTCAACAAAAAGAAATCCTGCATTTCGATCGGCTCCTCAAAAAAAGCGTCTCTGAACCGCCATTTTCCCTTTACTACTGCACTCGATTGAATTGCCAAGCTGACATTTAACTTCCAAATATAACACTTCCATGATGATGATAAAACATAGTAACCTGCAGACTGAAAAAATCGAATACGATTGTTGGTCAACAACAAGAAATCCTGCATTCTGATCGTCTACTGAATAAAAGCGTCCATGAACCGCCATTTTCTCTCTACAATCATGGTTTACGAGATATTATATCTCTCCAGTGACCAACATTCAGGTTTGTGTCAACTCAATGCGATCGCCAGTGACCACATTCGTACTTCAAGGCAAAAATATTTCCGTCTCATTCCAACCAAACTTATTGTTGAGCGAGCAATTGATGGCTTTAATTTGATATTGCGTATATTTTTCATTATTGCAGCGATAATAGAGGAATGCATAAATTAAAACATCCTTCTGCTGAAGTGATTTTGAGAGCATCGCTTTGAGAATGACACCAACCCTAGTTTGTAATATACATCAGCCTGCCTTATGCGCAAACAGCCCTTTAAGTGTACAAGCTATTCCAGGGCTTTTTACCCGATCTATTTTAACACCTCTTAGTTCGTATCTTGTTTCATCAAAAGCATTATTGGTCATATTGGTGGAGACAGGAATTGCAGAGTGGTCTTCCTCTCAAAACGTGTCTTCCAAGAAGTGCAAACATTGACTAGGTAGCGTATATAGATCCTAATGTTGTACACTAATGTATATTTCATCGCCTGGTAGAACTTTTGAAGAAGATAATGGCTGATAGAAACGCAATTCTATGCACTCGATTGAATTGTCAAACTGACATTTCTCTTCCAAATATAACAAATCCATGATGATGATAAAACGTAGTAACCTGCAGCTTGAATAAATCGAATACTATTGTTAGTCAACAAAAAGAAATCCTGCATTTTGATCAGCTCCTCAAAAAAAGCGTCCCAGAACCGCCATTTTCCTTGTACTTTAAGTGTACAAGCTATTCCAGGGCATTTTACCCGATCTATCTTAACTCCTCTTAGTTCGTATCTTGTTTCATCAAATAAAAATGCAAAAGCATTATTGGTCATATTGGTGGAGACAAGAATTGCAGAGTGGTCTTCCTTTAAAAATGTGCCTTCCAAGTAGTGCAAACTTTGACTTGGTAGCGCATATATATCTTGATGTTGTACACTAATGTTTATTTCGTCGCCTGGTACCAGTTTTGAAAAAGAATATGGGTGATAGAAATGCAATTTTAATTACTCGATTGAATTGCTAAACTGACATTTCTCTTCCAAATATAACACATCCATGATGATGATAAAACGTAGTAACCTGCAGCTTGAATAAATCCAATACTATTGTTAGTCAACAAAAAGAAATCCTGCATTTTGATCAGCTCCTCAAAAAAAGGGTCCCAGAACAGCCATTTTCCCTCTACTACTGCTCTCGATTAAATTGCCAAACAGACATTTCTCTTCCAAATATAACACTTCCATGATGATGATAAAACATAGTAACCTGCAGCCTGAAGAAATCGAAAACTATTGTTGGTCATCAACAAGAAATCCTGCATTCTGATCGTCTACTAAAAAAAGCGTCCATGAACCGCCATTTTCTCTCTACATTCATGGTTTACGAGATTTTATATCACGCTAGTGACCAACATTCAGGTTTGTGTGCAATTCAATGCATTCGCCAGTGACCATATTCATACTTCAACACAAAAATATTTCCGTCTCATTCGAACCAAAATTATTCTTTAGCCAGCAATTGATGGCTTTAATTCGATATTGCGTACATTTTTCATTACAGCAGCGATAATAGAGTAATGCATAAATTAAAACATCCTTCTGCTGAAGTGATTTTGAGGGCATCGCTTTGAGGATAGCACCAGCCCTAGTTTGTAATATACATCAGCCTGCCTTAAGCGCAACCAGCACTTTAAGTGTACAAGCTATTCCAGGGCTTTTTACCCGATCTATTTTAACTCCTCTTAGTTCGTATCTTGTTTCATCAGATAGAAATGCAAAAGCATTATTGGTCATATTGGTGGAGACAGGAATTGCAGAGTGGTCTTCCTCTAAAAACGTGTCTTCCAAGAAGTGCAAACATTGACTAGGTAGCGTATATAGATCTTAATGTTGTACACTAATGTATATTTCGTCGCCTGGTAGTACTTTTGAAGAAGATAATGGCTGATAGATACGCAATTCTATGCACTCGATTGAATTGTGTAACTGATATTTCTCTTCCAAATATAACACTTCCATGATGATTATAAAACGTAGTAACCTGCAGCCTAAAGAAATCGAATACTATTGTTGGTCAACATAAAGAAATCCTGCATTTTGAACGGCTCCTCAAAAAAGAACTCCCTGAACCGCCATTTTCCCTCTACTTTGTTAGCAATATCTTGATGTTGTACACTAATGTATATTTCGTCGCCTGGTACTAGTTTTGAAGAAGAATATGTGTGATAGAAATGCAATTTCATGTACTCGATTGAATTGCCAAAATGACATTTCTCTTCCAAATATAACACTTCCATGATGATTATAAAACGTAGAAACCTGCAGCCTGAAGAAATCGAATACTATTGTGGTCAACATAAAGAAATCCTGCATTTTGAACGGCTCCTCAAAAAAGACCTCCCTGAACCGCCATTTTCCCACTACTTTGTTAGCAATATCTTGATGTTGTATACAAATGTATATTTCGTCGCCTGCTACTAGTTTTGAAGAAGAATATGGGTGATAGAAATGCTATTTTATGTACTCGATTGAATTGCCAAACTGACATTACTCTTCCAAATATAACACTTCCATGATGATGATAAAACTTAGTAACCTGCAGCTTGAAGAAATCGAATACTATTGTTAGTCAACAAAAAGAAATCCTGTATTTCGATCGGCTTCTCAAAAAAAGTGTCCCAGAACCGCCATTTTCCCTTTATACTGCACTCGATTGGATTGGCAAGCTGACATTTTTCTTCTAAATATAACACTTCCATGATGATTATAGAACGTAGTAACCTACAGCCTGAAGAGAATCGAATACTATTGTTGGCCAACAAAATGAAATCCTGCTTTGTGACCGGCCCCTCAAAAAAGCGTCCCAGAACCGCCATTTTCCCTCTTTATTCATGATTTACGAGATTTTATATCTCGATAGTGACCAACAATCAGGTTTGTGTGCATCTCAATGCGATCGCCAGTGACCACATTCGTACTTCAAGGCAAAAATATTTCCGTCTCATTCGAACCAAAATTATTGTTGAGCCAGCAATTGATGGTTTTAATTCGATATTGCGTACATTTTTCATTACAGCAGCGATAATAGAGGAATGCATAAATTAAAACATCCTTCTGCTGAAGTGATTTTGAGAGCATCGCTTTGAGGATAGCACCAGCCCTAGTTTGTTATATACATCAGCCTGCCTTAAGCGCAACCAGCACTTTAAGGGTACAAGCTATTGCAGGGCTTTTTACCCGATTTATTTTAACTCCTCTTAGTCCGTATCTTGTTTCATCAAATAGAAATGGAAAAGCATTATTAGTCATATTGCTGGAAACAGGAAATGCAGAGTGGACTTCCTTTTAAAAACGTGCCTTCCAAGTAATGCAAACTTTGACTAGGTAGCGTATATAGATCTTAATGTTGTACAATAATGTGTATTTCGTCGCCTGGTAGTACTTTTGAAGAAGATAATGGCTGATAGAAACGCAATTCTATGCACTCGATTGAATTGTCAAACTGATATTTCTCTTCCAAATATAACACTTCCATGATGATTATAAAACGTAGTAACCTGCAGCCTGAAGAAATCGAATACTATTGTTGGTCAACAAATAGAATTCCTGCATTCTGATCGGCCCCTCAAAAAAGGCGTCCCTGAACCGACCTTTTCCCTCTACTTTGTTTGCAATATCTTGATGTTGTACACTAATGTGTATTTCGTCGCCTGGTACTAGTTTTGAAGAAGAATATGGGTGATAGAAATGTTATTTTATGTATTCGATTGAATTGCCAAACTGACATTTCTCTTCCAAATATAACACTTCAATGATGATGATAAAACGTAGTAACCTGCAGCTTGAAGAAATCGAATACTATTGCTAGTCAACAAAAAGAAATCCTGCATTTCGATCGGCTCCTCAAAAAAAGCGTCTCTGAACCGCCATTTTCCCTTTACTACTGCACTCGATTGAATTGCCAAGCTGACATTTAACTTCCAAATATAACACTTCCATGATGATGATAAAACATAGTAACCTGCAGACTGAAAAAATCGAATACGATTGTTGGTCAACAACAAGAAATCCTGCATTCTGATCGTCTACTGAATAAAAGCGTCCATGAACCGCCATTTTCTCTCTACAATCATGGTTTACGAGATATTATATCTCTCCAGTGACCAACATTCAGGTTTGTGTCAACTCAATGCGATCGCCAGTGACCACATTCGTACTTCAAGGCAAAAATATTTCCGTCTCATTCCAACCAAACTTATTGTTGAGCGAGCAATTGATGGCTTTAATTTGATATTGCGTATATTTTTCATTATTGCAGCGATAATAGAGGAATGCATAAATTAAAACATCCTTCTGCTGAAGTGATTTTGAGAGCATCGCTTTGAGAATGACACCAACCCTAGTTTGTAATATACATCAGCCTGCCTTATGCGCAAACAGCCCTTTAAGTGTACAAGCTATTCCAGGGCTTTTTACCCGATCTATTTTAACACCTCTTAGTTCGTATCTTGTTTCATCAAAAGCATTATTGGTCATATTGGTGGAGACAGGAATTGCAGAGTGGTCTTCCTCTCAAAACGTGTCTTCCAAGAAGTGCAAACATTGACTAGGTAGCGTATATAGATCCTAATGTTGTACACTAATGTATATTTCATCGCCTGGTAGAACTTTTGAAGAAGATAATGGCTGATAGAAACGCAATTCTATGCACTCGATTGAATTGTCAAACTGACATTTCTCTTCCAAATATAACAAATCCATGATGATGATAAAACGTAGTAACCTGCAGCTTGAATAAATCGAATACTATTGTTAGTCAACAAAAAGAAATCCTGCATTTTGATCAGCTCCTCAAAAAAAGCGTCCCAGAACCGCCATTTTCCTTGTACTTTAAGTGTACAAGCTATTCCAGGGCATTTTACCCGATCTATCTTAACTCCTCTTAGTTCGTATCTTGTTTCATCAAATAAAAATGCAAAAGCATTATTGGTCATATTGGTGGAGACAGGAATTGCAGAGTGGTCTTCCTTTAAAAATGTGCCTTCCAAGTAGTGCAAACTTTGACTTGGTAGCGCATATATATCTTGATGTTGTACACTAATGTTTATTTCGTCGCCTGGTACCAGTTTTGAAAAAGAATATGGGTGATAGAAATGCAATTTTAATTACTCGATTGAATTGCTAAACTGACATTTCTCTTCCAAATATAACACATCCATGATGATGATAAAACGTAGTAACCTGCAGCTTGAATAAATCCAATACTATTGTTAGTCAACAAAAAGAAATCCTGCATTTTGATCAGCTCCTCAAAAAAAGGGTCCCAGAACAGCCATTTTCCCTCTACTACTGCTCTCGATTAAATTGCCAAACAGACATTTCTCTTCCAAATATAACACTTCCATGATGATGATAAAACATAGTAACCTGCAGCCTGAAGAAATCGAAAACTATTGTTGGTCATCAACAAGAAATCCTGCATTCTGATCGTCTACTAAAAAAAGCGTCCATGAACCGCCATTTTCTCTCTACATTCATGGTTTACGAGATTTTATATCACGCTAGTGACCAACATTCAGGTTTGTGTGCAATTCAATGCATTCGCCAGTGACCATATTCATACTTCAACACAAAAATATTTCCGTCTCATTCGAACCAAAATTATTCTTTAGCCAGCAATTGATGGCTTTAATTCGATATTGCGTACATTTTTCATTACAGCAGCGATAATAGAGTAATGCATAAATTAAAACATCCTTCTGCTGAAGTGATTTTGAGGGCATCGCTTTGAGGATAGCACCAGCCCTAGTTTGTAATATACATCAGCCTGCCTTAAGCGCAACCAGCACTTTAAGTGTACAAGCTATTCCAGGGCTTTTTACCCGATCTATTTTAACTCCTCTTAGTTCGTATCTTGTTTCATCAGATAGAAATGCAAAAGCATTATTGGTCATATTGGTGGAGACAGGAATTGCAGAGTGGTCTTCCTCTAAAAACGTGTCTTCCAAGAAGTGCAAACATTGACTAGGTAGCGTATATAGATCTTAATGTTGTACACTAATGTATATTTCGTCGCCTGGTAGTACTTTTGAAGAAGATAATGGCTGATAGATACGCAATTCTATGCACTCGATTGAATTGTGTAACTGATATTTCTCTTCCAAATATAACACTTCCATGATGATTATAAAACGTAGTAACCTGCAGCCTAAAGAAATCGAATACTATTGTTGGTCAACATAAAGAAATCCTGCATTTTGAACGGCTCCTCAAAAAAGAACTCCCTGAACCGCCATTTTCCCTCTACTTTGTTAGCAATATCTTGATGTTGTACACTAATGTATATTTCGTCGCCTGGTACTAGTTTTGAAGAAGAATATGTGTGATAGAAATGCAATTTCATGTACTCGATTGAATTGCCAAAATGACATTTCTCTTCCAAATATAACACTTCCATGATGATTATAAAACGTAGAAACCTGCAGCCTGAAGAAATCGAATACTATTGTTGGTCAACATAAAGAAATCCTGCATTTTGAACGGCTCCTCAGAAAAGACCTCCCTGAACCGCCATTTTCCCTCTACTTTGTTAGCAATATCTTGATGTTGTACACTAATGTATATTTCGTCGCCTGGTACTAGTTTTGAAGAAGAATATGGGTGATAGAAATGCAATTTCATGTACTCGATTGAATTGCCAAAATGACATTTCTCTTCCAAATATAACACTTCCATGATGATGATAAAACTTAGAAACCTGCAGCTTGAAGAAATCGAATACTATTGTTAGTCAACAAAAAGAAATCCTGTATTTCGATCGGCTTCTCAAAAAAAGCGTCCCTAAACCGCCATTTTCCCTCTAGTGACGTTTCTCTTCCAAATATAACACTTCCATGATGATTATAGAACGTAGTAACGTGCAGCCTGAAGAAATCGAATACTATTGATGGCCAACATAAAGAAATCCTGCAATTTGAACGGCTCCTCAAAAAAGACCTCCCTGAACCGCCATTTTCCCTCTACTTTGTTAGCAATATCTTGATGTTGTACACTAATGTATATTTCGTCGCCTGGTACTAGTTTTGAAGAAGAATATGGGTGATAGAAATGCAATTTCATGTACTCGATTGAATTGCCAAAATGACATTTCTCTTCCAAATATAACACTTCCATGATGATTATAGAACGTAGTAAACTGCAGCCTGAAGAAATCGAATACTATTGTTGGTCAACATAAAGAAATCCTGCATTTTGATCGGCTTCTCAAAAAAGCCGTCCCTGAACCGCCATTTTCCCTCTACTTTGTTTGCAATATCTTGATGTTGTACACTAATGTGTATTTCGTCGGCTGGTACTAGTTTTGAAGAAGAATATGGGTGATAGAAATGCAATTTTATGTACTCGATTGAATTGCCAAACTGACATTTCTCTTCCAAATATATCACTTCCATGATGATGGTAAAACATAGTAACCTGCAGTCTGAAGAAATCGAATTGTTGGTCAACAACAAGAAATCCTGCATTCTGATCGTCTACTCAAAAAAGGCGTCCATGAACCGCCATTTTCTCTCTACATTGATGGTTTACGAGATTTTATATCTCGCCAGTGACCACATTCGTACTTCAAGGCAAAAATATTTCCGTCTCATTCCAACCAAACTTATTGTTGAGCGAGCAATTGATGGCTTTAATTTGATATTGCGTATATTTTTCATTATTGCAGCGATAATAGAGGAATGCATAAATTAAAACATCCTTCTGCTGAAGTGATTTTGAGAGCATCGCTTTGAGAATGACACCAACCCTAGTTTGTAATATACATCAGCCTGCCTTATGCGCAAACAGCCCTTTAAGTGTACAAGCTATTCCAGGGCTTTTTACCCGATCTATTTTAACACCTCTTAGTTCGTATCTTGTTTCATCAAAAGCATTATTGGTCATATTGGTGGAGACAGGAATTGCAGAGTGGTCTTCCTCTCAAAACGTGTCTTCCAAGAAGTGCAAACATTGACTAGGTAGCGTATATAGATCCTAATGTTGTACACTAATGTATATTTCATCGCCTGGTAGAACTTTTGAAGAAGATAATGGCTGATAGAAACGCAATTCTATGCACTCGATTGAATTGTCAAACTGACATTTCTCTTCCAAATATAACAAATCCATGATGATGATAAAACGTAGTAACCTGCAGCTTGAATAAATCGAATACTATTGTTAGTCAACAAAAAGAAATCCTGCATTTTGATCAGCTCCTCAAAAAAAGCGTCCCAGAACCGCCATTTTCCTTGTACTTTAAGTGTACAAGCTATTCCAGGGCATTTTACCCGATCTATCTTAACTCCTCTTAGTTCGTATCTTGTTTCATCAAATAAAAATGCAAAAGCATTATTGGTCATATTGGTGGAGACAGGAATTGCAGAGTGGTCTTCCTTTAAAAATGTGCCTTCCAAGTAGTGCAAACTTTGACTTGGTAGCGCATATATATCTTGATGTTGTACACTAATGTTTATTTCGTCGCCTGGTACCAGTTTTGAAAAAGAATATGGGTGATAGAAATGCAATTTTAATTACTCGATTGAATTGCTAAACTGACATTTCTCTTCCAAATATAACACATCCATGATGATGATAAAACGTAGTAACCTGCAGCTTGAATAAATCCAATACTATTGTTAGTCAACAAAAAGAAATCCTGCATTTTGATCAGCTCCTCAAAAAAAGGGTCCCAGAACAGCCATTTTCCCTCTACTACTGCTCTCGATTAAATTGCCAAACAGACATTTCTCTTCCAAATATAACACTTCCATGATGATGATAAAACATAGTAACCTGCAGCCTGAAGAAATCGAAAACTATTGTTGGTCATCAACAAGAAATCCTGCATTCTGATCGTCTACTAAAAAAAGCGTCCATGAACCGCCATTTTCTCTCTACATTCATGGTTTACGAGATTTTATATCACGCTAGTGACCAACATTCAGGTTTGTGTGCAATTCAATGCATTCGCCAGTGACCATATTCATACTTCAACACAAAAATATTTCCGTCTCATTCGAACCAAAATTATTCTTTAGCCAGCAATTGATGGCTTTAATTCGATATTGCGTACATTTTTCATTACAGCAGCGATAATAGAGTAATGCATAAATTAAAACATCCTTCTGCTGAAGTGATTTTGAGGGCATCGCTTTGAGGATAGCACCAGCCCTAGTTTGTAATATACATCAGCCTGCCTTAAGCGCAACCAGCACTTTAAGTGTACAAGCTATTCCAGGGCTTTTTACCCGATCTATTTTAACTCCTCTTAGTTCGTATCTTGTTTCATCAGATAGAAATGCAAAAGCATTATTGGTCATATTGGTGGAGACAGGAATTGCAGAGTGGTCTTCCTCTAAAAACGTGTCTTCCAAGAAGTGCAAACATTGACTAGGTAGCGTATATAGATCTTAATGTTGTACACTAATGTATATTTCGTCGCCTGGTAGTACTTTTGAAGAAGATAATGGCTGATAGATACGCAATTCTATGCACTCGATTGAATTGTGTAACTGATATTTCTCTTCCAAATATAACACTTCCATGATGATTATAAAACGTAGTAACCTGCAGCCTAAAGAAATCGAATACTATTGTTGGTCAACATAAAGAAATCCTGCATTTTGAACGGCTCCTCAAAAAAGAACTCCCTGAACCGCCATTTTCCCTCTACTTTGTTAGCAATATCTTGATGTTGTACACTAATGTATATTTCGTCGCCTGGTACTAGTTTTGAAGAAGAATATGTGTGATAGAAATGCAATTTCATGTACTCGATTGAATTGCCAAAATGACATTTCTCTTCCAAATATAACACTTCCATGATGATTATAAAACGTAGAAACCTGCAGCCTGAAGAAATCGAATACTATTGTTGGTCAACATAAAGAAATCCTGCATTTTGAACGGCTCCTCAGAAAAGACCTCCCTGAACCGCCATTTTCCCTCTACTTTGTTAGCAATATCTTGATGTTGTACACTAATGTATATTTCGTCGCCTGGTACTAGTTTTGAAGAAGAATATGGGTGATAGAAATGCAATTTCATGTACTCGATTGAATTGCCAAAATGACATTTCTCTTCCAAATATAACACTTCCATGATGATGATAAAACTTAGAAACCTGCAGCTTGAAGAAATCGAATACTATTGTTAGTCAACAAAAAGAAATCCTGTATTTCGATCGGCTTCTCAAAAAAAGCGTCCCTAAACCGCCATTTTCCCTCTAGTGACGTTTCTCTTCCAAATATAACACTTCCATGATGATTATAGAACGTAGTAACGTGCAGCCTGAAGAAATCGAATACTATTGATGGCCAACATAAAGAAATCCTGCAATTTGAACGGCTCCTCAAAAAAGACCTCCCTGAACCGCCATTTTCCCTCTACTTTGTTAGCAATATCTTGATGTTGTACACTAATGTATATTTCGTCGCCTGGTACTAGTTTTGAAGAAGAATATGGGTGATAGAAATGCAATTTCATGTACTCGATTGAATTGCCAAAATGACATTTCTCTTCCAAATATAACACTTCCATGATGATTATAGAACGTAGTAAACTGCAGCCTGAAGAAATCGAATACTATTGTTGGTCAACATAAAGAAATCCTGCATTTTGATCGGCTTCTCAAAAAAGCCGTCCCTGAACCGCCATTTTCCCTCTACTTTGTTTGCAATATCTTGATGTTGTACACTAATGTGTATTTCGTCGGCTGGTACTAGTTTTGAAGAAGAATATGGGTGATAGAAATGCAATTTTATGTACTCGATTGAATTGCCAAACTGACATTTCTCTTCCAAATATATCACTTCCATGATGATGGTAAAACATAGTAACCTGCAGTCTGAAGAAATCGAATTGTTGGTCAACAACAAGAAATCCTGCATTCTGATCGTCTACTCAAAAAAGGCGTCCATGAACCGCCATTTTCTCTCTACATTGATGGTTTACGAGATTTTATATCTCGCCAGTGACCACATTCGTACTTCAAGGCAAAAATATTTCCGTCTCATTCCAACCAAACTTATTGTTGAGCCAGCAATTGATGGCTTTCATTTGATATTGCGTATATTTTTCATTATTGCAGCGATAATAGAGGAATGCATAATTTAAAACATCCTTCTGCTGAAGTGATTTTGAGAGCATCGCTTTGAGGATGGCACCAACCCTAGTTTGTAATATACATCAGCCTGCCTTATGCGCAAACAGCACTTTAAGTGTACAAGCTATTCCAGGGCTTTTTACCCGATCTATTTTAACTCCTCTTAGTTCGTATGTTGTTTCATCAAATAGAAATGCAAAAGCATTATTGGTCATATTGGTGGAGACAGGAATTGCAGAGTGGTCTTCCTCTAAAAACGTGTCTTCCAAGAAGTGCAAACATTGACTAGGTAGCGTATATAGATCCTAATGTTGTACACTAATGTATATTTCGTCGCCTGGTAGAACTTTTGAAGAAGATAATGGCTGATAGGAACGCAATTCTATGCACTCGATTGAATTGTCAAACTGAAATTTCTCTTCCAAATATAACACATCCATGATGATGATAAAACGTAGTAACCTGCAGCTTGAACAAATCGAATACTATTGTTAGTCAACAAAAAGAAATCCTGCATTTTGATCAGCTCATCAAAAAAAGCGTCCCAGAACCGCCATTTTCCCTCTACTTTGTTTGCAATATCTTGATGTTGTACACTAATGTGTATTTCGTCGCCTGGTACTAGTTCTGATGAAGAATATGGGTGATAGAAATGTTATTTTATGTACTCGATTGAATTGCCAAACTGACATTACTCTTCCAAATATAACACTTCCATGATGATGATAAAACTTAGTAACCTGCAGCTTGAAGAAATCGAATACTATTGTTAGTCAACAAAAAGAAATCCTGCATTTTGATCAGCTCCTCAAAAAAAGGGTCCCAGAACCGCCATTTTCCCTCTACTACTGCTCTCGATTAAATTGCCAAACTGACATTTCTCTTCCAAATATAACACTTCCATGATGATGATAAAACATAGTAACCAGCAGCCTGAAGAAATCGAATACTATTGTTGGTCATCAACAAGAAATCCTGCATTCTGATCGTCTACTAAAAAAAGCGTCCATGAACCGCCATTTTCTCTCTACATTCATGGTTTACGAGATTTTATATCACGCTAGTGACCAACATTCAGGTTTGTGTGCAATTCAATGCATTCGCCAGTGACCATATTCATACTTCAATACAAAGATATTTCCGTCTCATTCGAACCAAAATTATTCTTTAGCCGGCAATTGATGGCATTAATTCGATATTGCGTACATTTTTCATTACAGCAGCGATAATAGAGTAATGCATAAATTAAAACATCCTTCTGCTGAAGTGATTTTGAGGGTATCGCTTTGAGGATAGCACCAGCCCTAGTTTGTAATATACATCAGCCTGCCTTAAGCGCAAGCAGCCCTTTAAGTGTACAAGCTATTCCAGGGCATTTTACCCGATCTATTTTAACTCCTCTTAGTTCGTATCTTGTTTCATCAAATAGATACGCAAAAGCATTATTGGTCATATTGGTGGAGACTGGAATTGCAGTGTGGGCTTCCTCTAAAAACGTGTCTTCCAAGAAGTGCAATCATTGACTTGGTAGCGTATATAGATCCTAATGTTGTACACTAATGTATATTTCGTCGCCTGGTAGAACTTTTGAAGAAGATAATGGCTGATAGAAACGCAATTCAATGCACTCGATTGAATTGTCAAACTGACATTTCTCTTCCAAATATAACACATCCATGATGATGATAAAACGTAGTAACCTGCAGCTTGAAGAAATCGAATACTATTGTTAGTCAACAAAAAGAAATCCTGTATTTCGATCGGCTTCTCAAAAAAAGCGTCCCAGAACCGCCATTTTCCCTTTATACTGCACTCGATTGAATTGGCAAGCTGACATTTTTCTTCTAAATATAACACTTCTATGATGGTGATAAAACGTAGTAACCTGCAGCTTGAAGAAATCGAATACTATTGTTGGTCAACATAAAGAAATCCTGCATTTTGATCGGCTCCTCAAAAAAGGCGTCCCTGAACCGCCATTTTCCCTCTACTGACGTTTCTCTTCCAAATATAACACTTCCATGATGATTATAGAACGTAGTAAACTGCAGCCTGAAGAAATCGAATACTATTGTTGGTCAACATAAAGAAATCCTGCATTTTGATCGGCTTCTCAAAAAAGCCGTCCCTGAACCGCCATTTTCCCTCTACTTTGTTTGCAATATCTTGATGTTGTACACTAATGTGTATTTCGTCGGCTGGTACTAGTTTTGAAGAAGAATATGGGTGATAGAAATGCAATTTTATGTACTCGATTGAATTGCCAAACTGACATTTCTCTTCCAAATATAACACTTCCATGATGATGGTAAAACATAGTAACCTGCAGTCTGAAGAAATCGAATTGTTGGTCAACAACAAGAAATCCTGCATTCTGATCGTCTACTCAAAAAAGGCGTCCATGAACCGCCATTTTCTCTCTACATTGATGGTTTACGAGATTTTATATCTCGCCAGTGACCACATTCGTACTTCAAGGCAAAAATATTTCCGTCTCATTCCAACCAAACTTATTGTTGAGCCAGCAATTGATGGCTTTCATTTGATATTGCGTATATTTTTCATTATTGCAGCGATAATAGAGGAATGCATAAATTAAAACATCCTTCTGCTGAAGTGATTTTGAGAGCATCGCTTTGAGGATGGCACCAACCCTAGTTTGTAATATACATCAGCCTGCCTTATGCGCAAACAGCACTTTAAGTGTACAAGCTATTCCAGGGCTTTTTACCCGATCTATTTTAACTCCTCTTAGTTCGTATGTTGTTTCATCAAATAGAAATGCAAAAGCATTATTGGTCATATTGGTGGAGACAGGAATTGCAGAGTGGTCTTCCTCTAAAAACGTGTCTTCCAAGAAGTGCAAACATTGACTAGGTAGCGTATATAGATCCTAATGTTGTACACTAATGTATATTTCGTCGCCTGGTAGAACTTTTGAAGAAGATAATGGCTGATAGGAACGCAATTCTATGCACTCGATTGAATTGTCAAACTGAAATTTCTCTTCCAAATATAACACATCCATGATGATGATAAAACGTAGTAACCTGCAGCTTGAACAAATCGAATACTATTGTTAGTCAACAAAAAGAAATCCTGCATTTTGATCAGCTCATCAAAAAAAGCGTCCCAGAACCGCCATTTTCCCTCTACTTTGTTTGCAATATCTTGATGTTGTACACTAATGTGTATTTCGTCGCCTGGTACTAGTTCTGATGAAGAATATGGGTGATAGAAATGTTATTTTATGTACTCGATTGAATTGCCAAACTGACATTACTCTTCCAAATATAACACTTCCATGATGATGATAAAACTTAGTAACCTGCAGCTTGAAGAAATCGAATACTATTGTTAGTCAACAAAAAGAAATCCTGCATTTTGATCGTCTACTAAAAAAAGCGTCCATGAACCGCCATTTTCTCTCTACATTCATGGTTTACGAGATTTTATATCACGCTAGTGACCAACATTCAGGTTTGTGTGCAATTCAATGCATTCGCCAGTGACCATATTCATACTTCAATACAAAGATATTTCCGTCTCATTCGAACCAAAATTATTCTTTAGCCGGCAATTGATGGCTTTAATTCGATATTGCGTACATTTTTCATTACAGCAGCGATAATAGAGTAATGCATAAATTAAAACATCCTTCTGCTGAAGTGATTTTGAGGGTATCGCTTTGAGGATAGCACCAGCCCTAGTTTGTAATATACATCAGCCTGCCCTAAGCGCAAGCAGCCCTTTAAGTGTACAAGCTATTCCAGGGCTTTTTACCCGATCTATTTTAACTCCTCTTAGTTCGTATCTTGTTTCATCAAATAGATACGCAAAAGCATTATTGGTCATATTGGTGGAGACTGGAATTGCAGTGTGGGCTTCAGCTAAAAACGTGTCTTCCAAGAAGTGCAATCATTGACTTGGTAGCGTATATAGATCCTAATGTTGTACACTAATGTATATTTCGTCGCCTGGTAGAACTTTTGAAGAAGATAATGGCTGATAGAAACGCAATTCAATGCACTCGATTGAATTGTCAAACTGACATTTCTCTTCCAAATATAACACATCCATGATGATGATAAAACGTAGTAACCTGCAGCTTGAATAAATCGAAAACTATTGTTAGTCAACAAAAAGAAATCCTGCATTTTGATCAGCTCCACAAAAAAAGCGTCTCAGAACCGCCATTTTCCCTCTAGTGACGTTTCTCTTCCAAATATAACACTTCCATGATGATTATAGAACGTAGTAACGTGCAGCCTGAAGAAATCGAATACTATTGATGGCCAACATAAAGAAATCCTGCAATTTGAACGGCTCCTCAAAAAAGACCTCCCTGAACCGCCATTTTCCCTCTACTTTGTTAGCAATATCTTGATGTTGTACACTAATGTATATTTCGTCGCCTGGTACTAGTTTTGAAGAAGAATATGGGTGATAGAAATGCAATTTCATGTACTCGATTGAATTGCCAAAATGACATTTCTCTTCCAAATATAACACTTCCATGATGATGATAAAACTTAGTAACCTGCAGCTTGAAGAAATCGAATACTATTGTTAGTCAACAAAAAGAAATCCTGTATTTCGATCGGATTCTCAAAAAAAGCGTCCCAGAACCGCCATTTTCCCTTTATACTGCACTCGATTGAATTGGCAAGCTGACATTTTTCTTCTAAATATAACACTTCTATGATGGTGATAAAACGTAGTAACCTGCAGCTTGAAGAAATCGAATACTATTGTTGGTCAACATAAAGAAATCCTGCATTTTGATCGGCTCCTCAAAAAAGGCGTCCCTGAACCGCCATTTTCCCTCTACTGACGTTTCTCTTCCAAATATAACACTTCCATGATGATTATAGAACGTAGTAAACTGCAGCCTGAAGAAATCGAATACTATTGTTGGTCAACATAAAGAAATCCTGCATTTTGATCGGCTTCTCAAAAAAGCCGTCCCTGAACCGCCATTTTCCCTCTACTAATGTGTATTTCGTCGCCTGGTAGTACTTTTGAAGAAGATAATGGCTGATAGAAACGCAATTCTATGCACTCGATTGAATTGTCAAACTGACATTTCTCTTCCAAATATAACACTTCCATGATGATTATAAAACGTAGTAACCTGCAGCCTGAAGAAATCGAATACTAATGTTGGTCAACATAATGAAATCCTGCATTTTGTACGGCTCCTCAAAAAAGGCGTTCCTGAACCGCCATTTTCCCTCTACTTTCTTTGCAATATCTTGATGTTGTACACTAATGTGTATTTCGTCGCCTGGTACTAGTTTCTAAAAAGAATATGGGTGATAGAAATGCAATTTTATGTACTCGATTGAATTGCCAAACTGACATTTCTCTTCCAAATATAACACTTCCATGATGATGATAAAACGTAGTAACCTGCAGCTTGAAGAAATCGAATACTATTGTTAGTCAACAAAAAGAAATCCTGCATTTCGATCGGCTCCTCAAAAAAAGCGTCCCAGAATCGCCATATTCCCTTTAGTACTGCACTCGAATGAATTGCCAAGCTGACATTTTTCTTCCAAATATAACACTTCCATGATGATGGTAAAACATAGTAACCTGCCGCCTGTAGAAATCGAATACGATTGTTGGTCAACAACAAGAAATCCTGCATTCTGATCGTCTACTCAAAAAAGGCGTCCATGAACCGCCATTTTCTCTCTACATTGATGGTTTAAGAGATTTTATATCTCGACAGTGACCAACATTCAGGTTTGTGAGCAATTCAATGCATTCGCCAGTGACCACATACGTACTTCAATACAAAAATATTTCCGTCTCATTCCAAACAAACTTATTGTTGAACCAGCAATTGATGGCTATAATTCTAAATTGCGTACATTTTTCTTTACAGCAGCGATAATAACGGAATGCATAAATTAAAACATCCTTCTGCAGAAGTGATTTTGAGGGCATCGATTTGAGGATAGCACACGCCCTAGTTTGTAATATACAGATAGACTGCCTTAAGCGCAACCAGCCATTTAAGTGTACAAGCTATTCCATGGTTTATTGCTCGATCTATTTGAACTCCACTAGTTCGTAGCAAATATTATCAAATAGAAATGAAAAGCATTAATGGTCATTTGGATGCGACAGGAACTGCAGAACCGTCTTTCTTTTAAAAACTTGCCTTCCAAGTAGAGCAAACTTTGACTAGGTAGCGTATATATATCTTGATGTTGTACACTAATGTGTACATCGTCGACTGGTACTAATTTTCAAGAAAATAATTACTGATAGAAACGCAATTCTATACACTCGATTGAATTGCCTAACTGACATTTCTCTTCCAAATAGAACCCTTCCATGATGATGATAAAACATAGTAACCTGCAGCCTGAAGAAATGGAATACTATTGTTGGTCAACAAATAGAAATCTTGCATTCTGATCGTCTACTCAAAAAAAGCGTCCATGAACCGCCATTTTCTCTCTACTGACATTACTTTTCCAAATATAACACTTCCATGATGATTATAGAACGTTGTAACCTACAGCCTGAAGAGAAACGAATACTATTGTTGGCCAACAAAAAGAAATCCTACATTTTGATCGGCTCCTCAAAAAAAGCGTCCCAGAACCGCCATTTTCCTTCTAGTAATGTGCATTTCGTCGCCTGGTAGTACTTTTGAAGAAGATAATGGCTGATAGAAACGCAATTCTATGCACTCGATTGAATTGTCAAACTGACATTTCTCTTCCAAATATGACACTACCATGATGATTATAAAACGTAGTAACCTGCAGCCTGAAGAAATCGAATACTATTGTTGGTCTACATAAGAAAATCCTGCATTTTGATCAGCTCCTCAAAAAAGGCGTCCCTGAACCGCCATATTCCCTCTACTTTGTTTGCAATATCTTGATGTTGTACACTAATGTGTATTTCGTCGCCTGGTACTAGTTTTGAAGAAGAATATGGGTGATTGAAATGCAATTTTATGTACTCGATTGAATTGCCAAAGTGACATTTCTCTTCCAAATATAACACTTCCATGACGATGATAAAACGTAGTAACCTGCAGGTTGAAGAAATCGAATACTATTGTTAGTCAACAAAAAGAAAACTTGCATTTCGCTCGGCTCCTCAAAAAAAGCGTCCCTGAACCGCCATTTTCTCTCTACATTGTTTGCAATATCTTGATGTTGTACACTAATGTGTATTTCGTCGTCTGGTACTAGTTTTGAAGAATAATATGGGTGAAAGAAATGGAATTTTATGTACACGATTGAATTGCCAAACTGACATTTCTCTTCCAAATATAACACTTCCATGATGATGATAAAACCTAGTAATCTGCAGCCTGAAGAAATCGAATACTATTGTTGGTCAATATAAAGAAATCCTGCATTTTGAACGGCTGCTCAAAAAAGGCGACCCTGAACCGCCATTTTCCCTCTACTACTGCACTCGATTGAATTGCCAAACTGACATTTCTCTTCCAAATATAACACTTCCATGATGATGATAAAACATAGTAGCCTGCAGCCTGAAGAAATCGAATACTATTGTTGTTCATCAACAAGAAATCCTGCATTCTGATCGTCTACTCAAAAAAAGCGTCCATGAACCGCCATTTTCCCTCTACTAATGTGTATTTCGTCGCCTGGTAGTACTTTTGAAGAAGATAATGGCTGATAGAAACGCAATTCTATGCACTCGATTGAATTGTCAAACTGACATTTCTCTTCCAAATATAACACTTCCATGATGATTATAAAACGTAGTAACCTGCAGCCTGAAGAAATCGAATACTAATGTTGGTCAACATAATGAAATCCTGCATTTTGAACGGCTCCTCAAAAAAGGCGTTCCTGAACCGCCATTTTCCCTCTACTTTCTTTGCAATATCTTGATGTTGTACACTAATGTGTATTTCGTCGCCTGGTACTAGTTTCTAAAAAGAATATGGGTGATAGAAATGCAATTTTATGTACTCGATTGAATTGCCAAACTGACATTTCTCTTCCAAATATAACACTTCCATGATGATGATAAAACGTAGTAACCTGCAGCTTGAAGAAATCGAATACTATTGTTAGTCAACAAAAAGAAATCCTGCATTTCGATCGGCTCCTCAAAAAAAGCGTCCCAGAATCGCCATATTCCCTTTAGTACTGCACTCGAATGAATTGCCAAGCTGACATTTTTCTTCCAAATATAACACTTCCATGATGATGGTAAAACATAGTAACCTGCCGCCTGTAGAAATCGAATACGATTGTTGGTCAACAACAAGAAATCCTGCATTCTGATCGTCTACTCAAAAAAGGCGTCCATGAACCGCCATTTTCTCTCTACATTCATGGTTTAAGAGATTTTATATCTCGACAGTGACCAACATTCAGGTTTGTGAGCAATTCAATGCATTCGCCAGTGACCACATACGTACTTCAATACAAAAATATTTCCGTCTCATTCCAAACAAACTTATTGTTGAACCAGCAATTGATGGCTATAATTCTAAATTGCGTACATTTTTCTTTACAGCAGCGATAATAACGGAATGCATAAATTAAAACATCCTTCTGCAGAAGTGATTTTGAGGGCATCGATTTGAGGATAGCACACGCCCTAGTTTGTAATATACAGATAGACTGCCTTAAGCGCAACCAGCCTTTTAAGTGTACAAGCTATTCCATGGTTTATTGCTCGATCTATTTGAACTTCACTAGTTCGTAGCATATATTATCAAATAGAAATGAAAAGCATTAATGGTCATTTGGATGCGACAGGAACTGCAGAACCGTCTTTCTTTTAAAAACTTGCCTTCCAAGTAGAGCAAACTTTGACTAGGTAGCGTATATATATCTTGATGTTGTACACTAATGTGTACATCGTCGACTGGTACTAATTTTCAAGAAAATAATTACTGATAGAAACGCAATTCTATACACTCGATTGAATTGCCTAACTGACATTTCTCTTCCAAATAGAACCCTTCCATGATGATGATAAAACATAGTAACCTGCAGCCTGAAGAAATCGAATACTATTGTTGGTCAACAAATAGAAATTCTGCATTCTGATCGTCTACTCAAAAAAAGCGTCCATGAACCGCCATTTTTTTTCAACTGACATTTCTTTTCCAAATATAACACTTCCATGATGTTTATAGAACGTTGTAACCTACAGCCTGAAGAGAATCGAATACTATTGTTGGCCAACAAAAAGAAATCCTGCATTTTGATCGGCTCCTCAAAAATAGCGTCCCAGAACCGCCATTTTCCCTCTAGTAATGTGCATTTCGTCGCCTGGTAGTACTTTTGAAGAAGATAATGGCTGATAGAAACGCAATTCTATGCACTCGATTGAATTGTCAAACTGACATTTCTCTTCCAAATATAACACTTCCATGATGATTATAGAACGTAGTAACCTGCAGGCTGATGAAATCGAATACTATTGTTGGTCAACATAAGGAAATCCTGCATTTTGATCGGCTCCTCAAAAAAAGCGTCCCGGAACCGCCATTTTCCTTCTAGTAATGTGTATTTCGTCGCCTGGTACTAGTTTTGAAGAAGAATATGTGTGATAGAAATGGAATTTTATGTACTCGATTGAATTGCCAAACTGACATTTCTCTTCCAAATATAACACTTCCATGATGATGATAAAACATAGTAATCTGCAGCCTGATGAAATCGAATACTAATATTGGTCAACATAAAGAAATCCTGCATTTTGAACGGCTCCTCAAAAAAGGCGTCCCAGAACCGCCATTTTCCCTCTAGTAATGTGCATTTCGTCGCCTGGTAGTACTTTTGAAGAAGATAATGGCTGATAGAAACGCAATTCTATGCACTCGATTGAATTGTCAAACTGACATTTCTCTTCCAAATATAAAACTTCCATGATGATGGTAAAACATAGTAACCTGCCGCCTGAAAAAATCAAATACGATTGTTGGTCAACAACAAGAAATCCTGCATTCTGATCGTCTACTCAAAAAAGGCGTCCATGAACCGCCATTTTCTCTCTACATTCATGGTTTACGAGATTTTATATCTCGCCAGTGACCAACATTCAGGTTTGTGAGCAATTCAATGCATTCGCCAGTGACCAAATACGTACTTCAATACAAAAATATTTCCGTCTCATTCCAAACAAACTTAGTGTTGAACCAGCAATTGATAGCTATAATTCTAAATTGCGTACATTTTTCTTTATAGCAGCGATAATAACGGAATGCATAAATTAAAACATCCTTCTGCAGAATTGATTTTGAGGGCATCGATTTGAGGATAGCACACGCCCTAGTTTGTAATATACAGATAAACTGCCTTAAGCGCAACCAGCCATTTAAGTGTACAAGCTATTCCATGGTTTATTGCTCGATCTATTTGAACTCCACTAGTTCGTAGCAAATATTATCAAATAGAAATGAAAAGCATTAATGGTCATTTGGATGCGACAGGAACTGTAGAGCCGTCTTTCTTTTAAAAACTTGCCTTCCAAGTAGAGCTAACTTTGACTAGGTAGCGTATATATATCGTGATGTTGTACACTAATGTGTACTTCGTCGACTGGTACTAATTTTCATGAAAATAATTACTGATAGAAACGCAATTCTATGCACTCGATTGAATTGCCAAACTGACATTTCTCTTCCAAATATAACACTTCCATGATGATGATAAAACATAGTAAGCTGCAGCCTGAAGAAATCGAATACTATTGTTGGCCAACAAAAAGAAATCCTGCATTTTGATCGGCTCCTCAAAAAAAGCGTCCCAGAACCGCCATTTTCCCTCTAGTAATGTGCATTTCGTCGCCTGGTAGTACTTTTGAAGAAGATAATGGCTGATAGAAACGCAATTCTATGCACTCGATTGAATTGTGAAACTGACATTTCTCTTCCAAATATAACACTTCCATGATGATTATAGAACGTAGTAACCTGCAGGCTGAAGAAATCGAATTCTATTGTTGGTCAACATAAGGAAATCCTGCATTTTGATCGGCTCCTCAAAAAAAGCGTCCCGGAACCGCCATTTTCCTTCTAGTAATGTGTATTTCGTCGCCTGGTACTAGTTTTGAAGAAGATAATGGCTGATAGAAACGCAATTCTATGCACTCGATTAAATTGTGTAACTGATATTTCTCTTCCAAATATAACACTTCCATGATGATTATAAAACGTAGTAACCTGCAGCCTGAAGAAATCGAATACTATTGTTGGTCAACATAAAGAAATCCTGCATTTTGAACGGCTCCTCAAAAAAGACCTCCCTGAACCGCCATTTTCCCTCTACTTTGTCAGCAATATCTTGATGTTGTACACTAATGTATATTTCGTCGCCTGGTACTAGTTTTGAAGAAGAATATGTGTGATAGAAATGCAATTTCATGTACTCGATTGAATTGCCAAAATGACGTTTCTCTTCCAAATATAACACTTCCATGATGATTATAAATCGTAGTAACCTGCAGCCTGAAGAAATCTAATACTATTGTTGGTCAACATAAAAAAATCCTCCATTTTGAACGGCTCCTCAAAAAAGACCTCCCTGAACCGCCATTTTCCCTCTACTTTGTTAGCAATATCTTGATGTTGTACACTAATGTATATTTCGTCGCCTGGTACTAGTTTTGAAGAAGAATATGGGTGATAGAAATGCAATTTCATGTACTCGATTGAATTGCCAAAATGACATTTCTCTTCCAAATATAACACTTCCATGATGATGATAAAACTTAGTAACCTGCAGCTTGACGAAATCGAATACTATTGTTAGTCAACAAAAAGAAATCCTGTATTTCGATCGGCTTCTCAAAAAAAGCGTCCCAGAACCGCCATTTTCCCTTTATACTGCACTCGATTGAATTGGCAAGCTGACATTTTTCTTCTAAATATAACACTTCCATGATGGTGATAAAACGTAGTAACCTGCAGCTTGAAGAAATCGAATACTATTGTTGGTCAACATAAAGAAATCCTGCATTTTGATCGGCTCCTCAAAAAAGGCGTCCCTGAACCGCCATTTTCCCTCTACTGACGTTTCTCTTCCAAATATAACACTTCCATGATGATTATAGAACGTAGTAAACTGCAGCCTGAAGAAATCGAATACTATTGTTGGTCAATATAAAGAAATCCTGCATTTTGATCGGCTCCTCAAAAAAGCCGTCCCTGAACCGCCATTTTCCCTCTACTTTGTTTGCAATATCTTGATGTTGTACACTAATGTGTATTTCGTCGGCTGGTACTAGTTTTGAAGAAGAATATGGGTGATAGAAATGCAATTTTATGTACTCGATTGAATTGCCAAACTGACATTTCTCTTCCAAATATAACACTTCCATGATGATGGTAAAACATAGTAACCTGCAGTCTGAAGAAATCGAATTGTTGGTCAACAACAAGAAATCCTGCATTCTGATCGTCTACACAAAAAAGGCGTCTATGAACCGCCATTTTCTCTCTACATTGATGGTTTACGAGATTTTATATCTCGCCAGTGACCAACATTCAGGTTTGTGTCAACTCAATGCGATCGCCAGTGACCACATTCGTACTTCAAGGCAAAAATATTTCCGTCTCATTCCAACCAAACTTATTGTTGAGCCAGCAATTGATGGCTTTCATTTGATATTGCGTATATTTTTCATTATTTCAGCGATAATAGAGGAATGCATAAATTAAAACATCCTTCTGCTGAAGTGATTTTGAGGGCATCGCTTTGAGGATAGCACCAGCCCTAGTTTGTAATATACATCTGCCTGCCTTAAGCGCAACCAGCACTTTAAGTGTACAAGCTATTCCAGGGCTTTTTACCCGATCTATTTTAACTCCTTTTAGTTCGTATCTTGTTTCATCAAATAGAAATGCAAAAGCATTATTGGTCATATTGGTGGAGACAGGAATTGCAGAGTGCTCTTCCTCTAAAAACGTGTCTTCCAAGAAGTGCAAACATTGACTAGGTAGCGTATATAGATCTTAATGTTGTACACTAATGTATATTTCGTCGCCTGGTAGTACTTTTGAAGAAGATAATGGCTGATAGAAACGCAATTCTATGCACTCTATTGAATTGTGTAACTGATATTTCTCTTCCAAATATAACACTTCCATGATGATTATAAAACGTAGTAACCTGCAGCCTGAAGAAATCGAATACTATTGTTGGTCAACATAAAGAAATCCTGCAATTTGAACGGCTCCTCAAAAAAGACCTCCCTGAACCGCCACTTTTCCCTCTACTTTGTTAGCAATATCTTGATGTTGTACACTAATGTATATTTCGTCGCCTGGTACTAGTTTTGAAGAAGAATATGTGTGATAGAAATGCAATTTCATGTACTCGATTGAATTGCCAAAATGACATTTCTCTTCCAAATATAACACTTCCATGATGATTATAAATCGTAGTAACCTGCAGCCTGAAGAAATCTAATACTATTGTTGGTCAACATAAAGAAATCCTCCATTTTGAACGGCTCCTCAAAAAAGACCTCCCTGAACCGCCATTTTCCCTCTACTTTGTTAGCAATATCTTGATGTTGTACACTAATGTATATTTCGTCGCCTGGTACTAGTTTTGAAGAAGAATATGGGTGATAGAAATGCAATTTCATGTACTCGATTGAATTGCCAAAATGACATTTCTCTTCCAAATATAACACTTCCATGATGATGATAAAACTTAGTAACCTGCAGCTTGAAGAAATCGAATACTATTGTTAGTCAACAAAAAGAAATCCTGTATTTCGATCGGCTTCTCAAAAAAAGCGTCCCAGAACCGCCATTTTCCTTTTATACTGCACTCGATTGAATTGGCAAGCTGACATTTTTCTTCTAAATATAACACTTCCATGATGGTGATAAAACGTAGTTACCTGCAGCTTGAAGAAATCGAATACTATTGTTGGTCAACATAAAGAAATCCTGCATTTTGATCGGCTCCTCAAAAAAGGCGTCCCTGAACCGCCATTTTCCCTCTACTGACGTTTCTCTTCCAAATATAACACTTCCATGATGATTATAGAACGTAGTAAACTGCAGCCTGAAGAAATCGAATACTATTGTTGGTCAACATAAAGAAAACCTGCATTTTGATCGGCTCCTCAAAAAAGCCGTCCCTGAACCGCCATTTTCCTTCTACTTTGTTTGCAATATCTTGATGTTGTACACTAATGTGTATTTCGTCGGCTGGTACTAGTTTTGAAGAAGAATATGGGTGATATAAATGCAATTTTATGTACTCGATTGAATTGCCAAACTGACATTTCTCTTCCAAATATAACACTTCCATGATGATGGTAAAACATAGTAACCTGCAGTCTGAAGAAATCGAATTGTTGGTCAACAACAAGAAATCCTGCATTCTGATCGTCTACTCAAAAAAGGCGTCCATGAACCGCCATTTTCTCTCTACATTGATGGTTTACGAGATTTTATATCTCGCCAGTGACCAACATTCAGGTTTGTGTCAACTCAATGCGATCGCCAGTGACCACATTCGTACTTCAAGGCAAAAATATTTCCGTCTCATTCCAACCAAACTTATTGTTGAGCCAGCAATTGATGGCTTTCATTTGATATTGCGTATATTTTTCATTATTGCAGCGATAATAGAGGAATGCATAAATTAAAACATCCTTCTGCTGAAGTGATTTTGAGAGCATCGCTTTGAGGATGGCACCAACCCTAGTTTGTAATATACATCAGCCTGCCTTATGCGCAAACAGCCCTTTAAGTGTACAAGCTATTCCAGGGCTTTTTACCCGATCTATTTTAACTCCTCTTAGTTCGTATGTTGTTTCATCAAATAGAAATGCAAAAGCATTATTGGTCATATTGGTGGAGACAGGAATTGCAGAGTGGTCTTCCTCTAAAAACGTGTCTTCCAAGAAGTGCAAACATTGACTAGGTAGCGTATATAGATCCTAATGTTGTACACTAATGTATATTTCGTCGCCTGGTAGAACTTTTGAAGAAGATAATGGCTGATAGGAACGCAATTCTATGCACTCTATTGAATTGTGTAACTGATATTTCTCTTCCAAATACAACACTTCCATGATGATTATAAAACGTAGTAACCTCCAGCCTGAAGAAATCGAATACTATTGTTGGTCAACATAAAGAAATCCTGCAATTTGAACGGCTCCTCAAAAAAGACCTCCCTGAACCGCCATTTTCCCTCTACTTTGTTAGCAATATCTTGATGTTGTTCACTAATGTATATTTCGTCGCCTGGTACTAGTTTTGAAGAAGAATATGTGTGATAGAAATGCAATTTCATGTACTCGATTGAATTGCCAAAATGACATTTCTCTTCCAAATATAACACTTCCATGATGATTATAAATCGTAGTAACCTGCAGCCTGAAGAAATCTAATACTATTGTTGGTCAACATAAAGAAATCCTCCATTTTGAACGGCTCCTCAAAAAAGACCTCCCTGGACCGCCATTTTCCCTCTACTTTGTTAGCAATATCTTGATGTTGTACACTAATGTATATTTCGTCGCCTGGTACTAGTTTTGAAGAAGAATATGGGTGATAGAAATGCAATTTCATGTACTCGATTGAATTGCCAAAATGACATTTCTCTTCCAAATATAACACTTCCATGATGATGATAAAACTTAGTAACCTGCAGCTTGAAGAAATCGAATACTATTGTTAGTCAACAAAAAGAAATCCTGTATTTCGATCAGCTTCTCAAAAAAAGCGTCCCAGAACCGCCATATTCCCTCTACTGACGTTTCTCTTCCAAATATAACACTTCCATGATGATTATAGAACGTAGTAAACTGCAGCCTGAAGAAATCGAATACTATTGTTGGTCAACATAAAGAAATCCTGCTTTTGATCGGCTCCTCAAAAAAGCCGTCCCTGAACCGCCATTTTCCCTCTACTTTGTTTGCAATATCTTGATGTTGTACACTAATGTGTATTTCGTCGGCTGGTACTAGTTTTGAAGAAGAATATGGGTGATAGAAATGCAATTTTATGTACTCGATTGAATTGCCAAACTGACATTTCTCTTCCAAATATAACACTTCCATGATGATGGTAAAACATAGTAACCTGCAGTCTGAAGAAATCGAATTGTTGGTCAACAACAAGAAATCCTGCATTCTGATCGTCTACTCAAAAAAGGCGTCCATGAACCGCCATTTTCTCTCTACATTGATGGTTTACGAGATTTTATATCTCGCCAGTGACCAACATTCAGGTTTGTGTCAACTCAATGCGATCGCCAGTGACCACATTCGTACTTCAAGGCAAAAATATTTCCGTCTCATTCCAACCAAACTTATTGTTGAGCCAGCAATTGATGGCTTTCATTTGATATTGCGTATATTTTTCATTATTGCAGCGATAATAGAGGAATGCATAAATTAAAACATCCTTCTGCTGAAGTGATTTTGAGAGCATCGCTTTGAGGATGGCACCAACCCTAGTTTGTAATATACATCAGCCTGCCTTATGCGCAAACAGCCCTTTAAGTGTACAAGCTATTCCAGGGCTTTTTACCCGATCTATTTTAACTCCTCTTAGTTCGTATGTTGTTTCATCAAATAGAAATGCAAAAGCATTATTGGTCATATTGGTGGAGACAGGAATTGCAGAGTGGTCTTCCTCTAAAAACGTGTCTTCCAAAAAGTGCAAACATTGACTAGGTAGCGTATATAGATCCTAATGTTGTACACTAATGTATATTTCGTCGCCTGGTAGAACTTTTGAAGAAGATAATGGCTGATAGGAACGCAATTCTATGCACTCTATTGAATTGTGTAACTGATATTTCTCTTCCAAATACAACACTTCCATGATGATTATAAAACGTAGTAACCTGCAGCCTGAAGAAATCGAATACTATTGTTGGTCAACATAAAGAAATCCTGCAATTTGAACGGCTCCTCAAAAAAGACCTCCCTGAACCGCCATTTTCCCTCTACTTTGTTAGCAATATCTTGATGTTGTTCACTAATGTATATTTCGTCGCCTGGTACTAGTTTTGAAGAAGAATATGTGTGATAGAAATGCAATTTCATGTACTCGATTGAATTGCCAAAATGACATTTCTCTTCCAAATATAACACTTCCATGATGATTATAAATCGTAGTAACCTGCAGCCTGAAGAAATCTAATACTATTGTTGGTCAACATAAAGAAATCCTCCATTTTGAACGGCTCCTCAAAAAAGACCTCCCTGGACCGCCATTTTCCCTCTACTTTGTTAGCAATATCTTGATGTTGTACACTAATGTATATTTCGTCGCCTGGTACTAGTTTTGAAGAAGAATATGGGTGATAGAAATGCAATTTCATGTACTCGATTGAATTGCCAAAATGACATTTCTCTTCCAAATATAACACTTCCATGATGATGATAAAACTTAGTAACCTGCAGCTTGAAGAAATCGAATACTATTGTTAGTCAACAAAAAGAAATCCTGTATTTCGATCAGCTTCTCAAAAAAAGCGTCCCAGAACCGCCATTTTCCCTTTATACTGCACTCGATTGAATTGGCAAGCTGACATTTTTCTTCTAAATATAACACTTTCATGATGGTGATAAAACGTAGTAACCTGCAGCTTGAAGAAATCGAATACTATTGTTGGTCAACATAAAGAAATCCTGCATTTTGATCGGCTCCTCAAAAAAGGCGTCCCTGAACCGCCATTTTCCCTCTACTGACGTTTCTCTTCCAAATATAACACTTCCATGATGATTATAGAACGTAGTAAACTGCAGCCTGAAGAAATCGAATACTATTGTTGGTCAACATAAAGAAATCCTGCATTTTGATCAGCTCCTCAAAAAAGCCGTCCCTGAACCGCCATTTTCCCTCTACTTTGTTTGCAATATCTTGATGTTGTACACTAATGTGTATTTCGTCGGCTGGTACTAGTTTTGAAGAAGAATATGGGTGATAGAAATGCAATTTTATGTACTCGATTGAATTGCCAAACTGACATTTCTCTTCCAAATATAACACTTCCATGATGATGGTAAAACATAGTAACCTGCAGTCTGAAGAAATCGAATTGTTGGTCAACAACAAGAAATCCTGCATTCTGATCGTCTACTCAAAAAAGGCGTCCATGAACCGCCATTTTCTCTCTACATTGATGGTTTACGAGATTTTATATCTCGCCAGTGACCACATTCGTACTTCAAGGCAAAAATATTTCCGTCTCATTCCAACCAAACTTATTGTTGAGCCAGCAATTGATGGCTTTCATTTGATATTGCGTATATTTTTCATTATTGCAGCGATAATAGAGGAATGCATAAATTAAAACATCCTTCTGCTGAAGTGATTTTGAGAGCATCGCTTTGAGGATGGCACCAACCCTAGTTTGTAATATACATCAGCCTGCCTTATGCGCAAACAGCCCTTTAAGTGTACAAGCTATTCCAGGGCTTTTTACCCGATCTATTTTAACTCCTCTTAGTTCGTATGTTGTTTCATTAAATAGAAATGCAAAAGCATTATTGGTCATATTGGTGGAGACAGGAATTGCAGAGTGGTCTTCCTCTAAAAACGTGTCTTCCAAGAAGTGCAAACATTGACTAGGTAGCGTATATAGATCCTAATGTTGTACACTAATGTATATTTCGTCGCCTGGTAGAACTTTTGAAGAAGATAATGGCTGATAGGAACGCAATTCTATGCACTCGATTGAATTGTCAAACTGAAATTTCTCTTCCAAATATAACACATCCATGATGATGATAAAACGTAGTAACCTGCAGCTTGAACAAATCGAATACTATTGTTAGTCAACAAAAAGAAATCCTGCATTTTGATCAGCTCATCAAAAAAAGCGTCCCAGAACCGCCATTTTCCCTCTACTTTGTTTGCAATATCTTGATGTTGTACACTAATGTGTATTTCGTCGCCTGGTACTAGTTCTGATGAAGAATTTGGGTGATAGAAATGTTATTTTATGTACTCGATTGAATTGCCAAACTGACATTACTCTTCCAAATATAACACTTCCATGATGATGGTAAAACGTAGTGACCTGCAGCTTCAATAAATCGAATACTATTGTTAGTCAACAAAAAGAAATCCTGCATTTTGATCAGCTCCTCAAAAAAAGGGTCCCAGAACCGCCATTTTCCCTCTACTACTGCTCTCGACTAAATTGCCAAACTGACATTTCTCTTCCAAATATAACACTTCCATGATGATGATAAAACATAGTAACCAGCAGCCTGAAGAAATCGAATACTATTGTTGGTCATCAACAAGAAATCCTGCATTCTGATCGTCTACTATAAAAAGCGTCCATGAACCGCCATTTTCTCTCTACATTCATGGTTTACGAGATTTTATTTCACGCTAGTGACCAACATTCAGGTTTGTGTGCAATTCAATGCATTCGCCAGTGACCATATTCATACTTCAATACAAAGATATTTCCGTCTCATTCGAACCAAAATTATTCTTTAGCCGGCAATTGATGGCTTTAATTCGATATTGCGTACATTTTTCATTACAGCAGCGATAATAGAGTAATGCATAAATTAAAACATCCTTCTGCTGAAGTGATTTTGAGGGTATCGCTTTGAGGATAGCACCAGCCCTAGATTGTAATATACATCAGCCTGCCTTAAGCGCAAGCAGCCCTTTAAGTGTACAAGCTATTCCAGGGCTTTTTACCCGATCTATTTTAACTCCTCTTAGTTCGTATCTTGTTTCATCAAATAGATACGCAAAAGCATTATTGGTCATATTGGTGGAGACTGGAATTGCAGTGTGGGCTTCCTCTAAAAACGTGTCTTCCAAGAAGTGCAATCATTGACTTGGTAGCGTATATAGATCCTAATGTTGTACACTAATGTATATTTCGTCGCCTGGTAGAACTTTTGAAGAAGATAATGGCTGATAGAAACGCAATTCAATGCACTCGATTGAATTGTCAAACTGACATTTCTCTTCCAAATATAACACATCCATGATGATGATAAAACGTAGTAACCTGCAGCTTGAATAAATCGAAAACTATTGTTAGTCAACAAAAAGAAATCCTGCATTTTGATCAGCTCCACAAAAAAAGCGTCCCAGAACCGCCATTTTCCTTGTACATTAAGTGTACAAGCTATTCCAGGGCATTTTACCCGATCTATCTTAACTCCTCTTAGTTCGTATCTTGTTTCATCAAATAGAAATGCAAAAGCATTATTGGTCATATTGGTGGAGACAGGAATTGCAGAGTGGTCTTCCTTTAAAAACGTGCCTTCCAAGTAGTGCAAACTTTGACTTGGTAGCGCATATATATCTTGATGTTGTACACTAATGTGTATTTCGTCGCCTGGTACTAGTTTTGAAGAAGAATATGGGTGATAGAAATGCAATTTTATGTACTCGATTGAATTGCCAAACTGACATTTCTCTTCCAAATATGACACTTCTATGATGATGATAAAACTTAATGATCTGCAGCCTGAAGAAATCGAATACTGATATTGGTCATCATAAAGAAATCCTGCATTTTGTTCGGCTCCTCAAAAAAGGCGTCCCTGAACCGCCATTTTCCCTCTACTGACGTTTCTCGTCCAAATATAACACTCTACTGATGATTATAGAACGTAGTAACCTGCAGCCTGAAGAAATCGAATACTATTGAAGGCCAACAAAAAGAAATCCAGCATTTTGATCGGCTCATCAAAAAAAGCGTCCAAGAACCGCTATTTTCTCTCTTTATTCATGATTTACGAGATTTTATATCTCGCCAGTGACCAACATTCAAGTTTGTGTCAACTCAATGCGATCGCCAGTGACCACATTCGTACTTCAAGGCAAAAATATTTCCGTCTCATTCCAACCAAACTTATTGTTGAGCCAGCAATTGATGGCTTCAATTCGATATTGAGTATATTATACATTATTGCAGCGATAATAGAGGAATGCATAAATTAAAACATCCTTCTGCTGAAGTGATTTTGAGAGCATCGCTTTGAGCATGGCACCAACCCTAGTTTGTAATATACATCAGCCTGCCTTATGTGCAACCAGCTCTTTAAGTGTACAAGCTATTCCAGGGCTTTTTACCCGATCTATTTTAACTCCTCTTAGTTCGTATTTTGTTTCTTCAAATAGAAATGCCAAAGCATTATTGGTCATATTGGTGGAGACAGGAATTGCAGAGTGGCTTCCTCTAAAAACGTGTCTTCCAAGAAGTGCAAACATTGACTTGGTAGCGTATATAGATCCTAATGTTGTACACTAATGTATATTTCGTCGCCTGGTAGAACTTTTGAAGAAGGTAATGGCTGATAGAAACGCAATTCTATGCACTCGATTGAATTGTCAAACTGACATTTCTCTTCCAAATATAATACATCCATGATGATGATAAAACGTAGTAACCTGCAGCCTGAAGAAATCGAATACTATTGTTGGTCAACATAAAGAAATCCTCCATTTTGAACGGCTCCTCAAAAAAGACCTCCCTGAACCGCCATTTTCCCTCTACTTTGTTAGCAATATCTTGATGTTGTACACTAATGTAAATTTCGTCGCCTGGTACTAGTTTTTAAGAAGAATATGGGTGATAGAAATGCAATTTCATGTACTCGATGGAATTGCCAAGATGACATTTCTCTTCCAAATATAACACTTCCATGATGATGATAAAACTTAGTAACCTGCAGCTTGAAGAAATCGAATACTATTGTTAGTCAACAAAAAGAAATCCTGTATTTCGATCGGCTTCTCAAAAAAAGCGTCCCAGAACCACCATTTTCCCTTTATACTGCACTCGATTGAATTGGCAAGCTGACATTTTTCTTCTAAATATAACACTTCCATGATGGTGAAAAAACGTAGTAACCTGCAGCTTGAAGAAATCGAATACTATTGATGGCCAACAAAAAGAAATCCAGCATTTTGATCGGCTCCTCAAAAAAAGCGTCCAAGAACCGCTATTTTCTCTCTTTATTCATGATTTACGAGATTTTATATCTCGCCTGTGACCAACATTCAGGTTTGTGTCAACTCAATGCTATCGCCAGTGACCACATTCGTACTTCAAGGCAAAAATATTTCCGTCTCATTCCAACCAAACTTATTGTTGAGCCAGCAATTGATGGCTTTCATTTGATATTGCGTATATTTTTCATTATTGCAGCGATAATAGAGGAATGCATAAATTAAAACATCCTTCTGCTGAAGTGATTTTGAGAGCATCGCTTTGAGGATGGCACCAACCCTAGTTTGTAATATACATCAGCCTGCCTTATGCGCAAACAGCCCTTTAAGTGTACAAGCTATTCCAGGGCTTTTTACCCGATCTATTTTAACTCCTCTTAGTTCGTATGTTGTTTCATTAAATAGAAATGCAAAAGCATTATTGGTCATATTGGTGGAGACAGGAATTGCATAGTGGTCTTCCTCTAAAAACGTGTCTTCCAAGAAGTGCAAACATTGACTAGGTAGCGTATATAGATCCTAATGTTGTACACTAATGTATATTTCGTCGCCTGGTAGAACTTTTGAAGAAGATAATGGCTGATAGGAACGCAATTCTATGCACTCGATTGAATTGTCAAACTGAAATTTCTCTTCCAAATATAACACATCCATGATGATGATAAAACGTAGTAACCTGCAGCTTGAACAAATCGAATACTATTGTTAGTCAACAAAAAGAAATCCTGCATTTTGATCAGCTCATCAAAAAAAGCGTCCCAGAACCGCCATTTTCCCTCTACTTTGTTTGCAATATCTTGATGTTGTACACTAATGTGTATTTCGTCGCCTGGTACTAGTTCTGATGAAGAATTTGGGTGATAGAAATGTTATTTTATGTACTCGATTGAATTGCCAAACTGACATTACTCTTCCAAATATAACACTTCCATGATGATGATAAAACGTAGTAACCTGCAGCTTGAATAAATCGAATACTATTGTTAGTCAACAAAAAGAAATCCTGCATTTTGATCAGCTCCTCAAAAAAAGGGTCCCAGAACCGCCATTTTCCCTCTACTACTGCTCTCGACTAAATTGCCAAACTGACATTTCTCTTCCAAATATAACACTTCCATGATAATGATAAAACATAGTAACCAGCAGCCTGAAGAAATCGAATACTATTGTTGGTCATCAACAAGAAATCCTGCATTCTGATCGTCTACTATAAAAAGCGTCCATGAACCGCCATTTTCTCTCTACATTCATGGTTTACGAGATTTTATTTCACGCTAGTGACCAACATTCAGGTTTGTGTGCAATTCAATGCATTCGCCAGTGACCATATTCATACTTCAATACAAAGATATTTCCGTCTCATTCGAACCAAAATTATTCTTTAGCCGGCAATTGATGGCTTTAATTCGATATTGCGTACATTTTTCATTACAGCAGCGATAATAGAGTAATGCATAAATTAAAACATCCTTCTGCTGAAGTGATTTTGAGGGTATCGCTTTGAGGATAGCACCAGCCCTAGTTTGTAATATACATCAGCCTGCCTTAAGCGCAAGCAGCCCTTTAAGTGTACAAGCTATTCCAGGGCTTTTTACCCGATCTATTTTAACTCCTCTTAGTTCGTATCTTGTTTCATCAAATAGATACGCAAAAGCATTATTGGTCATATTGGTGGAGACTGGAATTGCAGTGTGGGCTTCCTCTAAAAACGTGTCTTCCAAGAAGTGCAATCATTGACTTGGTAGCGTATATAGATCCTAATGTTGTACACTAATGTATATTTCGTCGCCTGGTAGAACTTTTGAAGAAGATAATGGCTGATAGAAACGCAATTCAATGCACTCGATTGAATTGTCAAACTGACATTTCTCTTCCAAATATAACACATCCATGATGATGATAAAACGTAGTAACCTGCAGCTTGAATAAATCGAAAACTATTGTTAGTCAACAAAAAGAAATCCTGCATTTTGATCAGCTCCACAAAAAAAGCGTCCCAGAACCGCCATTTTCCTTGTACATTAAGTGTACAAGCTATTCCAGGGCATTTTACCCGATCTATCTTAACTCCTCTTAGTTCGTATCTTGTTTCATCAAATAGAAATGCAAAAGCATTATTGGTCATATTGGTGGAGACAGGAATTGCAGAGTGGTCTTCCTTTAAAAACGTGCCTTCCAAGTAGTGCAAACTTTGACTTGGTAGCGCATATATATCTTGATGTTGTACACTAATGTGTATTTCGTCGCCTGGTACTAGTTTTGAAGAAGAATATGGGTGATAGAAATGCAATTTTATGTACTCGATTGAATTGCCAAACTGACATTTCTCTTCCAAATATGACACTTCTATGATGATGATAAAACTTAATGATCTGCAGCCTGAAGAAATCGAATACTGATATTGGTCATCATAAAGAAATCCTGCATTTTGTTCGGCTCCTCAAAAAAGGCGTCCCTGAACCGCCATTTTCCCTCTACTGACGTTTCTCGTCCAAATATAACACTCTACTGATGATTATAGAACGTAGTAACCTGCAGCCTGAAGAAATCGAATACTATTGAAGGCCAACAAAAAGAAATCCAGCATTTTGATCGGCTCATCAAAAAAAGCGTCCAAGAACCGCTATTTTCTCTCTTTATTCATGATTTACGAGATTTTATATCTCGCCAGTGACCAACATTCAAGTTTGTGTCAACTCAATGCGATCGCCAGTGACCACATTCGTACTTCAAGGCAAAAATATTTCCGTCTCATTCCAACCAAACTTATTGTTGAGCCAGCAATTGATGGCTTCAATTCGATATTGAGTATATTATACATTATTGCAGCGATAATAGAGGAATGCATAAATTAAAACATCCTTCTGCTGAAGTGATTTTGAGAGCATCGCTTTGAGCATGGCACCAACCCTAGTTTGTAATATACATCAGCCTGCCTTATGTGCAACCAGCTCTTTAAGTGTACAAGCTATTCCAGGGCTTTTTACCCGATCTATTTTAACTCCTCTTAGTTCGTATTTTGTTTCTTCAAATAGAAATGCCAAAGCATTATTGGTCATATTGGTGGAGACAGGAATTGCAGAGTGGCTTCCTCTAAAAACGTGTCTTCCAAGAAGTGCAAACATTGACTTGGTAGCGTATATAGATCCTAATGTTGTACACTAATGTATATTTCGTCGCCTGGTAGAACTTTTGAAGAAGGTAATGGCTGATAGAAACGCAATTCTATGCACTCGATTGAATTGTCAAACTGACATTTCTCTTCCAAATATAATACATCCATGATGATGATAAAACGTAGTAACCTGCAGCCTGAAGAAATCGAATACTATTGTTGGTCAACATAAAGAAATCCTCCATTTTGAACGGCTCCTCAAAAAAGACCTCCCTGAACCGCCATTTTCCCTCTACTTTGTTAGCAATATCTTGATGTTGTACACTAATGTAAATTTCGTCGCCTGGTACTAGTTGTTAAGAAGAATATGGGTGATAGAAATGCAATTTCATGTACTCGATGGAATTGCCAAAATGACATTTCTCTTCCAAATATAACACTTCCATGATGATGATAAAACTTAGTAACCTGCAGCTTGAAGAAATCGAATACTATTGTTAGTCAACAAAAAGAAATCCTGTATTTCGATCGGCTTCTCAAAAAAAGCGTCCCAGAACCACCATTTTCCCTTTATACTGCACTCGATTGAATTGGCAAGCTGACATTTTTCTTCTAAATATAACACTTCCATGATGGTGAAAAAACGTAGTAACCTGCAGCTTGAAGAAATCGAATACTATTGATGGCCAACAAAAAGAAATCCAGCATTTTGATCGGCTCCTCAAAAAAAGCGTCCAAGAACCGCTATTTTCTCTCTTTATTCATGATTTACGAGATTTTATATCTCGCCTGTGACCAACATTCAGGTTTGTGTCAACTCAATGCTATCGCCAGTGACCACATTCGTACTTCAAGGCAAAAATATTTCCGTCTCATTCCAACCAAACTTATTGTTGAGCCAGCAATTGATGGCTTTCATTTGATATTGCGTATATTTTTCATTATTGCAGCGATAATAGAGGAATGCATAAATTAAAACATCCCTCTGCTGAAGTGATTTTGAGAGCATCGCTTTGAGGATGGCACCAACCCTAGTTTGTAATATACATCAGCCTGCCTTATGCGCAAACAGCCCTTTAAGTGTACAAGCTATTCCAGGGCTTTTTACCCGATCTATTTTAACTCCTCTTAGTACGTATGTTGTTTCATCAAATAGAAATGCAAAAACATTATTGGTCATATTGGTGGAGACAGGAATTGCAGAGTGGTCTTCCTGTAAAAACGTGTATTCCAAGAAGTGCAAACATTGACTAGGTAGCGTATATAGATCCTAATGTTGTACACTAATGTATATTTCGTCGCCTGGTAGAACTTTTGAAGAAGATAATGGCTGATAGAAACGCAATTCTATGCACTCGATTGAATTGTCAAACTGAAATTTCTCTTCCAAATATAACACATCCATGATGATGATAAAACGTAGTAACCTGCAGCTTGAACAAATCGAATACTATTGTTAGTCAACAAAAAGAAATCCTGCATTTTGATCAGCTCATCAAAAAAAGCGTCCCAGAACCGCCATTTTCCCTCTACTTTGTTTGCAATATCTTGATGTTGTACACTAATGTGTATTTCGTCGCCTTGTACTAGTTCTGATGAAGAATATGGGTGATAGAAATGTTATTTTATGTACTCGATTGAATTGCCAAACTGACATTACTCTTCCAAATATAACACTTCCATGATGATGATAAAACGTAGTAACCTGCAGCTTCAATAAATCGAATACTATTGTTAGTCAACAAAAAGAAATCCTGCATTTTGATCAGCTCCTCAAAAAAAGGGTCCCAGAACCGCCATTTTCCCTCTACTACTGCTCTCGATTAAATTGCCAAACTGACATTTCTCTTCCAAATATAACACTTCCATGATGATGATAAAACATAGTAACCAGCAGCCTGAAGAAATCGAATACTATTGTTGGTCATCAACAAGAAATCCTGCATTCTGATCGTCTACTAAAAAAAGCGTCCATGAACCGCCATTTTCTCTCTACATTCATGGTTTACGAGATTTTATATCACGCTAGTGACCAACTTTCAGGTTTGTGTGCAATTCAATGCATTCGCCAGTGACCATATTCATACTTCAATACAAAGATATTTCCGTCTGATTCGAACCAAAATTATTCTTTAGCTAGCAATTGATGGCTTTAATTCGATATTGCGTACATTTTTCATTACAGCAGCGATAATAGAGTAATGCATAAATTAAAACTTCCTTCTGCTGAAGTGATTTTGAGGGTATCGCTTTGAGGATAGCACCAGCCCTAGCTTGTAATATACATCAGCCTGCCTTAAGCGCAAGCAGCCCTTTAAGTATACAAGCTATTCCAGGGCTTTTTACCCGATCTATTTTAACTCCTCTTAGTTCGTATCTTGTTTCATCAAATAGATACGCAAAAGCATTATTGGTCATATTGGTAGAGACTGGAATTGCAGTGTGGTCTTCCTCTAAAAACGTGTCTTCCAAGAAGTGCAATCATTGACTTGGTAGCGTATATAGATCCTAATGTTGTACACTAATGTATATTTCGTCGCCTGGTAGAACTTTTGAAGAAGATAATGGCTGATAGAAACGCAATTCAATGCACTCGATTGAATTGTCAAACTGACATTTCTCTTCCAAATATAACACATCCATGATGATGATAAAACGTAGTAACCTGCAGCTTGAATAAATCGAAAACTATTGTTAGTAAACAAAAAGAAATCCTGCATTTTGATCAGCTCCACAAAAAAAAGCGTCCCAGAACCGCCATTTTCCTTGTACTTTAAGTGTACAAGCTATTCCAGGGCATTTTACCCGATCTATCTTAACTCCTCTTAGTTCGTATCTTGTTTTATCAAATAGAAATGCAAAAGCATTATTAGTCATATTGGTGGAGACAGGAATTGCAGAGTGGTCTTCCTTTAAAAACGTGCCTTCCAAGTAGTGCAAACTTTGACTAGGTAGCGCATATATATCTTGATGTTGTACACTAATGTGTATTTCGTCGCCTGGTACTAGTTTTGAAGAAGAATATGGGTGATAGAAATGCAATTTTATGTACTCGATTGAATTGCCAAACTGACGTTTCTCTTCCAAATATAACACTTCCATGATGATGATAAAACATAGTAACCTGCAGCCTGAAGAAATCGAATACTATTGTTGGTCATCAACAAAAAATCCTGCATTCTGATCGTCTACTAAAAAAAGAGTCCATGAACCGCCATTTTCTCTCTACATTCATGGGTTACGAGATTTTATATCACGCTAGTGACCAACATTCAGGTTTGTGTGCAATTCAATGCATTCGCCAGTGACCATATTCATACTTCAACACAAAAATATTTCCGTCTCATTCGAACCAAAATTATTCTTTAGCCAGCAATTGATGGCTTTAATTCGATATTGCGTACATTTTTCATTACAGCAGCGATAATAGAGTAATGCATAAATTAAAACATCCTTCTGCTGAAGTGATTTTGAGGGCATCGCTTTGAGGATAGCACCAGCCCTAGTTTGTAATATACATCAGCCTGCCTTAAGCGCAACCAGCACTTTAAGTGTACAAGCTATTCCAGGGCTTTTTACCCGATCTATTTTAACTCCTCTTAGTTCGTATCTTGTTTCATCAAATAGAAATGCAAAAGCATTTGTTGGAACCCCAACTTCACTTTGCTGCATAATTGAACAGCTACATAATTTTTGTAAATAGGAAAAAATTAATTTTTATATGTATATAGAATTGTATATTAAAGAGAAATAAAAAAGGAAAAGAGGCGAATAGCCCATTTTAAAAAGTCTTTCTCAAGACTCTGGAATGGCAGTGTGGTTCTTTGGACGGTACAGAGATAGCGACGCAGTCGCGACGCCAGTGCGCGGCACGGTCGACTTCGCTATAAAAAGGGCAGAATCGGCCGTGTCTGCATCAGTCTAAGATAATTTTTCAACTGGAAGACATCCACAATAGCTACCTTAGCTGGAAGATTGCTGACTGGCCTTACTCTCAACCTGGATCTCTGTACCGGCCAAAGGACCTCACTGTCCGGACCAGAACAAAAAATCGATCACTTAACCCCTGTATTTTGAAGAAAGAAGAAAGAAAGAAGTGCCGCACACGAGACGCCTTGGTTTACCAGCTGCGAAGGCAAGCGAATCACCAGCGCTGCCGCAGTGTGAGATACGAGCGAGGACCAGGCTAATTGGTACCGGGGTTTATCGGGGTGCTGGCCACACTGCCGGGGCTCCCAAAGCCTGTTGACTGGTATTAGCGAATGGCCCTTTTCAGGGCCTCTCACATCCCTTTGGCTGTGGCCTTGCGCTGGGATCAAGCCATTCTCGGAGCGGCGCAGTAACTTCAACCAACAGTGTGAACGGTCCTTTTCAGGGCCATCCAGTCACTTGTACCTGCGAGCGGTGAGAAGAAGAGCTTGTATACTGGACTTCATCCCTCGGCCGCATTAGTATACAACAGCATTATTGGTCATATTGGTGGAGACAGGAATTGCAGAGTGGTCTTCCTCTAAAAACGTGTCTTCCAAGAAGTGCAAACATTGACTAGGTAGCGTATATAGATCTTAATGTTGTACACTAATGTATATTTCGTCGCCTGGTAGTACTTTTGAAGAAGATAATGGATGATAGAAACGCAATTCTATGCACTCGATTGAATTGTGTAACTGATATTTCTCTTCCAAATATAACACTTCCATGATGATTATAAAACGTAGTAACCTGCAGCCTGAAGAAATCGAATACTATTGTGGTCAACATAAAGAAATCCTGCATTTTGAACGGCTCCTCAAAAAAGACCTCCCTGAACCGCCATTTTCCCACTACTTTGTTAGCAATATCTTGATGTTGTATACAAATGTATATTTCGTCGCCTGGTACTAGTTTTGAAGAAGAATATGGGTGATAGAAATGCTATTTTATGTACTCGATTGAATTGCCAAACTGACATTACTCTTCCAAATATAACACTTCCATGATGATGATAAAACTTAGTAACCTGCAGCTTGAAGAAATCGAATACTATTGTTAGTCAACAAAAAGAAATCCTGTATTTCGATCGGCTTCTCAAAAAAAGTGTCCCAGAACCGCCATTTTCCCTTTATACTGCACTCGATTGGATTGGCAAGCTGACATTTTTCTTCTAAATATAACACTTCCATGATGATTATAGAACGTAGTAACCTACAGCCTGAAGAGAATCGAATACTATTGTTGGCCAACAAAATGAAATCCTGCTTTGTGACCGGCCCCTCAAAAAAGCGTCCCAGAACCGCCATTTTCCCTCTTTATTCATGATTTACGAGATTTTATATCTCGATAGTGACCAACAATCAGATTTGTGTGCATCTCAATGCGATCGCCAGTGACCACATTCGTACTTCAAGGCAAAAATATTTCCGTCTCATTCGAACCAAAATTATTGTTGAGCCAGCAATTGATGGTTTTAATTCGATATTGCGTACATTTTTCATTACAGCAGCGATAATAGAGGAATGCATAAATTAAAACATCCTTCTGCTGAAGTGATTTTGAGAGCATCGCTTTGAGGATAGCACCAGCCCTAGTTTGTTATATACATCAGCCTGCCTTAAGCGCAACCAGCACTTTAAGGGTACAAGCTATTGCAGGGCTTTTTACCCGATTTATTTTAACTCCTCTTAGTCCGTATCTTGTTTCATCAAATAGAAATGGAAAAGCATTATTAGTCATATTGCTGGAAACAGGAAATGCAGAGTGGACTTCCTATTAAAAACGTGCCTTCCAAGTAATGCAAACTTTGACTAGGTAGCGTATATAGATCTTAATGTTGTACAATAATGTGTATTTCGTCGCCTGGTAGTACTTTTAAAGAAGATAATGGCTGATAGAAACGCAATTCTATGCACTCGATTGAATTGTCAAACTGATATTTCTCTTCCAAATATAACACTTCCATGATGATTATAAAACGTAGTAACCTGCAGCCTGAAGAAATCGAATACTATTGTTGGTCAACAAATAGAATTCCTGCATTCTGATCGGCCCCTCAAAAAAGGCGTCCCTGAACCGACATTTTCCCTCTACTTTGTTTGCAATATCTTGATGTTGTACACTAATGTATATTTCGTCGCCTGGTAAAACTTTTGAAGAAGATAATGGCTGATAGAAACGCAATTCTATACACTCGATTGAATTGTCAAACTGAAATTTCTCTTCCAAATATAACACATCCATGATGATGATAAAACGTAGTAACCTGCAGCTTCAATAAATCGAATACTATTGTTAGTCAACAAAAAGAAATCCTGCATTTTGATCAGCTCCTCAAAAAAAGGGTCCCAGAACCGCCATTTTCCCTCTACTACTGCTCTCGATTAAATTGCCAAACTGACATTTCTCTTCCAAATATAACACTTCCATGATGATGATAAAACATAGTAACCAGCAGCCTGAAGAAATCGAATACTATTGTTGGTCATCAACAAGAAATCCTGCATTCTGATCGTCTACTAAAAAAAGCGTCCATGAACCGCCATTTTCTCTCTACATTCATGGTTTACGAGATTTTATATCACGCTAGTGACCAACTTTCAGGTTTGTGTGCAATTCAATGCATTCGCCAGTGACCATATTCATACTTCAATACAAAGATATTTCCGTCTGATTCGAACCAAAATTATTCTTTAGCTAGCAATTGATGGCTTTAATTCGATATTGCGTACATTTTTCATTACAGCAGCGATAATAGAGTAATGCATAAATTAAAACTTCCTTCTGCTGAAGTGATTTTGAGGGTATCGCTTTGAGGATAGCACCAGCCCTAGTTTGTAATATACATCAGCCTGCCTTAAGCGCAAGCAGCCCTTTAAGTGTACAAGCTATTCCAGGGCTTTTTACCCGATCTATTTTAACTCCTTGTAGTTCGTATCTTGTTTCATCAAATAGATACGCAAAAGCATTATTGGTCATATTGGTAGAGACTGGAATTGCAGTGTGGTCTTCCTCTAAAAACGTGTCTTCCAAGAAGTGCAATCATTGACTTGGTAGCGTATATAGATCCTAATGTTGTACACTAATGTATATTTCGTCGCCTGGTAGAACTTTTGAAGAAGATAATGGCTGATAGAAACGCAATTCAATGCACTCGATTAAATTGTCAAACTGACATTTCTCTTCCAAATATAACACATCCATGATGATGATAAAACGTAGTAACCTGCAGCTTGAATAAATCGAAAACTATTGTTAGTAAACAAAAAGAAATCCTGCATTTTGATCAGCTCCACAAAAAAAGCGTCCCAGAACCGCCATTTTCCTTGTACTTTAAGTGTACAAGCTATTCCAGGGCATTTTACCCGATCTATCTTAACTCCTCTTAGTTCGTATCTTGTTTTATCAAATAGAAATGCAAAAGCATTATTAGTCATATTGGTGGAGACAGGAATTGCAGAGTGGTCTTCCTTTAAAAACGTGCCTTCCAAGTAGTGCAAACTTTGACTAGGTAGCGCATATATATCTTGATGTTGTACACTAATGTGTATTTCGTCGCCTGGTACTAGTTTTGAAGAAGAATATGGGTGATAGAAATGCAATTTTATGTACTCGATTGAATTGCCAAACTGACGTTTCTCTTCCAAATATAACACTTCCATGATGATGATAAAACATAGTAACCTGCAGCCTGAAGAAATCGAATACTATTGTTGGTCATCAACAAAAAATCCTGCATTCTGATCGTCTACTAAAAAAAGAGTCCATGAACCGCCATTTTCTCTCTACATTCATGGGTTACGAGATTTTATATCACGCTAGTGACCAACATTCAGGTTTGTGTGCAATTCAATGCATTCGCCAGTGACCATATTCATACTTCAACACAAAAATATTTCCGTCTCATTCGAACCAAAATTATTCTTTAGCCAGCAATTGATGGCTTTAATTCGATATTGCGTACATTTTTCATTACAGCAGCGATAATAGAGTAATGCATAAATTAAAACATCCTTCTGCTGAAGTGATTTTGAGGGCATCGCTTTGAGGATAGCACCAGCCCTAGTTTGTAATATACATCAGCCTGCCTTAAGCGCAACCAGCACTTTAAGTGTACAAGCTATTCCAGGGCTTTTTACCCGATCTATTTTAACTCCTCTTAGTTCGTATCTTGTTTCATCAAATAGAAATGCAAAAGCATTTGTTGGAACCCCAACTTCACTTTGCTGCATAATTGAACAGCTACATAATTTTTGTAAATAGGAAAAAATTAATTTTTATATGTATATAGAATTGTATATTAAAGAGAAATAAAAAAGGAAAAGAGGCGAATAGCCCATTTTAAAAAGTCTTTCTCAAGACTCTGGAATGGCAGTGTGGTTCTTTGGACGGTACAGAGATAGCGACGCAGTCGCGACGCCAGTGCGCGGCACGGTCGACTTCGCTATAAAAAGGGCAGAATCGGCCGTGTCTGCATCAGTCTAAGATAATTTTTCAACTGGAAGACATCCACAATAGCTACCTTAGCTGGAAGATTGCTGACTGGCCTTACTCTCAACCTGGATCTCTGTACCGGCCAAAGGACCTCACTGTCCGGACCAGAACAAAAAATCGATCACTTAACCCCTGTATTTTGAAGAAAGAAGAAAGAAAGAAGTGCCGCACACGAGACGCCTTGGTTTACCAGCTGCGAAGGCAAGCGAATCACCAGCGCTGCCGCAGTGTGAGATACGAGCGAGGACCAGGCTAATTGGTACCGGGGTTTATCGGGGTGCTGGCCACACTGCCGGGGCTCCCAAAGCCTGTTGACTGGTATTAGCGAATGGCCCTTTTCAGGGCCTCTCACATCCCTTTGGCTGTGGCCTTGCGCTGGGATCAAGCCATTCTCGGAGCGGCGCAGTAACTTCAACCAACAGTGTGAACGGTCCTTTTCAGGGCCATCCAGTCACTTGTACCTGCGAGCGGTGAGAAGAAGAGCTTGTATACTGGACTTCATCCCTCGGCCGCATTAGTATACAACAGCATTATTGGTCATATTGGTGGAGACAGGAATTGCAGAGTGGTCTTCCTCTAAAAACGTGTCTTCCAAGAAGTGCAAACATTGACTAGGTAGCGTATATAGATCTTAATGTTGTACACTAATGTATATTTCGTCGCCTGGTAGTACTTTTGAAGAAGATAATGGATGATAGAAACGCAATTCTATGCACTCGATTGAATTGTGTAACTGATATTTCTCTTCCAAATATACCACTTCCATGATGATTATAAAACGTAGTAACCTGCAGCCTGAAGAAATCGAATACTATTGTGGTCAACATAAAGAAATCCTGCATTTTGAACGGCTCCTCAAAAAAGACCTCCCTGAACCGCCATTTTCCCACTACTTTGTTAGCAATATCTTGATGTTGTATACAAATGTATATTTCGTCGCCTGCTACTAGTTTTGAAGAAGAATATGGGTGATAGAAATGCTATTTTATGTACTCGATTGAATTGCCAAACTGACATTACTCTTCCAAATATAACACTTCCATGATGATGATAAAACTTAGTAACCTGCAGCTTGAAGAAATCGAATACTATTGTTAGTCAACAAAAAGAAATCCTGTATTTCGATCGGCTTCTCAAAAAAAGTGTCCCAGAACCGCCATTTTCCCTTTATACTGCACTCGATTGGATTGGCAAGCTGACATTTTTCTTCTAAATATAACACTTCCATGATGATTATAGAACGTAGTAACCTACAGCCTGAAGAGAATCGAATACTATTGTTGGCCAACAAAATGAAATCCTGCTTTGTGACCGGCCCCTCAAAAAAGCGTCCCAGAACCGCCATTTTCCCTCTTTATTCATGATTTACGAGATTTTATATCTCGATAGTGACCAACAATCAGGTTTGTGTGCATCTCAATGCGATCGCCAGTGACCACATTCGTACTTCAAGGCAAAAATATTTCCGTCTCATTCGAACCAAAATTATTGTTGAGCCAGCAATTGATGGTTTTAATTCGATATTGCGTACATTTTTCATTACAGCAGCGATAATAGAGGAATGCATAAATTAAAACATCCTTCTGCTGAAGTGATTTTGAGAGCATCGCTTTGAGGATAGCACCAGCCCTAGTTTGTTATATACATCAGCCTGCCTTAAGCGCAACCAGCACTTTAAGGGTACAAGCTATTGCAGGGCTTTTTACCCGATTTATTTTAACTCCTCTTAGTCCGTATCTTGTTTCATCAAATAGAAATGGAAAAGCATTATTAGTCATATTGCTGGAAACAGGAAATGCAGAGTGGACTTCCTTTTAAAAACGTGCCTTCCAAGTAATGCAAACTTTGACTAGGTAGCGTATATAGATCTTAATGTTGTACAATAATGTGTATTTCGTCGCCTGGTAGTACTTTTGAAGAAGATAATGGCTGATAGAAACGCAATTCTATGCACTCGATTGAATTGTCAAACTGATATTTCTCTTCCAAATATAACACTTCCATGATGATTATAAAACGTAGTAACCTGCAGCCTGAAGAAATCGAATACTATTGTTGGTCAACAAATAGAATTCCTGCATTCTGATCGGCCCCTCAAAAAAGGCGTCCCTGAACCGACCTTTTCCCTCTACTTTGTTTGCAATATCTTGATGTTGTACACTAATGTGTATTTCGTCGCCTGGTACTAGTTTTGAAGAAGAATATGGGTGATAGAAATGTTATTTTATGTATTCGATTGAATTGCCAAACTGACATTTCTCTTCCAAATATAACACTTCAATGATGATGATAAAACGTAGTAACCTGCAGCTTGAAGAAATCGAATACTATTGCTAGTCAACAAAAAGAAATCCTGCATTTCGATCGGCTCCTCAAAAAAAGCGTCTCTGAACCGCCATTTTCCCTTTACTACTGCACTCGATTGAATTGCCAAGCTGACATTTAACTTCCAAATATAACACTTCCATGATGATGATAAAACATAGTAACCTGCAGACTGAAAAAATCGAATACGATTGTTGGTCAACAACAAGAAATCCTGCATTCTGATCGTCTACTGAATAAAAGCGTCCATGAACCGCCATTTTCTCTCTACAATCATGGTTTACGAGATATTATATCTCTCCAGTGACCAACATTCAGGTTTGTGTCAACTCAATGCGATCGCCAGTGACCACATTCGTACTTCAAGGCAAAAATATTTCCGTCTCATTCCAACCAAACTTATTGTTGAGCGAGCAATTGATGGCTTTAATTTGATATTGCGTATATTTTTCATTATTGCAGCGATAATAGAGGAATGCATAAATTAAAACATCCTTCTGCTGAAGTGATTTTGAGAGCATCGCTTTGAGAATGACACCAACCCTAGTTTGTAATATACATCAGCCTGCCTTATGCGCAAACAGCCCTTTAAGTGTACAAGCTATTCCAGGGCTTTTTACCCGATCTATTTTAACACCTCTTAGTTCGTATCTTGTTTCATCAAAAGCATTATTGGTCATATTGGTGGAGACAGGAATTGCAGAGTCTTCTTCCTCTCAAAACGTGTCTTCCAAGAAGTGCAAACATTGACTAGGTAGCGTATATAGATCCTAATGTTGTACACTAATGTATATTTCATCGCCTGGTAGAACTTTTGAAGAAGATAATGGCTGATAGAAACGCAATTCTATGCACTCGATTGAATTGTCAAACTGACATTTCTCTTCCAAATATAACAAATCCATGATGATGATAAAACGTAGTAACCTGCAGCTTGAATAAATCGAATACTATTGTTAGTCAACAAAAAGAAATCCTGCATTTTGATCAGCTCCTCAAAAAAAGCGTCCCAGAACCGCCATTTTCCTTGTACTTTAAGTGTACAAGCTATTCCAGGGCATTTTACCCGATCTATCTTAACTCCTCTTAGTTCGTATCTTGTTTCATCAAATAAAAATGCAAAAGCATTATTGGTCATATTGGTGGAGACAGGAATTGCAGAGTGGTCTTCCTTTAAAAATGTGCCTTCCAAGTAGTGCAAACTTTGACTTGGTAGCGCATATATATCTTGATGTTGTACACTAATGTTTATTTCGTCGCCTGGTACCAGTTTTGAAAAAGAATATGGGTGATAGAAATGCAATTTTAATTACTCGATTGAATTGCTAAACTGACATTTCTCTTCCAAATATAACACATCCATGATGATGATAAAACGTAGTAACCTGCAGCTTGAATAAATCCAATACTATTGTTAGTCAACAAAAAGAAATCCTGCATTTTGATCAGCTCCTCAAAAAAAGGGTCCCAGAACAGCCATTTTCCCTCTACTACTGCTCTCGATTAAATTGCCAAACAGACATTTCTCTTCCAAATATAACACTTCCATGATGATGATAAAACATAGTAACCTGCAGCCTGAAGAAATCGAAAACTATTGTTGGTCATCAACAAGAAATCCTGCATTCTGATCGTCTACTAAAAAAAGCGTCCATGAACCGCCATTTTCTCTCTACATTCATGGTTTACGAGATTTTATATCACGCTAGTGACCAACATTCAGGTTTGTGTGCAATTCAATGCATTCGCCAGTGACCATATTCATACTTCAACACAAAAATATTTCCGTCTCATTCGAACCAAAATTATTCTTTAGCCAGCAATTGATGGCTTTAATTCGATATTGCGTACATTTTTCATTACAGCAGCGATAATAGAGTAATGCATAAATTAAAACATCCTTCTGCTGAAGTGATTTTGAGGGCATCGCTTTGAGGATAGCACCAGCCCTAGTTTGTAATATACATCAGCCTGCCTTAAGCGCAACCAGCACTTTAAGTGTACAAGCTATTCCAGGGCTTTTTACCCGATCTATTTTAACTCCTCTTAGTTCGTATCTTGTTTCATCAGATAGAAATGCAAAAGCATTATTGGTCATATTGGTGGAGACAGGAATTGCAGAGTGGTCTTCCTCTAAAAACGTGTCTTCCAAGAAGTGCAAACATTGACTAGGTAGCGTATATAGATCTTAATGTTGTACACTAATGTATATTTCGTCGCCTGGTAGTACTTTTGAAGAAGATAATGGCTGATAGATACGCAATTCTATGCACTCGATTGAATTGTGTAACTGATATTTCTCTTCCAAATATAACACTTCCATGATGATTATAAAACGTAGTAAACTGCAGCCTAAAGAAATCGAATACTATTGTTGGTCAACATAAAGAAATCCTGCATTTTGAACGGCTCCTCAAAAAAGAACTCCCTGAACCGCCATTTTCCCTCTACTTTGTTAGCAATATCTTGATGTTGTACACTAATGTATATTTCGTCGCCTGGTACTAGTTTTGAAGAAGAATATGTGTGATAGAAATGCAATTTCATGTACTCGATTGAATTGCCAAAATGACATTTCTCTTCCAAATATAACACTTCCATGATGATTATAAAACGTAGAAACCTGCAGCCTGAAGAAATCGAATACTATTGTTGGTCAACATAAAGAAATCCTGCATTTTGAACGGCTCCTCAGAAAAGACCTCCCTGAACCGCCATTTTCCCTCTACTTTGTTAGCAATATCTTGATGTTGTACACTAATGTATATTTCGTCGCCTGGTACTAGTTTTGAAGAAGAATATGGGTGATAGAAATGCAATTTCATGTACTCGATTGAATTGCCAAAATGACATTTCTCTTCCAAATATAACACTTCCATGATGATGATAAAACTTAGAAACCTGCAGCTTGAAGAAATCGAATACTATTGTTAGTCAACAAAAAGAAATCCTGTATTTCGATCGGCTTCTCAAAAAAAGCGTCCCTAAACCGCCATTTTCCCTCTAGTGACGTTTCTCTTCCAAATATAACACTTCCATGATGATTATAGAACGTAGTAACGTGCAGCCTGAAGAAATCGAATACTATTGATGGCCAACATAAAGAAATCCTGCAATTTGAACGGCTCCTCAAAAAAGACCTCCCTGAACCGCCATTTTCCCTCTACTTTGTTAGCAATATCTTGATGTTGTACACTAATGTATATTTCGTCGCCTGGTACTAGTTTTGAAGAAGAATATGGGTGATAGAAATGCAATTTCATGTACTCGATTGAATTGCCAAAATGACATTTCTCTTCCAAATATAACACTTCCATGATGATTATAGAACGTAGTAAACTGCAGCCTGAAGAAATCGAATACTATTGTTGGTCAACATAAAGAAATCCTGCATTTTGATCGGCTTCTCAAAAAAGCCGTCCCTGAACCGCCATTTTCCCTCTACTTTGTTTGCAATATCTTGATGTTGTACACTAATGTGTATTTCGTCGGCTGGTACTAGTTTTGAAGAAGAATATGGGTGATAGAAATGCAATTTTATGTACTCGATTGAATTGCCAAACTGACATTTCTCTTCCAAATATAACACTTCCATGATGATGGTAAAACATAGTAACCTGCAGTCTGAAGAAATCGAATTGTTGGTCAACAACAAGAAATCCTGCATTCTGATCGTCTACTCAAAAAAGGCGTCCATGAACCGCCATTTTCTCTCTACATTGATGGTTTACGAGATTTTATATCTCGCCAGTGACCACATTCGTACTTCAAGGCAAAAATATTTCCGTCTCATTCCAACCAAACTTATTGTTGAGCCAGCAATTGATGGCTTTCATTTGATATTGCGTATATTTTTCATTATTGCAGCGATAATAGAGGAATGCATAATTTAAAACATCCTTCTGCTGAAGTGATTTTGAGAGCATCGCTTTGAGGATGGCACCAACCCTAGTTTGTAATATACATCAGCCTGCCTTATGCGCAAACAGCACTTTAAGTGTACAAGCTATTCCAGGGCTTTTTACCCGATCTATTTTAACTCCTCTTAGTTCGTATGTTGTTTCATCAAATAGAAATGCAAAAGCATTATTGGTCATATTGGTGGAGACAGGAATTGCAGAGTGGTCTTCCTCTAAAAACGTGTCTTCCAAGAAGTGCAAACATTGACTAGGTAGCGTATATAGATCCTAATGTTGTACACTAATGTATATTTCGTCGCCTGGTAGAACTTTTGAAGAAGATAATGGCTGATAGGAACGCAATTCTATGCACTCGATTGAATTGTCAAACTGAAATTTCTCTTCCAAATATAACACATCCATGATGATGATAAAACGTAGTAACCTGCAGCTTGAACAAATCGAATACTATTGTTAGTCAACAAAAAGAAATCCTGCATTTTGATCAGCTCATCAAAAAAAGCGTCCCAGAACCGCCATTTTCCCTCTACTTTGTTTGCAATATCTTGATGTTGTACACTAATGTGTATTTCGTCGCCTGGTACTAGTTCTGATGAAGAATATGGGTGATAGAAATGTTATTTTATGTACTCGATTGAATTGCCAAACTGACATTACTCTTCCAAATATAACACTTCCATGATGATGATAAAACTTAGTAACCTGCAGCTTGAAGAAATCGAATACTATTGTTAGTCAACAAAAAGAAATCCTGCATTTTGATCGTCTACTAAAAAAAGCGTCCATGAACCGCCATTTTCTCTCTACATTCATGGTTTACGAGATTTTATATCACGCTAGTGACCAACATTCAGGTTTGTGTGCAATTCAATGCATTCGCCAGTGACCATATTCATACTTCAATACAAAGATATTTCCGTCTCATTCGAACCAAAATTATTCTTTAGCCGGCAATTGATGGCTTTAATTCGATATTGCGTACATTTTTCATTACAGCAGCGATAATAGAGTAATGCATAAATTAAAACATCCTTCTGCTGAAGTGATTTTGAGGGTATCGCTTTGAGGATAGCACCAGCCCTAGTTTGTAATATACATCAGCCTGCCCTAAGCGCAAGCAGCCCTTTAAGTGTACAAGCTATTCCAGGGCTTTTTACCCGATCTATTTTAACTCCTCTTAGTTCGTATCTTGTTTCATCAAATAGATACGCAAAAGCATTATTGGTCATATTGGTGGAGACTGGAATTGCAGTGTGGGCTTCAGCTAAAAACGTGTCTTCCAAGAAGTGCAATCATTGACTTGGTAGCGTATATAGATCCTAATGTTGTACACTAATGTATATTTCGTCGCCTGGTAGAACTTTTGAAGAAGATAATGGCTGATAGAAACGCAATTCAATGCACTCGATTGAATTGTCAAACTGACATTTCTCTTCCAAATATAACACATCCATGATGATGATAAAACGTAGTAACCTGCAGCTTGAATAAATCGAAAACTATTGTTAGTCAACAAAAAGAAATCCTGCATTTTGATCAGCTCCACAAAAAAAGCGTCTCAGAACCGCCATTTTCCCTCTAGTGACGTTTCTCTTCCAAATATAACACTTCCATGATGATTATAGAACGTAGTAACGTGCAGCCTGAAGAAATCGAATACTATTGATGGCCAACATAAAGAAATCCTGCAATTTGAACGGCTCCTCAAAAAAGACCTCCCTGAACCGCCATTTTCCCTCTACTTTGTTAGCAATATCTTGATGTTGTACACTAATGTATATTTCGTCGCCTGGTACTAGTTTTGAAGAAGAATATGGGTGATAGAAATGCAATTTCATGTACTCGATTGAATTGCCAAAATGACATTTCTCTTCCAAATATAACACTTCCATGATGATGATAAAACTTAGTAACCTGCAGCTTGAAGAAATCGAATACTATTGTTAGTCAACAAAAAGAAATCCTGTATTTCGATCGGATTCTCAAAAAAAGCGTCCCAGAACCGCCATTTTCCCTTTATACTGCACTCGATTGAATTGGCAAGCTGACATTTTTCTTCTAAATATAACACTTCTATGATGGTGATAAAACGTAGTAACCTGCAGCTTGAAGAAATCGAATACTATTGTTGGTCAACATAAAGAAATCCTGCATTTTGATCGGCTCCTCAAAAAAGGCGTCCCTGAACCGCCATTTTCCCTCTACTGACGTTTCTCTTCCAAATATAACACTTCCATGATGATTATAGAACGTAGTAAACTGCAGCCTGAAGAAATCGAATACTATTGTTGGTCAACATAAAGAAATCCTGCATTTTGATCGGCTTCTCAAAAAAGCCGTCCCTGAACCGCCATTTTCCCTCTACTTTGTTTGCAATATCTTGATGTTGTACACTAATGTGTATTTCGTCGGCTGGTACTAGTTTTGAAGAAGAATATGGGTGATAGAAATGCAATTTTATGTACTCGATTGAATTGCCAAACTGACATTTCTCTTCCAAATATAACACTTCCATGATGATGGTAAAACATAGTAACCTGCAGTCTGAAGAAATCGAATTGTTGGTCAACAACAAGAAATCCTGCATTCTGATCGTCTACTCAAAAAAGGCGTCCATGAACCGCCATTTTCTCTCTACATTGATGGTTTACGAGATTTTATATCTCGCCAGTGACCACATTCGTACTTCAAGGCAAAAATATTTCCGTCTCATTCCAACCAAACTTATTGTTGAGCCAGCAATTGATGGCTTTCATTTGATATTGCGTATATTTTTCATTATTGCAGCGATAATAGAGGAATGCATAAATTAAAACATCCTTCTGCTGAAGTGATTTTGAGAGCATCGCTTTGAGGATGGCACCAACCCTAGTTTGTAATATACATCAGCCTGCCTTATGCGCAAACAGCACTTTAAGTGTACAAGCTATTCCAGGGCTTTTTACCCGATCTATTTTAACTCCTCTTAGTTCGTATGTTGTTTCATCAAATAGAAATGCAAAAGCATTATTGGTCATATTGGTGGAGACAGGAATTGCAGAGTGGTCTTCCTCTAAAAACGTGTCTTCCAAGAAGTGCAAACATTGACTAGGTAGCGTATATAGATCCTAATGTTGTACACTAATGTATATTTCGTCGCCTGGTAGAACTTTTGAAGAAGATAATGGCTGATAGGAACGCAATTCTATGCACTCGATTGAATTGTCAAACTGAAATTTCTCTTCCAAATATAACACATCCATGATGATGATAAAACGTAGTAACCTGCAGCTTGAACAAATCGAATACTATTGTTAGTCAACAAAAAGAAATCCTGCATTTTGATCAGCTCATCAAAAAAAGCGTCCCAGAACCGCCATTTTCCCTCTACTTTGTTTGCAATATCTTGATGTTGTACACTAATGTGTATTTCGTCGCCTGGTACTAGTTCTGATGAAGAATATGGGTGATAGAAATGTTATTTTATGTACTCGATTGAATTGCCAAACTGACATTACTCTTCCAAATATAACACTTCCATGATGATGATAAAACTTAGTAACCTGCAGCTTGAAGAAATCGAATACTATTGTTAGTCAACAAAAAGAAATCCTGCATTTTGATCAGCTCCTCAAAAAAAGGGTCCCAGAACCGCCATTTTCCCTCTACTACTGCTCTCGATTAAATTGCCAAACTGACATTTCTCTTCCAAATATAACACTTCCATGATGATGATAAAACATAGTAACCAGCAGCCTGAAGAAATCGAATACTATTGTTGGTCATCAACAAGAAATCCTGCATTCTGATCGTCTACTAAAAAAAGCGTCCATGAACCGCCATTTTCTCTCTACATTCATGGTTTACGAGATTTTATATCACGCTAGTGACCAACATTCAGGTTTGTGTGCAATTCAATGCATTCGCCAGTGACCATATTCATACTTCAATACAAAGATATTTCCGTCTCATTCGAACCAAAATTATTCTTTAGCCGGCAATTGATGGCTTTAATTCGATATTGCGTACATTTTTCATTACAGCAGCGATAATAGAGTAATGCATAAATTAAAACATCCTTCTGCTGAAGTGATTTTGAGGGTATCGCTTTGAGGATAGCACCAGCCCTAGTTTGTAATATACATCAGCCTGCCTTAAGCGCAAGCAGCCCTTTAAGTGTACAAGCTATTCCAGGGCTTTTTACCCGATCTATTTTAACTCCTCTTAGTTCGTATCTTGTTTCATCAAATAGATACGCAAAAGCATTATTGGTCATATTGGTGGAGACTGGAATTGCAGTGTGGGCTTCCTCTAAAAACGTGTCTTCCAAGAAGTGCAATCATTGACTTGGTAGCGTATATAGATCCTAATGTTGTACACTAATGTATATTTCGTCGCCTGGTAGAACTTTTGAAGAAGATAATGGCTGATAGAAACGCAATTCAATGCACTCGATTGAATTGTCAAACTGACATTTCTCTTCCAAATATAACACATCCATGATGATGATAAAACGTAGTAACCTGCAGCTTGAAGAAATCGAATACTATTGTTAGTCAACAAAAAGAAATCCTGTATTTCGATCGGCTTCTCAAAAAAAGCGTCCCAGAACCGCCATTTTCCCTTTATACTGCACTCGATTGAATTGGCAAGCTGACATTTTTCTTCTAAATATAACACTTCTATGATGGTGATAAAACGTAGTAACCTGCAGCTTGAAGAAATCGAATACTATTGTTGGTCAACATAAAGAAATCCTGCATTTTGATCGGCTCCTCAAAAAAGGCGTCCCTGAACCGCCATTTTCCCTCTACTGACGTTTCTCTTCCAAATATAACACTTCCATGATGATTATAGAACGTAGTAAACTGCAGCCTGAAGAAATCGAATACTATTGTTGGTCAACATAAAGAAATCCTGCATTTTGATCGGCTTCTCAAAAAAGCCGTCCCTGAACCGCCATTTTCCCTCTACTTTGTTTGCAATATCTTGATGTTGTACACTAATGTGTATTTCGTCGGCTGGTACTAGTTTTGAAGAAGAATATGGGTGATAGAAATGCAATTTTATGTACTCGATTGAATTGCCAAACTGACATTTCTCTTCCAAATATAACACTTCCATGATGATGGTAAAACATAGTAACCTGCAGTCTGAAGAAATCGAATTGTTGGTCAACAACAAGAAATCCTGCATTCTGATCGTCTACTCAAAAAAGGCGTCCATGAACCGCCATTTTCTCTCTACATTGATGGTTTACGAGATTTTATATCTCGCCAGTGACCACATTCGTACTTCAAGGCAAAAATATTTCCGTCTCATTCCAACCAAACTTATTGTTGAGCCAGCAATTGATGGCTTTCATTTGATATTGCGTATATTTTTCATTATTGCAGCGATAATAGAGGAATGCATAAATTAAAACATCCTTCTGCTGAAGTGATTTTGAGAGCATCGCTTTGAGGATGGCACCAACCCTAGTTTGTAATATACATCAGCCTGCCTTATGCGCAAACAGCACTTTAAGTGTACAAGCTATTCCAGGGCTTTTTACCCGATCTATTTTAACTCCTCTTAGTTCGTATGTTGTTTCATCAAATAGAAATGCAAAAGCATTATTGGTCATATTGGTGGAGACAGGAATTGCAGAGTGGTCTTCCTCTAAAAACGTGTCTTCCAAGAAGTGCAAACATTGACTAGGTAGCGTATATAGATCCTAATGTTGTACACTAATGTATATTTCGTCGCCTGGTAGAACTTTTGAAGAAGATAATGGCTGATAGGAACGCAATTCTATGCACTCGATTGAATTGTCAAACTGAAATTTCTCTTCCAAATATAACACATCCATGATGATGATAAAACGTAGTAACCTGCAGCTTGAACAAATCGAATACTATTGTTAGTCAACAAAAAGAAATCCTGCATTTTGATCAGCTCATCAAAAAAAGCGTCCCAGAACCGCCATTTTCCCTCTACTTTGTTTGCAATATCTTGATGTTGTACACTAATGTGTATTTCGTCGCCTGGTACTAGTTCTGATGAAGAATATGGGTGATAGAAATGTTATTTTATGTACTCGATTGAATTGCCAAACTGACATTACTCTTCCAAATATAACACTTCCATGATGATGATAAAACTTAGTAACCTGCAGCTTGAAGAAATCGAATACTATTGTTAGTCAACAAAAAGAAATCCTGCATTTTGATCGTCTACTAAAAAAAGCGTCCATGAACCGCCATTTTCTCTCTACATTCATGGTTTACGAGATTTTATATCACGCTAGTGACCAACATTCAGGTTTGTGTGCAATTCAATGCATTCGCCAGTGACCATATTCATACTTCAATACAAAGATATTTCCGTCTCATTCGAACCAAAATTATTCTTTAGCCGGCAATTGATGGCTTTAATTCGATATTGCGTACATTTTTCATTACAGCAGCGATAATAGAGTAATGCATAAATTAAAACATCCTTCTGCTGAAGTGATTTTGAGGGTATCGCTTTGAGGATAGCACCAGCCCTAGTTTGTAATATACATCAGCCTGCCCTAAGCGCAAGCAGCCCTTTAAGTGTACAAGCTATTCCAGGGCTTTTTACCCGATCTATTTTAACTCCTCTTAGTTCGTATCTTGTTTCATCAAATAGATACGCAAAAGCATTATTGGTCATATTGGTGGAGACTGGAATTGCAGTGTGGGCTTCAGCTAAAAACGTGTCTTCCAAGAAGTGCAATCATTGACTTGGTAGCGTATATAGATCCTAATGTTGTACACTAATGTATATTTCGTCGCCTGGTAGAACTTTTGAAGAAGATAATGGCTGATAGAAACGCAATTCAATGCACTCGATTGAATTGTCAAACTGACATTTCTCTTCCAAATATAACACATCCATGATGATGATAAAACGTAGTAACCTGCAGCTTGAATAAATCGAAAACTATTGTTAGTCAACAAAAAGAAATCCTGCATTTTGATCAGCTCCACAAAAAAAGCGTCTCAGAACCGCCATTTTCCCTCTACTGACGTTTCTCGTCCAAATATAACACTTTACTGATGATTATAGAACGTAGTAACCTGCAGCCTGAAGAAATCGAATACTATTGAAGGCCAACAAAAAGAAATCCAGCATTTTGATCGGCTCCTCAAAAAAAGCGTCCAAGAACCGCTATTTTCTCTCTTTATTCATGATTTACGAGATTTTATATCTCGCCAGTGACCAACATTCAAGTTTGTGTCAACTTAATGCGATCGCCAGTGACCACATTCGTACTTCAAGGCAAAAATATTTCCGTCTCATTCCAACCAAACTTATTGTTGAGCCAGCAATTGATGGCTTCAATTCGATATTGAGTATATTATTCATTATTGCAGCGATAATAGAGGAATGCATAAATTAAAACATCCTTCTGCTGAAGTGATTTTGAGAGCATCGCTTTGAGCATGGCACCAACCCTAGTTTGTAATATACATCAGCCTGCCTTATGTGCAACCAGCTCTTTAAGTGTACAAGCTATTCCAAGGCTTTTTACCCGATCTATTTTAACTCCTCTTAGTTCGTATTTTGTTTCTTCAAATAGAAATGCCAAAGCATTATTGGTCATATTGGTGGAGACAGCAATTGCAGAGTGGCTTCCTCTAAAAACGTGTCTTCCAAGAAGTGCAAACATTGACTTGGTAGCGTATATAGATCCTAATGTTGTACACTAATGTATATTTCGTCGCCTGGTAGAACTTTTGAAGAAGGTAATGGCTGATAGAAACGCAATTCTATGCACTCGATTGAATTGTCAAACTGACATTTTCTTCCAAATATAATACATCCATGATGATGATAAAACGTAGTAACCTGCAGCCTGAAGAAATCGAATACTATTGTTGGTCAACATAAAGAAATCCTCCATTTTGAACGGCTCCTCAAAAAAGACCTCCCTGAACCGCCATTTTCCCTCTACTTTGTTAGCAATATCTTGATGTTGTACACTAATGTAAATTTCGTCGCCTGGTACTAGTTTTTAAGAAGAATATGGGTGATAGAAATGCAATTTCATGTACTCGATTGAATTGCCAAAATGACATTTCTCTTCCAAATATAACACTTCCATGATGATGATAAAACTTAGTAACCTGCAGCTTGAAGAAATCGAATACTATTGTTAGTCAACAAAAAGAAATCCTGCATTTTGATCAGCTCCTCAAAAAAAGCGTCCCAGAACCGCCATTTTCCCTCTACTGACGTTTCTCTTCCAAATATAACACTTCCATGATGATTATAGAACGTAGTAAACTGCAGCCTGAAGAAATCGAATACTATTGTTGGTCAACATAAAGAAATCCTGCATTTTGATCGGCTTCTCAAAAAAGCCGTCCCTGAACCGCCATTTTCCCTCTACTTTGTTTGCAATATCTTGATGTTGTACACTAATGTGTATTTCGTCGGCTGGTACTAGTTTTGAAGAAGAATATGGGTGATAGAAATGCAATTTTATGTACTCGATTGAATTGCCAAACTGACATTTCTCTTCCAAATATAACACTTCCATGATGATGGTAAAACATAGTAACCTGCAGTCTGAAGAAATCGAATTGTTGGTCAACAACAAGAAATCCTGCATTCTGATCGTCTACTCAAAAAAGGCGTCCATGAACCGCCATTTTCTCTCTACATTGATGGTTTACGAGATTTTATATCTCGCCAGTGACCACATTCGTACTTCAAGGCAAAAATATTTCCGTCTCATTCCAACCAAACTTATTGTTGAGCCAGCAATTGATGGCTTTCATTTGATATTGCGTATATTTTTCATTATTGCAGCGATAATAGAGGAATGCATAAATTAAAACATCCTTCTGCTGAAGTGATTTTGAGAGCATCGCTTTGAGGATGGCACCAACCCTAGTTTGTAATATACATCAGCCTGCCTTATGCGCAAACAGCACTTTAAGTGTACAAGCTATTCCAGGGCTTTTTACCCGATCTATTTTAACTCCTCTTAGTTCGTATGTTGTTTCATCAAATAGAAATGCAAAAGCATTATTGGTCATATTGGTGGAGACAGGAATTGCAGAGTGGTCTTCCTCTAAAAACGTGTCTTCCAAGAAGTGCAAACATTGACTAGGTAGCGTATATAGATCCTAATGTTGTACACTAATGTATATTTCGTCGCCTGGTAGAACTTTTGAAGAAGATAATGGCTGATAGGAACGCAATTCTATGCACTCGATTGAATTGTCAAACTGAAATTTCTCTTCCAAATATAACACATCCATGATGATGATAAAACGTAGTAACCTGCAGCTTGAACAAATCGAATACTATTGTTAGTCAACAAAAAGAAATCCTGCATTTTGATCAGCTCATCAAAAAAAGCGTCCCAGAACCGCCATTTTCCCTCTACTTTGTTTGCAATATCTTGATGTTGTACACTAATGTGTATTTCGTCGCCTGGTACTAGTTCTGATGAAGAATATGGGTGATAGAAATGTTATTTTATGTACTCGATTGAATTGCCAAACTGACATTACTCTTCCAAATATAACACTTCCATGATGATGATAAAACTTAGTAACCTGCAGCTTGAAGAAATCGAATACTATTGTTAGTCAACAAAAAGAAATCCTGCATTTTGATCGTCTACTAAAAAAAGCGTCCATGAACCGCCATTTTCTCTCTACATTCATGGTTTACGAGATTTTATATCACGCTAGTGACCAACATTCAGGTTTGTGTGCAATTCAATGCATTCGCCAGTGACCATATTCATACTTCAATACAAAGATATTTTCGTCTCATTCGAACCAAAATTATTCTTTAGCCGGCAATTGATGGCTTTAATTCGATATTGCGTACATTTTTCATTACAGCAGCGATAATAGAGTAATGCATAAATTAAAACATCCTTCTGCTGAAGTGATTTTGAGGGTATCGCTTTGAGGATAGCACCAGCCCTAGTTTGTAATATACATCAGCCTGCCCTAAGCGCAAGCAGCCCTTTAAGTGTACAAGCTATTCCAGGGCTTTTTACCCGATCTATTTTAACTCCTCTTAGTTCGTATCTTGTTTCATCAAATAGATACGCAAAAGCATTATTGGTCATATTGGTGGAGACTGGAATTGCAGTGTGGGCTTCAGCTAAAAACGTGTCTTCCAAGAAGTGCAATCATTGACTTGGTAGCGTATATAGATCCTAATGTTGTACACTAATGTATATTTCGTCGCCTGGTAGAACTTTTGAAGAAGATAATGGCTGATAGAAACGCAATTCAATGCACTCGATTGAATTGTCAAACTGACATTTCTCTTCCAAATATAACACATCCATGATGATGATAAAACGTAGTAACCTGCAGCTTGAATAAATCGAAAACTATTGTTAGTCAACAAAAAGAAATCCTGCATTTTGATCAGCTCCACAAAAAAAGCGTCCCAGAACCGCCATTTTCCCTCTACTGACGTTTCTCGTCCAAATATAACACTTTACTGATGATTATAGAACGTAGTAACCTGCAGCCTGAAGAAATCGAATACTATTGAAGGCCAACAAAAAGAAATCCAGCATTTTGATCGGCTCCTCAAAAAAAGCGTCCAAGAACCGCTATTTTCTCTCTTTATTCATGATTTACGAGATTTTATATCTCGCCAGTGACCAACATTCAAGTTTGTGTCAACTTAATGCGATCGCCAGTGACCACATTCGTACTTCAAGGCAAAAATATTTCCGTCTCATTCCAACCAAACTTATTGTTGAGCCAGCAATTGATGGCTTCAATTCGATATTGAGTATATTATTCATTATTGCAGCGATAATAGAGGAATGCATAAATTAAAACATCCTTCTGCTGAAGTGATTTTGAGAGCATCGCTTTGAGCATGGCACCAACCCTAGTTTGTAATATACATCAGCCTGCCTTATGTGCAACCAGCTCTTTAAGTGTACAAGCTATTCCAAGGCTTTTTACCCGATCTATTTTAACTCCTCTTAGTTCGTATTTTGTTTCTTCAAATAGAAATGCCAAAGCATTATAGGTCATATTGGTGGAGACAGCAATCGCAGAGTGGCTTCCTCTAAAAACGTGTCTTCCAAGAAGTGCAAACATTGACTTGGTAGCGTATATAGATCCTAATGTTGTACACTAATGTATATTTCGTCGCCTGGTAGAACTTTTGAAGAAGGTAATGGCTGATAGAAACGCAATTCTATGCACTCGATTGAATTGTCAAACTGACATTTTCTTCCAAATATAATACATCCATGATGATGATAAAACGTAGTAACCTGCAGCCTGAAGAAATCGAATACTATTGTTGGTCAACATAAAGAAATCCTCCATTTTGAACGGCTCCTCAAAAAAGACCTCCCTGAACCGCCATTTTCCCTCTACTTTGTTAGCAATATCTTGATGTTGTACACTAATGTAAATTTCGTCGCCTGGTACTAGTTTTTAAGAAGAATATGGGTGATAGAAATGCAATTTCATGTACTCGATTGAATTGCCAAAATGACATTTCTCTTCCAAATATAACACTTCCATGATGATGATAAAACTTAGTAACCTGCAGCTTGAAGAAATCGAATACTATTGTTAGTCAACAAAAAGAAATCCTGCATTTTGATCAGCTCCTCAAAAAAAGCGTCCCAGAACCGCCATTTTCCCTCTACTGACGTTTCTCTTCCAAATATAACACTTCCATGATGATAAAACATAGTAACCAGCAGCCTGAAGAAATCGAATACTATTGTTGGTCATCAACAAGAAATCCCGCATTTTGATCGTCTACTAAAAAAAGCGTCCATGAACCGCCATTTTCTCTCTACATTCATGGTTTACGAGATTTTATATCACGCTAGTGACCAACATTCAGGTTTGTGTGCAATTCAATGCATTCGCCAGTCACCATATTCATACTTCAATACAAAGATATTTCCGTCTCATTCGAACCAAAATTATTCTTTAGCCGGCAATTGATGGCTTTAATTCGATATTGCGTACATTTTTCATTACAGCAGCGATAATAGAGTAATGCATAAATTAAAACATCCTTCTGCTGAAGTGATTTTGAGGGTATCGCTTTGAGGATAGCACCAGCCCTAGTTTGTAATATACATCAGCCTGCCTTAAGCGCAAGCAGCCCTTTAAGTGTACAAGCTATTCCAGGGCTTTTTACCCGATCTATTTTAACTCCTCTTAGTTCGTATCTTGTTTCATCAAATAGATACGCAAAAGCATTATTGGTCATATTGGTGGAGACTGGAATTGCAGTGTGGGCTTCCTCTAAAAACGTGTCTTCCAAGAAGTGCAATCATTGACTTGGTAGCGTATATAGATCCTAATGTTGTACACTAATGTATATTTCGTCGCCTGGTAGAACTTTTGAAGAAGATAATGGCTGATAGAAACGCAATTCAATGCACTCGATTGAATTGTCAAACTGACATTTCTCTTCCAAATATAACACATCCATGATGATGATAAAACGTAGTAACCTGCAGCTTGAATAAATCGAAAACTATTGTTAGTCAACAAAAAGAAATCCTGCATTTTGATCAGCTCCACAAAAAAAGCGTCCCAGAACCGCCATTTTCCCTCTACTGACGTTTCTCGTCCAAATATAACACTTTACTGATGATTATAGAACGTAGTAACCTGCAGCCTGAAGAAATCGAATACTATTGAAGGCCAACAAAAAGAAATCCAGCACTTTGATCGGCTCCTCAAAAAAAGCGTCCAAGAACCGCTATTTTCTCTCTTTATTCATGATTTACGAGATTTTATATCTCGCCAGTGACCAACATTCAAGTTTGTGTCAACTTAATGCGATCGCCAGTGACCACATTCGTACTTCAAGGCAAAAATATTTCCGTCTCATTCCAACCAAACTTATTGTTGAGCCAGCAATTGATGGCTTCAATTCGATATTGAGTATATTATTCATTATTGCAGCGATTATAGAGGAATGCATAAATTAAAACATCCTTCTGCTGAAGTGATTTTGAGAGCATCGCTTTGAGCATGGCACCAACCCTAGTTTGTAATATACATCAGCCTGCCTTATGTGCAACCAGCTCTTTAAGTGTACAAGCTATTCCAAGGCTTTTTACCCGATCTATTTTAACTCCTCTTAGTTCGTATTTTGTTTCTTCAAATAGAAATGCCAAAGCATTATTGGTCATATTGGTGGAGACAGCAATTGCAGAGTGGCTTCCTCTAAAAACGTGTCTTCCAAGAAGTGCAAACATTGACTTGGTAGCGTATATAGATCCTAATGTTGTACACTAATGTATATTTCGTCGCCTGGTAGAACTTTTGAAGAAGGTAATGGCTGATAGAAACGCAATTCTATGCACTCGATTGAATTGTCAAACTGACATTTCTCTTCCAAATATAATACATCCATGATGATGATAAAACGTAGTAACCTGCAGCCTGAAGAAATCGAATACTATTGTTGGTCAACATAAAGAAATCCTCCATTTTGAACGGCTCCTCAAAAAAGACCTCCCTGAACCGCCATTTTCCCTCTACTTTGTTAGCAATATCTTGATGTTGTACACTAATGTAAATTTCGTCGCCTGGTACTAGTTTTTAAGAAGAATATGGGTGATAGAAATGCAATTTCATGTACTCGATTGAATTGCCAAAATGACATTTCTCTTCCAAATATAACACTTCCATGATGATGATAAAACTTAGTAACCTGCAGCTTGAAGAAATCGAATACTATTGTTAGTCAACAAAAAGAAATCCTGTATTTCGATCGGCTTCTCAAAAAAAGCGTCCCAGAACCACCATTTTCCCTTTATACTGCACTCGATTGAATTGGCAAGCTGACATTTTTCTTCTAAATATAACACTTCCATGATGGTGAAAAAACGTAGTAACCTGCAGCTTGAAGAAATCGAATACTATTGATGGCCAACAAAAAGAAATCCAGCATTTTGATCGGCTCCTCAAAAAAAGCGTCCAAGAACCGCTATTTTCTCTCTTTATTCATGATTTACGAGATTTTATATCTCGTCTGTGACCAACATTCAGGTTTGTGTCAACTCAATGCGATCGCCAGTGACCACATTCGTACTTCAAGGCAAAAATATTTCCGTCTCATTCCAACCAAACTTATTGTTGAGCCAGCAATTGATAGCTTTCATTTGATATTGCGTATATTTTTCATTATTGCAGCGATAATAGAGGAATGCATAAATTAAAACATCCTTCTGCTGAAGTGATTTTGAGAGCATCGCTTTGAGGATGGCACCAACCCTAGTTTGTAATATACATCAGCCTGCCTTATGCGCAAACAGCCCTTTAAGTGTACAAGCTATTCCAGGGCTTTTTACCCGATCTATTTTAACTCCTCTTAGTACGTATGTTGTTTCATCAAATAGAAATGCAAAAACATTATTGGTCATATTGGTGGAGACAGGAATTGCAGAGTGGTCTTCCTCTAAAAACGTGTATTCCAAGAAGTGCAAACATTGACTAGGTAGCGTATATAGATCCTAATGTTGTACACTAATGTATATTTCGTCGCCTGGTAAAACTTTTGAAGAAGATAATGGCTGATAGAAACGCAATTCTATACACTCGATTGAATTGTCAAACTGAAATTTCTCTTCCAAATATAACACATCCATGATGATGATAAAACGTAGTAACTTGCAGCTTGAACAAATCGAATACTATTGTTAGTCAACAAAAAGAAATCCTGCATTTTGATCAGCTCATCAAAAAAAGCGTCCCAGAAGCCATTTTCCCTCTACTTTGTTTGCAATATCTTGATGTTGTACACTAATGTGTATTTCGTCGCCTGGTACTAGTTCTGATGAAGAATATGGGTGATAGAAATGTTATTTTATGTACTCGATTGAATTGCCAAACTGACATTACTCTTCCAAATATAACACTTCCATGATGATGATAAAACGTAGTAACCTGCAGCTTCAATAAATCGAATACTATTGTTAGTCAACAAAAAGAAATCCTGCATTTTGATCAGCTCCTCAAAAAAAGGGTCCCAGAACCGCCATTTTCCCTCTACTACTGCTCTCGATTAAATTGCCAAACTGACATTTCTCTTCTAAATATAACACTTCCATGATGATGATAAAACATAGTAACCAGCAGCCTGAAGAAATCGAATACTATTGTTGGTCATCAACAAGAAATCCTGCATTCTGATCGTCTACTAAAAAAAGCGTCCATGAACCGCCATTTTCTCTCTACATTCATGGTTTACGAGATTTTATATCACGCTAGTGACCAACTTTCAGGTTTGTGTGCAATTCAATGCATTCGCCAGTGACCATATTCATACTTCAATACAAAGATATTTCCGTCTGATTCGAACCAAAATTATTCTTTAGCTAGCAATTGATGGCTTTAATTCGATATTGCGTACATTTTTCATTACAGCAGCGATAATAGAGTAATGCATAAATTAAAACTTCCTTCTGCTGAAGTGATTTTGAGGGTATCGCTTTGAGGATAGCACCAGCCCTAGTTTGTAATATACATCAGCCTGCCTTAAGCGCAAGCAGCCCTTTAAGTGTACAAGCTATTCCAGGGCTTTTTACCCGATCTATTTTAACTCCTCTTAGTTCGTATCTTGTTTCATCAAATAGATACGCAAAAGCATTATTGGTCATATTGGTAGAGACTGGAATTGCAGTGTGGTCTTCCTCTAAAAACGTGTCTTCCAAGAAGTGCAATCATTGACTTGGTAGCGTATATAGATCCTAATGTTGTACACTAATGTATATTTCGTCGCCTGGTAGAACTTTTGAAGAAGATAATGGCTGATAGAAACGCAATTCAATGCACTCGATTGAATTGTCAAACTGACATTTCTCTTCCTAATATAACACATCCATGATGATGATAAAACGTAGTAACCTGCAGCTTGAATAAATCGAAAACTATTGTTAGTAAACAAAAAGAAATCCTGCATTTTGATCAGCTCCACAAAAAAAGCGTCCCAGAACCGCCATTTTCCTTGTACTTTAAGTGTACAAGCTATTCCAGGGCATTTTACCCGATCTATCTTAACTCCTCTTAGTTCGTATCTTGTTTTATCAAATAGAAATGCAAAAGCATTATTAGTCATATTGGTGGAGACAGGAATTGCAGAGTGGTCTTCCTTTAAAAACGTGCCTTCCAAGTAGTGCAAACTTTGACTAGGTAGCGCATATATATCTTGATGTTGTACACTAATGTGTATTTCGTCGCCTGGTACTAGTTTTGAAGAAGAATATGGGTGATAGAAATGCAATTTTATGTACTCGATTGAATTGCCAAACTGACGTTTCTCTTCCAAATATAACACTTCCATGATGATGATAAAACATAGTAACCTGCAGCCTGAAGAAATCGAATACTATTGTTGGTCATCAACAAAAAATCCTGCATTCTGATCGTCTACTAAAAAAAGAGTCCATGAACCGCCATTTTCTCTCTACATTCATGGGTTACGAGATTTTATATCACGCTAGTGACCAACATTCAGGTTTGTGTGCAATTCAATGCATTCGCCAGTGACCATATTCATACTTCAACACAAAAATATTTCCGTCTCATTCGAACCAAAATTATTCTTTAGCCAGCAATTGATGGCTTTAATTCGATATTGCGTACATTTTTCATTACAGCAGCGATAATAGAGTAATGCATAAATTAAAACATCCTTCTGCTGAAGTGATTTTGAGGGCATCGCTTTGAGGATAGCACCAGCCCTAGTTTGTAATATACATCAGCCTGCCTTAAGCGCAACCAGCACTTTAAGTGTACAAGCTATTCCAGGGCTTTTTACCCGATCTATTTTAACTCCTCTTAGTTCGTATCTTGTTTCATCAAATAGAAATGCAAAAGCATTTGTTGGAACCCCAACTTCACTTTGCTGCATAATTGAACAGCTACATAATTTTTGTAAATAGGAAAAAATTAATTTTTATATGTATATAGAATTGTATATTAAAGAGAAATAAAAAATGAAAAGAGGCGAATAGCCCATTTTAAAAAGTCTTTCTCAAGACTCTGGAATGGCAGTGTGGTTCTTTGGACGGTACAGAGATAGCGACGCAGTCGCGACGCCAGTGCGCGGCACGGTCGACTTCGCTATAAAAAGGGCAGAATCGGCCGTGTCTGCATCAGTCTAAGATAATTTTTCAACTGGAAGACATCCACAATAGCTACCTTAGCTGGAAGATTGCTGACTGGCCTTACTCTCAACCTGGATCTCTGTACCGGCCAAAGGACCTCACTGTCCGGACCAGAACAAAAAATCGATCACTTAACCCCTGTATTTTGAAGAAAGAAGAAAGAAAGAAGTGCCGCACACGAGACGCCTTGGTTTACCAGCTGCGAAGGCAAGCGAATCACCAGCGCTGCCGCAGTGTGAGATACGAGCGAGGACCAGGCTAATTGGTACCGGGGTTTATCGGGGTGCTGGCCACACTGCCGGGGCTCCCAAAGCCTGTTGACTGGTATTAGCGAATGGCCCTTTTCAGGGCCTCTCACATCCCTTTGGCTGTGGCCTTGCGCTGGGATCAAGCCATTCTCGGAGCGGCGCAGTAACTTCAACCAACAGTGTGAACGGTCCTTTTCAGGGCCATCCAGTCACTTGTACCTGCGAGCGGTGAGAAGAAGAGCTTGTATACTGGACTTCATCCCTCGGCCGCATTAGTATACAACAGCATTATTGGTCATATTGGTGGAGACAGGAATTGCAGAGTGGTCTTCCTCTAAAAACGTGTCTTCCAAGAAGTGCAAACATTGACTAGGTAGCGTATATAGATCTTAATGTTGTACACTAATGTATATTTCGTCGCCTGGTAGTACTTTTGAAGAAGATAATGGATGATAGAAACGCAATTCTATGCACTCGATTGAATTGTGTAACTGATATTTCTCTTCCAAATATAACACTTCCATGATGATTATAAAACGTAGTAACCTGCAGCCTGAAGAAATCGAATACTATTGTGGTCAACATAAAGAAATCCTGCATTTCGATCGGCTTCTCAAAAAAAGTGTCCCAGAACCGCCATTTTCCCTTTATACTGCACTCGATTGGATTGGCAAGCTGACATTTTTCTTCTAAATATAACACTTCCATGATGATTATAGAACGTAGTAACCTACAGCCTGAAGAGAATCGAATACTATTGTTGGCCAACAAAATGAAATCCTGCTTTGTGACCGGCCCCTCAAAAAAGCGTCCCAGAACCGCCATTTTCCCTCTTTATTCATGATTTACGAGATTTTATATCTCGATAGTGACCAACAATCAGGTTTGTGTGCATCTCAATGCGATCGCCAGTGACCACATTCGTACTTCAAGGCAAAAATATTTCCGTCTCATTCGAACGAAAATTATTGTTGAGCCAGCAATTGATGGTTTTAATTCGATATTGCGTACATTTTTCATTACAGCAGCGATAATAGAGGAATGCATAAATTAAAACATCCTTCTGCTGAAGTGATTTTGAGAGCATCGCTTTGAGGATAGCACCAGCCCTAGTTTGTTATATACATCAGCCTGCCTTAAGCGCAACCAGCACTTTAAGGGTACAAGCTATTGCAGGGCTTTTTACCCGATCTATTTTAACTCCTCTTAGTCCGTATCTTGTTTCATCAAATAGAAATGGAAAAGCATTATTAGTCATATTGCTGGAAACAGGAAATGCAGAGTGGACTTCCTTTTAAAAACGTGCCTTCCAAGTAATGCAAAGTTTGACTAGGTAGCGTATATAGATCTTAATGTTGTACAATAATGTGTATTTCGTCGCCTGGTACTACTTTTGAAGAAGATAATGGCTGATAGAAACGCAATTCTATGCACTCGATTGAATTGTCAAACTGATATATCTCTTCCAAATATAACACTTCCATGATGATTATAAAACGTAGTAACCTGCAGCCTGAAGAAATCGAATACTATTGTTGGTCAACAAATAGAATTCCTGCATTCTGATCGGCCCCTCAAAAAAGGCGTCCCTGAACCGACATTTTCCCTCTACTTTGTTTGCAATATCTTGAGGTTGTACACTAATGTGTATTTCGTCGCCTGGTACTAGTTTTGAAGAAGAATATGGGTGATAGAAATGCAATTTTATGTATTCGATTGAATTGCCAAACTGACATTTCTCTTCCAAATATAACACTTCAATGATGATGATAAAACGTAGTAACCTGCAGCTTGAAGAAATCGAATACTATTGCTAGTCAACAAAAAGAAATCCTGCATTTCGATCGGCTCCTCAAAAAAAGCGTCTCTGAACCGCCATTTTCCCTTTACTACTGCACTCGATTGAATTGCCAAGCTGACATTTAACTTCCAAATATAACACTTCCATGATGATGATAAAACATAGTAACCTGCAGACTGAAAAAATCGAATACGATTGTTGGTCAACAACAAGAAATCCTGCATTCTGATCGTCTACTGAATAAAAGCGTCCATGAGCCGCCATTTTCTCTCTACAATCATGGTTTACGAGATATTATATCTCTCCAGTGACCAACATTCAGGTTTGTGTCAACTCAATGCGATCGCCAGTGACCACATTCGTACTTCAAGGCAAAAATATTTCCGTCTCATTCCAACCAAACTTATTGTTGAGCGAGCAATTGATGGCTTTAATTTGATATTGCGTATATTTTTCATTATTGCAGCGATAATAGAGGAATGCATAAATTAAAACATCCTTCTGCTGAAGTGATTTTGAGAGCATCGCTTTGAGAATGACACCAACCCTAGTTTGTAATATACATCAGCCTGCCTTATGCGCAAACAGCCCTTTAAGTGTACAAGCTATTCCAGGGCTTTTTACCCGATCTATTTTAACTCCTCTTAGTTCGTATCTTGTTTCATCAAAAGCATTATTGGTCATATTGGTGGAGACAGGAATTGCAGAGTGGTCTTCCTCTCAAAACGTGTCTTCCAAGAAGTGCAAACATTGACTAGGTAGCGTATATAGATCCTAATGTTGTACACTAATGTATATTTCATCGCCTGGTAGAACTTTTGAAGAAGATAATGGCTGATAGAAACGCAATTCTATGCACTCGATTGAATTGTCAAACTGACATTTCTCTTCCAAATATAACAAATCCATGATGATGATAAAACGTAGTAACCTGCAGCTTGAATAAATCGAATACTATTGTTAGTCAACAAAAAGAAATCCTGCATTTTGATCAGCTCCTCAAAAAAAGCGTCCCAGAACCGCCATTTTCCTTGTACTTTAAGTGTACAAGCTATTCCAGGGCATTTTACCCGATCTATCTTAACTCCTCTTAGTTCGTATCTTGTTTCATCAAATAAAAATGCAAAAGCATTATTGGTCATATTGGTGGAGACAGGAATTGCAGAGTGGTCTTCCTTTAAAAACGTGCCTTCCAAGTAGTGCAAACTTTGACTTGGTAGCGCATATATATCTTGATGTTGTACACTAATGTTTATTTCGTCGCCTGGTACCAGTTTTGAAAAAGAATATGGGTGATAGAAATGCAATTTTAATTACTCGATTGAATTGCTAAACTGACATTTCTCTTCCAAATATAACACATCCATGATGATGATAAAACGTAGTAACCTGCAGCTTGAATAAATCCAATACTATTGTTAGTCAACAAAAAGAAATCCTGCTTTTTGATCGACTCCTCAAAAAAAACGTCCCTGAACCGCCATTTTCCCTCTACTTTGTTTGCAATATCTTGATGTTGTACAGTAATGTGTATTTCGTCGCCTGGTACTAGTTTTGAAGAAGAATATGGGTGATAGAAATGCTATTTTATGTACTCGATTGAATTGCCAAACTGACATTACTCTTCCAAATATAACACTTCCATGATGATGATAAAACGTAGTAACCTGCAGCTTCAATAAACCGAATACTATTGTTAGTCAACAAAAAGAAATCCTGCATTTTGATCAGCTCCTAAAAAAAAGGGTCCCAGAACAGCCATTTTCCCTCTACTACTGCTCTCGATTAAATTGCCAAACAGACATTTCTCTTCCAAATATAACACTTCCATGATGATGATAAAACATAGTAACCTGCAGCCTGAAGAAATCGAAAACTATTGTTGGTCATCAACAAGAAATCCTGCATTCTGATCGTCTACTAAAAAAAGCGTCCATGAACCGCCATTTTCTCTCTACATTCATGGTTTACGAGATTTTATATCACGCTAGTGACCAACATTCAGGTTTGTGTGCAATTCAATGCATTCGCCAGTGACCATATTCATACTTCAACACAAAAATATTTCCGTCTCATTCGAACCAAAATTATTCTTTAGCCAGCAATTGATGGCTTTAATTCGATATTGCGTACATTTTTCATTACAGCAGCGATAATAGAGTAATGCATAAATTAAAACATCCTTCTGCTGAAGTGATTTTGAGGGCATCGCTTTGAGGATAGTACCAGCCCTAGTTTGTAATATACATCAGCCTGCCTTAAGCGCAACCAGCACTTTAAGTGTACAAGCTATTCCAGGGCTTTTTACCCGATCTATTTTAACTCCTCTTAGTTCGGATCTTGTTTCATCAGATAGAAATGCAAAAGCATTATTGGTCATATTGGTGGAGACAGGAATTGCAGAGTGGTCTTCCTCTAAAAACGTGTCTTCCAAGAAGTGCAAACATTGACTAGGTAACGTATATAGATCTTAATGTTGTACACTAATGTATATTTCGTCGCCTGGTAGTACTTTTGAAGAAGATAATGGCTGATAGATACGCAATTCTATGCACTCGATTGAATTGTGTAACTGATATTTCTCTTCCAAATATAACACTTCCATGATGATTATAAAACGTAGTAACCTGCAGCCTAAAGAAATCGAATACTATTGTTGGTCAACATAAAGAAATCCTGCATTTTGAACGGCTCCTCAAAAAAGACCTCCCTGAACCGCCATTTTCCCTCTACTTTGTTAGCAATATCTTGATGTTGTACACTAATGTATATTTCGTCGCCTGGTACTAGTTTTGAAGAAGAATATGTGTGATAGAAATGCAATTTCATGTACTCGATTGAATTGCTAAACTGACATTTCTCTTCCAAATATAACACATCCATGATGATGATAAAACGTAGTAACCTGCAGCTTGAATAAATCCAATACTATTGTTAGTCAACAAAAAGAAATCCTGCTTTTTGATCGACTCCTCAAAAAAAACGTCCCTGAACCGCCATTTTCCCTCTACTTTGTTTGCAATATCTTGATGTTGTACAGTAATGTGTATTTCGTCGCCTGGTACTAGTTTTGAAGAAGAATATGGGTGATAGAAATGCTATTTTATGTACTCGATTGAATTGCCAAACTGACATTACTCTTCCAAATATAACACTTCCATGATGATGATAAAACGTAGTAACCTGCAGCTTCAATAAACCGAATACTATTGTTAGTCAACAAAAAGAAATCCTGCATTTTGATCAGCTCCTCAAAAAAAGGGTCCCAGAACAGCCATTTTCCCTCTACTACTGCTCTCGATTAAATTGCCAAACAGACATTTCTCTTCCAAATATAACACTTCCATGATGATGATAAAACATAGTAACCTGCAGCCTGAAGAAATCGAAAACTATTGTTGGTCATCAACAAGAAATCCTGCATTCTGATCGTCTACTAAAAAAAGCGTCCATGAACCGCCATTTTCTCTCTACATTCATGGTTTACGAGATTTTATATCACGCTAGTGACCAACATTCAGGTTTGTGTGCAATTCAATGCATTCGCCAGTGACCATATTCATACTTCAACACAAAAATATTTCCGTCTCATTCGAACCAAAATTATTCTTTAGCCAGCAATTGATGGCTTTAATTCGATATTGCGTACATTTTTCATTACAGCAGCGATAATAGAGTAATGCATAAATTAAAACATCCTTCTGCTGAAGTGATTTTGAGGGCATCGCTTTGAGGATAGCACCAGCCCTAGTTTGTAATATACATCAGCCTGCCTTAAGCGCAACCAGCACTTTAAGTGTACAAGCTATTCCAGGGCTTTTTACCCGATCTATTTTAACTCCTCTTAGTTCGTATCTTGTTTCATCAGATAGAAATGCAAAAGCATTATTGGTCATATTGGTGGAGACAGGAATTGCAGAGTGGTCTTCCTCTAAAAACGTGTCTTCCAAGAAGTGCAAACATTGACTAGGTAACGTATATAGATCTTAATGTTGTACACTAATGTATATTTCGTCGCCTGGTAGTACTTTTGAAGAAGATAATGGCTGATAGATACGCAATTCTATGCACTCGATTGAATTGTGTAACTGATATTTCTCTTCCAAATATAACACTTCCATGATGATTATAAAACGTAGTAACCTGCAGCCTAAAGAAATCGAATACTATTGTTGGTCAACATAAAGAAATCCTGCATTTTGAACGGCTCCTGAAAAAAGACCTCCCTGAACCGCCATTTTCCCTCTACTTTGTTAGCAATATCTTGATGTTGTACACTAATGTATATTTCGTCGCCTGGTACTAGTTTTGAAGAAGAATATGTGTGATTGAAATGCAATTTTAATTACTCGATTGAATTGCTAAACTGACATTTCTCTTCCAAATATAACACATCCATGATGATGATAAAACGTAGTAACCTGCAGCTTGAATAAATCCAATACTATTGTTAGTCAACAAAAAGAAATCCTGCTTTTTGATCGACTCCTCAAAAAAAACGTCCCTGAACCGCCATTTTCCCTCTACTTTGTTTGCAATATCTTGATGTTGTACACTAATGTATATTTCGTCGCCTGGTACTAGTTTTGAAGAAGAATATGGGTGATAGAAATGCTATTTTATGTACTCGATTGAATTGCCAAACTGACATTACTCTTCCAAATATAACACTTCCATGATGATGATAAAACGTAGTAACCTGCAGCTTCAATAAACCGAATACTATTGTGAGTCAACAAAAAGAAATCCTGCATTTTGATCAGCTCCTCAAAAAAAGGGTCCCAGAACAGCCATTTTCCCTCTACTACTGCTCTCGATTAAATTGCCAAACAGACATTTCTCTTCCAAATATAACACTTCCATGATGATGATAAAACATAGTAACCTGCAGCCTGAAGAAATCGAAAACTATTGTTGGTCATCAACAAGAAATCCTGCATTCTGATCGTCTACTAAAAAAAGCGTCCATGAACCGCCATTTTCTCTCTACATTCATGGTTTACGAGATTTTATATCACGCTAGTGACCAACATTCAGGTTTGTGTGCAATTCAATGCATTCGCCAGTGACCATATTCATACTTCAACACAAAAATATTTCCGTCTCATTCGAACCAAAATTATTCTTTAGCCAGCAATTGATGGCTTTAATTCGATATTGCGTACATTTTTCATTACAGCAGCGATAATAGAGTAATGCATAAATTAAAACATCCTTCTGCTGAAGTGATTTTGAGGGCATCGCTTTGAGGATAGCACCAGCCCTAGTTTGTAATATACATCAGCCTGCCTTAAGCGCAACCAGCACTTTAAGTGTACAAGCTATTCCAGGGCTTTTTACCCGATCTATTTTAACTCCTCATAGTTCGTATCTTGTTTCATCAGATAGAAATGCAAAAGCATTATTGGTCATATTGGTGGAGACAGGAATTGCAGAGTGGTCTTCCTCTAAAAACGTGTCTTCCAAGAAGTGCAAACATTGACTAGGTAGCGTATATAGATCTTAATGTTGTACACTAATGTATATTTCGTCGCCTGGTAGTACTTTTGAAGAAGATAATGGCTGATAGATACGCAATTCTATGCACTCGATTGAATTGTGTAACTGATATTTCTCTTCCAAATATAACACTTCCATGATGATTATGAAACGTAGTAACCTGCAGCCTAAAGAAATCGAATACTATTGTTGGTCAACATAAAGAAATCCTGCATTTTGAACGGCTCCTCAAAAAAGACCTCCCTGAACCGCCATTTTCCCTCTACTTTGTTAGCAATATCTTGATGTTGTACACTAATGTATATTTCGTCGCCTGGTACTAGTTTTGAAGAAGAATATGTGTGATAGAAATGCAATTTCATGTACTCGATTGAATTGCCAAAATGACATTTCTCTTCCAAATATAACACTTCCATGATGATTATAAAACGTAGAAACCTGCAGCCTGAAGAAATCGAATACTATTGTTGGTCAACATAAAGAAATCCTGCATTTTGAACGGCTCCTCAGAAAAGACCTCCCTGAACCGCCATTTTCCCTCTACTTTGTTAGCAATATCTTGATGTTGTACACTAATGTATATTTCGTCGCCTGGTACTAGTTTTGAAGAAGAATATGGGTGATAGAAATGCAATTTCATGTACTCGATTGAATTGCCAAAATGACATTTCTCTTCCAAATATAACACTTCCATGATGATGATAAAACTTAGAAACCTGCAGCTTGAAGAAATCGAATACTATTGTTAGTCAACAAAAAGAAATCCTGTATTTCGATCAGCTTCTCAAAAAAAGCGTCCCTAAACCGCCATTTTCCCTCTACTGACGTTTCTCTTCCAAATATAACACTTCCATGATGATTATAGAACGTAGTAACGTGCAGCCTGAAGAAATCGAATACTATTGATGGCCAACATAAAGAAATCCTGCAATTTGAACGGCTCCTCAAAAAAGACCTCCCTGAACCGCCATTTTCCCTCTACTTTGTTAGCAATATCTTGATGTTGTACACTAATGTATATTTCGTCGCCTGGTACTAGTTTTGAAGAAGAATATGTGTGATAGAAATGCAATTTCATGTACTGGATTGAATTGCCAAAATGACATTTCTCTTCCAAATATAACACTTCCATGATGATTATAAATCGTAGTAACCTGCAGCCTGAAGAAATCTAATACTATTGTTGGTCAACATAAAGAAATCCTCCATTTTGAACGGCTCCTCAAAAAAGACCTCCCTGAACCGCCATTTTCCCTCTACTTTGTTAGCAATATCTTGATGTTGTACACTAATGTATATTTCGTCGCCTGGTACTAGTTTTGAAGAAGAATATGGGTGATAGAAATGCTATTTTATGTACTCGATTGAATTGCCAAACTGACATTACTCTTCCAAATATAACACTTCCATGATGATGATAAAACGTAGTAACCTGCAGCTTCAATAAACCGAATACTATTGTTAGTCAACAAAAAGAAATCCTGCATTTTGATCAGCTCCTCAAAAAAAGGGTCCCAGAACAGCCATTTTCCCTCTACTACTGCTCTCGATTAAATTGCCAAACAGACATTTCTCTTCCAAATATAACACTTCCATGATGATGATAAAACATAGTAACCTGCAGCCTGAAGAAATCGAAAACTATTGTTGGTCATCAACAAGAAATCCTGCATTCTGATCGTCTACTAAAAAAAGCGTCCATGAACCGCCATTTTCTCTCTACATTCATGGTTTACGAGATTTTATATCACGCTAGTGACCAACATTCAGGTTTGTGTGCAATTCAATGCATTCGCCAGTGACCATATTCATACTTCAACACAAAAATATTTCCGTCTCATTCGAACCAAAATTATTCTTTAGCCAGCAATTGATGGCTTTAATTCGATATTGCGTACATTTTTCATTACAGCAGCGATAATAGAGTAATGCATAAATTAAAACATCCTTCTGCTGAAGTGATTTTGAGGGCATCGCTTTGAGGATAGCACCAGCCCTAGTTTGTAATATACATCAGCCTGCCTTAAGCGCAACCAGCACTTTAAGTGTACAAGCTATTCCAGGGCTTTTTACCCGATCTATTTTAACTCCTCTTAGTTCGTATCTTGTTTCATCAGATAGAAATGCAAAAGCATTATTGGTCATATTGGTGGAGACAGGAATTGCAGAGTGGTCTTCCTCTAAAAACGTGTCTTCCAAGAAGTGCAAACATTGACTAGGTAACGTATATAGATCTTAATGTTGTACACTAATGTATATTTCGTCGCCTGGTAGTACTTTTGAAGAAGATAATGGCTGATAGATACGCAATTCTATGCACTCGATTGAATTGTGTAACTGATATTTCTCTTCCAAATATAACACTTCCATGATGATTATAAAACGTAGTAACCTGCAGCCTAAAGAAATCGAATACTATTGTTGGTCAACATAAAGAAATCCTGCATTTTGAACGGCTCCTGAAAAAAGACCTCCCTGAACCGCCATTTTCCCTCTACTTTGTTAGCAATATCTTGATGTTGTACACTAATGTATATTTCGTCGCCTGGTACTAGTATTGAAGAAGAATATGTGTGATAGAAATGCAATTTTAATTACTCGATTGAATTGCTAAACTGACATTTCTCTTCCAAATATAACACATCCATGATGATGATAAAACGTAGTAACCTGCAGCTTGAATAAATCCAATACTATTGTTAGTCAACAAAAAGAAATCCTGCTTTTTGATCGACTCCTCAAAAAAAACGTCCCTGAACCGCCATTTTCCCTCTACTTTGTTTGCAATATCTTGATGTTGTACACTAATGTATATTTCGTCGCCTGGTACTAGTTTTGAAGAAGAATATGGGTGATAGAAATGCTATTTTATGTACTCGATTGAATTGCCAAACTGACATTACTCTTCCAAATATAACACTTCCATGATGATGATAAAACGTAGTAACCTGCAGCTTCAATAAACCGAATACTATTGTTAGTCAACAAAAAGAAATCCTGCATTTTGATCAGCTCCTCAAAAAAAGGGTCCCAGAACAGCCACTTTCCCTCTACTACTGCTCTCGATTAAATTGCCAAACAGACATTTCTCTTCCAAATATAACACTTCCATGATGATGATAAAACATAGTAACCTGCAGCCTGAAGAAATCGAAAACTATTGTTGGTCATCAACAAGAAATCCTGCATTCTGATCGTCTACTAAAAAAAGCGTCCATGAACCGCCATTTTCTCTCTACATTCATGGTTTACGAGATTTTATATCACGCTAGTGACCAACATTCAGGTTTGTGTGCAATTCAATGCATTCGCCAGTGACCATATTCATACTTCAACACAAAAATATTTCCGTCTCATTCGAACCAAAATTATTCTTTAGCCAGCAATTGATGGCTTTAATTCGATATTGCGTACATTTTTCATTACAGCAGCGATAATAGAGTAATGCATAAATTAAAACATCCTTCTGCTGAAGTGATTTTGAGGGCATCGCTTTGAGGATAGCACCAGCCCTAGTTTGTAATATACATCAGCCTGCCTTAAGCGCAACCAGCACTTTAAGTGTTCAAGCTATTCCAGGGCTTTTTACCCGATCTATTTTAACTCCTCATAGTTCGTATCTTGTTTCATCAGATAGAAATGCAAAAGCATTATTGGTCATATTGGTGGAGACAGGAATTGCAGAGTGGTCTTCCTCTAAAAACGTGTCTTCCAAGAAGTGCAAACATTGACTAGGTAGCGTATATAGATCTTAATGTTGTACACTAATGTATATTTCGTCGCCTGGTAGTACTTTTGAAGAAGATAATGGCTGATAGATACGCAATTCTATGCACTCGATTGAATTGTGTAACTGATATTTCTCTTCCAAATATAACACTTCCATGATGATTATGAAACGTAGTAACCTGCAGCCTAAAGAAATCGAATACTATTGTTGGTCAACATAAAGAAATCCTGCATTTTGAACGGCTCCTCAAAAAAGACCTCCCTGAACCGCCATTTTCCCTCTACTTTGTTAGCAATATCTTGATGTTGTACACTAATGTATATTTCGTCGCCTGGTACTAGTTTTGAAGAAGAATATGTGTGATAGAAATGCAATTTCATGTACTCGATTGAATTGCCAAAATGACATTTCTCTTCCAAATATAACACTTCCATGATGATTATAAAACGTAGAAACCTGCAGCCTGAAGAAATCGAATACTATTGTTGGTCAACATAAAGAAATCCTGCATTTTGAACGGCTCCTCAGAAAAGACCTCCCTGAACCGCCATTTTCCCTCTACTTTGTTAGCAATATCTTGATGTTGTACACTAATGTATATTTCGTCGCCTGGTACTAGTTTTGAAGAAGAATATGGGTGATAGAAATGCAATTTCATGTACTCGATTGAATTGCCAAAATGACATTTCTCTTCCAAATATAACACTTCCATGATGATGATAAAACTTAGAAACCTGCAGCTTGAAGAAATCGAATACTATTGTTAGTCAACAAAAAGAAATCCTGTATTTCGATCAGCTTCTCAAAAAAAGCGTCCCTAAACCGCCATTTTCCCTCTACTGACGTTTCTCTTCCAAATATAACACTTCCATGATGATTATAGAACGTAGTAACGTGCAGCCTGAAGAAATCGAATACTATTGATGGCCAACATAAAGAAATCCTGCAATTTGAACGGCTCCTCAAAAAAGACCTCCCTGAACCGCCATTTTCCCTCTACTTTGTTAGCAATATCTTGATGTTGTACACTAATGTATATTTCGTCGCCTGGTACTAGTTTTGAAGAAGAATATGTGTGATAGAAATGCAATTTCATGTACTGGATTGAATTGCCAAAATGACATTTCTCTTCCAAATATAACACTTCCATGATGATTATAAATCGTAGTAACCTGCAGCCTGAAGAAATCTAATACTATTGTTGGTCAACATAAAGAAATCCTCCATTTTGAACGGCTCCTCAAAAAAGACCTCCCTGAACCGCCATTTTCCCTCTACTTTGTTAGCAATATCTTGATGTTGTACACTAATGTATATTTCGTCGCCTGGTACTAGTTTTGAAGAAGAATATGTGTGATAGAAATGCAATTTCATGTACTGGATTGAATTGCCAAAATGACATTTCTCTTCCAAATATAACACTTCCATGATGATTATAAATCGTAGTAACCTGCAGCCTGAAGAAATCTAATACTATTGTTGGTCAACATAAAGAAATCCTCCATTTTGAACGGCTCCTCAAAAAAGACCTCCCTGAACCGCCATTTTCCCTCTACTTTGTTAGCAATATCTTGATGTTGTACACTAATGTATATTTCGTCGCCTGGTACTAGTTTTGAAGAAGAATATGGGTGATAGAAATGCAATTTCATGTACTCGATTGAATTGCCAAAATGACATTTCCCTTCCAAATATAACACTTCCATGATGATGATAAAACTTAGTAACCTGCAGCTTGAAGAAATCGAATACTATTGTTAGTCAACAAAAAGAAATCCTGTATTTCGATCGGCTTCTCAAAAAAAGCGTCCCAGAACCGCCATTTTCCCTTTATACTGCACTCGATTGAATTGGCAAGCTGACATTTTTCTTCTAAATATAACACTTCTATGATGGTGATAAAACGTAGTAACCTGCAGCTTGAAGAAATCGAATACTATTGTTGGTCAACATAAAGAAATCCTGCATTTTGATCGGCTCCTCAAAAAAGGCGTCCCTGAACCGCCTTTTTCCCTCTACTGACGTTTCTCTTCCAAATATAACACTTCCATGATGATTATAGAACGTAGTAAACTGCAGCCTGAAGAAATCGAATACTATTGTTGGTCAACATAAAGAAATCCTGCATTTTGATCGGCTTCTCAAAAAAGCCGTCCCTGAACCGCCATTTTCCCTCTACTTTGTTTGCAATATCTTGATGTTGTACACTAATGTGTATTTCGTCGGCTGGTACTAGTTTTGAAGAAGAATATGGGTGATAGAAATGCAATTTTATGTACTCGATTGAATTGCCAAACTGACATTTCTCTTCCAAATATAACACTTCCATGATGATGGTAAAACATAGTAACCTGCAGTCTGAAGAAATCGAATTGTTGGTCAACAACAAGAAATCCTGCATTCTGATCGTCTACTCAAAAAAGGCGTCCATGAACCGCCATTTTCTCTCTACATTGATGGTTTACGAGATTTTATATCTCGCCAGTGACCACATTCGTACTTCAAGGCAAAAATATTTCCGTCTCATTCCAACCAAACTTATTGTTGAGCCAGCAATTGATGGCTTTCATTTGATATTGCGTATATTTTTCATTATTGCAGCGATAATAGAGGAATGCATAAATTAAAACATCCTTCTGCTGAAGTGATTTTGTGAGCATCGCTTTGAGGATGGCACCAACCCTAGTTTGTAATATACATCAGCCTGCCTTATGCGCAAACAGCACTTTAAGTGTACAAGCTATTCCAGGGCTTTTTACCCGATCTATTTTAACTCCTCTTAGTTCGTATGTTGTTTCATCAAATAGAAATGCAAAAGCATTATTGGTCATATTGGTGGAGACAGGAATTGCAGAGTGGTCTTCCTCTAAAAACGTGTCTTCCAAGAAGTGCAAACATTGACTAGGTAGCGTATATAGATCCTAATGTTGTACACTAATGTATATTTCGTCGCCTGGTAGAACTTTTGAAGAAGATAATGGCTGATAGGAACGCAATTCTATGCACTCGATTGAATTGTCAAACTGAAATTTCTCTTCCAAATATAACACATCCATGATGATGATAAAACGTAGTAACCTGCAGCTTGAACAAATCGAATACTATTGTTAGTCAACAAAAAGAAATCCTGCATTTTGATCAGCTCATCAAAAAAAGCGTCCCAGAACCGCCATTTTCCCTCTACTTTGTTTGCAATATCTTGATGTTGTACACTAAAGTGTATTTCGTCGCCTGGTACTAGTTCTGATGAAGAATATGGGTGATAGAAATGTTATTTTATGTACTCGATTGAATTGCCAAACTGACATTACTCTTCCAAATATAACACTTCCATGATGATGATAAAACTTAGTAACCTGCAGCTTGAAGAAATCGAATACTATTGTTAGTCAACAAAAAGAAATCCTGCATTTTGATCAGCTCCTCAAAAAAAGGGTCCCAGAACCGCCATTTTCCCCCTAATAGAACGTAGTAACCTGCAGCCTGAAGAAATCGAATACTATTGAAGGCCAACAAAAAGAAATCCAGCATTTTGATCGGCTCCTCAAAAAAAGCGTCCAAGAACCGCTATTTTCTCTCTTTATTTATGATTTACGAGATTTTATATCTCGCCAGTGACCAACATTCAAGTTTGTGTCAACTTAATGCGATCGCCAGTGACCACATTCGTACTTCAAGGCAAAAATATTTCCGTCTCATTCCAACCAAACTTATTGTTGAGCCAGCAATTGATGGCTTCAATTCGATATTGAGTATATTATTCATTATTGCAGCGATAATAGAGGAATGCATAAATTAAAACATCCTTCTGCTGAAGTGATTTTGAGAGCATCGCTTTGAGCATGGCACCAACCCTAGTTTGTAATATACATCAGCCTGCCTTATGTGCAACCAGCTCTTTAAGTGTACAAGCTATTCCAAGGCTTTTTACCCGATCTATTTTAACTCCTCTTAGTTCGTATTTTGTTTCTTCAAATAGAAATGCCAAAGCATTATTGGTCATATTGGTGGAGACAGCAATTGCAGAGTGGCTTCCTCTAAAAACGTGTCTTCCAAGAAGTGCAAACATTGACTTGGTAGCGTATATAGATCCTAATGTTGTACACTAATGTATATTTCGTCGCCTGGTAGAACTTTTGAAGAAGGTAATGGCTGATAGAAACGCAATTCTATGCACTCGATTGAATTGTCAAACTGACATTTCTCTTCCAAATATAATACATCCATGATGATGATAAAACGTAGTAACCTGCAGCCTGAAGAAATCGAATACTATTGTTGGTCAACATAAAGAAATCCTCCATTTTGAACGGCTCCTCAAAAAAGACCTCCCTGAACCGCCATTTTCCCTCTACTATATGTTAGCAATATCTTGATGTTGTACACTAATGTAAATTTCGTCGCCTGGTACTAGTTTTTAAGAAGAATATGGGTGATAGAAATGCAATTTCATGTACTCGATTGAATTGCCAAAATGACATTTCTCTTCCAAATATAACACTTCCATGATGATGATAAAACTTAGTAACCTGCAGCTTGAAGAAATCGAATACTATTGTTAGTCAACAAAAAGAAATCCTGTATTTCGATCGGCTTCTCAAAAAAAGCGTCCCAGAACCACCATTTTCCCTTTATACTGCACTCGATTGAATTGGCAAGCTGACATTTTTCTTCTAAATATAACACTTCCATGATGGTGAAAAAACGTAGTAACCTGCAGCTTGAAGAAATCGAATACTATTGATGGCCAACAAAAAGAAATCCAGCATTTTGATCGGCTCCTCAAAAAAAGCGTCCAAGAACCGCTATTTTCTCTCTTTATTCATGATTTACGAGATTTTATATCTCGCCTGTGACCAACATTCAGGTTTGTGTCAACTCAATGCGATCGCCAGTGACCACATTCGTACTTCAAGGCAAAAATATTTCCGTCTCATTCCAACCAAACTTATTGTTGAGCCAGCAATTGATGGCTTTCATTTGATATTGCGTATATTTTTCATTATTGCAGCGATAATAGAGGAATGCATAAATTAAAACATCCTTCTGCTGAAGTGATTTTGAGAGCATCGCTTTGAGGATGGCACCAACCCTAGTTTGTAATATACATCAGCCTGCCTTATGCGCAAACAGCCCTTTAAGTGTACAAGCTATTCCAGGGCTTTTTACCCGATCTATTTTAACTCCTCTTAGTACGTATGTTGTTTCATCAAATAGAAATGCAAAAACATTATTGGTCATATTGGTGGAGACAGGAATTGCAGAGTGGTCTTCCTCTAAAAACGTGTATTCCAAGAAGTGCAAACATTGACTAGGTAGCGTATATAGATCCTAATGTTGTACACTAATGTATATTTCGTCGCCTGGTAAAACTTTTGAAGAAGATAATGGCTGATAGAAACGCAATTCAATGCACTCGATTGAATTGTCAAACTGACATTTCTCTTCCAAATATAACACATCCATGATGATGATAAAACGTAGTAAACTGCAGCTTGAATAAATCGAAAAAACTATTGTTAGTCAACAAAAAGAAATCCTGCATTTTGATCAGCTCCACAAAAAAAGCGTCCCAGAACCGCCATTTTCCTTGTACATTAAGTGTACAAGCTATTCCAGGGCATTTTACCCGATCTATCTTAACTCCTCTTAGTTCGTATCTTGTTTCATCAAATAGAAATGCAAAAGCATTATTGGTCATATTGGTGGAGACAGGAATTGCAGAGTGGTCTTCCTTTAAAAACGTGCCTACCAAGTAGTGCAAACTTTGACTAGGTAGCGCATATATATCTTGATGTTGTACACTAATGTGTATTTCGTCGCCTGGTACTAGTTTTGAAGAAGAATATGGGTGATAGAAATGCAATTTTATGTACTCGATTGAATTGCCAAACTGACATTTCTCTTCCAAATATGACACTTCTATGATGATGATAAAACTTAATGATCTGCAGCCTGAAGAAATCGAATACTGTTATTGGTCATCATAAAGAAATCCTGTATTTTGTTCGGCTCCTCAAAAAAGGCGTCCCTGAACCGCCATTTTCATTCTACTGACGTTTCTCGTCCAAATATAACACTTTCATGGCGATTATAGAACGTAGTAACCTGCAGCCTGAAGAAATCTAATACTATTGAAGGCCAACAAAAAGAAATCCAGCATTTTGATCGGCTCCTCAAAAAAAGCGTCCAAGAACCGCTATTTTCTCTCTTTATTCATGATTTACGAGATTTTATATCTCGCCAGTGACCAACATTCAAGTTTGTGTCAACTCAATGCGATCGCCAGTGACCACATTCGTACTTCAAGGCAAAAATATTTCCGTCTCATTCCAACCAAACTTATTGTTGAGCCAGCAATTGATGGCTTCAATTCGATATTGAGTATATTATTCATTATTGCAGCGATAATAGAGGAATGCATAAATTAAAACATCCTTCTGCTGAAGTGATTTTGAGAGCATCGCTTTAAGCATGGCACCAACCCTAGTTTGTAATATACATCAGCCTGCCTTATGTGCAACCAGCTCTTTAAGTGTACAAGCTATTCCAGGGCTTTTTACCCGATCTATTTTAACTCCTCTTAGTTCGTATTTTGTTTCTTCAAATAGAAATGCCAAAGCATTATTGGTCATATTGGTGGAGACAGGAATTGCAGAGTGGCTTCCTCTAAAAACGTGTCTTCCAAGAAGTGCAAACATTGACTTGGTAGCGTATATAGATCCTAATGTTGTACACTGATGTATATTTCGTCGCCTGGTAGAACTTTTGAAGAAGATAATGGCTGATAGAAACGCAATTCTATGCACTCGATTGAATTGTCAAACTGACATTTCTCTTCCAAATATAATACATCCATGATGATGATAAAACGTAGTAACCTGCAGCTTGAATAAATCGAAAACTATTGTTAGTCAACAAAAAGAAATCCTGCATTTTGATCAGCTCCTCAAAAAAAGCGTCCCAGAACCGCCATTTTCCTTGTACATTAAGTGTACAAGCTATTCCAGGGCATTTTACCCGATCTATCTTAACTTTTCTTAGTTCGTATCTTGTTTCATCAAATAGAAATGCAAAAGCATTATTGGTCATATTGGTGGAGACAGGAATTGCAGAGTGGTCTTCCTTTAAAAACGTGCCTTCCAAGTAGTGCAAACTTTGACTAGGTAGCGCATATATATCTTGATGTTGTACACTAATGTGTATTTCGTCGCCTGGTACTAGTTTTGAAGAAAAATATGGGTGATAGAAATGCTATCTTATGTACTCGATTGAATTGCCAAACTGACATTTCTCTTCCAAATATGACACTTCTATGATGATGATAAAACTTAATGACCTGCAGCCTGAAGAAATCGAATACTGTTATTGGTCATCATAAAGAAATCCTGCATTTTGATCGGCTCCTCAAAAAAGGCGTCCCTGAACCGCTATTTTCCCTCTACTGACGTTTCTCGTCCAAATATAACACTTTCATGATGAATATAGAACGTAGTAAACTGCAGCCTGAAGAAATCGAATACGATTGTTGGTCAACAACAAGAAATCCTGCATTCTGATCGTCTACTGAATAAAAGCGTCCATGAACCGCCATTTTCTCTCTACAATCATGGTTTAGGAGATTTTATATCTCTCCAGTGACCAACATTCAGGTTTGTGTCAACTCAATGCGATCGCCAGTGACCACATTCGTACTTCAAGGCAAAAATATTTCCGTCTCATTCCAACCAAACTTATTGTTGAGCGAGCAATTGATGGCTTTAATTTGATATTGCGTATATTTTTCATTATTGCAGCGATAATAGAGGAATGCATAAATTAAAACATCCTTCTGCTGAATTGATTTTGAGAGCATCGCTTTGAGAATGACACCAACCCTAGTTTGTAATATACATCAGCCTGCCTTATGCGCAAACAGCCCTTTAAGTGTACAAGCTATTCCAGGGCTTTTTACCCGATCTATTTTAACTCCTCTTAGTTCGTATCTTGTTTCATCAAAAGCATTATTGGTCATATTAGTGGAGACAGGAATTGCAGAGTGGTCTTCCTCTAAAAACGTGTCTTCCAAGATGTGCAAACATTGACTAGGTAGCGTATATAGATCCTAATGTTGTACACTAATGTATATTTCATCGCCTGGTAGAACTTTTGAAGAAGATAATGGCTGATAGAAACGCAATTCTATGCACTCGATTGAATTGTCAAACTGACATTTCTCTTCCAAATATAACATATCCATGATGATGATAAAACGTAGTAACCTGCAGCTTGAATAAATCGAATACTATTGTTAGTCAACAAAAAGAAATCCTGCATTTTGATCAGCTCCTCAAAAAAAGCGTCCCAGAACCGCCATTTTCCTTGTACTTTAAGTGTACAAGCTATTCCAGGGCATTTTACCCGATCTATCTTAACTCCTCTTAGTTCGTATCTTGTTTCATCAAATAAAAATGCAAAAGCATTATTGGTCATATTGGTGGAGACAGGAATTGCAGAGTGGTCTTCCTTTAAAAACGTGCCTTCCAAGTAGTGCAAACTTTGACTTGGTAGCGCATATATATCTTGATGTTGTACACTAATGTTTATTTCGTCGCCTGGTACCAGTTTTGAAAAAGAATATGGGTGATAGAAATGCAATTTTAATTACTCGATTGAATTGCTAAACTGACATTTCTCTTCCAAATATAACACATCCATGATGATGATAAAACGTAGTAACCTGCAGCTTGAATAAATCCAATACTATTGTTAGTCAACAAAAAGAAATCCTGCTTTTTGATCGACTCCTCAAAAAAAACGTCCCTGAACCGCCATTTTCCCTCTACTTTGTTTGCAATATCTTGATGTTGTACAGTAATGTGTATTTCGTCGCCTGGTACTAGTTTTGAAGAAGAATATGGGTGATAGAAATGCTATTTTATGTACTCGATTGAATTGCCAAACTGACATTACTCTTCCAAATATAACACTTCCATGATGATGATAAAACGTAGAAACCTGCAGCTTCAATAAACCGAATACTATTGTTAGTCAACAAAAAGGAATCCTGCATTTTGATCAGCTCCTCAAAAAAAGGGTCCCAGAACAGCCATTTTCCCTCTACTACTGCTCTCGATTAAATTGCCAAACAGACATTTCTCTTCCAAATATAACACTTCCATGATGATGATAAAACATAGTAACCTGCAGCCTGAAGAAATCGAAATTTATTGTTGGTCATCAACAAGAAATCCTGCATTCTGATCGTCTACTAAAAAAAGCGTCCATGAACCGCCATTTTCTCTCTACATTCATGGTTTACGAGATTTTATATCACGCTAGTGACCAACATTCAGGTTTGTGTGCAATTCAATGCATTCGCCAGTGACCATATTCATACTTCAACACAAAAATATTTCCGTCTCATTCGAACCAAAATTATTCTTTAGCCAGCAATTGATGGCTTTAATTCGATATTGCGTACATTTTTCATTACAGCAGCGATAATAGAGTAATGCATAAATTAAAACATCCTTCTGCTGAAGTGATTTTGAGGGCATCGCTTTGAGGATAGCACACGCCCTAGTTTGTAATATACATCAGCCTGCCTTAACCGCAAACAGCACTTTAAGTGTACAAGCTATTCGAAGGCTTTTTACCCGATCTATTTTAACTCCTCTTAGTCCGTGTCTTGTTTCATCAAATAGAAATGCAAAAGCATTATTGGTCATAATGGTGGAGACAGGAAGTGCAGAGTGGTCTTCCTTTAAAAACGTGCATTCCAAGTAATGCAAACCTTGACTAAGTAGCGTATATAGATCTTAATGTTGTACATTAATGTGTATTTCGTCGCCCGGTAGTACTTTTGAAGAAGATAATGGCTGATAGAAACGCAATTCTATGCACTCGATTGAATTGTCAAACTGACATTTCTCTTCCAAATATAACACTTCCATGATGATTATAGAACGTAGTAACCTGTAGCCTGAAGAAATCGAAAACTTTTGATGGTCAACATAAAGAAATCCTGCATTTTGAACGGCTGCTCAAAAAAAGCGTCCCTGAACCGCCATTTTCCCTCTACTACTGCACTCGATTGAATTGCCAAACTGACATTTCTCTTCCAAATATAACACTTCCATGATGATGAAAAAAGATAGTAACCTGCAGGCTGAAGAAATCGAATACTATTGTTGTTCATCAACAAGAAATCCTGCATTCTGATCGTCTACTCAAAAAAAGCGTCCATGAACCGTCATTGTCCCTCTACTAATTTGTATTTTGTCGCCTGGTAGTACTTTTGAAGAAGATAATGGCTGATAGAAACGCAATTCTATGCACTCGATTGAATTGTCAAACTGACATTTCTCTTCCAAATATAACACTTCCATGATGATTATAAAATGTAGTAACCTGTAGCATGAAGAAATCGAATACTAATAATGGTCAACATAAAGAAATCCTGCATTTTGAACGGCTCCTCATAAAAGGCGTCCCTGAACCGCCATTTTCCCTCTACTTTGTTTGCAATATCTTGATGTTGTACACTAATGTGTATTTCGTCGCCTGGTACTAGTTTTGAAGAAGAATATGGGTGATAGAAATGCAATTTTATGTACTCGATTGAATTGCCAAACTGACAATTCTCTTCCAAATATAACACTTCCATGACGATGATAAAACGTAGTAACCTGCAGCTTGAAGAAATCGAATACTATTGTTAGTCAACAAAAAGAAAACCTGCATTTCGCTCGGCTCCTCAAAAAAAACGTCCCTGAACCGCCATTTTCTCTCTACTTTGTTTGCAATATCTTGATGTTGTACACTAATGTGTATTTCGTCGTCTGGTACTAGTTTTGAAGAAGAATATGGGTGATAAAAATGGAATTTTATGTACTCGATTGAATTGCCAAACTGACATTTCTCTTCCAAATATAACACTTCCATGATGATGATAAAACATAGTAATCTGCAGCCTGAAGAAATCGAATACTATTGTTGGTCAACATATAGAAATCCTGCATTTTGAACGGCTGCTCAAAAAAGGCGTCCCAGAACCGCCATTTTCCCTCTACTACTGCACTCGATTGAATTGCCAAACTGACATTTCTCTTCCAAATATAACACTTCCATGATGATAATAAAACATAGTAGCCTGCAGCCTGAAGAAATCGAATACTATTGTTGGTCAACATATAGAAATCCTGCATTTTGAACGGCTGCTCAAAAAAGGCGTCCCAGAACCGCCATTTTCCCTCTACTACTGCACTCTATTGAATTGCCAAACTGACATTTCTCTTCCAAATATAACACTTCCATGATGATAATAAAACATAGTAGCCTGCAGCCTGAAGAAATCGAATACTATTGTTGTTCATCAACAAGAAATCCTGCATTATGATCGTCTACTCAAAAAAAGCGTCCATGAACCACCATTTTCCCTCTACTAATGTGTATTTCGTCGTCTGGTACTAGTTTTGAAGAAGAATATGTGTGATAGAAATGGAATTTTTTGTACTCGATTGAATTGCCAAACTGACATTTCTCTTCCAAATATAACACTTCCATGATGTTGATAAAACATAGTAATCTGCACCCTGAAGAAATTGAATACTAATGTTGGTCAACATAAAGAAATCCTGCATTTTGAACGGCTCCTCAAAAAAGGCGTCCCTGAACCGCCATTTCCCCTCTACTTTCTTTGCAATATCTTGATGTTGTACACTAATATGTATTTCGTCGCATGGTACTAGTTTTAAAAAAGAATATGGGTGATAGAATTGCAATTTTATGTACTCGATTGAATTGCCAAACTGACATTTCTCTTCCAAATATAACACTTCCATGATGATGATAAAACGTAGTAACCTGCAACTTGAAGAAATCGAATACTATTGTTAGCCAACAAAAAGAAATCCTGCATTTCGATCGGCTCCTCAAAAAAAGCGTCCAAGAACCGCTATTTTCTCTCTTTATTCATGATTTACGAGATTTTAAATCTCGGCAGTGACCAACATTCAGGTTTGTGTGCATCTCAATGCGATCGCCAGTGACCACATTCGTACTTCAAGGCAAAAATATTTCCGTCTCATTCGAACCAAAATTATTGTTGAGCCAGCAATTGATGGCTATAATTCTAAATTGCGTACATTTTTCTTTACAGCAGCGATAATAACGGAATGCATAAATTAAAACATCCGTCTGCAGAAGTGATTTTAAGGGCATCGCTTTCAGGATAGCACACGCCCTAGTTTGTAATATACATCAGCCTGCCTTAACCGCAAACAGCACTTTAAGTGTACAAGCTATTCGAAGGCTTTTTACCCGATCTATTTTAACTCCTCTTAGTCCGTGTCTTGTTTCATCAAATAGAAATGCAAAAGCATTATTGGTCATAATGGTGGAGACAGGAAGTGCAGAGTGGTCTTCCTTTAAAAACGTGCATTCCAAGTAGTGCAAACCTTGACTAAGTAGCGTATATAGATCTTAATGTTGTACATTAATGTGTATTTCGTCGGCCGGTAGTACTTTTGAAGAAGATAATGGCTGATAGAAACGCAATTCTATGCACTCGATTGAATTGTCAAACTGACATTTCTCTTCCAAATATAACACTTCCATGATGATTATAGAACGTAGTAACCTGTAGCCTGAAGAAATCGAAAACTTTTGTTGGTCAACATAAAGAAATCCTGCATTTTGAACGGCTGCTCAAAAAAAGCGTCCCTGAACCGCCATTTTCCCTCTACTACTGCACTCGATTGAATTGCCAAACTGACATTTCTCTTCCAAATATAACACTTCCATGATGATGAAAAAAGATAGTAACCTGCAGGCTGAAGAAATCGAATACTATTGTTGTTCATCAACAAGAAATCCTGCATTCTGATCGTCTACTCAAAAAAAGCGTCCATGAACCGTCATTGTCCCTCTACTAATTTGTATTTTGTCGCCTGGTAGTACTTTTGAAGAAGATAATGGCTGATAGAAACGCAATTCTATGCACTCGATTGAATTGTCAAACTGACATTTCTCTTCCAAATATAACACTTCCATGATGATTATAAAATGTAGTAACCTGTAGCATGAAGAAATCGAATACTAATAATGGTCAACATAAAGAAATCCTGCATTTTGAACGGCTCCTCATAAAAGGCGTCCCTGAACCGCCATTTTCCCTCTACTTTGTTTGCAATATCTTGATGTTGTACACTAATGTGTATTTCGTCGCCTGGTACTAGTTTTGAAGAAGAATATGGGTGATAGAAATGCAATTTTATGTACTCGATTGAATTGCCAAACTGACAATTCTCTTCCAAATATAACACTTCCATGACGATGATAAAACGTAGTAACCTGCAGCTTGAAGAAATCGAATACTATTGTTAGTCAACAAAAAGAAAACCTGCATTTCGCTCGGCTCCTCAAAAAAAACGTCCCTGAACCGCCATTTTCTCTCTACTTTGTTTGCAATATCTTGATGTTGTACCCTAATGTGTATTTCGTCGTCTGGTACTAGTTTTGAAGAAGAATATGGGTGATAAAAATGGAATTTTATGTACTCGATTGAATTGCCAAACTGACATTTCTCTTCCAAATATAACACTTCCATGATGATGATAAAACATAGTAATCTGCAGCCTGAATAAATCGAATACTATTGTTGGTCAACATATAGAAATCCTGCATTTTGAACGGCTGCTCACAAAAGGCGTCCCAGAACCGCCATTTTCCTTGTACTTTAAGTGTACAAGCTATTCCAGGGCATTTTACCCGATCTATCTTAACTCCTCTTAGTTCGTATCTTGTTTCATCAAATAAAAATGCAAAAGCATTATTGGTCATATTGGTGGAGACAGGAATTGCAGAGTGGTCTTCCTTTAAAAACGTGCCTTCCAAGTAGTGCAAACTTTGACTTGGTAGCGCATATATATCTTGATGTTGTACACTAATGTTTATTTCGTCGCCTGGTACCAGTTTTGAAAAAGAATATGGGTGATAGAAATGCAATTTTAATTACTCGATTGAATTGCTAAACTGACATTTCTCTTCCAAATATAACACATCCATGATGATGATAAAACGTAGTAACCTGCAGCTTGAATAAATCCAATACTATTGTTAGTCAACAAAAAGAAATCCTGCTTTTTGATCGACTCCTCAAAAAAAACGTCCCTGAACCGCCATTTTCCCTCTACTTTGTTTGCAATATCTTGATGTTGTACAGTAATGTGTATTTCGTCGCCTGGTACTAGTTTTGAAGAAGAATATGGGTGATAGAAATGCTATTTTATGTACTCGATTGAATTGCCAAACTGACATTACTCTTCCAAATATAACACTTCCATGATGATGATAAAACGTAGAAACCTGCAGCTTCAATAAACCGAATACTATTGTTAGTCAACAAAAAGGAATCCTGCATTTTGATCAGCTCCTCAAAAAAAGGGTCCCAGAACAGCCATTTTCCCTCTACTACTGCTCTCGATTAAATTGCCAAACAGACATTTCTCTTCCAAATATAACACTTCCATGATGATGATAAAACATAGTAACCTGCAGCCTGAAGAAATCGAAATTTATTGTTGGTCATCAACAAGAAATCCTGCATTCTGATCGTCTACTAAAAAAAGCGTCCATGAACCGCCATTTTCTCTCTACATTCATGGTTTACGAGATTTTATATCACGCTAGTGACCAACATTCAGGTTTGTGTGCAATTCAATGCATTCGCCAGTGACCATATTCATACTTCAACACAAAAATATTTCCGTCTCATTCGAACCAAAATTATTCTTTAGCCAGCAATTGATGGCTTTAATTCGATATTGCGTACATTTTTCATTACAGCAGCGATAATAGAGTAATGCATAAATTAAAACATCCTTCTGCTGAAGTGATTTTGAGGGCATCGCTTTGAGGATAGCACACGCCCTAGTTTGTAATATACATCAGCCTGCCTTAACCGCAAACAGCACTTTAAGTGTACAAGCTATTCGAAGGCTTTTTACCCGATCTATTTTAACTCCTCTTAGTCCGTGTCTTGTTTCATCAAATAGAAATGCAAAAGCATTATTGGTCATAATGGTGGAGACAGGAAGTGCAGAGTGGTCTTCCTTTAAAAACGTGCATTCCAAGTAATGCAAACCTTGACTAAGTAGCGTATATAGATCTTAATGTTGTACATTAATGTGTATTTCGTCGCCCGGTAGTACTTTTGAAGAAGATAATGGCTGATAGAAACGCAATTCTATGCACTCGATTGAATTGTCAAACTGACATTTCTCTTCCAAATATAACACTTCCATGATGATTATAGAACGTAGTAACCTGTAGCCTGAAGAAATCGAAAACTTTTGTTGGTCAACATAAAGAAATCCTGCATTTTGAACGGCTGCTCAAAAAAAGCGTCCCTGAACCGCCATTTTCCCTCTACTACTGCACTCGATTGAATTGCCAAACTGACATTTCTCTTCCAAATATAACACTTCCATGATGATGAAAAAAGATAGTAACCTGCAGGCTGAAGAAATCGAATACTATTGTTGTTCATCAACAAGAAATCCTGCATTCTGATCGTCTACTCAAAAAAAGCGTCCATGAACCGTCATTGTCCCTCTACTAATTTGTATTTTGTCGCCTGGTAGTACTTTTGAAGAAGATAATGGCTGATAGAAACGCAATTCTATGCACTCGATTGAATTGTCAAACTGACATTTCTCTTCCAAATATAACACTTCCATGATGATTATAAAATGTAGTAACCTGTAGCATGAAGAAATCGAATACTAATAATGGTCAACATAAAGAAATCCTGCATTTTGAACGGCTCCTCATAAAAGGCGTCCCTGAACCGCCATTTTCCCTCTACTTTGTTTGCAATATCTTGATGTTGTACACTAATGTGTATTTCGTCGCCTGGTACTAGTTTTGAAGAAGAATATGGGTGATAGAAATGCAATTTTATGTACTCGATTGAATTGCCAAACTGACAATTCTCTTCCAAATATAACACTTCCATGACGATGATAAAACGTAGTAACCTGCAGCTTGAAGAAATCGAATACTATTGTTAGTCAACAAAAAGAAAACCTGCATTTCGCTCGGCTCCTCAAAAAAAACGTCCCTGAACCGCCATTTTCTCTCTACTTTGTTTGCAATATCTTGATGTTGTACACTAATGTGTATTTCGTCGTCTGGTACTAGTTTTGAAGAAGAATATGGGTGATAAAAATGGAATTTTATGTACTCGATTGAATTGCCAAACTGACATTTCTCTTCCAAATATAACACTTCCATGATGATGATAAAACATAGTAATCTGCAGCCTGAAGAAATCGAATACTATTGTTGGTCAACATATAGAAATCCTGCATTTTGAACGGCTGCTCAAAAAAGGCGTCCCAGAACCGCCATTTTCCCTCTACTACTGCACTCGATTGAATTGCCAAACTGACATTTCTCTTCCAAATATAACACTTCCATGATGATAATAAAACATAGTAGCCTGCAGCCTGAAGAAATCGAATACTATTGTTGGTCAACATATAGAAATCCTGCATTTTGAACGGCTGCTCAAAAAAGGCGTCCCAGAACCGCCATTTTCCCTCTACTACTGCACTCTATTGAATTGCCAAACTGACATTTCTCTTCCAAATATAACACTTCCATGATGATAATAAAACATAGTAGCCTGCAGCCTGAAGAAATCGAATACTATTGTTGTTCATCAACAAGAAATCCTGCATTATGATCGTCTACTCAAAAAAAGCGTCCATGAACCACCATTTTCCCTCTACTAATGTGTATTTCGTCGTCTGGTACTAGTTTTGAAGAAGAATATGTTTGATAGAAATGGAATTTTTTGTACTCGATTGAATTGCCAAACTGACATTTCTCTTCCAAATATAACACTTCCATGATGTTGATAAAACATAGTAATCTGCACCCTGAAGAAATTGAATACTAATGTTGGTCAACATAAAGAAATCCTGCATTTTGAACGGCTCCTCAAAAAAGGCGTCCATGAACCGCCATTTCCCCTCTACTTTCTTTGCAATATCTTGATGTTGTACACTAATATGTATTTCGTCGCATGGTACTAGTTTTAAAAAAGAATATGGGTGATAGAATTGCAATTTTATGTACTCGATTGAATTGCCAAACTGACATTTCTCTTCCAAATATAACACTTCCATGATGATGATAAAACGTAGTAACCTGCAACTTGAAGAAATCGAATACTATTGTTAGCCAACAAAAAGAAATCCTGCATTTCGATCGGCTCCTCAAAAAAAGCGTCCAAGAACCGCTATTTTCTCTCTTTATTCATGATTTACGAGATTTTAAATCTCGGCAGTGACCAACATTCAGGTTTGTGTGCATCTCAATGCGATCGCCAGTGACCACATTCGTACTTCAAGGCAAAAATATTTCCGTCTCATTCGAACCAAAATTATTGTTGAGCCAGCAATTGATGGCTATAATTCTAAATTGCGTACATTTTTCTTTACAGCAGCGATAATAACGGAATGCATAAATTAAAACATCCGTCTGCAGAAGTGATTTTAAGGGCATCGCTTTCAGGATAGCACACGCCCTAGTTTGTAATATACATCAGGCTGCCTTAACCGCAAACAGCACTTTAAGTGTACAAGCTATTCGAAGGCTTTTTACCCGATCTATTTTAACTCCTCTTAGTCCGTGTCTTGTTTCATCAAATAGAAATGCAAAAGCATTATTGGTCATAATGGTGGAGACAAGAAGTGCAGAGTGGTCTTCCTTTAAAAACGTGCATTCCAAGTAGTGCAAACCTTGACTAAGTAGCGTATATAGATCTTAATGTTGTACATTAATGTGTATTTCGTCGGCCGGTAGTACTTTTGAAGAAGATAATGGCTGATAGAAACGCAATTCTATGCACTCGATTGAATTGTCAAACTGACATTTCTCTTCCAAATATAACACTTCCATGATGATTATAGAACGTAGTAACCTGTAGCCTGAAGAAATCGAAAACTTTTGTTGGTCAACATAAAGAAATCCTGCATTTTGAACGGCTGCTCAAAAAAAGCGTCCCTGAACCGCCATTTTCCCTCTACTACTGCACTCGATTGAATTGCCAAACTGACATTTCTCTTCCAAATATAACACTTCCATGATGATGAAAAAAGATAGTAACCTGCAGGCTGAAGAAATCGAATACTATTGTTGTTCATCAACAAGAAATCCTGCATTCTGATCGTCTACTCAAAAAAAGCGTCCATGAACCGTCATTGTCCCTCTACTAATTTGTATTTTGTCGCCTGGTAGTACTTTTGAAGAAGATAATGGCTGATAGAAACGCAATTCTATGCACTCGATTGAATTGTCAAACTGACATTTCTCTTCCAAATATAACACTTCCATGATGATTATAAAATGTAGTAACCTGTAGCATGAAGAAATCGAATACTAATAATGGTCAACATAAAGAAATCCTGCATTTTGAACGGCTCCTCATAAAAGGCGTCCCTGAACCGCCATTTTCCCTCTACTTTGTTTGCAATATCTTGATGTTGTACACTAATGTGTATTTCGTCGCCTGGTACTAGTTTTGAAGAAGAATATGGGTGATAGAAATGCAATTTTATGTACTCGATTGAATTGCCAAACTGACAATTCTCTTCCAAATATAACACTTCCATGACGATGATAAAACGTAGTAACCTGCAGCTTGAAGAAATCGAATACTATTGTTAGTCAACAAAAAGAAAACCTTCATTTCGCTCGGCTCCTCAAAAAAAACGTCCCTGAACCGCCATTTTCTCTCTACTTTGTTTGCAATATCTTGATGTTGTACCCTAATGTGTATTTCGTCGTCTGGTACTAGTTTTGAAGAAGAATATGGGTGATAAAAATGGAATTTTATGTACTCGATTGAATTGCCAAACTGACATTTCTCTTCCAAATATAACACTTCCATGATGATGATAAAACATAGTAATCTGCAGCCTGAAGAAATCGAATACTATTGTTGGTCAACATATAGAAATCCTGCATTTTGAACGGCTGCTCAAAAAAGGCGTCCCAGAACCGCCATTTTCCCTCTACTACTGCACTCGATTGAATTGCCAAACTGACATTTCTCTTCCAAATATAACACTTCCATGATGATAATAAAACATAGTAACCTGCAACTTGAAGAAATCGAATACTATTGTTAGCCAACCAAAAAAAATCCTGCATTTCGATCGGCTCCTCAAAAAAAGCGTCCAAGAACCGCTATTTTCTCTCTTTATTCATGATTTACGAGATTTTAAATCTCGGCAGTGACCAACATTCAGGTTTGTGTGCATCTCAATGCGATCGCCAGTGACCACATTCGTACTTCAAGGCAAAAATATTTCCGTCTCATTCGAACCAAAATTATTGTTGAGCCAGCAATTGATGGCTATAATTCTAAATTGCGTACATTTTTCTTTACAGCAGCGATAATAACGGAATGCATAAATTAAAACATCCGTCTGCAGAAGTGATTTTAAGGGCATCGCTTTCAGGATAGCACACGCCCTAGTTTGTAATATACATCAGCCTGCCGTAACCGCAAACAGCACTTTAAGTGTACAAGCTATTCGAAGGCTTTTTACCCGATCTATTTTAACTCCTCTTAGTCCGTGTCTTGTTTCATCAAATAGAAATGCAAAAGCATTATTGGTCATAATGGTGGAGACAGGAAGTGCAGAGTGGTCTTCCTTTAAAAACGTGCATTCCAAGTAGTGCAAACCTTGACTAAGTAGCGTATATAGATCTTAATGTTGTACATTAATGTGTATTTCGTCGGCCGGTAGTACTTTTGAAGAAGATAATGGCTGATAGAAACGCAATTCTATGCACTCGATTGAATTGTCAAACTGACATTTCTCTTCCAAATATAACACTTCCATGATGATTATAGAACGTAATAACCTGTAGCCTGAAGAAATCGAAAACTTTTGTTGGTCAACATAAAGAAATCCTGCATTTTGAACGGCTGCTCAAAAAAAGCGTCCCTGAAACGCCATTTTCCCTCTACTACTGCACTCGATTGAATTGCCAAACTGACATTTCTCTTCCAAATATAACACTTCCATGATGATGAAAAAAGATAGTAACCTGCAGGCTGAAGAAATCGAATACTATTGTTGTTCATCAACAAGAAATCCTTCATTCTGATCGTCTACTCAAAAAAAGCGTCCATGAACCGTCATTGTCCCTCTACTAATTTGTATTTCGTCGCCTGGTAGTACTTTTGAAGAAGATAATGGCTAATAGAAACGCAATTCTATGCACTCGATTGAATTGTCAAACTGACATTTCTCTTACAAATATAACACTTCCATGATGATTATAAAACGTAGTAACCTGCAGCCTGAAGAAATCGAATACTAATAATGGTCAACAGAAAGAAATCCTGCATTTTGAACGGCTCCTCATAAAAGGCGTCCCTGAACCGCCATTTTCCCTCTACTTTGTTTGCAATATCTTGATGTTGTACACTAATGTGTATTTCGTCGCCTGGTACTAGTTTTGAAAAAGAATATGGGTGATAGAAATGCAATTTTATGTACTCGATTGAATTGCCAAACTGACATTTCTCTTACAAATATAACACTTCCATGATGATGATAAAACATAGTAACCTGCAGCCTGAAGAAATCGAATACTATTGTTGGTCAACAAATAGAAATCTTGCATTCTGATCGTCTACTCAAAAAAATCGTCCATGAACCGCAATTTTCTCTCTACTTTGTTTGCAATATCTTGATGTTGTACACTAATGTGTATTTCGTCGCCTGGTACTAGTTTTGAAAAAGAATATGGGTGATAGAAATGCAATTTTATGTACTCGATTGAATTGCCAAACTGACATTTCTCTTACAAATATAACACTTCCATGATGATGATAAAACATAGTAACCTGCAGCCTGAAGAAATCGAATACTATTGTTGGTCAACAAATAGAAATCTTGCATTTTGAACGTCTACTCAAAAAAATCGTCCATGAACCGCCACTTTCTCTCTACTGACATTTCTTTTCCAAATATAACACTTCCATGATGATTATATAACGTTGTAACCTACAGCTTGAATAGAATCGAATACTATTGATGGCCAACAAAAAGAAAACCTGCATTTCGCTCGGCTCCTCAAAAAAAGCGTCCCTGAACCGCCATTTTCTCTCTACTTTGTTTGCAATATCTTGATGTTGTACACTAATGTGTATTTCGTCGTCTGGTACTAGTTTTGAAGAAGAATATGGGTGATAGAAATGGAATTTTATGTACTCGATTGAATTGCTAAACTGACATTTCTCTTCCAAATATAACACTTCCATGATGATGATAAAACATAGTAGCCTGCAGCCTGAAGAAATCGAATACTATTGTTGTTCATCAACAAGAAATCCTGCATTCTGATCGTCTACTCAAAAAAAGCGTCCATGAACCGCCATTTTCCCTCTACTAATGTGTAATTCGTCGCCTGGTAGTACTTTTGAAGAAGATAATGGCTGATACAAACGCAATTCTATGCACTCGATTGAATTGTCAAAGTGACATTTCTCTTCCAAATATAACACTTCCATGATGTTTATAGAACGTAGTAACCTGCAGGCTGATGAAATCGAATACTATTGTTGGTCAACATAAGGAAATCCTGCATTTTGATCGGCTCCTCAAAAAAAGCGTCCCGGAACCGCCATTTTCCCTCTACTTTGTTTGCAATATCTTGATGTTGTACACTAATGTGTATTTCGTCGCCTGGTACTAGTTTTGAAGAAGAATATGTGTGATAGAAATGGAATTTTATGTACTCGATTGAATTGCCAAACTGACATTTCTCTTCCAAATATAACACTTCCATGATGATGATAAAACGTAGTAACCAGCAACTTGAAGAAATCGAATACTTTTGTTAGTCAACAAAAAGAAATCCTGCATTTCTATCGGCTCCTCAAAAAAAGCGTCCAAGAACCGCTATTTTCTCTCTTTATTCATGATTTACGAGATTTTAAATCTCGGCAGTGACCAACATTCAGGTTTGTGTGCATCTCAATGCGATCGCCAGTGACCACATTCGTACTTCAAGGCAAAAATATTTCCGTCACATTCGAACCAAAATTATTGTTGAGCCAGCAATTGATAGCTATAATTCTAAATTGCGTAAATTTTTCTTTACAGCAGCGATAATAACGGAATGCATAAATTAAAATATCCGTCTGCAGAAGTGATTTTGAGGGCATCGCTTTGAGGATAGCACACGCCCTAGTTTGTAATATACATCAGCCTGCCTTAACCGCAACCAGCACTTTATGTGTACAAGCTATTCGAAGGCTTTTTACCCGATCTATTTTAACTCCACTTAGTCCGTGTCTTGTTTCATCAAATAGAAATGCAAAAGCATTATTGGTCATATTGCTGGAGACAGGAAGTGCAGAGTGGTCTTCCTTTAAAAACGTGCATTCCAAGTAGTGCAAACCTTGACTAGGTAGCGTATATAGATATTAATGTTGTACACTAATGTGTATTTCGTCGCCCGGTAGTACTTTTGAAGAAGATAATGGCTGATAGAAACGCAATTCTATGCACTCGAATGAATTGTCAAACTGACATTTCTTTTCCAAATATAACACTTCCATGATGATTATAGAACGTAGTAACCTGCAGGCTGAAGAAATCGAATACTATTGTTGGTCTACATTAGGAAATCCTGCATTTTGATCGGCTCCTCAAAAAAGGCCTCCCTGAACCGCCATTTTCCCTCTACTTTGTTTGCAATTTCTTGATGTTGTACACTAATGTGTATTTCGTCGCCTGGTACTAGTTTTGAAAAAGAATATGGGTGATAGAAATGCAATTTTATGTACTCGATTGAATTGCCAAACTGACATTTCTCTTCCAAATATAACACTTCCATGATGGTGATAAAACGTAGTAACCTGCAGCTTGAAGAAATCGAATACTATTGTTAGTCAACAAAAAGAAATCCTGCATTTCGGTCGGCTCCTCAAAAAAAGCGTCCCAGAACCGCCATTTTCCCTTTAGTACTGCACTCGATTGAATTGCCAAGCTGACATTTTTCTTCCAAATATAACACTTCCATGATGATGGTAAAACATAGTAACCTGCAATCTGAAGAAATCGAATACGATTGTTGGTCAACAACAAGAAATCCTGCATTCTGATCGTCTACTCAAAAAAGGCGTCCATGAACCGCCATTTTCTCTCTACATTCATGGTTTACGAGATTTTATATCTCGCCAGTGACCAACATTCAGGTTTGTGAGCAATTCAATGCATTCGCCAGTGACCACATACGTACTTCAATACAAAAATATTTCCGTCTCATTCCAAACAAACTTATTGTTGAACCAGCAATTGATGGCTATAATTCTAAATTGCGTACATTTTTCTTTACAGCAGCGATAATAACGGAATGCATAAATTAAAACATCCTTCTGCAGAAGTGATTTTGAGGGCATCGATTTGAGGATAGCACACGCCCTAGTTTGTAATATACAGATAGACTGCCTTAAGCGCAACCAGCCTTTTAAGTGTACAAGCTATTCCATGGTTCATTGCTCGATCTATTTGAACTACACTAGTTCGTAGCATATATTATCAAAGAGAAATGAAAAGCATTAATGGTCATTTGGATGAGACAGGAACTGCAATGCCGTCTTTCTTTTAAAAACTTGCCTTCCAAGTAGAGCAAACTTTGACTAGGTAGCGTATATATACCTTGATGTTGTACACTAATGTGTACTTCGTCGACTGGTACTAATTTTCAAGAAAATAATTACTGATAGAAACGCAATTCTATGCACTCGATTGAATTGCCAAACTGACATTTCTCTTCCAAATAGAACACTTCCATGATGATGATAAAACATAGTAACCTGCAGCCTGAAGAAATCGAATACTATTGTTGGTCAACAAATAGAAATCCTGCATTCTGATCGTCTACTCAAAAAAAGCGTCCATGAACCGCCATTTTCTCTCAACTGACATTTCCTTTCCAAATATAACACTTCCATGATGATTATAGTACGTTGTAACCTACAGCCTGAAGAGAATCGAATACTATTGTTGGCCAACAAAAAGAAATCCTGCATTTTGATCGGCTCCTCAAAGAAAGCGTCCCAGAACCGCCATTTTCCCTCTAGTAATGTGCATTTCGTCGCCTGGTAGTACTTTTGAAGAAGATAATGGCTGATAGAAACGCAATTCTATGCACTCGATTGAATTGTCAAACTGACATTTCTCTTCCAAATATTACACTTCCATGATGTTTATAGAACGTAGTAACCTGCAGGCTGATGAAATCGAATACTATTGTTAGTCAACATAAGGAAATCCTGCATTTCTATCGGCTCCTCAAAAAAAGCGTCCAAGAACCGCTATTTTCTCTCTTTATTCATGATTTACGAGATTTTAAATCTCGGCAGTGACCAACATTCAGGTTTGTGTGCATCTCAATGCGATCGCCAGTGTCCACATTCGTACTTCAAGGCAAAAATATTTCCGTCTCATTCGAACCAAAATTATTGTTGAGCCAGCAATTGATGGCTATAATTCTAAATTGCGTACATTTTTCTTTACAGCAGCGATAATAACGGAATGCATAAATTAAAATATCCGTCTGCAGAAGTTATTTTAAGGGCATCGCTTTGAGTATAGCACACGCCCTAGTTTGAAATATACATCAGCCTGCCTTAACCGCAACCAGCACTTTAAGTGTACAAGCTATTCGAAGGCTTTTTACCCGATCTATTTTAACTCCTCTTAGTCCGTGTCTTGTTTCATCAAATAGAAATGCAAAAGCATTATTGGTCATATTGCTGGAGACAGGAAGTGCAGAGTGGTCTTCCTTTAAAAACGTGCATTCCAAGTAGTGCAAACCTTGACTAGGTAGCGTATATAGCTCTTAATGTTGTACACTAATGTGTATTTCGTCGCCCGGTAGTACTTTTGAAGAAGATAATGGCTGATAGAAACGCAATTCTATGCACTCGAATGAATTGTCAAACTGACATTTCTCTTCCAAATATAACACTTCCATGATGATTATAGAACGTAGTAACCTGTAGCCTGAAGAAATCGAATACTTTTGTTGGTCAACATAAAGAAATCCTGCATTTTGAACGGCTGCTCAAAAAAAGCATCCCTAAACCGCCATTTTCCCTCTACTACTGCACTCGATTGAATTGCCAAACTGACATTTCTCTTCCAAATATAACACTTCCATGATGATGAAAAAAGATAGTAACCTGCAGCCTGAAGAAATCGAATATTATTGTTGTTCATCAACAAGAAATCCTGCATTCTGATCGTCTACTCAAAAAAAGCGTCCATGAACCGCCATTGTCCCTCTACTAATGTGTATTTGGTCGCCTGGTAGTACTTTGAAGAAGATAATGGCTGATAGCAACGTAATTCTATGCACTCGATTGAATTGTCAAACTGACATTTCTCTTCCAAATATAACACTTCCATGATGATGATAAAACATAGTAACCTGCAGCCTGAAGAAATCTAATACTATTGTTAGTCAACAAATAGAAATCCTGCATTCTGATCGTCTACTCAAAAAAGGCGTCCATGAACCGCCATTTTCTCTCTACTGACATTTCTTTTCCAAATATAACACTTCCATGATGATGATAAAACATAGTAACCTGCAGCCTGAAGAAATCGAATACTATTGTTGGCCAACAAAAAGAAATCCTGCATTTTGATCGGCTCCTCAAAAAAAGCGTCTCAGAACCGCCATTTTCCTTCAAGTAATGTGCATTTCGTCGCCTGGTAGTACTTTTGAAGAAGATAATTTCTGATAGAAACGCAATTCTATGGACTCGATTGAATTGTCAAACTGACATTTCTCTTCCAAATATAACACTTCCATGACGATGATAAAACGTAGTAACCTGCAGCCTGAAGAAATCGAATACAATTGTTGGTCAACATAAAGAAATCCTGCATTTTGATCGACTACTCAAAAAAAGCGTCCCAGAACCACCATTTTCCTTCTACTACTGCACTCGATTGGATTGCCAAACTGATATTTCTCTTCCAAATATAACACTTCCATGATGACGATAAAACATAGAAATCTGCAGCCTGAAGAAATCGAATACTATTGTTAGTCAACAAAAAGAAAACCTGCATTTCGCTCGGCTCCTCAAAAAAAGCGTCCCTGAACCGCCATTTTCTCTCTACTTTGTTTGCAATATCTTGATGTTGTACACTAATGTTTATTTCGTCGTCTGGTACTAGTTTTGAAGAAGAATATGGGTGATAGAAATGGAATTTTATGTACTCGATTGAATTGCCAAACTGACATTTCTCTTCCATATATAACACATCCATGATGATTATAGAACGTAGTAACCTGCAGCCTGAAGAAATCGAATACAATTGTTGGTCAACATAAAGAAATCCTGCATTTTGATCGACTACTCAAAAAAAGCGTCCCAGAACCACCATTTTCCTTCTACTACTGCACTCGATTGGATTGCCAAACTGATATTTCTCTTCCAAATATAACACTTCCATGATGACGATAAAACATAGAAATCTGCAGCCTGAAGAAATCGAATACTATTGTTGGTCAACAACAAGAAATCCTGCATTTTGAACGGCTGCTCAAAAAAAGCGTCCCGGAACCGCCATTTTCCTTCTAGTAATGTGTATTTCGTCGCCTGGTAGTACATTTGAAGAAGATAATGGCTGATACAAACGCAATTCTATGCACTCGATTGAATAGTCAAACTGACATTTCTCTTCCAAATATAACACTTCCATGATGATGATAAAACATAGTAACCTGCAGCCTGAAGAAATCGAATACTATTGTTGGTCAACAAATAGATATCTTGCATTCTGATCGTCTACTCAAAAAAATCGTCCCTGAACCGCCATTTTCCCTCTACTACTGCACTCGATTGAATTGCCAAACTGACATTTCTCTTCCAAATATAACACTTCCATGATGATGATAAAACATAGTAGCCTGCAGCCTGAAGAAATCGAATACTATTGTTGTTCATCAACAAGAAATCCTGCATTCTGATCGTCTACTCAAAAGAAGCGTCCATGAACCGCCATTTTCCCTCTACTAATGTGTATTTCGTCGTCTGGTACTAGTTTTGAAGAAGATAATGGCTGATAGAAACGCAATTCTATGCACTCGATTGAATTGTCAAACTGACATTTCTCTTTTAAATATAACACTTCCATGATGATGATAAAACTTAGTAATCTGCAGCCTGAAGAAATCTAATACTATTGTTAGTCAACAAATAGAAATCCTGCATTCTGATCGTCTACTCAAAAAAGGCGTCCATGAACCGCCATTTTCTCTCTACTGACATTTCTTTTCCAAATATAACACTTCCATGATGATGATAAAACATAGTAACCTGCAGCCTGAAGAAATCGAATACTATTGTTGGCCAACAAAAAGAAATCCTGCATTTTGATCGGCTCCTCAAAAAAAGCGTCTCAGAACCGCCATTTTCCTTCAAGTAATGTGCATTTCGTCGCCTGGTAGTACTTTTGAAGAAGATAATTTCTGATAGAAACGCAATTCTATGGACTCGATTGAATTGTCAAACTGACATTTCTCTTCCAAATATAACACTTCCATGACGATGATAAAACGTAGTAACCTGCAGCCTGAAGAAATCGAATACAATTGTTGGTCAACATAAAGAAATCCTGCATTTTGATCGACTACTCAAAAAAAGCGTCCCAGAACCACCATTTTCCTTCTACTACTGCACTCGATTGGATTGCCAAACTGATATTTCTCTTCCAAATATAACACTTCCATGATGACGATAAAACATAGAAATCTGCAGCCTGAAGAAATCGAATACTATTGTTAGTCAACAAAAAGAAAACCTGCATTTCGCTCGGCTCCTCAAAAAAAGCGTCCCTGAACCGCCATTTTCTCTCTACTTTGTTTGCAATATCTTGATGTTGTACACTAATGTTTATTTCGTCGTCTGGTACTAGTTTTGAAGAAGAATATGGGTGATAGAAATGGAATTTTATGTACTCGATTGAATTGCCAAACTGACATTTCTCTTCCATATATAACACATCCATGATGATTATAGAACGTAGTAACCTGCAGCCTGAAGAAATCGAATACAATTGTTGGTCAACATAAAGAAATCCTGCATTTTGATCGACTACTCAAAAAAAGCGTCCCAGAACCACCATTTTCCTTCTACTACTGCACTCGATTGGATTGCCAAACTGATATTTCTCTTCCAAATATAACACTTCCATGATGACGATAAAACATAGAAATCTGCAGCCTGAAGAAATCGAATACTATTGTTGGTCAACAACAAGAAATCCTGCATTTTGAACGGCTGCTCAAAAAAAGCGTCCCGGAACCGCCATTTTCCTTCTAGTAATGTGTATTTCGTCGCCTGGTAGTACATTTGAAGAAGATAATGGCTGATACAAACGCAATTCTATGCACTCGATTGAATAGTCAAACTGACATTTCTCTTCCAAATATAACACTTCCATGATGATGATAAAACATAGTAACCTGCAGCCTGAAGAAATCGAATACTATTGTTGGTCAACAAATAGATATCTTGCATTCTGATCGTCTACTCAAAAAAATCGTCCCTGAACCGCCATTTTCCCTCTACTACTGCACTCGATTGAATTGCCAAACTGACATTTCTCTTCCAAATATAACACTTCCATGATGATGATAAAACATAGTAGCCTGCAGCCTGAAGAAATCGAATACTATTGTTGTTCATCAACAAGAAATCCTGCATTCTGATCGTCTACTCAAAAAAAGCGTCCATGAACCGCCATTTTCCCTCTACTAATGTGTATTTCGTCGTCTGGTACTAGTTTTGAAGAAGATAATGGCTGATAGAAACGCAATTCTATGCACTCGATTGAATTGTCAAACTGACATTTCTCTTTTAAATATAACACTTCCATGATGATGATAAAACTTAGTAATCTGCAGCCTGAAGAAATCGAATACTAATGTTGGTCAACATAAAGAAATCCTGCATTCTGATCGTCTACTCAAAAAAAGCGTCCATGAACCGCCATTTTCTCTCTACTGACATTTCTTTTCCAAATATAACACTTCCATGATGATTATAGAACGTTGTAACCTACAGCCTGAAGAGAATCGAATACTATTGTTGGCCAACAAAAAGAAATCCCGCATTATGATCGGCTCCTCAAAAAAAGCGTCCCAGAACCGCCATTTTCCCTCTAGAAATGTGCATTTCGTCGCCTGGTAGTACATTTGAAGAAGATAATGGCTGATAGAAACGCAATTCCATGCACTCGATTGAATTGTCAAACTGACATTTCTTTTCCGAATATAACACTTCCATGATGATTATAGAACGTTGTAACCTACAGCCTGAAGAGAATCGAATACTATTGTTGGCCAACAAAAAGAAATCCCGCATTATGATCGGCTCCTCAAAAAAAGCGTCCCAGAACCGCCATTTTCCCTCTAGTAATGTGCATTTCGTCGCCTGGTAGTACTTTTGAAGAAGATAATGGCTGATACAAACGCAATTCTATGCACTCGATTGAATAGTCAAACTGACATTTCTCTTCCAAATATAACACTTCCATGATGATTATAGAACATAGTAACCTGCAGCCTGAAGAAATCGAATACTATTGTTGGTCAACATAAAGAAATCCTGCATTTTGATCGGCTCCTCAAACAAGGCGTCCCTGAACCGCCATTTTCCCTCTACTTTGTTTGCAATATCTTGATGTTGTACACTAATGTGTATTTCGTCGTCTGGTTCTAGTTTTGAAGAAGAATATGGGTGATAGAAATGGAATTTTATGTACTCGATTGAATTGCCAAGCTGACATTTCTCTTCCAAATATAACACTTCCATGATGATGATAAAACATAGTAATCTGCAGCCTGAAGAAATCGAATACTAATGTTGGTCAACAACAAGAAATCCTGCATTCTGTTCGTCTACTCAAAAAAGGCGTCCATGAACCGCAATTTTCTCTCTACATTCATGGTTTATGTGATTTTATATCTCGCCCGTGACCAACATTCAGGTTTGTGAGCAATTCAATGCATTCGCCAGTGACCACATACGTACTTCAATACAAAAATATTTCCGTCTCATTCCAAACAAACTTATTGTTGAACCAGCATTGATGGCTATAATTCTAAATTGCGTACATTTTTCTTTACAGCAGCGATAATAACGGAATGCATTAATTAAAACATCCTTCTGCAGAAGTGATTTTGAGGGCATTGATTTGAGGATAGCACACGCCCTAGTTTGTAATATACAGATAGACTGCCTTAAGCGCAACCAGCCTTTTAAGTGTACAAGCTATTCCATGGTTTATTGCTCGATCTATTTGAACATCACTAGTTCGTAGCATATATTATCAAATAGAAATGAAAAGCATTAATGGTCATTTGGATGCGACAGGAACTGCAGAGCCGTCTTTCTTTTAAAAACTTGCCTTCCAAGTAGAGCAAACTTTGACTAGGTAGCGTATATATATCTTGATGTTGTACACTAATGTGTACTTCGTCGACTGGTACTAATTTTCAGGAAAATAATTACTGATAGAAACGCAATTCTATGCACTCGATTGAATTGTCAAACTGACATTTCTCTTTTAAATATAACACTTCCATGATGATGATAAAACTTAGTAATCTGCAGCCTGAAGAAATCGATTACTAATGTTGGTCAACATAAAGAAATCCTGCATTCTGATCGTCTACTCAAAAAAAGCGTACATGAACCGCCATTTTCTCTCTACTGACATTTCTTTTCCAAATATAACACTTCCATGATGATTATAGAACGTTGTAACCTACAGCCTGAAGAGAATTGAATACTATTGTTGGCCAACAAAAAGAAATCCCGCATTATGATCGGCTCCTCAAAAAAAGCGTCCCAGAACCGCCATTTTCCCTCTAGAAATGTGCATTTCGTCGCCTGGTAGTACATTTGAAGAAGATAATGGCTGATAGAAACGCAATTCCATGCACTCGATTGAATTGTCAAACTAACATTTCTTTTCCGAATATAACACTTCCATGATGATTATAGAACGTTGTAACCTACCGCCTGAAGAGAATCGAATACTATTGTTGGCCAACAAAAAGAAATCCCGCATTATGATCGGCTCCTCAAAAAAAGCGTCCCAGAACCGCCATTTTCCCTCTAGTAATGTGCATTTCGTCGCCTGGTAGTACTTTTGAAGAAGATAATGGCTGATAGAAACGCAATTCCATGCACTCGATTGAATTGTCAAACTGACATTTCTCTTCCAAATATAACACTTCCATGATGATTATAGAACATAGTAACCTGCAGCCTGAAGAAATCGAATACTATTGTTGGTCAACATAAAGAAATCCTGCATTTTGATCGGCTCCTCAAAAAAGGCGTCCCTGAACCGCCATTTTCCCTCTACTTTGTTTGCAATATCTTGATGTTGTACACTAATGTGTATTTCGTCGTCTGGTTCTAGTTTTGAAGAAGAATATGGGTGATAGAAATAGAATTTTATGTACTCGATTGAATTGCCAAACTGACATTTCTCTTCCAAATATAACACTTCCATGATGATGATAAAACATAGTAACCTGCAGGCTGAAGAAATCGAATACTATTGTTGGTCAACATAAAGAAATCCTGCATTTTGATCGTCTAATCAAAAAAAAGTCCATGAACCGCCACTTTTTGTCTACTGACATTTCTCTTCCAAATATAACACTTCCATGATGATTATAGAACGTAGTAACCTGCAGGCTGAAGAAATCGAATACTATTGTTGGTCAACATAAGGAAATCCTGCATTTTGATCGGCTCCTCAAAAAAAGCGTCCCGGAACCGCCATTTTCCTTCTAGTAATGTGTATTTCGTCGCCTGGTAGTACTTTTGAAGAAGATAATGGCTGATACAAACGCAATTCTATGCACTCGATTGAATAGTCAAACTGACATTTCTTTTCCAAATATAACACTTCCATGATGATTATGGAACATAGTATCCTGCAGCCTGAAGAAATCGAATACTATTGTTGGTCAACATAAAGAAATCCTGCATTTTGATCGGCTCCTCAAAAAAGGCGTCCCTGAACCCCCATTTTCCCTCTACTTTGTTTGCAATATCTTGATGTTGTACACTAATGTGTATTTCGTCGTCTGGTACTAGTTTTGAAGAAGAATATGGGTGATAGAAATGCAATTTTATGTACTCGATTGAATTGCCAAACTGATATTTCTCTTCCATATATAACACTTCCATGATGATTATAGAACGTAGTAACCTGCAGCCTGAAGAAATCGAATACAATTGTTGGTCAACATAAAGAAATCCTGCATTTTGATCGACTCCTGAAAAAAAGCGTCCCAGAACCACAATTTTCCTTCTACTACTGCACTCGATTGAATTGCCAAACTAATATTTCTCTTCCAAATATAACACTTCCATGATGACGATAAAACATAGTAATCTGCAGCCTGAAGAAATCGAATACTATTGTTGGTCAACAAATAGAAATCCTGCATTCTGATCGTCTACTCAAAAAAAGCGTCCATGAACCGCCATTTTCTCTCTACTGACATTTCTTTTCGAAATATAACACTTCCATGATGATTATAGAACGTTGTAACCTACAGCCTGAAGAGAATCGAATACTATTGTTGGCCAACAAAAAGAAATCCTGCATTTTGATCGGCTCCTCAAAAAAAGCGTCCCAGAACCGCCATTTTCCCTCTAGTAATGTACATTTCGTCGCCTGGTAGTACTTTTGAAGAAGATAATGGCTGATAGAAACGCAATTCTATGCACTCGATTGAATTGTCAAACTGACATTTCTCTTCCAAATATAACACTTCCATGATGATTATAGAACGTAGTAACCTGCAGGCTGAAGAAATCGAATACTATTGTTGGTCAGCATAAGGAAATCCTGCATTTTGATCGGCTCATCAAAAAAAGCGTCCCGGAACCGCCATTTTCCTTCTAGTAATGTCTATTTCGTCGCCTGGTAGTAGTTTTGAAGAAGATAATGGCTGATACAAACGCAATTCTATGCACTCGATTGAATAGTCAAACTGACATTTCTCTTCCAAATATAACACTTCCATGATGATTATAGAACATAATAACCTGCAGCCTGAAGAAATCGAATACTATTGTTGGTCAACATAAAGAAATCCTGCATTTTGATCGTCTAATCAAAAAAAACGTCCATGAACCGCCACTTTTTGTCTACTGACATTTCTCATCCAAATATAACACTTCCATGATGATTATAGAACGTAGTAACCTGCAGGCTGAAGAAATCGAATACTATTGTTGGTCAACATAAGGAAATCCTGCATTTTGATCGGCTCCTCAAAAAAAGCGTCCCGGAACCGCCATTTTCCTTCTAGTAATGTGTATTTCGTCGCCTAGTAGTACTTTTGAAGATGATAATGGCTGATACAAACGCAATTCTATGCACTCGATTGAATAGTCAAACTGACATTTCTTTTCCAAATATAACACTTCCATGATGATTATGGAACATAGTAACCTGCAGCCTGAAGAAATCGAATACTATTGTTGGTCAACATAAAGAAATCCTGCATTTTGATCGGCTCCTCAAAAAAGGCGTCCCTGAACCGCCATTTTCCCTCTACTTTGTTTGCAATATCTTGATGTTGTACACTAATGTGTATTTCGTCGTCTGGTACTAGTCTTGAAGAAGAATATGGGTGATAGAAATGCAATTTTATGTACTCGATTGAATTGCCAAACAGATATTTCTCTTCCATATATAACACTTCCATGATGATTATAGAACGTAGTAACCTGCAGCCTGAAGAAATCGAATACAATTGTTGGTCAACATAAAGAAATCCTGCATTTTGATCGACTCCTCAAAAAAAGCGTCCCAGAACCACAATTTTCCTTCTACTACTGCACTCGATTGAATTGCCAAACTAATATTTCTCTTCCAAATATAACACTTCCATGATGACGATAAAACATAGTAATCTGCAGCCTGAAGAAATCGAATACCATTGTTGGCCAACAACAAGAAATCCTGCATTTTGAACGGCTGCTCAAAAAAAGCGTCCCGGAACCGCCATTTTCCTTCTAGTAATGTGTATTTCGTCGCCTGGTAGTACTTTTGAAGAAGATAATGGCTGATACAAACGCAATTCTATGCACTCGATTGAATAGTCAAACTGACATTTCTCTTCCAAATATAACACTTCCATGATGATTATAGAACATAGTAACCTGCAGCCTGAAGAAATCGAATACTATTGTTGGTCAACAAAAAGAAATCCTGCATTTTGAACGGCTCCTCAAAAAAGGCGTCCCTGAACCGCTATTTTCCCTCTACATTCTTTGCAATATCTTGATGTTGTTCACTAATGTGTATTTCGACGCCTGGTACTAGTTTTGAAAAAGAATATGGGTGATAGAAATGCAATTTTATGCACTCGATTGAATTGCCAAGCCGACATTTTTCTTCCAAATATAACACTTCCATGATGATGGTAAAACATAGTAACCTGCAGTCTGAAGAAATCGAATACTATTGTTAGTCAACTAAAAGAAATCCTGCATTCTGATCGTCTACTCAAGAAAGGCGTCCATGAATCGCTATTTTCTCTCTACATTGATGGTTTACGAGATTTTATATCTCGCCAGTGACCAACATTCAGGTTTGTGAGCAATTCAATGCATTCGCCAGTGACCACATACGTACTTCAATACAAAAATATTTCCGTCTCATTCCAAACAAACTTATTGTTGAACCAGCAATTGATGGCTATAATTCTAAATTGCGTACAATTTTCTTTACAGCAGCGATAATAACGGAATGCATAAATTAAAACATCCTTCTGCAGAAGTGATTTTGAGGGCATCGATTTGAGGATAGCACACGCCCTAGTTTGTAATATACAGATAAACTGCCTTAAGCGCAACCAGCCTTTTAAGTGTACAAGCTATTCCATGGTTTATTGCTCGATCTATTTGAACTCCACTAGTTCGTAGCATATATTATCAAATAGAAATGAAAGCATTAATGGTCATTTGGATGCGACAGGAACTGCAGAGCCGTCTTTCTTTTAAAAACTTGCCTTCCAAGTAGAGCAAACTTTGACTAGGTAGCGTATATATATCTTGATGTTGTACACTAATGTGTACTTCGTCGACTGGTACTAATTTTCAAGAAAATAATTACTGATAGAAACGCACTTCTATGCACTCGATTGAATTGCCAAACTGACATTTCTCTTCCAAATATAACACTTCCATGACGATGATAAAACATAGTAACCTGCAGCCTGAAGAAATCGAATACTATTGTTAGTCAACAAATAGAAATCCTGCATTCTGATCGTCTACTCAAAAAAAGCGTACATGAACCGCCATTTTCTCTCTACTGACATTTCTTTTCCAAATATAACACTTCCATGATGATTATAGAACGTTGTAACCTACAGCCTGAAGAGAATCGAATACTATTGTTGGCCAACAAAAAGAAATCCTGCATTTTGATCGGCTCCTCAAAAAAAGCGTCCCAGAACCGCCATTTTCCCTCTAGTAATGTGCATTTCGTCGCCTGGTAGTACTTTTGAAGAAGATAATGGCTGATAGAAACGCAATTCTATGCACTCGATTGAATTGTCAAACTGACATTTCTCTTCCAAATATAACACTTCCATGATGATTATAGAACGTAGTAACCTGCAGGCTGAAGAAATCGAATACTATTGTTGGTCAACATAAGGAAATCCTGCATTTTGATCGGCTCCTCAAAGAAAGCGTCCCGGAACCGCCATTTTCCTTCTAGTAATGTGTATTTCGTCGCCTGGTAGTACTTTTGAAGAAGATAAAGGCTGATACAAACGCAATTCTATGCACTCGATTGAATAGTCAAACTGACATTTCTCTTCCAAATATAACACTTCCATGATGATTATAAAACATAGTAACCTGCAGCCTGAAGAAATCGAATACTATTGTTGGCCAACAAAAAGAAATCCTGCATTTTGATCGGCTCCTCAAAAAAAGCGTCTCAGAACCGCCATTTTCCTTCTAGTAATGTGCATTTCGTCGCCTGGTAGTACTTTTGAAGAAGATAATGGCTGATAGAAACGCAATTCTATGGACTCGATTGAATTGTCAAACTGACATTTCTCTTCCAAATATAACACTTCCATGACGATGATAAAACGTAGTAACCTGCAGCTTGAAGAAATCGAATACTATTGTTAGTCAACAAAAAGAAAACCTGCATTTCGCTCGGCTCCTCAAAAAAAGCGTCCCTGAACCGCCATTTTCTCTCTACTTTGTTTGCAATATCTTGATGTTGTACACTAATGTTTATTTCGTCGTCTGGTACTAGTTTTGAAGAAGAATATGGGTGATAGAAATGGAATTTTATGTACTCGATTGAATTGCCAAACTGACATTTCTCTTCCATATATAACACATCCATGATGATTATAGAACGTAGTAACCTGCAGCCTGAAGAAATCGAATACAATTGTTGGTCAACATAAAGAAATCCTGCATTTTGATCGACTACTCAAAAAAAGCGTCCCAGAACCACCATTTTCCTTCTACTACTGCACTCGATTGGATTGGCAAACTGATATTTCTCTTCCAAATATAACACTTCCATGATGACGATAAAACATAGTAATCTGCAGCCTGAAGAAATCGAATACTATTGTTGGTCAACAACAAGAAATCCTGCATTTTGAACGGCTGCTCAAAAAAAGCGTCCCGGAACCGCCATTTTCCTTCTAGTAATGTGTATTTCGTCGCCTGGTAGTACATTTGAAGAAGATAATGGCTGATACAAACGCAATTCTATGCACTCGATTGAATAGTCAAACTGACATTTCTCTTCCAAATATAACACTTCCATGATGATGATAAAACATAGTAACCTGCAGCCTGAAGAAATCGAATACTATTGTTGGTCAACAAATAGATATCTTGCATTCTGATCGTCTACTCAAAAAAATCGTCCCTGAACCGCCATTTTCCCTCTACTACTGCACTCGATTGAATTTCCAAACTGACATTTCTCTTCCAAATATAACACTTCCATGATGATGATAAAACATAGTAGCCTGCAGCCTGAAGAAATCGAATACTATTGTTGTTCATCAACAAGAAATCCTGCATTCTGATCGTCTACTCAAAAAAAGCGTCCATGAACCGCCATTTTCCCTCTACTAATGTGTATTTCGTCGTCTGGTACTAGTTTTGAAAAAGATAATGGCTGATTGAAACGCAATTCTATGCACTCGATTGAATTGTCAAACTGACATTTCTCTTTTAAACATAACACTTCCATGATGATGATAAAACTTAGTAATCTGCAGCCTGAAGAAATCGAATACTAATGTTGGTCAACATAAAGAAATCCTGCATTCTGATCGTCTACTCAAAAAAAGCGTCCATGAACCGCCATTTTCTCTCTACTGACATTTATTTTCCAAATATAACACTTCCATGATGATTATAGAACGTTGTAACCTACAGCCTGAAGAGAATCGAATACTATTGTTGGCCAACAAAAAGAAATCCCGCATTATGATCGGCTCCTCAAAAAAAGCGTCCCAGAACCGCCATTTTTTCTCTAGTAATGTGCATTTCGTCGCCTGGTAGTACATTTGAAGAAGATAATGGCTGATAGAAACGCAATTCCATGCACTCGATTGAATTGTCAAACTGACATTTCTTTTCCGAATATAACACTTCCATGATGATTATAGAACTTTGTAACCTACAGCCTGAAGAGAATCGAATACTATTGTTGGCCAACAAAAAGAAATCCCGCATTATGATCGGCTCCTCAAAAAAAGCGTCCCAGAACCGCCATTTTCCCTCTAGTAATGTGCATTTCGTCGCCTGGTAGTACTTTTGAAGAAGATAATAGCTGATACAAACGCAATTCTATGCACTCGATTGAATAGTCAAACTGACATTTCTCTTCCAAATATAACACTTCCATGATGATGATAAAACATAGTAATCTGCAGCCTGAAGAAATCGAATACTAATGTTGGTCAACAACAAGAAATCCTGCATTCTGTTCGTCTACTCAAAAAAGGCGTCCATGAACCGCAATTTTCTCTCTACATTCATGGTTTATGAGATTTTATATCTCGCCCGTGACCAACATTCAGGTTTGTGAGCAATTCAATGCATTCGCCAGTGACCACATACGTACTTCAATACAAAAATATTTCCGTCTCATTCCAAACAAACTTATTGTTGAACCAGCAATTGATGGCTATAATTCTAAATTGCGTACATTTTTCTTTACAGCAGCGATAATAACGGAATGCATAAATTAAAACATCCTTCTGCAGAAGTGATTTTGAGGGCATCGATTTGAGGATAGCACACGCCCTAGTTTGTAATATACAGATAGACTGCCTTAAGCGCAACCGGCCTTTTAATTGTACAAGCTATTCCATGGTTTATTGCTCGATCTATTTGAACTTCACTAGTTCGTAGCATATATTATCAAATAGAAATGAAAAGCATTAATGGTCATTTGGATGCGACAGGAACTGCAGAGCCGTCTTTCTTTTAAAAACTTGCCTTCCACGTAGAGCAAACTTTGACTAGGTAGCGTATATATATCTTGATGTTGTACACTAATATGTACTTCGTCGACTGGTACTAATTTTCAAGAAAATAATTACTGATAGAAACGCAATTCTATGCACTCGATTGAATAGTCAAACTGACATTTCTCTTCCAAATATAACACTTCCATGATGATTATAGAACATAGTAACCTGCAGCCTGAAGAAATCGAATACTATTGTTGGACAACATAAAGAAATCCTGCATTTTGATCGGCTCCTCAAAAAAGGCTTCCCTGAACCGCCATTTTCCCTCTACTTTGTTTGCAATATCTTGATGTTGTACACTAATGTGTATTTCGTCGTCTGGTACTAGTTTTGAAGAAGAATATGGGTGAAAGAAATGGAATTTTATGTACTCGATTGAATTGCCAAACTGATATTTCTCTTCCATATATAACACTTCCATGATGATTATAGAACGTAGTAACCTGCAGCCTGAAGAAATCGAATGTAATTGTTGGTCAACATAAAGAAATCCTGCATTTTGATCGACTCCTCAAAAAAAGCGTCCCAGAACCACAATTTTCCTTCTACTACTGCACTCGATTGAATTGCCAAACTGATATTTCTCTTCCAAATATAACACTTCCATGATGACGATAAAACTTAGTAATCTGCAGCCTGAAGAAATCGAATACTATTGTTGGTCAACAACAAGAAATCCTACATTTTGAACGGCTGCTCAAAAAAAGCGTCCCGGAACCGCCATTTTCCTTCTAGTAATGTGTAATTCGTCGCCTGGTAGTACTTTAGAAGAAGATAATGGCTGATACAAACGCAATTCTATGCACTCGATTGAATAGTCAAACTGACATTTCTCTTTCAAATATAACACTTCCATGATGATTATAGAACATAGTAACCTGCAGCCTGAAGAAATCGAATACTATTGTTGGTCAACATAAAGAAATCCGGCATTTTGATTGGCTCCTCAAAAAAGGCGTCCCTGAACCGCGATTTTCCCTCTACTTTGTTTGCAACATCTTGATGTTGTACACTAATGTGTATTCCGTCGTCTGGTACTAGTTTTGAAGAAGAATATGGGTGATAGAAATGGAATTTTATGTACTCGATTGAATTGCTAAACTGACATTTCTCTTCCAAATATAACACTTCCATGATGATGATAAAACGTAGTAACCTGCAGCTTGAAGAAATCGAATACTATTGTTAGTCAACAAAAAGAAATCCTGCATTTCGATCGGCTCCTCAAAAAAAGCGTCCCAGGACCGCCATTTTCCCTTTAGTACTGCACTCGATTGAATTGCCAAGCTGACATTTTTCTTCCAAATATAACACTTCCATGATGATGGTAAAACATAGTAACCTGCAGCCTGAAGAAATCGAATACGATTGTTGGTCAACAACAAGAAATCCTGCATTCTGATCGTCTACTCAAAAAAGGCGTCCATGAACCGCCATTTTCTCTCTACATTCATGGTTTACGAGATTTTATATCTCGCCAGTGACCAACATTCAGGTTTGTGAGGAATTCAATGCATTCGCCAGTGACCACATACGTACTTCAATACAAAAATATTTCCGTCTCATTCCTAACAAACTTATTGTTGAACCAGCAATTGATAGCTATAATTCTAAATTGCGTACATTTTTCTTTACAGCAGCGATAATAACGGAATGCATAAATTAAAACATCCTTCTGCAGAAGTGATTTTGAGGGCATCGATTTGAGGATAGCACACGCCCTAGTTTGTAATATACAGATAGACTGCCTTAAGCGCAACCAGCCTTTTAAGTGTACAAGCTATTCCATGGTTTATTGCTCGATCTATTTGAACTTCACTAGTTCGTAGCATATATTATCAAATAGAAATGAAAAGCATTAATGGTCATTTGGATGCGACAGGAACTGCAGAGCCGTCTTTCTTTTAAAAACTTGCCTTCCAAGTAGAGCAAACTTTGACTAGGTAGCGTATATATATCTTGATGTTGTACACTAATGTGTACTTCGCCGACTGGTACTAATTTCCAAGAAAATAATTACTGATAGAAACGCAATTCTATGCACTCGATTGAATGGCCAAACTGACATTTCTCTTCCAAATATAACACTTCCATGATGATGATAAAACATAGTAACCTGCAGCTTGAAGAAATCGAATACTATTGTTGTTCATCAACAAGAAATCCTGCATTCTGATCGTCTACTCAGAAAAAGCGTCCATGAACCGCCATTTTCCCTCTACTAATGTGTATTTCGTCGCCTGGTAGTATTTTTGAAGAAGATAATGGCTGACAGAAACGCAATTCTATGCACTCGATTGAATTGTCAAACTGACATATCTCTTCCAAATATAACACTTCCATGATGATTATAGAACGTTGTAACCTACAGCCTGAAGAGAATCGAATACTATTGTTGGCCAACAAAAAGAAATCCTGTATTTTGATCGGCTCCTCAAAAAAAGCGTCCCAAGACCGCCATTTTCCCTTTAGTACTGCACTCGATTGAATTGCCAAGCTGACATTTTTCTTCCAAATATAACACTTCCATGATGATGGTAAAACATAGTAACCTGCAGCCTGAAGAAATCGAATACGATTGTTGGTCAACAACAAGAAATCCTGCATTCTGATCGTCTACTCAAAAAAGGCGTCCATGAACCGCCATTTTCTCTCTACATTCATGGTTTACGAGATTTTATATCTCGCCAGTGACCAACATTCAGGTTTGTGAGGAAATCAATGCATTCGCCAGTGACCACATACGTACTTCAATACAAAAATATTTCCGTCTCATTCCTAACAAACTTATTGTTGAACCAGCAATTGATAGCTATAATTCTAAATTGCGTACATTTTTCTTTACAGCAGCGATAATAACGGAATGCATAAATTAAAACATCCTTCTGCAGAAGTGATTTTGAGGGCATCGATTTGAGGGTAGCACACGCCCTAGTTTGTAATATACAGATAGACTGCCTTAAGCGCAACCAGCCTTTTAAGTGTACAAGCTATTCCATGGTTTATTGCTCGATCTATTTGAACTTCACTAGTTCGTAGCATATATTATCAAAAAGAAATGAAAAGCATTAATGGTCATTTGGATGCGACAGGAACTACAGAGCCGTCTTTCTTTTAAAAACTTGCCTTCCAAGTAGAGCAAACTTTGACTAGGTAGCGTATATATATCTTGATGTTGTACAATAATGTGTACCTCGCCGACTGGTACTAATTTTCAAGAAAATAATTACTGATAGAAATGCAATTTTATGCACTCGATTGAATTGTCAAGCTGACATTTTTCTTCCAAACATAACACTTCCATGATGATGGTAAAACATAGTAACCTGCAGGCTGAAGAAATCGAATACTATTGTTGGTCAAAATAAGGAAATCCTGCATTTTGATCGGCTCCTCAAAAAAAGCGTCCCGGAGCCGCCATTTTCCTTCTAGTAATGTGTATTTCGTCGCCTGGTAGTACTTTTGAAGAAGATAATGGCTGATACAAACGCAATTCTATGCACTCGATTGAATAGTCAAACTGACATTTCTCTTCCAAATATAACACTTCCATGATGATTATAGAACATAGTAACCTGCAGCCTGAAGAAATCGAATACAGGTCGTTGGTCAGCATAAAGAAATCGTGCATTTTGATCGGCTCCTCAAAAAAGGCGTCCCTGAACCGCCATTTTCCCTCTACTTTGTTTGCAATATCTTGATGTTGTACACTAATGTGTATTTCGTCGTCTGGTACTAGTTTTGAAGAAGAATATGGGTGAAAGAAATGGAATTTTATGTACTCGATTGAATTGCCAAACTGATATATCTCTTCCATATATAACACTTCCATGATGATTATAGAACGTAGTAACCTGCAGCCTGAAAAAATCGAATATAATTGTTGGTCAACATAAAGAAATCCTGCATTTTGATCGACTCCTCAAAAAAAGCGTCCCAGAACCGCAATTTTCCTTCTACTACTGCACTCGATTGAATTGCCAAACTGATATTTCTCTTCCAAATATAACACTTCCATGATGATGATAAAACATAGTAATCTGCAGCCTGAAGAAATCGAATACTAATGTTGGTCAACATAAAGAAATCCTGAATTTTGAACGGCTCCTCAAAAAAGGCGTCCCTGAACCGCCATTTTCCCTCTACTTTCTTTGCAATATCTTGATGTTGTTCACTAATGTGTATTTCGTCGCCTGGTACTAGTTTTGAAAAAGAATATGGGTGATAGAAATGCAAATTTATGTACTCGATTGAATTGCCAAACTGACCTTTCTCTTCCAAATATAACACTTCCATGATGATGATAAAACGTAGTAACCTGCAGCTTGAAGAAATCGAATACTATTGTTAGTCAACAAAAAGAAATCCTGCATTTCGATCGGCTCCTCAAAAAAAGCGTCCCAGGACCGCCATTTTCCCTTTAGTACTGCACTCGATTGAATTGCCAAGCTGACATTTTTCTTCCAAATATAACACTTCCATGATGATGGTAAAACATAGTAACCTGCAGCCTGAAGAAATCGAATACTATTGTTGTTCATCAACAAGAAATCCTGCATTCTGATCGTCTACTCAAAAAAAGCGTCCATGAACCGCCATTTTCCCTCTACTAATGTGTATTTCGTCGCCAGGTAGTATTTTTGAAGAAGATAATGGCTGATAGAAACGCAATTTTATGCACTCGATTGAATTGTCAAACTGACATATCTCTTCCAAATATAACACTTCCATGATGATTATAAAACAAAGTAACCTGCAGCCTGAAGAAATCGAATACTAATAATGGTCAACATAAAGAAATCCTGCATTTTGAACGGCTCCTCATAAAAGGCGTCCCTCAACCGCCATTTTCCCTCTACTTTGTTTGCAATATCTTGATGTTGTACACTAATGTGTATTTCGTCGCCTGGTACTAGTTTTGAAAAAGAATATGGGTGATAGAAATGCAATTTTATGTACTCGATTGAATTGCCAAACTGACATTTCTCTTCCAAATAGAACACTTCCATGATGATGATAAAACATAGTAACCTGCAGCCTGAAGAAATCGAATACTATTGTTGGTCAACAAATAGAAATCCTGCATTCTGATCGTCTACTCAAAAAAAGCGTCCATGAACCGCCATTTTCTCTCTACTGACATTTCTTTTCCAAATATAACACTTCCATGATGATGATAAAACATAGTAATCTGCAGCCTGAAGAAATCGAATACTAATGTTGGTAAACATAAAGAAATCCTGAATTTTGAACGGCTCCTAAAAAAAGGCGTCCCTGAACCGCCATTTTCCCTCTACTTTCTTTGCAATATCTTGATGTTGTTCACTAATGTGTATTTCGTCGCCTGGTACTAGTTTTGAAAAAGAATATGGGTGGATAGAAATGCAAATTTATGTACTCGATTGAATTGCCAAACTGACATTTCTCTTCCAAATATAACACTTCCATGATGATGATAAAACGTAGTAACCTGCAGCTTGAAGAAATCGAATACTATTGTTAGTCAACAAAAAGAAATCCTGCATTTCGATCGGCTCCTCAAAAAAAGCGTCCCAGGACCGCCATTTTCCCTTTAGTACTGCACTCGATTGAATTGCCAAGCTGACATTTTTCTTCCAAATATAACACTTCCATGATGATGGTAAAACATAGTAACCTGCAGCCTGAAGAAATCGAATACTATTGTTGTTCATCAACAAGAAATCCTGCATTCTGATCGTCTACTCAAAAAAAGCGTCCATGAACCGCCATTTTCCCTCTACTAATGTGTATTTCGTCGCCAGGTAGTATTTTTGAAGAAGATAATGGCTGATAGAAACGCAATTTTATGCACTCGATTGAATTGTCAAACTGACATATCTCTTCCAAATATAACACTTCCATGATGATTATAAAACAAAGTAACCTGCAGCCTGAAGAAATCGAATACTAATAATGGTCAACATAAAGAAATCCTGCATTTTGAACGGCTCCTCATAAAAGGCGTCCCTCAACCGCCATTTTCCCTCTACTTTGTTTGCAATATCTTGATGTTGTACACTAATGTGTATTTCGTCGCCTGGTACTAGTTTTGAAAAAGAATATGGGTGATAGAAATGCAATTTTATGTACTCGATTGAATTGCCAAACTGACATTTCTCTTCCAAATAGAACACTTCCATGATGATGATAAAACATAGTAACCTGCAGCCTGAAGAAATCGAATACTATTGTTGGTCAACAAATAGAAATCCTGCATTCTGATCGTCTACTCAAAAAAAGCGTCCATGAACCGCCATTTTCTCTCAACTGACATTTCTTTTCCAAATATAACACTCCCATGATAATTATAGAACGTTGTAACCTACAGCCTGAAGAGAATCGAATACTATTGTTGGCCAACAAAAAGAAATCCTGTATTTTGATCGGCTCCTCAAAAGAAGCGTCCCAGGACCGCCATTTTCCCTCTAGTAATGTGCATTTCGTCGCCTGGTAGTACTTTTGAAGAAGATAATGGCTGATAGAAACGCAATTCTATGCACTCGATTGAATTGTCAAACTGACATTTCTCTTCCAAATAGAACACTTCCATGATGATGATAAAACATAGTAACCTGCAGCCTGAAGAAATCGAATACTATTGTTGGTCAACAAATAGAAATCCTGCATTTCGATCGGCTCCTCAAAAAAAGCGTCCCAGGACCGCCATTTTCCCTTTAGTACTGCACTCGATTGAATTGCCAAGCTGACATTTTTCTTCCAAATATAACACTTCCATGATGATGGTAAAACATAGTAACCTGCAGCCTGAATAAATCGAATACGATTGTTGGTCAACAACAAGAAATCCTGCATTCTGATCGTCTACACAAAAAAGGCGTCCATGAACCGCCATTTTCTCTCTACTTTGTTTGCAATATCTTGATGTTGTACACTAATGTGTATTTCGTCGCCTGGTACTAGTTTTGAAAAAGAATATGGGTGATAGAAATGCAATTTTATGTACTCGATTGAATTGCCAAACTGACATTTCTCTTCCAAATAGAACACTTCCATGATGATGATAAAACATAGTAACCTGCAGCCTGAAGAAATCGAATACTATTGTTGGTCAACAAATAGAAATCCTGCATTCTGATCGTCTACTCAAAAAAAGCGTCCATGAACCGCCATTTTCTCTCTACTGACATTTCTTTTCCAAATATAACACTTCCATGATGATGATAAAACATAGTAATCTGCAGCCTGAAGAAATCGAATACTAATGTTGGTAAACATAAAGAAATCCTGAATTTTGAACGGCTCCTCAAAAAAGGCGTCCCTGAACCGCCATTTTCCCTCTACTTTCTTTGCAATATCTTGATGTTGTTCACTAATGTGTATTTCGTCGCCTGGTACTAGTTTTGAAAAAGAATATGGGTGGATAGAAATGCAAATTTATGTACTCGATTGAATTGCCAAACTGACATTTCTCTTCCAAATATAACACTTCCAAGATGATGATAAAACGTAGTAACCTGCAGCTTGAAGAAATCGAATACTATTGTTAGTCAACAAAAAGAAATCCTGCATTTCGATCGGCTCCTCAAAAAAAGCGTCCCAGGACCGCCATTTTCCCTTTAGTACTGCACTCGATTGAATTGCCAAGCTGACATTTTTCTTCCAAATATAACACTTCCATGATGATGGTAAAACATAGTAACCTGCAGCCTGAAGAAATCGAATACTATTGTTGTTCATCAACAAGAAATCCTGCATTCTGATCGTCTACTCAAAAAAAGCGTCCATGAACCGCCATTTTCCCTCTACTAATGTGTATTTCGTCGCCAGGTAGTATTTTTGAAGAAGATAATGGCTGATAGAAACGCAATTTTATGCACTCGATTGAATTGTCAAACTGACATATCTCTTCCAAATATAACACTTCCATGATGATTATAAAACAAAGTAACCTGCAGCCTGAAGAAATCGAATACTAATAATGGTCAACATAAAGAAATCCTGCATTTTGAACGGCTCCTCATAAAAGGCGTCCCTCAACCGCCATTTTCCCTCTACTTTGTTTGCAATATCTTGATGTTGTACACTAATGTGTATTTCGTCGCCTGGTACTAGTTTTGAAAAAGAATATGGGTGATAGAAATGCAATTTTATGTACTCGATTGAATTGCCAAACTGACATTTCTCTTCCAAATAGAACACTTCCATGATGATGATAAAACATAGTAACCTGCAGCCTGAAGAAATCGAATACTATTGTTGGTCAACAAATAGAAATCCTGCATTCTGATCGTCTACTCAAAAAAAGCGTCCATGAACCGCCATTTTCTCTCAACTGACATTTCTTTTCCAAATATAACACTCCCATGATAATTATAGAACGTTGTAACCTACAGCCTGAAGAGAATCGAATACTATTGTTGGCCAACAAAAAGAAATCCTGTATTTTGATCGGCTCCTCAAAAGAAGCGTCCCAGGACCGCCATTTTCCCTCTAGTAATGTGCATTTCGTCGCCTGGTAGTACTTTTGAAGAAGATAATGGCTGATAGAAACGCAATTCTATGCACTCGATTGAATTGTCAAACTGACATTTCTCTTCCAAATAGAACACTTCCATGATGATGATAAAACATAGTAACCTGCAGCCTGAAGAAATCGAATACTATTGTTGGTCAACAAATAGAAATCCTGCATTTCGATCGGCTCCTCAAAAAAAGCGTCCCAGGACCGCCATTTTCCCTTTAGTACTGCACTCGATTGAATTGCCAAGCTGACATTTTTCTTCCAAATATAACACTTCCATGATGATGGTAAAACATAGTAACCTGCAGCCTGAATAAATCGAATACGATTGTTGGTCAACAACAAGAAATCCTGCATTCTGATCGTCTACACAAAAAAGGCGTCCATGAACCGCCATTTTCTCTCTACATTCATGGTTTACGAGATTTTATATCTCGCCAGTGACCAACATTCAGGTTTGTGAGGAATTCAATGCATTCGCCAGTGACCACATACGTACTTCAATACAAAAATATTTCCGTCTCATTCCTAACAAACTTATTGTTGAACCAGCAATTGATAGCTATAATTCTAAATTGCGTACATTTTTCTTTACAGCAGCGATAATAACGGAATGCATAAATTAAAACATCCTTCTGCAGAAGTGATTTTGAGGGCATCGATTTGAGGATAGCACACGCCCTAGTTTGTAATATACAGATAGACTGCCTTAAGCGCAACCAGCCTTTTAAGTGTACAAGCTATTCCATGGTTTATTGCTCGATCTATTTGAACTTCACTAGTTCGTAGCATATATTATCAAATAGAAATGAAAAGCATTAATGGTCATTTGGATGCGACAGGAACTGCAGAGCCGTCTTTCTTTTAAAAACTTGCCTTCCAAGTAGAGCAAACTTTGAGTAGGTAGCGTATATATATCTTGATGTTGTACAATAATGTGTACTTCGCCGACTGGTACTAATTTTCAAGAAAATAATTACTGATAGAAACGCAATTCTATGCACTCGATTGAATTGCCAAACTGACATTTCTCTTCCAAATATAACACTTCCATGATGATGATAAAACATAGTAACCTGCAGCCTGAAGAAATCGAATACTATTGTTGGTCAACAAAAAGAAATCCTGCATTTTGATCGGCTCCTCAAAAAAAGCGTCCCAGAACCGCCATTTTCCCTCTAGTAATGTGCATTTCGTCGCCTGGTAGTACTTTTGAAGAAGATAATGGCTGATAGAAACGCAATTCTATGCACTCGATTGAATTGTCAAACTGACATTTCTCTTCCAAATATAACACTTCCATGATGATTATAGAACGTAGTAACCTGCAGCCTGAAGAAATCGAATATAATTGTTGGTCAACATAAAGAAATCCTGCATTTTGATCGACTCCTCAAAAAAAGCGTCCCAGAACCGCAATTTTCCTTCTACTACTGCACTCGATTGAATTGCCAAACTGATATTTCTCTTCCAAATATAACACTTCCATGATGATGATAGAACATAGTAATCTGCAGCCTGAAGAAATCGAATACTAATGTTGGTCAACATAAAGAAATCCTGAATTTTGAACGGCTCCTCAAAAAAGGCGTCCCTGAACCGCCATTTTCCCTCTACTTTCTTTGCAATATCTTGATGTTGTTCACTAATGTTTATTTCGTCGCCTGGTACTAGTTTTGAAAAAGAATATGGGTGATAGAAATGCAAATTTATGTACTCGATTGAATTGCCAAACTGACATTTCTCTTCCAAATATAACACTTCCATGATGATGATAAAACGTAGTAACCTGCAGCTTGAAGAAATCGAATACTATTGTTAGTCAACAAAAAGAAATCCTGTATTTTGATCGGCTCCTCAAAAAAAGCGTCCCAAGACCGCCATTTTCCCTTTAGTACTGCACTCGATTGAATTGCCAAGCTGACATTTTTCTTCCAAATATAACACTTCCATGATGATGGTAAAACATAGTAACCTGCAGCCTGAAGAAATCGAATACGATTGTTGGTCAACAACAAGAAATCCTGCATTCTGATCGTCTACTCAAAAAAGGCTTCCATGAACCGCCATTTTCTCTCTACAATCATGGTTTACGAGATTTTATATCTCGCCAGTGACCAACATTCAGGTTTGTGAGGAAATCAATGCATTCGCCAGTGACCACATACGTACTTCAATACAAAAATATTTCCGTCTCATTCCTAACAAACTTATTGTTGAACCAGCAATTGATAGCTATAATTCTAAATTGCGTACATTTTTCTTTACAGCAGCGATAATAACGGAATGCATAAATTAAAACATCCTTCTGCAGAAGTGATTTTGAGGGCATCGATTTGAGGGTAGCACACGCCCTAGTTTGTAATATACAGATAGACTGCCTTAAGCGCAACCAGCCTTTTAAGTGTACAAGCTATTCCATGGTTTATTGCTCGATCTATTTGAACTTCACTAGTTCGTAGCATATATTATCAAAAAGAAATGAAAAGCATTAATGGTCATTTGGATGCGACAGGAACTGCAGAGCCGTCTTTCTTTTAAAAACTTGCCTTCCAAGTAGAGCAAACTTTGACTAGGTAGCGTATATATATCTTGATGTTGTACAATAATGTGTACCTCGCCGACTGGTACTAATTTTCAAGAAAATAATTACTGATAGAAACGCAATTCTATGCACTCGATTGAATTGCCAAACTGACATTTCTCTTCCAAATATAACACTTCCATGATGATGATAAAACATAGTAACCTGCAGCTTGAAGAAATCGTATACTATTGTTGTTCATCAACAAGAAATCCTGCATTCTGATCGTCTACTCAAAAAAAGCGTCCATGAACCGCCATTTTCCCTCTACTAATGTGTATTTCGTCGCCTGGTAGTATTTTTGAAGAAGATAATGGCTGATAGAAACGCAATTCTATGCACTCGATTGAATTGCCAAACTGACATTTCTCTTCCAAATATAACACTTCCATGATGATGATAAAACATAGTAACCTGCAGCCTGAAGAAATCGAATACTAATAATGGTCAACATGAAGAAATCCTGCATTTTGAACGGCTCCTCATAAAAGGCGTCCCTCAACCGCCATTTTCCCTCTACTTTGTTTGCAATATCTTGATGTTGTACACTAATGTGTATTTCGTCGCCTGGTACTAGTTTTGAAAAAGAATATGGGTGATAGAAATGCAATTTTATGTACTCGATTGAATTGCCAAACTGACATTTCTCTTCCAAATAGAACACTTCCATGATGATGATAAAACATAGTAACCTGCAGCCTGAAGAAATCGAATACTACTGTTGGTCAACAAATAGAAATCCTGCATTCTGATCGTCTACTCAAAAAAAGCGTCCATGAACCGCCATTTTCTCTCAACTGACATTTCTTTTCCAAATATAACACTTCCATGATGATTATAGAACGTTGTAACCTACAGCCTGAAGAGAATCGAATACTATTGTTGGCCAACAAAAAGAAATCCTGTATTTTGATCGGCTCCTCAAAAGAAGCGTCCCAGGACCGCCATTTTCCCTCTAGTAATGTGCATTTCGTCGCCTGGTAGTATTTTTGAAGAAGATAATGGCTGACAGAAACGCAATTCTATGCACTCGATTGAATTGTCAAACTGACATATCTCTTCCAAATATAACACTTCCATGATGATTATAGAACGTTGTAACCTACAGCCTGAAGAGAATCGAATACTATTGTTGGCCAACAAAAAGAAATCCTGTATTTTGATCGGCTCCTCAAAAAAAGCGTCCCAAGACCGCCATTTTCCCTTTAGTACTGCACTCGATTGAATTGCCAAGCTGACATTTTTCTTCCAAATATAACACTTCCATGATGATGGTAAAACATAGTAACCTGCAGCCTGAAGAAATCGAATACGATTGTTGGTCAACAACAAGAAATCCTGCATTCTGATCGTCTACTCAAAAAAGGCGTCCATGAACCGCCATTTTCTCTCTACATTCATGGTTTACGAGATTTTATATCTCGCCAGTGACCAACATTCAGGTTTGTGAGGAAATCAATGCATTCGCCAGTGACCACATACGTACTTCAATACAAAAATATTTCCGTCTCATTCCTAACAAACTTATTGTTGAACCAGCAATTGATAGCTATAATTCTAAATTGCGTACATTTTTCTTTACAGCAGCGATAATAACGGAATGCATAAATTAAAACATCCTTCTGCAGAAGTGATTTTGAGGGCATCGATTTGAGGGTAGCACACGCCCTAGTTTGTAATATACAGATAGACTGCCTTAAGCGCAACCAGCCTTTTAAGTGTACAAGCTATTCCATGGTTTATTGCTCGATCTATTTGAACTTCACTAGTTCGTAGCATATATTATCAAAAAGAAATGAAAAGCATTAATGGTCATTTGGATGCGACAGGAACTACAGAGCCGTCTTTCTTTTAAAAACTTGCCTTCCAAGTAGAGCAAACTTTGACTAGGTAGCGTATATATATCTTGATGTTGTACAATAATGTGTACCTCGCCGACTGGTACTAATTTTCAAGAAAATAATTACTGATAGAAATGCAATTTTATGCACTCGATTGAATTGTCAAGCTGACATTTTTCTTCCAAACATAACACTTCCATGATGATGGTAAAACATAGTAACCTGCAGGCTGAAGAAATCGAATACTATTGTTGGTCAAAATAAGGAAATCCTGCATTTTGATCGGCTCCTCAAAAAAAGCGTCCCGGAGCCGCCATTTTCCTTCTAGTAATGTGTATTTCGTCGCCTGGTAGTACTTTTGAAGAAGATAATGGCTGATACAAACGCAATTCTATGCACTCGATTGAATAGTCAAACTGACATTTCTCTTCCAAATATAACACTTCCATGATGATTATAGAACATAGTAACCTGCAGCCTGAAGAAATCGAATACAGGTCGTTGGTCAGCATAAAGAAATCGTGCATTTTGATCGGCTCCTCAAAAAAGGCGTCCCTGAACCGCCATTTTCCCTCTACTTTGTTTGCAATATCTTGATGTTGTACACTAATGTGTATTTCGTCGTCTGGTACTAGTTTTGAAGAAGAATATGGGTGAAAGAAATGGAATTTTATGTACTCGATTGAATTGCCAAACTGATATATCTCTTCCATATATAACACTTCCATGATGATTATAGAACGTAGTAACCTGCAGCCTGAAAAAATCGAATATAATTGTTGGTCAACATAAAGAAATCCTGCATTTTGATCGACTCCTCAAAAAAAGCGTCCCAGAACCGCAATTTTCCTTCTACTACTGCACTCGATTGAATTGCCAAACTGATATTTCTCTTCCAAATATAACACTTCCATGATGATGATAAAACATAGTAATCTGCAGCCTGAAGAAATCGAATACTAATGTTGGTCAACATAAAGAAATCCTGAATTTTGAACGGCTCCTCAAAAAAGGCGTCCCTGAACCGCCATTTTCCCTCTACTTTCTTTGCAATATCTTGATGTTGTTCACTAATGTGTATTTCGTCGCCTGGTACTAGTTTTGAAAAAGAATATGGGTGATAGAAATGCAAATTTATGTACTCGATTGAATTGCCAAACTGACCTTTCTCTTCCAAATATAACACTTCCATGATGATGATAAAACGTAGTAACCTGCAGCTTGAAGAAATCGAATACTATTGTTAGTCAACAAAAAGAAATCCTGCATTTCGATCGGCTCCTCAAAAAAAGCGTCCCAGGACCGCCATTTTCCCTTTAGTACTGCACTCGATTGAATTGCCAAGCTGACATTTTTCTTCCAAATATAACACTTCCATGATGATGGTAAAACATAGTAACCTGCAGCCTGAAGAAATCGAATACTATTGTTGTTCATCAACAAGAAATCCTGCATTCTGATCGTCTACTCAAAAAAAGCGTCCATGAACCGCCATTTTCCCTCTACTAATGTGTATTTCGTCGCCAGGTAGTATTTTTGAAGAAGATAATGGCTGATAGAAACGCAATTTTATGCACTCGATTGAATTGTCAAACTGACATATCTCTTCCAAATATAACACTTCCATGATGATTATAAAACAAAGTAACCTGCAGCCTGAAGAAATCGAATACTAATAATGGTCAACATAAAGAAATCCTGCATTTTGAACGGCTCCTCATAAAAGGCGTCCCTCAACCGCCATTTTCCCTCTACTTTGTTTGCAATATCTTGATGTTGTACACTAATGTGTATTTCGTCGCCTGGTACTAGTTTTGAAAAAGAATATGGGTGATAGAAATGCAATTTTATGTACTCGATTGAATTGCCAAACTGACATTTCTCTTCCAAATAGAACACTTCCATGATGATGATAAAACATAGTAACCTGCAGCCTGAAGAAATCGAATACTATTGTTGGTCAACAAATAGAAATCCTGCATTCTGATCGTCTACTCAAAAAAAGCGTCCATGAACCGCCATTTTCTCTCTACTGACATTTCTTTTCCAAATATAACACTTCCATGATGATGATAAAACATAGTAATCTGCAGCCTGAAGAAATCGAATACTAATGTTGGTAAACATAAAGAAATCCTGAATTTTGAACGGCTCCTAAAAAAAGGCGTCCCTGAACCGCCATTTTCCCTCTACTTTCTTTGCAATATCTTGATGTTGTTCACTAATGTGTATTTCGTCGCCTGGTACTAGTTTTGAAAAAGAATATGGGTGGATAGAAATGCAAATTTATGTACTCGATTGAATTGCCAAACTGACATTTCTCTTCCAAATATAACACTTCCATGATGATGATAAAACGTAGTAACCTGCAGCTTGAAGAAATCGAATACTATTGTTAGTCAACAAAAAGAAATCCTGCATTTCGATCGGCTCCTCAAAAAAAGCGTCCCAGGACCGCCATTTTCCCTTTAGTACTGCACTCGATTGAATTGCCAAGCTGACATTTTTCTTCCAAATATAACACTTCCATGATGATGGTAAAACATAGTAACCTGCAGCCTGAAGAAATCGAATACTATTGTTGTTCATCAACAAGAAATCCTGCATTCTGATCGTCTACTCAAAAAAAGCGTCCATGAACCGCCATTTTCCCTCTACTAATGTGTATTTCGTCGCCAGGTAGTATTTTTGAAGAAGATAATGGCTGATAGAAACGCAATTTTATGCACTCGATTGAATTGTCAAACTGACATATCTCTTCCAAATATAACACTTCCATGATGATTATAAAACAAAGTAACCTGCAGCCTGAAGAAATCGAATACTAATAATGGTCAACATAAAGAAATCCTGCATTTTGAACGGCTCCTCATAAAAGGCGTCCCTCAACCGCCATTTTCCCTCTACTTTGTTTGCAATATCTTGATGTTGTACACTAATGTGTATTTCGTCGCCTGGTACTAGTTTTGAAAAAGAATATGGGTGATAGAAATGCAATTTTATGTACTCGATTGAATTGCCAAACTGACATTTCTCTTCCAAATAGAACACTTCCATGATGATGATAAAACATAGTAACCTGCAGCCTGAAGAAATCGAATACTATTGTTGGTCAACAAATAGAAATCCTGCATTCTGATCGTCTACTCAAAAAAAGCGTCCATGAACCGCCATTTTCTCTCAACTGACATTTCTTTTCCAAATATAACACTCCCATGATAATTATAGAACGTTGTAACCTACAGCCTGAAGAGAATCGAATACTATTGTTGGCCAACAAAAAGAAATCCTGTATTTTGATCGGCTCCTCAAAAGAAGCGTCCCAGGACCGCCATTTTCCCTCTAGTAATGTGCATTTCGTCGCCTGGTAGTACTTTTGAAGAAGATAATGGCTGATAGAAACGCAATTCTATGCACTCGATTGAATTGTCAAACTGACATTTCTCTTCCAAATAGAACACTTCCATGATGATGATAAAACATAGTAACCTGCAGCCTGAAGAAATCGAATACTATTGTTGGTCAACAAATAGAAATCCTGCATTTCGATCGGCTCCTCAAAAAAAGCGTCCCAGGACCGCCATTTTCCCTTTAGTACTGCACTCGATTGAATTGCCAAGCTGACATTTTTCTTCCAAATATAACACTTCCATGATGATGGTAAAACATAGTAACCTGCAGCCTGAATAAATCGAATACGATTGTTGGTCAACAACAAGAAATCCTGCATTCTGATCGTCTACACAAAAAAGGCGTCCATGAACCGCCATTTTCTCTCTACTTTGTTTGCAATATCTTGATGTTGTACACTAATGTGTATTTCGTCGCCTGGTACTAGTTTTGAAAAAGAATATGGGTGATAGAAATGCAATTTTATGTACTCGATTGAATTGCCAAACTGACATTTCTCTTCCAAATAGAACACTTCCATGATGATGATAAAACATAGTAACCTGCAGCCTGAAGAAATCGAATACTATTGTTGGTCAACAAATAGAAATCCTGCATTCTGATCGTCTACTCAAAAAAAGCGTCCATGAACCGCCATTTTCTCTCTACTGACATTTCTTTTCCAAATATAACACTTCCATGATGATGATAAAACATAGTAATCTGCAGCCTGAAGAAATCGAATACTAATGTTGGTAAACATAAAGAAATCCTGAATTTTGAACGGCTCCTCAAAAAAGGCGTCCCTGAACCGCCATTTTCCCTCTACTTTCTTTGCAATATCTTGATGTTGTTCACTAATGTGTATTTCGTCGCCTGGTACTAGTTTTGAAAAAGAATATGGGTGGATAGAAATGCAAATTTATGTACTCGATTGAATTGCCAAACTGACATTTCTCTTCCAAATATAACACTTCCAAGATGATGATAAAACGTAGTAACCTGCAGCTTGAAGAAATCGAATACTATTGTTAGTCAACAAAAAGAAATCCTGCATTTCGATCGGCTCCTCAAAAAAAGCGTCCCAGGACCGCCATTTTCCCTTTAGTACTGCACTCGATTGAATTGCCAAGCTGACATTTTTCTTCCAAATATAACACTTCCATGATGATGGTAAAACATAGTAACCTGCAGCCTGAAGAAATCGAATACTATTGTTGTTCATCAACAAGAAATCCTGCATTCTGATCGTCTACTCAAAAAAAGCGTCCATGAACCGCCATTTTCCCTCTACTAATGTGTATTTCGTCGCCAGGTAGTATTTTTGAAGAAGATAATGGCTGATAGAAACGCAATTTTATGCACTCGATTGAATTGTCAAACTGACATATCTCTTCCAAATATAACACTTCCATGATGATTATAAAACAAAGTAACCTGCAGCCTGAAGAAATCGAATACTAATAATGGTCAACATAAAGAAATCCTGCATTTTGAACGGCTCCTCATAAAAGGCGTCCCTCAACCGCCATTTTCCCTCTACTTTGTTTGCAATATCTTGATGTTGTACACTAATGTGTATTTCGTCGCCTGGTACTAGTTTTGAAAAAGAATATGGGTGATAGAAATGCAATTTTATGTACTCGATTGAATTGCCAAACTGACATTTCTCTTCCAAATAGAACACTTCCATGATGATGATAAAACATAGTAACCTGCAGCCTGAAGAAATCGAATACTATTGTTGGTCAACAAATAGAAATCCTGCATTCTGATCGTCTACTCAAAAAAAGCGTCCATGAACCGCCATTTTCTCTCAACTGACATTTCTTTTCCAAATATAACACTCCCATGATAATTATAGAACGTTGTAACCTACAGCCTGAAGAGAATCGAATACTATTGTTGGCCAACAAAAAGAAATCCTGTATTTTGATCGGCTCCTCAAAAGAAGCGTCCCAGGACCGCCATTTTCCCTCTAGTAATGTGCATTTCGTCGCCTGGTAGTACTTTTGAAGAAGATAATGGCTGATAGAAACGCAATTCTATGCACTCGATTGAATTGTCAAACTGACATTTCTCTTCCAAATAGAACACTTCCATGATGATGATAAAACATAGTAACCTGCAGCCTGAAGAAATCGAATACTATTGTTGGTCAACAAATAGAAATCCTGCATTTCGATCGGCTCCTCAAAAAAAGCGTCCCAGGACCGCCATTTTCCCTTTAGTACTGCACTCGATTGAATTGCCAAGCTGACATTTTTCTTCCAAATATAACACTTCCATGATGATGGTAAAACATAGTAACCTGCAGCCTGAATAAATCGAATACGATTGTTGGTCAACAACAAGAAATCCTGCATTCTGATCGTCTACACAAAAAAGGCGTCCATGAACCGCCATTTTCTCTCTACATTCATGGTTTACGAGATTTTATATCTCGCCAGTGACCAACATTCAGGTTTGTGAGGAATTCAATGCATTCGCCAGTGACCACATACGTACTTCAATACAAAAATATTTCCGTCTCATTCCTAACAAACTTATTGTTGAACCAGCAATTGATAGCTATAATTCTAAATTGCGTACATTTTTCTTTACAGCAGCGATAATAACGGAATGCATAAATTAAAACATCCTTCTGCAGAAGTGATTTTGAGGGCATCGATTTGAGGATAGCACACGCCCTAGTTTGTAATATACAGATAGACTGCCTTAAGCGCAACCAGCCTTTTAAGTGTACAAGCTATTCCATGGTTTATTGCTCGATCTATTTGAACTTCACTAGTTCGTAGCATATATTATCAAATAGAAATGAAAAGCATTAATGGTCATTTGGATGCGACAGGAACTGCAGAGCCGTCTTTCTTTTAAAAACTTGCCTTCCAAGTAGAGCAAACTTTGAGTAGGTAGCGTATATATATCTTGATGTTGTACAATAATGTGTACTTCGCCGACTGGTACTAATTTTCAAGAAAATAATTACTGATAGAAACGCAATTCTATGCACTCGATTGAATTGCCAAACTGACATTTCTCTTCCAAATATAACACTTCCATGATGATGATAAAACATAGTAACCTGCAGCCTGAAGAAATCGAATACTATTGTTGGTCAACAAAAAGAAATCCTGCATTTTGATCGGCTCCTCAAAAAAAGCGTCCCAGAACCGCCATTTTCCCTCTAGTAATGTGCATTTCGTCGCCTGGTAGTACTTTTGAAGAAGATAATGGCTGATAGAAACGCAATTCTATGCACTCGATTGAATTGTCAAACTGACATTTCTCTTCCAAATATAACACTTCCATGATGATTATAGAACGTAGTAACCTGCAGCCTGAAGAAATCGAATATAATTGTTGGTCAACATAAAGAAATCCTGCATTTTGATCGACTCCTCAAAAAAAGCGTCCCAGAACCGCAATTTTCCTTCTACTACTGCACTCGATTGAATTGCCAAACTGATATTTCTCTTCCAAATATAACACTTCCATGATGATGATAGAACATAGTAATCTGCAGCCTGAAGAAATCGAATACTAATGTTGGTCAACATAAAGAAATCCTGAATTTTGAACGGCTCCTCAAAAAAGGCGTCCCTGAACCGCCATTTTCCCTCTACTTTCTTTGCAATATCTTGATGTTGTTCACTAATGTTTATTTCGTCGCCTGGTACTAGTTTTGAAAAAGAATATGGGTGATAGAAATGCAAATTTATGTACTCGATTGAATTGCCAAACTGACATTTCTCTTCCAAATATAACACTTCCATGATGATGATAAAACGTAGTAACCTGCAGCTTGAAGAAATCGAATACTATTGTTAGTCAACAAAAAGAAATCCTGTATTTTGATCGGCTCCTCAAAAAAAGCGTCCCAAGACCGCCATTTTCCCTTTAGTACTGCACTCGATTGAATTGCCAAGCTGACATTTTTCTTCCAAATATAACACTTCCATGATGATGGTAAAACATAGTAACCTGCAGCCTGAAGAAATCGAATACGATTGTTGGTCAACAACAAGAAATCCTGCATTCTGATCGTCTACTCAAAAAAGGCTTCCATGAACCGCCATTTTCTCTCTACATTCATGGTTTACGAGATTTTATATCTCGCCAGTGACCAACATTCAGGTTTGTGAGGAAATCAATGCATTCGCCAGTGACCACATACGTACTTCAATACAAAAATATTTCCGTCTCATTCCTAACAAACTTATTGTTGAACCAGCAATTGATAGCTATAATTCTAAATTGCGTACATTTTTCTTTACAGCAGCGATAATAACGGAATGCATAAATTAAAACATCCTTCTGCAGAAGTGATTTTGAGGGCATCGATTTGAGGGTAGCACACGCCCTAGTTTGTAATATACAGATAGACTGCCTTAAGCGCAACCAGCCTTTTAAGTGTACAAGCTATTCCATGGTTTATTGCTCGATCTATTTGAACTTCACTAGTTCGTAGCATATATTATCAAAAAGAAATGAAAAGCATTAATGGTCATTTGGATGCGACAGGAACTGCAGAGCCGTCTTTCTTTTAAAAACTTGCCTTCCAAGTAGAGCAAACTTTGACTAGGTAGCGTATATATATCTTGATGTTGTACAATAATGTGTACCTCGCCGACTGGTACTAATTTTCAAGAAAATAATTACTGATAGAAACGCAATTCTATGCACTCGATTGAATTGCCAAACTGACATTTCTCTTCCAAATATAACACTTCCATGATGATGATAAAACATAGTAACCTGCAGCTTGAAGAAATCGTATACTATTGTTGTTCATCAACAAGAAATCCTGCATTCTGATCGTCTACTCAAAAAAAGCGTCCATGAACCGCCATTTTCCCTCTACTAATGTGTATTTCGTCGCCTGGTAGTATTTTTGAAGAAGATAATGGCTGATAGAAACGCAATTCTATGCACTCGATTGAATTGCCAAACTGACATTTCTCTTCCAAATATAACACTTCCATGATGATGATAAAACATAGTAACCTGCAGCCTGAAGAAATCGAATACTAATAATGGTCAACATGAAGAAATCCTGCATTTTGAACGGCTCCTCATAAAAGGCGTCCCTCAACCGCCATTTTCCCTCTACTTTGTTTGCAATATCTTGATGTTGTACACTAATGTGTATTTCGTCGCCTGGTACTAGTTTTGAAAAAGAATATGGGTGATAGAAATGCAATTTTATGTACTCGATTGAATTGCCAAACTGACATTTCTCTTCCAAATAGAACACTTCCATGATGATGATAAAACATAGTAACCTGCAGCCTGAAGAAATCGAATACTACTGTTGGTCAACAAATAGAAATCCTGCATTCTGATCGTCTACTCAAAAAAAGCGTCCATGAACCGCCATTTTCTCTCAACTGACATTTCTTTTCCAAATATAACACTTCCATGATGATTATAGAACGTTGTAACCTACAGCCTGAAGAGAATCGAATACTATTGTTGGCCAACAAAAAGAAATCCTGTATTTTGATCGGCTCCTCAAAAGAAGCGTCCCAGGACCGCCATTTTCCCTCTAGTAATGTGCATTTCGTCGCCTGGTAGTACTTTTGAAGAAGATAATGGCTGATAGAAACGCAATTCTATGCACTCGATTGAATTGTCAAACTGACATTTCTCTTCCAAATAGAACACTTCCATGATGATGATAAAACATAGTAACCTGCAGCCTGAAGAAATCGAATACTATTGTTGGTCAACAAATAGAAATCCTGCATTTCGATCGGCTCCTCAAAAAAAGCGTCCCAGGACCGCCATTTTCCCTTTAGTACTGCACTCGATTGAATTGCCAAGCTGACATTTTTCTTCCAAACATAACACTTCCATGATGATGGTAAAACATAGTAACCTGCAGCCTGAAGAAATCGAATACGATTGTTGGTCAACAACAAGAAATCCTGCATTCTGATCGTCTACTCAAAAAAGGCGTCCATGAACCGCCATTTTCTCTCTACATTCATGGTTTACGAGATTTTATATCTCGCCAGTGACCAACATTCAGGTTTGTGAGGAATTCAATGCATTCGCCAGTGACCACATACGTACTTCAATACAAAAATATTTCCGTCTCATTCCTAACAAACTTATTGTTGAACCAGCAATTGATAGCTATAATTCTAAATTGCGTACATTTTTCTTTACAGCAGCGATAATAACGGAATGCATAAATTAAAACATCCTTCTGCAGAAGTGATTTTGAGGGCATCGATTTGAGGATAGCACACGCCCTAGTTTGTAATATACAGATAGACTGCCTTAAGCGCAACCAGCCTTTTAAGTGTACAAGCTATTCCATGGTTTATTGCTCGATCTATTTGAACTTCACTAGTTCGTAGCATATATTATCAAATAGAAATGAAAAGCATTAATGGTCATTTGGATGCGACAGGAACTGCAGAGCCGTCTTTCTTTTAAAAACTTGCCTTCCAAGTAGAGCAAACTTTGAGTAGGTAGCGTATATATATCTTGATGTTGTACAATAATGTGTACTTCGCCGACTGGTAATAATTTTCAAGAAAATAATTACTGATAGAAACGCAATTCTATGCACTCGATTGAATTGCCAAACTGACATTTCTCTTCCAAATATAACACTTCCATGATGATGATAAAACATAGTAACCTGCAGCCTGATGAAATCGAATACTATTGTTGGTCAGCAAATAGAAATCCTGCATTCTGATCGTCTACTCAAAAAAAGCGTCCATGAACCGCCATTTTCTCTCTACTGACATTTCTTTTCCAAATATAACACTTCCATGATGATTATAGAACGTTGTAACCTACAGCCTGAAGAGAATCGAATACTATTGTTGGCCAACAAAAAGAAATCCTGCATTTTGATCGGCTCCTCAAAAAAAGCGTCCCAAAACCGCCATTTTCCCTCTAGTAATGTGCATTTCGTCGCCTGGTAGTACTTTTGAAGAAGATAATGGCTGATAGAAACGCAATTCTATGCACTCGATTGAATTGTCAAACTGACATTCCTCTTCCAAATATAACACTTCCATGATGATTATAGAACGTAGTAACCTGCAGGCTGAAGAAATCGAATACTATTGTTGGTCAAAATAAGGAAATCCTGCATTTTGATCGGCTCCTCAAAAAAAGCGTCCCGGAGCCGCCATTTTCCTTCTAGTAATGTGTATTTCGTCGCCTGGTAGTACTTTTGAAGAAGATAATGGCTGATACAAACGCAATTCTATGCACTCGATTGAATAGTCAAACTGACATTTCTCTTCCAAATATAACACTTCCATGATGATTATAGAACATAGTAACCTGCAGCCTGAAGAAATCGAATACAGGTCGTTGGTCAGCATAAAGAAATCGTGCATTTTGATCGGCTCCTCAAAAAAGGCGTCCCTGAACCGCCATTTTCCCTCTACTTTGTTTGCAATATCTTGATGTTGTACACTAATGTGTATTTCGTCGTCTGGTACTAGTTTTGAAGAAGAATATGGGTGAAAGAAATGGAATTTTATGTACTCGATTGAATTGCCAAACTGATATATCTCTTCCATATATAACACTTCCATGATGATTATAGAACGTAGTAACCTGCAGCCTGAAAAAATCGAATATAATTGTTGGTCAACATAAAGAAATCCTGCATTTTGATCGACTCCTCAAAAAAAGCGTCCCAGAACCGCAATTTTCCTTCTACTACTGCACTCGATTGAATTGCCAAACTGATATTTCTCTTCCAAATATAACACTTCCATGATGATGATAAAACATAGTAATCTGCAGCCTGAAGAAATCGAATACTAATGTTGGTCAACATAAAGAAATCCTGAATTTTGAACGGCTCCTCAAAAAAGGCGTCCCTGAACCGCCATTTTCCCTCTACTTTCTTTGCAATATCTTGATGTTGTTCACTAATGTGTATTTCGTCGCCTGGTACTAGTTTTGAAAAAGAATATGGGTGATAGAAATGCAAATTTATGTACTCGATTGAATTGCCAAACTGACCTTTCTCTTCCAAATATAACACTTCCTTGATGATGATAAAACGTAGTAACCTGCAGCTTGAAGAAATCGAATACTATTGTTAGTCAACAAAAAGAAATCCTGCATTTCGATCGGCTCCTCAAAAAAAGCGTCCCAGGACCGCCATTTTCCCTTTAGTACTGCACTCGATTGAATTGCCAAGCTGACATTTTTCTTCCAAATATAACACTTCCATGATGATGGTAAAACATAGTAACCTGCAGCCTGAAGAAATCGAATACTATTGTTGTTCATCAACAAGAAATCCTGCATTCTGATCGTCTACTCAAAAAAAGCGTCCATGAACCGCCATTTTCCCTCTACTAATGTGTATTTCGTCGCCAGGTAGTATTTTTGAAGAAGATAATGGCTGATAGAAACGCAATTTTATGCACTCGATTGAATTGTCAAACTGACATATCTCTTCCAAATATAACACTTCCATGATGATTATAAAACAAAGTAACCTGCAGCCTGAAGAAATCGAATACTAATAATGGTCAACATAAAGAAATCCTGCATTTTGAACGGCTCCTCATAAAAGGCGTCCCTCAACCGCCATTTTCCCTCTACTTTGTTTGCAATATCTTGATGTTGTACACTAATGTGTATTTCGTCGCCTGGTACTAGTTTTGAAAAAGAATATGGGTGATAGAAATGCAATTTTATGTACTCGATTGAATTGCCAAACTGACATTTCTCTTCCAAATAGAACACTTCCATGATGATGATAAAACATAGTAACCTGCAGCCTGAAGAAATCGAATACTATTGTTGGTCAACAAATAGAAATCCTGCATTCTGATCGTCTACTCAAAAAAAGCGTCCATGAACCGCCATTTTCTCTCTACTGACATTTCTTTTCCAAATATAACACTTCCATGATGATGATAAAACATAGTAATCTGCAGCCTGAAGAAATCGAATACTAATGTTGGTAAACATAAAGAAATCCTGAATTTTGAACGGCTCCTCAAAAAAGGCGTCCCTGAACCGCCATTTTCCCTCTACTTTCTTTGCAATATCTTGATGTTGTTCACTAATGTGTATTTCGTCGCCTGGTACTAGTTTTGAAAAAGAATATGGGTGGATAGAAATGCAAATTTATGTACTCGATTGAATTGCCAAACTGACATTTCTCTTCCAAATATAACACTTCCATGATGATGATAAAACGTAGTAACCTGCAGCTTGAAGAAATCGAATACTATTGTTAGTCAACAAAAAGAAATCCTGCATTTCGATCGGCTCCTCAAAAAAAGCGTCCCAGGACCGCCATTTTCCCTTTAGTACTGCACTCGATTGAATTGCCAAGCTGACATTTTTCTTCCAAATATAACACTTCCATGATGATGGTAAAACATAGTAACCTGCAGCCTGAAGAAATCGAATACTATTGTTGTTCATCAACAAGAAATCCTGCATTCTGATCGTCTACTCCAAAAAAGCGTCCATGAACCGCCATTTTCCCTCTACTAATGTGTATTTCGTCGCCAGGTAGTATTTTTGAAGAAGATAATGGCTGATAGAAACGCAATTTTATGCACTCGATTGAATTGTCAAACTGACATATCTCTTCCAAATATAACACTTCCATGATGATTATAAAACAAAGTAACCTGCAGCCTGAAGAAATCGAATACTAATAATGGTCAACATAAAGAAATCCTGCATTTTGAACGGCTCCTCATAAAAGGCGTCCCTCAACCGCCATTTTCCCTCTACTTTGTTTGCAATATCTTGATGTTGTACACTAATGTGTATTTCGTCGCCTGGTACTAGTTTTGAAAAAGAATATGGGTGATAGAAATGCAATTTTATGTACTCGATTGAATTGCCAAACTGACATTTCTCTTCCAAATAGAACACTTCCATGATGATGATAAAACATAGTAACCTGCAGCCTGAAGAAATCGAATACTATTGTTGGTCAACAAATAGAAATCCTGCATTCTGATCGTCTACTCAAAAAAAGCGTCCATGAACCGCCATTTTCTCTCAACTGACATTTCTTTTCCAAATATAACACTCCCATGATAATTATAGAACGTTGTAACCTACAGCCTGAAGAGAATCGAATACTATTGTTGGCCAACAAAAAGAAATCCTGTATTTTGATCGGCTCCTCAAAAGAAGCGTCCCAGGACCGCCATTTTCCCTCTAGTAATGTGCATTTCGTCGCCTGGTAGTACTTTTGAAGAAGATAATGGCTGATAGAAACGCAATTCTATGCACTCGATTGAATTGTCAAACTGACATTTCTCTTCCAAATAGAACACTTCCATGATGATGATAAAACATAGTAACCTGCAGCCTGAAGAAATCGAATACTATTGTTGGTCAACAAATAGAAATCCTGCATTTCGATCGGCTCCTCAAAAAAAGCGTCCCAGGACCGCCATTTTCCCTTTAGTACTGCACTCGATTGAATTGCCAAGCTGACATTTTTCTTCCAAATATAACACTTCCATGATGATGGTAAAACATAGTAACCTGCAGCCTGAATAAATCGAATACGATTGTTGGTCAACAACAAGAAATCCTGCATTCTGATCGTCTACTCAAAAAAGGCGTCCATGAACCGCCATTTTCTCTCTACATTCATGGTTTACGAGATTTTATATCTCGCCAGTGACCAACATTCAGGTTTGTGAGGAATTCAATGCATTCGCCAGTGACCACATACGTACTTCAATACAAAAATATTTCCGTCTCATTCCTAACAAACTTATTGTTGAACCAGCAATTGATAGCTATAATTCTAAATTGCGTACATTTTTCTTTACAGCAGCGATAATAACGGAATGCATAAATTAAAACATCCTTCTGCAGAAGTGATTTTGAGGGCATCGATTTGAGGATAGCACACGCCCTAGTTTGTAATATACAGATAGACTGCCTTAAGCGCAACCAGCCTTTTAAGTGTACAAGCTATTCCATGGTTTATTGCTCGATCTATTTGAACTTCACTAGTTCGTAGCATATATTATCAAATAGAAATGAAAAGCATTAATGGTCATTTGGATGCGACAGGAACTGCAGAGCCGTCTTTCTTTTAAAAACTTGCCTTCCAAGTAGAGCAAACTTTGAGTAGGTAGCGTATATATATCTTGATGTTGTACAATAATGTGTACTTCGCCGACTGGTACTAATTTTCAAGAAAATAATTACTGATAGAAACGCAATTCTATGCACTCGATTGAATTGCCAAACTGACATTTCTCTTCCAAATATAACACTTCCATGATGATGATAAAACATAGTAACCTGCAGCCTGAAGAAATCGAATACTATTGTTGGTCAACAAAAAGAAATCCTGCATTTTGATCGGCTCCTCAAAAAAAGCGTCCCAGAACCGCCATTTTCCCTCTAGTAATGTGCATTTCGTCGCCTGGTAGTACTTTTGAAGAAGATAATGGCTGATAGAAACGCAATTCTATGCACTCGATTGAATTGTCAAACTGACATTTCTCTTCCAAATATAACACTTCCATGATGATTATAGAACGTAGTAACCTGCAGGCTGAAGAAATCGAATACTATTGTTGGTCAACATAAGGAAATCCTGCATTTTGATCGGCTCCTCAAAAAAAGCGTCCCGGAACCGCCATTTTCCCTCTACTTTGTTTGCAATATCTTGATGTTGTACAATAATGTGTACTTCGCCGACTGGTACTAATTTTCAAGAAAATAATTACTGATAGAAACGCAATTCTATGTACTCGATTGAATTGCCAAACTGACATTTCTCTTCCAAATAGAACACTTCCATGATGATGATAAAACATAGTAACCTGCAGCCTGAAGAAATCGAATACTATTGTTGGTCAACAAATAGAAATCCTGCATTCTGATCGTCTACTCAAAAAAAGCGTCCATGAACCGCCATTTTCTCTCAACTGACATTTCTTTTCCAAATATAACACTCCCATGATGATTATAGAACGTTGTAACCTACAGCCTGAAGAGAATCGAATACTATTGTTGGCCAACAAAAAGAAATCCTGTATTTTGATCGGCTCCTCAAAAGAAGCGTCCCAGGACCGCCATTTTCCCTCTAGTAATGTGCATTTCGTCGCCTGGTAGTACTTTTGAAGAAGATAATGGCTGATAGAAACGCAATTCTATGCACTCGATTGAATTGTCAAACTGACATTTCTCTTCCAAATAGAACACTTCCATGATGATGATAAAACATAGTAACCTGCAGCCTGAAGAAATCGAATACTATTGTTGGTCAACAAATAGAAATCCTGCATTTCGATCGGCTCCTCAAAAAAAGCGTCCCAGGACCGCCATTTTCCCTTTAGTACTGCACTCGATTGAATTGCCAAGCTGACATTTTTCTTCCAAACATAACACTTCCATGATGATGGTAAAACATAGTAACCTGCAGCCTGAAGAAATCGAATACGATTGTTGGTCAACAACAAGAAATCCTGCATTCTGATCGTCTACTCAAACCGCAATTTTCTCTCTACATTCATGGTTTACGAGATTTTATATCTCGCCAGTGACCAACATTCAGGTTTGTGAGGAATTCAATGCATTCGCCAGTGACCACATACGTACTTCAATACAAAAATATTTCCGTCTCATTCCTAACAAACTTATTGTTGAACCAGCAATTGATAGCTATAATTCTAAATTGCGTACATTTTTCTTTACAGCAGCGATAATAACGGAATGCATAAATTAAAACATCCTTCTGCAGAAGTGATTTTGAGGGCATCGATTTGAGGATAGCACACGCCCTAGTTTGTAATATACAGATAGACTGCCTTAAGCGCAACCAGCCTTTTAAGTGTACAAGCTATTCCATGGTTTATTGCTCGATCTATTTGAACTTCACTAGTTCGTAGCATATATTATCAAATAGAAATGAAAAGCATTAATGGTCATTTGGATGCGACAGGAACTGCAGAGCCGTCTTTCTTTTAAAAACTTGCCTTCCAAGTAGAGCAAACTTTGAGTAGGTAGCGTATATATATCTTGATGTTGTACAATAATGTGTACTTCGCCGACTGGTACTAATTTTCAAGAAAATAATTACTGATAGAAACGCAATTCTATGCACTCGATTGAATTGCCAAACTGACATTTCTCTTCCAAATATAACACTTCCATGATGATGATAAAACATAGTAACCTGCAGCCTGAAGAAATCGAATACTATTGTTGGTCAACAAAAAGAAATCCTGCATTTTGATCGGCTCCTCAAAAAAAGCGTCCCAGAACCGCCATTTTCCCTCTAGTAATGTGCATTTCGTCGCCTGGTAGTACTTTTGAAGAAGATAATGGCTGATAGAAACGCAATTCTATGCACTCGATTGAATTGTCAAACTGACATTTCTCTTCCAAATATAACACTTCCATGATGATTATAGAACGTAGTAACCTGCAGGCTGAAGAAATCGAATACTATTGTTGGTCAACATAAGGAAATCCTGCATTTTGATCGGCTCCTCAAAAAAAGCGTCCCGGAACCGCCATTTTCCCTCTACTTTGTTTGCAATATCTTGATGTTGTACAATAATGTGTACTTCGCCGACTGGTACTAATTTTCAAGAAAATAATTACTGATAGAAACGCAATTCTATGTACTCGATTGAATTGCCAAACTGACATTTCTCTTCCAAATAGAACACTTCCATGATGATGATAAAACATAGTAACCTGCAGCCTGAAGAAATCGAATACTATTGTTGGTCAACAAATAGAAATCCTGCATTCTGATCGTCTACTCAAAAAAAGCGTCCATGAACCGCCATTTTCTCTCAACTGACATTTCTTTTCCAAATATAACACTCCCATGATGATTATAGAACGTTGTAACCTACAGCCTGAAGAGAATCGAATACTATTGTTGGCCAACAAAAAGAAATCCTGTATTTTGATCGGCTCCTCAAAAGAAGCGTCCCAGGACCGCCATTTTCCCTCTAGTAATGTGCATTTCGTCGCCTGGTAGTACTTTTGAAGAAGATAATGGCTGATAGAAACGCAATTCTATGCACTCGATTGAATAGTCAAACTGACATTTCTCTTCCAAATATAACACTTCCATGATGATTATAGAACATAGTAACCTGCAGCCTGAAGAAATCGAATACAGGTCGTTGGTCAACATAAAGAAATCGTGCATTTTGATCGGCTCCTCAAAAAAGGCGTCCCTGAACCGCCATTTTCCCTCTACTTTGTTTGCAATATCTTGATGTTGTACACTAATGTGTATTTCGTCGTCTGGTACTAGTTTTGAAGAAGAATATGGGTGAAAGAAATGGAATTTTATGTACTCGATTGAATTGCCAAACTGATATATCTCTTCCATATATAACACTTCCATGATGATTATAGAACGTAGTAACCTGCAGCCTGAAAAAATCGAATATAATTGTTGGTCAACATAAAGAAATCCTGCATTTTGATCGACTCCTCAAAAAAAGCGTCCCAGAACCGCAATTTTCCTTCTACTACTGCACTCGATTGAATTGCCAAACTGATATTTCTCTTCCAAATATAACACTTCCATGATGATGATAAAACATAGTAATCTGCAGCCTGAAGAAATCGAATACTAATGTTGGTCAACATAAAGAAATCCTGAATTTGGAACGGCTCCTCAAAAAAGGCGTCCCTGAACCGCCATTTTCCCTCTACTTTCTTTGCAATATCTTGATGTTGTTCACTAATGTGTATTTCGTCGCCTGGTACTAGTTTTGAAAAAGAATATGGGTGATAGAAATGCAAATTTATGTACTCGATTGAATTGCCAAACTGACCTTTCTCTTCCAAATATAACACTTCCATGATGATGATAAAACGTAGTAACCTGCAGCTTGAAGAAATCGAATACTATTGTTAGTCAACAAAAAGAAATCCTGCATTTCGATCGGCTCCTCAAAAAAAGCGTCCCAGGACCGCCATTTTCCCTTTAGTACTGCACTCGATTGAATTGCCAAGCTGACATTTTTCTTCCAAATATAACACTTCCATGATGATGGTAAAACATAGTAACCTGCAGCCTGAAGAAATCGAATACTATTGTTGTTCATCAACAAGAAATCCTGCATTCTGATCGTCTACTCAAAAAAAGCGTCCATGAACCGCCATTTTCCCTCTACTAATGTGTATTTCGTCGCCAGGTAGTATTTTTGAAGAAGATAATGGCTGATAGAAACTCAATTTTATGCACTCGATTGAATTGTCAAACTGACATATCTCTTCCAAATATAACACTTCCATGATGATTATAAAACAAAGTAACCTGCAGCCTGAAGAAATCGAATACTAATAATGGTCAACATAAAGAAATCCTGCATTTTGAACGGCTCCTCATAAAAGGCGTCCCTCAACCGCCATTTTCCCTCTACTTTGTTTGCAATATCTTGATGTTGTACACTAATGTGTATTACGTCGCCTGGTACTAGTTTTGAAAAAGAATATGGGTGATAGAAATGCAATTTTATGTACTCGATTGAATTGCCAAACTGACATTTCTCTTCCAAATAGAACACTTCCATGATGATGATAAAACATAGTAACCTGCAGCCTGAAGAAATCGAATACTATTGTTGGTCAACAAATAGAAATCCTGCATTCTGATCGTCTACTCAAAAAAAGCGTCCATGAACCGCCATTTTCTCTCTACTGACATTTCTTTTCCAAATATAACACTTCCATGATGATGATAAAACATAGTAATCTGCAGCCTGAAGAAATCGAATACTAATGTTGGTAAACATAAAGAAATCCTGAATTTTGAACGGCTCCTCAAAAAAGGCGTCCCTGAACCGCCATTTTCCCTCTACTTTCTTTGCAATATCTTGATGTTGTTCACTAATGTGTATTTCGTCGCCTGGTACTAGTTTTGAAAAAGAATATGGGTGGATAGAAATGCAAATTTATGTACTCGATTGAATTGCCAAACTGACATTTCTCTTCCAAATATAACACTTCCATGATGATGATAAAACGTAGTAACCTGCAGCTTGAAGAAATCGAATACTATTGTTAGTCAACAAAAAGAAATCCTGCATTTCGATCGGCTCCTCAAAAAAAGCGTCCCAGGACCGCCATTTTCCCTTTAGTACTGCACTCGATTGAATTGCCAAGCTGACATTTTTCTTCCAAATATAACACTTCCATGATGATGGTAAAACATAGTAACCTGCAGCCTGAAGAAATCGAATACTATTGTTGTTCATCAACAAGAAATCCTGCATTCTGATCGTCTACTCAAAAAAAGCGTCCATGAACCGCCATTTTCCCTCTACTAATGTGTATTTCGTCGCCAGGTAGTATTTTTGAAGAAGATAATGGCTGATAGAAACGCAATTTTATGCACTCGATTGAATTGTCAAACTGACATATCTCTTCCAAATATAACACTTCCATGATGATTATAAAACAAAGTAACCTGCAGCCTGAAGAAATCGAATACTAATAATGGTCAACATAAAGAAATCCTGCATTTTGAACGGCTCCTCATAAAAGGCGTCCCTCAACCGCCATTTTCCCTCTACTTTGTTTGCAATATCTTGATGTTGTACACTAATGTGTATTTCGTCGCCTGGTACTAGTTTTGAAAAAGAATATGGGTGATAGAAATGCAATTTTATGTACTCGATTGAATTGCCAAACTGACATTTCTCTTCCAAATAGAACACTTCCATGATGATGATAAAACATAGTAACCTGCAGCCTGAAGAAATCGAATACTATTGTTGGTCAACAAATAGAAATCCTGCATTCTGATCGTCTACTCAAAAAAAGCGTCCATGAACCGCCATTTTCTCTCAACTGACATTTCTTTTCCAAATATAACACTCCCATGATAATTATAGAACGTTGTAACCTACAGCCTGAAGAGAATCGAATACTATTGTTGGCCAACAAAAAGAAATCCTGTATTTTGATCGGCTCCTCAAAAGAAGCGTCCCAGGACCGCCATTTTCCCTCTAGTAATGTGCATTTCGTCGCCTGGTAGTACTTTTGAAGAAGATAATGGCTGATAGAAACGCAATTCTATGCACTCGATTGAATTGTCAAACTGACATTTCTCTTCCAAATAGAACACTTCCATGATGATGATAAAACATAGTAACCTGCAGCCTGAAGAAATCGAATACTATTGTTGGTCAACAAATAGAAATCCTGCATTTCGATCGGCTCCTCAAAAAAAGCGTCCCAGGACCGCCATTTTCCCTTTAGTACTGCACTCGATTGAATTGCCAAGCTGACATTTTTCTTCCAAATATAACACTTCCATGATGATGGTAAAACATAGTAACCTGCAGCCTGAATAAATCGAATACGATTGTTGGTCAACAACAAGAAATCCTGCATTCTGATCGTCTACTCAAAAAAGGCGTCCATGAACCGCCATTTTCTCTCTACATTCATGGTTTACGAGATTTTATATCTCGCCAGTGACCAACATTCAGGTTTGTGAGGAATTCAATGCATTCGCCAGTGACCACATACGTACTTCAATACAAAAATATTTCCGTCTCATTCCTAACAAACTTATTGTTGAACCAGCAATTGATAGCTATAATTCTAAATTGCGTACATTTTTCTTTACAGCAGCGATAATAACGGAATGCATAAATTAAAACATCCTTCTGCAGAAGTGATTTTGAGGGCATCGATTTGAGGATAGCACACGCCCTAGTTTGTAATATACAGATAGACTGCCTTAAGCGCAACCAGCCTTTTAAGTGTACAAGCTATTCCATGGTTTATTGCTCGATCTATTTGAACTTCACTAGTTCGTAGCATATATTATCAAATAGAAATGAAAAGCATTAATGGTCATTTGGATGCGACAGGAACTGCAGAGCCGTCTTTCTTTTAAAAACTTGCCTTCCAAGTAGAGCAAACTTTGAGTAGGTAGCGTATATATATCTTGATGTTGTACAATAATGTGTACTTCGCCGACTGGTACTAATTTTCAAGAAAATAATTACTGATAGAAACGCAATTCTATGCACTCGATTGAATTGCCAAACTGACATTTCTCTTCCAAATATAACACTTCCATGATGATGATAAAACATAGTAACCTGCAGCCTGAAGAAATCGAATACTATTGTTGGTCAACAAAAAGAAATCCTGCATTTTGATCGGCTCCTCAAAAAAAGCGTCCCAGAACCGCCATTTTCCCTCTAGTAATGTGCATTTCGTCGCCTGGTAGTACTTTTGAAGAAGATAATGGCTGATAGAAACGCAATTCTATGCACTCGATTGAATTGTCAAACTGACATTTCTCTTCCAAATATAACACTTCCATGATGATTATAGAACGTAGTAACCTGCAGGCTGAAGAAATCGAATATAATTGTTGGTCAACATAAAGAAATCCTGCATTTTGATCGACTCCTCAAAAAAAGCGTCCCAGAACCGCAATTTTCCTTCTACTACTGCACTCGATTGAATTGCCAAACTGATATTTCTCTTCCAAATATAACACTTCCATGATGATGATAAAACATAGTAATCTGCAGCCTGAAGAAATCGAATACTAATGTTGGTCAACATAAAGAAATCCTGAATTTTGAACGGCTCCTCAAAAAAGGCGTCCCTGAACCGCCATTTTCCCTCTACTTTCTTTGCAATATCTTGATGTTGTTCACTAATGTGTATTTCGTCGCCTGGTACTAGTTTTGAAAAAGAATATGGGTGATAGAAATGCAAATTTATGTACTCGATTGAATTGCCAAACTGACCTTTCTCTTCCAAATATAACACTTCCATGATGATGATAAAACGTAGTAACCTGCAGCTTGAAGAAATCGAATACTATTGTTAGTCAACAAAAAGAAATCCTGCATTTCGATCGGCTCCTCAAAAAAAGCGTCCCAGGACCGCCATTTTCCCTTTAGTACTGCACTCGATTGAATTGCCAAGCTGACATTTTTCTTCCAAATATAACACTTCCATGATGATGGTAAAACATAGTAACCTGCAGCCTGAAGAAATCGAATACTATTGTTGTTCATCAACAAGAAATCCTGCATTCTGATCGTCTACTCAAAAAAAGCGTCCATGAACCGCCATTTTCCCTCTACTAATGTGTATTTCGTCGCCAGGTAGTATTTTTGAAGAAGATAATGGCTGATAGAAACGCAATTTTATGCACTCGATTGAATTGTCAAACTGACATATCTCTTCCAAATATAACACTTCCATGATGATTATAAAACAAAGTAACCTGCAGCCTGAAGAAATCGAATACTAATAATGGTCAACATAAAGAAATCCTGCATTTTGAACGGCTCCTCATAAAAGGCGTCCCTCAACCGCCATTTTCCCTCTACTTTGTTTGCAATATCTTGATGTTGTACACTAATGTGTATTTCGTCGCCTGGTACTAGTTTTGAAAAAGAATATGGGTGATAGAAATGCAATTTTATGTACTCGATTGAATTGCCAAACTGACATTTCTCTTCCAAATAGAACACTTCCATGATGATGATAAAACATAGTAACCTGCAGCCTGAAGAAATCGAATACTACTGTTGGTCAACAAATAGAAATCCTGCATTCTGATCGTCTACTCAAAAAAAGCGTCCATGAACCGCCATTTTCTCTCTACTGACATTTCTTTTCCAAATATAACACTTCCATGATGATGATAAAACATAGTAATCTGCAGCCTGAAGAAATCGAATACTAATGTTGGTAAACATAAAGAAATCCTGAATTTTGAACGGCTCCTCAAAAAAGGCGTCCCTGAACCGCCATTTTCCCTCTACTTTCTTTGCAATATCTTGATGTTGTTCACTAATGTGTATTTCGTCGCCTGGTACTAGTTTTGAAAAAGAATATGGGTGGATAGAAATGCAAATTTATGTACTCGATTGAATTGCCAAACTGACATTTCTCTTCCAAATATAACACTTCCATGATGATGATAAAACGTAGTAACCTGCAGCTTGAAGAAATCGAATACTATTGTTAGTCAACAAAAAGAAATCCTGCATTTCGATCGGCTCCTCAAAAAAAGCGTCCCAGGACCGCCATTTTCCCTTTAGTACTGCACTCGATTGAATTGCCAAGCTGACATTTTTCTTCCAAATATAACACTTCCATGATGATGGTAAAACATAGTAACCTGCAGCCTGAAGAAATCGAATACTATTGTTGTTCATCAACAAGAAATCCTGCATTCTGATCGTCTACTCAAAAAAAGCGTCCATGAACCGCCATTTTCCCTCTACTAATGTGTATTTCGTCGCCAGGTAGTATTTTTGAAGAAGATAATGGCTGATAGAAACGCAATTTTATGCACTCGATTGAATTGTCAAACTGACATATCTCTTCCAAATATAACACTTCCATGATGATTATAAAACAAAGTAACCTGCAGCCTGAAGAAATCGAATACTAATAATGGTCAACATAAAGAAATCCTGCATTTTGAACGGCTCCTCATAAAAGGCGTCCCTCAACCGCCATTTTCCCTCTACTTTGTTTGCAATATCTTGATGTTGTACACTAATGTGTATTTCGTCGCCTGGTACTAGTTTTGAAAAAGAATATGGGTGATAGAAATGCAATTTTATGTACTCGATTGAATTGCCAAACTGACATTTCTCTTCCAAATAGAACACTTCCATGATGATGATAAAACATAGTAACCTGCAGCCTGAAGAAATCGAATACTATTGTTGGTCAACAAATAGAAATCCTGCATTCTGATCGTCTACTCAAAAAAAGCGTCCATGAACCGCCATTTTCTCTCAACTGACATTTCTTTTCCAAATATAACACTCCCATGATAATTATAGAACGTTGTAACCTACAGCCTGAAGAGAATCGAATACTATTGTTGGCCAACAAAAAGAAATCCTGTATTTTGATCGGCTCCTCAAAAGAAGCGTCCCAGGACCGCCATTTTCCCTCTAGTAATGTGCATTTCGTCGCCTGGTAGTACTTTTGAAGAAGATAATGGCTGATAGAAACGCAATTCTATGCACTCGATTGAATTGTCAAACTGACATTTCTCTTCCAAATAGAACACTTCCATGATGATGATAAAACATAGTAACCTGCAGCCTGAAGAAATCGAATACTATTGTTGGTCAACAAATAGAAATCCTGCATTTCGATCGGCTCCTCAAAAAAAGCGTCCCAGGACCGCCATTTTCCCTTTAGTACTGCACTCGATTGAATTGCCAAGCTGACATTTTTCTTCCAAATATAACACTTCCATGATGATGGTAAAACATAGTAACCTGCAGCCTGAATAAATCGAATACGATTGTTGGTCAACAACAAGAAATCCTGCATTCTGATCGTCTACTCAAAAAAGGCGTCCATGAACCGCCATTTTCTCTCTACATTCATGGTTTACGAGATTTTATATCTCGCCAGTGACCAACATTCAGGTTTGTGAGGAATTCAATGCATTCGCCAGTGACCACATACGTACTTCAATACAAAAATATTTCCGTCTCATTCCTAACAAACTTATTGTTGAACCAGCAATTGATAGCTATAATTCTAAATTGCGTACATTTTTCTTTACAGCAGCGATAATAACGGAATGCATAAATTAAAACATCCTTCTGCAGAAGTGATTTTGAGGGCATCGATTTGAGGATAGCACACGCCCTAGTTTGTAATATACAGATAGACTGCCTTAAGCGCAACCAGCCTTTTAAGTGTACAAGCTATTCCATGGTTTATTGCTCGATCTATTTGAACTTCACTAGTTCGTAGCATATATTATCAAATAGAAATGAAAAGCATTAATGGTCATTTGGATGCGACAGGAACTGCAGAGCCGTCTTTCTTTTAAAAACTTGCCTTCCAAGTAGAGCAAACTTTGAGTAGGTAGCGTATATATATCTTGATGTTGTACAATAATGTGTACTTCGCCGACTGGTACTAATTTTCAAGAAAATAATTACTGATAGAAACGCAATTCTATGCACTCGATTGAATTGCCAAACTGACATTTCTCTTCCAAATATAACACTTCCATGATGATGATAAAACATAGTAACCTGCAGCCTGAAGAAATCGAATACTATTGTTGGTCAACAAAAAGAAATCCTGCATTTTGATCGGCTCCTCAAAAAAAGCGTCCCAGAACCGCCATTTTCCCTCTAGTAATGTGCATTTCGTCGCCTGGTAGTACTTTTGAAGAAGATAATGGCTGATAGAAACGCAATTCTATGCACTCGATTGAATTGTCAAACTGACATTTCTCTTCCAAATATAACACTTCCATGATGATTATAGAACGTAGTAACCTGCAGCCTGAAGAAATCGAATATAATTGTTGGTCAACATAAAGAAATCCTGCATTTTGATCGACTCCTCAAAAAAAGCGTCCCAGAACCGCAATTTTCCTTCTACTACTGCACTCGATTGAATTGCCAAACTGATATTTCTCTTCCAAATATAACACTTCCATGATGATGATAGAACATAGTAATCTGCAGCCTGAAGAAATCGAATACTAATGTTGGTCAACATAAAGAAATCCTGAATTTTGAACGGCTCCTCAAAAAAGGCGTCCCTGAACCGCCATTTTCCCTCTACTTTCTTTGCAATATCTTGATGTTGTTCACTAATGTTTATTTCGTCGCCTGGTACTAGTTTTGAAAAAGAATATGGGTGATAGAAATGCAAATTTATGTACTCGATTGAATTGCCAAACTGACATTTCTCTTCCAAATATAACACTTCCATGATGATGATAAAACGTAGTAACCTGCAGCTTGAAGAAATCGAATACTATTGTTAGTCAACAAAAAGAAATCCTGCATTTCGATCGGCTCCTCAAAAAAAGCGTCCCAGGACCGCCATTTTCCCTTTAGTACTGCACTCGATTGAATTGCCAAGCTGACATTTTTCTTCCAAATATAACACTTCCATGATGATGGTAAAACATAGTAACCTGCAGCCTGAAGAAATCGAATACTATTGTTGTTCATCAACAAGAAATCCTGCATTCTGATCGTCTACTCAAAAAAAGCGTCCATGAACCGCCATTTTCCCTCTACTAATGTGTATTTCGTCGCCAGGTAGTATTTTTGAAGAAGATAATGGCTGATAGAAACGCAATTTTATGAACTCGATTGAATTGTCAAACTGACATATCTCTTCCAAATATAACACTTCCATGATGATTATAAAACAAAGTAACCTGTAGCCTGAAGAAATCGAATACTAATAATGGTCAACATAAAGAAATCCTGCATTTTGAACGGCTCCTCATAAAAGGCGTCCCTCAACCGCCATTTTCCCTCTACTTTGTTTGCAATATCTTGATGTTGTACACTAATGTGTATTTCGTCGCCTGGTACTAGTTTTGAAAAAGAATATGGGTGATAGAAATGCAATTTTATGTACTCGATTGAATTGCCAAACTGACATTTCTCTTCCAAATAGAACACTTCCATGATGATGATAAAACATAGTAACCTGCAGCCTGAAGAAATCGAATACTATTGTTGGTCAACAAATAGAAATCCTGCATTCTGATCGTCTACTCAAAAAAAGCGTCCATGAACCGCCATTTTCTCTCAACTGACATTTCTTTTCCAAATATAACACTCCCATGATAATTATAGAACGTTGTAACCTACAGCCTGAAGAGAATCGAATACTATTGTTGGCCAACAAAAAGAAATCCTGTATTTTGATCGGCTCCTCAAAAGAAGCGTCCCAGGACCGCCATTTTCCCTCTAGTAATGTGCATTTCGTCGCCTGGTAGTACTTTTGAAGAAGATAATGGCTGATAGAAACGCAATTCTATGCACTCGATTGAATTGTCAAACTGACATTTCTCTTCCAAATAGAACACTTCCATGATGATGATAAAACATAGTAACCTGCAGCCTGAAGAAATCGAATACTATTGTTGGTCAACAAATAGAAATCCTGCATTTCGATCGGCTCCTCAAAAAAAGCGTCCCAGGACCGCCATTTTCCCTTTAGTACTGCACTCGATTGAATTGCCAAGCTGACATTTTTCTTCCAAATATAACACTTCCATGATGATGGTAAAACATAGTAACCTGCAGCCTGAATAAATCGAATACGATTGTTGGTCAACAACAAGAAATCCTGCATTCTGATCGTCTACTCAAAAAAGGCGTCCATGAACCGCCATTTTCTCTCTACATTCATGGTTTACGAGATTTTATATCTCGCCAGTGACCAACATTCAGGTTTGTGAGGAATTCAATGCATTCGCCAGTGACCACATACGTACTTCAATACAAAAATATTTCCGTCTCATTCCTAACAAACTTATTGTTGAACCAGCAATTGATAGCTATAATTCTAAATTGCGTACATTTTTCTTTACAGCAGCGATAATAACGGAATGCATAAATTAAAACATCCTTCTGCAGAAGTGATTTTGAGGGCATCGATTTGAGGATAGCACACGCCCTAGTTTGTAATATACAGATAGACTGCCTTAAGCGCAACCAGCCTTTTAAGTGTACAAGCTATTCCATGGTTTATTGCTCGATCTATTTGAACTTCACTAGTTCGTAGCATATATTATCAAATAGAAATGAAAAGCATTAATGGTCATTTGGATGCGACAGGAACTGCAGAGCCGTCTTTCTTTTAAAAACTTGCCTTCCAAGTAGAGCAAACTTTGAGTAGGTAGCGTATATATATCTTGATGTTGTACAATAATGTGTACTTCGCCGACTGGTACTAATTTTCAAGAAAATAATTACTGATAGAAACGCAATTCTATGCACTCGATTGAATTGCCAAACTGACATTTCTCTTCCAAATATAACACTTCCATGATGATGATAAAACATAGTAACCTGCAGCCTGAAGAAATCGAATACTATTGTTGATCAACAAAAAGAAATCCTGCATTTTGATCGGCTCCTCAAAAAAAGCGTCCCAGAACCGCCATTTTCCCTCTAGTAATGTGCATTTCGTCGCCTGGTAGTACTTTTGAAGAAGATAATGGCTGATAGAAACGCAATTCTATGCACTCGATTGAATTGTCAAACTGACATTTCTCTTCCAAATATAACACTTCCATGATGATTATAGAACGTAGTAACCTGCAGGCTGAAGAAATCGAATACTATTGTTGGTCAACATAAGGAAATCCTGCATTTTGATCGGCTCCTCAAAAAAAGCGTCCCGGAACCGCCATTTTCCCTCTACTTTGTTTGCAATATCTTGATGTTGTACAATAATGTGTACTTCGCCGACTGGTACTAATTTTCAAGAAAATAATTACTGATAGAAACGCAATTCTATGTACTCGATTGAATTGCCAAACTGACATTTCTCTTCCAAATAGAACACTTCCATGATGATGATAAAACATAGTAACCTGCAGCCTGAAGAAATCGAATACTATTGTTGGTCAACAAATAGAAATCCTGCATTCTGATCGTCTACTCAAAAAAAGCGTCCATGAACCGCCATTTTCTCTCAACTGACATTTCTTTTCCAAATATAACACTCCCATGATGATTATAGAACGTTGTAACCTACAGCCTGAAGAGAATCGAATACTATTGTTGGCCAACAAAAAGAAATCCTGCATTTTGATCGGCTCCTCAAAAAAAGCGTCCGAAAACCGCCATTTTCCCTCTAGTAATGTGCATTTCGTCGCCTGGTAGTACTTTTGAAGAAGATAATGGCTGATAGAAACGCAATTCTATGCACTCGATTGAATTGTCAAACTGACATTCCTCTTCCAAATATAACACTTCCATGATGATTATAGAACGTAGTAACCTGCAGGCTGAAGAAATCGAATACTATTGTTGGTCAAAATAAGGAAATCCTGCATTTTGATCGGCTCCTCAAAAAAAGCGTCCCGGAGCCGCCATTTTCCTTCTAGTAATGTGTATTTCGTCGCCTGGTAGTACTTCTGAAGAAGATAATGGCTGATACAAACGCAATTCTATGCACTCGATTGAATAGTCAAACTGACATTTCTCTTCCAAATATAACACTTCCATGATGATTATAGAACATAGTAACCTGCAGCCTGAAGAAATCGAATACAGGTCGTTGGTCAACATAAAGAAATCGTGCATTTTGATCGGCTCCTCAAAAAAGGCGTCCCTGAACCGCCATTTTCCCTCTACTTTGTTTGCAATATCTTGATGTTGTACACTAATGTGTATTTCGTCGTCTGGTACTAGTTTTGAAGAAGAATATGGGTGAAAGAAATGGAATTTTATGTACTCGATTGAATTGCCAAACTGATATATCTCTTCCATATATAACACTTCCCTGATGATTATAGAACGTAGTAACCTGCAGCCTGAAAAAATCGAATATAATTGTTGGTCAACATAAAGAAATCCTGCATTTTGATCGACTCCTCAAAAAAAGCGTCCCAGAACCGCAATTTTCCTTCTACTACTGCACTCGATTGAATTGCCAAACTGATATTTCTCTTCCAAATATAACACTTCCATGATGATGATAAAACATAGTAATCTGCAGCCTGAAGAAATCGAATACTAATGTTGGTCAACATAAAGAAATCCTGAATTTTGAACGGCTCCTCAAAAAAGGCGTCCCTGAACCGCCATTTTCCCTCTACTTTCTTTGCAATATCTTGATGTTGTTCACTAATGTGTATTTCGTCGCCTGGTACTAGTTTTGAAAAAGAATATGGGTGATAGAAATGCAAATTTATGTACTCGATTGAATTGCCAAACTGACCTTTCTCTTCCAAATATAACACTTCCATGATGATGATAAAACGTAGTAACCTGCAGCTTGAAGAAATCGAATACTATTGTTAGTCAACAAAAAGAAATCCTGCATTTCGATCGGCTCCTCAAAAAAAGCGTCCCAGGACCGCCATTTTCCCTTTAGTACTGCACTCGATTGAATTGCCAAGCTGACATTTTTCTTCCAAATATAACACTTCCATGATGATGGTAAAACATAGTAACCTGCAGCCTGAAGAAATCGAATACTATTGTTGTTCATCAACAAGAAATCCTGCATTCTGATCGTCTACTCAAAAAAAGCGTCCATGAACCGCCATTTTCCCTCTACTAATGTGTATTTCGTCGCCAGGTAGTATTTTTGAAGAAGATAATGGCTGATAGAAACGCAATTTTATGCACTCGATTGAATTGTCAAACTGACATATCTCTTCCAAATATAACACTTCCATGATGATTATAAAACAAAGTAACCTGCAGCCTGAAGAAATCGAATACTAATAATGGTCAACATAAAGAAATCCTGCATTTTGAACGGCTCCTCATAAAAGGGGTCCCTCAACCGCCATTTTCCCTCTACTTTGTTTGCAATATCTTGATGTTGTACACTAATGTGTATTTCGTCGCCTGGTACTAGTTTTGAAAAAGAATATGGGTGATAGAAATGCAATTTTATGTACTCGATTGAATTGCCAAACTGACATTTCTCTTCCAAATAGAACACTTCCATGATGATGATAAAACATAGTAACCTGCAGCCTGAAGAAATCGAATACTATTGTTGGTCAACAAATAGAAATCCTGCATTCTGATCGTCTACTCAAAAAAAGCGTCCATGAACCGCCATTTTCTCTCTACTGACATTTCTTTTCCAAATATAACACTTCCATGATGATGATAAAACATAGTAATATGCAGCCTGAAGAAATCGAATACTAATGTTGGTAAACATAAAGAAATCCTGAATTTTGAACGGCTCCTCAAAAAAGGCGTCCCTGAACCGCCATTTTCCCTCTACTTTCTTTGCAATATCTTGATGTTGTTCACTAATGTGTATTTCGTCGCCTGGTACTAGTTTTGAAAAAGAATATGGGTGGATAGAAATGCAAATTTATGTACTCGATTGAATTGCCAAACTGACATTTCTCTTCCAAATATAACACTTCCATGATGATGATAAAACGTAGTAACCTGCAGCTTGAAGAAATCGAATACTATTGTTAGTCAACAAAAAGAAATCCTGCATTTCGATCGGCTCCTCAAAAAAAGCGTCCCAGGACCGCCATTTTCCCTTTAGTACTGCACTCGATTGAATTGCCAAGCTGACATTTTTCTTCCAAATATAACACTTCCATGATGATGGTAAAACATAGTAACCTGCAGCCTGAAGAAATCGAATACTATTGTTGTTCATCAACAAGAAATCCTGCATTCTGATCGTCTACTCAAAAAAAGCGTCCATGAACCGCCATTTTCCCTCTACTAATGTGTATTTCGTCGCCAGGTAGTATTTTTGAAGAAGATAATGGCTGATAGAAACGCAATTTTATGCACTCGATTGAATTGTCAAACTGACATATCTCTTCCAAATATAACACTTCCATGATGATTATAAAACAAAGTAACCTGCAGCCTGAAGAAATCGAATACTAATAATGGTCAACATAAAGAAATCCTGCATTTTGAACGGCTCCTCATAAAAGGCGTCCCTCAACCGCCATTTTCCCTCTACTTTGTTTGCAATATCTTGATGTTGTACACTAATGTGTATTTCGTCGCCTGGTACTAGTTTTGAAAAAGAATATGGGTGATAGAAATGCAATTTTATGTACTCGATTGAATTGCCAAACTGACATTTCTCTTCCAAATAGAACACTTCCATGATGATGATAAAACATAGTAACCTGCAGCCTGAAGAAATCGAATACTATTGTTGGCCAACAAAAAGAAATCCTGTATTTTGATCGGCTCCTCAAAAGAAGCGTCCCAGGACCGCCATTTTCCCTCTAGTAATGTGCATTTCGTCGCCTGGTAGTACTTTTGAAGAAGATAATGGCTGATAGAAACGCAATTCTATGCACTCGATTGAATTGTCAAACTGACATTTCTCTTCCAAATAGAACACTTCCATGATGATGATAAAACATAGTAACCTGCAGCCTGAAGAAATCGAATACTATTGTTGGTCAACAAATAGAAATCCTGCATTTCGATCGGCTCCTCAAAAAAAGCGTCCCAGGACCGCCATTTTCCCTTTAGTACTGCACTCGATTGAATTGCCAAGCTGACATTTTTCTTCCAAATATAACACTTCCATGATGATGGTAAAACATAGTAACCTGCAGCCTGAATAAATCGAATACGATTGTTGGTCAACAACAAGAAATCCTGCATTCTGATCGTCTACTCAAAAAAGGCGTCCATGAACCGCCATTTTCTCTCTACATTCATGGTTTACGAGATTTTATATCTCGCCAGTGACCAACATTCAGGTTTGTGAGGAATTCAATGCATTCGCCAGTGACCACATACGTACTTCAATACAAAAATATTTCCGTCTCATTCCTAACAAACTTATTGTTGAACCAGCAATTGATAGCTATAATTCTAAATTGCGTACATTTTTCTTTACAGCAGCGATAATAACGGAATGCATAAATTAAAACATCCTTCTGCAGAAGTGATTTTGAGGGCATCGATTTGAGGATAGCACACGCCCTAGTTTGTAATATACAGATAGACTGCCTTAAGCGCAACCAGCCTTTTAAGTGTACAAGCTATTCCATGGTTTATTGCTCGATCTATTTGAACTTCACTAGTTCGTAGCATATATTATCAAATAGAAATGAAAAGCATTAATGGTCATTTGGATGCGACAGGAACTGCAGAGCCGTCTTTCTTTTAAAAACTTGCCTTCCAAGTAGAGCAAACTTTGAGTAGGTAGCGTATATATATCTTGATGTTGTACAATAATGTGTACTTCGCCGACTGGTACTAATTTTCAAGAAAATAATTACTGATAGAAACGCAATTCTATGCACTCGATTGAATTGCCAAACTGACATTTCTCTTCCAAATATAACACTTCCATGATGATGATAAAACATAGTAACCTGCAGCCTGAAGAAATCGAATACTATTGTTGGTCAACAAAAAGAAATCCTGCATTTTGATCGGCTCCTCAAAAAAAGCGTCCCAGAACCGCCATTTTCCCTCTAGTAATGTGCATTTCGTCGCCTGGTAGTACTTTTGAAGAAGATAATGGCTGATAGAAACGCAATTCTATGCACTCGATTGAATTGTCAAACTGACATTTCTCTTCCAAATATAACACTTCCATGATGATTATAGAACGTAGTAACCTGCAGCCTGAAGAAATCGAATATAATTGTTGGTCAACATAAAGAAATCCTGCATTTTGATCGACTCCTCAAAAAAAGCGTCCCAGAACCGCAATTTTCCTTCTACTACTGCACTCGATTGAATTGCCAAACTGATATTTCTCTTCCAAATATAACACTTCCATGATGATGATAGAACATAGTAATCTGCAGCCTGAAGAAATCGAATACTAATGTTGGTCAACATAAAGAAATCCTGAATTTTGAACGGCTCCTCAAAAAAGGCGTCCCTGAACCGCCATTTTCCCTCTACTTTCTTTGCAATATCTTGATGTTGTTCACTAATGTTTATTTCGTCGCCTGGTACTAGTTTTGAAAAAGAATATGGGTGATAGAAATGCAAATTTATGTACTCGATTGAATTGCCAAACTGACATTTCTCTTCCAAATATAACACTTCCATGATGATGATAAAACGTAGTAACCTGCAGCTTGAAGAAATCGAATACTATTGTTAGTCAACAAAAAGAAATCCTGCATTTCGATCGGCTCCTCAAAAAAAGCGTCCCAGGACCGCCATTTTCCCTTTAGTACTGCACTCGATTGAATTGCCAAGCTGACATTTTTCTTCCAAATATAACACTTCCATGATGATGGTAAAACATAGTAACCTGCAGCCTGAAGAAATCGAATACTATTGTTGTTCATCAACAAGAAATCCTGCATTCTGATCGTCTACTCAAAAAAAGCGTCCATGAACCGCCATTTTCCCTCTACTAATGTGTATTTCGTCGCCTGGTACTAGTTTTGAAAAAGAATATGGGTGATAGAAATGCAATTTTATGTACTCGATTGAATTGCCAAACTGACATTTCTCTTCCAAATAGAACACTTCCATGATGATGATAAAACATAGTAACCTGCAGCCTGAAGAAATCGAATACTATTGTTGGTCAACAAATAGAAATCCTGCATTCTGATCGTCTACTCAAAAAAAGCGTCCATGAACCGCCATTTTCTCTCAACTGACATTTCTTTTCCAAATATAACACTCCCATGATAATTATAGAACGTTGTAACCTACAGCCTGAAGAGAATCGAATACTATTGTTGGCCAACAAAAAGAAATCCTGTATTTTGATCGGCTCCTCAAAAGAAGCGTCCCAGGACCGCCATTTTCCCTCTAGTAATGTGCATTTCGTCGCCTGGTAGTACTTTTGAAGAAGATAATGGCTGATAGAAACGCAATTCTATGCACTCGATTGAATTGTCAAACTGACATTTCTCTTCCAAATAGAACACTTCCATGATGATGATAAAACATAGTAACCTGCAGCCTGAAGAAATCGAATACTATTGTTGGTCAACAAATAGAAATCCTGCATTTCGATCGGCTCCTCAAAAAAAGCGTCCCAGGACCGCCATTTTCCCTTTAGTACTGCACTCGATTGAATTGCCAAGCTGACATTTTTCTTCCAAATATAACACTTCCATGATGATGGTAAAACATAGTAACCTGCAGCCTGAATAAATCGAATACGATTGTTGGTCAACAACAAGAAATCCTGCATTCTGATCGTCTACTCAAAAAAGGCGTCCATGAACCGCCATTTTCTCTCTACATTCATGGTTTACGAGATTTTATATCTCGCCAGTGACCAACATTCAGGTTTGTGAGGAATTCAATGCATTCGCCAGTGACCACATACGTACTTCAATACAAAAATATTTCCGTCTCATTCCTAACAAACTTATTGTTGAACCAGCAATTGATAGCTATAATTCTAAATTGCGTACATTTTTCTTTACAGCAGCGATAATAACGGAATGCATAAATTAAAACATCCTTCTGCAGAAGTGATTTTGAGGGCATCGATTTGAGGATAGCACACGCCCTAGTTTGTAATATACACATAGACTGCCTTAAGCGCAACCAGCCTTTTAAGTGTACAAGCTATTCCATGGTTTATTGCTCGATCTATTTGAACTTCACTAGTTCGTAGCATATATTATCAAATAGAAATGAAAAGCATTAATGGTCATTTGGATGCGACAGGAACTGCAGAGCCGTCTTTCTTTTAAAAACTTGCCTTCCAAGTAGAGCAAAAAACTTTGAGTAGGTAGCGTATATATATCTTGATGTTGTACAATAATGTGTACTTCGCCGACTGGTACTAATTTTCAAGAAAATAATTACTGATAGAAACGCAATTCTATGCACTCGATTGAATTGCCAAACTGACATTTCTCTTCCAAATATAACACTTCCATGATGATGATAAAACATAGTAACCTGCAGCCTGAAGAAATCGAATACTATTGTTGGTCAACAAAAAGAAATCCTGCATTTTGATCGGCTCCTCAAAAAAAGCGTCCCAGAACCGCCATTTTCCCTCTAGTAATGTGCATTTCGTCGCCTGGTAGTACTTTTGAAGAAGATAATGGCTGATAGAAACGCAATTCTATGCACTCGATTGAATTGTCAAACTGACATTTCTCTTCCAAATATAACACTTCCATGATGATTATAGAACGTAGTAACCTGCAGGCTGAAGAAATCGAATACTATTGTTGGTCAACATAAGGAAATCCTGCATTTTGATCGGCTCCTCAAAAAAAGCGTCCCGGAACCGCCATTTTCCCTCTACTTTGTTTGCAATATCTTGATGTTGTACAATAATGTGTACTTCGCCGACTGGTACTAATTTTCAAGAAAATAATTACTGATAGAAACGCAATTCTATGTACTCGATTGAATTGCCAAACTGACATTTCTCTTCCAAATAGAACACTTCCATGATGATGATAAAACATAGTAACCTGCAGCCTGAAGAAATCGAATACTATTGTTGGTCAACAAATAGAAATCCTGCATTCTGATCGTCTACTCAAAAAAAGCGTCCATGAACCGCCATTTTCTCTCAACTGACATTTCTTTTCCAAATTTAACACTCCCATGATGATTATAGAACGTTGTAACCTACAGCCTGAAGAGAATCGAATACTATTGTTGGCCAACAAAAAGAAATCCTGTATTTTGATCGGCTCCTCAAAAGAAGCGTCCCAGGACCGCCATTTTCCCTCTAGTAATGTGCATTTCGTCGCCTGGTAGTACTTTTGAAGAAGATAATGGCTGATAGAAACGCAATTCTATGCACTCGATTGAATTGTCAAACTGACATTTCTCTTCCAAATAGAACACTTCCATGATGATGATAAAACATAGTAACCTGCAGCCTGAAGAAATCGAATACTATTGTTGGTCAACAAATAGAAATCCTGCATTTTGATCGGCTCCTCAAAAAAAGCGTCCCAGGACCGCCATTTTCCCTTTAGTACTGCACTCGATTGAATTGCCAAGCTGACATTTTTCTTCCAAATATAACACTTCCATGATGATGGTAAAACATAGTAACCTGCAGCCTGAATAAATCGAATACGATTGTTGGTCAACAACAAGAAATCCTGCATTCTGATCGTCTACTCAAAAAAGGCGTCCATGAACCGCCATTTTCTCTCTACATTCATGGTTTACGAGATTTTATATCTCGCCAGTGACCAACATTCAGGTTTGTGAGGAATTCAATGCATTCGCCAGTGACCACATACGTACTTCAATACAAAAATATTTCCGTCTCATTCCTAACAAACTTATTGTTGAACCAGCAATTGATAGCTATAATTCTAAATTGCGTACATTTTTCTTTACAGCAGCGATAATAACGGAATGCATAAATTAAAACATCCTTCTGCAGAAGTGATTTTGAGGGCATCGATTTGAGGATAGCACACGCCCTAGTTTGTAATATACACATAGACTGCCTTAAGCGCAACCAGCCTTTTAAGTGTACAAGCTATTCCATGGTTTATTGCTCGATCTATTTGAACTTCACTAGTTCGTAGCATATATTATCAAATAGAAATGAAAAGCATTAATGGTCATTTGGATGCGACAGGAACTGCAGAGCCGTCTTTCTTTTAAAAACTTGCCTTCCAAGTAGAGCAAACTTTGAGTAGGTAGCGTATATATATCTTGATGTTGTACAATAATGTGTACTTCGCCGACTGGTACTAATTTTCAAGAAAATAATTACTGATAGAAACGCAATTCTATGCACTCGATTGAATTGCCAAACTGACATTTCTCTTCCAAATATAACACTTCCATGATGATGATAAAACATAGTAACCTGCAGCCTGAAGAAATCGAATACTATTGTTGGTCAACAAAAAGAAATCCTGCATTTTGATCGGCTCCTCAAAAAAAGCGTCCCAGAACCGCCATTTTCCCTCTAGTAATGTGCATTTCGTCGCCTGGTAGTACTTTTGAAGAAGATAATGGCTGATAGAAACGCAATTCTATGCACTCGATTGAATTGTCAAACTGACATTTCTCTTCCAAATATAACACTTCCATGATGATTATAGAACGTAGTAACCTGCAGGCTGAAGAAATCGAATACTATTGTTGGTCAACATAAGGAAATCCTGCATTTTGATCGGCTCCTCAAAAAAAGCGTCCCGGAACCGCCATTTTCCTTCTAGTAATGTGTATTTCGTCGCCTGGTAGTACTTTTGAAGAAGATAATGGCTGATACAAACGCAATTCTATGCACTCGATTGAATAGTCAAACTGACATTTCTGTTCCAAATATAACACTTCCATGATGATTATAGAACATAGTAACCTGCAGCCTGAAGAAATCGAATACTGGTCGTTGGTCAACATAAAGAAATCGTGCATTTTGATCGGCTCCTCAAGAAAGGCGTCCCTGAACCGCCATTTTCCCTCTACTTTGTTTGCAATATCTTGATGTTGTACACTAATGTGTATTTCGTCGTCTGGTACTAGTTTTGAAGAAGAATATGGGTGAAAGAAATGGAATTTTATGTACTCGATTGAATTGCCAAACTGATATATCTCTTCCATATATAACACTTCCATGATGATTATAGAACGTAGTAACCTGCAGCCTGAAGAAATCGAATATAATTGTTGGTCAACATAAAGAAATCCTGCATTTTGATCGACTCCTCAAAAAAAGCGTCCCAGAACCGCAATTTTCCTTCTACTACTGCACTCGATTGAATTGCCAAACTGATATTTCTCTTCCAAATATAACACTTCCATGATGATGATAGAACATAGTAATCTGCAGCCTGAAGAAATCGAATACTAATGTTGGTCAACATAAAGAAATCCTGAATTTTGAACGGCTCCTCAAAAAAGGCGTCCCTGAACCGCCATTTTCCCTCTACTTTCTTTGCAATATCTTGATGTTGTTCACTAATGTTTATTTCGTCGCCTGGTACTAGTTTTGAAAAAGAATATGGGTGATAGAAATGCAAATTTATGTACTCGATTGAATTGCCAAACTGACATTTCTCTTCCAAATATAACACTTCCATGATGATGATAAAACGTAGTAACCTGCAGCTTGAAGAAATCGAATACTATTGTTAGTCAACAAAAAGAAATCCTGCATTTCGATCGGCTCCTCAAAAAAAGCGTCCCAGGACCGCCATTTTCCCTTTAGTACTGCACTCGATTGAATTGCCAAGCTGACATTTTTCTTCCAAATATAACACTTCCATGATGATGGTAAAACATAGTAACCTGCAGCCTGTAGAAATCGAATACTATTGTTGTTCATCAACAAGAAATCCTGCATTCTGATCGTCTACTCAAAAAAAGCGTCCATGAACCGCCATTTTCCCTCTACTAATGTGTATTTCGTCGCCTGGTAGTATTTTTGAAGAAGATAATGGCTGATAGAAACGCAATTCTATGCACTCGATTGAATTGTCAAACTGACATATCTCTTCCAAATATAACACTTCCATGATGATTATAAAACAAAGTAACCTGCAGCCTGAAGAAATCGAATACTAATAATGGTCAACATAAAGAAATCCTGCATTTTGAACGGCTCCTCATAAAAGGCGTCCCTCAACCGCCATTTTCCCTCTACTTTGTTTGCAATATCTTGATGTTGTACACTAATGTGTATTTCGTCGCCTGGTACTAGTTTTGAAAAAGAATATGGGTGATAGAAATGCAATTTTATGTACTCGATTGAATTGCCAAACTGACATTTCTCTTCCAAATAGAACACTTCCATGATGATGATAAAACATAGTAACCTGCAGCCTGAAGAAATCGAATACTATTGTTGGTCAACAAATAGAAATCCTGCATTCTGATCGTCTACTCAAAAAAAGCGTCCATGAACCGCCATTTTCTCTCTACTGACATTTCTTTTCCAAATATAACACTTCCATGATGATTATAGAACGTTGTAACCTACAGCCTGAAGAGAATCGAATACTATTGTTGGCCAACAAAAAGAAATCCTGCATTTTGATCGGCTCCTCAAAAAAAGCGTCCCAGAACCGCCATTTTCCCTCTAGTAATGTGCATTTCGTCGCCTGGTAGTACTTTTGAAGAAGATAATGGCTGATAGAAACGCAATTCTATGCACTCGATTGAATTGTCAAACTGACATTTCTCTTCCAAATATAACACTTCCATGATGATTATAGAACGTAGTAACCTGCAGGCTGAAGAAATCGAATACTATTGTTGGTCAACATAAGGAAATCCTGCATTTTGATCGGCTCCTCAAAAAAAGCGTCCCGGAACCGCCATTTTCCTTCTAGTAATGTGTATTTCGTCGCCTGGTAGTACTTTTGAAGAAGATAATGGCTGATACAAACGCAATTCTATGCACTCGTTTGAATAGTCAAACTGACATTTCTCTTCCAAATATAACACTTCCATGATGATTATAGAACATAGTAACCTGCAGCCTGAAGAAATCGAATACTATCGTTGGTCAACATAAAGAAATCGTGCATTTTGATCGGCTCCTCAAAAAAGGCGTCCCTGAACCGCCATTTTCCCTCTACTTTGTTTGCAATATCTTGATGTTGTACACTAATGTGTATTTCGTCGTCTGGTACTAGTTTTGAAGAAGAATATGGGTGAAAGAAATGGAATTTTATGTACTCGATTGAATTGCCAAACTGATATTTCTCTTCCAAATATAACACTTCCATGATGATGATAAAACATAGTAATCTGCAGCCTGAAGAAATCGAATACTAATGTTGGTCAACATAAAGAAATCCTGAATTTTGAACGGCTCCTCAAAAAAGGCGTCCCTGAACCGCCATTTTCCCTCTACTTTCTTTGCAATATCTTGATGTTGTTCACTAATGTGTATTTCGTCGCCTGGTACTAGTTTTGAAAAAGAATATGGGTGATAGAAATGCAAATTTATGTACTCGATTGAATTGCCAAACTGACATTTCTCTTCCAAATCTAACACTTCCATGATGATGATAAAACGTAGTAACCTGCAGCTTGAAGAAATCGAATACTATTGTTAGTCAACAAAAAGAAATCCTGCATTTCGATCGGCTCCTCAAAAAAAGCGTCCCAGGACCGCTATTTTCCCTTTAGTACTGCACTCGATTGAATTGCCAAGCTGACATTTTTCTTCCAAATATAACACTTCCATGATGATGGTAAAACATAGTAACCTGCAGCCTGAAGAAATCGAATACTATTGTTGTTCATCAACAAGAAATCCTGCATTCTGATCGTCTACTCAAAAAAAGCGTCCATGAACCGCCATTTTCCCTCTACTAATGTGTATTTCGTCGCCTGGTAGTATTTTTGAAGAAGATAATGGCTGATAGAAACGCAATTTTATGCACTCGATTGAATTTTCAAACTGACATATCTCTTCCAAATATAACACTTCCATGATGATTATAAAACAAAGTAACCTGCAGCCTGAAGAAATCGAATACTAATAATGGTCAACATAAAGAAATCCTGCATTTTGAACGGCTCCTCATAAAAGGCGTCCCTCAACCGCCATTTTCCCTCTACTTTGTTTGCAATATCTTGATGTTGTACACTAATGTGTATTTCGTCGCCTGGTACTAGTTTTGAAAAAGAATATGGGTGATAGAAATGCAATTTTATGTACTCGATTGAATTGCCAAACTGACATTTCTCTTCCAAATAGAACACTTCCATGATGATGATAAAACATAGTAACCTGCAGCCTGAAGAAATCGAATACTATTGTTGGTCAACAAATAGAAATCCTGCATTCTGATCGTCTACTCAAAAAAAGCGTCCATGAACCGCCATTTTCTCTCAACTGACATTTCTTTTCCAAATATAACACTCCCATGAAGATTATAGAACGTTGTAACCTACAGCCTGAAGAGAATCGAATACTATTGTTGGCCAACAAAAAGAAATCCTGTATTTTGATCGGCTCCTCAAAAAAAGCGTCCCAGGACCGCCATTTTCCCTTTAGTACTGCACTCGATTGAATTGCCAAGCTGACATTTTTCTTCCAAATATAACACTTCCATGATGATGGTAAAACATAGTAACCTGCAGCCTGAAGAAATCGAATACGATTGTTGGTCAACAACAAGAAATCCTGCATTCTGATCGTCTACTCAAAAAAGGCGTCCATGAACCGCCATTTTCTCTCTACATTCATGGTTTACGAGATTTTATATCTCGGCAGTGACCAACATTCAGGTTTGTGAGGAATTCAATGCATTCGCCAGTGACCACATACGTACTTCAATACAAAAATATTTCCGTCTCATTCCTAACAAACTTATTGTTGAACCAGCAATTGATAGCTATAATTCTAAATTGCGTACATTTTTCTTTACAGCAGCGATAATAACGGAATGCATAAATTAAAACATCCTTCTGCAGAAGTGATTTTGAGGGCATCGATTTGAGGATAGCACACGCCCTAGTTTGTAATATACAGATAGACTGCCTTAAGCGCAACCAGCCTTTTAAGTGTACAAGCTATTCCATGGTTTATTGCTCGATCTATTTGAACTCCACTAGTTCGTAGCATATATTATCAAATAGAAATGAAAAGCATTAATGGTCATTTGGATGCGACAGGAACTGCAGAGCCGTCTTTCTTTTAAAACTTGCCTTCCAAGTAGAGCAAACTTTGAGTAGGTAGCGTATATATATCTTGATGTTGTACAATAATGTGTACTTCGCCGACTGGTACTAATTTTCAAGAAAATAATTACTGATAGAAACGCAATTCTATGCACTCGATTGAATTGCCAAACTGACATTTCTCTTCCAAATATAACACTTCCATGATGATGATAAAACATAGTAATCTGCAGCTTGAAGAAATCGAATACTATTGTTGTTCATCAACAAGAAATCCTGTATTCTGATCGTCTACTCAAAAAAAGCGTCCATGAACCGCCATTTTCCCTCTACTAATGTGTATTTCGTCGCCTGGTAGTATTTTTGAAGAAGATAATGGCTGATCGAAACGCAATTCTATGCACTCGATTGAATTGTCAAACTGACATATCTCTTCCAAATATAAAACTTCCATGATGATTATAAAACAAAGTAACCTGCAGCCTGAAGAAATCGAATACTAATAATGGTCAACATAAAGAAATCCTGCATTTTGAACGGCTCCTCAAAAAAAGCGTCCATGAACCGCCATTTTCTCTCAACTGACATTTCTTTTCCAAATATAACACTTCCATGATGATTATAGAACGTTGTAACCTACAGCATGAAGAGAATCGAATACTATTGTTGGCCAACAAAAAGAAATTTTGTATTTTGATCGGCTCCTCAAAAAAAGCGTCCCAGGACCGCCATTTTCCCTCTAGTAATGTGCATTTCGTCGTCTGGTAGTACTGTTGAAGAAGATAATGGCTGATAGAAACGCAATTCTATGCACTCGATTGAATTGTCAAACTGACATTTCTCTTCCAAATATTACACTTCCATGATGATTATAGAACGTAGTAACCTGCAGGCTGATGAAATCGAATACTATTGTTGGTCAACATAAGGAAATCCTGCATTTTGATCGGCTCCTCAAAAAAAGCGTCCCGGAACCGCCATTTTCCTTCTAGTAATGTGTATTTCGTCGCCTGGTACTAGTTTTGAAGAAGAATATGTGTGATAGAAATGGAATTTTATGTACTCGATTGAATTGCTAAACTGACATTTCTCTTCCAAATATAACACTTCCATGATGATGATAAAACGTAGTAACCAGCAACTTGAAGAAATCGAATACTATTGTTAGTCAACAAAAAGAAATCCTGCATTTCTATCGGCTCCTCAAAAAAAGCGTCCAAGAACCGCTATTTTCTCTCTTTATTCATGATTTACGAGATTTTAAATCTCGGCAGTGACCAACATTCAGGTTTGTGTGCATCTCAATGCGATCGCCAGTGACCACATTCGTACTTCAATGCAAAAATATTTCCGTCTCATTCGAACCAAAATTATTGTTGAGCCAGCAATTGATGGCTATAATTCTAAATTGCGTACATGTTTCTTTACAGCAGCGATAATAACGGAATGCATAAATTAAAATATCCGTCTGCAGAAGTGATTTTGAGGGCATCGCTTTGAGGATAGCACACGCCCTAGTTTGTAATATACATCAGCCTGCCTTAACCGCAACCAGCACTTTAAGTGTACAAGCTATTCGAAGGCTTTTTACCCGATCTATTTTAACTCCTCTTAGTCCGTGTCTTGTTTAATCAAATAGAAATGCAAAAGCATTATTGGTCATATTGCTGGAGACAGGAAGTGCAGAGTGGTCTTCCTTTAAAAACGTGCATTCCAAGTAGTGCAAACCTTGACTAGGTAGCGTATATAGATCTTAATGTTGTACACTAATGTGTATTTCGTCGCCCGGTAGTACTTTTGAAGAAGATAATGGCTGATAGAAACGCAATTCTATGCACTCGATTGAATTGTCAAACTGATATTTCTCTTCCAAATATAACACTTCCATGATGATTATAGAACGTAGTAACCTGTAGCCTGAAGAAATCGAATACTTTTGTTGGTCAACATAAAGAAATCCTGCATTTTGAACGGCTGCTCAAAAAAAGCGTCCCTGAACCGCCATTTTCCCTCTACTACTGCACTCGATTGAATTGCCAAACTGACATTTCTCTTCCAAATATAACACTTCCATGATGATGATAAAACATAGTAACTTGCAGCCTGAAGAAATCGAATACTATTGGTGTTCATCAACAAGAAATCCTGCATTCTGATCGTCTACTCAAAAAAAAACGTCCATGAACCGCCATTTCCCCTCTACTAATGTGTATTTCGTCGCCTGGTAGTACTTTTGAAGAAGATAATGGCTGATAGAAACGCAATTCTATGCACTCGATTGAATTGTCAAACTGACATTTCTCTTCCAAATATAACACTTCCATGATGATGGTAAAACATAGTAACCTGCCGCCTGTAGAAATCGAATACGATTGTTGGTCAACAACAAGAAATCCTGCATTCTGATCGTCTACTCAAAAAAGGCGTCCATGAACCGCCATTTTCTCTCAACTGACATTTCTTTTCCAAATATAACACTTCCATGATGATTATAGAACGTTGTAACCTACAGCATGAAGAGAATCGAATACTATTGTTGGCCAACAAAAAGAAATTTTGTATTTTGATCGGCTCCTCAAAAAAAGCGTCCCAGGACCGCCATTTTCCCTCTAGTAATGTGCATTTCGTCGCCTGGTAGTACTGTTGAAGAAGATAATGGCTGATAGAAACGCAATTCTATGCACTCGATTGAATTGTCAAACTGACATTTCTCTTCCAAATATTACACTTCCATGATGATTATAGAACGTAGTAACCTGCAGGCTGATGAAATCGAATACTATTGTTGGTCAACATAAGGAAATCCTGCATTTTGATCGGCTCCTCAAAAAAAGCGTCCCGGAACCGCCATTTTCCTTCTAGTAATGTGTATTTCGTCGCCTGGTACTAGTTTTGAAGAAGAATATGTGTGATAGAAATGGAATTTTATGTACTCGATTGAATTGCTAAACTGACATTTCTCTTCCAAATATAACACTTCCATGATGATGATAAAACGTAGTAACCAGCAACTTGAAGAAATCGAATACTATTGTTAGTCAACAAAAAGAAATCCTGCATTTCTATCGGCTCCTCAAAAAAAGCGTCCAAGAACCGCTATTTTCTCTCTTTATTCATGATTTACGAGATTTTAAATCTCGGCAGTGACCAACATTCAGGTTTGTGTGCATCTCAATGCGATCGCCAGTGACCACATTCGTACTTCAATGCAAAAATATTTCCGTCTCATTCGAACCAAAATTATTGTTGAGCCAGCAATTGATGGCTATAATTCTAAATTGCGTACATGTTTCTTTACAGCAGCGATAATAACGGAATGCATAAATTAAAATATCCGTCTGCAGAAGTGATTTTGAGGGCATCGCTTTGAGGATAGCACACGCCCTAGTTTGTAATATACATCAGCCTGCCTTAACCGCAACCAGCACTTTAAGTGTACAAGCTATTCGAAGGCTTTTTACCCGATCTATTTTAACTCCTCTTAGTCCGTGTCTTGTATAATCAAATAGAAATGCAAAAGCATTATTGGTCATATTGCTGGAGACAGGAAGTGCAGAGTGGTCTTCCTTCAAAAACGTGCATTCCAAGTAGTGCAAACCTTGACTAGGTAGCGTATATAGATCTTAATGTTGTACACTAATGTGTATTTCGTCGCCCGGTAGTACTTTTGAAGAAGATAATGGCTGATAGAAACGCAATTCTATGCACTCGATTGAATTGTCAAACTGATATTTCTCTTCCAAATATAACACTTCCATGATGATTATAGAACGTAGTAACCTGTAGCCTGAAGAAATCGAATACTTTTGTTGGTCAACATAAAGAAATCCTGCATTTTGAACGGCTGCTCAAAAAAAGCGTCCCTGAACCGCCATTTTCCCTCTACTACTGCACTCGATTGAATTGCCAAACTGACATTTCTCTTCCAAATATAACACTTCCATGATGATGATAAAACATAGTAACTTGCAGCCTGAAGAAATCGAATACTATTGGTGTTCATCAACAAGAAATCCTGCATTCTGATCGTCTACTCAAAAAAAAACGTCCATGAACCGCCATTTCACCTCTACTAATGTGTATTTCGTCGCCTGGTAGTACTTTTGAAGAAGATAATGGCTGATAGAAACGCAATTCTATGCACTCGATTGAATTGTCAAACTGACATTTCTCTTCCAAATATAACACTTCCATGATGATGGTAAAACATAGTAACCTGCCGCCTGTAGAAATCGAATACGATTGTTGGTCAACAACAAGAAATCCTGCATTCTGATCGTCTACTCAAAAAAGGCGTCCATGAACCGCCATTTTCTCTCTACATTCATGGTTTACGAGATTTTATATCTCGCCAGTGACCAACATTCAGGTTTCTGAGCAATTCAATGCATTCGCCAGTGACCACATACGTACTTCAATACAAAAATATTTCCGTCTCATTCCAAACAAACTTATTGTTGAACCAGCAATTGATGGCTATTATTCTAAATTGCGTACATTTTTCTTTACAGCAGCGATAATAACGGAATGCATAAATTAAAACATCCTTCTGCAGAAGTGATTTTGAGGGCATCGATTTGAGGATAGCACACGCCCTAGTTTGTAATATACAGATAGACTGCCTTAAGCGCAACCAGCCTTTTAAGTGTACAAGCTATTCCATGGTTTATTGCTCGATCTATTTGAACTCCACTAGTTCGTAGCATATATTATCAAATAGAAATGAAAAGCATTAATAGTCATTTGGATGCGACAGGAACTGCAGTGCCGTCTTTCTTTTAAAAACTTGCCTTCCAAGTAGAGCAAACTTTGACTAGGTAGCGTATATATATCTTGATGTTGTACACTAATGTGTACTTCGTCGACTGGTACTAATTTTCAAGAAAATAATTACTGATAGAAACGCAATTCTATGCACTCGATTGAATTGCCAAACTGACATTTCTCTTCCAAATAGAACACTTCCATGATGATGATAAAACATAGTAACCTGCAGCCTGAAGAAATCGAATACTATTGTTGGTCAACAAATAGAAATCCTGCATTTTGATCGGCTCCTCAAAAAAAGCGTCCATGAACCGCCATTTTCTCTCAACTGACATTTCTTTTCCAAATATAACACTTCCATGATGATTATAGAACGTTGTAACCTACAGCCTGAAGAGAATCGAATACTATTGTTGGCCAACAAAAAGAAATCCTGCATTTTGTTCGGCTCCTCAAAAAAAGCGTCCCAGAACCGCCATTTTCCCTCTAGTAATGTGCATTTCTTCGCCTGGTAGTACTTTTGAAGAAGATAATGGCTGATAGAAACGCAATTCTATGCACTCGATTGAATTGTCAAACTGACATTTCTCTTCCAAATATAACACTTCCATGATGATTATAAAATGTAATAACCTGCAGCCTGAAAAAAAATCGAATACTATTATTGGTCAACATAAGGAAATCCTGCATTTTGAACGGCTGCTCAAAAAAGGCGTCCCTGAACCGCCATTTTCTTTCTACTACTGCAGTCGATTGAATTGCCAAACTGACATTTCTCTTCCAAATATAACACTTCCATGATGATGATAAAACATAGTAACTTGCAGCCTAAGAAGAAATCGAATACTCTTGTTGTTCATCAACAAGAAATCCTGCATTCTGATCGTCTACTCAAAAAAAGCGTCCATGAACCGCCGTTTTCCCTCTACTAATGTGTATTTCGTCGCCTGGTAGTATTTTTGAAGAAGATAATGGCTGATAGAAACGCAATTCTATGCACTCGATTGAATTGTCAAACTGACATATCTCTTCCAAATATAACACTTCCATGATGATTATAAAACATAGTAACCTGCAGCCTGAAGAAATCGAATACTAATAATGGTTAACATAAACAAATCCTGCATTTTGAACGGCTCCTCATAAAAGGCGTCCCTCAACCGCCATTTTCCCTCTACTTTGTTTGCAATATCTTGATGTTGTACACTAATGTGTATTTCGTCGCCTGGTACTAGTTTTGAAAAAGAATATGGGTGATAGAAATGCAATTTTATGTACTCGATTGAATTGCCAAACTGACATTTCTCTTCCAAATATAGCACTTCCATGATGATGATAAAACATAGTAACCTGCAGCCTGAAGAAATCGAATACTATTGTTGGTCAACAAATAGAAATCTTGCATTCTGATCGTCTACTCAAAAAAATCGTCCATGAACGGCCATTTTCTCTCTACTGACATTTCTTTTCCAAATATAACACTTCCATGATGATTATAGAACGTTGTAACCTACAGCCTGAAGAGAAACGCATACTATTGTTGGCCAACAAAAAGAAATCCTACATTTTGATCGCCTCCTCAAAAAAAGCGTCCCAGAACCGCCATTTTCCTTCTAGTAATGTGCATTTCGTCGCCTGGTAGTACTTTTGAAGAAGATAATGGCTGATAGAAACGCAATTCTATGCACTCGATTGAATTGTCAAACTGACATTTCTCTTCCAAATATGACACTACTATGATGATTATAGAACGTAGTAACCTACAGGCTGAAGAAATCGAATACTATTGTTGGTCTACATAAGGAACTCCTGCATTTTGATCGGCTCCTCAAAAAAAGCCCGGAACCGCCATTTTCCTTCTAGTAATGTGTATTTCGTCGCCTGGTAGTACTTTTGAAGAAGATAATGGCTGATACAAACGCAATTCTATGCACTCGATTGAATAGTCAAACTGACATTTCTCTTCCAAATATAAAACTTCCATGATGATTATAGAACGAAGTAACCTGCAGCCTGAAGAAATCGAATACTATTGTTGGTCAACATAAAAAAATCCTGCATTTTGATTGGCTCCTCAAAAAAGGCGTCCCTGAACCGCCATTTTCCCTCTACTTTGTTTGCAATATCTTGATGTTGTACACTAATGTGCATTTCGTCGCCTAGTACTAGTTTTGAAGAAGAATATGGGTGATAGAAATGCAATTTTATGTACTCGATTGAATTGCCAAACTGACATTTCTCTTCCAAATATAACACTTCCATGATGATGAAAAAAGATAGTAACCTGCAGCCTGAAGAAATCGAATACTATTGTTGTTCATCAACATGAAATCCTGCATTCTGATCGTCTACTCAAAAAAAGCGTCCATGAACCGCCATTGTCCCTCTACTAATGTGTATTTCGTCGCCTGGTAGTACTTTTGAAGAAGATAATGGCTGATAGAAACGCAATTCTAGGCACTCGATTGAATTGTCAAACTGACATTTCTCTTCCAAATATAACACTTCCATGATGATTATAAAATGTAGTAACCTGCAGCCTGAAAAACAATCGAATACTATTATTGGTCAACATAAAGAAATCCTGCATTTTGAACGGCTGCTCAAAAAAGGCGTCCCTGAACCGCCATTTTCCCTCTACTACTGCACTCGATTGAATTGCCAAACTGAAATTGTTCTTCCAAATATAACACTTCCATGATGATGATAAAACATAGTAACTTGCAGCCTAAGAAGAAATCGAATACTATTGTTGTTCATCAACAAGAAATCCTGCATTCTGATCGTCTACTCAAAAAAAGCGTCCATGAAACGCCATTTTCCCTCTACTAATGTGTATTTCGTCGCCTGGTAGTATTTTTGAAGAAGATAATGGCTGATAGAAACGCAATTCTATGCACTCGATTGAATTGTCAAACTGACATATCTCTTCCAAATATAACACTTCCATGATGATTATAAAACATAGCAACCTGCAGCCTGAAGAAATCGAATACTAATAATGGTTAACATAAAGAAATCCTGCATTTTGAACGGCTCCTCATAAAAGGCGTCCCTCAACCGCCATTTTCCCTCTACTTTGCAATATCTTGATGTTGTACACTAATGTGTATTTCGTCGCCTGGTACTAGTTTTGAAAAAGAATATGGGTGATAGAAATGCAATTTTATGTACTCGATTGAATTGCCAAACTGACATTTCTCTTCCAAACATAACACTTCCATGATGATGATAAAACATAGTAACCTGCAGCCTGAAGAAATGGAATACTATTGTTGGTCAACAAATAGAAATCTTGCATTCTGATCGTCTACTCAAAAAAATCGTCCATGAACCGCCATTTTCTCTCTACTGACATTACTTTTCCAAATATAACACTTCCATGATGATTATAGAACGTTGTAACCTACAGCCTGAAGAGAAACGAATACTATTGTTGGCCAACAAAAAGAAATCCTACATTTTGATCGGCTCCTCAAAAAAAGCGTCCCAGAACCGCCATTTTCCTTCTAGTAATGTGCATTTCGTCGCCTGGTAGTACTTTTGAAGAAGATAATGGCTGATAGAAACGCAATTCTATGCACTCGATTGAATTGTCAAACTGACATTTCTCTTCCAAATATGACACTACCATGATGATTATAGAACGTAGTAACCTGCAGGCTGAAGAAATCGAATACTATTGTTGGTCTACATAAGAAAATCCTGCATTTTGATCGGCTCCTCAAAAAAGGCGTCCCTGAACCGCCATATTCCCTCTACTTTGTTTGCAATATCTTGATGTTGTACACTAATGTGTATTTCGTCGCCTGGTACTAGTTTTGAAGAAGAATATGGGTGATTGAAATGCAATTTTATGTACTCGATTGAATTGCCAAACTGACATTTCTCTTCCAAATATAACACTTCCATGACGATGATAAAACGTAGTAACCTGCAGGTTGAAGAAATCGAATACTATTGTTAGTCAACAAAAAGAAAATCCTGCATTTTGATCGGCTCCTCAAAAAAGGCGTCCCTGAACCGCCATATTCCCTCTACTTTGTTTGCAATATCTTGATGTTGTACACTAATGTGTATTTCGTCGCCTGGTACTAGTTTTGAAGAAGAATATGGGTGATTGAAATGCAATTTTATGTACTCGATTGAATTGCCAAACTGACATTTCTCTTCCAAATATAACACTTCCATGATGATGATAAAACGTAGTAACCAGCAACTTGAAGAAATCGAATACTATTGTTAGTCAACAAAAAGAAATCCTGTATTTCTATCGGCTCCTCAAAAAAAGCGTCCAAGAACCGCTATTTTCTCTCTTTATTCATGATTTACGAGATTTTAAATCTCGGCAGTGACCAACATTCAGGTTTGTGTGCATCTCAATGCGATCGCCAGTGACCACATTCGTACTTCAAGGCAAAAATATTTCCATCTCATTCGAACCAAAATTATTGTTGAGCCAGCAATTGATGGCTATAATTCTAAATTGCGTACATGTTTCTTTACAGCAGCGATAATAACGGAATGCATAAATTAAAATATCCGTCTGCAGAAGTGATTTTGAGGGCATCGCTTTGAGGATAGCACACGCCCTAGTTTGTAATATACATCAGCCTGCCTTAACCGCAACCAGCACTTTAAGTGTACAAGCTATTCGAAGGCATTTTACCCGATCTATTTTAACTCCTCTTAGTCCGTGTCTTGTTTCATCAAACAGAAATGCAAAAGCATTATTGGTCATATTGCTGGAGACAGGAAGTGCAGAGTGGTCTTCCTTTAAAAACGTGCATTCCAAGTAGTGCAAACCTTGACTAGGTAGCGTATATAGATCTTAATGTTGTACACTAATGTGTATTTCGTCGCCCGGTAGTACTTTTGAAGAAGATAATGGCTGATAGAAACGCAATTCTATGCACTCGATTGAATTGTCAAACTGATATTTCTCTTCCAAATATAACACTTCCATGATGATTATAGAACGTAGTAACCTGTAGCCTGAAGAAATCGAATACTTTTGTTGGTCAACATAAAGAAATCCTGCATTTTGAACGGCTGCTCAAAAAAAGCGTCCCTGAACCGCCATTTTCCCTCTACTACTGCACTCGATTGAATTGCCAAACTGACATTTCTCTTCCAAATATAACACTTCCATGATGATGATAAAACATAGTAACTTGCAGCCTGAAGAAATCGAATACTATTGTTGTTCATCAACAAGAAATCCTGCATTCTGAACGTCTACTCAAAAAAAAAACGTCCATGAACCGCCATTTTCCCTCTACTAATGTGTATTTCGTCGCCTGGTAGTACTTTTGAAGAAGATAATGGCTGATAGAAACGCAATTCTATGCACTCGATTGAATTGTCAAACTGACATTTCTCTTCCAAATATAACACTTCCATGATGATGGTAAAACATAGTAACCTGCCGCCTGTAGAAATCGAATACGATTGTTGGTCAACAACAAGAAATCCTGCATTCTGATCGTCTACTCAAAAAAGGCGTCCATGAACCGCCATTTTCTCTCTACATTCATGGTTTACGAGATTTTATATCTCGCCAGTGACCAACATTCAGGTTTCTGAGCAATTCAATGCATTCGCCAGTGACCACATACGTACTTCAATACAAAAATATTTCCGTCTCATTCCAAACAAACTTATTGTTGAACCAGCAATTGATGGCTATTATTCTAAATTGCGTACATTTTTCTTTACAGCAGCGATAATAACGGAATGCATAAATTAAAACATCCTTCTGCAGAAGTGATTTTGAGGGCATCGATTTGAGGATAGCACACGCCCTAGTTTGTAATATACAGATAGACTGCCTTAAGCGCAACCAGCCTTTTAAGTGTACAAGCTATTCCATGGTTTATTGCTCGATCTATTTGAACTCCACTAGTTCGTAGCATATATTATCAAATAGAAATGAAAAGCATTAATGGTCATTTGGATGCGACAGGAACTGCAGTGCCGTCTTTCTTTTAAAAACTTGCCTTCCAAGTAGAGCATACTTTGACTAGGTAGCGTATATATATCTTGATGTTGTACACTAATGTGTACTTCGTCGACTGGTACTAATTTTCAAGAAAATAATTACTGATAGAAACGCAATTCTATGCACTCGATTGAATTGCCAAACTGACATTTCTCTTCCAAATAGAACACTTCCATGATGATGATAAAACATAGTAACCTGCAGCCTGAAGAAATCGAATACTATTGTTGGTCAACAAATAGAAATCCTGCATTTTGATCGGCTCCTCAAAAAAAGCGTCCATGAACCGCCATTTTCTCTCAACTGACATTTCTTTTCCAAATATAACACTTCCATGATGATTATAGAACGTAGTAACCTACAGCCTGAAGAGAATCGAATACTATTGTTGGCCAACAAAAAGAAATCCTGCATTTTGTTCGGCTCCTCAAAAAAAGCGTCCCAGAACCGCCATTTTCCCTCTAGTAATGTGCATTTCTTCGCCTGGTAGTACTTTTGAAGAAGATAATGGCTGATAGAAACGCAATTCTATGCACTCGATTGAATTGTCAAACTGACATTTCTCTTCCAAATATAACACTTCCATGATGATTATAAAATGTAATAACCTGCAGCCTGAAAAAAAATCGAATACTATTATTGGTCAACATAAGGAAATCCTGCATTTTGAACGGCTGCTCAAAAAAGGCGTCCCTGAACCGCCATTTTCTTTCTACTACTGCACTCGATTGAATTGCCAAACTGACATTTCTCTTCCAAATATAACACTTCCATGATGATGATAAAACATAGTAACTTGCAGCCTAAGAAGAAATCGAATACTCTTGTTGTTCATCAACAAGAAATCCTGCATTCTGATCGTCTACTCAAAAAAAGCGTCCATGAACCGCCGTTTTCCCTCTACTAATGTGTATTTCGTCGCCTGGTAGTACTTTTGAAGAAGATAATGGCTGATAGAAACGCAATTCTATGCACTCGATTGAATTGTCAAACTGACATTTCTCTTCCAAATATGACACTACTATGATGATTATAGAACGTAGTACCCTACAGGCTGAAGAAATCGAATACTATTGTTGGTCTACATAAGGAAATCCTGCATTTTGATCGGCTCCTCAAAAAAAGCCCGGAACCGTCATTTTCCTTCTAGTAATGTGTATTTCGTCGCCTGGTAGTACTTTTGAAGAAGATAATGGCTGATACAAACGCAATTCTATGCACTCGATTGAATAGTCAAACTGACATTTCTCTTCCAAATATAAAACTTCCATGATGATTATAGAACGAAGTAACCTGCAGCCTGAAGAAATCGAATACTATTGTTGGTCAACATAAAAAAATCCTGCATTTTGATCTGCTCCTCAAAAAAGGCGTCCCTGAACCGCCATTTTCCCACTACTTTGTTTGCAATATCTTGATGTTGTACACTAATGTGTATTTCGTCGCCTAGTACTAGTTTTGAAGAAGAATATGGGTGATAGAAATGCAATTTTATGTACTCGATTGAATTGCCAAACTGACATTTCTCTTCCAAATATAACACTTCCATGATGATGAAAAAAGATAGTAACCTGCAGCCTGAAGAAATCGAATACTATTGTTGTTCATCAACATGAAATCCTGCATTCTGATCGTCTACTCAAAAAAAGCGTCCATGAACCGCCATTGTCCCTCTACTAATGTGTATTTCGTCGCCTGGTAGTACTTTTGAAGAAGATAATGGCTGATAGAAACGCAATTCTATGCACTCGATTGAATTGTCAAACTGACATTTCTCTTCCAAATATAACACTTCCATGATGATTATAAAATGTAGTAACCTGCAGCCTGAAAAACAATCGAATACTATTATTGGTCAACATAAAGAAATCCTGCATTTTGAACGGCTGCTCAAAAAAGGCGTCCCTGAACCGCCATTTTCCCTCTACTACTGCACTCGATTGAATTGCCAAACTGAAATTGTTCTTCCAAATATAACACTTCCATGATGATGATAAAACATAGTAACTTGCAGCCTAAGAAGAAATCGAATACTATTGTTGTTCATCAACAAGAAATCCTGCATTCTGATCGTCTACTCAAAAAAAGCGTCCATGAAACGCCATTTTCCCTCTACTAATGTGTATTTCGTCGCCTGGTAGTATTTTTGAAGAAGATAATGGCTGATAGAAACGCAATTCTATGCACTCGATTGAATTGTCAAACTGACATATCTCTTCCAAATATAACACTTCCATGATGATTATAAAACATAGCAACCTGCAGCCTGAAGAAATCGAATACTAATAATGGTTAACATAAAGAAATCCTGCATTTTGAACGGCTCCTCATAAAAGGCGTCCCTCAACCGCCATTTTCCCTCTACTTTGTTTGCAATATCTTGATGTTGTACACTAATGTGTATTTCGTCGCCTGGTACTAGTTTTGAAAAAGAATATGGGTGATAGAAATGCAATTTTATGTACTCGATTGAATTGCCAAACTGACATTTCTCTTCCAAACATAACACTTCCATGATGATGATAAAACATAGTAACCTGCAGCCTGAAGAAATGGAATACTATTGTTGGTCAACAAATAGAAATCTTGCATTCTGATCGTCTACTCAAAAAAATCGTCCATGAACCGCCATTTTCTCTCTACTGACATTACTTTTCCAAATATAACACTTCCATGATGATTATTGAACGTTGTAACCTACAGCCTGAAGAGAAACGAATACTATTGTTGGCCAACAAAAAGAAATCCTACATTTTGATCGGCTCCTCAAAAAAAGCGTCCCAGAACCGCCATTTTCCTTCTAGTAATGTGCATTTCGTCGCCTGGTAGTACTTTTGAAGAAGATAATGGCTGATAGAAACGCAATTCTATGCACTCGATTGAATTGTCAAACTGACATTTCTCTTCCAAATATGACACTACCATGATGATTATAGAACGTAGTAACCTGCAGGCTGAAGAAATCGAATACTATTGTTGGTCTACATAAGAAAATCCTGCATTTTGATCGGCTCCTCAAAAAAGGCGTCCCTGAACCGCCATATTCCCTCTACTTTGTTTGCAATATCTTGATGTTGTACACTAATGTGTATTTCGTCGCCTGGTACTAGTTTTGAAGAAGAATATGGGTGATTGAAATGCAATTTTATGTACTCGATTGAATTGCCAAACTGACATTTCTCTTCCAAATATAACACTTCCATGACGATGATAAAACGTAGTAACCTGCAGGTTGAAGAAATCGAATACTATTGTTAGTCAACAAAAAGAAAATCCTGCATTTTGATCGGCTCCTCAAAAAAGGCGTCCCTGAACCGCCATATTCCCTCTACTTTGTTTGCAATATCTTGATGTTGTACACTAATGTGTATTTCGTCGCCTGGTACTAGTTTTGAAAAAGAATATGGGTGATTGAAATGCAATTTTATGTACTCGATTGAATTGCCAAACTGACATTTCTCTTCCAAATATAACACTTCCATGACGATGATAAAACGTAGTAACCTGCAGGTTGAAGAAATCGAATACTATTGTTAGTCAACAAAAAGAAAACCTGCATTTCGCTCGGCTCCTCAAAAAAAGCGTCCCTGAACCGCCATTTTCTCTCTACATTGTTTGCAATATCTTGATGTTGTACACTAATGTGTATTTCGTCGTCTGGTACTAGTTTTGAAGAAGAATATGGGTGAAAGAAATGGAATTTTATGTACTCGATTGAATTGCCAAACTGACATTTCTCTTCCAAATATAACACTTCCATGATGATAATAAAACCTAGTAATCTGCAGCCTGAAGAAATCGAATACTATTGTTGGTCAACATAAAGAAATCCTGCATTTCGAACGGCTGCTCAAAAAAGGCGTCCCTGAACCGCCATTTTCCCTCTACTACTGCACTCGATTGAATTGCCAAACTGACATTTCTCTTCCAAATATAACACTTCCATGATGATAATAAAACATAGTAGCCTGCAGCCTGAACAAATCGAATACTATTGTTGTTCATCAACAAGAAATCCTGCATACTGATCGTCTACTCAAAAAAAGCGTCCATGAACCGCCATTTTCCCTCTACTAATGTGTATTTCGTCGCCTGGTAGTACTTTTGAAAAAGATAATGGCTGATAGAAACGCAATTCTATGCACTCGATTGAATTGTCAAACTGACATTTCTCTTCCAAATATAACACTTCGATGATGATGAAAAAAAATAGTAACCTGCAGCCTGAAGAAATCGAATACTATTGTTGTTCATCAACAAGAAATCCTGCATTCTGATCGTCTACTCAAAAAAAGCGTCCATGAACCGCCATTGTCCCTCTACTAATGTGTATTTCGTCGCCTGGTAGTACTTTTGAAGAAGATAATGGCTGATAGAAACGCAATTCTATGCACTCGATTGAATTGTCAAACTGACATTTCTCTTCCAAATATAACACTTCCATGATGATTATAAAATGTAGTAACCTGCAGCCTGAAAAACAATCGAATACTATTATTGGTCAACATAAAGAAATCCTGCATTTTGAACGGCTGCTCAATAAAGGCGTCCCTGAACCGCCATTTTCCCTCTACTACTGCACTCGATTGAATTGCCAAACTGACATTTCTCTTCCAAATATAACACTTCCATGATGATGATAAAACATAGTAACTTGCAGCCTAAGAAGAAATCGAATACTATTGTTGTTCATCAACAAGAAATCCTGCATTCTGATCGTCTACTCAAAAAAAGCGTCCATGAAACGCCATTTTCCCTCTACTAATGTGTATTTCGTCGCCTGGTAGTATTTTTGAAGAAGATAATGGCTGATAGAAACGCAATTCTATGCACTCGATTGAATTGTCAAACTGACATATCTCTTCCAAATATAACACTTCTATGATGATTATAAAACATAGTAACCTGCAGCCTGAAGAAATCGAATACTAATAATGGTTAACATAAAGAAATCCTGCATTTTGAACGGCTCCTCATAAAAGGCGTCCCTCAACCGCCATTTTCCCTCTACTTTGTTTGCAATATCTTGATGTTGTACACTAATGTGTATTTCGTCGCCTGGTACTAGTTTTGAAAAAGAATATGGGTGATAGAAATGCAATTTTATGTACTCGATTGAATTGCCAAACTGACATTTCTCTTCCAAATAGAACACTTCCGTGATGATGATAAAACATAGTAACCTGCAGCCTGAAGAAATCGAATACTATTGTTGGTCAACAAATAGAAATCCTGCATTCTGATCGTCTACTCAAAAAAAGCGTCCATGAACCGCCATTTTCTCTCAACTGACATTTCTTTTCCAAATATAACACTTCCATGATGATTATAGAACGTTGTAACCTACAGCCTGAAGAGAATCGAATACTATTGTTGGCCAACAAAAAGAAATCCTTTATTTTGATCGGCTCCTCAAAAGAAGCGTCCCAGGACCGCCATTTTCCCTCTAGTAATGTGCATTTCGTCGCCTGGTAGTACATTTGAAGAAGATAATGGCTGATAGAAACGCAATTCTATGCACTCGATTGAATTGCCAAGCTGACATTTTTCTTCCAAATATAACACTTCCATGATGATGGTAAAACATAGTAACCTGCAGCCTGAAGAAATCGAATACGATTGTTGGTCAACAACAAGAAATCCTGCATTCTGATCGTCTACTCAAAAAAGGCGTCCATGAACCGCCATTTTCTCTCTACATTCATGGTTTACGAGATTTTATATCTCGCCAGTGACCAACATTCAGGTTTGTGAGGAATTCAATGCATTCGCCAGTGACCACATACGTACTTCAATACAAAAATATTTCCGTCTCATTCCTAACAAACTTATTATTGAACCAGCAATTGATAGCTATAATTCTAAATTGCGTACATTTTTCTTTACAGCAGCGATAATAACGGAATGCATAAATTAAAACATCCTTCTGCAGAAGTTATTTTGAGGGCATCTATTAGAGGATAGCACACGCCCTAGTTTGTAATATACAGATAGACTGCCTTAAGCGCAACCAGCCTTTTAAGTGTACAAGCTATTCCATGGTTTATTGCTCGATCTATTTGAACTTCACTAGTTCGTAGCATATATTATCAAATAGAAATGAAAAGCATTAATGGTCATTTGGATGCGACAGGAACTGCAGAGCCGTCTTTCTTTTAAAAACTTGCCTTCCAAGTAGAGGAAACTTTGACTAGGTAGCGTATATATATATTGATGTTGTACAATAATGTGTACTTCGCCGACTGGTACTAATTTTCAAGAAAATAATTACTGATAGAAACGCAATTCTATGCACTCGATTGAATTGCCAAACTGACATTTCTCTTCCAAATATAACACTTCCATGATGATGATAAAACATAGTAATCTGCAGCTTGAAGAAATCGAATACTATTGTTGTTCATCAACAAGAAATCCTGTATTCTGATCGTCTACTCAAAAAAAGCGTCCATGAACCGCCATTTTCCCTCTACTAATGTGTATTTCGTCGCCTGGTAGTATTTTTGAAGAAGATAATGGCTGATCGAAACGCATTTCTATGCACTCGATTGAATTGTCAAACTGACATATCTCTTCCAAATATAAAACTTCCATGATGATTATAAAACAAAGTAACCTGCAGCCTGAAGAAATCGAATACTAATAATGGTCAACATAAAGAAATCCTGCATTTTGAACGGCTCCTCAAAAAAAGCGTCCATGAACCGCCATTTTCTCTCAACTGACATTTCTTTTCCAAATATAACACTTCCATGATGATTATAGAACGTTGTAACCTACAGCATGAAGAGAATCGAATACTATTGTTGGCCAACAAAAAGAAATTTTGTATTTTGATCGGCTCCTCAAAAAAAGCGTCCCAGGACCGCCATTTTCCCTCTAGTAATGTGCATTTCGTCGCCTGGTAGTACTGTTGAAGAAGATAATGGCTGATAGAAACGCAATTCTATGCACTCGATTGAATTGTCAAACTGAAACTTTCTCTTCCAAATATTACACTTCCATGATGATTATAGAACGTAGTAACCTGCAGGCTGATGAAATCGAATACTATTGTTGGTCAACATAAGGAAATCCTGCATTTTGATCGGCTCCTCAAAAAAAGCGTCCCGGAACCGCCATTTTCCTTCTAGTAATGTGTATTTCGTCGCCTGGTACTAGTTTTGAAGAAGAATATGTGTGATAGAAACGCAATTCTATGCACTCGATTGAATTGTCAAACTGACATTTCTCTTCCAAATATTACACTTCCATGATGATTATAGAACGTAGTAACCTGCAGGCTGATGAAATCGAATACTATTGTTGGTCAACATAAGGAAATCCTGCATTTTGATCGGCTCCTCAAAAAAAGCGTCCCGGAACCGCCATTTTCCTTCTAGTAATGTGTATTTCGTCGCCTGGTACTAGTTTTGAAGAAGAATATGTGTGATAGAAATGGAATTTTATGTACTCGATTGAATTGCTAAACTGACATTTCTCTTCCAAATATAACACTTCCATGATGATGATAAAACGTAGTAACCAGCAACTTGAAGAAATCGAATACTATTGTTAGTCAACAAAAAGAAATCCTGCATTTCTATCGGCTCCTCAAAAAAAGCGTCCAAGAACCGCTATTTTCTCTCTTTATTCATGATTTACGAGATTTTAAATCTCGGCAGTGACCAACATTCAGGTTTGTGTGCATCTCAATGCGATCGCCAGTGACCACATTCGTACTTCAATGCAAAAATATTTCCGTCTCATTCGAACCAAAATTATTGTTGAGCCAGCAATTGATGGCTATAATTCTAAATTGCGTACATGTTTCTTTACAGCAGCGATAATAACGGAATGCATAAATTAAAATATCCGTCTGCAGAAGTGATTTTGAGGGCATCGCTTTGAGGATAGCACACGCCCTAGTTTGTAATATACATCAGCCTGCCTTAACCGCAACCAGCACTTTAAGTGTACAAGCTATTCGAAGGCTTTTTACCCGATCTATTTTAACTCCTCTTAGTCCGTGTCTTGTTTAATCAAATAGAAATGCAAAAGCATTATTGGTCATATAGCTGGAGACAGGAAGTGCAGAGTGGTCTTCCTTTAAAAACGTGCATTCCAAGTAGTGCAAACCTTGACTAGGTAGCGTATATAGATCTTAATGTTGTACACTAATGTGTATTTCGTCGCCCGGTAGTACTTTTGAAGAAGATAATGGCTGATAGAAACGCAATTCTATGCACTCGATTGAATTGTCAAACTGATATTTCTCTTCCAAATATAACACTTCCATGATGATTATAGAACGTAGTAACCTGTAGCCTGAAGAAATCGAATACTTTTGTTGGTCAACATAAAGAAATCCTGCATTTTGAACGGCTGCTCAAAAAAAGCGTCCCTGAACCGCCATTTTCCCTCTACTACTGCACTCGATTGAATTGCCAAACTGACATTTCTTTTCCAAATATAACACTTCCATGATGATGATAAAACATAGTAACTTGCAGCCTGAAGAAATCGAATACTATTGGTGTTCATCAACAAGAAATCCTGCATTCTGATCGTCTACTCAAAAAAAAACGTCCATGAACCGCCATTTCCCCTCTACTAATGTGTATTTCGTCGCCTGGTAGTACTTTTGAAGAAGATAATGGCTGATAGAAACGCAATTCTATGCACTCGATTGAATTGTCAAACTGACATTTCTCTTCCAAATATAACACTTCCATGATGATGGTAAAACATAGTAACCTGCCGCCTGTAGAAATCGAATACGATTGTTGGTCAACAACAAGAAATCCTGCATTCTGATCGTCTACTCAAAAAAGGCGTCCATGAACCGCCATTTTCTCTCAACTGACATTTCATTTCCAAATATAACACTTCCATGATGATTATAGAACGTTGTAACCTACAGCATGAAGAGAATCGAATACTATTGTTGGCCAACAAAAAGAAATTTTGTATTTTGATCGGCTCCTCAAAAAAAGCGTCCCAGGACCGCCATTTTCCCTCTAGTAATGTGCATTTCGTCGCCTGGTAGTACTGTTGAAGAAGATAATGGCTGATAGAAACGCAATTCTATGCACTCGATTGAATTGTCAAACTGACATTTCTCTTCCAAATATTACACTTCCATGATGATTATAGAACGTAGTAACCTGCAGGCTGATGAAATCGAATACTATTGTTGGTCAACATAAGGAAATCCTGCATTTTGATCGGCTCCTCAAAAAAAGCGTCCCGGAACCGCCATTTTCCTTCTAGTAATGTGTATTTCGTCGCCTGGTACTAGTTTTGAAGAAGAATATGTGTGATAGAAATGGAATTTTATGTACTCGATTGAATTGCTAAACTGACATTTCTCTTCCAAATATAACACTTCCATGATGATGATAAAACGTAGTAACCAGCAACTTGAAGAAATCGAATACTATTGTTAGTCAACAAAAAGAAATCCTGCATTTCTATCGGCTCCTCAAAAAAAGCGTCCAAGAACCGCTATTTTCTCTCTTTATTCATGATTTACGAGATTTTAAATCTCGGCAGTGACCAACATTCAGGTTTGTGTGCATCTCAATGCGATCGCCAGTGACCACATTCGTACTTCAATGCAAAAATATTTCCGTCTCATTCGAACCAAAATTATTGTTGAGCCAGCAATTGATGGCTATAATTCTAAATTGCGTACATGTTTCTTTACAGCAGCGATAATAACGGAATGCATAAATTAAAATATCCGTCTGCAGAAGTGATTTTGAGGGCATCGCTTTGAGGATAGCACACGCCCTAGTTTGTAATATACATCAGCCTGCCTTAACCGCAACCAGCACTTTAAGTGTACAAGCTATTCGAAGGCTTTTTACCCGATCTATTTTAACTCCTCTTAGTCCGTGTCTTGTTTAATCAAATAGAAATGCAAAAGCATTATTGGTCATATTGCTGGAGACAGGAAGTGCAGAGTGGTCTTCCTTTAAAAACGTGCATTCCAAGTAGTGCAAACCTTGACTAGGTAGCGTATATAGATCTTAATGTTGTACACTAATGTGTATTTCGTCGCCCGGTAGTACTTTTGAAGAAGATAATGGCTGATAGAAACGCAATTCTATGCACTCGATTGAATTGTCAAACTGATATTTCTCTTCCAAATATAACACTTCCATGATGATTATAGAACGTAGTAACCTGTAGCCTGAAGAAATCGAATACTTTTGTTGGTCAACATAAAGAAATCCTGCATTTTGAACGGCTGCTCAAAAAAAGCGTCCCTGAACCGCCATTTTCCCTCTACTACTGCACTCGATTGAATTGCCAAACTGACATTTCTCTTCCAAATATAACACTTCCATGATGATGGTAAAACATAGTAACCTGCCGCCTGTAGAAATCGAATACGATTGTTGGTCAACAACAAGAAATCCTGCATTCTGATCGTCTACTCAAAAAAGGCGTCCATGAACCGCCATTTTCTCTCTACATTCATGGTTTACGAGATTTTATATCTCGCCAGTGACCAACATTCAGGTTTCTGAGCAATTCAATGCATTCGCCAGTGACCACATACGTACTTCAATACAAAAATATTTCCGTCTCATTCCAAACAAACTTATTGTTGAACCAGCAATTGATGGCTATTATTCTAAATTGCGTACATTTTTCTTTACAGCAGCGATAATAACGGAATGCATAAATTAAAACATCCTTCTGCAGAAGTGATTTTGAGGGCATCGATTTGAGGATAGCACACGCCCTAGTTTGTAATATACAGATAGACTGCCTTAAGCGCAACCAGCCTTTTAAGTGTACAAGCTATTCCATGGTTTATTGCTCGATCTATTTGAACTCCACTAGTTCGTAGCATATATTATCAAATAGAAATGAAAAGCATTAATGGTCATTTGGATGCGACAGGAACTGCAGTGCCGTCTTTCTTTTAAAAACTTGCCTTCCAAGTAGAGGAAACTTTGACTAGGTAGCGTATATATATATTGATGTTGTACAATAATGTGTACTTCGCCGACTGGTACTAATTTTCAAGAAAATAATTACTGATAGAAACGCAATTCTATGCACTCGATTGAATTGCCAAACTGACATTTCTCTTCCAAATATAACACTTCCATGATGATGATAAAACATAGTAATCTGCAGCTTGAAGAAATCGAATACTATTGTTGTTCATCAACAAGAAATCCTGTATTCTGATCGTCTACTCAAAAAAAGCGTCCATGAACCGCCATTTTCCCTCTACTAATGTGTATTTCGTCGCCTGGTAGTATTTTTGAAGAAGATAATGGCTGATCGAAACGCAATTCTATGCACTCGATTGAATTGTCAAACTGACATATCTCTTCCAAATATAAAACTTCCATGATGATTTTAAAACAAAGTAACCTGCAGCCTGAAGAAATCGAATACTAATAATGGTCAACATAAAGAAATCCTGCATTTTGAACGGCTCCTCAAAAAAAGCGTCCATGAACCGCCATTTTCTCTCAACTGACATTTCTTTTCCAAATATAACACTTCCATGATGATTATAGAACGTTGTAACCTACAGCATGAAGAGAATCGAATACTATTGTTGGCCAACAAAAAGAAATTTTGTATTTTGATCGGCTACTCAAAAAAAGCGTCCCAGGACCGCCATTTTCCCTCTAGTAATGTGCATTTCGTCGCCTGGTAGTACTGTTGAAGAAGATAATGGCTGATAGAAACGCAATTCTATGCACTCGATTGAATTGTCAAACTGACATTTCTCTTCCAAATATTACACTTCCATGATGATTATAGAACGTAGTAACCTGCAGGCTGATGAAATCGAATACTATTGTTGGTCAACATAAGGAAATCCTGCATTTTGATCGGCTCCTCAAAAAAAGCGTCCCGGAACCGCCATTTTCCTTCTAGTAATGTGTATTTCGTCGCCTGGTACTAGTTTTGAAGAAGAATATGTGTGATAGAAATGGAATTTTATGTACTCGATTGAATTGCTAAACTGACATTTCTCTTCCAAATATAACACTTCCATGATGATGATAAAACGTAGTAACCAGCAACTTGAAGAAATCGAATACTATTGTTAGTCAACAAAAAGAAATCCTGCATTTCTATCGGCTCCTCAAAAAAAGCGTCCAAGAACCGCTATTTTCTCTCTTTATTCATGATTTACGAGATTTTAAATCTCGGCAGTGACCAACATTCAGGTTTGTGTGCATCTCAATGCGATCGCCAGTGACCACATTCGTACTTCAATGCAAAAATATTTCCGTCTCATTCGAACCAAAATTATTGTTGAGCCAGCAATTGATGGCTATAATTCTAAATTGCGTACATGTTTCTTTACAGCAGCGATAATAACGGAATGCATAAATTAAAATATCCGTCTGCAGAAGTGATTTTGAGGGCATCGCTTTGAGGATAGCACACGCCCTAGTTTGTAATATACATCAGCCTGCCTTAACCGCAACCAGCACTTTAAGTGTACAAGCTATTCGAAGGCTTTTTACCCGATCTATTTTAACTCCTCTTAGTCCGTGTCTTGTTTAATCAAATAGAAATGCAAAAGCATTATTGGTCATATAGCTGGAGACAGGAAGTGCAGAGTGGTCTTCCTTTAAAAACGTGCATTCCAAGTAGTGCAAACCTTGACTAGGTAGCGTATATAGATCTTAATGTTGTACACTAATGTGTATTTCGTCGCCCGGTAGTACTTTTGAAGAAGATAATGGCTGATAGAAACGCAATTCTATGCACTCGATTGAATTGTCAAACTGATATTTCTCTTCCAAATATAACACTTCCATGATGATTATAGAACGTAGTAACCTGTAGCCTGAAGAAATCGAATACTTTTGTTGGTCAACATAAAGAAATCCTGCATTTTGAACGGCTGCTCAAAAAAAGCGTCCCTGAACCGCCATTTTCCCTCTACTACTGCACTCGATTGAATTGCCAAACTGACATTTCTCTTCCAAATATAACACTTCCATGATGATGATAAAACATAGTAACTTGCAGCCTGAAGAAATCGAATACTATTGGTGTTCATCAACAAGAAATCCTGCATTCTGATCGTCTACTCAAAAAAAAACGTCCATGAACCGCCATTTCCCCTCTACTAATGTGTATTTCGTCGCCTGGTAGTACTTTTGAAGAAGATAATGGCTGATAGAAACGCAATTCTATGCACTCGATTGAATTGTCAAACTGACATTTCTCTTCCAAATATAACACTTCCATGATGATGGTAAAACATAGTAACCTGCCGCCTGTAGAAATCGAATACGATTGTTGGTCAACAACAAGAAATCCTGCATTCTGATCGTCTACTCAAAAAAGGCGTCCATGAACCGCCATTTTCTCTCAACTGACATTTCTTTTCCAAATATAACACTTCCATGATGATTATAGAACGTTGTAACCTACAGCATGAAGAGAATCGAATACTATTGTTGGCCAACAAAAAGAAATTTTGTATTTTGATCGGCTCCTCAAAAAAAGCGTCCCAGGACCGCCATTTTCCCTCTAGTAATGTGCATTTCGTCGCCTGGTAGTACTGTTGAAGAAGATAATGGCTGATAGAAACGCAATTCTATGCACTCGATTGAATTGTCAAACTGACATTTCTCTTCCAAATATTACACTTCCATGATGATTATAGAACGTAGTAACCTGCAGGCTGATGAAATCGAATACTATTGTTGGTCAACATAAGGAAATCCTGCATTTTGATCGGCTCCTCAAAAAAAGCGTCCCGGAACCGCCATTTTCCTTCTAGTAATGTGTATTTCGTCGCCTGGTACTAGTTTTGAAGAAGAATATGTGTGATAGAAATGGAATTTTATGTACTCGATTGAATTGCTAAACTGACATTTCTCTTCCAAATATAACACTTCCATGATGATGATAAAACGTAGTAACCAGCAACTTGAAGAAATCGAATACTATTGTTAGTCAACAAAAAGAAATCCTGCATTTCTATCGGCTCCTCAAAAAAAGCGTCCAAGAACCGCTATTTTCTCTCTTTATTCATGATTTACGAGATTTTAAATCTCGGCAGTGACCAACATTCAGGTTTGTGTGCATCTCAATGCGATCGCCAGTGACCACATTCGTACTTCAATGCAAAAATATTTCCGTCTCATTCGAACCAAAATTATTGTTGAGCCAGCAATTGATGGCTATAATTCTAAATTGCGTACATGTTTCTTTACAGCAGCGATAATAACGGAATGCATAAATTAAAATATCCGTCTGCAGAAGTGATTTTGAGGGCATCGCTTTGAGGATAGCACACGCCCTAGTTTGTAATATACATCAGCCTGCCTTAACCGCAACCAGCACTTTAAGTGTACAAGCTATTCGAAGGCTTTTTACCCGATCTATTTTAACTCCTCTTAGTCCGTGTCTTGTTTAATCAAATAGAAATGCAAAAGCATTATTGGTCATATTGCTGGAGACAGGAAGTGCAGAGTGGTCTTCCTTTAAAAACGTGCATTCCAAGTAGTGCAAACCTTGACTAGGTAGCGTATATAGATCTTAATGTTGTACACTAATGTGTATTTCGTCGCCCGGTAGTACTTTTGAAGAAGATAATGGCTGATAGAAACGCAATTCTATGCACTCGATTGAATTGTCAAACTGATATTTCTCTTCCAAATATAACACTTCCATGATGATTATAGAACGTAGTAACCTGTAGCCTGAAGAAATCGAATACTTTTGTTGGTCAACATAAAGAAATCCTGCATTTTGAACGGCTGCTCAAAAAAAGCGTCCCTGAACCGCCATTTTCCCTCTACTACTGCACTCGATTGAATTGCCAAACTGACATTTCTCTTCCAAATATAACACTTCCATGATGATGATAAAACATAGTAACTTGCAGCCTGAAGAAATCGAATACTATTGGTGTTCATCAACAAGAAATCCTGCATTCTGATCGTCTACTCAAAAAAAAAGGTCCATGAACCGCCATTTCCCCTCTACTAATGTGTATTTCGTCGCCTGGTAGTACTTTTGAAGAAGATAATGGCTGATAGAAACGCAATTCTATGCACTCGATTGAATTGTCAAACTGACATTTCTCTTCCAAATATAACACTTCCATGATGATGGTAAAACATAGTAACCTGCCGCCTGTAGAAATCGAATACGATTGTTGGTCAACAACAAGAAATCCTGCATTCTGATCGTCTACTCAAAAAAGGCGTCCATGAACCGCCATTTTCTCTCTACATTCATGGTTTACGAGATTTTATATCTCGCCAGTGACCAACATTCAGGTTTCTGAGCAATTCAATGCATTCGCCAGTGACCACATACGTACTTCAATACAAAAATATTTCCGTCTCATTCCAAACAAACTTATTGTTGAACCAGCAATTGATGGCTATTATTCTAAATTGCGTACATTTTTCTTTACAGCAGCGATAATAACGGAATGCATAAATTAAAACATCCTTCTGCAGAAGTGATTTTGAGGGCATCGATTTGAGGATAGCACACGCCCTAGTTTGTAATATACAGATAGACTGCCTTAAGCGCAACCAGCCTTTTAAGTGTACAAGCTATTCCATGGTTTATTGCTCGATCTATTTGAACTCCACTAGTTCGTAGCATATATTATCAAATAGAAATGAAAAGCATTAATGGTCATTTGGATGCGACAGGAACTGCAGTGCCGTCTTTCTTTTAAAAACTTGCCTTCCAAGTAGAGGAAACTTTGACTAGGTAGCGTATATATATATTGATGTTGTACAATAATGTGTACTTCGCCGACTGGTACTAATTTTCAAGAAAATAATTACTGATAGAAACGCAATTCTATGCACTCGATTGAATTGCCAAACTGACATTTCTCTTCCAAATATAACACTTCCATGATGATGATAAAACATAGTAATCTGCAGCTTGAAGAAATCGAATACTATTGTTGTTCATCAACAAGAAATCCTGTATTCTGATCGTCTACTCAAAAAAAGCGTCCATGAACCGCCATTTTCTCTCAACTGACATTTCTTTTCCAAATATAACACTTCCATGATGATTATAGAACGTTGTAACCTACAGCCTGAAGAGAATCGAATACTATTGTTGGCCAACAAAAAGAAATCCTGCATTTTGTTCGGCTCTTCAAAAAAAGCGTCCCAGAACCGCCATTTTCCCTCTAGTAATGTGCATTTCTTCGCCTGGTAGTACTTTTGAAGAAGATAATGGCTGATAGAAACGCAATTCTATGCACTCGATTGAATTGTCAAACTGACATTTCTCTTCCAAATATAACACTTCCATGATGATTATAAAATGTAATAACCTGCAGCCTGAAAAAAAATCGAATACTATTATTGGTCAACATAAGGAAATCCTGCATTTTGAACGGCTGCTCAAAAAAGGCGTCCCTGAACCGCCATTTTCTTTCTACTACTGCAGTCGATTGAATTGCCAAACTGACATTTCTCTTCCAAATATAACACTTCCATGATGATGATAAAACATAGTAACTTGCAGCCTAAGAAGAAATCGAATACTCTTGTTGTTCATCAACAAGAAATCCTGCATTCTGATCGTCTACTCAAAAAAAGCGTCCATGAACCGCCGTTTTCCCTCTACTAATGTGTATTTCGTCGCCTGGTAGTATTTTTGAAGAAGATAATGGCTGATAGAAACGCAATTCTATGCACTCGATTGAATTGTCAAACTGACATATCTCTTCCAAATATAACACTTCCATGATGATTATAAAACATAGTAACCTGCAGCCTGAAGAAATCGAATACTAATAATGGTTAACATAAACAAATCCTGCATTTTGAACGGCTCCTCATAAAAGGCGTCCCTCAACCGCCATTTTCCCTCTACTTTGTTTGCAATATCTTGATGTTGTACACTAATGTGTATTTCGTCGCCTGGTACTAGTTTTGAAAAAGAATATGGGTGATAGAAATGCAATTTTATGTACTCGATTGAATTGCCAAACTGACATTTCTCTTCCAAATATAACACTTCCATGATGATGATAAAACATAGTAACCTGCAGCCTGAAGAAATCGAATACTATTGTTGGTCAACAAATAGAAATCTTGCATTCTGATCGTCTACTCAAAAAAATCGTCCATGAACGGCCATTTTCTCTCTACTGACATTTCTTTTCCAAATATAACACTTCCATGATGATTATAGAACGTTGTAACCTACAGCCTGAAGAGAAACGCATACTATTGTTGGCCAACAAAAAGAAATCCTACATTTTGATCGCCTCCTCAAAAAAAGCGTCCCAGAACCGCCATTTTCCTTCTAGTAATGTGCATTTCGTCGCCTGGTAGTACTTTTGAAGAAGATAATGGCTGATAGAAACGCAATTCTATGCACTCGATTGAATTGTCAAACTGACATTTCTCTTCCAAATATGACACTACTATGATGATTATAGAACGTAGTAACCTACAGGCTGAAGAAATCGAATACTATTGTTGGTCTACATAAGGAACTCCTGCATTTTGATCGGCTCCTCAAAAAAAGCCCGGAACCGCCATTTTCCTTCTAGTAATGTGTATTTCGTCGCCTGGTAGTACTTTTGAAGAAGATAATGGCTGATACAAACGCAATTCTATGCACTCGATTGAATAGTCAAACTGACATTTCTCTTCCAAATATAAAACTTCCATGATGATTATAGAACGAAGTAACCTGCAGCCTGAAGAAATCGAATACTATTGTTGTTCATCAACATGAAATCCTGCATTCTGATCGTCTACTCAAAAAAAGCGTCCATGAACCGCCATTGTCCCTCTACTAATGTGTATTTCGTCGCCTGGTAGTACTTTTGAAGAAGATAATGGCTGATAGAAACGCAATTCTATGCACTCGATTGAATTGTCAAACTGACATTTCTCTTCCAAATATAACACTTCCATGATGATTATAAAATGTAGTAACCTGCAGCCTGAAAAACAATCGAATACTATTATTGGTCAACATAAAGAAATCCTGCATTTTGAACGGCTGCTCAAAAAAGGCGTCCCTGAACCGCCATTTTCCCTCTACTACTGCACTCGATTGAATTGCCAAACTGAAATTGTTCTTCCAAATATAACACTTCCATGATGATGATAAAACATAGTAACTTGCAGTCTAAGAAGAAATCGAATACTATTGTTGTTCATCAACAAGAAATCCTGCATTCTGATCGTCTACTCAAAAAAAGCGTCCATGAAACGCCATTTTCCCTCTACTAATGTGTATTTCGTCGCCTGGTAGTATTTTTGAAGAAGATAATGGCTGATAGAAACGCAATTCTATGCACTCGATTGAATTGTCAAACTGACATATCTCTTCCAAATATAACACTTCCATGATGATTATAAAACATAGCAACCTGCAGCCTGAAGAAATCGAATACTAATAATGGTTAACATAAAGAAATCCTGCATTTTGAACGGCTCCTCATAAAAGGCGTCCCTCAACCGCCATTTTCCCTCTACTTTGTTTGCAATATCTTGATGTTGTACACTAATGTGTATTTCGTCGCCTGGTACTAGTTTTGAAAAAGAATATGGGTGATAGAAATGCAATTTTATGTACTCGATTGAATTGCCAAACTGACATTTCTCTTCCAAACATAACACTTCCATGATGATGATAAAACATAGTAACCTGCAGCCTGAAGAAATGGAATACTATTGTTGGTCAACAAATAGAAATCTTGCATTCTGATCGTCTACTCAAAAAAATCGTCCATGAACCGCCATTTTCTCTCTACTGACATTACTTTTCCAAATATAACACTTCCATGATGATTATAGAACGTTGTAACCTACAGCCTGAAGAGAAACGAATACTATTGTTGGCCAACAAAAAGAAATCCTACATTTTGATCGGCTCCTCAAAAAAAGCGTCCCAGAACCGCCATTTTCGTTCTAGTAATGTGCATTTCGTCGCCTGGTAGTACTTTTGAAGAAGATAATGGCTGATAGAAACGCAATTCTATGCACTCGATTGAATTGTCAAACTGACATTTCTCTTCCAAATATGACACTACCATGATGATTATAGAACGTAGTAACCTGCAGGCTGAAGAAATCGAATACTATTGTTGGTCTACATAAGAAAATCCTGCATTTTGATCGGCTCCTCAAAAAAGGCGTCCCTGAACCGCCATATTCCCTCTACTTTGTTTGCAATATCTTGATGTTGTACACTAATGTGTATTTCGTCGCCTGGTACTAGTTTTGAAGAAGAATATGGGTGATTGAAATGCAATTTTATGTACTCGATTGAATTGCCAAACTGACATTTCTCTTCCAAATATAACACTTCCATGACGATGATAAAACGTAGTAACCAGCAACTTGAAGAAATCGAATACTATTGTTAGTCAACAAAAAGAAATCCTGCATTTCTATCGGCTCCTCAAAAAAAGCGTCCAAGAACCGCTATTTTCTCTCTTTATTCATGATTTACGAGATTTTAAATCTCGGCAGTGACCAACATTCAGGTTTGTGTGCATCTCAATGCGATCGCCAGTGACCACATTCGTACTTCAAGGCAAAAATATTTCCATCTCATTCGAACCAAAATTATTGTTGAGCCAGCAATTGATGGCTATAATTCTAAATTGCGTACATGTTTCTTTACAGCAGCGATAATAACGGAATGCATAAATTAAAATATCCGTCTGCAGAAGTGATTTTGAGGGCATCGCTTTGAGGATAGCACACGCCCTAGTTTGTAATATACATCAGCCTGCCTTAACCGCAACCAGCACTTTAAGTGTACAAGCTATTCGAAGGCATTTTACCCGATCTATTTTAACTCCTCTTAGTCCGTGTCTTGTTTCATCAAACAGAAATGCAAAAGCATTATTGGTCATATTGCTGGAGACAGGAAGTGCAGAGTGGTCTTCCTTTAAAAACGTGCATTCCAAGTAGTGCAAACCTTGACTAGGTAGCGTATATAGATCTTAATGTTGTACACTAATGTGTATTTCGTCGCCCGGTAGTACTTTTGAAGAAGATAATGGCTGATAGAAACGCAATTCTATGCACTCGATTGAATTGTCAAACTGATATTTCTCTTCCAAATATAACACTTCCATGATGATTATAGAACGTAGTAACCTGTAGCCTGAAGAAATCGAATACTTTTGTTGGTCAACATAAAGAAATCCTGCATTTTGAACGGCTGCTCAAAAAAAGCGTCCCTGAACCGCCATTTTCCCTCTACTACTGCACTCGATTGAATTGCCAAACTGACATTTCTCTTCCAAATATAACACTTCCATGATGATGATAAAACATAGTAACTTGCAGCCTGAAGAAATCGAATACTATTGTTGTTCATCAACAAGAAATCCTGCATTCTGATCGTCTACTCAAAAAAAAACGTCCATGAACCGCCATTTTCCCTCTACTAATGTGTATCTCGTCGCCTGGTAGTACTTTTGAAGAAGATAATGGCTGATAGAAACGCAATTCTATGCACTCGATTGAATTGTCAAACTGACATTTCTCTTCCAAATATAACACTTCCATGATGATGGTAAAACATAGTAACCTGCCGCCTGTAGAAATCGAATACGATTGTTGGTCAACAACAAGAAATCCTGCATTCTGATCGGCTCCTCAAAAAAAGCGTCCCGGAACCGCCATTTTCCCTCTACTTTGTTTGCAATATCTTGATGTTGTACAATAATGTGTACTTCGCCGACTGGTACTAATTTTCAAGAAAATAATTACTGATAGAAACGCAATTCTATGTACTCGATTGAATTGCCAAACTGACATTTCTCTTCCAAATAGAACACTTCCATGATGATGATAAAACATAGTAACCTGCAGCCTGAAGAAATCGAATACTATTGTTGGTCAACAAATAGAAATCCTGCATTCTGATCGTCTACTCAAAAAAAGCGTCCATGAACCGCCATTTTCTCTCAACTGACATTTCTTTTCCAAATATAACACTCCCATGATGATTATAGAACGTTGTAACCTACAGCCTGAAGAGAATCGAATACTATTGTTGGCCAACAAAAAGAAATCCTGCATTTTGATCGGCTCCTCAAAAAAAGCGTCCGAAAACCGCCATTTTCCCTCTAGTAATGTGCATTTCGTCGCCTGGTAGTACTTTTGAAGAAGATAATGGCTGATAGAAACGCAATTCTATGCACTCGATTGAATTGTCAAACTGACATTCCTCTTCCAAATATAACACTTCCATGATGATTATAGAACGTAGTAACCTGCAGGCTGAAGAAATCGAATACTATTGTTGGTCAAAATAAGGAAATCCTGCATTTTGATCGGCTCCTCAAAAAAAGCGTCCCGGAGCCGCCATTTTCCTTCTAGTAATGTGTATTTCGTCGCCTGGTAGTACTTTTGAAGAAGATAATGGCTGATACAAACGCAATTCTATGCACTCGATTGAATAGTCAAACTGACATTTCTCTTCCAAATATAACACTTCCATGATGATTATAGAACATAGTAACCTGCAGCCTGAAGAAATCGAATACAGGTCGTTGGTCAACATAAAGAAATCGTGCATTTTGATCGGCTCCTCAAAAAAGGCGTCCCTGAACCGCCATTTTCCCTCTACTTTGTTTGCAATATCTTGATGTTGTACACTAATGTGTATTTCGTCGTCTGGTACTAGTTTTGAAGAAGAATATGGGTGAAAGAAATGGAATTTTATGTACTCGATTGAATTGCCAAACTGATATATCTCTTCCATATATAACACTTCCCTGATGATTATAGAACGTAGTAACCTGCAGCCTGAAAAAATCGAATATAATTGTTGGTCAACATAAAGAAATCCTGCATTTTGATCGACTCCTCAAAAAAAGCGTCCCAGAACCGCAATTTTCCTTCTACTACTGCACTCGATTGAATTGCCAAACTGATATTTCTCTTCCAAATATAACACTTCCATGATGATGATAAAACATAGTAATCTGCAGCCTGAAGAAATCGAATACTAATGTTGGTCAACATAAAGAAATCCTGAATTTTGAACGGCTCCTCAAAAAAGGCGTCCCTGAACCGCCATTTTCCCTCTACTTTCTTTGCAATATCTTGATGTTGTTCACTAATGTGTATTTCGTCGCCTGGTACTAGTTTTGAAAAAGAATATGGGTGATAGAAATGCAAATTTATGTACTCGATTGAATTGCCAAACTGACCTTTCTCTTCCAAATATAACACTTCCATGATGATGATAAAACGTAGTAACCTGCAGCTTGAAGAAATCGAATACTATTGTTAGTCAACAAAAAGAAATCCTGCATTTCGATCGGCTCCTCAAAAAAAGCGTCCCAGGACCGCCATTTTCCCTTTAGTACTGCACTCGATTGAATTGCCAAGCTGACATTTTTCTTCCAAATATAACACTTCCATGATGATGGTAAAACATAGTAACCTGCAGCCTGAAGAAATCGAATACTATTGTTGTTCATCAACAAGAAATCCTGCATTCTGATCGTCTACTCAAAAAAAGCGTCCATGAACCGCCATTTTCCCTCTACTAATGTGTATTTCGTCGCCAGGTAGTATTTTTGAAGAAGATAATGGCTGATAGAAACGCAATTTTATGCACTCGATTGAATTGTCAAACTGACATATCTCTTCCAAATATAACACTTCCATGATGATTATAAAACAAAGTAACCTGCAGCCTGAAGAAATCGAATACTAATAATGGTCAACATAAAGAAATCCTGCATTTTGAACGGCTCCTCATAAAAGGCGTCCCTCAACCGCCATTTTCCCTCTACTTTGTTTGCAATATCTTGATGTTGTACACTAATGTGTATTTCGTCGCCTGGTACTAGTTTTGAAAAAGAATATGGGTGATAGAAATGCAATTTTATGTACTCGATTGAATTGCCAAACTGACATTTCTCTTCCAAATAGAACACTTCCATGATGATGATAAAACATAGTAACCTGCAGCCTGAAGAAATCGAATACTATTGTTGGTCAACAAATAGAAATCCTGCATTCTGATCGTCTACTCAAAAAAAGCGTCCATGAACCGCCATTTTCTCTCTACTGACATTTCTTTTCCAAATATAACACTTCCATGATGATGATAAAACATAGTAATATGCAGCCTGAAGAAATCGAATACTAATGTTGGTAAACATAAAGAAATCCTGAATTTTGAACGGCTCCTCAAAAAAGGCGTCCCTGAACCGCCATTTTCCCTCTACTTTCTTTGCAATATCTTGATGTTGTTCACTAATGTGTATTTCGTCGCCTGGTACTAGTTTTGAAAAAGAATATGGGTGGATAGAAATGCAAATTTATGTACTCGATTGAATTGCCAAACTGACATTTCTCTTCCAAATATAACACTTCCATGATGATGATAAAACGTAGTAACCTGCAGCTTGAAGAAATCGAATACTATTGTTAGTCAACAAAAAGAAATCCTGCATTTCGATCGGCTCCTCAAAAAAAGCGTCCCAGGACCGCCATTTTCCCTTTAGTACTGCACTCGATTGAATTGCCAAGCTGACATTTTTCTTCCAAATATAACACTTCCATGATGATGGTAAAACATAGTAACCTGCAGCCTGAAGAAATCGAATACTATTGTTGTTCATCAACAAGAAATCCTGCATTCTGATCGTCTACTCAAAAAAAGCGTCCATGAACCGCCATTTTCCCTCTACTAATGTGTATTTCGTCGCCAGGTAGTATTTTTGAAGAAGATAATGGCTGATAGAAACGCAATTTTATGCACTCGATTGAATTGTCAAACTGACATATCTCTTCCAAATATAACACTTCCATGATGATTATAAAACAAAGTAACCTGCAGCCTGAAGAAATCGAATACTAATAATGGTCAACATAAAGAAATCCTGCATTTTGAACGGCTCCTCATAAAAGGCGTCCCTCAACCGCCATTTTCCCTCTACTTTGTTTGCAATATCTTGATGTTGTACACTAATGTGTATTTCGTCGCCTGGTACTAGTTTTGAAAAAGAATATGGGTGATAGAAATGCAATTTTATGTACTCGATTGAATTGCCAAACTGACATTTCTCTTCCAAATAGAACACTTCCATGATGATGATAAAACATAGTAACCTGCAGCCTGAAGAAATCGAATACTATTGTTGGTCAACAAATAGAAATCCTGCATTCTGATCGTCTACTCAAAAAAAGCGTCCATGAACCGCCATTTTCTCTCAACTGACATTTCTTTTCCAAATATAACACTCCCATGATAATTATAGAACGTTGTAACCTACAGCCTGAAGAGAATCGAATACTATTGTTGGCCAACAAAAAGAAATCCTGTATTTTGATCGGCTCCTCAAAAGAAGCGTCCCAGGACCGCCATTTTCCCTCTAGTAATGTGCATTTCGTCGCCTGGTAGTACTTTTGAAGAAGATAATGGCTGATAGAAACGCAATTCTATGCACTCGATTGAATTGTCAAACTGACATTTCTCTTCCAAATAGAACACTTCCATGATGATGATAAAACATAGTAACCTGCAGCCTGAAGAAATCGAATACTATTGTTGGTCAACAAATAGAAATCCTGCATTTCGATCGGCTCCTCAAAAAAAGCGTCCCAGGACCGCCATTTTCCCTTTAGTACTGCACTCGATTGAATTGCCAAGCTGACATTTTTCTTCCAAATATAACACTTCCATGATGATGGTAAAACATAGTAACCTGCAGCCTGAATAAATCGAATACGATTGTTGGTCAACAACAAGAAATCCTGCATTCTGATCGTCTACTCAAAAAAGGCGTCCATGAACCGCCATTTTCTCTCTACATTCATGGTTTACGAGATTTTATATCTCGCCAGTGACCAACATTCAGGTTTGTGAGGAATTCAATGCATTCGCCAGTGACCACATACGTACTTCAATACAAAAATATTTCCGTCTCATTCCTAACAAACTTATTGTTGAACCAGCAATTGATAGCTATAATTCTAAATTGCGTACATTTTTCTTTACAGCAGCGATAATAACGGAATGCATAAATTAAAACATCCTTCTGCAGAAGTGATTTTGAGGGCATCGATTTGAGGATAGCACACGCCCTAGTTTGTAATATACAGATAGACTGCCTTAAGCGCAACCAGCCTTTTAAGTGTACAAGCTATTCCATGGTTTATTGCTCGATCTATTTGAACTTCACTAGTTCGTAGCATATATTATCAAATAGAAATGAAAAGCATTAATGGTCATTTGGATGCGACAGGAACTGCAGAGCCGTCTTTCTTTTAAAAACTTGCCTTCCAAGTAGAGCAAACTTTGAGTAGGTAGCGTATATATATCTTGATGTTGTACAATAATGTGTACTTCGCCGACTGGTACTAATTTTCAAGAAAATAATTACTGATAGAAACGCAATTCTATGCACTCGATTGAATTGCCAAACTGACATTTCTCTTCCAAATATAACACTTCCATGATGATGATAAAACATAGTAACCTGCAGCCTGAAGAAATCGAATACTATTGTTGGTCAACAAAAAGAAATCCTGCATTTTGATCGGCTCCTCAAAAAAAGCGTCCCAGAACCGCCATTTTCCCTCTAGTAATGTGCATTTCGTCGCCTGGTAGTACTTTTGAAGAAGATAATGGCTGATAGAAACGCAATTCTATGCACTCGATTGAATTGTCAAACTGACATTTCTCTTCCAAATATAACACTTCCATGATGATTATAGAACGTAGTAACCTGCAGCCTGAAGAAATCGAATATAATTGTTGGTCAACATAAAGAAATCCTGCATTTTGATCGACTCCTCAAAAAAAGCGTCCCAGAACCGCAATTTTCCTTCTACTACTGCACTCGATTGAATTGCCAAACTGATATTTCTCTTCCAAATATAACACTTCCATGATGATGATAGAACATAGTAATCTGCAGCCTGAAGAAATCGAATACTAATGTTGGTCAACATAAAGAAATCCTGAATTTTGAACGGCTCCTCAAAAAAGGCGTCCCTGAACCGCCATTTTCCCTCTACTTTCTTTGCAATATCTTGATGTTGTTCACTAATGTTTATTTCGTCGCCTGGTACTAGTTTTGAAAAAGAATATGGGTGATAGAAATGCAAATTTATGTACTCGATTGAATTGCCAAACTGACATTTCTCTTCCAAATATAACACTTCCATGATGATGATAAAACGTAGTAACCTGCAGCTTGAAGAAATCGAATACTATTGTTAGTCAACAAAAAGAAATCCTGCATTTCGATCGGCTCCTCAAAAAAAGCGTCCCAGGACCGCCATTTTCCCTTTAGTACTGCACTCGATTGAATTGCCAAGCTGACATTTTTCTTCCAAATATAACACTTCCATGATGATGGTAAAACATAGTAACCTGCAGCCTGAAGAAATCGAATACTATTGTTGTTCATCAACAAGAAATCCTGCATTCTGATCGTCTACTCAAAAAAAGCGTCCATGAACCGCCATTTTCCCTCTACTAATGTGTATTTCGTCGCCAGGTAGTATTTTTGAAGAAGATAATGGCTGATAGAAACGCAATTTTATGAACTCGATTGAATTGTCAAACTGACATATCTCTTCCAAATATAACACTTCCATGATGATTATAAAACAAAGTAACCTGCAGCCTGAAGAAATCGAATACTAATAATGGTCAACATAAAGAAATCCTGCATTTTGAACGGCTCCTCATAAAAGGCGTCCCTCAACCGCCATTTTCCCTCTACTTTGTTTGCAATATCTTGATGTTGTACACTAATGTGTATTTCGTCGCCTGGTACTAGTTTTGAAAAAGAATATGGGTGATAGAAATGCAATTTTATGTACTCGATTGAATTGCCAAACTGACATTTCTCTTCCAAATAGAACACTTCCATGATGATGATAAAACATAGTAACCTGCAGCCTGAAGAAATCGAATACTATTGTTGGTCAACAAATAGAAATCCTGCATTCTGATCGTCTACTCAAAAAAAGCGTCCATGAACCGCCATTTTCTCTCAACTGACATTTCTTTTCCAAATATAACACTCCCATGATAATTATAGAACGTTGTAACCTACAGCCTGAAGAGAATCGAATACTATTGTTGGCCAACAAAAAGAAATCCTGTATTTTGATCGGCTCCTCAAAAGAAGCGTCCCAGGACCGCCATTTTCCCTCTAGTAATGTGCATTTCGTCGCCTGGTAGTACTTTTGAAGAAGATAATGGCTGATAGAAACGCAATTCTATGCACTCGATTGAATTGTCAAACTGACATTTCTCTTCCAAATAGAACACTTCCATGATGATGATAAAACATAGTAACCTGCAGCCTGAAGAAATCGAATACTATTGTTGGTCAACAAATAGAAATCCTGCATTTCGATCGGCTCCTCAAAAAAAGCGTCCCAGGACCGCCATTTTCCCTTTAGTACTGCACTCGATTGAATTGCCAAGCTGACATTTTTCTTCCAAATATAACACTTCCATGATGATGGTAAAACATAGTAACCTGCAGCCTGAATAAATCGAATACGATTGTTGGTCAACAACAAGAAATCCTGCATTCTGATCGTCTACTCAAAAAAGGCGTCCATGAACCGCCATTTTCTCTCTACATTCATGGTTTACGAGATTTTATATCTCGCCAGTGACCAACATTCAGGTTTGTGAGGAATTCAATGCATTCGCCAGTGACCACATACGCACTTCAATACAAAAATATTTCCGTCTCATTCCTAACAAACTTATTGTTGAACCAGCAATTGATAGCTATAATTCTAAATTGCGTACATTTTTCTTTACAGCAGCGATAATAACGGAATGCATAAATTAAAACATCCTTCTGCAGAAGTGATTTTGAGGGCATCGATTTGAGGATAGCACACGCCCTAGTTTGTAATATACAGATAGACTGCCTTAAGCGCAACCAGCCTTTTAAGTGTACAAGCTATTCCATGGTTTATTGCTCGATCTATTTGAACTTCACTAGTTCGTAGCATATATTATCAAATAGAAATGAAAAGCATTAATGGTCATTTGGATGCGACAGGAACTGCAGAGCCGTCTTTCTTTTAAAAACTTGCCTTCCAAGTAGAGCAAACTTTGAGTAGGTAGCGTATATATATCTTGATGTTGTACAATAATGTGTACTTCGCCGACTGGTACTAATTTTCAAGAAAATAATTACTGATAGAAACGCAATTCTATGCACTCGATTGAATTGCCAAACTGACATTTCTCTTCCAAATATAACACTTCCATGATGATGATAAAACATAGTAACCTGCAGCCTGAAGAAATCGAATACTATTGTTGGTCAACATAAGGAAATCCTGCATTTTGATCGGCTCCTCAAAAAAAGCGTCCCGGAACCGCCATTTTCCCTCTACTTTGTTTGCAATATCTTGATGTTGTACAATAATGTGTACTTCGCCGACTGGTACTAATTTTCAAGAAAATAATTACTGATAGAAACGCAATTCTATGTACTCGATTGAATTGCCAAACTGACATTTCTCTTCCAAATAGAACACTTCCATGATGATGATAAAACATAGTAACCTGCAGCCTGAAGAAATCGAATACTATTGTTGGTCAACAAATAGAAATCCTGCATTCTGATCGTCTACTCAAAAAAAGCGTCCATGAACCGCCATTTTCTCTCAACTGACATTTCTTTTCCAAATATAACACTCCCATGATGATTATAGAACGTTGTAACCTACAGCCTGAAGAGAATCGAATACTATTGTTGGCCAACAAAAAGAAATCCTGCATTTTGATCGGCTCCTCAAAAAAAGCGTCCGAAAACCGCCATTTTCCCTCTAGTAATGTGCATTTCGTCGCCTGGTAGTACTTTTGAAGAAGATAATGGCTGATAGAAACGCAATTCTATGCACTCGATTGAATTGTCAAACTGACATTCCTCTTCCAAATATAACACTTCCATGATGATTATAGAACGTAGTAACCTGCAGGCTGAAGAAATCGAATACTATTGTTGGTCAAAATAAGGAAATCCTGCATTTTGATCGGCTCCTCAAAAAAAGCGTCCCGGAGCCGCCATTTTCCTTCTAGTAATGTGTATTTCGTCGCCTGGTAGTACTTTTGAAGAAGATAATGGCTGATACAAACGCAATTCTATGCACTCGATTGAATAGTCAAACTGACATTTCTCTTCCAAATATAACACTTCCATGATGATTATAGAACATAGTAACCTGCAGCCTGAAGAAATCGAATACAGGTCGTTGGTCAACATAAAGAAATCGTGCATTTTGATCGGCTCCTCAAAAAAGGCGTCCCTGAACCGCCATTTTCCCTCTACTTTGTTTGCAATATCTTGATGTTGTACACTAATGTGTATTTCGTCGTCTGGTACTAGTTTTGAAGAAGAATATGGGTGAAAGAAATGGAATTTTATGTACTCGATTGAATTGCCAAACTGATATATCTCTTCCATATATAACACTTCCCTGATGATTATAGAACGTAGTAACCTGCAGCCTGAAAAAATCGAATATAATTGTTGGTCAACATAAAGAAATCCTGCATTTTGATCGACTCCTCAAAAAAAGCGTCCCAGAACCGCAATTTTCCTTCTACTACTGCACTCGATTGAATTGCCAAACTGATATTTCTCTTCCAAATATAACACTTCCATGATGATGATAAAACATAGTAATCTGCAGCCTGAAGAAATCGAATACTAATGTTGGTCAACATAAAGAAATCCTGAATTTTGAACGGCTCCTCAAAAAAGGCGTCCCTGAACCGCCATTTTCCCTCTACTTTCTTTGCAATATCTTGATGTTGTTCACTAATGTGTATTTCGTCGCCTGGTACTAGTTTTGAAAAAGAATATGGGTGATAGAAATGCAAATTTATGTACTCGATTGAATTGCCAAACTGACCTTTCTCTTCCAAATATAACACTTCCATGATGATGATAAAACGTAGTAACCTGCAGCTTGAAGAAATCGAATACTATTGTTAGTCAACAAAAAGAAATCCTGCATTTCGATCGGCTCCTCAAAAAAAGCGTCCCAGGACCGCCATTTTCCCTTTAGTACTGCACTCGATTGAATTGCCAAGCTGACATTTTTCTTCCAAATATAACACTTCCATGATGATGGTAAAACATAGTAACCTGCAGCCTGAAGAAATCGAATACTATTGTTGTTCATCAACAAGAAATCCTGCATTCTGATCGTCTACTCAAAAAAAGCGTCCATGAACCGCCATTTTCCCTCTACTAATGTGTATTTCGTCGCCAGGTAGTATTTTTGAAGAAGATAATGGCTGATAGAAACGCAATTTTATGCACTCGATTGAATTGTCAAACTGACATATCTCTTCCAAATATAACACTTCCATGATGATTATAAAACAAAGTAACCTGCAGCCTGAAGAAATCGAATACTAATAATGGTCAACATAAAGAAATCCTGCATTTTGAACGGCTCCTCATAAAAGGCGTCCCTCAACCGCCATTTTCCCTCTACTTTGTTTGCAATATCTTGATGTTGTACACTAATGTGTATTTCGTCGCCTGGTACTAGTTTTGAAAAAGAATATGGGTGATAGAAATGCAATTTTATGTACTCGATTGAATTGCCAAACTGACATTTCTCTTCCAAATAGAACACTTCCATGATGATGATAAAACATAGTAACCTGCAGCCTGAAGAAATCGAATACTATTGTTGGTCAACAAATAGAAATCCTGCATTCTGATCGTCTACTCAAAAAAAGCGTCCATGAACCGCCATTTTCTCTCTACTGACATTTCTTTTCCAAATATAACACTTCCATGATGATGATAAAACATAGTAATATGCAGCCTGAAGAAATCGAATACTAATGTTGGTAAACATAAAGAAATCCTGAATTTTGAACGGCTCCTCAAAAAAGGCGTCCCTGAACCGCCATTTTCCCTCTACTTTCTTTGCAATATCTTGATGTTGTTCACTAATGTGTATTTCGTCGCCTGGTACTAGTTTTGAAAAAGAATATGGGTGGATAGAAATGCAAATTTATGTACTCGATTGAATTGCCAAACTGACATTTCTCTTCCAAATATAACACTTCCATGATGATGATAAAACGTAGTAACCTGCAGCTTGAAGAAATCGAATACTATTGTTAGTCAACAAAAAGAAATCCTGCATTTCGATCGGCTCCTCAAAAAAAGCGTCCCAGGACCGCCATTTTCCCTTTAGTACTGCACTCGATTGAATTGCCAAGCTGACATTTTTCTTCCAAATATAACACTTCCATGATGATGGTAAAACATAGTAACCTGCAGCCTGAAGAAATCGAATACTATTGTTGTTCATCAACAAGAAATCCTGCATTCTGATCGTCTACTCAAAAAAAGCGTCCATGAACCGCCATTTTCCCTCTACTAATGTGTATTTCGTCGCCAGGTAGTATTTTTGAAGAAGATAATGGCTGATAGAAACGCAATTTTATGCACTCGATTGAATTGTCAAACTGACATCTCTCTTCCAAATATAACACTTCCATGATGATTATAAAACAAAGTAACCTGCAGCCTGAAGAAATCGAATACTAATAATGGTCAACATAAAGAAATCCTGCATTTTGAACGGCTCCTCATAAAAGGCGTCCCTCAACCGCCATTTTCCCTCTACTTTGTTTGCAATATCTTGATGTTGTACACTAATGTGTATTTCGTCGCCTGGTACTAGTTTTGAAAAAGAATATGGGTGATAGAAATGCAATTTTATGTACTCGATTGAATTGCCAAACTGACATTTCTCTTCCAAATAGAACACTTCCATGATGATGATAAAACATAGTAACCTGCAGCCTGAAGAAATCGAATACTATTGTTGGTCAACAATTAGAAATCCTGCATTCTGATCGTCTACTCAAAAAAAGCGTCCATGAACCGCCATTTTCTCTCAACTGACATTTCTTTTCCAAATATAACACTCCCATGATAATTATAGAACGTTGTAACCTACAGCCTGAAGAGAATCGAATACTATTGTTGGCCAACAAAAAGAAATCCTGTATTTTGATCGGCTCCTCAAAAGAAGCGTCCCAGGACCGCCATTTTCCCTCTAGTAATGTGCATTTCGTCGCCTGGTAGTACTTTTGAAGAAGATAATGGCTGATAGAAACGCAATTCTATGCACTCGATTGAATTGTCAAACTGACATTTCTCTTCCAAATAGAACACTTCCATGATGATGATAAAACATAGTAACCTGCAGCCTGAAGAAATCGAATACTATTGTTGGTCAACAAATAGAAATCCTGCATTTCGATCGGCTCCTCAAAAAAAGCGTCCCAGGACCGCCATTTTCCCTTTAGTACTGCACTCGATTGAATTGCCAAGCTGACATTTTTCTTCCAAATATAACACTTCCATGATGATGGTAAAACATAGTAACCTGCAGCCTGAATAAATCGAATACGATTGTTGGTCAACAACAAGAAATCCTGCATTCTGATCGTCTACTCAAAAAAGGCGTCCATGAACCGCCATTTTCTCTCTACATTCATGGTTTACGAGATTTTATATCTCGCCAGTGACCAACATTCAGGTTTGTGAGGAATTCAATGCATTCGCCAGTGACCACATACGTACTTCAATACAAAAATATTTCCGTCTCATTCCTAACAAACTTATTGTTGAACCAGCAATTGATAGCTATAATTCTAAATTGCGTACATTTTTCTTTACAGCAGCGATAATAACGGAATGCATAAATTAAAACATCCTTCTGCAGAAGTGATTTTGAGGGCATCGATTTGAGGATAGCACACGCCCTAGTTTGTAATATACAGATAGACTGCCTTAAGCGCAACCAGCCTTTTAAGTGTACAAGCTATTCCATGGTTTATTGCTCGATCTATTTGAACTTCACTAGTTCGTAGCATATATTATCAAATAGAAATGAAAAGCATTAATGGTCATTTGGATGCGACAGGAACTGCAGAGCCGTCTTTCTTTTAAAAACTTGCCTTCCAAGTAGAGCAAACTTTGAGTAGGTAGCGTATATATATCTTGATGTTGTACACTAATGTGTATTTCGTCGCCTGGTACTAGTTTTGAAAAAGAATATGGGTGATAGAAATGCAATTTTATGTACTCGATTGAATTGCCAAACTGACATTTCTCTTCCAAACATAACACTTCCATGATGATGATAAAACATAGTAACCTGCAGCCTGAAGAAATGGAATACTATTGTTGGTCAACAAATAGAAATCTTGCATTCTGATCGTCTACTCAAAAAAATCGTCCATGAACCGCCATTTTCTCTCTACTGACATTACTTTTCCAAATATAACACTTCCATGATGATTATTGAACGTTGTAACCTACAGCCTGAAGAGAAACGAATACTATTGTTGGCCAACAAAAAGAAATCCTACATTTTGATCGGCTCCTCAAAAAAAGCGTCCCAGAACCGCCATTTTCCTTCTAGTAATGTGCATTTCGTCGCCTGGTAGTACTTTTGAAGAAGATAATGGCTGATAGAAACGCAATTCTATGCACTCGATTGAATTGTCAAACTGACATTTCTCTTCCAAATATGACACTACCATGATGATTATAGAACGTAGTAACCTGCAGGCTGAAGAAATCGAATACTATTGTTGGTCTACATAAGAAAATCCTGCATTTTGATCGGCTCCTCAAAAAAGGCGTCCCTGAACCGCCATATTCCCTCTACTTTGTTTGCAATATCTTGATGTTGTACACTAATGTGTATTTCGTCGCCTGGTACTAGTTTTGAAGAAGAATATGGGTGATTGAAATGCAATTTTATGTACTCGATTGAATTGCCAAACTGACATTTCTCTTCCAAATATAACACTTCCATGACGATGATAAAACGTAGTAACCTGCAGGTTGAAGAAATCGAATACTATTGTTAGTCAACAAAAAGAAAATCCTGCATTTTGATCGGCTCCTCAAAAAAGGCGTCCCTGAACCGCCATATTCCCTCTACTTTGTTTGCAATATCTTGATGTTGTACACTAATGTGTATTTCGTCGCCTGGTACTAGTTTTGAAAAAGAATATGGGTGAAAGAAATGGAATTTTATGTACTCGATTGAATTGCCAAACTGACATTTCTCTTCCAAATATAACACTTCCATGATGATAATAAAACCTAGTAATCTGCAGCCTGAAGAAATCGAATACTATTGTTGGTCAACATAAAGAAATCCTGCATTTCGAACGGCTGCTCAAAAAAGGCGTCCCTGAACCGCCATTTTCCCTCTACTACTGCACTCGATTGAATTGCCAAACTGACATTTCTCTTCCAAATATAACACTTCCATGATGATAATAAAACATAGTAGCCTGCAGCCTGAACAAATCGAATACTATTGTTGTTCATCAACAAGAAATCCTGCATACTGATCGTCTACTCAAAAAAAGCGTCCATGAACCGCCATTTTCCCTCTACTAATGTGTATTTCGTCGCCTGGTAGTACTTTTGAAAAAGATAATGGCTGATAGAAACGCAATTCTATGCACTCGATTGAATTGTCAAACTGACATTTCTCTTCCAAATATAACACTTCGATGATGATGAAAAAAAATAGTAACCTGCAGCCTGAAGAAATCGAATACTATTGTTGTTCATCAACAAGAAATCCTGCATTCTGATCGTCTACTCAAAAAAAGCGTCCATGAACCGCCATTGTCCCTCTACTAATGTGTATTTCGTCGCCTGGTAGTACTTTTGAAGAAGATAATGGCTGATAGAAACGCAATTCTATGCACTCGATTGAATTGTCAAACTGACATTTCTCTTCCAAATATAACACTTCCATGATGATTATAAAATGTAGTAACCTGCAGCCTGAAAAACAATCGAATACTATTATTGGTCAACATAAAGAAATCCTGCATTTTGAACGGCTGCTCAATAAAGGCGTCCCTGAACCGCCATTTTCCCTCTACTACTGCACTCGATTGAATTGCCAAACTGACATTTCTCTTCCAAATATAACACTTCCATGATGATGATAAAACATAGTAACTTGCAGCCTAAGAAGAAATCGAATACTATTGTTGTTCATCAACAAGAAATCCTGCATTCTGATCGTCTACTCAAAAAAAGCGTCCATGAAACGCCATTTTCCCTCTACTAATGTGTATTTCGTCGCCTGGTAGTATTTTTGAAGAAGATAATGGCTGATAGAAACGCAATTCTATGCACTCGATTGAATTGTCAAACTGACATATCTCTTCCAAATATAACACTTCTATGATGATTATAAAACATAGTAACCTGCAGCCTGAAGAAATCGAATACTAATAATGGTTAACATAAAGAAATCCTGCATTTTGAACGGCTCCTCATAAAAGGCGTCCCTCAACCGCCATTTTCCCTCTACTTTGTTTGCAATATCTTGATGTTGTACACTAATGTGTATTTCGTCGCCTGGTACTAGTTTTGAAAAAGAATATGGGTGATAGAAATGCAATTTTATGTACTCGATTGAATTGCCAAACTGACATTTCTCTTCCAAATAGAACACTTCCGTGATGATGATAAAACATAGTAACCTGCAGCCTGAAGAAATCGAATACTATTGTTGGTCAACAAATAGAAATCCTGCATTCTGATCGTCTACTCAAAAAAAGCGTCCATGAACCGCCATTTTCTCTCAACTGACATTTCTTTTCCAAATATAACACTTCCATGATGATTATAGAACGTTGTAACCTACAGCCTGAAGAGAATCGAATACTATTGTTGGCCAACAAAAAGAAATCCTTTATTTTGATCGGCTCCTCAAAAGAAGCGTCCCAGGACCGCCATTTTCCCTCTAGTAATGTGCATTTCGTCGCCTGGTAGTACATTTGAAGAAGATAATGGCTGATAGAAACGCAATTCTATGCACTCGATTGAATTGCCAAGCTGACATTTTTCTTCCAAATATAACACTTCCATGATGATGGTAAAACATAGTAACCTGCAGCCTGAAGAAATCGAATACGATTGTTGGTCAACAACAAGAAATCCTGCATTCTGATCGTCTACTCAAAAAAGGCGTCCATGAACCGCCATTTTCTCTCTACATTCATGGTTTACGAGATTTTATATCTCGCCAGTGACCAACATTCAGGTTTGTGAGGAATTCAATGCATTCGCCAGTGACCACATACGTACTTCAATACAAAAATATTTCCGTCTCATTCCTAACAAACTTATTATTGAACCAGCAATTGATAGCTATAATTCTAAATTGCGTACATTTTTCTTTACAGCAGCGATAATAACGGAATGCATAAATTAAAACATCCTTCTGCAGAAGTTATTTTGAGGGCATCTATTAGAGGATAGCACACGCCCTAGTTTGTAATATACAGATAGACTGCCTTAAGCGCAACCAGCCTTTTAAGTGTACAAGCTATTCCATGGTTTATTGCTCGATCTATTTGAACTTCACTAGTTCGTAGCATATATTATCAAATAGAAATGAAAAGCATTAATGGTCATTTGGATGCGACAGGAACTGCAGAGCCGTCTTTCTTTTAAAAACTTGCCTTCCAAGTAGAGGAAACTTTGACTAGGTAGCGTATATATATATTGATGTTGTACAATAATGTGTACTTCGCCGACTGGTACTAATTTTCAAGAAAATAATTACTGATAGAAACGCAATTCTATGCACTCGATTGAATTGCCAAACTGACATTTCTCTTCCAAATATAACACTTCCATGATGATGATAAAACATAGTAATCTGCAGCTTGAAGAAATCGAATACTATTGTTGTTCATCAACAAGAAATCCTGTATTCTGATCGTCTACTCAAAAAAAGCGTCCATGAACCGCCATTTTCCCTCTACTAATGTGTATTTCGTCGCCTGGTAGTATTTTTGAAGAAGATAATGGCTGATCGAAACGCAATTCTATGCACTCGATTGAATTGTCAAACTGACATATCTCTTCCAAATATAAAACTTCCATGATGATTATAAAACAAAGTAACCTGCAGCCTGAAGAAATCGAATACTAATAATGGTCAACATAAAGAAATCCTGCATTTTGAACGGCTCCTCAAAAAAAGCGTCCATGAACCGCCATTTTCTCTCAACTGACATTTCTTTTCCAAATATAACACTTCCATGATGATTATAGAACGTTGTAACCTACAGCATGAAGAGAATCGAATACTATTGTTGGCCAACAAAAAGAAATTTTGTATTTTGATCGGCTCCTCAAAAAAAGCGTCCCAGGACCGCCATTTTCCCTCTAGTAATGTGCATTTCGTCGCCTGGTAGTACTGTTGAAGAAGATAATGGCTGATAGAAACGCAATTCTATGCACTCGATTGAATTGTCAAACTGAAACTTTCTCTTCCAAATATTACACTTCCATGATGATTATAGAACGTAGTAACCTGCAGGCTGATGAAATCGAATACTATTGTTGGTCAACATAAGGAAATCCTGCATTTTGATCGGCTCCTCAAAAAAAGCGTCCCGGAACCGCCATTTTCCTTCTAGTAATGTGTATTTCGTCGCCTGGTACTAGTTTTGAAGAAGAATATGTGTGATAGAAACGCAATTCTATGCACTCGATTGAATTGTCAAACTGACATTTCTCTTCCAAATATTACACTTCCATGATGATTATAGAACGTAGTAACCTGCAGGCTGATGAAATCGAATACTATTGTTGGTCAACATAAGGAAATCCTGCATTTTGATCGGCTCCTCAAAAAAAGCGTCCCGGAACCGCCATTTTCCTTCTAGTAATGTGTATTTCGTCGCCTGGTACTAGTTTTGAAGAAGAATATGTGTGATAGAAATGGAATTTTATGTACTCGATTGAATTGCTAAACTGACATTTCTCTTCCAAATATAACACTTCCATGATGATGATAAAACGTAGTAACCAGCAACTTGAAGAAATCGAATACTATTGTTAGTCAACAAAAAGAAATCCTGCATTTCTATCGGCTCCTCAAAAAAAGCGTCCAAGAACCGCTATTTTCTCTCTTTATTCATGATTTACGAGATTTTAAATCTCGGCAGTGACCAACATTCAGGTTTGTGTGCATCTCAATGCGATCGCCAGTGACCACATTCGTACTTCAATGCAAAAATATTTCCGTCTCATTCGAACCAAAATTATTGTTGAGCCAGCAATTGATGGCTATAATTCTAAATTGCGTACATGTTTCTTTACAGCAGCGATAATAACGGAATGCATAAATTAAAATATCCGTCTGCAGAAGTGATTTTGAGGGCATCGCTTTGAGGATAGCACACGCCCTAGTTTGTAATATACATCAGCCTGCCTTAACCGCAACCAGCACTTTAAGTGTACAAGCTATTCGAAGGCTTTTTACCCGATCTATTTTAACTCCTCTTAGTCCGTGTCTTGTTTAATCAAATAGAAATGCAAAAGCATTATTGGTCATATAGCTGGAGACAGGAAGTGCAGAGTGGTCTTCCTTTAAAAACGTGCATTCCAAGTAGTGCAAACCTTGACTAGGTAGCGTATATAGATCTTAATGTTGTACACTAATGTGTATTTCGTCGCCCGGTAGTACTTTTGAAGAAGATAATGGCTGATAGAAACGCAATTCTATGCACTCGATTGAATTGTCAAACTGATATTTCTCTTCCAAATATAACACTTCCATGATGATTATAGAACGTAGTAACCTGTAGCCTGAAGAAATCGAATACTTTTGTTGGTCAACATAAAGAAATCCTGCATTTTGAACGGCTGCTCAAAAAAAGCGTCCCTGAACCGCCATTTTCCCTCTACTACTGCACTCGATTGAATTGCCAAACTGACATTTCTCTTCCAAATATAACACTTCCATGATGATGATAAAACATAGTAACTTGCAGCCTGAAGAAATCGAATACTATTGGTGTTCATCAACAAGAAATCCTGCATTCTGATCGTCTACTCAAAAAAAAACGTCCATGAACCGCCATTTCCCCTCTACTAATGTGTATTTCGTCGCCTGGTAGTACTTTTGAAGAAGATAATGGCTGATAGAAACGCAATTCTATGCACTCGATTGAATTGTCAAACTGACATTTCTCTTCCAAATATAACACTTCCATGATGATGGTAAAACATAGTAACCTGCCGCCTGTAGAAATCGAATACGATTGTTGGTCAACAACAAGAAATCCTGCATTCTGATCGTCTACTCAAAAAAGGCGTCCATGAACCGCCATTTTCTCTCAACTGACATTTCATTTCCAAATATAACACTTCCATGATGATTATAGAACGTTGTAACCTACAGCATGAAGAGAATCGAATACTATTGTTGGCCAACAAAAAGAAATTTTGTATTTTGATCGGCTCCTCAAAAAAAGCGTCCCAGGACCGCCATTTTCCCTCTAGTAATGTGCATTTCGTCGCCTGGTAGTACTGTTGAAGAAGATAATGGCTGATAGAAACGCAATTCTATGCACTCGATTGAATTGTCAAACTGACATTTCTCTTCCAAATATTACACTTCCATGATGATTATAGAACGTAGTAACCTGCAGGCTGATGAAATCGAATACTATTGTTGGTCAACATAAGGAAATCCTGCATTTTGATCGGCTCCTCAAAAAAAGCGTCCCGGAACCGCCATTTTCCTTCTAGTAATGTGTATTTCGTCGCCTGGTACTAGTTTTGAAGAAGAATATGTGTGATAGAAATGGAATTTTATGTACTCGATTGAATTGCTAAACTGACATTTCTCTTCCAAATATAACACTTCCATGATGATGATAAAACGTAGTAACCAGCAACTTGAAGAAATCGAATACTATTGTTAGTCAACAAAAAGAAATCCTGCATTTCTATCGGCTCCTCAAAAAAAGCGTCCAAGAACCGCTATTTTCTCTCTTTATTCATGATTTACGAGATTTTAAATCTCGGCAGTGACCAACATTCAGGTTTGTGTGCATCTCAATGCGATCGCCAGTGACCACATTCGTACTTCAATGCAAAAATATTTCCGTCTCATTCGAACCAAAATTATTGTTGAGCCAGCAATTGATGGCTATAATTCTAAATTGCGTACATGTTTCTTTACAGCAGCGATAATAACGGAATGCATAAATTAAAATATCCGTCTGCAGAAGTGATTTTGAGGGCATCGCTTTGAGGATAGCACACGCCCTAGTTTGTAATATACATCAGCCTGCCTTAACCGCAACCAGCACTTTAAGTGTACAAGCTATTCGAAGGCTTTTTACCCGATCTATTTTAACTCCTCTTAGTCCGTGTCTTGTTTAATCAAATAGAAATGCAAAAGCATTATTGGTCATATTGCTGGAGACAGGAAGTGCAGAGTGGTCTTCCTTTAAAAACGTGCATTCCAAGTAGTGCAAACCTTGACTAGGTAGCGTATATAGATCTTAATGTTGTACACTAATGTGTATTTCGTCGCCCGGTAGTACTTTTGAAGAAGATAATGGCTGATAGAAACGCAATTCTATGCACTCGATTGAATTGTCAAACTGATATTTCTCTTCCAAATATAACACTTCCATGATGATTATAGAACGTAGTAACCTGTAGCCTGAAGAAATCGAATACTTTTGTTGGTCAACATAAAGAAATCCTGCATTTTGAACGGCTGCTCAAAAAAAGCGTCCCTGAACCGCCATTTTCCCTCTACTACTGCACTCGATTGAATTGCCAAACTGACATTTCTCTTCCAAATATAACACTTCCATGATGATGGTAAAACATAGTAACCTGCCGCCTGTAGAAATCGAATACGATTGTTGGTCAACAACAAGAAATCCTGCATTCTGATCGTCTACTCAAAAAAGGCGTCCATGAACCGCCATTTTCTCTCTACATTCATGGTTTACGAGATTTTATATCTCGCCAGTGACCAACATTCAGGTTTCTGAGCAATTCAATGCATTCGCCAGTGACCACATACGTACTTCAATACAAAAATATTTCCGTCTCATTCCAAACAAACTTATTGTTGAACCAGCAATTGATGGCTATTATTCTAAATTGCGTACATTTTTCTTTACAGCAGCGATAATAACGGAATGCATAAATTAAAACATCCTTCTGCAGAAGTGATTTTGAGGGCATCGATTTGAGGATAGCACACGCCCTAGTTTGTAATATACAGATAGACTGCCTTAAGCGCAACCAGCCTTTTAAGTGTACAAGCTATTCCATGGTTTATTGCTCGATCTATTTGAACTCCACTAGTTCGTAGCATATATTATCAAATAGAAATGAAAAGCATTAATGGTCATTTGGATGCGACAGGAACTGCAGTGCCGTCTTTCTTTTAAAAACTTGCCTTCCAAGTAGAGGAAACTTTGACTAGGTAGCGTATATATATATTGATGTTGTACAATAATGTGTACTTCGCCGACTGGTACTAATTTTCAAGAAAATAATTACTGATAGAAACGCAATTCTATGCACTCGATTGAATTGCCAAACTGACATTTCTCTTCCAAATATAACACTTCCATGATGATGATAAAACATAGTAATCTGCAGCTTGAAGAAATCGAATACTATTGTTGTTCATCAACAAGAAATCCTGTATTCTGATCGTCTACTCAAAAAAAGCGTCCATGAACCGCCATTTTCCCTCTACTAATGTGTATTTCGTCGCCTGGTAGTATTTTTGAAGAAGATAATGGCTGATCGAAACGCAATTCTATGCACTCGATTGAATTGTCAAACTGACATATCTCTTCCAAATATAAAACTTCCATGATGATTTTAAAACAAAGTAACCTGCAGCCTGAAGAAATCGAATACTAATAATGGTCAACATAAAGAAATCCTGCATTTTGAACGGCTCCTCAAAAAAAGCGTCCATGAACCGCCATTTTCTCTCAACTGACATTTCTTTTCCAAATATAACACTTCCATGATGATTATAGAACGTTGTAACCTACAGCATGAAGAGAATCGAATACTATTGTTGGCCAACAAAAAGAAATTTTGTATTTTGATCGGCTACTCAAAAAAAGCGTCCCAGGACCGCCATTTTCCCTCTAGTAATGTGCATTTCGTCGCCTGGTAGTACTGTTGAAGAAGATAATGGCTGATAGAAACGCAATTCTATGCACTCGATTGAATTGTCAAACTGACATTTCTCTTCCAAATATTACACTTCCATGATGATTATAGAACGTAGTAACCTGCAGGCTGATGAAATCGAATACTATTGTTGGTCAACATAAGGAAATCCTGCATTTTGATCGGCTCCTCAAAAAAAGCGTCCCGGAACCGCCATTTTCCTTCTAGTAATGTGTATTTCGTCGCCTGGTACTAGTTTTGAAGAAGAATATGTGTGATAGAAATGGAATTTTATGTACTCGATTGAATTGCTAAACTGACATTTCTCTTCCAAATATAACACTTCCATGATGATGATAAAACGTAGTAACCAGCAACTTGAAGAAATCGAATACTATTGTTAGTCAACAAAAAGAAATCCTGCATTTCTATCGGCTCCTCAAAAAAAGCGTCCAAGAACCGCTATTTTCTCTCTTTATTCATGATTTACGAGATTTTAAATCTCGGCAGTGACCAACATTCAGGTTTGTGTGCATCTCAATGCGATCGCCAGTGACCACATTCGTACTTCAATGCAAAAATATTTCCGTCTCATTCGAACCAAAATTATTGTTGAGCCAGCAATTGATGGCTATAATTCTAAATTGCGTACATGTTTCTTTACAGCAGCGATAATAACGGAATGCATAAATTAAAATATCCGTCTGCAGAAGTGATTTTGAGGGCATCGCTTTGAGGATAGCACACGCCCTAGTTTGTAATATACATCAGCCTGCCTTAACCGCAACCAGCACTTTAAGTGTACAAGCTATTCGAAGGCTTTTTACCCGATCTATTTTAACTCCTCTTAGTCCGTGTCTTGTTTAATCAAATAGAAATGCAAAAGCATTATTGGTCATATAGCTGGAGACAGGAAGTGCAGAGTGGTCTTCCTTTAAAAACGTGCATTCCAAGTAGTGCAAACCTTGACTAGGTAGCGTATATAGATCTTAATGTTGTACACTAATGTGTATTTCGTCGCCCGGTAGTACTTTTGAAGAAGATAATGGCTGATAGAAACGCAATTCTATGCACTCGATTGAATTGTCAAACTGATATTTCTCTTCCAAATATAACACTTCCATGATGATTATAGAACGTAGTAACCTGTAGCCTGAAGAAATCGAATACTTTTGTTGGTCAACATAAAGAAATCCTGCATTTTGAACGGCTGCTCAAAAAAAGCGTCCCTGAACCGCCATTTTCCCTCTACTACTGCACTCGATTGAATTGCCAAACTGACATTTCTCTTCCAAATATAACACTTCCATGATGATGATAAAACATAGTAACTTGCAGCCTGAAGAAATCGAATACTATTGGTGTTCATCAACAAGAAATCCTGCATTCTGATCGTCTACTCAAAAAAAAACGTCCATGAACCGCCATTTCCCCTCTACTAATGTGTATTTCGTCGCCTGGTAGTACTTTTGAAGAAGATAATGGCTGATAGAAACGCAATTCTATGCACTCGATTGAATTGTCAAACTGACATTTCTCTTCCAAATATAACACTTCCATGATGATGGTAAAACATAGTAACCTGCCGCCTGTAGAAATCGAATACGATTGTTGGTCAACAACAAGAAATCCTGCATTCTGATCGTCTACTCAAAAAAGGCGTCCATGAACCGCCATTTTCTCTCAACTGACATTTCTTTTCCAAATATAACACTTCCATGATGATTATAGAACGTTGTAACCTACAGCATGAAGAGAATCGAATACTATTGTTGGCCAACAAAAAGAAATTTTGTATTTTGATCGGCTCCTCAAAAAAAGCGTCCCAGGACCGCCATTTTCCCTCTAGTAATGTGCATTTCGTCGCCTGGTAGTACTGTTGAAGAAGATAATGGCTGATAGAAACGCAATTCTATGCACTCGATTGAATTGTCAAACTGACATTTCTCTTCCAAATATTACACTTCCATGATGATTATAGAACGTAGTAACCTGCAGGCTGATGAAATCGAATACTATTGTTGGTCAACATAAGGAAATCCTGCATTTTGATCGGCTCCTCAAAAAAAGCGTCCCGGAACCGCCATTTTCCTTCTAGTAATGTGTATTTCGTCGCCTGGTACTAGTTTTGAAGAAGAATATGTGTGATAGAAATGGAATTTTATGTACTCGATTGAATTGCTAAACTGACATTTCTCTTCCAAATATAACACTTCCATGATGATGATAAAACGTAGTAACCAGCAACTTGAAGAAATCGAATACTATTGTTAGTCAACAAAAAGAAATCCTGCATTTCTATCGGCTCCTCAAAAAAAGCGTCCAAGAACCGCTATTTTCTCTCTTTATTCATGATTTACGAGATTTTAAATCTCGGCAGTGACCAACATTCAGGTTTGTGTGCATCTCAATGCGATCGCCAGTGACCACATTCGTACTTCAATGCAAAAATATTTCCGTCTCATTCGAACCAAAATTATTGTTGAGCCAGCAATTGATGGCTATAATTCTAAATTGCGTACATGTTTCTTTACAGCAGCGATAATAACGGAATGCATAAATTAAAATATCCGTCTGCAGAAGTGATTTTGAGGGCATCGCTTTGAGGATAGCACACGCCCTAGTTTGTAATATACATCAGCCTGCCTTAACCGCAACCAGCACTTTAAGTGTACAAGCTATTCGAAGGCTTTTTACCCGATCTATTTTAACTCCTCTTAGTCCGTGTCTTGTTTAATCAAATAGAAATGCAAAAGCATTATTGGTCATATTGCTGGAGACAGGAAGTGCAGAGTGGTCTTCCTTTAAAAACGTGCATTCCAAGTAGTGCAAACCTTGACTAGGTAGCGTATATAGATCTTAATGTTGTACACTAATGTGTATTTCGTCGCCCGGTAGTACTTTTGAAGAAGATAATGGCTGATAGAAACGCAATTCTATGCACTCGATTGAATTGTCAAACTGATATTTCTCTTCCAAATATAACACTTCCATGATGATTATAGAACGTAGTAACCTGTAGCCTGAAGAAATCGAATACTTTTGTTGGTCAACATAAAGAAATCCTGCATTTTGAACGGCTGCTCAAAAAAAGCGTCCCTGAACCGCCATTTTCCCTCTACTACTGCACTCGATTGAATTGCCAAACTGACATTTCTCTTCCAAATATAACACTTCCATGATGATGATAAAACATAGTAACTTGCAGCCTGAAGAAATCGAATACTATTGGTGTTCATCAACAAGAAATCCTGCATTCTGATCGTCTACTCAAAAAAAAAGGTCCATGAACCGCCATTTCCCCTCTACTAATGTGTATTTCGTCGCCTGGTAGTACTTTTGAAGAAGATAATGGCTGATAGAAACGCAATTCTATGCACTCGATTGAATTGTCAAACTGACATTTCTCTTCCAAATATAACACTTCCATGATGATGGTAAAACATAGTAACCTGCCGCCTGTAGAAATCGAATACGATTGTTGGTCAACAACAAGAAATCCTGCATTCTGATCGTCTACTCAAAAAAGGCGTCCATGAACCGCCATTTTCTCTCTACATTCATGGTTTACGAGATTTTATATCTCGCCAGTGACCAACATTCAGGTTTCTGAGCAATTCAATGCATTCGCCAGTGACCACATACGTACTTCAATACAAAAATATTTCCGTCTCATTCCAAACAAACTTATTGTTGAACCAGCAATTGATGGCTATTATTCTAAATTGCGTACATTTTTCTTTACAGCAGCGATAATAACGGAATGCATAAATTAAAACATCCTTCTGCAGAAGTGATTTTGAGGGCATCGATTTGAGGATAGCACACGCCCTAGTTTGTAATATACAGATAGACTGCCTTAAGCGCAACCAGCCTTTTAAGTGTACAAGCTATTCCATGGTTTATTGCTCGATCTATTTGAACTCCACTAGTTCGTAGCATATATTATCAAATAGAAATGAAAAGCATTAATGGTCATTTGGATGCGACAGGAACTGCAGTGCCGTCTTTCTTTTAAAAACTTGCCTTCCAAGTAGAGGAAACTTTGACTAGGTAGCGTATATATATATTGATGTTGTACAATAATGTGTACTTCGCCGACTGGTACTAATTTTCAAGAAAATAATTACTGATAGAAACGCAATTCTATGCACTCGATTGAATTGCCAAACTGACATTTCTCTTCCAAATATAACACTTCCATGATGATGATAAAACATAGTAATCTGCAGCTTGAAGAAATCGAATACTATTGTTGTTCATCAACAAGAAATCCTGTATTCTGATCGTCTACTCAAAAAAAGCGTCCATGAACCGCCATTTTCTCTCAACTGACATTTCTTTTCCAAATATAACACTTCCATGATGATTATAGAACGTTGTAACCTACAGCCTGAAGAGAATCGAATACTATTGTTGTTCATCAACAAGAAATCCTGCATTCTGATCGTCTACTCAAAAAAAAACGTCCATGAACCGCCATTTTCCCTCTACTAATGTGTATCTCGTCGCCTGGTAGTACTTTTGAAGAAGATAATGGCTGATAGAAACGCAATTCTATGCACTCGATTGAATTGTCAAACTGACATTTCTCTTCCAAATATAACACTTCCATGATGATGGTAAAACATAGTAACCTGCCGCCTGTAGAAATCGAATACGATTGTTGGTCAACAACAAGAAATCCTGCATTCTGATCGGCTCCTCAAAAAAAGCGTCCCGGAACCGCCATTTTCCCTCTACTTTGTTTGCAATATCTTGATGTTGTACAATAATGTGTACTTCGCCGACTGGTACTAATTTTCAAGAAAATAATTACTGATAGAAACGCAATTCTATGTACTCGATTGAATTGCCAAACTGACATTTCTCTTCCAAATAGAACACTTCCATGATGATGATAAAACATAGTAACCTGCAGCCTGAAGAAATCGAATACTATTGTTGGTCAACAAATAGAAATCCTGCATTCTGATCGTCTACTCAAAAAAAGCGTCCATGAACCGCCATTTTCTCTCAACTGACATTTCTTTTCCAAATATAACACTCCCATGATGATTATAGAACGTTGTAACCTACAGCCTGAAGAGAATCGAATACTATTGTTGGCCAACAAAAAGAAATCCTGCATTTTGATCGGCTCCTCAAAAAAAGCGTCCGAAAACCGCCATTTTCCCTCTAGTAATGTGCATTTCGTCGCCTGGTAGTACTTTTGAAGAAGATAATGGCTGATAGAAACGCAATTCTATGCACTCGATTGAATTGTCAAACTGACATTCCTCTTCCAAATATAACACTTCCATGATGATTATAGAACGTAGTAACCTGCAGGCTGAAGAAATCGAATACTATTGTTGGTCAAAATAAGGAAATCCTGCATTTTGATCGGCTCCTCAAAAAAAGCGTCCCGGAGCCGCCATTTTCCTTCTAGTAATGTGTATTTCGTCGCCTGGTAGTACTTTTGAAGAAGATAATGGCTGATACAAACGCAATTCTATGCACTCGATTGAATAGTCAAACTGACATTTCTCTTCCAAATATAACACTTCCATGATGATTATAGAACATAGTAACCTGCAGCCTGAAGAAATCGAATACAGGTCGTTGGTCAACATAAAGAAATCGTGCATTTTGATCGGCTCCTCAAAAAAGGCGTCCCTGAACCGCCATTTTCCCTCTACTTTGTTTGCAATATCTTGATGTTGTACACTAATGTGTATTTCGTCGTCTGGTACTAGTTTTGAAGAAGAATATGGGTGAAAGAAATGGAATTTTATGTACTCGATTGAATTGCCAAACTGATATATCTCTTCCATATATAACACTTCCCTGATGATTATAGAACGTAGTAACCTGCAGCCTGAAAAAATCGAATATAATTGTTGGTCAACATAAAGAAATCCTGCATTTTGATCGACTCCTCAAAAAAAGCGTCCCAGAACCGCAATTTTCCTTCTACTACTGCACTCGATTGAATTGCCAAACTGATATTTCTCTTCCAAATATAACACTTCCATGATGATGATAAAACATAGTAATCTGCAGCCTGAAGAAATCGAATACTAATGTTGGTCAACATAAAGAAATCCTGAATTTTGAACGGCTCCTCAAAAAAGGCGTCCCTGAACCGCCATTTTCCCTCTACTTTCTTTGCAATATCTTGATGTTGTTCACTAATGTGTATTTCGTCGCCTGGTACTAGTTTTGAAAAAGAATATGGGTGATAGAAATGCAAATTTATGTACTCGATTGAATTGCCAAACTGACCTTTCTCTTCCAAATATAACACTTCCATGATGATGATAAAACGTAGTAACCTGCAGCTTGAAGAAATCGAATACTATTGTTAGTCAACAAAAAGAAATCCTGCATTTCGATCGGCTCCTCAAAAAAAGCGTCCCAGGACCGCCATTTTCCCTTTAGTACTGCACTCGATTGAATTGCCAAGCTGACATTTTTCTTCCAAATATAACACTTCCATGATGATGGTAAAACATAGTAACCTGCAGCCTGAAGAAATCGAATACTATTGTTGTTCATCAACAAGAAATCCTGCATTCTGATCGTCTACTCAAAAAAAGCGTCCATGAACCGCCATTTTCCCTCTACTAATGTGTATTTCGTCGCCAGGTAGTATTTTTGAAGAAGATAATGGCTGATAGAAACGCAATTTTATGCACTCGATTGAATTGTCAAACTGACATATCTCTTCCAAATATAACACTTCCATGATGATTATAAAACAAAGTAACCTGCAGCCTGAAGAAATCGAATACTAATAATGGTCAACATAAAGAAATCCTGCATTTTGAACGGCTCCTCATAAAAGGCGTCCCTCAACCGCCATTTTCCCTCTACTTTGTTTGCAATATCTTGATGTTGTACACTAATGTGTATTTCGTCGCCTGGTACTAGTTTTGAAAAAGAATATGGGTGATAGAAATGCAATTTTATGTACTCGATTGAATTGCCAAACTGACATTTCTCTTCCAAATAGAACACTTCCATGATGATGATAAAACATAGTAACCTGCAGCCTGAAGAAATCGAATACTATTGTTGGTCAACAAATAGAAATCCTGCATTCTGATCGTCTACTCAAAAAAAGCGTCCATGAACCGCCATTTTCTCTCTACTGACATTTCTTTTCCAAATATAACACTTCCATGATGATGATAAAACATAGTAATATGCAGCCTGAAGAAATCGAATACTAATGTTGGTAAACATAAAGAAATCCTGAATTTTGAACGGCTCCTCAAAAAAGGCGTCCCTGAACCGCCATTTTCCCTCTACTTTCTTTGCAATATCTTGATGTTGTTCACTAATGTGTATTTCGTCGCCTGGTACTAGTTTTGAAAAAGAATATGGGTGGATAGAAATGCAAATTTATGTACTCGATTGAATTGCCAAACTGACATTTCTCTTCCAAATATAACACTTCCATGATGATGATAAAACGTAGTAACCTGCAGCTTGAAGAAATCGAATACTATTGTTAGTCAACAAAAAGAAATCCTGCATTTCGATCGGCTCCTCAAAAAAAGCGTCCCAGGACCGCCATTTTCCCTTTAGTACTGCACTCGATTGAATTGCCAAGCTGACATTTTTCTTCCAAATATAACACTTCCATGATGATGGTAAAACATAGTAACCTGCAGCCTGAAGAAATCGAATACTATTGTTGTTCATCAACAAGAAATCCTGCATTCTGATCGTCTACTCAAAAAAAGCGTCCATGAACCGCCATTTTCCCTCTACTAATGTGTATTTCGTCGCCAGGTAGTATTTTTGAAGAAGATAATGGCTGATAGAAACGCAATTTTATGCACTCGATTGAATTGTCAAACTGACATATCTCTTCCAAATATAACACTTCCATGATGATTATAAAACAAAGTAACCTGCAGCCTGAAGAAATCGAATACTAATAATGGTCAACATAAAGAAATCCTGCATTTTGAACGGCTCCTCATAAAAGGCGTCCCTCAACCGCCATTTTCCCTCTACTTTGTTTGCAATATCTTGATGTTGTACACTAATGTGTATTTCGTCGCCTGGTACTAGTTTTGAAAAAGAATATGGGTGATAGAAATGCAATTTTATGTACTCGATTGAATTGCCAAACTGACATTTCTCTTCCAAATAGAACACTTCCATGATGATGATAAAACATAGTAACCTGCAGCCTGAAGAAATCGAATACTATTGTTGGTCAACAAATAGAAATCCTGCATTCTGATCGTCTACTCAAAAAAAGCGTCCATGAACCGCCATTTTCTCTCAACTGACATTTCTTTTCCAAATATAACACTCCCATGATAATTATAGAACGTTGTAACCTACAGCCTGAAGAGAATCGAATACTATTGTTGGCCAACAAAAAGAAATCCTGTATTTTGATCGGCTCCTCAAAAGAAGCGTCCCAGGACCGCCATTTTCCCTCTAGTAATGTGCATTTCGTCGCCTGGTAGTACTTTTGAAGAAGATAATGGCTGATAGAAACGCAATTCTATGCACTCGATTGAATTGTCAAACTGACATTTCTCTTCCAAATAGAACACTTCCATGATGATGATAAAACATAGTAACCTGCAGCCTGAAGAAATCGAATACTATTGTTGGTCAACAAATAGAAATCCTGCATTTCGATCGGCTCCTCAAAAAAAGCGTCCCAGGACCGCCATTTTCCCTTTAGTACTGCACTCGATTGAATTGCCAAGCTGACATTTTTCTTCCAAATATAACACTTCCATGATGATGGTAAAACATAGTAACCTGCAGCCTGAATAAATCGAATACGATTGTTGGTCAACAACAAGAAATCCTGCATTCTGATCGTCTACTCAAAAAAGGCGTCCATGAACCGCCATTTTCTCTCTACATTCATGGTTTACGAGATTTTATATCTCGCCAGTGACCAACATTCAGGTTTGTGAGGAATTCAATGCATTCGCCAGTGACCACATACGTACTTCAATACAAAAATATTTCCGTCTCATTCCTAACAAACTTATTGTTGAACCAGCAATTGATAGCTATAATTCTAAATTGCGTACATTTTTCTTTACAGCAGCGATAATAACGGAATGCATAAATTAAAACATCCTTCTGCAGAAGTGATTTTGAGGGCATCGATTTGAGGATAGCACACGCCCTAGTTTGTAATATACAGATAGACTGCCTTAAGCGCAACCAGCCTTTTAAGTGTACAAGCTATTCCATGGTTTATTGCTCGATCTATTTGAACTTCACTAGTTCGTAGCATATATTATCAAATAGAAATGAAAAGCATTAATGGTCATTTGGATGCGACAGGAACTGCAGAGCCGTCTTTCTTTTAAAAACTTGCCTTCCAAGTAGAGCAAACTTTGAGTAGGTAGCGTATATATATCTTGATGTTGTACAATAATGTGTACTTCGCCGACTGGTACTAATTTTCAAGAAAATAATTACTGATAGAAACGCAATTCTATGCACTCGATTGAATTGCCAAACTGACATTTCTCTTCCAAATATAACACTTCCATGATGATGATAAAACATAGTAACCTGCAGCCTGAAGAAATCGAATACTATTGTTGGTCAACAAAAAGAAATCCTGCATTTTGATCGGCTCCTCAAAAAAAGCGTCCCAGAACCGCCATTTTCCCTCTAGTAATGTGCATTTCGTCGCCTGGTAGTACTTTTGAAGAAGATAATGGCTGATAGAAACGCAATTCTATGCACTCGATTGAATTGTCAAACTGACATTTCTCTTCCAAATATAACACTTCCATGATGATTATAGAACGTAGTAACCTGCAGCCTGAAGAAATCGAATATAATTGTTGGTCAACATAAAGAAATCCTGCATTTTGATCGACTCCTCAAAAAAAGCGTCCCAGAACCGCAATTTTCCTTCTACTACTGCACTCGATTGAATTGCCAAACTGATATTTCTCTTCCAAATATAACACTTCCATGATGATGATAGAACATAGTAATCTGCAGCCTGAAGAAATCGAATACTAATGTTGGTCAACATAAAGAAATCCTGAATTTTGAACGGCTCCTCAAAAAAGGCGTCCCTGAACCGCCATTTTCCCTCTACTTTCTTTGCAATATCTTGATGTTGTTCACTAATGTTTATTTCGTCGCCTGGTACTAGTTTTGAAAAAGAATATGGGTGATAGAAATGCAAATTTATGTACTCGATTGAATTGCCAAACTGACATTTCTCTTCCAAATATAACACTTCCATGATGATGATAAAACGTAGTAACCTGCAGCTTGAAGAAATCGAATACTATTGTTAGTCAACAAAAAGAAATCCTGCATTTCGATCGGCTCCTCAAAAAAAGCGTCCCAGGACCGCCATTTTCCCTTTAGTACTGCACTCGATTGAATTGCCAAGCTGACATTTTTCTTCCAAATATAACACTTCCATGATGATGGTAAAACATAGTAACCTGCAGCCTGAAGAAATCGAATACTATTGTTGTTCATCAACAAGAAATCCTGCATTCTGATCGTCTACTCAAAAAAAGCGTCCATGAACCGCCATTTTCCCTCTACTAATGTGTATTTCGTCGCCAGGTAGTATTTTTGAAGAAGATAATGGCTGATAGAAACGCAATTTTATGAACTCGATTGAATTGTCAAACTGACATATCTCTTCCAAATATAACACTTCCATGATGATTATAAAACAAAGTAACCTGCAGCCTGAAGAAATCGAATACTAATAATGGTCAACATAAAGAAATCCTGCATTTTGAACGGCTCCTCATAAAAGGCGTCCCTCAACCGCCATTTTCCCTCTACTTTGTTTGCAATATCTTGATGTTGTACACTAATGTGTATTTCGTCGCCTGGTACTAGTTTTGAAAAAGAATATGGGTGATAGAAATGCAATTTTATGTACTCGATTGAATTGCCAAACTGACATTTCTCTTCCAAATAGAACACTTCCATGATGATGATAAAACATAGTAACCTGCAGCCTGAAGAAATCGAATACTATTGTTGGTCAACAAATAGAAATCCTGCATTCTGATCGTCTACTCAAAAAAAGCGTCCATGAACCGCCATTTTCTCTCAACTGACATTTCTTTTCCAAATATAACACTCCCATGATAATTATAGAACGTTGTAACCTACAGCCTGAAGAGAATCGAATACTATTGTTGGCCAACAAAAAGAAATCCTGTATTTTGATCGGCTCCTCAAAAGAAGCGTCCCAGGACCGCCATTTTCCCTCTAGTAATGTGCATTTCGTCGCCTGGTAGTACTTTTGAAGAAGATAATGGCTGATAGAAACGCAATTCTATGCACTCGATTGAATTGTCAAACTGACATTTCTCTTCCAAATAGAACACTTCCATGATGATGATAAAACATAGTAACCTGCAGCCTGAAGAAATCGAATACTATTGTTGGTCAACAAATAGAAATCCTGCATTTCGATCGGCTCCTCAAAAAAAGCGTCCCAGGACCGCCATTTTCCCTTTAGTACTGCACTCGATTGAATTGCCAAGCTGACATTTTTCTTCCAAATATAACACTTCCATGATGATGGTAAAACATAGTAACCTGCAGCCTGAATAAATCGAATACGATTGTTGGTCAACAACAAGAAATCCTGCATTCTGATCGTCTACTCAAAAAAGGCGTCCATGAACCGCCATTTTCTCTCTACATTCATGGTTTACGAGATTTTATATCTCGCCAGTGACCAACATTCAGGTTTGTGAGGAATTCAATGCATTCGCCAGTGACCACATACGCACTTCAATACAAAAATATTTCCGTCTCATTCCTAACAAACTTATTGTTGAACCAGCAATTGATAGCTATAATTCTAAATTGCGTACATTTTTCTTTACAGCAGCGATAATAACGGAATGCATAAATTAAAACATCCTTCTGCAGAAGTGATTTTGAGGGCATCGATTTGAGGATAGCACACGCCCTAGTTTGTAATATACAGATAGACTGCCTTAAGCGCAACCAGCCTTTTAAGTGTACAAGCTATTCCATGGTTTATTGCTCGATCTATTTGAACTTCACTAGTTCGTAGCATATATTATCAAATAGAAATGAAAAGCATTAATGGTCATTTGGATGCGACAGGAACTGCAGAGCCGTCTTTCTTTTAAAAACTTGCCTTCCAAGTAGAGCAAACTTTGAGTAGGTAGCGTATATATATCTTGATGTTGTACAATAATGTGTACTTCGCCGACTGGTACTAATTTTCAAGAAAATAATTACTGATAGAAACGCAATTCTATGCACTCGATTGAATTGCCAAACTGACATTTCTCTTCCAAATATAACACTTCCATGATGATGATAAAACATAGTAACCTGCAGCCTGAAGAAATCGAATACTATTGTTGGTCAACATAAGGAAATCCTGCATTTTGATCGGCTCCTCAAAAAAAGCGTCCCGGAACCGCCATTTTCCCTCTACTTTGTTTGCAATATCTTGATGTTGTACAATAATGTGTACTTCGCCGACTGGTACTAATTTTCAAGAAAATAATTACTGATAGAAACGCAATTCTATGTACTCGATTGAATTGCCAAACTGACATTTCTCTTCCAAATAGAACACTTCCATGATGATGATAAAACATAGTAACCTGCAGCCTGAAGAAATCGAATACTATTGTTGGTCAACAAATAGAAATCCTGCATTCTGATCGTCTACTCAAAAAAAGCGTCCATGAACCGCCATTTTCTCTCAACTGACATTTCTTTTCCAAATATAACACTCCCATGATGATTATAGAACGTTGTAACCTACAGCCTGAAGAGAATCGAATACTATTGTTGGCCAACAAAAAGAAATCCTGCATTTTGATCGGCTCCTCAAAAAAAGCGTCCGAAAACCGCCATTTTCCCTCTAGTAATGTGCATTTCGTCGCCTGGTAGTACTTTTGAAGAAGATAATGGCTGATAGAAACGCAATTCTATGCACTCGATTGAATTGTCAAACTGACATTCCTCTTCCAAATATAACACTTCCATGATGATTATAGAACGTAGTAACCTGCAGGCTGAAGAAATCGAATACTATTGTTGGTCAAAATAAGGAAATCCTGCATTTTGATCGGCTCCTCAAAAAAAGCGTCCCGGAGCCGCCATTTTCCTTCTAGTAATGTGTATTTCGTCGCCTGGTAGTACTTTTGAAGAAGATAATGGCTGATACAAACGCAATTCTATGCACTCGATTGAATAGTCAAACTGACATTTCTCTTCCAAATATAACACTTCCATGATGATTATAGAACATAGTAACCTGCAGCCTGAAGAAATCGAATACAGGTCGTTGGTCAACATAAAGAAATCGTGCATTTTGATCGGCTCCTCAAAAAAGGCGTCCCTGAACCGCCATTTTCCCTCTACTTTGTTTGCAATATCTTGATGTTGTACACTAATGTGTATTTCGTCGTCTGGTACTAGTTTTGAAGAAGAATATGGGTGAAAGAAATGGAATTTTATGTACTCGATTGAATTGCCAAACTGATATATCTCTTCCATATATAACACTTCCCTGATGATTATAGAACGTAGTAACCTGCAGCCTGAAAAAATCGAATATAATTGTTGGTCAACATAAAGAAATCCTGCATTTTGATCGACTCCTCAAAAAAAGCGTCCCAGAACCGCAATTTTCCTTCTACTACTGCACTCGATTGAATTGCCAAACTGATATTTCTCTTCCAAATATAACACTTCCATGATGATGATAAAACATAGTAATCTGCAGCCTGAAGAAATCGAATACTAATGTTGGTCAACATAAAGAAATCCTGAATTTTGAACGGCTCCTCAAAAAAGGCGTCCCTGAACCGCCATTTTCCCTCTACTTTCTTTGCAATATCTTGATGTTGTTCACTAATGTGTATTTCGTCGCCTGGTACTAGTTTTGAAAAAGAATATGGGTGATAGAAATGCAAATTTATGTACTCGATTGAATTGCCAAACTGACCTTTCTCTTCCAAATATAACACTTCCATGATGATGATAAAACGTAGTAACCTGCAGCTTGAAGAAATCGAATACTATTGTTAGTCAACAAAAAGAAATCCTGCATTTCGATCGGCTCCTCAAAAAAAGCGTCCCAGGACCGCCATTTTCCCTTTAGTACTGCACTCGATTGAATTGCCAAGCTGACATTTTTCTTCCAAATATAACACTTCCATGATGATGGTAAAACATAGTAACCTGCAGCCTGAAGAAATCGAATACTATTGTTGTTCATCAACAAGAAATCCTGCATTCTGATCGTCTACTCAAAAAAAGCGTCCATGAACCGCCATTTTCCCTCTACTAATGTGTATTTCGTCGCCAGGTAGTATTTTTGAAGAAGATAATGGCTGATAGAAACGCAATTTTATGCACTCGATTGAATTGTCAAACTGACATATCTCTTCCAAATATAACACTTCCATGATGATTATAAAACAAAGTAACCTGCAGCCTGAAGAAATCGAATACTAATAATGGTCAACATAAAGAAATCCTGCATTTTGAACGGCTCCTCATAAAAGGCGTCCCTCAACCGCCATTTTCCCTCTACTTTGTTTGCAATATCTTGATGTTGTACACTAATGTGTATTTCGTCGCCTGGTACTAGTTTTGAAAAAGAATATGGGTGATAGAAATGCAATTTTATGTACTCGATTGAATTGCCAAACTGACATTTCTCTTCCAAATAGAACACTTCCATGATGATGATAAAACATAGTAACCTGCAGCCTGAAGAAATCGAATACTATTGTTGGTCAACAAATAGAAATCCTGCATTCTGATCGTCTACTCAAAAAAAGCGTCCATGAACCGCCATTTTCTCTCTACTGACATTTCTTTTCCAAATATAACACTTCCATGATGATGATAAAACATAGTAATATGCAGCCTGAAGAAATCGAATACTAATGTTGGTAAACATAAAGAAATCCTGAATTTTGAACGGCTCCTCAAAAAAGGCGTCCCTGAACCGCCATTTTCCCTCTACTTTCTTTGCAATATCTTGATGTTGTTCACTAATGTGTATTTCGTCGCCTGGTACTAGTTTTGAAAAAGAATATGGGTGGATAGAAATGCAAATTTATGTACTCGATTGAATTGCCAAACTGACATTTCTCTTCCAAATATAACACTTCCATGATGATGATAAAACGTAGTAACCTGCAGCTTGAAGAAATCGAATACTATTGTTAGTCAACAAAAAGAAATCCTGCATTTCGATCGGCTCCTCAAAAAAAGCGTCCCAGGACCGCCATTTTCCCTTTAGTACTGCACTCGATTGAATTGCCAAGCTGACATTTTTCTTCCAAATATAACACTTCCATGATGATGGTAAAACATAGTAACCTGCAGCCTGAAGAAATCGAATACTATTGTTGTTCATCAACAAGAAATCCTGCATTCTGATCGTCTACTCAAAAAAAGCGTCCATGAACCGCCATTTTCCCTCTACTAATGTGTATTTCGTCGCCAGGTAGTATTTTTGAAGAAGATAATGGCTGATAGAAACGCAATTTTATGCACTCGATTGAATTGTCAAACTGACATCTCTCTTCCAAATATAACACTTCCATGATGATTATAAAACAAAGTAACCTGCAGCCTGAAGAAATCGAATACTAATAATGGTCAACATAAAGAAATCCTGCATTTTGAACGGCTCCTCATAAAAGGCGTCCCTCAACCGCCATTTTCCCTCTACTTTGTTTGCAATATCTTGATGTTGTACACTAATGTGTATTTCGTCGCCTGGTACTAGTTTTGAAAAAGAATATGGGTGATAGAAATGCAATTTTATGTACTCGATTGAATTGCCAAACTGACATTTCTCTTCCAAATAGAACACTTCCATGATGATGATAAAACATAGTAACCTGCAGCCTGAAGAAATCGAATACTATTGTTGGTCAACAATTAGAAATCCTGCATTCTGATCGTCTACTCAAAAAAAGCGTCCATGAACCGCCATTTTCTCTCAACTGACATTTCTTTTCCAAATATAACACTCCCATGATAATTATAGAACGTTGTAACCTACAGCCTGAAGAGAATCGAATACTATTGTTGGCCAACAAAAAGAAATCCTGTATTTTGATCGGCTCCTCAAAAGAAGCGTCCCAGGACCGCCATTTTCCCTCTAGTAATGTGCATTTCGTCGCCTGGTAGTACTTTTGAAGAAGATAATGGCTGATAGAAACGCAATTCTATGCACTCGATTGAATTGTCAAACTGACATTTCTCTTCCAAATAGAACACTTCCATGATGATGATAAAACATAGTAACCTGCAGCCTGAAGAAATCGAATACTATTGTTGGTCAACAAATAGAAATCCTGCATTTCGATCGGCTCCTCAAAAAAAGCGTCCCAGGACCGCCATTTTCCCTTTAGTACTGCACTCGATTGAATTGCCAAGCTGACATTTTTCTTCCAAATATAACACTTCCATGATGATGGTAAAACATAGTAACCTGCAGCCTGAATAAATCGAATACGATTGTTGGTCAACAACAAGAAATCCTGCATTCTGATCGTCTACTCAAAAAAGGCGTCCATGAACCGCCATTTTCTCTCTACATTCATGGTTTACGAGATTTTATATCTCGCCAGTGACCAACATTCAGGTTTGTGAGGAATTCAATGCATTCGCCAGTGACCACATACGTACTTCAATACAAAAATATTTCCGTCTCATTCCTAACAAACTTATTGTTGAACCAGCAATTGATAGCTATAATTCTAAATTGCGTACATTTTTCTTTACAGCAGCGATAATAACGGAATGCATAAATTAAAACATCCTTCTGCAGAAGTGATTTTGAGGGCATCGATTTGAGGATAGCACACGCCCTAGTTTGTAATATACAGATAGACTGCCTTAAGCGCAACCAGCCTTTTAAGTGTACAAGCTATTCCATGGTTTATTGCTCGATCTATTTGAACTTCACTAGTTCGTAGCATATATTATCAAATAGAAATGAAAAGCATTAATGGTCATTTGGATGCGACAGGAACTGCAGAGCCGTCTTTCTTTTAAAAACTTGCCTTCCAAGTAGAGCAAACTTTGAGTAGGTAGCGTATATATATCTTGATGTTGTACACTAATGTGTATTTCGTCGCCTGGTACTAGTTTTGAAAAAGAATATGGGTGATAGAAATGCAATTTTATGTACTCGATTGAATTGCCAAACTGACATTTCTCTTCCAAACATAACACTTCCATGATGATGATAAAACATAGTAACCTGCAGCCTGAAGAAATGGAATACTATTGTTGGTCAACAAATAGAAATCTTGCATTCTGATCGTCTACTCAAAAAAATCGTCCATGAACCGCCATTTTCTCTCTACTGACATTACTTTTCCAAATATAACACTTCCATGATGATTATTGAACGTTGTAACCTACAGCCTGAAGAGAAACGAATACTATTGTTGGCCAACAAAAAGAAATCCTACATTTTGATCGGCTCCTCAAAAAAAGCGTCCCAGAACCGCCATTTTCCTTCTAGTAATGTGCATTTCGTCGCCTGGTAGTACTTTTGAAGAAGATAATGGCTGATAGAAACGCAATTCTATGCACTCGATTGAATTGTCAAACTGACATTTCTCTTCCAAATATGACACTACCATGATGATTATAGAACGTAGTAACCTGCAGGCTGAAGAAATCGAATACTATTGTTGGTCTACATAAGAAAATCCTGCATTTTGATCGGCTCCTCAAAAAAGGCGTCCCTGAACCGCCATATTCCCTCTACTTTGTTTGCAATATCTTGATGTTGTACACTAATGTGTATTTCGTCGCCTGGTACTAGTTTTGAAGAAGAATATGGGTGATTGAAATGCAATTTTATGTACTCGATTGAATTGCCAAACTGACATTTCTCTTCCAAATATAACACTTCCATGACGATGATAAAACGTAGTAACCTGCAGGTTGAAGAAATCGAATACTATTGTTAGTCAACAAAAAGAAAATCCTGCATTTTGATCGGCTCCTCAAAAAAGGCGTCCCTGAACCGCCATATTCCCTCTACTTTGTTTGCAATATCTTGATGTTGTACACTAATGTGTATTTCGTCGCCTGGTACTAGTTTTGAAAAAGAATATGGGTGAAAGAAATGGAATTTTATGTACTCGATTGAATTGCCAAACTGACATTTCTCTTCCAAATATAACACTTCCATGATGATAATAAAACCTAGTAATCTGCAGCCTGAAGAAATCGAATACTATTGTTGGTCAACATAAAGAAATCCTGCATTTCGAACGGCTGCTCAAAAAAGGCGTCCCTGAACCGCCATTTTCCCTCTACTACTGCACTCGATTGAATTGCCAAACTGACATTTCTCTTCCAAATATAACACTTCCATGATGATAATAAAACATAGTAGCCTGCAGCCTGAACAAATCGAATACTATTGTTGTTCATCAACAAGAAATCCTGCATACTGATCGTCTACTCAAAAAAAGCGTCCATGAACCGCCATTTTCCCTCTACTAATGTGTATTTCGTCGCCTGGTAGTACTTTTGAAAAAGATAATGGCTGATAGAAACGCAATTCTATGCACTCGATTGAATTGTCAAACTGACATTTCTCTTCCAAATATAACACTTCGATGATGATGAAAAAAAATAGTAACCTGCAGCCTGAAGAAATCGAATACTATTGTTGTTCATCAACAAGAAATCCTGCATTCTGATCGTCTACTCAAAAAAAGCGTCCATGAACCGCCATTGTCCCTCTACTAATGTGTATTTCGTCGCCTGGTAGTACTTTTGAAGAAGATAATGGCTGATAGAAACGCAATTCTATGCACTCGATTGAATTGTCAAACTGACATTTCTCTTCCAAATATAACACTTCCATGATGATTATAAAATGTAGTAACCTGCAGCCTGAAAAACAATCGAATACTATTATTGGTCAACATAAAGAAATCCTGCATTTTGAACGGCTGCTCAATAAAGGCGTCCCTGAACCGCCATTTTCCCTCTACTACTGCACTCGATTGAATTGCCAAACTGACATTTCTCTTCCAAATATAACACTTCCATGATGATGATAAAACATAGTAACTTGCAGCCTAAGAAGAAATCGAATACTATTGTTGTTCATCAACAAGAAATCCTGCATTCTGATCGTCTACTCAAAAAAAGCGTCCATGAAACGCCATTTTCCCTCTACTAATGTGTATTTCGTCGCCTGGTAGTATTTTTGAAGAAGATAATGGCTGATAGAAACGCAATTCTATGCACTCGATTGAATTGTCAAACTGACATATCTCTTCCAAATATAACACTTCTATGATGATTATAAAACATAGTAACCTGCAGCCTGAAGAAATCGAATACTAATAATGGTTAACATAAAGAAATCCTGCATTTTGAACGGCTCCTCATAAAAGGCGTCCCTCAACCGCCATTTTCCCTCTACTTTGTTTGCAATATCTTGATGTTGTACACTAATGTGTATTTCGTCGCCTGGTACTAGTTTTGAAAAAGAATATGGGTGATAGAAATGCAATTTTATGTACTCGATTGAATTGCCAAACTGACATTTCTCTTCCAAATAGAACACTTCCGTGATGATGATAAAACATAGTAACCTGCAGCCTGAAGAAATCGAATACTATTGTTGGTCAACAAATAGAAATCCTGCATTCTGATCGTCTACTCAAAAAAAGCGTCCATGAACCGCCATTTTCTCTCAACTGACATTTCTTTTCCAAATATAACACTTCCATGATGATTATAGAACGTTGTAACCTACAGCCTGAAGAGAATCGAATACTATTGTTGGCCAACAAAAAGAAATCCTTTATTTTGATCGGCTCCTCAAAAGAAGCGTCCCAGGACCGCCATTTTCCCTCTAGTAATGTGCATTTCGTCGCCTGGTAGTACATTTGAAGAAGATAATGGCTGATAGAAACGCAATTCTATGCACTCGATTGAATTGCCAAGCTGACATTTTTCTTCCAAATATAACACTTCCATGATGATGGTAAAACATAGTAACCTGCAGCCTGAAGAAATCGAATACGATTGTTGGTCAACAACAAGAAATCCTGCATTCTGATCGTCTACTCAAAAAAGGCGTCCATGAACCGCCATTTTCTCTCTACATTCATGGTTTACGAGATTTTATATCTCGCCAGTGACCAACATTCAGGTTTGTGAGGAATTCAATGCATTCGCCAGTGACCACATACGTACTTCAATACAAAAATATTTCCGTCTCATTCCTAACAAACTTATTATTGAACCAGCAATTGATAGCTATAATTCTAAATTGCGTACATTTTTCTTTACAGCAGCGATAATAACGGAATGCATAAATTAAAACATCCTTCTGCAGAAGTTATTTTGAGGGCATCTATTAGAGGATAGCACACGCCCTAGTTTGTAATATACAGATAGACTGCCTTAAGCGCAACCAGCCTTTTAAGTGTACAAGCTATTCCATGGTTTATTGCTCGATCTATTTGAACTTCACTAGTTCGTAGCATATATTATCAAATAGAAATGAAAAGCATTAATGGTCATTTGGATGCGACAGGAACTGCAGAGCCGTCTTTCTTTTAAAAACTTGCCTTCCAAGTAGAGGAAACTTTGACTAGGTAGCGTATATATATATTGATGTTGTACAATAATGTGTACTTCGCCGACTGGTACTAATTTTCAAGAAAATAATTACTGATAGAAACGCAATTCTATGCACTCGATTGAATTGCCAAACTGACATTTCTCTTCCAAATATAACACTTCCATGATGATGATAAAACATAGTAATCTGCAGCTTGAAGAAATCGAATACTATTGTTGTTCATCAACAAGAAATCCTGTATTCTGATCGTCTACTCAAAAAAAGCGTCCATGAACCGCCATTTTCCCTCTACTAATGTGTATTTCGTCGCCTGGTAGTATTTTTGAAGAAGATAATGGCTGATCGAAACGCAATTCTATGCACTCGATTGAATTGTCAAACTGACATATCTCTTCCAAATATAAAACTTCCATGATGATTATAAAACAAAGTAACCTGCAGCCTGAAGAAATCGAATACTAATAATGGTCAACATAAAGAAATCCTGCATTTTGAACGGCTCCTCAAAAAAAGCGTCCATGAACCGCCATTTTCTCTCAACTGACATTTCTTTTCCAAATATAACACTTCCATGATGATTATAGAACGTTGTAACCTACAGCATGAAGAGAATCGAATACTATTGTTGGCCAACAAAAAGAAATTTTGTATTTTGATCGGCTCCTCAAAAAAAGCGTCCCAGGACCGCCATTTTCCCTCTAGTAATGTGCATTTCGTCGCCTGGTAGTACTGTTGAAGAAGATAATGGCTGATAGAAACGCAATTCTATGCACTCGATTGAATTGTCAAACTGAAACTTTCTCTTCCAAATATTACACTTCCATGATGATTATAGAACGTAGTAACCTGCAGGCTGATGAAATCGAATACTATTGTTGGTCAACATAAGGAAATCCTGCATTTTGATCGGCTCCTCAAAAAAAGCGTCCCGGAACCGCCATTTTCCTTCTAGTAATGTGTATTTCGTCGCCTGGTACTAGTTTTGAAGAAGAATATGTGTGATAGAAACGCAATTCTATGCACTCGATTGAATTGTCAAACTGACATTTCTCTTCCAAATATTACACTTCCATGATGATTATAGAACGTAGTAACCTGCAGGCTGATGAAATCGAATACTATTGTTGGTCAACATAAGGAAATCCTGCATTTTGATCGGCTCCTCAAAAAAAGCGTCCCGGAACCGCCATTTTCCTTCTAGTAATGTGTATTTCGTCGCCTGGTACTAGTTTTGAAGAAGAATATGTGTGATAGAAATGGAATTTTATGTACTCGATTGAATTGCTAAACTGACATTTCTCTTCCAAATATAACACTTCCATGATGATGATAAAACGTAGTAACCAGCAACTTGAAGAAATCGAATACTATTGTTAGTCAACAAAAAGAAATCCTGCATTTCTATCGGCTCCTCAAAAAAAGCGTCCAAGAACCGCTATTTTCTCTCTTTATTCATGATTTACGAGATTTTAAATCTCGGCAGTGACCAACATTCAGGTTTGTGTGCATCTCAATGCGATCGCCAGTGACCACATTCGTACTTCAATGCAAAAATATTTCCGTCTCATTCGAACCAAAATTATTGTTGAGCCAGCAATTGATGGCTATAATTCTAAATTGCGTACATGTTTCTTTACAGCAGCGATAATAACGGAATGCATAAATTAAAATATCCGTCTGCAGAAGTGATTTTGAGGGCATCGCTTTGAGGATAGCACACGCCCTAGTTTGTAATATACATCAGCCTGCCTTAACCGCAACCAGCACTTTAAGTGTACAAGCTATTCGAAGGCTTTTTACCCGATCTATTTTAACTCCTCTTAGTCCGTGTCTTGTTTAATCAAATAGAAATGCAAAAGCATTATTGGTCATATAGCTGGAGACAGGAAGTGCAGAGTGGTCTTCCTTTAAAAACGTGCATTCCAAGTAGTGCAAACCTTGACTAGGTAGCGTATATAGATCTTAATGTTGTACACTAATGTGTATTTCGTCGCCCGGTAGTACTTTTGAAGAAGATAATGGCTGATAGAAACGCAATTCTATGCACTCGATTGAATTGTCAAACTGATATTTCTCTTCCAAATATAACACTTCCATGATGATTATAGAACGTAGTAACCTGTAGCCTGAAGAAATCGAATACTTTTGTTGGTCAACATAAAGAAATCCTGCATTTTGAACGGCTGCTCAAAAAAAGCGTCCCTGAACCGCCATTTTCCCTCTACTACTGCACTCGATTGAATTGCCAAACTGACATTTCTCTTCCAAATATAACACTTCCATGATGATGATAAAACATAGTAACTTGCAGCCTGAAGAAATCGAATACTATTGGTGTTCATCAACAAGAAATCCTGCATTCTGATCGTCTACTCAAAAAAAAACGTCCATGAACCGCCATTTCCCCTCTACTAATGTGTATTTCGTCGCCTGGTAGTACTTTTGAAGAAGATAATGGCTGATAGAAACGCAATTCTATGCACTCGATTGAATTGTCAAACTGACATTTCTCTTCCAAATATAACACTTCCATGATGATGGTAAAACATAGTAACCTGCCGCCTGTAGAAATCGAATACGATTGTTGGTCAACAACAAGAAATCCTGCATTCTGATCGTCTACTCAAAAAAGGCGTCCATGAACCGCCATTTTCTCTCAACTGACATTTCATTTCCAAATATAACACTTCCATGATGATTATAGAACGTTGTAACCTACAGCATGAAGAGAATCGAATACTATTGTTGGCCAACAAAAAGAAATTTTGTATTTTGATCGGCTCCTCAAAAAAAGCGTCCCAGGACCGCCATTTTCCCTCTAGTAATGTGCATTTCGTCGCCTGGTAGTACTGTTGAAGAAGATAATGGCTGATAGAAACGCAATTCTATGCACTCGATTGAATTGTCAAACTGACATTTCTCTTCCAAATATTACACTTCCATGATGATTATAGAACGTAGTAACCTGCAGGCTGATGAAATCGAATACTATTGTTGGTCAACATAAGGAAATCCTGCATTTTGATCGGCTCCTCAAAAAAAGCGTCCCGGAACCGCCATTTTCCTTCTAGTAATGTGTATTTCGTCGCCTGGTACTAGTTTTGAAGAAGAATATGTGTGATAGAAATGGAATTTTATGTACTCGATTGAATTGCTAAACTGACATTTCTCTTCCAAATATAACACTTCCATGATGATGATAAAACGTAGTAACCAGCAACTTGAAGAAATCGAATACTATTGTTAGTCAACAAAAAGAAATCCTGCATTTCTATCGGCTCCTCAAAAAAAGCGTCCAAGAACCGCTATTTTCTCTCTTTATTCATGATTTACGAGATTTTAAATCTCGGCAGTGACCAACATTCAGGTTTGTGTGCATCTCAATGCGATCGCCAGTGACCACATTCGTACTTCAATGCAAAAATATTTCCGTCTCATTCGAACCAAAATTATTGTTGAGCCAGCAATTGATGGCTATAATTCTAAATTGCGTACATGTTTCTTTACAGCAGCGATAATAACGGAATGCATAAATTAAAATATCCGTCTGCAGAAGTGATTTTGAGGGCATCGCTTTGAGGATAGCACACGCCCTAGTTTGTAATATACATCAGCCTGCCTTAACCGCAACCAGCACTTTAAGTGTACAAGCTATTCGAAGGCTTTTTACCCGATCTATTTTAACTCCTCTTAGTCCGTGTCTTGTTTAATCAAATAGAAATGCAAAAGCATTATTGGTCATATTGCTGGAGACAGGAAGTGCAGAGTGGTCTTCCTTTAAAAACGTGCATTCCAAGTAGTGCAAACCTTGACTAGGTAGCGTATATAGATCTTAATGTTGTACACTAATGTGTATTTCGTCGCCCGGTAGTACTTTTGAAGAAGATAATGGCTGATAGAAACGCAATTCTATGCACTCGATTGAATTGTCAAACTGATATTTCTCTTCCAAATATAACACTTCCATGATGATTATAGAACGTAGTAACCTGTAGCCTGAAGAAATCGAATACTTTTGTTGGTCAACATAAAGAAATCCTGCATTTTGAACGGCTGCTCAAAAAAAGCGTCCCTGAACCGCCATTTTCCCTCTACTACTGCACTCGATTGAATTGCCAAACTGACATTTCTCTTCCAAATATAACACTTCCATGATGATGGTAAAACATAGTAACCTGCCGCCTGTAGAAATCGAATACGATTGTTGGTCAACAACAAGAAATCCTGCATTCTGATCGTCTACTCAAAAAAGGCGTCCATGAACCGCCATTTTCTCTCTACATTCATGGTTTACGAGATTTTATATCTCGCCAGTGACCAACATTCAGGTTTCTGAGCAATTCAATGCATTCGCCAGTGACCACATACGTACTTCAATACAAAAATATTTCCGTCTCATTCCAAACAAACTTATTGTTGAACCAGCAATTGATGGCTATTATTCTAAATTGCGTACATTTTTCTTTACAGCAGCGATAATAACGGAATGCATAAATTAAAACATCCTTCTGCAGAAGTGATTTTGAGGGCATCGATTTGAGGATAGCACACGCCCTAGTTTGTAATATACAGATAGACTGCCTTAAGCGCAACCAGCCTTTTAAGTGTACAAGCTATTCCATGGTTTATTGCTCGATCTATTTGAACTCCACTAGTTCGTAGCATATATTATCAAATAGAAATGAAAAGCATTAATGGTCATTTGGATGCGACAGGAACTGCAGTGCCGTCTTTCTTTTAAAAACTTGCCTTCCAAGTAGAGGAAACTTTGACTAGGTAGCGTATATATATATTGATGTTGTACAATAATGTGTACTTCGCCGACTGGTACTAATTTTCAAGAAAATAATTACTGATAGAAACGCAATTCTATGCACTCGATTGAATTGCCAAACTGACATTTCTCTTCCAAATATAACACTTCCATGATGATGATAAAACATAGTAATCTGCAGCTTGAAGAAATCGAATACTATTGTTGTTCATCAACAAGAAATCCTGTATTCTGATCGTCTACTCAAAAAAAGCGTCCATGAACCGCCATTTTCCCTCTACTAATGTGTATTTCGTCGCCTGGTAGTATTTTTGAAGAAGATAATGGCTGATCGAAACGCAATTCTATGCACTCGATTGAATTGTCAAACTGACATATCTCTTCCAAATATAAAACTTCCATGATGATTTTAAAACAAAGTAACCTGCAGCCTGAAGAAATCGAATACTAATAATGGTCAACATAAAGAAATCCTGCATTTTGAACGGCTCCTCAAAAAAAGCGTCCATGAACCGCCATTTTCTCTCAACTGACATTTCTTTTCCAAATATAACACTTCCATGATGATTATAGAACGTTGTAACCTACAGCATGAAGAGAATCGAATACTATTGTTGGCCAACAAAAAGAAATTTTGTATTTTGATCGGCTACTCAAAAAAAGCGTCCCAGGACCGCCATTTTCCCTCTAGTAATGTGCATTTCGTCGCCTGGTAGTACTGTTGAAGAAGATAATGGCTGATAGAAACGCAATTCTATGCACTCGATTGAATTGTCAAACTGACATTTCTCTTCCAAATATTACACTTCCATGATGATTATAGAACGTAGTAACCTGCAGGCTGATGAAATCGAATACTATTGTTGGTCAACATAAGGAAATCCTGCATTTTGATCGGCTCCTCAAAAAAAGCGTCCCGGAACCGCCATTTTCCTTCTAGTAATGTGTATTTCGTCGCCTGGTACTAGTTTTGAAGAAGAATATGTGTGATAGAAATGGAATTTTATGTACTCGATTGAATTGCTAAACTGACATTTCTCTTCCAAATATAACACTTCCATGATGATGATAAAACGTAGTAACCAGCAACTTGAAGAAATCGAATACTATTGTTAGTCAACAAAAAGAAATCCTGCATTTCTATCGGCTCCTCAAAAAAAGCGTCCAAGAACCGCTATTTTCTCTCTTTATTCATGATTTACGAGATTTTAAATCTCGGCAGTGACCAACATTCAGGTTTGTGTGCATCTCAATGCGATCGCCAGTGACCACATTCGTACTTCAATGCAAAAATATTTCCGTCTCATTCGAACCAAAATTATTGTTGAGCCAGCAATTGATGGCTATAATTCTAAATTGCGTACATGTTTCTTTACAGCAGCGATAATAACGGAATGCATAAATTAAAATATCCGTCTGCAGAAGTGATTTTGAGGGCATCGCTTTGAGGATAGCACACGCCCTAGTTTGTAATATACATCAGCCTGCCTTAACCGCAACCAGCACTTTAAGTGTACAAGCTATTCGAAGGCTTTTTACCCGATCTATTTTAACTCCTCTTAGTCCGTGTCTTGTTTAATCAAATAGAAATGCAAAAGCATTATTGGTCATATAGCTGGAGACAGGAAGTGCAGAGTGGTCTTCCTTTAAAAACGTGCATTCCAAGTAGTGCAAACCTTGACTAGGTAGCGTATATAGATCTTAATGTTGTACACTAATGTGTATTTCGTCGCCCGGTAGTACTTTTGAAGAAGATAATGGCTGATAGAAACGCAATTCTATGCACTCGATTGAATTGTCAAACTGATATTTCTCTTCCAAATATAACACTTCCATGATGATTATAGAACGTAGTAACCTGTAGCCTGAAGAAATCGAATACTTTTGTTGGTCAACATAAAGAAATCCTGCATTTTGAACGGCTGCTCAAAAAAAGCGTCCCTGAACCGCCATTTTCCCTCTACTACTGCACTCGATTGAATTGCCAAACTGACATTTCTCTTCCAAATATAACACTTCCATGATGATGATAAAACATAGTAACTTGCAGCCTGAAGAAATCGAATACTATTGGTGTTCATCAACAAGAAATCCTGCATTCTGATCGTCTACTCAAAAAAAAACGTCCATGAACCGCCATTTCCCCTCTACTAATGTGTATTTCGTCGCCTGGTAGTACTTTTGAAGAAGATAATGGCTGATAGAAACGCAATTCTATGCACTCGATTGAATTGTCAAACTGACATTTCTCTTCCAAATATAACACTTCCATGATGATGGTAAAACATAGTAACCTGCCGCCTGTAGAAATCGAATACGATTGTTGGTCAACAACAAGAAATCCTGCATTCTGATCGTCTACTCAAAAAAGGCGTCCATGAACCGCCATTTTCTCTCAACTGACATTTCTTTTCCAAATATAACACTTCCATGATGATTATAGAACGTTGTAACCTACAGCATGAAGAGAATCGAATACTATTGTTGGCCAACAAAAAGAAATTTTGTATTTTGATCGGCTCCTCAAAAAAAGCGTCCCAGGACCGCCATTTTCCCTCTAGTAATGTGCATTTCGTCGCCTGGTAGTACTGTTGAAGAAGATAATGGCTGATAGAAACGCAATTCTATGCACTCGATTGAATTGTCAAACTGACATTTCTCTTCCAAATATTACACTTCCATGATGATTATAGAACGTAGTAACCTGCAGGCTGATGAAATCGAATACTATTGTTGGTCAACATAAGGAAATCCTGCATTTTGATCGGCTCCTCAAAAAAAGCGTCCCGGAACCGCCATTTTCCTTCTAGTAATGTGTATTTCGTCGCCTGGTACTAGTTTTGAAGAAGAATATGTGTGATAGAAATGGAATTTTATGTACTCGATTGAATTGCTAAACTGACATTTCTCTTCCAAATATAACACTTCCATGATGATGATAAAACGTAGTAACCAGCAACTTGAAGAAATCGAATACTATTGTTAGTCAACAAAAAGAAATCCTGCATTTCTATCGGCTCCTCAAAAAAAGCGTCCAAGAACCGCTATTTTCTCTCTTTATTCATGATTTACGAGATTTTAAATCTCGGCAGTGACCAACATTCAGGTTTGTGTGCATCTCAATGCGATCGCCAGTGACCACATTCGTACTTCAATGCAAAAATATTTCCGTCTCATTCGAACCAAAATTATTGTTGAGCCAGCAATTGATGGCTATAATTCTAAATTGCGTACATGTTTCTTTACAGCAGCGATAATAACGGAATGCATAAATTAAAATATCCGTCTGCAGAAGTGATTTTGAGGGCATCGCTTTGAGGATAGCACACGCCCTAGTTTGTAATATACATCAGCCTGCCTTAACCGCAACCAGCACTTTAAGTGTACAAGCTATTCGAAGGCTTTTTACCCGATCTATTTTAACTCCTCTTAGTCCGTGTCTTGTTTAATCAAATAGAAATGCAAAAGCATTATTGGTCATATTGCTGGAGACAGGAAGTGCAGAGTGGTCTTCCTTTAAAAACGTGCATTCCAAGTAGTGCAAACCTTGACTAGGTAGCGTATATAGATCTTAATGTTGTACACTAATGTGTATTTCGTCGCCCGGTAGTACTTTTGAAGAAGATAATGGCTGATAGAAACGCAATTCTATGCACTCGATTGAATTGTCAAACTGATATTTCTCTTCCAAATATAACACTTCCATGATGATTATAGAACGTAGTAACCTGTAGCCTGAAGAAATCGAATACTTTTGTTGGTCAACATAAAGAAATCCTGCATTTTGAACGGCTGCTCAAAAAAAGCGTCCCTGAACCGCCATTTTCCCTCTACTACTGCACTCGATTGAATTGCCAAACTGACATTTCTCTTCCAAATATAACACTTCCATGATGATGATAAAACATAGTAACTTGCAGCCTGAAGAAATCGAATACTATTGGTGTTCATCAACAAGAAATCCTGCATTCTGATCGTCTACTCAAAAAAAAAGGTCCATGAACCGCCATTTCCCCTCTACTAATGTGTATTTCGTCGCCTGGTAGTACTTTTGAAGAAGATAATGGCTGATAGAAACGCAATTCTATGCACTCGATTGAATTGTCAAACTGACATTTCTCTTCCAAATATAACACTTCCATGATGATGGTAAAACATAGTAACCTGCCGCCTGTAGAAATCGAATACGATTGTTGGTCAACAACAAGAAATCCTGCATTCTGATCGTCTACTCAAAAAAGGCGTCCATGAACCGCCATTTTCTCTCTACATTCATGGTTTACGAGATTTTATATCTCGCCAGGGACCAACATTCAGGTTTCTGAGCAATTCAATGCATTCGCCAGTGACCACATACGTACTTCAATACAAAAATATTTCCGTCTCATTCCAAACAAACTTATTGTTGAACCAGCAATTGATGGCTATTATTCTAAATTGCGTACATTTTTCTTTACAGCAGCGATAATAACGGAATGCATAAATTAAAACATCCTTCTGCAGAAGTGATTTTGAGGGCATCGATTTGAGGATAGCACACGCCCTAGTTTGTAATATACAGATAGACTGCCTTAAGCGCAACCAGCCTTTTAAGTGTACAAGCTATTCCATGGTTTATTGCTCGATCTATTTGAACTCCACTAGTTCGTAGCATATATTATCAAATAGAAATGAAAAGCATTAATGGTCATTTGGATGCGACAGGAACTGCAGTGCCGTCTTTCTTTTAAAAACTTGCCTTCCAAGTAGAGGAAACTTTGACTAGGTAGCGTATATATATATTGATGTTGTACAATAATGTGTACTTCGCCGACTGGTACTAATTTTCAAGAAAATAATTACTGATAGAAACGCAATTCTATGCACTCGATTGAATTGCCAAACTGACATTTCTCTTCCAAATATAACACTTCCATGATGATGATAAAACATAGTAATCTGCAGCTTGAAGAAATCGAATACTATTGTTGTTCATCAACAAGAAATCCTGTATTCTGATCGTCTACTCAAAAAAAGCGTCCATGAACCGCCATTTTCTCTCAACTGACATTTCTTTTCCAAATATAACACTTCCATGATGATTATAGAACGTTGTAACCTACAGCCTGAAGAGAATCGAATACTATTGTTGGCCAACAAAAAGAAATCCTGCATTTTGTTCGGCTCTTCAAAAAAAGCGTCCCAGAACCGCCATTTTCCCTCTAGTAATGTGCATTTCTTCGCCTGGTAGTACTTTTGAAGAAGATAATGGCTGATAGAAACGCAATTCTATGCACTCGATTGAATTGTCAAACTGACATTTCTCTTCCAAATATAACACTTCCATGATGATTATAAAATGTAATAACCTGCAGCCTGAAAAAAAATCGAATACTATTATTGGTCAACATAAGGAAATCCTGCATTTTGAACGGCTGCTCAAAAAAGGCGTCCCTGAACCGCCATTTTCTTTCTACTACTGCAGTCGATTGAATTGCCAAACTGACATTTCTCTTCCAAATATAACACTTCCATGATGATGATAAAACATAGTAACTTGCAGCCTAAGAAGAAATCGAATACTCTTGTTGTTCATCAACAAGAAATCCTGCATTCTGATCGTCTACTCAAAAAAAGCGTCCATGAACCGCCGTTTTCCCTCTACTAATGTGTATTTCGTCGCCTGGTAGTATTTTTGAAGAAGATAATGGCTGATAGAAACGCAATTCTATGCACTCGATTGAATTGTCAAACTGACATATCTCTTCCAAATATAACACTTCCATGATGATTATAAAACATAGTAACCTGCAGCCTGAAGAAATCGAATACTAATAATGGTTAACATAAACAAATCCTGCATTTTGAACGGCTCCTCATAAAAGGCGTCCCTCAACCGCCATTTTCCCTCTACTTTGTTTGCAATATCTTGATGTTGTACACTAATGTGTATTTCGTCGCCTGGTACTAGTTTTGAAAAAGAATATGGGTGATAGAAATGCAATTTTATGTACTCGATTGAATTGCCAAACTGACATTTCTCTTCCAAATATAACACTTCCATGATGATGATAAAACATAGTAACCTGCAGCCTGAAGAAATCGAATACTATTGTTGGTCAACAAATAGAAATCTTGCATTCTGATCGTCTACTCAAAAAAATCGTCCATGAACGGCCATTTTCTCTCTACTGACATTTCTTTTCCAAATATAACACTTCCATGATGATTATAGAACGTTGTAACCTACAGCCTGAAGAGAAACGCATACTATTGTTGGCCAACAAAAAGAAATCCTACATTTTGATCGCCTCCTCAAAAAAAGCGTCCCAGAACCGCCATTTTCCTTCTAGTAATGTGCATTTCGTCGCCTGGTAGTACTTTTGAAGAAGATAATGGCTGATAGAAACGCAATTCTATGCACTCGATTGAATTGTCAAACTGACATTTCTCTTCCAAATATGACACTACTATGATGATTATAGAACGTAGTAACCTACAGGCTGAAGAAATCGAATACTATTGTTGGTCTACATAAGGAACTCCTGCATTTTGATCGGCTCCTCAAAAAAAGCCCGGAACCGCCATTTTCCTTCTAGTAATGTGTATTTCGTCGCCTGGTAGTACTTTTGAAGAAGATAATGGCTGATACAAACGCAATTCTATGCACTCGATTGAATAGTCAAACTGACATTTCTCTTCCAAATATAAAACTTCCATGATGATTATAGAACGAAGTAACCTGCAGCCTGAAGAAATCGAATACTATTGTTGTTCATCAACATGAAATCCTGCATTCTGATCGTCTACTCAAAAAAAGCGTCCATGAACCGCCATTGTCCCTCTACTAATGTGTATTTCGTCGCCTGGTAGTACTTTTGAAGAAGATAATGGCTGATAGAAACGCAATTCTATGCACTCGATTGAATTGTCAAACTGACATTTCTCTTCCAAATATAACACTTCCATGATGATTATAAAATGTAGTAACCTGCAGCCTGAAAAACAATCGAATACTATTATTGGTCAACATAAAGAAATCCTGCATTTTGAACGGCTGCTCAAAAAAGGCGTCCCTGAACCGCCATTTTCCCTCTACTACTGCACTCGATTGAATTGCCAAACTGAAATTGTTCTTCCAAATATAACACTTCCATGATGATGATAAAACATAGTAACTTGCAGTCTAAGAAGAAATCGAATACTATTGTTGTTCATCAACAAGAAATCCTGCATTCTGATCGTCTACTCAAAAAAAGCGTCCATGAAACGCCATTTTCCCTCTACTAATGTGTATTTCGTCGCCTGGTAGTATTTTTGAAGAAGATAATGGCTGATAGAAACGCAATTCTATGCACTCGATTGAATTGTCAAACTGACATATCTCTTCCAAATATAACACTTCCATGATGATTATAAAACATAGCAACCTGCAGCCTGAAGAAATCGAATACTAATAATGGTTAACATAAAGAAATCCTGCATTTTGAACGGCTCCTCATAAAAGGCGTCCCTCAACCGCCATTTTCCCTCTACTTTGTTTGCAATATCTTGATGTTGTACACTAATGTGTATTTCGTCGCCTGGTACTAGTTTTGAAAAAGAATATGGGTGATAGAAATGCAATTTTATGTACTCGATTGAATTGCCAAACTGACATTTCTCTTCCAAACATAACACTTCCATGATGATGATAAAACATAGTAACCTGCAGCCTGAAGAAATGGAATACTATTGTTGGTCAACAAATAGAAATCTTGCATTCTGATCGTCTACTCAAAAAAATCGTCCATGAACCGCCATTTTCTCTCTACTGACATTACTTTTCCAAATATAACACTTCCATGATGATTATAGAACGTTGTAACCTACAGCCTGAAGAGAAACGAATACTATTGTTGGCCAACAAAAAGAAATCCTACATTTTGATCGGCTCCTCAAAAAAAGCGTCCCAGAACCGCCATTTTCCTTCTAGTAATGTGCATTTCGTCGCCTGGTAGTACTTTTGAAGAAGATAATGGCTGATAGAAACGCAATTCTATGCACTCGATTGAATTGTCAAACTGACATTTCTCTTCCAAATATGACACTACCATGATGATTATAGAACGTAGTAACCTGCAGGCTGAAGAAATCGAATACTATTGTTGGTCTACATAAGAAAATCCTGCATTTTGATCGGCTCCTCAAAAAAGGCGTCCCTGAACCGCCATATTCCCTCTACTTTGTTTGCATTATCTTGATGTTGTACACTAATGTGTATTTCGTCGCCTGGTACTAGTTTTGAAGAAGAATATGGGTGATTGAAATGCAATTTTATGTACTCGATTGAATTGCCAAACTGACATTTCTCTTCCAAATATAACACTTCCATGACGATGATAAAACGTAGTAACCAGCAACTTGAAGAAATCGAATACTATTGTTAGTCAACAAAAAGAAATCCTGCATTTCTATCGGCTCCTCAAAAAAAGCGTCCAAGAACCGCTATTTTCTCTCTTTATTCATGATTTACGAGATTTTAAATCTCGGCAGTGACCAACATTCAGGTTTGTGTGCATCTCAATGCGATCGCCAGTGACCACATTCGTACTTCAAGGCAAAAATATTTCCATCTCATTCGAACCAAAATTATTGTTGAGCCAGCAATTGATGGCTATAATTCTAAATTGCGTACATGTTTCTTTACAGCAGCGATAATAACGGAATGCATAAATTAAAATATCCGTCTGCAGAAGTGATTTTGAGGGCATCGCTTTGAGGATAGCACACGCCCTAGTTTGTAATATACATCAGCCTGCCTTAACCGCAACCAGCACTTTAAGTGTACAAGCTATTCGAAGGCATTTTACCCGATCTATTTTAACTCCTCTTAGTCCGTGTCTTGTTTCATCAAACAGAAATGCAAAAGCATTATTGGTCATATTGCTGGAGACAGGAAGTGCAGAGTGGTCTTCCTTTAAAAACGTGCATTCCAAGTAGTGCAAACCTTGACTAGGTAGCGTATATAGATCTTAATGTTGTACACTAATGTGTATTTCGTCGCCCGGTAGTACTTTTGAAGAAGATAATGGCTGATAGAAACGCAATTCTATGCACTCGATTGAATTGTCAAACTGATATTTCTCTTCCAAATATAACACTTCCATGATGATTATAGAACGTAGTAACCTGTAGCCTGAAGAAATCGAATACTTTTGTTGGTCAACATAAAGAAATCCTGCATTTTGAACGGCTGCTCAAAAAAAGCGTCCCTGAACCGCCATTTTCCCTCTACTACTGCACTCGATTGAATTGCCAAACTGACATTTCTCTTCCAAATATAACACTTCCATGATGATGATAAAACATAGTAACTTGCAGCCTGAAGAAATCGAATACTATTGTTGTTCATCAACAAGAAATCCTGCATTCTGATCGTCTACTCAAAAAAAAACGTCCATGAACCGCCATTTTCCCTCTACTAATGTGTATCTCGTCGCCTGGTAGTACTTTTGAAGAAGATAATGGCTGATAGAAACGCAATTCTATGCACTCGATTGAATTGTCAAACTGACATTTCTCTTCCAAATATAACACTTCCATGATGATGGTAAAACATAGTAACCTGCCGCCTGTAGAAATCGAATACGATTGTTGGTCAACAACAAGAAATCCTGCATTCTGATCGGCTCCTCAAAAAAAGCGTCCCGGAACCGCCATTTTCCCTCTACTTTGTTTGCAATATCTTGATGTTGTACAATAATGTGTACTTCGCCGACTGGTACTAATTTTCAAGAAAATAATTACTGATAGAAACGCAATTCTATGTACTCGATTGAATTGCCAAACTGACATTTCTCTTCCAAATAGAACACTTCCATGATGATGATAAAACATAGTAACCTGCAGCCTGAAGAAATCGAATACTATTGTTGGTCAACAAATAGAAATCCTGCATTCTGATCGTCTACTCAAAAAAAGCGTCCATGAACCGCCATTTTCTCTCAACTGACATTTCTTTTCCAAATATAACACTCCCATGATGATTATAGAACGTTGTAACCTACAGCCTGAAGAGAATCGAATACTATTGTTGGCCAACAAAAAGAAATCCTGCATTTTGATCGGCTCCTCAAAAAAAGCGTCCGAAAACCGCCATTTTCCCTCTAGTAATGTGCATTTCGTCGCCTGGTAGTACTTTTGAAGAAGATAATGGCTGATAGAAACGCAATTCTATGCACTCGATTGAATTGTCAAACTGACATTCCTCTTCCAAATATAACACTTCCATGATGATTATAGAACGTAGTAACCTGCAGGCTGAAGAAATCGAATACTATTGTTGGTCAAAATAAGGAAATCCTGCATTTTGATCGGCTCCTCAAAAAAAGCGTCCCGGAGCCGCCATTTTCCTTCTAGTAATGTGTATTTCGTCGCCTGGTAGTACTTTTGAAGAAGATAATGGCTGATACAAACGCAATTCTATGCACTCGATTGAATAGTCAAACTGACATTTCTCTTCCAAATATAACACTTCCATGATGATTATAGAACATAGTAACCTGCAGCCTGAAGAAATCGAATACAGGTCGTTGGTCAACATAAAGAAATCGTGCATTTTGATCGGCTCCTCAAAAAAGGCGTCCCTGAACCGCCATTTTCCCTCTACTTTGTTTGCAATATCTTGATGTTGTACACTAATGTGTATTTCGTCGTCTGGTACTAGTTTTGAAGAAGAATATGGGTGAAAGAAATGGAATTTTATGTACTCGATTGAATTGCCAAACTGATATATCTCTTCCATATATAACACTTCCCTGATGATTATAGAACGTAGTAACCTGCAGCCTGAAAAAATCGAATATAATTGTTGGTCAACATAAAGAAATCCTGCATTTTGATCGACTCCTCAAAAAAAGCGTCCCAGGACCGCCATTTTCCCTTTAGTACTGCACTCGATTGAATTGCCAAGCTGACATTTTTCTTCCAAATATAACACTTCCATGATGATGGTAAAACATAGTAACCTGCAGCCTGAAGAAATCGAATACTATTGTTGTTCATCAACAAGAAATCCTGCATTCTGATCGTCTACTCAAAAAAAGCGTCCATGAACCGCCATTTTCCCTCTACTAATGTGTATTTCGTCGCCAGGTAGTATTTTTGAAGAAGATAATGGCTGATAGAAACGCAATTTTATGCACTCGATTGAATTGTCAAACTGACATATCTCTTCCAAATATAACACTTCCATGATGATTATAAAACAAAGTAACCTGCAGCCTGAAGAAATCGAATACTAATAATGGTCAACATAAAGAAATCCTGCATTTTGAACGGCTCCTCATAAAAGGCGTCCCTCAACCGCCATTTTCCCTCTACTTTGTTTGCAATATCTTGATGTTGTACACTAATGTGTATTTCGTCGCCTGGTACTAGTTTTGAAAAAGAATATGGGTGATAGAAATGCAATTTTATGTACTCGATTGAATTGCCAAACTGACATTTCTCTTCCAAATAGAACACTTCCATGATGATGATAAAACATAGTAACCTGCAGCCTGAAGAAATCGAATACTATTGTTGGTCAACAAATAGAAATCCTGCATTCTGATCGTCTACTCAAAAAAAGCGTCCATGAACCGCCATTTTCTCTCTACTGACATTTCTTTTCCAAATATAACACTTCCATGATGATGATAAAACATAGTAATATGCAGCCTGAAGAAATCGAATACTAATGTTGGTAAACATAAAGAAATCCTGAATTTTGAACGGCTCCTCAAAAAAGGCGTCCCTGAACCGCCATTTTCCCTCTACTTTCTTTGCAATATCTTGATGTTGTTCACTAATGTGTATTTCGTCGCCTGGTACTAGTTTTGAAAAAGAATATGGGTGGATAGAAATGCAAATTTATGTACTCGATTGAATTGCCAAACTGACATTTCTCTTCCAAATATAACACTTCCATGATGATGATAAAACGTAGTAACCTGCAGCTTGAAGAAATCGAATACTATTGTTAGTCAACAAAAAGAAATCCTGCATTTCGATCGGCTCCTCAAAAAAAGCGTCCCAGGACCGCCATTTTCCCTTTAGTACTGCACTCGATTGAATTGCCAAGCTGACATTTTTCTTCCAAATATAACACTTCCATGATGATGGTAAAACATAGTAACCTGCAGCCTGAAGAAATCGAATACTATTGTTGTTCATCAACAAGAAATCCTGCATTCTGATCGTCTACTCAAAAAAAGCGTCCATGAACCGCCATTTTCCCTCTACTAATGTGTATTTCGTCGCCAGGTAGTATTTTTGAAGAAGATAATGGCTGATAGAAACGCAATTTTATGCACTCGATTGAATTGTCAAACTGACATATCTCTTCCAAATATAACACTTCCATGATGATTATAAAACAAAGTAACCTGCAGCCTGAAGAAATCGAATACTAATAATGGTCAACATAAAGAAATCCTGCATTTTGAACGGCTCCTCATAAAAGGCGTCCCTCAACCGCCATTTTCCCTCTACTTTGTTTGCAATATCTTGATGTTGTACACTAATGTGTATTTCGTCGCCTGGTACTAGTTTTGAAAAAGAATATGGGTGATAGAAATGCAATTTTATGTACTCGATTGAATTGCCAAACTGACATTTCTCTTCCAAATAGAACACTTCCATGATGATGATAAAACATAGTAACCTGCAGCCTGAAGAAATCGAATACTATTGTTGGTCAACAAATAGAAATCCTGCATTCTGATCGTCTACTCAAAAAAAGCGTCCATGAACCGCCATTTTCTCTCAACTGACATTTCTTTTCCAAATATAACACTCCCATGATAATTATAGAACGTTGTAACCTACAGCCTGAAGAGAATCGAATACTATTGTTGGCCAACAAAAAGAAATCCTGTATTTTGATCGGCTCCTCAAAAGAAGCGTCCCAGGACCGCCATTTTCCCTCTAGTAATGTGCATTTCGTCGCCTGGTAGTACTTTTGAAGAAGATAATGGCTGATAGAAACGCAATTCTATGCACTCGATTGAATTGTCAAACTGACATTTCTCTTCCAAATAGAACACTTCCATGATGATGATAAAACATAGTAACCTGCAGCCTGAAGAAATCGAATACTATTGTTGGTCAACAAATAGAAATCCTGCATTTCGATCGGCTCCTCAAAAAAAGCGTCCCAGGACCGCCATTTTCCCTTTAGTACTGCACTCGATTGAATTGCCAAGCTGACATTTTTCTTCCAAATATAACACTTCCATGATGATGGTAAAACATAGTAACCTGCAGCCTGAATAAATCGAATACGATTGTTGGTCAACAACAAGAAATCCTGCATTCTGATCGTCTACTCAAAAAAGGCGTCCATGAACCGCCATTTTCTCTCTACATTCATGGTTTACGAGATTTTATATCTCGCCAGTGACCAACATTCAGGTTTGTGAGGAATTCAATGCATTCGCCAGTGACCACATACGTACTTCAATACAAAAATATTTCCGTCTCATTCCTAACAAACTTATTGTTGAACCAGCAATTGATAGCTATAATTCTAAATTGCGTACATTTTTCTTTACAGCAGCGATAATAACGGAATGCATAAATTAAAACATCCTTCTGCAGAAGTGATTTTGAGGGCATCGATTTGAGGATAGCACACGCCCTAGTTTGTAATATACAGATAGACTGCCTTAAGCGCAACCAGCCTTTTAAGTGTACAAGCTATTCCATGGTTTATTGCTCGATCTATTTGAACTTCACTAGTTCGTAGCATATATTATCAAATAGAAATGAAAAGCATTAATGGTCATTTGGATGCGACAGGAACTGCAGAGCCGTCTTTCTTTTAAAAACTTGCCTTCCAAGTAGAGCAAACTTTGAGTAGGTAGCGTATATATATCTTGATGTTGTACAATAATGTGTACTTCGCCGACTGGTACTAATTTTCAAGAAAATAATTACTGATAGAAACGCAATTCTATGCACTCGATTGAATTGCCAAACTGACATTTCTCTTCCAAATATAACACTTCCATGATGATGATAAAACATAGTAACCTGCAGCCTGAAGAAATCGAATACTATTGTTGGTCAACAAAAAGAAATCCTGCATTTTGATCGGCTCCTCAAAAAAAGCGTCCCAGAACCGCCATTTTCCCTCTAGTAATGTGCATTTCGTCGCCTGGTAGTACTTTTGAAGAAGATAATGGCTGATAGAAACGCAATTCTATGCACTCGATTGAATTGTCAAACTGACATTTCTCTTCCAAATATAACACTTCCATGATGATTATAGAACGTAGTAACCTGCAGCCTGAAGAAATCGAATATAATTGTTGGTCAACATAAAGAAATCCTGCATTTTGATCGACTCCTCAAAAAAAGCGTCCCAGAACCGCAATTTTCCTTCTACTACTGCACTCGATTGAATTGCCAAACTGATATTTCTCTTCCAAATATAACACTTCCATGATGATGATAGAACATAGTAATCTGCAGCCTGAAGAAATCGAATACTAATGTTGGTCAACATAAAGAAATCCTGAATTTTGAACGGCTCCTCAAAAAAGGCGTCCCTGAACCGCCATTTTCCCTCTACTTTCTTTGCAATATCTTGATGTTGTTCACTAATGTTTATTTCGTCGCCTGGTACTAGTTTTGAAAAAGAATATGGGTGATAGAAATGCAAATTTATGTACTCGATTGAATTGCCAAACTGACATTTCTCTTCCAAATATAACACTTCCATGATGATGATAAAACGTAGTAACCTGCAGCTTGAAGAAATCGAATACTATTGTTAGTCAACAAAAAGAAATCCTGCATTTCGATCGGCTCCTCAAAAAAAGCGTCCCAGGACCGCCATTTTCCCTTTAGTACTGCACTCGATTGAATTGCCAAGCTGACATTTTTCTTCCAAATATAACACTTCCATGATGATGGTAAAACATAGTAACCTGCAGCCTGAAGAAATCGAATACTATTGTTGTTCATCAACAAGAAATCCTGCATTCTGATCGTCTACTCAAAAAAAGCGTCCATGAACCGCCATTTTCCCTCTACTAATGTGTATTTCGTCGCCAGGTAGTATTTTTGAAGAAGATAATGGCTGATAGAAACGCAATTTTATGAACTCGATTGAATTGTCAAACTGACATATCTCTTCCAAATATAACACTTCCATGATGATTATAAAACAAAGTAACCTGCAGCCTGAAGAAATCGAATACTAATAATGGTCAACATAAAGAAATCCTGCATTTTGAACGGCTCCTCATAAAAGGCGTCCCTCAACCGCCATTTTCCCTCTACTTTGTTTGCAATATCTTGATGTTGTACACTAATGTGTATTTCGTCGCCTGGTACTAGTTTTGAAAAAGAATATGGGTGATAGAAATGCAATTTTATGTACTCGATTGAATTGCCAAACTGACATTTCTCTTCCAAATAGAACACTTCCATGATGATGATAAAACATAGTAACCTGCAGCCTGAAGAAATCGAATACTATTGTTGGTCAACAAATAGAAATCCTGCATTCTGATCGTCTACTCAAAAAAAGCGTCCATGAACCGCCATTTTCTCTCAACTGACATTTCTTTTCCAAATATAACACTCCCATGATAATTATAGAACGTTGTAACCTACAGCCTGAAGAGAATCGAATACTATTGTTGGCCAACAAAAAGAAATCCTGTATTTTGATCGGCTCCTCAAAAGAAGCGTCCCAGGACCGCCATTTTCCCTCTAGTAATGTGCATTTCGTCGCCTGGTAGTACTTTTGAAGAAGATAATGGCTGATAGAAACGCAATTCTATGCACTCGATTGAATTGTCAAACTGACATTTCTCTTCCAAATAGAACACTTCCATGATGATGATAAAACATAGTAACCTGCAGCCTGAAGAAATCGAATACTATTGTTGGTCAACAAATAGAAATCCTGCATTTCGATCGGCTCCTCAAAAAAAGCGTCCCAGGACCGCCATTTTCCCTTTAGTACTGCACTCGATTGAATTGCCAAGCTGACATTTTTCTTCCAAATATAACACTTCCATGATGATGGTAAAACATAGTAACCTGCAGCCTGAATAAATCGAATACGATTGTTGGTCAACAACAAGAAATCCTGCATTCTGATCGTCTACTCAAAAAAGGCGTCCATGAACCGCCATTTTCTCTCTACATTCATGGTTTACGAGATTTTATATCTCGCCAGTGACCAACATTCAGGTTTGTGAGGAATTCAATGCATTCGCCAGTGACCACATACGTACTTCAATACAAAAATATTTCCGTCTCATTCCTAACAAACTTATTGTTGAACCAGCAATTGATAGCTATAATTCTAAATTGCGTACATTTTTCTTTACAGCAGCGATAATAACGGAATGCATAAATTAAAACATCCTTCTGCAGAAGTGATTTTGAGGGCATCGATTTGAGGATAGCACACGCCCTAGTTTGTAATATACAGATAGACTGCCTTAAGCGCAACCAGCCTTTTAAGTGTACAAGCTATTCCATGGTTTATTGCTCGATCTATTTGAACTTCACTAGTTCGTAGCATATATTATCAAATAGAAATGAAAAGCATTAATGGTCATTTGGATGCGACAGGAACTGCAGAGCCGTCTTTCTTTTAAAAACTTGCCTTCCAAGTAGAGCAAACTTTGAGTAGGTAGCGTATATATATCTTGATGTTGTACAATAATGTGTACTTCGCCGACTGGTACTAATTTTCAAGAAAATAATTACTGATAGAAACGCAATTCTATGCACTCGATTGAATTGCCAAACTGACATTTCTCTTCCAAATATAACACTTCCATGATGATGATAAAACATAGTAACCTGCAGCCTGAAGAAATCGAATACTATTGTTGGTCAACAAAAAGAAATCCTGCATTTTGATCGGCTCCTCAAAAAAAGCGTCCCAGAACCGCCATTTTCCCTCTAGTAATGTGCATTTCGTCGCCTGGTAGTACTTTTGAAGAAGATAATGGCTGATAGAAACGCAATTCTATGCACTCGATTGAATTGTCAAACTGACATTTCTCTTCCAAATATAACACTTCCATGATGATTATAGAACGTAGTAACCTGCAGGCTGAAGAAATCGAATACTATTGTTGGTCAACATAAGGAAATCCTGCATTTTGATCGGCTCCTCAAAAAAAGCGTCCCGGAACCGCCATTTTCCCTCTACTTTGTTTGCAATATCTTGATGTTGTACAATAATGTGTACTTCGCCGACTGGTACTAATTTTCAAGAAAATAATTACTGATAGAAACGCAATTCTATGTACTCGATTGAATTGCCAAACTGACATTTCTCTTCCAAATAGAACACTTCCATGATGATGATAAAACATAGTAACCTGCAGCCTGAAGAAATCGAATACTATTGTTGGTCAACAAATAGAAATCCTGCATTCTGATCGTCTACTCAAAAAAAGCGTCCATGAACCGCCATTTTCTCTCAACTGACATTTCTTTTCCAAATATAACACTCCCATGATGATTATAGAACGTTGTAACCTACAGCCTGAAGAGAATCGAATACTATTGTTGGCCAACAAAAAGAAATCCTGCATTTTGATCGGCTCCTCAAAAAAAGCGTCCGAAAACCGCCATTTTCCCTCTAGTAATGTGCATTTCGTCGCCTGGTAGTACTTTTGAAGAAGATAATGGCTGATAGAAACGCAATTCTATGCACTCGATTGAATTGTCAAACTGACATTCCTCTTCCAAATATAACACTTCCATGATGATTATAGAACGTAGTAACCTGCAGGCTGAAGAAATCGAATACTATTGTTGGTCAAAATAAGGAAATCCTGCATTTTGATCGGCTCCTCAAAAAAAGCGTCCCGGAGCCGCCATTTTCCTTCTAGTAATGTGTATTTCGTCGCCTGGTAGTACTTTTGAAGAAGATAATGGCTGATACAAACGCAATTCTATGCACTCGATTGAATAGTCAAACTGACATTTCTCTTCCAAATATAACACTTCCATGATGATTATAGAACATAGTAACCTGCAGCCTGAAGAAATCGAATACAGGTCGTTGGTCAACATAAAGAAATCGTGCATTTTGATCGGCTCCTCAAAAAAGGCGTCCCTGAACCGCCATTTTCCCTCTACTTTGTTTGCAATATCTTGATGTTGTACACTAATGTGTATTTCGTCGTCTGGTACTAGTTTTGAAGAAGAATATGGGTGAAAGAAATGGAATTTTATGTACTCGATTGAATTGCCAAACTGATATATCTCTTCCATATATAACACTTCCCTGATGATTATAGAACGTAGTAACCTGCAGCCTGAAAAAATCGAATATAATTGTTGGTCAACATAAAGAAATCCTGCATTTTGATCGACTCCTCAAAAAAAGCGTCCCAGAACCGCAATTTTCCTTCTACTACTGCACTCGATTGAATTGCCAAACTGATATTTCTCTTCCAAATATAACACTTCCATGATGATGATAAAACATAGTAATCTGCAGCCTGAAGAAATCGAATACTAATGTTGGTCAACATAAAGAAATCCTGAATTTTGAACGGCTCCTCAAAAAAGGCGTCCCTGAACCGCCATTTTCCCTCTACTTTCTTTGCAATATCTTGATGTTGTTCACTAATGTGTATTTCGTCGCCTGGTACTAGTTTTGAAAAAGAATATGGGTGATAGAAATGCAAATTTATGTACTCGATTGAATTGCCAAACTGACCTTTCTCTTCCAAATATAACACTTCCATGATGATGATAAAACGTAGTAACCTGCAGCTTGAAGAAATCGAATACTATTGTTAGTCAACAAAAAGAAATCCTGCATTTCGATCGGCTCCTCAAAAAAAGCGTCCCAGGACCGCCATTTTCCCTTTAGTACTGCACTCGATTGAATTGCCAAGCTGACATTTTTCTTCCAAATATAACACTTCCATGATGATGGTAAAACATAGTAACCTGCAGCCTGAAGAAATCGAATACTATTGTTGTTCATCAACAAGAAATCCTGCATTCTGATCGTCTACTCAAAAAAAGCGTCCATGAACCGCCATTTTCCCTCTACTAATGTGTATTTCGTCGCCAGGTAGTATTTTTGAAGAAGATAATGGCTGATAGAAACGCAATTTTATGCACTCGATTGAATTGTCAAACTGACATATCTCTTCCAAATATAACACTTCCATGATGATTATAAAACAAAGTAACCTGCAGCCTGAAGAAATCGAATACTAATAATGGTCAACATAAAGAAATCCTGCATTTTGAACGGCTCCTCATAAAAGGCGTCCCTCAACCGCCATTTTCCCTCTACTTTGTTTGCAATATCTTGATGTTGTACACTAATGTGTATTTCGTCGCCTGGTACTAGTTTTGAAAAAGAATATGGGTGATAGAAATGCAATTTTATGTACTCGATTGAATTGCCAAACTGACATTTCTCTTCCAAATAGAACACTTCCATGATGATGATAAAACATAGTAACCTGCAGCCTGAAGAAATCGAATACTATTGTTGGTCAACAAATAGAAATCCTGCATTCTGATCGTCTACTCAAAAAAAGCGTCCATGAACCGCCATTTTCTCTCTACTGACATTTCTTTTCCAAATATAACACTTCCATGATGATGATAAAACATAGTAATATGCAGCCTGAAGAAATCGAATACTAATGTTGGTAAACATAAAGAAATCCTGAATTTTGAACGGCTCCTCAAAAAAGGCGTCCCTGAACCGCCATTTTCCCTCTACTTTCTTTGCAATATCTTGATGTTGTTCACTAATGTGTATTTCGTCGCCTGGTACTAGTTTTGAAAAAGAATATGGGTGGATAGAAATGCAAATTTATGTACTCGATTGAATTGCCAAACTGACATTTCTCTTCCAAATATAACACTTCCATGATGATGATAAAACGTAGTAACCTGCAGCTTGAAGAAATCGAATACTATTGTTAGTCAACAAAAAGAAATCCTGCATTTCGATCGGCTCCTCAAAAAAAGCGTCCCAGGACCGCCATTTTCCCTTTAGTACTGCACTCGATTGAATTGCCAAGCTGACATTTTTCTTCCAAATATAACACTTCCATGATGATGGTAAAACATAGTAACCTGCAGCCTGAAGAAATCGAATACTATTGTTGTTCATCAACAAGAAATCCTGCATTCTGATCGTCTACTCAAAAAAAGCGTCCATGAACCGCCATTTTCCCTCTACTAATGTGTATTTCGTCGCCAGGTAGTATTTTTGAAGAAGATAATGGCTGATAGAAACGCAATTTTATGCACTCGATTGAATTGTCAAACTGACATATCTCTTCCAAATATAACACTTCCATGATGATTATAAAACAAAGTAACCTGCAGCCTGAAGAAATCGAATACTAATAATGGTCAACATAAAGAAATCCTGCATTTTGAACGGCTCCTCATAAAAGGCGTCCCTCAACCGCCATTTTCCCTCTACTTTGTTTGCAATATCTTGATGTTGTACACTAATGTGTATTTCGTCGCCTGGTACTAGTTTTGAAAAAGAATATGGGTGATAGAAATGCAATTTTATGTACTCGATTGAATTGCCAATCTGACATTTCTCTTCCAAATAGAACACTTCCATGATGATGATAAAACATAGTAACCTGCAGCCTGAAGAAATCGAATACTATTGTTGGTCAACAATTAGAAATCCTGCATTCTGATCGTCTACTCAAAAAAAGCGTCCATGAACCGCCATTTTCTCTCAACTGACATTTCTTTTCCAAATATAACACTCCCATGATAATTATAGAACGTTGTAACCTACAGCCTGAAGAGAATCGAATACTATTGTTGGCCAACAAAAAGAAATCCTGTATTTTGATCGGCTCCTCAAAAGAAGCGTCCCAGGACCGCCATTTTCCCTCTAGTAATGTGCATTTCGTCGCCTGGTAGTACTTTTGAAGAAGATAATGGCTGATAGAAACGCAATTCTATGCACTCGATTGAATTGTCAAACTGACATTTCTCTTCCAAATAGAACACTTCCATGATGATGATAAAACATAGTAACCTGCAGCCTGAAGAAATCGAATACTATTGTTGGTCAACAAATAGAAATCCTGCATTTCGATCGGCTCCTCAAAAAAAGCGTCCCAGGACCGCCATTTTCCCTTTAGTACTGCACTCGATTGAATTGCCAAGCTGACATTTTTCTTCCAAATATAACACTTCCATGATGATGGTAAAACATAGTAACCTGCAGCCTGAATAAATCGAATACGATTGTTGGTCAACAACAAGAAATCCTGCATTCTGATCGTCTACTCAAAAAAGGCGTCCATGAACCGCCATTTTCTCTCTACATTCATGGTTTACGAGATTTTATATCTCGCCAGTGACCAACATTCAGGTTTGTGAGGAATTCAATGCATTCGCCAGTGACCACATACGTACTTCAATACAAAAATATTTCCGTCTCATTCCTAACAAACTTATTGTTGAACCAGCAATTGATAGCTATAATTCTAAATTGCGTACATTTTTCTTTACAGCAGCGATAATAACGGAATGCATAAATTAAAACATCCTTCTGCAGAAGTGATTTTGAGGGCATCGATTTGAGGATAGCACACGCCCTAGTTTGTAATATACAGATAGACTGCCTTAAGCGCAACCAGCCTTTTAAGTGTACAAGCTATTCCATGGTTTATTGCTCGATCTATTTGAACTTCACTAGTTCGTAGCATATATTATCAAATAGAAATGAAAAGCATTAATGGTCATTTGGATGCGACAGGAACTGCAGAGCCGTCTTTCTTTTAAAAACTTGCCTTCCAAGTAGAGCAAACTTTGAGTAGGTAGCGTATATATATCTTGATGTTGTACAATAATGTGTACTTCGCCGACTGGTACTAATTTTCAAGAAAATAATTACTGATAGAAACGCAATTCTATGCACTCGATTGAATTGCCAAACTGACATTTCTCTTCCAAATATAACACTTCCATGATGATGATAAAACATAGTAACCTGCAGCCTGAAGAAATCGAATACTATTGTTGGTCAACAAAAAGAAATCCTGCATTTTGATCGGCTCCTCAAAAAAAGCGTCCCAGAACCGCCATTTTCCCTCTAGTAATGTGCATTTCGTCGCCTGGTAGTACTTTTGAAGAAGATAATGGCTGATAGAAACGCAATTCTATGCACTCGATTGAATTGTCAAACTGACATTTCTCTTCCAAATATAACACTTCCATGATGATTATAGAACGTAGTAACCTGCAGCCTGAAGAAATCGAATATAATTGTTGGTCAACATAAAGAAATCCTGCATTTTGATCGACTCCTCAAAAAAAGCGTCCCAGAACCGCAATTTTCCTTCTACTACTGCACTCGATTGAATTGCCAAACTGATATTTCTCTTCCAAATATAACACTTCCATGATGATGATAGAACATAGTAATCTGCAGCCTGAAGAAATCGAATACTAATGTTGGTCAACATAAAGAAATCCTGAATTTTGAACGGCTCCTCAAAAAAGGCGTCCCTGAACCGCCATTTTCCCTCTACTTTCTTTGCAATATCTTGATGTTGTTCACTAATGTTTATTTCGTCGCCTGGTACTAGTTTTGAAAAAGAATATGGGTGATAGAAATGCAAATTTATGTACTCGATTGAATTGCCAAACTGACATTTCTCTTCCAAATATAACACTTCCATGATGATGATAAAACGTAGTAACCTGCAGCTTGAAGAAATCGAATACTATTGTTAGTCAACAAAAAGAAATCCTGCATTTCGATCGGCTCCTCAAAAAAAGCGTCCCAGGACCGCCATTTTCCCTTTAGTACTGCACTCGATTGAATTGCCAAGCTGACATTTTTCTTCCAAATATAACACTTCCATGATGATGGTAAAACATAGTAACCTGCAGCCTGAAGAAATCGAATACTATTGTTGTTCATCAACAAGAAATCCTGCATTCTGATCGTCTACTCAAAAAAAGCGTCCATGAACCGCCATTTTCCCTCTACTAATGTGTATTTCGTCGCCAGGTAGTATTTTTGAAGAAGATAATGGCTGATAGAAACGCAATTTTATGAACTCGATTGAATTGTCAAACTGACATATCTCTTCCAAATATAACACTTCCATGATGATTATAAAACAAAGTAACCTGCAGCCTGAAGAAATCGAATACTAATAATGGTCAACATAAAGAAATCCTGCATTTTGAACGGCTCCTCATAAAAGGCGTCCCTCAACCGCCATTTTCCCTCTACTTTGTTTGCAATATCTTGATGTTGTACACTAATGTGTATTTCGTCGCCTGGTACTAGTTTTGAAAAAGAATATGGGTGATAGAAATGCAATTTTATGTACTCGATTGAATTGCCAAACTGACATTTCTCTTCCAAATAGAACACTTCCATGATGATGATAAAACATAGTAACCTGCAGCCTGAAGAAATCGAATACTATTGTTGGTCAACAAATAGAAATCCTGCATTCTGATCGTCTACTCAAAAAAAGCGTCCATGAACCGCCATTTTCTCTCTACTGACATTTCTTTTCCAAATATAACACTTCCATGATGATGATAAAACATAGTAATATGCAGCCTGAAGAAATCGAATACTAATGTTGGTAAACATAAAGAAATCCTGAATTTTGAACGGCTCCTCAAAAAAGGCGTCCCTGAACCGCCATTTTCCCTCTACTTTCTTTGCAATATCTTGATGTTGTTCACTAATGTGTATTTCGTCGCCTGGTACTAGTTTTGAAAAAGAATATGGGTGGATAGAAATGCAAATTTATGTACTCGATTGAATTGCCAAACTGACATTTCTCTTCCAAATATAACACTTCCATGATGATGATAAAACGTAGTAACCTGCAGCTTGAAGAAATCGAATACTATTGTTAGTCAACAAAAAGAAATCCTGCATTTCGATCGGCTCCTCAAAAAAAGCGTCCCAGGACCGCCATTTTCCCTTTAGTACTGCACTCGATTGAATTGCCAAGCTGACATTTTTCTTCCAAATATAACACTTCCATGATGATGGTAAAACATAGTAACCTGCAGCCTGAAGAAATCGAATACTATTGTTGTTCATCAACAAGAAATCCTGCATTCTGATCGTCTACTCAAAAAAAGCGTCCATGAACCGCCATTTTCCCTCTAGTAATGTGCATTTCGTCGCCTGGTAGTACTTTTGAAGAAGATAATGGCTGATAGAAACGCAATTCTATGCACTCGATTGAATTGTCAAACTGACATTTCTCTTCCAAATAGAACACTTCCATGATGATGATAAAACATAGTAACCTGCAGCCTGAAGAAATCGAATACTATTGTTGGTCAACAAATAGAAATCCTGCATTTCGATCGGCTCCTCAAAAAAAGCGTCCCAGGACCGCCATTTTCCCTTTAGTACTGCACTCGATTGAATTGCCAAGCTGACATTTTTCTTCCAAATATAACACTTCCATGATGATGGTAAAACATAGTAACCTGCAGCCTGAATAAATCGAATACGATTGTTGGTCAACAACAAGAAATCCTGCATTCTGATCGTCTACTCAAAAAAGGCGTCCATGAACCGCCATTTTCTCTCTACATTCATGGTTTACGAGATTTTATATCTCGCCAGTGACCAACATTCAGGTTTGTGAGGAATTCAATGCATTCGCCAGTGACCACATACGTACTTCAATACAAAAATATTTCCGTCTCATTCCTAACAAACTTATTGTTGAACCAGCAATTGATAGCTATAATTCTAAATTGCGTACATTTTTCTTTACAGCAGCGATAATAACGGAATGCATAAATTAAAACATCCTTCTGCAGAAGTGATTTTGAGGGCATCGATTTGAGGATAGCACACGCCCTAGTTTGTAATATACACATAGACTGCCTTAAGCGCAACCAGCCTTTTAAGTGTACAAGCTATTCCATGGTTTATTGCTCGATCTATTTGAACTTCACTAGTTCGTAGCATATATTATCAAATAGAAATGAAAAGCATTAATGGTCATTTGGATGCGACAGGAACTGCAGAGCCGTCTTTCTTTTAAAAACTTGCCTTCCAAGTAGAGCAAACTTTGAGTAGGTAGCGTATATATATCTTGATGTTGTACAATAATGTGTACTTCGCCGACTGGTACTAATTTTCAAGAAAATAATTACTGATAGAAACGCAATTCTATGCACTCGATTGAATTGCCAAACTGACATTTCTCTTCCAAATATAACACTTCCATGATGATGATAAAACATAGTAACCTGCAGCCTGAAGAAATCGAATACTATTGTTGGTCAACAAAAAGAAATCCTGCATTTTGATCGGCTCCTCAAAAAAAGCGTCCCAGAACCGCCATTTTCCCTCTAGTAATGTGCATTTCGTCGCCTGGTAGTACTTTTGAAGAAGATAATGGCTGATAGAAACGCAATTCTATGCACTCGATTGAATTGTCAAACTGACATTTCTCTTCCAAATATAACACTTCCATGATGATTATAGAACGTAGTAACCTGCAGGCTGAAGAAATCGAATACTATTGTTGGTCAACATAAGGAAATCCTGCATTTTGATCGGCTCCTCAAAAAAAGCGTCCCGGAACCGCCATTTTCCCTCTACTTTGTTTGCAATATCTTGATGTTGTACAATAATGTGTACTTCGCCGACTGGTACTAATTTTCAAGAAAATAATTACTGATAGAAACGCAATTCTATGTACTCGATTGAATTGCCAAACTGACATTTCTCTTCCAAATAGAACACTTCCATGATGATGATAAAACATAGTAACCTGCAGCCTGAAGAAATCGAATACTATTGTTGGTCAACAAATAGAAATCCTGCATTCTGATCGTCTACTCAAAAAAAGCGTCCATGAACCGCCATTTTCTCTCAACTGACATTTCTTTTCCAAATTTAACACTCCCATGATGATTATAGAACGTTGTAACCTACAGCCTGAAGAGAATCGAATACTATTGTTGGCCAACAAAAAGAAATCCTGTATTTTGATCGGCTCCTCAAAAGAAGCGTCCCAGGACCGCCATTTTCCCTCTAGTAATGTGCATTTCGTCGCCTGGTAGTACTTTTGAAGAAGATAATGGCTGATAGAAACGCAATTCTATGCACTCGATTGAATTGTCAAACTGACATTTCTCTTCCAAATAGAACACTTCCATGATGATGATAAAACATAGTAACCTGCAGCCTGAAGAAATCGAATACTATTGTTGGTCAACAAATAGAAATCCTGCATTTTGATCGGCTCCTCAAAAAAAGCGTCCCAGGACCGCCATTTTCCCTTTAGTACTGCACTCGATTGAATTGCCAAGCTGACATTTTTCTTCCAAATATAACACTTCCATGATGATGGTAAAACATAGTAACCTGCAGCCTGAATAAATCGAATACGATTGTTGGTCAACAACAAGAAATCCTGCATTCTGATCGTCTACTCAAAAAAGGCGTCCATGAACCGCCATTTTCTCTCTACATTCATGGTTTACGAGATTTTATATCTCGCCAGTGACCAACATTCAGGTTTGTGAGGAATTCAATGCATTCGCCAGTGACCACATACGTACTTCAATACAAAAATATTTCCGTCTCATTCCTAACAAACTTATTGTTGAACCAGCAATTGATAGCTATAATTCTAAATTGCGTACATTTTTCTTTACAGCAGCGATAATAACGGAATGCATAAATTAAAACATCCTTCTGCAGAAGTGATTTTGAGGGCATCGATTTGAGGATAGCACACGCCCTAGTTTGTAATATACACATAGACTGCCTTAAGCGCAACCAGCCTTTTAAGTGTACAAGCTATTCCATGGTTTATTGCTCGATCTATTTGAACTTCACTAGTTCGTAGCATATATTATCAAATAGAAATGAAAAGCATTAATGGTCATTTGGATGCGACAGGAACTGCAGAGCCGTCTTTCTTTTAAAAACTTGCCTTCCAAGTAGAGCAAACTTTGAGTAGGTAGCGTATATATATCTTGATGTTGTACAATAATGTGTACTTCGCCGACTGGTACTAATTTTCAAGAAAATAATTACTGATAGAAACGCAATTCTATGCACTCGATTGAATTGCCAAACTGACATTTCTCTTCCAAATATAACACTTCCATGATGATGATAAAACATAGTAACCTGCAGCCTGAAGAAATCGAATACTATTGTTGGTCAACAAAAAGAAATCCTGCATTTTGATCGGCTCCTCAAAAAAAGCGTCCCAGAACCGCCATTTTCCCTCTAGTAATGTGCATTTCGTCGCCTGGTAGTACTTTTGAAGAAGATAATGGCTGATAGAAACGCAATTCTATGCACTCGATTGAATTGTCAAACTGACATTTCTCTTCCAAATATAACACTTCCATGATGATTATAGAACGTAGTAACCTGCAGGCTGAAGAAATCGAATACTATTGTTGGTCAACATAAGGAAATCCTGCATTTTGATCGGCTCCTCAAAAAAAGCGTCCCGGAACCGCCATTTTCCTTCTAGTAATGTGTATTTCGTCGCCTGGTAGTACTTTTGAAGAAGATAATGGCTGATACAAACGCAATTCTATGCACTCGATTGAATAGTCAAACTGACATTTCTGTTCCAAATATAACACTTCCATGATGATTATAGAACATAGTAACCTGCAGCCTGAAGAAATCGAATACTGGTCGTTGGTCAACATAAAGAAATCGTGCATTTTGATCGGCTCCTCAAGAAAGGCGTCCCTGAACCGCCATTTTCCCTCTACTTTGTTTGCAATATCTTGATGTTGTACACTAATGTGTATTTCGTCGTCTGGTACTAGTTTTGAAGAAGAATATGGGTGAAAGAAATGGAATTTTATGTACTCGATTGAATTGCCAAACTGATATATCTCTTCCATATATAACACTTCCATGATGATTATAGAACGTAGTAACCTGCAGCCTGAAGAAATCGAATATAATTGTTGGTCAACATAAAGAAATCCTGCATTTTGATCGACTCCTCAAAAAAAGCGTCCCAGAACCGCAATTTTCCTTCTACTACTGCACTCGATTGAATTGCCAAACTGATATTTCTCTTCCAAATATAACACTTCCATGATGATGATAGAACATAGTAATCTGCAGCCTGAAGAAATCGAATACTAATGTTGGTCAACATAAAGAAATCCTGAATTTTGAACGGCTCCTCAAAAAAGGCGTCCCTGAACCGCCATTTTCCCTCTACTTTCTTTGCAATATCTTGATGTTGTTCACTAATGTTTATTTCGTCGCCTGGTACTAGTTTTGAAAAAGAATATGGGTGATAGAAATGCAAATTTATGTACTCGATTGAATTGCCAAACTGACATTTCTCTTCCAAATATAACACTTCCATGATGATGATAAAACGTAGTAACCTGCAGCTTGAAGAAATCGAATACTATTGTTAGTCAACAAAAAGAAATCCTGCATTTCGATCGGCTCCTCAAAAAAAGCGTCCCAGGACCGCCATTTTCCCTTTAGTACTGCACTCGATTGAATTGCCAAGCTGACATTTTTCTTCCAAATATAACACTTCCATGATGATGGTAAAACATAGTAACCTGCAGCCTGTAGAAATCGAATACTATTGTTGTTCATCAACAAGAAATCCTGCATTCTGATCGTCTACTCAAAAAAAGCGTCCATGAACCGCCATTTTCTCTCTACTGACATTTCTTTTCCAAATATAACACTTCCATGATGATTATAGAACGTTGTAACCTACAGCCTGAAGAGAATCGAATACTATTGTTGGCCAACAAAAAGAAATCCTGCATTTTGATCGGCTCCTCAAAAAAAGCGTCCCAGAACCGCCATTTTCCCTCTAGTAATGTGCATTTCGTCGCCTGGTAGTACTTTTGAAGAAGATAATGGCTGATAGAAACGCAATTCTATGCACTCGATTGAATTGTCAAACTGACATTTCTCTTCCAAATATAACACTTCCATGATGATTATAGAACGTAGTAACCTGCAGGCTGAAGAAATCGAATACTATTGTTGGTCAACATAAGGAAATCCTGCATTTTGATCGGCTCCTCAAAAAAAGCGTCCCGGAACCGCCATTTTCCTTCTAGTAATGTGTATTTCGTCGCCTGGTAGTACTTTTGAAGAAGATAATGGCTGATACAAACGCAATTCTATGCACTCGTTTGAATAGTCAAACTGACATTTCTCTTCCAAATATAACACTTCCATGATGATTATAGAACATAGTAACCTGCAGCCTGAAGAAATCGAATACTATCGTTGGTCAACATAAAGAAATCGTGCATTTTGATCGGCTCCTCAAAAAAGGCGTCCCTGAACCGCCATTTTCCCTCTACTTTGTTTGCAATATCTTGATGTTGTACACTAATGTGTATTTCGTCGTCTGGTACTAGTTTTGAAGAAGAATATGGGTGAAAGAAATGGAATTTTATGTACTCGATTGAATTGCCAAACTGATATTTCTCTTCCAAATATAACACTTCCATGATGATGATAAAACATAGTAATCTGCAGCCTGAAGAAATCGAATACTAATGTTGGTCAACATAAAGAAATCCTGAATTTTGAACGGCTCCTCAAAAAAGGCGTCCCTGAACCGCCATTTTCCCTCTACTTTCTTTGCAATATCTTGATGTTGTTCACTAATGTGTATTTCGTCGCCTGGTACTAGTTTTGAAAAAGAATATGGGTGATAGAAATGCAAATTTATGTACTCGATTGAATTGCCAAACTGACATTTCTCTTCCAAATCTAACACTTCCATGATGATGATAAAACGTAGTAACCTGCAGCTTGAAGAAATCGAATACTATTGTTAGTCAACAAAAAGAAATCCTGCATTTCGATCGGCTCCTCAAAAAAAGCGTCCCAGGACCGCTATTTTCCCTTTAGTACTGCACTCGATTGAATTGCCAAGCTGACATTTTTCTTCCAAATATAACACTTCCATGATGATGGTAAAACATAGTAACCTGCAGCCTGAAGAAATCGAATACTATTGTTGTTCATCAACAAGAAATCCTGCATTCTGATCGTCTACTCAAAAAAAGCGTCCATGAACCGCCATTTTCCCTCTACTAATGTGTATTTCGTCGCCTGGTAGTATTTTTGAAGAAGATAATGGCTGATAGAAACGCAATTTTATGCACTCGATTGAATTTTCAAACTGACATATCTCTTCCAAATATAACACTTCCATGATGATTATAAAACAAAGTAACCTGCAGCCTGAAGAAATCGAATACTAATAATGGTCAACATAAAGAAATCCTGCATTTTGAACGGCTCCTCATAAAAGGCGTCCCTCAACCGCCATTTTCCCTCTACTTTGTTTGCAATATCTTGATGTTGTACACTAATGTGTATTTCGTCGCCTGGTACTAGTTTTGAAAAAGAATATGGGTGATAGAAATGCAATTTTATGTACTCGATTGAATTGCCAAACTGACATTTCTCTTCCAAATAGAACACTTCCATGATGATGATAAAACATAGTAACCTGCAGCCTGAAGAAATCGAATACTATTGTTGGTCAACAAATAGAAATCCTGCATTCTGATCGTCTACTCAAAAAAAGCGTCCATGAACCGCCATTTTCTCTCAACTGACATTTCTTTTCCAAATATAACACTCCCATGAAGATTATAGAACGTTGTAACCTACAGCCTGAAGAGAATCGAATACTATTGTTGGCCAACAAAAAGAAATCCTGTATTTTGATCGGCTCCTCAAAAAAAGCGTCCCAGGACCGCCATTTTCCCTTTAGTACTGCACTCGATTGAATTGCCAAGCTGACATTTTTCTTCCAAATATAACACTTCCATGATGATGGTAAAACATAGTAACCTGCAGCCTGAAGAAATCGAATACGATTGTTGGTCAACAACAAGAAATCCTGCATTCTGATCGTCTACTCAAAAAAGGCGTCCATGAACCGCCATTTTCTCTCTACATTCATGGTTTACGAGATTTTATATCTCGGCAGTGACCAACATTCAGGTTTGTGAGGAATTCAATGCATTCGCCAGTGACCACATACGTACTTCAATACAAAAATATTTCCGTCTCATTCCTAACAAACTTATTGTTGAACCAGCAATTGATAGCTATAATTCTAAATTGCGTACATTTTTCTTTACAGCAGCGATAATAACGGAATGCATAAATTAAAACATCCTTCTGCAGAAGTGATTTTGAGGGCATCGATTTGAGGATAGCACACGCCCTAGTTTGTAATATACAGATAGACTGCCTTAAGCGCAACCAGCCTTTTAAGTGTACAAGCTATTCCATGGTTTATTGCTCGATCTATTTGAACTCCACTAGTTCGTAGCATATATTATCAAATAGAAATGAAAAGCATTAATGGTCATTTGGATGCGACAGGAACTGCAGAGCCGTCTTTCTTTTAAAACTTGCCTTCCAAGTAGAGCAAACTTTGAGTAGGTAGCGTATATATATCTTGATGTTGTACAATAATGTGTACTTCGCCGACTGGTACTAATTTTCAAGAAAATAATTACTGATAGAAACGCAATTCTATGCACTCGATTGAATTGCCAAACTGACATTTCTCTTCCAAATATAACACTTCCATGATGATGATAAAACATAGTAATCTGCAGCTTGAAGAAATCGAATACTATTGTTGTTCATCAACAAGAAATCCTGTATTCTGATCGTCTACTCAAAAAAAGCGTCCATGAACCGCCATTTTCCCTCTACTAATGTGTATTTCGTCGCCTGGTAGTATTTTTGAAGAAGATAATGGCTGATCGAAACGCAATTCTATGCACTCGATTGAATTGTCAAACTGACATATCTCTTCCAAATATAAAACTTCCATGATGATTATAAAACAAAGTAACCTGCAGCCTGAAGAAATCGAATACTAATAATGGTCAACATAAAGAAATCCTGCATTTTGAACGGCTCCTCAAAAAAAGCGTCCATGAACCGCCATTTTCTCTCAACTGACATTTCTTTTCCAAATATAACACTTCCATGATGATTATAGAACGTTGTAACCTACAGCATGAAGAGAATCGAATACTATTGTTGGCCAACAAAAAGAAATTTTGTATTTTGATCGGCTCCTCAAAAAAAGCGTCCCAGGACCGCCATTTTCCCTCTAGTAATGTGCATTTCGTCGTCTGGTAGTACTGTTGAAGAAGATAATGGCTGATAGAAACGCAATTCTATGCACTCGATTGAATTGTCAAACTGACATTTCTCTTCCAAATATTACACTTCCATGATGATTATAGAACGTAGTAACCTGCAGGCTGATGAAATCGAATACTATTGTTGGTCAACATAAGGAAATCCTGCATTTTGATCGGCTCCTCAAAAAAAGCGTCCCGGAACCGCCATTTTCCTTCTAGTAATGTGTATTTCGTCGCCTGGTACTAGTTTTGAAGAAGAATATGTGTGATAGAAATGGAATTTTATGTACTCGATTGAATTGCTAAACTGACATTTCTCTTCCAAATATAACACTTCCATGATGATGATAAAACGTAGTAACCAGCAACTTGAAGAAATCGAATACTATTGTTAGTCAACAAAAAGAAATCCTGCATTTCTATCGGCTCCTCAAAAAAAGCGTCCAAGAACCGCTATTTTCTCTCTTTATTCATGATTTACGAGATTTTAAATCTCGGCAGTGACCAACATTCAGGTTTGTGTGCATCTCAATGCGATCGCCAGTGACCACATTCGTACTTCAATGCAAAAATATTTCCGTCTCATTCGAACCAAAATTATTGTTGAGCCAGCAATTGATGGCTATAATTCTAAATTGCGTACATGTTTCTTTACAGCAGCGATAATAACGGAATGCATAAATTAAAATATCCGTCTGCAGAAGTGATTTTGAGGGCATCGCTTTGAGGATAGCACACGCCCTAGTTTGTAATATACATCAGCCTGCCTTAACCGCAACCAGCACTTTAAGTGTACAAGCTATTCGAAGGCTTTTTACCCGATCTATTTTAACTCCTCTTAGTCCGTGTCTTGTTTAATCAAATAGAAATGCAAAAGCATTATTGGTCATATTGCTGGAGACAGGAAGTGCAGAGTGGTCTTCCTTTAAAAACGTGCATTCCAAGTAGTGCAAACCTTGACTAGGTAGCGTATATAGATCTTAATGTTGTACACTAATGTGTATTTCGTCGCCCGGTAGTACTTTTGAAGAAGATAATGGCTGATAGAAACGCAATTCTATGCACTCGATTGAATTGTCAAACTGATATTTCTCTTCCAAATATAACACTTCCATGATGATTATAGAACGTAGTAACCTGTAGCCTGAAGAAATCGAATACTTTTGTTGGTCAACATAAAGAAATCCTGCATTTTGAACGGCTGCTCAAAAAAAGCGTCCCTGAACCGCCATTTTCCCTCTACTACTGCACTCGATTGAATTGCCAAACTGACATTTCTCTTCCAAATATAACACTTCCATGATGATGATAAAACATAGTAACTTGCAGCCTGAAGAAATCGAATACTATTGGTGTTCATCAACAAGAAATCCTGCATTCTGATCGTCTACTCAAAAAAAAACGTCCATGAACCGCCATTTCCCCTCTACTAATGTGTATTTCGTCGCCTGGTAGTACTTTTGAAGAAGATAATGGCTGATAGAAACGCAATTCTATGCACTCGATTGAATTGTCAAACTGACATTTCTCTTCCAAATATAACACTTCCATGATGATGGTAAAACATAGTAACCTGCCGCCTGTAGAAATCGAATACGATTGTTGGTCAACAACAAGAAATCCTGCATTCTGATCGTCTACTCAAAAAAGGCGTCCATGAACCGCCATTTTCTCTCAACTGACATTTCTTTTCCAAATATAACACTTCCATGATGATTATAGAACGTTGTAACCTACAGCATGAAGAGAATCGAATACTATTGTTGGCCAACAAAAAGAAATTTTGTATTTTGATCGGCTCCTCAAAAAAAGCGTCCCAGGACCGCCATTTTCCCTCTAGTAATGTGCATTTCGTCGCCTGGTAGTACTGTTGAAGAAGATAATGGCTGATAGAAACGCAATTCTATGCACTCGATTGAATTGTCAAACTGACATTTCTCTTCCAAATATTACACTTCCATGATGATTATAGAACGTAGTAACCTGCAGGCTGATGAAATCGAATACTATTGTTGGTCAACATAAGGAAATCCTGCATTTTGATCGGCTCCTCAAAAAAAGCGTCCCGGAACCGCCATTTTCCTTCTAGTAATGTGTATTTCGTCGCCTGGTACTAGTTTTGAAGAAGAATATGTGTGATAGAAATGGAATTTTATGTACTCGATTGAATTGCTAAACTGACATTTCTCTTCCAAATATAACACTTCCATGATGATGATAAAACGTAGTAACCAGCAACTTGAAGAAATCGAATACTATTGTTAGTCAACAAAAAGAAATCCTGCATTTCTATCGGCTCCTCAAAAAAAGCGTCCAAGAACCGCTATTTTCTCTCTTTATTCATGATTTACGAGATTTTAAATCTCGGCAGTGACCAACATTCAGGTTTGTGTGCATCTCAATGCGATCGCCAGTGACCACATTCGTACTTCAATGCAAAAATATTTCCGTCTCATTCGAACCAAAATTATTGTTGAGCCAGCAATTGATGGCTATAATTCTAAATTGCGTACATGTTTCTTTACAGCAGCGATAATAACGGAATGCATAAATTAAAATATCCGTCTGCAGAAGTGATTTTGAGGGCATCGCTTTGAGGATAGCACACGCCCTAGTTTGTAATATACATCAGCCTGCCTTAACCGCAACCAGCACTTTAAGTGTACAAGCTATTCGAAGGCTTTTTACCCGATCTATTTTAACTCCTCTTAGTCCGTGTCTTGTTTAATCAAATAGAAATGCAAAAGCATTATTGGTCATATTGCTGGAGACAGGAAGTGCAGAGTGGTCTTCCTTCAAAAACGTGCATTCCAAGTAGTGCAAACCTTGACTAGGTAGCGTATATAGATCTTAATGTTGTACACTAATGTGTATTTCGTCGCCCGGTAGTACTTTTGAAGAAGATAATGGCTGATAGAAACGCAATTCTATGCACTCGATTGAATTGTCAAACTGATATTTCTCTTCCAAATATAACACTTCCATGATGATTATAGAACGTAGTAACCTGTAGCCTGAAGAAATCGAATACTTTTGTTGGTCAACATAAAGAAATCCTGCATTTTGAACGGCTGCTCAAAAAAAGCGTCCCTGAACCGCCATTTTCCCTCTACTACTGCACTCGATTGAATTGCCAAACTGACATTTCTCTTCCAAATATAACACTTCCATGATGATGATAAAACATAGTAACTTGCAGCCTGAAGAAATCGAATACTATTGGTGTTCATCAACAAGAAATCCTGCATTCTGATCGTCTACTCAAAAAAAAACGTCCATGAACCGCCATTTCCCCTCTACTAATGTGTATTTCGTCGCCTGGTAGTACTTTTGAAGAAGATAATGGCTGATAGAAACGCAATTCTATGCACTCGATTGAATTGTCAAACTGACATTTCTCTTCCAAATATAACACTTCCATGATGATGGTAAAACATAGTAACCTGCCGCCTGTAGAAATCGAATACGATTGTTGGTCAACAACAAGAAATCCTGCATTCTGATCGTCTACTCAAAAAAGGCGTCCATGAACCGCCATTTTCTCTCTACATTCATGGTTTACGAGATTTTATATCTCGCCAGTGACCAACATTCAGGTTTCTGAGCAATTCAATGCATTCGCCAGTGACCACATACGTACTTCAATACAAAAATATTTCCGTCTCATTCCAAACAAACTTATTGTTGAACCAGCAATTGATGGCTATTATTCTAAATTGCGTACATTTTTCTTTACAGCAGCGATAATAACGGAATGCATAAATTAAAACATCCTTCTGCAGAAGTGATTTTGAGGGCATCGATTTGAGGATAGCACACGCCCTAGTTTGTAATATACAGATAGACTGCCTTAAGCGCAACCAGCCTTTTAAGTGTACAAGCTATTCCATGGTTTATTGCTCGATCTATTTGAACTCCACTAGTTCGTAGCATATATTATCAAATAGAAATGAAAAGCATTAATAGTCATTTGGATGCGACAGGAACTGCAGTGCCGTCTTTCTTTTAAAAACTTGCCTTCCAAGTAGAGCAAACTTTGACTAGGTAGCGTATATATATCTTGATGTTGTACACTAATGTGTACTTCGTCGACTGGTACTAATTTTCAAGAAAATAATTACTGATAGAAACGCAATTCTATGCACTCGATTGAATTGCCAAACTGACATTTCTCTTCCAAATAGAACACTTCCATGATGATGATAAAACATAGTAACCTGCAGCCTGAAGAAATCGAATACTATTGTTGGTCAACAAATAGAAATCCTGCATTTTGATCGGCTCCTCAAAAAAAGCGTCCATGAACCGCCATTTTCTCTCAACTGACATTTCTTTTCCAAATATAACACTTCCATGATGATTATAGAACGTTGTAACCTACAGCCTGAAGAGAATCGAATACTATTGTTGGCCAACAAAAAGAAATCCTGCATTTTGTTCGGCTCCTCAAAAAAAGCGTCCCAGAACCGCCATTTTCCCTCTAGTAATGTGCATTTCTTCGCCTGGTAGTACTTTTGAAGAAGATAATGGCTGATAGAAACGCAATTCTATGCACTCGATTGAATTGTCAAACTGACATTTCTCTTCCAAATATAACACTTCCATGATGATTATAAAATGTAATAACCTGCAGCCTGAAAAAAAATCGAATACTATTATTGGTCAACATAAGGAAATCCTGCATTTTGAACGGCTGCTCAAAAAAGGCGTCCCTGAACCGCCATTTTCTTTCTACTACTGCAGTCGATTGAATTGCCAAACTGACATTTCTCTTCCAAATATAACACTTCCATGATGATGATAAAACATAGTAACTTGCAGCCTAAGAAGAAATCGAATACTCTTGTTGTTCATCAACAAGAAATCCTGCATTCTGATCGTCTACTCAAAAAAAGCGTCCATGAACCGCCGTTTTCCCTCTACTAATGTGTATTTCGTCGCCTGGTAGTATTTTTGAAGAAGATAATGGCTGATAGAAACGCAATTCTATGCACTCGATTGAATTGTCAAACTGACATATCTCTTCCAAATATAACACTTCCATGATGATTATAAAACATAGTAACCTGCAGCCTGAAGAAATCGAATACTAATAATGGTTAACATAAACAAATCCTGCATTTTGAACGGCTCCTCATAAAAGGCGTCCCTCAACCGCCATTTTCCCTCTACTTTGTTTGCAATATCTTGATGTTGTACACTAATGTGTATTTCGTCGCCTGGTACTAGTTTTGAAAAAGAATATGGGTGATAGAAATGCAATTTTATGTACTCGATTGAATTGCCAAACTGACATTTCTCTTCCAAATATAGCACTTCCATGATGATGATAAAACATAGTAACCTGCAGCCTGAAGAAATCGAATACTATTGTTGGTCAACAAATAGAAATCTTGCATTCTGATCGTCTACTCAAAAAAATCGTCCATGAACGGCCATTTTCTCTCTACTGACATTTCTTTTCCAAATATAACACTTCCATGATGATTATAGAACGTTGTAACCTACAGCCTGAAGAGAAACGCATACTATTGTTGGCCAACAAAAAGAAATCCTACATTTTGATCGCCTCCTCAAAAAAAGCGTCCCAGAACCGCCATTTTCCTTCTAGTAATGTGCATTTCGTCGCCTGGTAGTAATTTTGAAGAAGATAATGGCTGATAGAAACGCAATTCTATGCACTCGATTGAATTGTCAAACTGACATTTCTCTTCCAAATATGACACTACTATGATGATTATAGAACGTAGTAACCTACAGGCTGAAGAAATCGAATACTATTGTTGGTCTACATAAGGAACTCCTGCATTTTGATCGGCTCCTCAAAAAAAGCCCGGAACCGCCATTTTCCTTCTAGTAATGTGTATTTCGTCGCCTGGTAGTACTTTTGAAGAAGATAATGGCTGATACAAACGCAATTCTATGCACTCGATTGAATAGTCAAACTGACATTTCTCTTCCAAATATAAAACTTCCATGATGATTATAGAACGAAGTAACCTGCAGCCTGAAGAAATCGAATACTATTGTTGGTCAACATAAAAAAATCCTGCATTTTGATTGGCTCCTCAAAAAAGGCGTCCCTGAACCGCCATTTTCCCTCTACTTTGTTTGCAATATCTTGATGTTGTACACTAATGTGTATTTCGTCGCCTAGTACTAGTTTTGAAGAAGAATATGGGTGATAGAAATGCAATTTTATGTACTCGATTGAATTGCCAAACTGACATTTCTCTTCCAAATATAACACTTCCATGATGATGAAAAAAGATAGTAACCTGCAGCCTGAAGAAATCGAATACTATTGTTGTTCATCAACATGAAATCCTGCATTCTGATCGTCTACTCAAAAAAAGCGTCCATGAACCGCCATTGTCCCTCTACTAATGTGTATTTCGTCGCCTGGTAGTACTTTTGAAGAAGATAATGGCTGATAGAAACGCAATTCTAGGCACTCGATTGAATTGTCAAACTGACATTTCTCTTCCAAATATAACACTTCCATGATGATTATAAAATGTAGTAACCTGCAGCCTGAAAAACAATCGAATACTATTATTGGTCAACATAAAGAAATCCTGCATTTTGAACGGCTGCTCAAAAAAGGCGTCCCTGAACCGCCATTTTCCCTCTACTACTGCACTCGATTGAATTGCCAAACTGAAATTGTTCTTCCAAATATAACACTTCCATGATGATGATAAAACATAGTAACTTGCAGCCTAAGAAGAAATCGAATACTATTGTTGTTCATCAACAAGAAATCCTGCATTCTGATCGTCTACTCAAAAAAAGCGTCCATGAAACGCCATTTTCCCTCTACTAATGTGTATTTCGTCGCCTGGTAGTATTTTTGAAGAAGATAATGGCTGATAGAAACGCAATTCTATGCACTCGATTGAATTGTCAAACTGACATATCTCTTCCAAATATAACACTTCCATGATGATTATAAAACATAGCAACCTGCAGCCTGAAGAAATCGAATACTAATAATGGTTAACATAAAGAAATCCTGCATTTTGAACGGCTCCTCATAAAAGGCGTCCCTCAACCGCCATTTTCCCTCTACTTTGCAATATCTTGATGTTGTACACTAATGTGTTTTTCGTCGCCTGGTACTAGTTTTGAAAAAGAATATGGGTGATAGAAATGCAATTTTATGTACTCGATTGAATTGCCAAACTGACATTTCTCTTCCAAACATAACACTTCCATGATGATGATAAAACATAGTAACCTGCAGCCTGAAGAAATGGAATACTATTGTTGGTCAACAAATAGAAATCTTGCATTCTGATCGTCTACTCAAAAAAATCGTCCATGAACCGCCATTTTCTCTCTACTGACATTACTTTTCCAAATATAACACTTCCATGATGATTATAGAACGTTGTAACCTACAGCCTGAAGAGAAACGAATACTATTGTTGGCCAACAAAAAGAAATCCTACATTTTGATCGGCTCCTCAAAAAAAGCGTCCCAGAACCGCCATTTTCCTTCTAGTAATGTGCATTTCGTCGCCTGGTAGTACTTTTGAAGAAGATAATGGCTGATAGAAACGCAATTCTATGCACTCGATTGAATTGTCAAACTGACATTTCTCTTCCAAATATGACACTACCATGATGATTATAGAACGTAGTAACCTGCAGGCTGAAGAAATCGAATACTATTGTTGGTCTACATAAGAAAATCCTGCATTTTGATCGGCTCCTCAAAAAAGGCGTCCCTGAACCGCCATATTCCCTCTACTTTGTTTGCAATATCTTGATGTTGTACACTAATGTGTATTTCGTCGCCTGGTACTAGTTTTGAAGAAGAATATGGGTGATTGAAATGCAATTTTATGTACTCGATTGAATTGCCAAACTGACATTTCTCTTCCAAATATAACACTTCCATGACGATGATAAAACGTAGTAACCTGCAGGTTGAAGAAATCGAATACTATTGTTAGTCAACAAAAAGAAAATCCTGCATTTTGATCGGCTCCTCAAAAAAGGCGTCCCTGAACCGCCATATTCCCTCTACTTTGTTTGCAATATCTTGATGTTGTACACTAATGTGTATTTCGTCGCCTGGTACTAGTTTTGAAGAAGAATATGGGTGATTGAAATGCAATTTTATGTACTCGATTGAATTGCCAAACTGACATTTCTCTTCCAAATATAACACTTCCATGATGATGATAAAACGTAGTAACCAGCAACTTGAAGAAATCGAATACTATTGTTAGTCAACAAAAAGAAATCCTGTATTTCTATCGGCTCCTCAAAAAAAGCGTCCAAGAACCGCTATTTTCTCTCTTTATTCATGATTTACGAGATTTTAAATCTCGGCAGTGACCAACATTCAGGTTTGTGTGCATCTCAATGCGATCGCCAGTGACCACATTCGTACTTCAAGGCAAAAATATTTCCATCTCATTCGAACCAAAATTATTGTTGAGCCAGCAATTGATGGCTATAATTCTAAATTGCGTACATGTTTCTTTACAGCAGCGATAATAACGGAATGCATAAATTAAAATATCCGTCTGCAGAAGTGATTTTGAGGGCATCGCTTTGAGGATAGCACACGCCCTAGTTTGTAATATACATCAGCCTGCCTTAACCGCAACCAGCACTTTAAGTGTACAAGCTATTCGAAGGCATTTTACCCGATCTATTTTAACTCCTCTTAGTCCGTGTCTTGTTTCATCAAACAGAAATGCAAAAGCATTATTGGTCATATTGCTGGAGACAGGAAGTGCAGAGTGGTCTTCCTTTAAAAACGTGCATTCCAAGTAGTGCAAACCTTGACTAGGTAGCGTATATAGATCTTAATGTTGTACACTAATGTGTATTTCGTCGCCCGGTAGTACTTTTGAAGAAGATAATGGCTGATAGAAACGCAATTCTATGCACTCGATTGAATTGTCAAACTGATATTTCTCTTCCAAATATAACACTTCCATGATGATTATAGAACGTAGTAACCTGTAGCCTGAAGAAATCGAATACTTTTGTTGGTCAACATAAAGAAATCCTGCATTTTGAACGGCTGCTCAAAAAAAGCGTCCCTGAACCGCCATTTTCCCTCTACTACTGCACTCGATTGAATTGCCAAACTGACATTTCTCTTCCAAATATAACACTTCCATGATGATGATAAAACATAGTAACTTGCAGCCTGAAGAAATCGAATACTATTGTTGTTCATCAACAAGAAATCCTGCATTCTGAACGTCTACTCAAAAAAAAACGTCCATGAACCGCCATTTTCCCTCTACTAATGTGTATTTCGTCGCCTGGTAGTACTTTTGAAGAAGATAATGGCTGATAGAAACGCAATTCTATGCACTCGATTGAATTGTCAAACTGACATTTCTCTTCCAAATATAACACTTCCATGATGATGGTAAAACATAGTAACCTGCCGCCTGTAGAAATCGAATACGATTGTTGGTCAACAACAAGAAATCCTGCATTCTGATCGTCTACTCAAAAAAGGCGTCCATGAACCGCCATTTTCTCTCTACATTCATGGTTTACGAGATTTTATATCTCGCCAGTGACCAACATTCAGGTTTCTGAGCAATTCAATGCATTCGCCAGTGACCACATACGTACTTCAATACAAAAATATTTCCGTCTCATTCCAAACAAACTTATTGTTGAACCAGCAATTGATGGCTATTATTCTAAATTGCGTACATTTTTCTTTACAGCAGCGATAATAACGGAATGCATAAATTAAAACATCCTTCTGCAGAAGTGATTTTGAGGGCATCGATTGGAGGATAGCACACGCCCTAGTTTGTAATATACAGATAGACTGCCTTAAGCGCAACCAGCCTTTTAAGTGTACAAGCTATTCCATGGTTTATTGCTCGATCTATTTGAACTCCACTAGTTCGTAGCATATATTATCAAATAGAAATGAAAAGCATTAATGGTCATTTGGATGCGACAGGAACTGCAGTGCCGTCTTTCTTTTAAAAACTTGCTTTCCAAGTAGAGCATACTTTGACTAGGTAGCGTATATATATCTTGATGTTGTACACTAATGTGTACTTCGTCGACTGGTACTAATTTTCAAGAAAATAATTACTGATAGAAACGCAATTCTATGCACTCGATTGAATTGCCAAACTGACATTTCTCTTCCAAATAGAACACTTCCATGATGATGATAAAACATAGTAACCTGCAGCCTGAAGAAATCGAATACTATTGTTGGTCAACAAATAGAAATCCTGCATTTTGATCGGCTCCTCAAAAAAAGCGTCCATGAACCGCCATTTTCTCTCAACTGACATTTCTTTTCCAAATATAACACTTCCATGATGATTATAGAACGTAGTAACCTACAGCCTGAAGAGAATCGAATACTATTGTTGGCCAACAAAAAGAAATCCTGCATTTTGTTCGGCTCCTCAAAAAAAGCGTCCCAGAACCGCCATTTTCCCTCTAGTAATGTGCATTTCTTCGCCTGGTAGTACTTTTGAAGAAGATAATGGCTGATAGAAACGCAATTCTATGCACTCGATTGAATTGTCAAACTGACATTTCTCTTCCAAATATAACACTTCCATGATGATTATAAAATGTAATAACCTGCAGCCTGAAAAAAAATCGAATACTATTATTGGTCAACATAAGGAAATCCTGCATTTTGAACGGCTGCTCAAAAAAGGCGTCCCTGAACCGCCATTTTCTTTCTACTACTGCACTCGATTGAATTGCCAAACTGACATTTCTCTTCCAAATATAACACTTCCATGATGATGATAAAACATAGTAACTTGCAGCCTAAGAAGAAATCGAATACTCTTGTTGTTCATCAACAAGAAATCCTGCATTCTGATCGTCTACTCAAAAAAAGCGTCCATGAACCGCCGTTTTCCCTCTACTAATGTGTATTTCGTCGCCTGGTAGTACTTTTGAAGAAGATAATGGCTGATAGAAACGCAATTCTATGCACTCGATTGAATTGTCAAACTGACATTTCTCTTCCAAATATGACACTACTATGATGATTATAGAACGTAGTACCCTACAGGCTGAAGAAATCGAATACTATTGTTGGTCTACATAAGGAAATCCTGCATTTTGATCGGCTCCTCAAAAAAAGCCCGGAACCGTCATTTTCCTTCTAGTAATGTGTATTTCGTCGCCTGGTAGTACTTTTGAAGAAGATAATGGCTGATACAAACGCAATTCTATGCACTCGATTGAATAGTCAAACTGACATTTCTCTTCCAAATATAAAACTTCCATGATGATTATAGAACGAAGTAACCTGCAGCCTGAAGAAATCGAATACTATTGTTGGTCAACATAAAAAAATCCTGCATTTTGATCTGCTCCTCAAAAAAGGCGTCCCTGAACCGCCATTTTCCCACTACTTTGTTTGCAATATCTTGATGTTGTACACTAATGTGTATTTCGTCGCCTAGTACTAGTTTTGAAGAAGAATATGGGTGATAGAAATGCAATTTTATGTACTCGATTGAATTGCCAAACTGACATTTCTCTTCCAAATATAACACTTCCATGATGATGAAAAAAGATAGTAACCTGCAGCCTGAAGAAATCGAATAGTATTGTTGTTCATCAACATGAAATCCTGCATTCTGATCGTCTACTCAAAAAAAGCGTCCATGAACCGCCATTGTCCCTCTACTAATGTGTATTTCGTCGCCTGGTAGTACTTTTGAAGAAGATAATGGCTGATAGAAACGCAATTCTATGCACTCGATTGAATTGTCAAACTGACATTTCTCTTCCAAATATAACACTTCCATGATGATTATAAAATGTAGTAACCTGCAGCCTGAAAAACAATCGAATACTATTATTGGTCAACATAAAGAAATCCTGCATTTTGAACGGCTGCTCAAAAAAGGCGTCCCTGAACCGCCATTTTCCCTCTACTACTGCACTCGATTGAATTGCCAAACTGAAATTGTTCTTCCAAATATAACACTTCCATGATGATGATAAAACATAGTAACTTGCAGCCTAAGAAGAAATCGAATACTATTGTTGTTCATCAACAAGAAATCCTGCATTCTGATCGTCTACTCAAAAAAAGCGTCCATGAAACGCCATTTTCCCTCTACTAATGTGTATTTCGTCGCCTGGTAGTATTTTTGAAGAAGATAATGGCTGATAGAAACGCAATTCTATGCACTCGATTGAATTGTCAAACTGACATATCTCTTCCAAATATAACACTTCCATGATGATTATAAAACATAGCAACCTGCAGCCTGAAGAAATCGAATACTAATAATGGTTAACATAAAGAAATCCTGCATTTTGAACGGCTCCTCATAAAAGGCGTCCCTCAACCGCCATTTTCCCTCTACTTTGTTTGCAATATCTTGATGTTGTACACTAATGTGTATTTCGTCGCCTGGTACTAGTTTTGAAAAAGAATATGGGTGATAGAAATGCAATTTTATGTACTCGATTGAATTGCCAAACTGACATTTCTCTTCCAAACATAACACTTCCATGATGATGATAAAACATAGTAACCTGCAGCCTGAAGAAATGGAATACTATTGTTGGTCAACAAATAGAAATCTTGCATTCTGATCGTCTACTCAAAAAAATCGTCCATGAACCGCCATTTTCTCTCTACTGACATTACTTTTCCAAATATAACACTTCCATGATGATTATTGAACGTTGTAACCTACAGCCTGAAGAGAAACGAATACTATTGTTGGCCAACAAAAAGAAATCCTACATTTTGATCGGCTCCTCAAAAAAAGCGTCCCAGAACCGCCATTTTCCTTCTAGTAATGTGCATTTCGTCGCCTGGTAGTACTTTTGAAGAAGATAATGGCTGATAGAAACGCAATTCTATGCACTCGATTGAATTGTCAAACTGACATTTCTCTTCCAAATATGACACTACCATGATGATTATAGAACGTAGTAACCTGCAGGCTGAAGAAATCGAATACTATTGTTGGTCTACATAAGAAAATCCTGCATTTTGATCGGCTCCTCAAAAAAGGCGTCCCTGAACCGCCATATTCCCTCTACTTTGTTTGCAATATCTTGATGTTGTACACTAATGTGTATTTCGTCGCCTGGTACTAGTTTTGAAGAAGAATATGGGTGATTGAAATGCAATTTTATGTACTCGATTGAATTGCCAAACTGACATTTCTCTTCCAAATATAACACTTCCATGACGATGATAAAACGTAGTAACCTGCAGGTTGAAGAAATCGAATACTATTGTTAGTCAACAAAAAGAAAATCCTGCATTTTGATCGGCTCCTCAAAAAAGGCGTCCCTGAACCGCCATATTCCCTCTACTTTGTTTGCAATATCTTGATGTTGTACACTAATGTGTATTTCGTCGCCTGGTACTAGTTTTGAAAAAGAATATGGGTGATTGAAATGCAATTTTATGTACTCGATTGAATTGCCAAACTGACATTTCTCTTCCAAATATAACACTTCCATGACGATGATAAAACGTAGTAACCTGCAGGTTGAAGAAATCGAATACTATTGTTAGTCAACAAAAAGAAAACCTGCATTTCGCTCGGCTCCTCAAAAAAAGCGTCCCTGAACCGCCATTTTCTCTCTACATTGTTTGCAATATCTTGATGTTGTACACTAATGTGTATTTCGTCGTCTGGTACTAGTTTTGAAGAAGAATATGGGTGAAAGAAATGGAATTTTATGTACTCGATTGAATTGCCAAACTGACATTTCTCTTCCAAATATAACACTTCCATGATGATAATAAAACCTAGTAATCTGCAGCCTGAAGAAATCGAATACTATTGTTGGTCAACATAAAGAAATCCTGCATTTCGAACGGCTGCTCAAAAAAGGCGTCCCTGAACCGCCATTTTCCCTCTACTACTGCACTCGATTGAATTGCCAAACTGACATTTCTCTTCCAAATATAACACTTCCATGATGATAATAAAACATAGTAGCCTGCAGCCTGAACAAATCGAATACTATTGTTGTTCATCAACAAGAAATCCTGCATACTGATCGTCTACTCAAAAAAAGCGTCCATGAACCGCCATTTTCCCTCTACTAATGTGTATTTCGTCGCCTGGTAGTACTTTTGAAAAAGATAATGGCTGATAGAAACGCAATTCTATGCACTCGATTGAATTGTCAAACTGACATTTCTCTTCCAAATATAACACTTCCATGATGATGAAAAAAAATAGTAACCTGCAGCCTGAAGAAATCGAATACTATTGTTGTTCATCAACAAGAAATCCTGCATTCTGATCGTCTACTCAAAAAAAGCGTCCATGAACCGCCATTGTCCCTCTACTAATGTGTATTTCGTCGCCTGGTAGTACTTTTGAAGAAGATAATGGCTGATAGAAACGCAATTCTATGCACTCGATTGAATTGTCAAACTGACATTTCTCTTCCAAATATAACACTTCCATGATGATTATAAAATGTAGTAACCTGCAGCCTGAAAAACAATCGAATACTATTATTGGTCAACATAAAGAAATCCTGCATTTTGAACGGCTGCTCAATAAAGGCGTCCCTGAACCGCCATTTTCCCTCTACTACTGCACTCGATTGAATTGCCAAACTGACATTTCTCTTCCAAATATAACACTTCCATGATGATGATAAAACATAGTAACTTGCAGCCTAAGAAGAAATCGAATACTATTGTTGTTCATCAACAAGAAATCCTGCATTCTGATCGTCTACTCAAAAAAAGCGTCCATGAAACGCCATTTTCCCTCTACTAATGTGTATTTCGTCGCCTGGTAGTATTTTTGAAGAAGATAATGGCTGATAGAAACGCAATTCTATGCACTCGATTGAATTGTCAAACTGACATATCTCTTCCAAATATAACACTTCTATGATGATTATAAAACATAGTAACCTGCAGCCTGAAGAAATCGAATACTAATAATGGTTAACATAAAGAAATCCTGCATTTTGAACGGCTCCTCATAAAAGGCGTCCCTCAACCGCCATTTTCCCTCTACTTTGTTTGCAATATCTTGATGTTGTACACTAATGTGTATTTCGTCGCCTGGTACTAGTTTTGAAAAAGAATATGGGTGATAGAAATGCAATTTTATGTACTCGATTGAATTGCCAAACTGACATTTCTCTTCCAAATAGAACACTTCCGTGATGATGATAAAACATAGTAACCTGCAGCCTGAAGAAATCGAATACTATTGTTGGTCAACAAATAGAAATCCTGCATTCTGATCGTCTACTCAAAAAAAGCGTCCATGAACCGCCATTTTCTCTCAACTGACATTTCTTTTCCAAATATAACACTTCCATGATGATTATAGAACGTTGTAACCTACAGCCTGAAGAGAATCGAATACTATTGTTGGCCAACAAAAAGAAATCCTTTATTTTGATCGGCTCCTCAAAAGAAGCGTCCCAGGACCGCCATTTTCCCTCTAGTAATGTGCATTTCGTCGCCTGGTAGTACTTTTGAAGAAGATAATGGCTGATAGAAACGCAATTCTATGCACTCGATTGAATTGCCAAGCTGACATTTTTCTTCCAAATATAACACTTCCATGATGATGGTAAAACATAGTAACCTGCAGCCTGAAGAAATCGAATACGATTGTTGGTCAACAACAAGAAATCCTGCATTCTGATCGTCTACTCAAAAAAGGCGTCCATGAACCGCCATTTTCTCTCTACATTCATGGTTTACGAGATTTTATATCGCGCCAGTGACCAACATTCAGGTTTGTGAGGAATTCAATGCATTCGCCAGTGACCACATACGTACTTCAATACAAAAATATTTCCGTCTCATTCCTAACAAACTTATTATTGAACCAGCAATTGATAGCTATAATTCTAAATTGCGTACATTTTTCTTTACAGCAGCGATAATAACGGAATGCATAAATTAAAACATCCTTCTGCAGAAGTTATTTTGAGGGCATCTATTAGAGGATAGCACACGCCCTAGTTTGTAATATACAGATAGACTGCCTTAAGCGCAACCAGCCTTTTAAGTGTACAAGCTATTCCATGGTTTATTGCTCGATCTATTTGAACTTCACTAGTTCGTAGCATATATTATCAAATAGAAATGAAAAGCATTAATGGTCATTTGGATGCGACAGGAACTGCAGAGCCGTCTTTCTTTTAAAAACTTGCCTTCCAAGTAGAGGAAACTTTGACTAGGTAGCGTATATATATATTGATGTTGTACAATAATGTGTACTTCGCCGACTGGTACTAATTTTCAAGAAAATAATTACTGATAGAAACGCAATTCTATGCACTCGATTGAATTGCCAAACTGACATTTCTCTTCCAAATATAACACTTCCATGATGATGATAAAACATAGTAATCTGCAGCTTGAAGAAATCGAATACTATTGTTGTTCATCAACAAGAAATCCTGTATTCTGATCGTCTACTCAAAAAAAGCGTCCATGAACCGCCATTTTCCCTCTACTAATGTGTATTTCGTCGCCTGGTAGTATTTTTGAAGAAGATAATGGCTGATCGAAACGCAATTCTATGCACTCGATTGAATTGTCAAACTGACATATCTCTTCCAAATATAAAACTTCCATGATGATTATAAAACAAAGTAACCTGCAGCCTGAAGAAATCGAATACTAATAATGGTCAACATAAAGAAATCCTGCATTTTGAACGGCTCCTCAAAAAAAGCGTCCATGAACCGCCATTTTCTCTCAACTGACATTTCTTTTCCAAATATAACACTTCCATGATGATTATAGAACGTTGTAACCTACAGCATGAAGAGAATCGAATACTATTGTTGGCCAACAAAAAGAAATTTTGTATTTTGATCGGCTCCTCAAAAAAAGCGTCCCAGGACCGCCATTTTCCCTCTAGTAATGTGCATTTCGTCGCCTGGTAGTACTGTTGAAGAAGATAATGGCTGATAGAAACGCAATTCTATGCACTCGATTGAATTGTCAAACTGAAACTTTCTCTTCCAAATATTACACTTCCATGATGATTATAGAACGTAGTAACCTGCAGGCTGATGAAATCGAATACTATTGTTGGTCAACATAAGGAAATCCTGCATTTTGATCGGCTCCTCAAAAAAAGCGTCCCGGAACCGCCATTTTCCTTCTAGTAATGTGTATTTCGTCGCCTGGTACTAGTTTTGAAGAAGAATATGTGTGATAGAAACGCAATTCTATGCACTCGATTGAATTGTCAAACTGACATTTCTCTTCCAAATATTACACTTCCATGATGATTATAGAACGTAGTAACCTGCAGGCTGATGAAATCGAATACTATTGTTGGTCAACATAAGGAAATCCTGCATTTTGATCGGCTCCTCAAAAAAAGCGTCCCGGAACCGCCATTTTCCTTCTAGTAATGTGTATTTCGTCGCCTGGTACTAGTTTTGAAGAAGAATATGTGTGATAGAAATGGAATTTTATGTACTCGATTGAATTGCTAAACTGACATTTCTCTTCCAAATATAACACTTCCATGATGATGATAAAACGTAGTAACCAGCAACTTGAAGAAATCGAATACTATTGTTAGTCAACAAAAAGAAATCCTGCATTTCTATCGGCTCCTCAAAAAAAGCGTCCAAGAACCGCTATTTTCTCTCTTTATTCATGATTTACGAGATTTTAAATCTCGGCAGTGACCAACATTCAGGTTTGTGTGCATCTCAATGCGATCGCCAGTGACCACATTCGTACTTCAATGCAAAAATATTTCCGTCTCATTCGAACCAAAATTATTGTTGAGCCAGCAATTGATGGCTATAATTCTAAATTGCGTACATGTTTCTTTACAGCAGCGATAATAACGGAATGCATAAATTAAAATATCCGTCTGCAGAAGTGATTTTGAGGGCATCGCTTTGAGGATAGCACACGCCCTAGTTTGTAATATACATCAGCCTGCCTTAACCGCAACCAGCACTTTAAGTGTACAAGCTATTCGAAGGCTTTTTACCCGATCTATTTTAACTCCTCTTAGTCCGTGTCTTGTTTAATCAAATAGAAATGCAAAAGCATTATTGGTCATATAGCTGGAGACAGGAAGTGCAGAGTGGTCTTCCTTTAAAAACGTGCATTCCAAGTAGTGCAAACCTTGACTAGGTAGCGTATATAGATCTTAATGTTGTACACTAATGTGTATTTCGTCGCCCGGTAGTACTTTTGAAGAAGATAATGGCTGATAGAAACGCAATTCTATGCACTCGATTGAATTGTCAAACTGATATTTCTCTTCCAAATATAACACTTCCATGATGATTATAGAACGTAGTAACCTGTAGCCTGAAGAAATCGAATACTTTTGTTGGTCAACATAAAGAAATCCTGCATTTTGAACGGCTGCTCAAAAAAAGCGTCCCTGAACCGCCATTTTCCCTCTACTACTGCACTCGATTGAATTGCCAAACTGACATTTCTCTTCCAAATATAACACTTCCATGATGATGATAAAACATAGTAACTTGCAGCCTGAAGAAATCGAATACTATTGGTGTTCATCAACAAGAAATCCTGCATTCTGATCGTCTACTCAAAAAAAAACGTCCATGAACCGCCATTTCCCCTCTACTAATGTGTATTTCGTCGCCTGGTAGTACTTTTGAAGAAGATAATGGCTGATAGAAACGCAATTCTATGCACTCGATTGAATTGTCAAACTGACATTTCTCTTCCAAATATAACACTTCCATGATGATGGTAAAACATAGTAACCTGCCGCCTGTAGAAATCGAATACGATTGTTGGTCAACAACAAGAAATCCTGCATTCTGATCGTCTACTCAAAAAAGGCGTCCATGAACCGCCATTTTCTCTCAACTGACATTTCATTTCCAAATATAACACTTCCATGATGATTATAGAACGTTGTAACCTACAGCATGAAGAGAATCGAATACTATTGTTGGCCAACAAAAAGAAATTTTGTATTTTGATCGGCTCCTCAAAAAAAGCGTCCCAGGACCGCCATTTTCCCTCTAGTAATGTGCATTTCGTCGCCTGGTAGTACTGTTGAAGAAGATAATGGCTGATAGAAACGCAATTCTATGCACTCGATTGAATTGTCAAACTGACATTTCTCTTCCAAATATTACACTTCCATGATGATTATAGAACGTAGTAACCTGCAGGCTGATGAAATCGAATACTATTGTTGGTCAACATAAGGAAATCCTGCATTTTGATCGGCTCCTCAAAAAAAGCGTCCCGGAACCGCCATTTTCCTTCTAGTAATGTGTATTTCGTCGCCTGGTACTAGTTTTGAAGAAGAATATGTGTGATAGAAATGGAATTTTATGTACTCGATTGAATTGCTAAACTGACATTTCTCTTCCAAATATAACACTTCCATGATGATGATAAAACGTAGTAACCAGCAACTTGAAGAAATCGAATACTATTGTTAGTCAACAAAAAGAAATCCTGCATTTCTATCGGCTCCTCAAAAAAAGCGTCCAAGAACCGCTATTTTCTCTCTTTATTCATGATTTACGAGATTTTAAATCTCGGCAGTGACCAACATTCAGGTTTGTGTGCATCTCAATGCGATCGCCAGTGACCACATTCGTACTTCAATGCAAAAATATTTCCGTCTCATTCGAACCAAAATTATTGTTGAGCCAGCAATTGATGGCTATAATTCTAAATTGCGTACATGTTTCTTTACAGCAGCGATAATAACGGAATGCATAAATTAAAATATCCGTCTGCAGAAGTGATTTTGAGGGCATCGCTTTGAGGATAGCACACGCCCTAGTTTGTAATATACATCAGCCTGCCTTAACCGCAACCAGCACTTTAAGTGTACAAGCTATTCGAAGGCTTTTTACCCGATCTATTTTAACTCCTCTTAGTCCGTGTCTTGTTTAATCAAATAGAAATGCAAAAGCATTATTGGTCATATTGCTGGAGACAGGAAGTGCAGAGTGGTCTTCCTTTAAAAACGTGCATTCCAAGTAGTGCAAACCTTGACTAGGTAGCGTATATAGATCTTAATGTTGTACACTAATGTGTATTTCGTCGCCCGGTAGTACTTTTGAAGAAGATAATGGCTGATAGAAACGCAATTCTATGCACTCGATTGAATTGTCAAACTGATATTTCTCTTCCAAATATAACACTTCCATGATGATTATAGAACGTAGTAACCTGTAGCCTGAAGAAATCGAATACTTTTGTTGGTCAACATAAAGAAATCCTGCATTTTGAACGGCTGCTCAAAAAAAGCGTCCCTGAACCGCCATTTTCCCTCTACTACTGCACTCGATTGAATTGCCAAACTGACATTTCTCTTCCAAATATAACACTTCCATGATGATGGTAAAACATAGTAACCTGCCGCCTGTAGAAATCGAATACGATTGTTGGTCAACAACAAGAAATCCTGCATTCTGATCGTCTACTCAAAAAAGGCGTCCATGAACCGCCATTTTCTCTCTACATTCATGGTTTACGAGATTTTATATCTCGCCAGTGACCAACATTCAGGTTTCTGAGCAATTCAATGCATTCGCCAGTGACCACATACGTACTTCAATACAAAAATATTTCCGTCTCATTCCAAACAAACTTATTGTTGAACCAGCAATTGATGGCTATTATTCTAAATTGCGTACATTTTTCTTTACAGCAGCGATAATAACGGAATGCATAAATTAAAACATCCTTCTGCAGAAGTGATTTTGAGGGCATCGATTTGAGGATAGCACACGCCCTAGTTTGTAATATACAGATAGACTGCCTTAAGCGCAACCAGCCTTTTAAGTGTACAAGCTATTCCATGGTTTATTGCTCGATCTATTTGAACTCCACTAGTTCGTAGCATATATTATCAAATAGAAATGAAAAGCATTAATGGTCATTTGGATGCGACAGGAACTGCAGTGCCGTCTTTCTTTTAAAAACTTGCCTTCCAAGTAGAGGAAACTTTGACTAGGTAGCGTATATATATATTGATGTTGTACAATAATGTGTACTTCGCCGACTGGTACTAATTTTCAAGAAAATAATTACTGATAGAAACGCAATTCTATGCACTCGATTGAATTGCCAAACTGACATTTCTCTTCCAAATATAACACTTCCATGATGATGATAAAACATAGTAATCTGCAGCTTGAAGAAATCGAATACTATTGTTGTTCATCAACAAGAAATCCTGTATTCTGATCGTCTACTCAAAAAAAGCGTCCATGAACCGCCATTTTCCCTCTACTAATGTGTATTTCGTCGCCTGGTAGTATTTTTGAAGAAGATAATGGCTGATCGAAACGCAATTCTATGCACTCGATTGAATTGTCAAACTGACATATCTCTTCCAAATATAAAACTTCCATGATGATTTTAAAACAAAGTAACCTGCAGCCTGAAGAAATCGAATACTAATAATGGTCAACATAAAGAAATCCTGCATTTTGAACGGCTCCTCAAAAAAAGCGTCCATGAACCGCCATTTTCTCTCAACTGACATTTCTTTTCCAAATATAACACTTCCATGATGATTATAGAACGTTGTAACCTACAGCATGAAGAGAATCGAATACTATTGTTGGCCAACAAAAAGAAATTTTGTATTTTGATCGGCTACTCAAAAAAAGCGTCCCAGGACCGCCATTTTCCCTCTAGTAATGTGCATTTCGTCGCCTGGTAGTACTGTTGAAGAAGATAATGGCTGATAGAAACGCAATTCTATGCACTCGATTGAATTGTCAAACTGACATTTCTCTTCCAAATATTACACTTCCATGATGATTATAGAACGTAGTAACCTGCAGGCTGATGAAATCGAATACTATTGTTGGTCAACATAAGGAAATCCTGCATTTTGATCGGCTCCTCAAAAAAAGCGTCCCGGAACCGCCATTTTCCTTCTAGTAATGTGTATTTCGTCGCCTGGTACTAGTTTTGAAGAAGAATATGTGTGATAGAAATGGAATTTTATGTACTCGATTGAATTGCTAAACTGACATTTCTCTTCCAAATATAACACTTCCATGATGATGATAAAACGTAGTAACCAGCAACTTGAAGAAATCGAATACTATTGTTAGTCAACAAAAAGAAATCCTGCATTTCTATCGGCTCCTCAAAAAAAGCGTCCAAGAACCGCTATTTTCTCTCTTTATTCATGATTTACGAGATTTTAAATCTCGGCAGTGACCAACATTCAGGTTTGTGTGCATCTCAATGCGATCGCCAGTGACCACATTCGTACTTCAATGCAAAAATATTTCCGTCTCATTCGAACCAAAATTATTGTTGAGCCAGCAATTGATGGCTATAATTCTAAATTGCGTACATGTTTCTTTACAGCAGCGATAATAACGGAATGCATAAATTAAAATATCCGTCTGCAGAAGTGATTTTGAGGGCATCGCTTTGAGGATAGCACACGCCCTAGTTTGTAATATACATCAGCCTGCCTTAACCGCAACCAGCACTTTAAGTGTACAAGCTATTCGAAGGCTTTTTACCCGATCTATTTTAACTCCTCTTAGTCCGTGTCTTGTTTAATCAAATAGAAATGCAAAAGCATTATTGGTCATATAGCTGGAGACAGGATGTGCAGAGTGGTCTTCCTTTAAAAACGTGCATTCCAAGTAGTGCAAACCTTGACTAGGTAGCGTATATAGATCTTAATGTTGTACACTAATGTGTATTTCGTCGCCCGGTAGTACTTTTGAAGAAGATAATGGCTGATAGAAACGCAATTCTATGCACTCGATTGAATTGTCAAACTGATATTTCTCTTCCAAATATAACACTTCCATGATGATTATAGAACGTAGTAACCTGTAGCCTGAAGAAATCGAATACTTTTGTTGGTCAACATAAAGAAATCCTGCATTTTGAACGGCTGCTCAAAAAAAGCGTCCCTGAACCGCCATTTTCCCTCTACTACTGCACTCGATTGAATTGCCAAACTGACATTTCTCTTCCAAATATAACACTTCCATGATGATGATAAAACATAGTAACTTGCAGCCTGAAGAAATCGAATACTATTGGTGTTCATCAACAAGAAATCCTGCATTCTGATCGTCTACTCAAAAAAAAACGTCCATGAACCGCCATTTCCCCTCTACTAATGTGTATTTCGTCGCCTGGTAGTACTTTTGAAGAAGATAATGGCTGATAGAAACGCAATTCTATGCACTCGATTGAATTGTCAAACTGACATTTCTCTTCCAAATATAACACTTCCATGATGATGGTAAAACATAGTAACCTGCCGCCTGTAGAAATCGAATACGATTGTTGGTCAACAACAAGAAATCCTGCATTCTGATCGTCTACTCAAAAAAGGCGTCCATGAACCGCCATTTTCTCTCAACTGACATTTCTTTTCCAAATATAACACTTCCATGATGATTATAGAACGTTGTAACCTACAGCATGAAGAGAATCGAATACTATTGTTGGCCAACAAAAAGAAATTTTGTATTTTGATCGGCTCCTCAAAAAAAGCGTCCCAGGACCGCCATTTTCCCTCTAGTAATGTGCATTTCGTCGCCTGGTAGTACTGTTGAAGAAGATAATGGCTGATAGAAACGCAATTCTATGCACTCGATTGAATTGTCAAACTGACATTTCTCTTCCAAATATTACACTTCCATGATGATTATAGAACGTAGTAACCTGCAGGCTGATGAAATCGAATACTATTGTTGGTCAACATAAGGAAATCCTGCATTTTGATCGGCTCCTCAAAAAAAGCGTCCCGGAACCGCCATTTTCCTTCTAGTAATGTGTATTTCGTCGCCTGGTACTAGTTTTGAAGAAGAATATGTGTGATAGAAATGGAATTTTATGTACTCGATTGAATTGCTAAACTGACATTTCTCTTCCAAATATAACACTTCCATGATGATGATAAAACGTAGTAACCAGCAACTTGAAGAAATCGAATACTATTGTTAGTCAACAAAAAGAAATCCTGCATTTCTATCGGCTCCTCAAAAAAAGCGTCCAAGAACCGCTATTTTCTCTCTTTATTCATGATTTACGAGATTTTAAATCTCGGCAGTGACCAACATTCAGGTTTGTGTGCATCTCAATGCGATCGCCAGTGACCACATTCGTACTTCAATGCAAAAATATTTCCGTCTCATTCGAACCAAAATTATTGTTGAGCCAGCAATTGATGGCTATAATTCTAAATTGCGTACATGTTTCTTTACAGCAGCGATAATAACGGAATGCATAAATTAAAATATCCGTCTGCAGAAGTGATTTTGAGGGCATCGCTTTGAGGATAGCACACGCCCTAGTTTGTAATATACATCAGCCTGCCTTAACCGCAACCAGCACTTTAAGTGTACAAGCTATTCGAAGGCTTTTTACCCGATCTATTTTAACTCCTCTTAGTTCGTAGCATATATTATCAAATAGAAATGAAAAGCATTAATGGTCATTTGGATGCGACAGGAACTGCAGTGCCGTCTTTCTTTTAAAAACTTGCCTTCCAAGTAGAGGAAACTTTGACTAGGTAGCGTATATATATATTGATGTTGTACAATAATGTGTACTTCGCCGACTGGTACTAATTTTCAAGAAAATAATTACTGATAGAAACGCAATTCTATGCACTCGATTGAATTGCCAAACTGACATTTCTCTTCCAAATATAACACTTCCATGATGATGATAAAACATAGTAATCTGCAGCTTGAAGAAATCGAATACTATTGTTGTTCATCAACAAGAAATCCTGTATTCTGATCGTCTACTCAAAAAAAGCGTCCATGAACCGCCATTTTCTCTCAACTGACATTTCTTTTCCAAATATAACACTTCCATGATGATTATAGAACGTTGTAACCTACAGCCTGAAGAGAATCGAATACTATTGTTGGCCAACAAAAAGAAATCCTGCATTTTGTTCGGCTCTTCAAAAAAAGCGTCCCAGAACCGCCATTTTCCCTCTAGTAATGTGCATTTCTTCGCCTGGTAGTACTTTTGAAGAAGATAATGGCTGATAGAAACGCAATTCTATGCACTCGATTGAATTGTCAAACTGACATTTCTCTTCCAAATATAACACTTCCATGATGATTATAAAATGTAATAACCTGCAGCCTGAAAAAAAATCGAATACTATTATTGGTCAACATAAGGAAATCCTGCATTTTGAACGGCTGCTCAAAAAAGGCGTCCCTGAACCGCCATTTTCTTTCTACTACTGCAGTCGATTGAATTGCCAAACTGACATTTCTCTTCCAAATATAACACTTCCATGATGATGATAAAACATAGTAACTTGCAGCCTAAGAAGAAATCGAATACTCTTGTTGTTCATCAACAAGAAATCCTGCATTCTGATCGTCTACTCAAAAAAAGCGTCCATGAACCGCCGTTTTCCCTCTACTAATGTGTATTTCGTCGCCTGGTAGTATTTTTGAAGAAGATAATGGCTGATAGAAACGCAATTCTATGCACTCGATTGAATTGTCAAACTGACATATCTCTTCCAAATATAACACTTCCATGATGATTATAAAACATAGTAACCTGCAGCCTGAAGAAATCGAATACTAATAATGGTTAACATAAACAAATCCTGCATTTTGAACGGCTCCTCATAAAAGGCGTCCCTCAACCGCCATTTTCGCTCTACTTTGTTTGCAATATCTTGATGTTGTACACTAATGTGTATTTCGTCGCCTGGTACTAGTTTTGAAAAAGAATATGGGTGATAGAAATGCAATTTTATGTACTCGATTGAATTGCCAAACTGACATTTCTCTTCCAAATATAACACTTCCATGATGATGATAAAACATAGTAACCTGCAGCCTGAAGAAATCGAATACTATTGTTGGTCAACAAATAGAAATCTTGCATTCTGATCGTCTACTCAAAAAAATCGTCCATGAACGGCCATTTTCTCTCTACTGACATTTCTGTTCCAAATATAACACTTCCATGATGATTATAGAACGTTGTAACCTACAGCCTGAAGAGAAACGCATACTATTGTTGGCCAACAAAAAGAAATCCTACATTTTGATCGCCTCCTCAAAAAAAGCGTCCCAGAACCGCCATTTTCCTTCTAGTAATGTGCATTTCGTCGCCTGGTAGTACTTTTGAAGAAGATAATGGCTGATAGAAACGCAATTCTATGCACTCGATTGAATTGTCAAACTGACATTTCTCTTCCAAATATGACACTACTATGATGATTATAGAACGTAGTAACCTACAGGCTGAAGAAATCGAATACTATTGTTGGTCTACATAAGGAACTCCTGCATTTTGATCGGCTCCTCAAAAAAAGCCCGGAACCGCCATTTTCCTTCTAGTAATGTGTATTTCGTCGCCTGGTAGTACTTTTGAAGAAGATAATGGCTGATACAAACGCAATTCTATGCACTCGATTGAATAGTCAAACTGACATTTCTCTTCCAAATATAAAACTTCCATGATGATTATAGAACGAAGTAACCTGCAGCCTGAAGAAATCGAATACTATTGTTGTTCATCAACATGAAATCCTGCATTCTGATCGTCTACTCAAAAAAAGCGTCCATGAACCGCCATTGTCCCTCTACTAATGTGTATTTCGTCGCCTGGTAGTACTTTTGAAGAAGATAATGGCTGATAGAAACGCAATTCTATGCACTCGATTGAATTGTCAAACTGACATTTCTCTTCCAAATATAACACTTCCATGATGATTATAAAATGTAGTAACCTGCAGCCTGAAAAACAATCGAATACTATTATTGGTCAACATAAAGAAATCCTGCATTTTGAACGGCTGCTCAAAAAAGGCGTCCCTGAACCGCCATTTTCCCTCTACTACTGCACTCGATTGAATTGCCAAACTGAAATTGTTCTTCCAAATATAACACTTCCATGATGATGATAAAACATAGTAACTTGCAGTCTAAGAAGAAATCGAATACTATTGTTGTTCATCAACAAGAAATCCTGCATTCTGATCGTCTACTCAAAAAAAGCGTCCATGAAACGCCATTTTCCCTCTACTAATGTGTATTTCGTCGCCTGGTAGTATTTTTGAAGAAGATAATGGCTGATAGAAACGCAATTCTATGCACTCGATTGAATTGTCAAACTGACATATCTCTTCCAAATATAACACTTCCATGATGATTATAAAACATAGCAACCTGCAGCCTGAAGAAATCGAATACTAATAATGGTTAACATAAAGAAATCCTGCATTTTGAACGGCTCCTCATAAAAGGCGTCCCTCAACCGCCATTTTCCCTCTACTTTGTTTGCAATATCTTGATGTTGTACACTAATGTGTATTTCGTCGCCTGGTACTAGTTTTGAAAAAGAATATGGGTGATAGAAATGCAATTTTATGTACTCGATTGAATTGCCAAACTGACATTTCTCTTCCAAACATAACACTTCCATGATGATGATAAAACATAGTAACCTGCAGCCTGAAGAAATGGAATACTATTGTTGGTCAACAAATAGAAATCTTGCATTCTGATCGTCTACTCAAAAAAATCGTCCATGAACCGCCATTTTCTCTCTACTGACATTACTTTTCCAAATATAACACTTCCATGATGATTATAGAACGTTGTAACCTACAGCCTGAAGAGAAACGAATACTATTGTTGGCCAACAAAAAGAAATCCTACATTTTGATCGGCTCCTCAAAAAAAGCGTCCCAGAACCGCCATTTTCCTTCTAGTAATGTGCATTTCGTCGCCTGGTAGTACTTTTGAAGAAGATAATGGCTGATAGAAACGCAATTCTATGCACTCGATTGAATTGTCAAACTGACATTTCTCTTCCAAATATGACACTACCATGATGATTATAGAACGTAGTAACCTGCAGGCTGAAGAAATCGAATACTATTGTTGGTCTACATAAGAAAATCCTGCATTTTGATCGGCTCCTCAAAAAAGGCGTCCCTGAACCGCCATATTCCCTCTACTTTGTTTGCAATATCTTGATGTTGTACACTAATGTGTATTTCGTCGCCTGGTACTAGTTTTGAAGAAGAATATGGGTGATTGAAATGCAATTTTATGTACTCGATTGAATTGCCAAACTGACATTTCTCTTCCAAATATAACACTTCCATGACGATGATAAAACGTAGTAACCAGCAACTTGAAGAAATCGAATACTATTGTTAGTCAACAAAAAGAAATCCTGCATTTCTATCGGCTCCTCAAAAAAAGCGTCCAAGAACCGCTATTTTCTCTCTTTATTCATGATTTACGAGATTTTAAATCTCGGCAGTGACCAACATTCAGGTTTGTGTGCATCTCAATGCGATCGCCAGTGACCACATTCGTACTTCAAGGCAAAAATATTTCCATCTCATTCGAACCAAAATTATTGTTGAGCCAGCAATTGATGGCTATAATTCTAAATTGCGTACATGTTTCTTTACAGCAGCGATAATAACGGAATGCATAAATTAAAATATCCGTCTGCAGAAGTGATTTTGAGGGCATCGCTTTGAGGATAGCACACGCCCTAGTTTGTAATATACATCAGCCTGCCTTAACCGCAACCAGCACTTTAAGTGTACAAGCTATTCGAAGGCATTTTACCCGATCTATTTTAACTCCTCTTAGTCCGTGTCTTGTTTCATCAAACAGAAATGCAAAAGCATTATTGGTCATATTGCTGGAGACAGGAAGTGCAGAGTGGTCTTCCTTTAAAAACGTGCATTCCAAGTAGTGCAAACCTTGACTAGGTAGCGTATATAGATCTTAATGTTGTACACTAATGTGTATTTCGTCGCCCGGTAGTACTTTTGAAGAAGATAATGGCTGATAGAAACGCAATTCTATGCACTCGATTGAATTGTCAAACTGATATTTCTCTTCCAAATATAACACTTCCATGATGATTATAGAACGTAGTAACCTGTAGCCTGAAGAAATCGAATACTTTTGTTGGTCAACATAAAGAAATCCTGCATTTTGAACGGCTGCTCAAAAAAAGCGTCCCTGAACCGCCATTTTCCCTCTACTACTGCACTCGATTGAATTGCCAAACTGACATTTCTCTTCCAAATATAACACTTCCATGATGATGATAAAACATAGTAACTTGCAGCCTGAAGAAATCGAATACTATTGTTGTTCATCAACAAGAAATCCTGCATTCTGATCGTCTACTCAAAAAAAAACGTCCATGAACCGCCATTTTCCCTCTACTAATGTGTATCTCGTCGCCTGGTAGTACTTTTGAAGAAGATAATGGCTGATAGAAACGCAATTCTATGCACTCGATTGAATTGTCAAACTGACATTTCTCTTCCAAATATAACACTTCCATGATGATGGTAAAACATAGTAACCTGCCGCCTGTAGAAATCGAATACGATTGTTGGTCAACAACAAGAAATCCTGCATTCTGATCGTCTACTCAAAAAAGGCGTCCATGAACCGCCATTTTCTCTCAACTGACATTTCTTTTCCAAATATAACACTTCCATGATGATTATAGAACGTTGTAACCTACAGCATGAAGAGAATCGAATACTATTGTTGGCCAACAAAAAGAAATTTTGTATTTTGATCGGCTCCTCAAAAAAAGCGTCCCAGGACCGCCATTTTCCCTCTAGTAATGTGCATTTCGTCGCCTGGTAGTACTGTTGAAGAAGATAATGGCTGATAGAAACGCAATTCTATGCACTCGATTGAATTGTCAAACTGACATTTCTCTTCCAAATATTACACTTCCATGATGATTATAGAACGTAGTAACCTGCAGGCTGATGAAATCGAATACTATTGTTGGTCAACATAAGGAAATCCTGCATTTTGATCGGCTCCTCAAAAAAAGCGTCCCGGAACCGCCATTTTCCTTCTAGTAATGTGTATTTCGTCGCCTGGTACTAGTTTTGAAGAAGAATATGTGTGATAGAAATGGAATTTTATGTACTCGATTGAATTGCTAAACTGACATTTCTCTTCCAAATATAACACTTCCATGATGATGATAAAACGTAGTAACCAGCAACTTGAAGAAATCGAATACTATTGTTAGTCAACAAAAAGAAATCCTGCATTTCTATCGGCTCCTCAAAAAAAGCGTCCAAGAACCGCTATTTTCTCTCTTTATTCATGATTTACGAGATTTTAAATCTCGGCAGTGACCAACATTCAGGTTTGTGTGCATCTCAATGCGATCGCCAGTGACCACATTCGTACTTCAATGCAAAAATATTTCCGTCTCATTCGAACCAAAATTATTGTTGAGCCAGCAATTGATGGCTATAATTCTAAATTGCGTACATGTTTCTTTACAGCAGCGATAATAACGGAATGCATAAATTAAAATATCCGTCTGCAGAAGTGATTTTGAGGGCATCGCTTTGAGGATAGCACACGCCCTAGTTTGTAATATACATCAGCCTGCCTTAACCGCAACCAGCACTTTAAGTGTACAAGCTATTCGAAGGCTTTTTACCCGATCTATTTTAACTCCTCTTAGTTCGTAGCATATATTATCAAATAGAAATGAAAAGCATTAATGGTCATTTGGATGCGACAGGAACTGCAGTGCCGTCTTTCTTTTAAAAACTTGCCTTCCAAGTAGAGGAAACTTTGACTAGGTAGCGTATATATATATTGATGTTGTACAATAATGTGTACTTCGCCGACTGGTACTAATTTTCAAGAAAATAATTACTGATAGAAACGCAATTCTATGCACTCGATTGAATTGCCAAACTGACATTTCTCTTCCAAATATAACACTTCCATGATGATGATAAAACATAGTAATCTGCAGCTTGAAGAAATCGAATACTATTGTTGTTCATCAACAAGAAATCCTGTATTCTGATCGTCTACTCAAAAAAAGCGTCCATGAACCGCCATTTTCTCTCAACTGACATTTCTTTTCCAAATATAACACTTCCATGATGATTATAGAACGTTGTAACCTACAGCCTGAAGAGAATCGAATACTATTGTTGGCCAACAAAAAGAAATCCTGCATTTTGTTCGGCTCTTCAAAAAAAGCGTCCCAGAACCGCCATTTTCCCTCTAGTAATGTGCATTTCTTCGCCTGGTAGTACTTTTGAAGAAGATAATGGCTGATAGAAACGCAATTCTATGCACTCGATTGAATTGTCAAACTGACATTTCTCTTCCAAATATAACACTTCCATGATGATTATAAAATGTAATAACCTGCAGCCTGAAAAAAAATCGAATACTATTATTGGTCAACATAAGGAAATCCTGCATTTTGAACGGCTGCTCAAAAAAGGCGTCCCTGAACCGCCATTTTCTTTCTACTACTGCAGTCGATTGAATTGCCAAACTGACATTTCTCTTCCAAATATAACACTTCCATGATGATGATAAAACATAGTAACTTGCAGCCTAAGAAGAAATCGAATACTCTTGTTGTTCATCAACAAGAAATCCTGCATTCTGATCGTCTACTCAAAAAAAGCGTCCATGAACCGCCGTTTTCCCTCTACTAATGTGTATTTCGTCGCCTGGTAGTATTTTTGAAGAAGATAATGGCTGATAGAAACGCAATTCTATGCACTCGATTGAATTGTCAAACTGACATATCTCTTCCAAATATAACACTTCCATGATGATTATAAAACATAGTAACCTGCAGCCTGAAGAAATCGAATACTAATAATGGTTAACATAAACAAATCCTGCATTTTGAACGGCTCCTCATAAAAGGCGTCCCTCAACCGCCATTTTCGCTCTACTTTGTTTGCAATATCTTGATGTTGTACACTAATGTGTATTTCGTCGCCTGGTACTAGTTTTGAAAAAGAATATGGGTGATAGAAATGCAATTTTATGTACTCGATTGAATTGCCAAACTGACATTTCTCTTCCAAATATAACACTTCCATGATGATGATAAAACATAGTAACCTGCAGCCTGAAGAAATCGAATACTATTGTTGGTCAACAAATAGAAATCTTGCATTCTGATCGTCTACTCAAAAAAATCGTCCATGAACGGCCATTTTCTCTCTACTGACATTTCTGTTCCAAATATAACACTTCCATGATGATTATAGAACGTTGTAACCTACAGCCTGAAGAGAAACGCATACTATTGTTGGCCAACAAAAAGAAATCCTACATTTTGATCGCCTCCTCAAAAAAAGCGTCCCAGAACCGCCATTTTCCTTCTAGTAATGTGCATTTCGTCGCCTGGTAGTACTTTTGAAGAAGATAATGGCTGATAGAAACGCAATTCTATGCACTCGATTGAATTGTCAAACTGACATTTCTCTTCCAAATATGACACTACTATGATGATTATAGAACGTAGTAACCTACAGGCTGAAGAAATCGAATACTATTGTTGGTCTACATAAGGAACTCCTGCATTTTGATCGGCTCCTCAAAAAAAGCCCGGAACCGCCATTTTCCTTCTAGTAATGTGTATTTCGTCGCCTGGTAGTACTTTTGAAGAAGATAATGGCTGATACAAACGCAATTCTATGCACTCGATTGAATAGTCAAACTGACATTTCTCTTCCAAATATAAAACTTCCATGATGATTATAGAACGAAGTAACCTGCAGCCTGAAGAAATCGAATACTATTGTTGTTCATCAACATGAAATCCTGCATTCTGATCGTCTACTCAAAAAAAGCGTCCATGAACCGCCATTGTCCCTCTACTAATGTGTATTTCGTCGCCTGGTAGTACTTTTGAAGAAGATAATGGCTGATAGAAACGCAATTCTATGCACTCGATTGAATTGTCAAACTGACATTTCTCTTCCAAATATAACACTTCCATGATGATTATAAAATGTAGTAACCTGCAGCCTGAAAAACAATCGAATACTATTATTGGTCAACATAAAGAAATCCTGCATTTTGAACGGCTGCTCAAAAAAGGCGTCCCTGAACCGCCATTTTCCCTCTACTACTGCACTCGATTGAATTGCCAAACTGAAATTGTTCTTCCAAATATAACACTTCCATGATGATGATAAAACATAGTAACTTGCAGTCTAAGAAGAAATCGAATACTATTGTTGTTCATCAACAAGAAATCCTGCATTCTGATCGTCTACTCAAAAAAAGCGTCCATGAAACGCCATTTTCCCTCTACTAATGTGTATTTCGTCGCCTGGTAGTATTTTTGAAGAAGATAATGGCTGATAGAAACGCAATTCTATGCACTCGATTGAATTGTCAAACTGACATATCTCTTCCAAATATAACACTTCCATGATGATTATAAAACATAGCAACCTGCAGCCTGAAGAAATCGAATACTAATAATGGTTAACATAAAGAAATCCTGCATTTTGAACGGCTCCTCATAAAAGGCGTCCCTCAACCGCCATTTTCCCTCTACTTTGTTTGCAATATCTTGATGTTGTACACTAATGTGTATTTCGTCGCCTGGTACTAGTTTTGAAAAAGAATATGGGTGATAGAAATGCAATTTTATGTACTCGATTGAATTGCCAAACTGACATTTCTCTTCCAAACATAACACTTCCATGATGATGATAAAACATAGTAACCTGCAGCCTGAAGAAATGGAATACTATTGTTGGTCAACAAATAGAAATCTTGCATTCTGATCGTCTACTCAAAAAAATCGTCCATGAACCGCCATTTTCTCTCTACTGACATTACTTTTCCAAATATAACACTTCCATGATGATTATAGAACGTTGTAACCTACAGCCTGAAGAGAAACGAATACTATTGTTGGCCAACAAAAAGAAATCCTACATTTTGATCGGCTCCTCAAAAAAAGCGTCCCAGAACCGCCATTTTCCTTCTAGTAATGTGCATTTCGTCGCCTGGTAGTACTTTTGAAGAAGATAATGGCTGATAGAAACGCAATTCTATGCACTCGATTGAATTGTCAAACTGACATTTCTCTTCCAAATATGACACTACCATGATGATTATAGAACGTAGTAACCTGCAGGCTGAAGAAATCGAATACTATTGTTGGTCTACATAAGAAAATCCTGCATTTTGATCGGCTCCTCAAAAAAGGCGTCCCTGAACCGCCATATTCCCTCTACTTTGTTTGCAATATCTTGATGTTGTACACTAATGTGTATTTCGTCGCCTGGTACTAGTTTTGAAGAAGAATATGGGTGATTGAAATGCAATTTTATGTACTCGATTGAATTGCCAAACTGACATTTCTCTTCCAAATATAACACTTCCATGACGATGATAAAACGTAGTAACCAGCAACTTGAAGAAATCGAATACTATTGTTAGTCAACAAAAAGAAATCCTGCATTTCTATCGGCTCCTCAAAAAAAGCGTCCAAGAACCGCTATTTTCTCTCTTTATTCATGATTTACGAGATTTTAAATCTCGGCAGTGACCAACATTCAGGTTTGTGTGCATCTCAATGCGATCGCCAGTGACCACATTCGTACTTCAAGGCAAAAATATTTCCATCTCATTCGAACCAAAATTATTGTTGAGCCAGCAATTGATGGCTATAATTCTAAATTGCGTACATGTTTCTTTACAGCAGCGATAATAACGGAATGCATAAATTAAAATATCCGTCTGCAGAAGTGATTTTGAGGGCATCGCTTTGAGGATAGCACACGCCCTAGTTTGTAATATACATCAGCCTGCCTTAACCGCAACCAGCACTTTAAGTGTACAAGCTATACGAAGGCATTTTACCCGATCTATTTTAACTCCTCTTAGTCCGTGTCTTGTTTCATCAAACAGAAATGCAAAAGCATTATTGGTCATATTGCTGGAGACAGGAAGTGCAGAGTGGTCTTCCTTTAAAAACGTGCATTCCAAGTAGTGCAAACCTTGACTAGGTAGCGTATATAGATCTTAATGTTGTACACTAATGTGTATTTCGTCGCCCGGTAGTACTTTTGAAGAAGATAATGGCTGATAGAAACGCAATTCTATGCACTCGATTGAATTGTCAAACTGATATTTCTCTTCCAAATATAACACTTCCATGATGATTATAGAACGTAGTAACCTGTAGCCTGAAGAAATCGAATACTTTTGTTGGTCAACATAAAGAAATCCTGCATTTTGAACGGCTGCTCAAAAAAAGCGTCCCTGAACCGCCATTTTCCCTCTACTACTGCACTCGATTGAATTGCCAAACTGACATTTCTCTTCCAAATATAACACTTCCATGATGATGATAAAACATAGTAACTTGCAGCCTGAAGAAATCGAATACTATTGTTGTTCATCAACAAGAAATCCTGCATTCTGATCGTCTACTCAAAAAAAAACGTCCATGAACCGCCATTTTCCCTCTACTAATGTGTATCTCGTCGCCTGGTAGTACTTTTGAAGAAGATAATGGCTGATAGAAACGCAATTCTATGCACTCGATTGAATTGTCAAACTGACATTTCTCTTCCAAATATAACACTTCCATGATGATGGTAAAACATAGTAACCTGCCGCCTGTAGAAATCGAATACGATTGTTGGTCAACAACAAGAAATCCTGCATTCTGATCGTCTACTCAAAAAAGGCGTCCATGAACCGCCATTTTCTCTCTACATTCATGGTTTACGAGATTTTATATCTCGCCAGTGACCAACATTCAGGTTTCTGAGCAATTCAATGCATTCGCCAGTGACCACATACGTACTTCAATACAAAAATATTTCCGTCTCATTCCAAACAAACTTATTGTTGAACCAGCAATTGATGGCTATTATTCTAAATTGCGTACATTTTTCTTTACAGCAGCGATAATAACGGAATGCATAAATTAAAACATCCTTCTGCAGAAGTGATTTTGAGGGCATCGATTTGAGGATAGCACACGCCCTAGTTTGTAATATACAGATAGACTGCCTTAAGCGCAACCAGCCTTTTAAGTGTACAAGCTATTCCATGGTTTATTGCTCGATCTATTTGAACTCCACTAGTTCGTAGCATATATTATCAAATAGAAATGAAAAGCATTAATGGTCATTTGGATGCGACAGGAACTGCAGTGCCGTCTTTCTTTTAAAAACTTGCCTTCCAAGTAGAGCATACTTTGACTAGGTAGCGTATATATATCTTGATGTTGTACACTAATGTGTACTTCGTCGACTGGTACTAATTTTCAAGAAAATAATTACTGATAGAAACGCAATTCTATGCACTCGATTGAATTGCCAAACTGACATTTCTCTTCCAAATAGAACACTTCCATGATGATGATAAAACATAGTAACCTGCAGCCTGAAGAAATCGAATACTATTGTTGGTCAACAAATAGAAATCCTGCATTTTGATCGGCTCCTCAAAAAAAGCGTCCATGAACCGCCATTTTCTCTCAACTGACATTTCTTTTCCAAATATAACACTTCCATGATGATTATAGAACGTTGTAACCTACAGCCTGAAGAGAATCGAATACTATTGTTGGCCAACAAAAAGAAATCCTGCATTTTGTTCGGCTCCTCAAAAAAAGCGTCCCAGAACCGCCATTTTCCCTCTAGTAATGTGCATTTCTTCGCCTGGTAGTACTTTTGAAGAAGATAATGGCTGATAGAAACGCAATTCTATGCACTCGATTGAATTGTCAAACTGACATTTCTCTTCCAAATATAACACTTCCATGATGATTATAAAATGTAATAACCTGCAGCCTGAAAAAAAATCGAATACTATTATTGGTCAACATAAGGAAATCCTGCATTTTGAACGGCTGCTCAAAAAAGGCGTCCCTGAACCGCCATTTTCTTTCTACTACTGCACTCGATTGAATTGCCAAACTGACATTTCTCTTCCAAATATAACACTTCCATGATGATGATAAAACATAGTAACTTGCAGCCTAAGAAGAAATCGAATACTCTTGTTGTTCATCAACAAGAAATCCTGCATTCTGATCGTCTACTCAAAAAAAGCGTCCATGAACCGCCGTTTTCCCTCTACTAATGTGTATATCGTCGCCTGGTAGTACTTTTGAAGAAGATAATGGCTGATAGAAACGCAATTCTATGCACTCGATTGAATTGTCAAACTGACATTTCTCTTCCAAATATGACACTACTATGATGATTATAGAACGTAGTAACCTACAGGCTGAAGAAATCGAATACTATTGTTGGTCTACATAAGGAAATCCTGCATTTTGATCGGCTCCTCAAAAAAAGCCCGGAACCGCCATTTTCCTTCTAGTAATGTGTATTTCGTCGCCTGGTAGTACTTTTGAAGAAGATAATGGCTGATACAAACGCAATTCTATGCACTCGATTGAATAGTCAAACTGACATTTCTCTTCCAAATATAAAACTTCCATGATGATTATAGAACGAAGTAACCTGCAGCCTGAAGAAATCGAATACTATTGTTGGTCAACATAAAAAAATCCTGCATTTTGATCGGCTCTTCAAAAAAGGCGTCCCTGAACCGCCATTTTCCCTCTACTTTGTTTGCAATATCTTGATGTTGTACACTAATGTGTATTTCGTCGCCTAGTACTAGTTTTGAAGAAGAATATGGGTGATAGAAACGCAATTCTATGCACTCGATTGAATTGTCAAACTGACATTTCTCTTCCAAATATAACACTTCCATGATGATTATAAAATGTAGTAACCTGCAGCCTGAAGAAATGGAATACTATTGTTGGTCAACAAATAGAAATCTTGCATTCTGATCGTCTACTCAAAAAAATCGTCCATGAACCGCCATTTTCTCTCTACTGACATTACTTTTCCAAATATAACACTTCCATGATGATTATAGAACGTTGTAACCTACAGCCTGAAGAGAAACGAATACTATTGTTGGCCAACAAAAAGAAATCCTACATTTTGATCGGCTCCTCAAAAAAAGCGTCCCAGAACCGCCATTTTCCTTCTAGTAATGTGCATTTCGTCGCCTGGTAGTACTTTTGAAGAAGATAATGGCTGATAGAAACGCAATTCTATGCACTCGATTGAATTGTCAAACTGACATTTCTCTTCCAAATATGACACTACCATGATGATTATAGAACGTAGTAACCTGCAGGCTGAAGAAATCGAATACTATTGTTGGTCTACATAAGAAAATCCTGCATTTTGATCGGCTCCTCAAAAAAGGCGTCCCTTAACCGCCATATTCCCTCTACTTTGTTTGCAATATCTTGATGTTGTACACTAATGTGTATTTCGTCGCCTGGTACTAGTTTTGAAGAAGAATATGGGTGATTGAAATGCAATTTTATGTACTCGATTGAATTGCCAAACTGACATTTCTCTTCCAAATATAACACTTCCATGACGATGATAAAACGTAGTAACCTGCAGGTTGAAGAAATCGAATACTATTGTTAGTCAACAAAAAGAAAATCCTGCATTTTGATCGGCTCCTCAAAAAAGGCGTCCCTGAACCGCCATATTCCCTCTACTTTGTTTGCAATATCTTGATGTTGTACACTAATGTGTATTTCGTCGCCTGGTACTAGTTTTGAAAAAGAATATGGGTGATTGAAATGCAATTTTATGTACTCGATTGAATTGCCAAACTGACATTTCTCTTCCAAATATAACACTTCCATGACGATGATAAAACGTAGTAACCTGCAGGTTGAAGAAATCGAATACTATTTTTAGTCAACAAAAAGAAAACCTGCATTTCGCTCGGCTCCTCAAAAAAAGCGTCCCTGAACCGCCATTTTCTCTCTACATTGTTTGCAATATCTTGATGTTGTACACTAATGTGTATTTCGTCGTCTGGTACTAGTTTTGAAGAAGAATATGGGTGAAAGAAATGGAATTTTATGTACTCGATTGAATTGCCAAACTGACATTTCTCTTCCAAATATAACACTTCCATGATGATGATAAAACATAGTAGCCTGCAGCCTGAACAAATCGAATACTATTGTTGTTCATCAACAAGAAATCCTGCATACTGATCGTCTACTCAAAAAAAGCGTCCATGAACCGCCATTTTCCCTCTACTAATGTGTATTTCGTCGCCTGGTAGTACTTTTGAAAAAGAAAATGGCTGATAGAAACGCAATTCTATGCACTCGATTGAATTGTCAAACTGACATTTCTCTTCCAAATATAACACTTCCATGATGATGAAAAAAAATAGTAACCTGCAGCCTGAAGAAATCGAATACTATTGTTGTTCATCAACAAGAAATCCTGCATTCTGATCGTCTACTCAAAAAAAGCGTCCATGAACCGCCATTGTCCCTCTACATTGTTTGCAATATCTTGATGTTGTACACTAATGTGTATTTCGTCGCCTGGTACTAGTTTTGAAAAAGAATATGGGTGATAGAAATGCAATTTTATGTACTCGATTGAATTGCCAAACTGACATTTCTCTTCCAAACATAACACTTCCATGATGATGATAAAACATAGTAACCTGCAGCCTGAAGAAATGGAATACTATTGTTGGTCAACAAATAGAAATCTTGCATTCTGATCGTCTACTCAAAAAAATCGTCCATGAACCGCCATTTTCTCTCTACTGACATTACTTTTCCAAATATAACACTTCCATGATGATTATAGAACGTTGTAACCTACAGCCTGAAGAGAAACGAATACTATTGTTGGCCAAAAAAAGAAATCCTACATTTTGATCGGCTCCTCAAAAAAAGCGTCCCAGAACCGCCATTTTCCTTCTAGTAATGTGCATTTCGTCGCCTGGTAGTACTTTTGAAGAAGATAATGGCTGATAGAAACGCAATTCTATGCACTCGATTGAATTGTCAAACTGACATTTCTCTTCCAAACATAACACTTCCATGATGATGATAAAACATAGTAACCTGCAGCCTGAAGAAATGGAATACTATTGTTGGTCAACAAATAGAAATCTTGCATTCTGATCGTCTTCTCAAAAAAATCGTCCATGAACCGCCATTTTCTCTCTACTGACATTACTTTTCCAAATATAACACTTCCATGATGATTATAGAACGTTGTAACCTACAGCCTGAAGAGAAACGAATACTATTGTTGGCCAAAAAAAGAAATCCTACATTTTGATCGGCTCCTCAAAAAAAGCGTCCCAGAACCGCCATTTTCCTTCTAGTAATGTGCATTTCGTCGCCTGGTAGTACTTTTGAAGAAGATAATGGCTGATAGAAACGCAATTCTATGCACTCGATTGAATTGTCAAACTGACATTTCTCTTCCAAATATGACACTACTATGATGATTATAGAACGTAGTAACCTACAGGCTGAAGAAATCGAATACTATTGTTGGTCTACATAAGGAAATCCTGCATTTTGATCGGCTCCTCAAAAAAAGCCCGGAACCGCCATTTTCCTTCTAGTAATGTGTATTTCGTCGCCTGGTAGTACTTTTGAAGAAGATAATGGCTGATACAAACGCAATTCTATGCACTCGATTGAATAGTCAAACTGACATTTCTCTTCCAAATATAAAACTTCCATGATGATTATAGAACGAAGTAACCTGCAGCCTGAAGAAATCGAATACTATTGTTGGTCAACATAAAAAAATCCTGCATTTTGATCGGCTCTTCAAAAAAGGCGTCCCTGAACCGCCATTTTCCCTCTACTTTGTTTGCAATATCTTGATGTTGTACACTAATGTGTATTTCGTCGCCTAGTACTAGTTTTGAAGAAGAATATGGGTGATAGAAACGCAATTCTATGCACTCGATTGAATTGTCAAACTGACATTTCTCTTCCAAATATAACACTTCCATGATGATTATAAAATGTAGTAACCTGCAGCCTGAAAAACAATCGAATACTATTATTGGTCAACATAAAGAAATCCTGCATTTTGAACGGCTGCTCAAAAAACGCGTCCCTGAACCGCCATTTTCCCTCTACTACTGCACTCGATTGAATTGCCAAACTGAAATTGTTCTTCCAAATATAACACTTCCATGATGATGATAAAACATAGTAACTTGCAGCCTAAGAAGAAATCGAATACTATTGTTGTTCATCAACAAGAAATCCTGCATTCTGATCGTCTACTCAAAAAAAGCGTCCATGAAACGCCATTTTCCCTCTACTAATGTGTATTTCGTCGCCTGGTAGTATTTTTGAAGAAGATAATGGCTGATAGAAACGCAATTCTATGCACTCGATTGAATTGTCAAACTGACATATCTCTTCCAAATATAACACTTCCATGATGATTATAAAACATAGCAACCTGCAGCCTGAAGAAATCGAATACTAATAATGGTTAACATAAAGAAATCCTGCATTTTGAACGGCTCCTCATAAAAGGCGTCCCTCAACCGCCATTTTCCCTCTACTTTGTTTGCAATATCTTGATGTTGTACACTAATGTGTATTTCGTCGCCTGGTACTAGTTTTGAAAAAGAATATGGGTGATAGAAATGCAATTTTATGTACTCGATTGAATTGCCAAACTGACATTTCTCTTCCAAACATAACACTTCCATGATGATGATAAAACATAGTAACCTGCAGCCTGAAGAAATGGAATACTATTGTTGGTCAACAAATAGAAATCTTGCATTCTGATCGTCTACTCAAAAAAATCGTCCATGAACCGCCATTTTCTCTCTACTGACATTACTTTTCCAAATATAACACTTCCATGATGATTATAGAACGTTGTAACCTACAGCCTGAAGAGAAACGAATACTATTGTTGGCCAACAAAAAGAAATCCTACATTTTGATCGGCTCCTCAAAAAAAGCGTCCCAGAACCGCCATTTTCCTTCTAGTAATGTGCATTTCGTCGCCTGGTAGTACTTTTGAAGAAGATAATGGCTGATAGAAACGCAATTCTATGCACTCGATTGAATTGTCAAACTGACATTTCTCTTCCAAATATGACACTACCATGATGATTATAGAACGTAGTAACCTGCAGGCTGAAGAAATCGAATACTATTGTTGGTCTACATAAGAAAATCCTGCATTTTGATCGGCTCCTCAAAAAAGGCGTCCCTTAACCGCCATATTCCCTCTACTTTGTTTGCAATATCTTGATGTTGTACACTAATGTGTATTTCGTCGCCTGGTACTAGTTTTGAAGAAGAATATGGGTGATTGAAATGCAATTTTATGTACTCGATTGAATTGCCAAACTGACATTTCTCTTCCAAATATAACACTTCCATGACGATGATAAAACGTAGTAACCTGCAGGTTGAAGAAATCGAATACTATTGTTAGTCAACAAAAAGAAAATCCTGCATTTTGATCGGCTCCTCAAAAAAGGCGTCCCTGAACCGCCATATTCCCTCTACTTTGTTTGCAATATCTTGATGTTGTACACTAATGTGTATTTCGTCGCCTGGTACTAGTTTTGAAAAAGAATATGGGTGATTGAAATGCAATTTTATGTACTCGATTGAATTGCCAAACTGACATTTCTCTTCCAAATATAACACTTCCATGACGATGATAAAACGTAGTAACCTGCAGGTTGAAGAAATCGAATACTATTGTTAGTCAACAAAAAGAAAACCTGCATTTCGCTCGGCTCCTCAAAAAAAGCGTCCCTGAACCGCCATTTTCTCTCTACATTGTTTGCAATATCTTGATGTTGTACACTAATGTGTATTTCGTCGTCTGGTACTAGTTTTGAAGAAGAATATGGGTGAAAGAAATGGAATTTTATGTACTCGATTGAATTGCCAAACTGACATTTCTCTTCCAAATATAACACTTCCATGATGATGATAAAACCTAGTAATCTGCAGCCTGAAGAAATCGAATACTATTGTTGGTCAACATAAAGAAATCCTGCATTTTGAACGGCTGCTCAAAAAAGGCGTCCCTGAACCGCCATTTTCCCTCTACTACTGCACTCGATTGAATTGCCAAACTGACATTTCTCTTCCAAATATAACACTTCCATGATGATGATAAAACATAGTAGCCTGCAGCCTGAACAAATCGAATACTATTGTTGTTCATCAACAAGAAATCCTGCATACTGATCGTCTACTCAAAAAAAGCGTCCATGAACCGCCATTTTCCCTCTACTAATGTGTATTTCGTCGCCTGGTAGTACTTTTGAAAAAGATAATGGCTGATAGAAACGCAATTCTATGCACTCGATTGAATTGTCAAACTGACATTTCTCTTCCAAATATAACACTTCCATGATGATGAAAAAAAATAGTAACCTGCAGCCTGAAGAAATCGAATACTATTGTTGTTCATCAACAAGAAATCCTGCATTCTGATCGTCTACTCAAAAAAAGCGTCCATGAACCGCCATTGTCCCTCTACTTTGTTTGCAATATCTTGATGTTGTACACTAATGTGTATTTCGTCGCCTGGTACTAGTTTTGAAAAAGAATATGGGTGATAGAAATGCAATTTTATGTACTCGATTGAATTGCCAAACTGACATTTCTCTTCCAAACATAACACTTCCATGATGATGATAAAACATAGTAACCTGCAGCCTGAAGAAATGGAATACTATTGTTGGTCAACAAATAGAAATCTTGCATTCTGATCGTCTACTCAAAAAAATCGTCCATGAACCGCCATTTTCTCTCTACTGACATTACTTTTCCAAATATAACACTTCCATGATGATTATAGAACGTTGTAACCTACAGCCTGAAGAGAAACGAATACTATTGTTGGCCAAAAAAAGAAATCCTACATTTTGATCGGCTTCTCAAAAAAAGCGTCCCAGAACCGCCATTTTCCTTCTAGTAATGTGCATTTCGTCGCCTGGTAGTACTTTTGAAGAAGATAATGGCTGATAGAAACGCAATTCTATGCACTCGATTGAATTGTCAAACTGACATTTCTCTTCCAAATATAACACTTCCATGATGATTATAAAATGTAATAACCTGCAGCCTGAAAAAAAATCGAATACTATTATTGGTCAACATAAGGAAATCCTGCATTTTGAACGGCTGCTCAAAAAAGGCGTCCCTGAACCGCCATTTTCCCTCTACTTTGTTTGCAATATCTTGATGTTGTACACTAATGTGTATTTCGTCGCCTAGTACTAGTTTTGAAGAAGAATATGGGTGATAGAAACGCAATTCTATGCACTCGATTGAATTGTCAAACTGACATTTCTCTTCCAAATATAACACTTCCATGATGATTATAAAATGTAGTAACCTGCAGCCTGAAAAACAATCGAATACTATTATTGGTCAACATAAAGAAATCCTGCATTTTGAACGGCTGCTCAAAAAAGGCGTCCCTGAACCGCCATTTTCCCTCTACTACTGCACTCGATTGAATTGCCAAACTGAAATTGTTCTTCCAAATATAACACTTCCATGATGATGATAAAACATAGTAACTTGCAGCCTAAGAAGAAATCGAATACTATTGTTGTTCATCAACAAGAAATCCTGCATTCTGATCGTCTACTCAAAAAAAGCGTCCATGAAACGCCATTTTCCCTCTACTAATGTGTATTTCGTCGCCTGGTAGTATTTTTGAAGAAGATAATGGCTGATAGAAACGCAATTCTATGCACTCGATTGAATTGTCAAACTGACATATCTCTTCCAAATATAACACTTCCATGATGATTATAAAACATAGCAACCTGCAGCCTGAAGAAATCGAATACTAATAATGGTTAACATAAAGAAATCCTGCATTTTGAACGGCTCCTCATAAAAGGCGTCCCTCAACCGCCATTTTCCCTCTACTTTGTTTGCAATATCTTGATGTTGTACACTAATGTGTATTTCGTCGCCTGGTACTAGTTTTGAAAAAGAATATGGGTGATAGAAATGCAATTTTATGTACTCGATTGAATTGCCAAACTGACATTTCTCTTCCAAACATAACACTTCCATGATGATGATAAAACATAGTAACCTGCAGCCTGAAGAAATGGAATACTATTGTTGGTCAACAAATAGAAATCTTGCATTCTGATCGTCTACTCAAAAAAATCGTCCTTGAACCGCCATTTTCTCTCTACTGACATTACTTTTCCAAATATAACACTTCCATGATGATTATAGAACGTTGTAACCTACAGCCTGAAGAGAAACGAATACTATTGTTGGCCAACAAAAAGAAATCCTACATTTTGATCGGCTCCTCAAAAAAAGCGTCCCAGAACCGCCATTTTCCTTCTAGTAATGTGCATTTCGTCGCCTGGTAGTACTTTTGAAGAAGATAATGGCTGATAGAAACGCAATTCTATGCACTCGATTGAATTGTCAAACTGACATTTCTCTTCCAAATATGACACTACCATGATGATTATAGAACGTAGTAACCTGCAGGCTGAAGAAATCGAATACTATTGTTGGTCTACATAAGAAAATCCTGCATTTTGATCGGCTCCTCAAAAAAGGCGTCCCTTAACCGCCATATTCCCTCTACTTTGTTTGCAATATCTTGATGTTGTACACTAATGTGTATTTCGTCGCCTGGTACTAGTTTTGAAGAAGAATATGGGTGATTGAAATGCAATTTTATGTACTCGATTGAATTGCCAAACTGACATTTCTCTTCCAAATATAACACTTCCATGACGATGATAAAACGTAGTAACCTGCAGGTTGAAGAAATCGAATACTATTGTTAGTCAACAAAAAGAAAATCCTGCATTTTGATCGGCTCCTCAAAAAAGGCGTCCCTGAACCGCCATATTCCCTCTACTTTGTTTGCAATATCTTGATGTTGTACACTAATGTGTATTTCGTCGCCTGGTACTAGTTTTGAAAAAGAATATGGGTGATTGAAATGCAATTTTATGTACTCGATTGAATTGCCAAACTGACATTTCTCTTCCAAATATAACACTTCCATGACGATGATAAAACGTAGTAACCTGCAGGTTGAAGAAATCGAATACTATTGTTAGTCAACAAAAAGAAAACCTGCATTTCGCTCGGCTCCTCAAAAAAAGCGTCCCTGAACCGCCATTTTCTCTCTACATTGTTTGCAATATCTTGATGTTGTACACTAATGTGTATTTCGTCGTCTGGTACTAGTTTTGAAGAAGAATATGGGTGAAAGAAATGGAATTTTATGTACTCGATTGAATTGCCAAACTGACATTTCTCTTCCAAATATAACACTTCCATGATGATGATAAAACCTAGTAATCTGCAGCCTGAAGAAATCGAATACTATTGTTGGTCAACATAAAGAAATCCTGCATTTTGAACGGCTGCTCAAAAAAGGCGTCCCTGAACCGCCATTTTCCCTCTACTACTGCACTCGATTGAATTGCCAAACTGACATTTCTCTTCCAAATATAACACTTCCATGATGATGATAAAACATAGTAGCCTGCAGCCTGAACAAATCGAATACTATTGTTGTTCATCAACAAGAAATCCTGCATACTGATCGTCTACTCAAAAAAAGCGTCCATGAACCGCCATTTTCCCTCTACTAATGTGTATTTCGTCGCCTGGTAGTACTTTTGAAAAAGATAATGGCTGATAGAAACGCAATTCTATGCACTCGATTGAATTGTCAAACTGACATTTCTCTTCCAAATATAACACTTCCATGATGATGAAAAAAAATAGTAACCTGCAGCCTGAAGAAATCGAATACTATTGTTGTTCATCAACAAGAAATCCTGCATTCTGATCGTCTACTCAAAAAAAGCGTCCATGAACCGCCATTGTCCCTCTACTTTGTTTGCAATATCTTGATGTTGTACACTAATGTGTATTTCGTCGCCTGGTACTAGTTTTGAAAAAGAATATGGGTGATAGAAATGCAATTTTATGTACTCGATTGAATTGCCAAACTGACATTTCTCTTCCAAACATAACACTTCCATGATGATGATAAAACATAGTAACCTGCAGCCTGAAGAAATGGAATACTATTGTTGGTCAACAAATAGAAATCTTGCATTCTGATCGTCTACTCAAAAAAATCGTCCATGAACCGCCATTTTCTCTCTACTGACATTACTTTTCCAAATATAACACTTCCATGATGATTATAGAACGTTGTAACCTACAGCCTGAAGAGAAACGAATACTATTGTTGGCCAAAAAAAGAAATCCTACATTTTGATCGGCTTCTCAAAAAAAGCGTCCCAGAACCGCCATTTTCCTTCTAGTAATGTGCATTTCGTCGCCTGGTAGTACTTTTGAAGAAGATAATGGCTGATAGAAACGCAATTCTATGCACTCGATTGAATTGTCAAACTGACATTTCTCTTCCAAATATAACACTTCCATGATGATTATAAAATGTAATAACCTGCAGCCTGAAAAAAAATCGAATACTATTATTGGTCAACATAAGGAAATCCTGCATTTTGAACGGCTGCTCAAAAAAGGCGTCCCTGAACCGCCATTTTCTTTCTACTACTGCACTCGATTGAATTGCCAAACTGACATTTCTCTTCCAAATATAACACTTCCATGATGATGATAAAACATAGTAACTTGCAGCCTAAGAAGAAATCGAATACTCTTGTTGTTCATCAACAAGAAATCCTGCATTCTGATCGTCTACTCAAAAAAAGCGTCCATGAACCGCCGTTTTCCCTCTACTAATGTGTATATCGTCGCCTGGTAGTACTTTTGAAGAAGATAATGGCTGATAGAAACGCAATTCTATGCACTCGATTGAATTGTCAAACTGACATTTCTCTTCCAAATATGACACTACTATGATGATTATAGAACGTAGTAACCTACAGGCTGAAGAAATCGAATACTATTGTTGGTCTACATAAGGAAATCCTGCATTTTGATCGGCTCCTCAAAAAAAGCCCGGAACCGCCATTTTCCTTCTAGTAATGTGTATTTCGTCGCCTGGTAGTACTTTTGAAGAAGATAATGGCTGATACAAACGCAATTCTATGCACTCGATTGAATAGTCAAACTGACATTTCTCTTCCAAATATAAAACTTCCATGATGATTATAGAACGAAGTAACCTGCAGCCTGAAGAAATCGAATACTATTGTTGGTCAACATAAAAAAATCCTGCATTTTGATCGGCTCCTCAAAAAAGGCGTCCCTGAACCGCCATTTTCCCTCTACTACTGCACTCGATTGAATTGCCAAACTGAAATTGTTCTTCCAAATATAACACTTCCATGATGATGATAAAACATAGTAACTTGCAGCCTAAGAAGAAATCGAATACTATTGTTGTTCATCAACAAGAAATCCTGCATTCTGATCGTCTACTCAAAAAAAGCGTCCATGAAACGCCATTTTCCCTCTACTAATGTGTATTTCGTCGCCTGGTAGTATTTTTGAAGAATATAATGGCTGATAGAAACGCAATTCTATGCACTCGATTGAATTGTCAAACTGACATATCTCTTCCAAATATAACACTTCCATGATGATTATAAAACATAGCAACCTGCAGCCTGAAGAAATCGAATACTAATAATGGTTAACATAAAGAAATCCTGCATTTTGAACGGCTCCTCATAAAAGGCGTCCCTCAACCGCCATTTTCCCTCTACTTTGTTTGCAATATCTTGATGTTGTACACTAATGTGTATTTCGTCGCCTGGTACTAGTTTTGAAAAAGAATATGGGTGATAGAAATGCAATTTTATGTACTCGATTGAATTGCCAAACTGACATTTCTCTTCCAAACATAACACTTCCATGATGATGATAAAACATAGTAACCTGCAGCCTGAAGAAATGGAATACTATTGTTGGTCAACAAATAGAAATCTTGCATTCTGATCGTCTACTCAAAAAAATCGTCCATGAACCGCCATTTTCTCTCTACTGACATTACTTTTCCAAATATAACACTTCCATGATGATTATAGAACGTTGTAACCTACAGCCTGAAGAGAAACGAATACTATTGTTGGCCAACAAAAAGAAATCCTACATTTTGATCGGCTCCTCAAAAAAAGCGTCCCAGAACCGCCATTTTCCTTCTAGTAATGTGCATTTCGTCGCCTGGTAGTACTTTTGAAGAAGATAATGGCTGATAGAAACGCAATTCTATGCACTCGATTGAATTGTCAAACTGACATTTCTCTTCCAAATATGACACTACCATGATGATTATAGAACGTAGTAACCTGCAGGCTGAAGAAATCGAATACTATTGTTGGTCTACATAAGAAAATCCTCCATTTTGATCGGCTCCTCAAAAAAGGCGTCCCTGAACCGCCATATTCCCTCTACTTTGTTTGCAATATCTTGATGTTGTACACTAATGTGTATTTCGTCGCCTGGTACTAGTTTTGAAGAAGAATATGGGTGATTGAAATGCAATTTTATGTACTCGATTGAATTGCCAAACTGACATTTCTCTTCCAAATATAACACTTCCATGACGATGATAAAACGTAGTAACCTGCAGGTTGAAGAAATCGAATACTATTGTTAGTCAACAAAAAGAAAATCCTGCATTTTGATCGGCTCCTCAAAAAAGGCGTCCCTGAACCGCCATATTCCCTCTACTTTGTTTGCAATATCTTGATGTTGTACACTAATGTGTATTTCGTCGCCTGGTACTAGTTTTGAAAAAGAATATGGGTGATTGAAATGCAATTTTATGTACTCGATTGAATTGCCAAACTGACATTTCTCTTCCAAATATAACACTTCCATGACGATGATAAAACGTAGTAACCTGCAGGTTGAAGAAATCGAATATTATTGTTAGTCAACAAAAAGAAAAACCTGCATTTCGCTCGGCTCCTCAAAAAAAGCGTCCCTGAACCGCCATTTTCTCACTACTACTGCACTCGATTGAATTGCCAAACTGACATTTCTCTTCCAAATATAACACTTCCATGATGATGATAAAACATAGTAGCCTGCAGCCTGAACAAATCGAATACTATTGTTGTTCATCAACAAGAAATCCTGCATACTGATCGTCTACTCAAAAAAAGCGTCCATGAACCGCCATTTTCCCTCTACTAATGTGTATTTCGTCGCCTGGTAGTACTTTTGAAAAAGATAATGGCTGATAGAAACGCAATTCTATGCACTCGATTGAATTGTCAAACTGACATTTCTCTTCCAAATATAACACTTCCATGATGATGAAAAAAAATAGTAACCTGCAGCCTGAAGAAATCGAATACTATTGTTGTTCATCAACAAGAAATCCTGCATTCTGATCGTCTACTCAAAAAAAGCGTCCATGAACCGCCATTGTCCCTCTACTAATGTGTATTTCGTCGCCTGGTAGTACTTTTGAAGAAGATAATGGCTGATAGAAACGCAATTCTATGCACTCGATTGAATTGTCAAACTGACATTTCTCTTCCAAATATAACACTTCCATGATGATTATAAAATGTAGTAACCTGCAGCCTGAAAAACAATCGAATACTATTATTGGTCAACATAAAGAAATCCTGCATTTTGAACGGCTGCTCAATAAAGGCGTCCCTGAACCGCCATTTTCCCTCTACTACTGCACTCGATTGAATTGCCAAACTGACATTTCTCTTCCAAATATAACACTTCCATGATGATGATAAAACATAGTAACTTGCAGCCTAAGAAGAAATCGAATACTATTGTTGTTCATCAACAAGAAATCCTGCATTCTGATCGTCTACTCAAAAAAAGCGTCCATGAAACGCCATTTTCCCTCTACTAATGTGTATTTCGTGGCCTGGTAGTATTTTTGAAGAAGATAATGGCTGATAGAAACGCAATTCTATGCACTCGATTGAATTGTCAAACTGACATATCTCTTCCAAATATAACACTTCCATGATGATTATAAAACATAGTAACCTGCAGCCTGAAGAAATCGAATACTAATAATGGTTAACATAAAGAAATCCTGCATTTTGAACGGCTCCTCATAAAAGGCGTCCCTCAACCGCCATTTTCCCTCTCATTTGTTTGCAATATCTTGATGTTGTACACTAATGTGTATTTCGTCGCCTGGTACTAGTTTTGAAAAAGAATATGGGTGATAGAAATGCAATTTTATGTACTCGATTGAATTGCCAAACTGATATTTCTCTTCCAAATATAACACTTCCATGATGATGATAAAACGTAGTAACCTGCAGCTTGAAGAAATCGAATACTATTGTTAGTCAACAAAAAGAAATCCTGCATTTCGATCGGCTCCTCAAAAAAAGCGTCCCAGAATCGCCATTTTCCCTTTAGTACTGCACTCGAATGAATCGCCAAGCTGACATTTTTCTTCCAAATATAACACTTCCATGATGATGGTAAAACATAGTAACCTGCCGCCTGTAGAAATCGAATACGATTGTTGGTCAACAACAAGAAATCCTGCATTCTGATCGTCTACTCAAAAAAGGCGTCCATGAACAGCCGTTTTCTCTCTACATTCATGGTTTAAGAGATTTTATATCTCGCCAGTGACCAACATTCAGGTTTGTGAGCAATTCAATGCATTCGCCAGTGACCACATACGTACTTCAATACAAAAATATTTCCGTCTCATTCCAAACAAACTTATTGTTGAACCAGCAATTGATGGCTATAATTCTAAATTGCGTACATTTTTCTTTACAGCAGCGATAATAACGGAATGCATAAATTAAAACATCCTTCTGCAGAAGTGATTTTGAGGGCATCGATTTGAGGATAGCACACGCCCTAGTTTGTAATATACAGATAGACTGCCTTAAGCGCAACCAGCCTTTTAAGTGTACAAGCTATTCCATGGTTTATTGCTCGATCTATTTGAACTTCACTAGTTCGTAGCATATATTATCAAATAGAAATGAAAAGCATTAATGGTCATTTGGATGCGACAGGAACTGCAGAACCGTCTTTCTTTTAAAAACTTGCCTTCCAAGTAGAGCAAACTTTGACTAGGTAGCGTATATATATCTTGATGTTGTACACTAATGTGTACTTCGTCGACTGGTACTAATTTTCAAGAAAATAATTACTGATAGAAACGCAATTCTATACACTCGATTGAATTGCCAAACTGACATTTCTCTTCCAAATAGAACCCTTCCATGATGATGATATAACATAGTAACCTGCAGCCTGAAGAAATCGAATACTATTGTTGGTCAACAAATAGAAATTCTGCATTCTGATCGTCTACTCAAAAAAAGCGTCCATGAACCGCCATTTTCCCTCAACTGACATTTCTTTTCCAAATATAACACTTCCATGATGTTTATAGAACGTTGTAACCTACAGCCTGAAGAGAATCGAATACTATTGTTGGCCAACAAAATGAAAACCTGCATTTTGATCGGCTCCTCAAAAATAGCGTCCCAGAACCGCCATTTTCCCTCTAGTAATGTGCATTTCGTCGCCTGGTAGTACTTTTGAAGAAGATAATGGCTGATAGAAACGCAATTCTATGCACTCGATTGAATTGTCAAACTGACAATTCTCTTCCAAATATAACACTTCCATGATGATTATAGAACGTAGTAACCTGCAGGCTGATGAAATCGAATACTATTGTTGGTCAACATAAGGAAATCCTGCATTTTGATCGGCTCCTCAAAAAAAGCGTCCCGGAACCGCCATTTTCCTTCTAGTAATGTGTATTTCGTCGCCTGGTACTAGTTTTGAAGAAGAATATGTGTGATAGAAATGGAATTTTATGTACTCGATTGAATTGCCAAACTGACATTTCTCTTCCAAATATAACACTTCCATGATGATGATAAAACATAGTAATCTGCAGCCTGAAGAAATCGAATACTAATATTGGTCAACATAAAGAAATCCTGCATTTTGAACGGCTCCTCAAAAAAGGCGTCCCAGAACCGCCATTTTCCCTCTAGTAATGTGCATATCGTCGCCTGGTAGTACTTTTGAAGAAGATAATGGCTGATAGAAACGCAATTCTATGCACTCGATTGAATTGTCAAACTGACATTTCTCTTCCAAATATAACACTTCCATGATGATGGTAAAACATAGTAACCTACAGCCTGAAGAAATCGAATACGATTGTTGATCAACAACAAGAAATCCTGCATTCTGATCGTCTACTCAAAAAAGGCGTCCATGAACCGCCATTTTCTCTCTACATTCATGGTTTACGAGATTTTATATCTCGCCAGTGACCAACATTCAGGTTTGTGAGCAATTCAATGCATTCGCCAGTGACCACATACGTGCTTCAATACAAAAATATTTCCGTCTCATTCCAAACAAACTTATTGTTGAACCCGCAATTGATAGCTATAATTCTAAATTGCGTACATTTTTCTTTACAGCAGCGATAATAACGGAATGCATAAATTAAAACATCCTTCTGCAGAAGTGATTTTGAGGGCATCGATTTGAGGATAGCACACGCCCTAGTTTGTAATATACAGATAGACTGCCTTAAGCGCAACCAGCCTTTTAAGTGTACAAGCTATTCCATGGTTTATTGCTCGATCTATTTGAACTCCACTTGTTCGTAGCATATATTATCAAATAGAAATGAAAAGCATTAATGGTCATTTGGATGCGACAGGAACTGCAGAGCCGTCTTTCTTTTAAAAACTTGCCTTCCAAGTAGAGCAAACTTTGACTAGGTAGCGTATATATATCTTGATGTTGTACACTAATGTGTACTTCGTCGACTGGTACTAATTTTCAAGAAAATAATTACTGATAGAAACGCAATTCTATGCACTCGATTGAATTGCCAAACTGACATTTCTGTTCCAAATATAACACTTCCATGATGATGATAAAACATAGTAAGCTGCAGCCTGAAGAAATCGAATACTATTGTTGGTCAACAAATAGAAATCCTGCATTCTGATCGTCTACTCAAAAAAAGCGTCTATGAACCGCCATTTTCTCTCAACTGACATTTCTTTTCCAAATATAACACTTCCATGATGATTATAGAACGTTGTAACCTACAGCCTGAAGAGAATCGAATACTATTGTTGGCCAACAAAAAGAAATCCTGCATTTTGATCGGCTCCTCAAAAAAAGCGTCCCAGAACCGCCATTTTCCCTCTAGTAATGTGCATTTCGTCGCCTGGTAGTACTTTTGAAGAAGATAATGGCTGATAGAAACGCAATTCTATGCACTCGATTGAATTGTCAAACTGACATTTCTCTTACAAATATAACACTTCCATGATGATTATAGAACGTAGTAACCTGCAGCCTGAAGAAATCGAAAACTATTGTTGGTCAACATAAGGAAATCCTGCATTTTGATCGGCTCCTCAAAAAAAGCGTCCCGGAACCGCCATTTTCCTTCTAGTAATGTGTATTTCGTCGCCTGGTACTAGTTTTGAAGAAGAATATGGGTGATAGAAATGGAATTTTATGTACTCGATTGAATTGCCAAACTGACATTTCTCTTACAAATATAACACTTCCATGATGATGATAAAACATAGTAATCTGCAGCCGGAAGAAATCGAATACTAATGTTGGTCAACATAAAGAAATCCTGCATTTCGATCGGCTCCTCAAAAAAGGCGTCCCTGAACCGCCATTTTCCCTCTACTTTGTTTGCAATATCTTGATGTTGTACACTAATGTGTATTTCGTCGGCTGGTACTAGTTTTGAAGAAGAATATGGGTGATAGAAATGCAATTTTATGTACTCGATTGAATTGCCAAACTGACATTTCTCTTCCAAATATAACACTTCCATGATGATGGTAAAACATAGTAACCTGCAGTCTGAAGAAATCGAATACGATTGTTGGTCAACAACAAGAAATCCTGCATTCTGATCGTCTACTCAAAAAAGGCGTCCATTAACCGCCATTTTCTCTCTACATTGATGGTTTACGAGATTTTATATCTCGCCAGTGACCAACATTCAGGTTTGTGTCAACTCAATGCGATCGCCAGTGACCACATTCGTACTTCAAGGCAAAAATATTTCCGTCTCATTCCAACCAAACTTATTGTTGAGCCAGCAATTGATGGCTTTCATTTGATATTGCGTATATTTTTCATTATTTCAGCGATAATAGAGGAATGCATAAATTAAAACATCCTTCTGCTGAAGTGATTTTGAGAGCATCGCTTTGAGGATGGCACCAACCCTAGTTTGTAATATACATCAGCCTGCCTTATGCGCAAACAGCCCTTTAAGTGTACAAGCTATTCCAGGGCTTTTTACCCGATCTATTTTAACTCCTCTTAGTTCGTATGTTGTTTCATCAAATAGAAATGCAAAAGCATTATTGGTCATATTGGTGGAGACAGGAATTGCAGAGTGGTCTTCCTCTAAAAACGTGTCTTCCAAGAAGTGCAAACATTGACTAGGTAGCGTATATAGATCTTAATGTTGTACACTAATGTATATTTCGTCGCCTGGTAGAACTTTTGAAGAAGATAATGGCTGATAGAAACGCAATTCAATGCACTCGATTGAATTGTCAAACTGACATTTCTCTTCCAAATATAACACATCCATGATGATGATAAAACGTAGTAAGCTGCAGCTTGAATAAATCGAAAAAACTATTGTTAGTCAACAAAAAGAAATCCTGCATTTTGATCAGCTCCACAAAAAAAGCGTCCCAGAACCGCCATTTTCCTTGTACATTAAGTGTACAAGCTATTCCAGGGCATTTTACCCGATCTATCTTAACTCCTGTTAGTTCGTATCTTGTTTCATCAAATAGAAATGCAAAAGCTTTATTGGTCATATTGGTGGAGACAGGAATTGCTGAGTGGTCTTCCTTTAAAAACGTGCCTTCCAAGTAGTGCAAACTTTGACTAGGTAGCGCATATATATCTTGATGTTGTACACTAATGTGTATTTCGTCGCCTGGTACTAGTTTTGATGAAGAATATGGGTGATAGAAATGCAATTTTATGTACTCGATTGAATTGCCAAACTGACATTTCTCTTCCAAATATGACACTTCTATGATGATGATAAAACTTAATGATCTGCAGCCTGAAGAAATCGAATACTGTTATTGGTCATCATAAAGAAATCCTGCATTTTGTTCGGCTCCTCAAAAAAGGCGTCCCTGAACCGCCATTTTCCCTCTACTGACGTTTCTCGTCCAAATATAACACTTTCATGATGATTATAGAACGTAGTAACCTGCAGCCTGAAGAAATCGAATACTATTGAAGGCCAACAAAAAGAAATCCAGCATTTTTATCGGCTCCTCAAAAAAAGCGTCCAAGAACCGCTATTTTCTCTCTTTATTCATGATTTACGAGATTTTATATCTCGCCAGTGACCAACATTCAAGTTTGTGTCAACTCAATGCGATCGCCAGTGACCACATTCGTACTTCAAGGCAAAAATATTTCCGTCTCATTCCAACCAAACTTATTGTTGAGCCAGCAATTGATAACTTCAATTCGATATTGAGTATATTATTCATTATTGCAGCGATAATAGAGGAATGCATAAATTAAAACATCCTTCTGCTGAAGTGATTTTGAGAGCATCGCTTTGAGCATGGCACCAACCCTAGTTTGTAATATACATCAGCCTGCCTTATGTGCAACCAGCTCTTTAAGTGTACAAGCTATTCCAGGGCTTTTTACCCGATCTATTTTAACTCCTCTTAGTTCGTATTTTGTTTCTTCAAATAGAAATGCCAAAGCATTATTGGTCTTATTGGTGGAGACAGGAATTGCAGAGTGGCTTCCTCTAAAAACGTGTCTTCCAAGAAGTGCAAACATTGACTTGGTAGCGTATATAGATCCTAATGTTGTACACTGATGTATATTTCGTCGCCTGGTAGAACTTTTGAAGAAGATAATGGCTGATAGAAACGCAATTCTATGCACTCGATTGAATTGTCAAACTGACATTTCTCTTCCAAATATAATACATCCATGATGATGATAAAACGTAGTAACCTGCAGCTTGAATAAATCGAAAAAACTATTGTTAGTCAACAAAAAGAAATCCTGCATTTTGATCAGCTCCACAAAAAAAGCGTCCCAGAACCGCCATTTTCCTTGTACATTAAGTGTACAAGCTATTCCAGGGCATTTTACCCGATCTATCTTAACTCCTGTTAGTTCGTATCTTGTTTCATCAAATAGAAATGCAAAAGCTTTATTGGTCATATTGGTGGAGACAGGAATTGCTGAGTGGTCTTCCTTTAAAAACGTGCCTTCCAAGTAGTGCAAACTTTGACTAGGTAGCGCATATATATCTTGATGTTGTACACTAATGTGTATTTCGTCGCCTGGTACTAGTTTTGATGAAGAATATGGGTGATAGAAATGCAATTTTATGTACTCGATTGAATTGCCAAACTGACATTTCTCTTCCAAATATGACACTTCTATGATGATGATAAAACTTAATGATCTGCAGCCTGAAGAAATCGAATACTGTTATTGGTCATCATAAAGAAATCCTGCATTTTGTTCGGCTCCTCAAAAAAGGCGTCCCTGAACCGCCATTTTCCCTCTACTGACGTTTCTCGTCCAAATATAACACTTTCATGATGATTATAGAACGTAGTAACCTGCAGCCTGAAGAAATCGAATACTATTGAAGGCCAACAAAAAGAAATCCAGCATTTTTATCGGCTCCTCAAAAAAAGCGTCCAAGAACCGCTATTTTCTCTCTTTATTCATGATTTACGAGATTTTATATCTCGCCAGTGACCAACATTCAAGTTTGTGTCAACTCAATGCGATCGCCAGTGACCACATTCGTACTTCAAGGCAAAAATATTTCCGTCTCATTCCAACCAAACTTATTGTTGAGCCAGCAATTGATAACTTCAATTCGATATTGAGTATATTATTCATCATTGCAGCGATAATAGAGGAATGCATAAATTAAAACATCCTTCTGCTGAAGTGATTTTGAGAGCATCGCTTTGAGCATGGCACCAACCCTAGTTTGTAATATACATCAGCCTGCCTTATGTGCAACCAGCTCTTTAAGTGTACAAGCTATTCCAGGGCTTTTTACCCGATCTATTTTAACTCCTCTTAGTTCGTATTTTGTTTCTTCAAATAGAAATGCCAAAGCATTATTGGTCATATTGGTGGAGACAGGAATTGCAGAGTGGCTTCCTCTAAAAACGTGTCTTCCAAGAAGTGCAAACATTGACTTGGTAGCGTATATAGATCCTAATGTTGTACACTGATGTATATATCGTCGCCTGGTAGAACTTTTGAAGAAGATAATGGCTGATAGAAACGCAATTCTATGCACTCGATTGAATTGTCAAACTGACATTTCTCTTCCAAATATAATACATCCATGATGATGATAAAACGTAGTAACCTGCAGCTTGAATAAATCGAAAACTATTGTTAGTCAACAAAAAGAAATCCTGCATTTTGATCAGCTCCTCAAAAAAAGCGTCCCAGAACCGCCATTTTCCTTGTACTTTAAGTGTACAAGCTATTCCAGGGCATTTTACCCGATCTATCTTAACTCCTCTTAGTTCGTATCTTGTTTCATCAAATAGAAATGCAAAAGCATTATTGGTCATATTGGTGGAGACAGGAATTGCAGAGTGGTCTTCCTTTAAAAACGTGCCTTCCAAGGAGTGCAAACTTTGACTAGGTAGCGCATATATATCTTGATGTTGTACACTAATGTGTATTTCGTCGCCTGGTACTAGTTTTGAAGAAAAATATGGGTGATAGAAATGCTATCTTATGTACTCGATTGAATTGCCAAACTGACATTTCTCTTCCAAATATGACACTTCTATGATGATGATAAAACTTAATGACCTGCAGCCTGAAGAAATCGAATACTGTTATTGGTCATCATAAAGAAATCCTGCATTTTGATCGGCTTCTCAAAAAAGGCGTCCCTGAACCGCTATTTTCCCTCTACTGACGTTTCTCGTCCAAATATAACACTTTCATGATGAATATAGAACGTAGTAAACTGCAGCCTGAAGAAATCGAATACTATTGATGGCCTACAAAAAGAAATCCAGCATTTTGATCGGCTCCTCAAAAAAAGCGTCCAAGAACCGCTATTTTCTCTCTTTATTCATGATTTACGAGATTTTGTATCGCGCCAGTGACCAACATTCAAGTTTGTGTCAACTCAATGCGATCGCCAGTGACCACATTCGTACTTCAAGGCAAAAATATTTCCGTCTCATTCGAACCAAACTTATTGTTGAGCCAGCAATTGATGGCTTTAATTCGATATTGCGTATATTTTTCATTATTGCAGCGATAATAGAGGAATGCATAAATTAAAACATCCTTCTGCTGAAGTGATTTTGAGGGCATCGCTTTGAGGATAGCACCAGCCCTAGTTTGTAATATACATCAGCCTGCCTTAAGCGCAACCAGCACTTTAAGTGTACAAGCTATTCCAGGGCTTTTTACCCGATCTATTTTAACTCCTCTTAGTTCGTATCTTGTTTCATCAAATAGAAATGCAAAAGCATTTGTTGGAACCCCAACTTCACTTTGCTGCATAATTGAACAGCTACATAATTTTTGTAAATAGGAAAAAATTAATTTTTATATGTATATAGAATTGTTCATTAAAGAGAAATAAAAAAGGAAAAGAGGCAAATAGCCCATTTTAAAAAGTCTTTCTCAAGACTCTGGAATGGCAGTGTGGTTCTTTGGACGGTACAGAGATAGCGACGCAGTCGCGACGCCAGTGCGCGGCACGGTCGACTTCGCTATAAAAAGGGCAGAATCGGCCGTGTCTGCATCAGTCTAAGATAATTTTTCAACTGGAAGACATCCACAATAGCTACCTTAGCTGGAAGATTGCTGACTGGCCTTACTCTCAACCTGGATCTCTGTACCGGCCAAAGGACCTCACTGTCCGGACCAGAACAAAAAATCGATCACTTAACCCCTGTATTTTGAAGAAAGAAGAAAGAAAGAAGTGCCGCACACGAGACGCCTTGGTTTACCAGCTGCGAAGGCAAGCGAATCACCAGCGCTGCCACAGTGTGAGATACGAGCGAGGACCAGGCCAATTGGTACCGGGGTTTATCGGGGTGCTGGCCACACTGCCGGGGCTCCCAAAGCCGGTTGACTGGTATTAGCGAATGGCCCTTTTCAGGGCCTCTCACATCCCTTTGGCTGTGGCCTTGCGCTAGGATCAAGCCATTCTCGGAGCGGCGCAGTAACTTCAACCAACAGTGTGAACGGTCCTTTTCAGGGCCATCCAGTCACTTGTACCTGCGAGCGGTGAGAAGAAGAGCTTGTATACTGGACTTCATCCCTCGGCCGCATTAGTATACAACAGCATTATTGGTCATATTGGTGGAGACAGAAATTGCAGAGTGGTCTTCCTCTAAAAACGTGTCTTCCAAGAAGTGCAAACATTGACTAGGTAGCGTATATAGATCTTAATGTTGTACACTAATGTATATTTCGTCGCCTGGTAGTACTATTGAAGAAGATAATGGCTGATAGAAACGCAATTCTATGCATTCGATTGAATTGTGTAACTGATATTTCTCTTCCAAATATAACACTTCCATGATGATTATAAAACGTAGTAACCTGCAGCCTGAAGAAATCGAATACTATTGTTGGTCAACATAAAGAAATCCTGCATTTTGAACGGCTCCTCAAAAAAGACCTCCCTGAACCGCCATTTTCCCACTACTTTGTTAGCAATATCTTGATGTTGTATACAAATGAATATTTCGTCGCCTGGTACTAGTTTTGAAGAAGAATATGGGTGATAGAAATGCTATTTTATGTACTCGATTGAATTGCCAAACTGACATTACTCTTCCAAATATAACACTTCCATGATGATGATAAAACTTAGTAACCTGCAGCTTGAAGAAATCGAATACTATTGTTAGTCAACAAAAAGAAATCCTGTATTTCGATCGGCTTCTCAAAAAAAGTGTCCCAGAACCGCCATTTTCCCTTTATACTGCACTCGATTGAATTGGCAAGCTGACATTTTTCTTCTAAATATAACACTTCCATGATGATGATAAAACGTAGCAACCTGCAGCTTGAAGAAATCGTATACTTATTGATGGCCAACAAAAAGAAATCCAGCATTTTGATCGGCTCCTCAAAAAAAGCGTCCAAGTACCGCTATTTTCTCTCTTTATTCATGATTTAGGAGATTTTATATCTCTCCAGTGACCAACATTCAGGTTTGTGTCAACTCAATGCGATCGCCAGTGACCACATTCGTACTTCAAGGCAAAAATATTTCCGTCTCATTCCAACCAAACTTATTGTTGAGCGAGCAATTGATGGCTTTAATTTGATATTGTGTATATTTTTCATTATTGCAGCGATAATAGAGGAATGCATAAATTAAAACATCCTTCTGCTGAAGTGATTTTGAGAGCATCGCTTTGAGAATGGCACCAACCCTAGTTTGTAATATACATCAGCCTGCCTTATGCGCAAACAGCCCTTTAAGTGTACAAGCTATTCCAGGGCTTTTTACCCGATCTATTTTAACTCCTCTTATTTCGTATCTTGTTTCATCAAAAGCATTATTGGTCATATTGGTGGAGACAGGAATTGCAGAGTGGTCTTCCTCTAAAAACGTGTCTTCCAAGAAGTGCAAACATTGACTAGGTAGCGTATATAGATCCTAATGTTGTACACTAATGTATATTTCATCGCCTGGTAGAACTTTTGAAGAAGATAATGGCTGATAGAAACGCAATTCTATGCACTCGATTGAATTGTCAAACTGACATTTCTCTTCCAAATATAACACATCCATGATGATGATAAAACGTAGTAACCTGCAGCTTGAATAAATCGAATACTATTGTTAGTCAACAAAAAGAAATCCTGCATTTTGATCAGCTCTTCAAAAAAAGCGTCCTAGAACCGCCATTTTCCTTGTACTTTAAGTGTACAAGCTATTCCAGGGCATTTTACCCGATGTATCTTAACTCCTCTTAGTTCGTATCTTGTTTCATCAAATAAAAATGCAAAAGCATTATTGGTCATATTGGTGGAGACAGGAATTGCAGAGTGGTCTTCCTTTAAAAACGTGCCTTCCAAGTAGTGCAAACTTTGTCTTGGTAGCGCATATATATCTTGATGTTGTACACTAATGTTTATTTCGTCGCCTGGTACCAGTTTTGAAGAAGAATATGGGTGATAGAAATGCTATTTTATGTACTCGATTGAATTGCCAAACTGACATTACTCTTCCAAATATAACACTTCCATGATGATGATAAAACGTAGTAACCTGCAACTTCAATAAACCGAATACTATTGTTAGTCAACAAAAAGAAATCCTGCATTTTGATCAGCTCCTCAAAAAAAGGGTCCCAGAACAGCCATTTTCCCTCTACTACTGCTCTCGATTAAATTGCCAAACTGACATTTCTCTTCCAAATATAACACTTCCATGATGATGATAAAACATAGTAACCTGCAGCCTGAAGAAATCGAAAACTATTGTTGGTCATCAACAAGAAATCCTGCATTCTGATCGTCTACTAAAAAAAGCGTCCATGAACCGCCATTTTCTCTCTACATTCATGGTTTACGAGATTTTATATCACGCTAGTGACCAACATTCAGGTTTGTGTGCAATTCAATGCATTCGCCAGTGACCATATTCATACTTCAACACAAAATATTTCCGTCTCATTCGAACCAAAATTATTCTTTAGCCAGCAATTGATGGCTTTAATTCGATATTGCGTACATTTTTCATTACAGCAGCGATAATAGAGTAATGCATAAATTAAAACATCCTTCTGCTGAAGTGATTTTGAGGGCATCGCTTTGAGGATAGCACCAGCCCTAGTTTGTAATATACATCAGCCTGCCTTAACCGCAACCAGCACTTTAAGTGTACAAGCTATTCCAGGGCTTTTTAACCGATCTATTTGAACTCCCTTAGTCCGTATCTTGTTCCATCAAATAGAAATGCAAAAGCATTATTGGTCATATTGCTGGAGACAGGAATCGCAGAGTGGTCTTCCTTTAAAAACGTGCCTTCCAAGTAATGCAAACTTTGACTAGGTAGCGTATATAGATCTTAATGTTGTACAATAATGTGTATTTCGTCGCCTGGTAGTACTTTTGAAGAAGATAATGGCTGATAGAAACGCAATTCTATGCACTCGATTGAATTGTCCAAACTGATATTTCTCTTCCAAATATAACACTTCCATGATGATTATAAAACGTAGTAACCTGCAGCCTGAAGAAATCGAATACTATTGTTGGTCAACAAATAGAATTCCTGCATTCTGATCGGCCCCTCAAAAAAGGCGTCCTGAACCGACATTTTCCTCTACTTTGTTTGCAATATCTTGATGTTGTACACTAATGTGTATTTCGTCGCCTGGTACTAGTTTTGAAGAAGAATATGGGTGATAGAAATGCAATTTTATGTATTCGATTGAATTGCCAAACTGACATTTCTCTTCCAAATATAACACTTCAATGATGATGATAAAACGTAGTAACCTGCAGCTTGAAGAAATCGAATACTATTGTTAGTCAACAAATAGAATTCCTGCATTCTGATCGGCCCCTCAAAAAAGGCGTCCCTGAACCGACTTTTTCCCTCTACTTTGTTTGCAATATCTTGATGTTGTACACTAATGTGTATTTCGTCGCCTGGTACTAGTATTGAAGAAGAATATGGGTGATAGTAATGCAATTTTATGTACTCGATTGAATTGCTAAACTGACATTTTTCTTCCAAATATAACACTTCCATGATGATGATAAAACGTAGTAACCTGCAGCTTGAAGAAATCGAATACGATTGTTGGTCAGCAACAAGAAATCCTGCATTCTGATCGTCTACTCAAAAATAGCGTCCATGAACCGCCATTTTCTCTCTACATTCATGGTTTACGAGATTTATATCTCGCCAGTGACCAACATTCAGGTTTGTGAGCAATTCAATGCATTCGCCAGTGACCACATACGTACTTCAATACAAAAATATTTCCGTCTCATTCCAAACAAACTTATTGTTGAACCAGCAATTGATGGCTATAATTCTAAATTGCGTACATTTTTCTTTACAGCAGCGATAATAACGGAATGCATAATTTAAAACATCCTTCCGCAGAAGTGATTTTGAGGCATCGCTTTGAGGATAGCACACGCCCTAGTTTGTAATATACAGATAGCTTGCTTAAGCGCAACCAGCCTTTTAAGTGTACAAGCTATTCCATGGTTTGTTGCTCGATCTATTTGAACTCCACTAGTTCGTAGCATATATGATCAAATAGAAATGAAAAGCATTAATGGTCATTTGGATGCGACAGGAACTTCAGAGCCGTCTTTCTTTTAAAAACTTGCCTTCCAAGTTGAGCAAACTTTGACTAGGTAGCGCATATATATCTTGATGTTGTACACTAATGTGTATTTCGTCGACTGGTACTAGTTTTGAAGAAAATAATTACTGATAGAAACGCAATTCTATGCAATCGATTGAATTGCCAAACTGATATTTCTCTTCCAAATATAACACTTCCATGATGATGATAAAACATAGTAACTTGCAGCCTGAAGAAATCGAATTCTATTGTTGGTCACCAAATAGAAATCCTGCATTCTGATCGTCTACTCAAAAAAAGCGTCTATGAACCGCCATTTTCTCTCTACTGACATTTCTTTTCCAAATATAACACTTCCATGATGATTATAGAACGTAGTAACCTACAGCCTGAAGAGAATCGAATACTATTGTTGGCCAACAAAATGAATGCCTGCTTTGTGATCGGCCCCTCAAAAAAGCGTCCCAGAACCGCCATTTTCCCTCTTTATTCATGATTTACGAGATTTTATATCTCGATAGTGACCAACAATCAGGTTTGTGTGCATCTGAATGCGATCGAATATAGATCCTAATGTTGTACACTAATGTATATTTCGTCGCCTGGTAGTACTTTTGAAGAAGATAATGGCTGATAGAAACGCAATTCTATGCACTCGATTGAATTGTCAAACTGATATATCTCTTCCAAATATAACACTTCCATGATGATTATAAAACGTAGTAACCTGCAGCCTGAAGAAATCGAATACTATTGTTGGTCAACAAATAAAATTCCTGCATTCTGATCGGCCCCTCAAAAAAGGCGTCCCTGAACCGACATTTTCCCTCTACTTTGTTTGCAATATCTTGATGTTGTACACTAATGTGTATTTCGTCGCCTGGTACTAGTTTTGAAGAAGAATATGGGTGATAGAAATGCAATTTTATGTATTCGATTGAATTGCCAAACTGACATTTCTCTTCCAAATATAACACTTCAATGATGATGATAAAACGTAGTAACCTGCAGCTTGAAGAAATCGAATACTATTGCTAGTCATCAAAAACAAATCCTGCATTTCGATCGGCTCCTCAAAAAAAGCGTCTCTGAACCGCCATTTTCCCTTTACTACTGCACTCGATTGAATTGCCAACCTGACATTTAACTTCCAAATATAACACTTCCATGATGATGATAAAACATAGTAACCTGCCGACTGAAAAAATCGAATACGATTGTTGGTCAACAACAAGAAATCCTGCATTCTGATCGTCTACTAAAAAAAGCGTCCAAGAACCGCTATTTTCTCTCTACATTCATGGTTTACGAGATTTTATATCACGCTAGTGACCAACATTCAGGTTTGTGTGCAATTCAATGCATTCGCCAGTGACCATATTCATACTTCAACACAAAAATATTTCCGTCTCATTCGAACCAAACTTATTGTTGAGCCAGCAATTGATGGCTTCAATTCGATATTGAGTATATTATTCATTATTGCAGCGATAATAGAGGAATGCATAAATTAAAACATCCTTCTGCTGAAGTGATTTTGAGAGCATCGCTTTGAGCATGGCACCAACCCTAGTTTGTAATATACATCAGCCTGCCTTAACCACAACCAGCACTTTAAGTGTACAAGCTATTCCAGGGCTTTTTAACCGATCTATTTGAACTCCCTTAGTCCGTATCTTGTTCCATCAAATAGAAATGCAAAAGCATTATTGGTCATATTGCTGGAGACAGGAATCGCAGAGTGGTCTTCCTTTAAAAACGTGCCTTCCAAGTAGTGCAAACTTTGACTAGGTAGCGTATATAGATCTTAATGTTGTACACTAATGTTTATTTCGTCGCCTGGTAGTACTTTGGAAGAAGATAATGGCTGATAGAAACGCAATTCTGTGCACTCGATTGCATTGTCAAACTGACATTTCTCATCCAAATATAACACTTCCATGATGATTATAGAACGTAGTAACCTGTAGCCTGCAGAAATCGAATACTTTTGTTGGTCAACATAAAAAATTCTGCATTTTGATCGACTCCTCAAAAAAGGCGTCCCTGAACCGCCATTTTCCCTCTACTACTGCACTCGATTGAATTGCCAAACTGATATTTCTCTTCCAAATATAACACTTCCATGATGATGATAAAACATAGTAACCTGCAGACTGAAAAAATCGAATACGATTGTTGGTCAACAACAAGAAATCCTGCATTCTGATCGTCTACTAAAAAAAGCGTCCAAGAACCGCTATTTTCTCTCTACATTCATGGTTTACGAAATTTTATATAACGCTAGTGACCAACATTCAGGTTTGTGTGCAATTCAATGCATTCGCCAGTGACCATATTCATACTTCAACACAAAATTATTTCCGTCTCATTCGAACCAAACTTATTGTTGAGCCAGCAATTGATGGCTTCAATTCGATATTGAGTATATTATTCATTATTGCAGCGATAATAGAGGAATGCATAAATTAAAACATCCTTCTGCTGAAGTGATTTTGAGAGCATCGCTTTGAGCATGGCACCAACCCTAGTTTGTAATATACATCAGCCTGCCTTAACCACAACCAGCACTTTAAGTGTACAAGCTATTCCAGGGCTTTTTAACCGATCTATTTGAACTCCCTTAGTCCGTATCTTGTTCCATCAAATAGAAATGCAAAAGCATTATTGGTCATATTGCTGGAGACAGGAATCGCAGAGTGGTCTTCCTTTAAAAACGTGCCTTCCAAGTAGTGCAAACTTTGACTAGGTAGCGTATATAGATCTTAATGTTGTACACTAATGTTTATTTCGTCGCCTGGTAGTACTTTGGAAGAAGATAATGGCTGATAGAAACGCAATTCTGTGCACTCGATTGCATTGTCAAACTGACATTTCTCATCCAAATATAACACTTCCATGATGATTATAGAACGTAGTAACCTGTAGCCTGCAGAAATCGAATACTTTTGTTGGTCAACATAAAAAATTCTGCATTTTGATCGACTCCTCAAAAAAGGCGTCCCTGAACCGCCATTTTCCCTCTACTACTGCACTCGATTGAATTGCCAAACTGATATTTCTCTTCCAAATATAACACTTCCATGATGATGATAAAACATAGTAACCTGCAGACTGAAAAAATCGAATACGATTGTTGGTCAACAACAAGAAATCCTGCATTCTGATCGTCTACTAAAAAAAGCGTCCAAGAACCGCTATTTTCTCTCTACATTCATGGTTTACGAAATTTTATATAACGCTAGTGACCAACATTCAGGTTTGTGTGCAATTCAATGCATTCGCCAGTGACCATATTCATACTTCAACACAAAATTATTTCCGTCTCATTCGAACCAAACTTATTGTTGAGCCAGCAATTGATGGCTTCAATTCGATATTGAGTATATTATTCATTATTGCAGCGATAATAGAGGAATGCATAAATTAAAACATCCTTCTGCTGAAGTGATTTTGAGAGCATCGCTTTGAGCATGGCACCAACCCTAGTTTGTAATATACATCAGCCTGCCTTAACCACAACCAGCACTTTAAGTGTACAAGCTATTCCAGGGCTTTTTAACCGATCTATTTGAACTCCCTTAGTCCGTATCTTGTTCCATCAAATAGAAATGCAAAAGCATTATTGGTCATATTGCTGGAGACAGGAATCGCAGAGTGGTCTTCCTTTAAAAACGTGCCTTCCAAGTAGTGCAAACTTTGACTAGGTAGCGTATATAGATCTTAATGTTGTACACTAATGTTTATTTCGTCGCCTGGTAGTACTTTGGAAGAAGATAATGGCTGATAGAAACGCAATTCTGTGCACTCGATTGCATTGTCAAACTGACATTTCTCATCCAAATATAACACTTCCATGATGATTATAGAACGTAGTAACCTGTAGCCTGCAGAAATCGAATACTTTTGTTGGTCAACATAAAAAATTCGGCATTTTGATCGACTCCTCAAAAAAGGCGTCCCTGAACCGCCATTTTCCCTCTACTACTGCACTCGATTGAATTGCCAAACTGACATTTCTCTTCCAAATATAACACTTCCATGATGATTATAAAATGTAGTAACCTGCAGCCTGAAAAACAATCGAATACTATTATTGGTCAACATAAAGAAATCCTGCATTTTGAACGGCTGCTCAAAAAAGGCGTCCCTGAACCGCCATTTTCCCTCTACTACTGCTCTCGATTGAATTGCCAAACTGAAATTGTTCTTCCAAATATAACACTTCCATGATGATGATAAAACATAGTAACTTGCAGCCTAAGAAGATATCGAATACTATTGTTGTTCATCAACAAGAAATCCTGCATTCTGATCGTCTACTCAAAAAAAGCGTCCATGAAACGCCATTTTCCCTCTACTAATGTGTATTTCGTCGCCTGGTAGTATTTTTGAAGAAGATAATGGCTGATAGAAACGCAATTCTATGCACTCGATTGAATTGTCAAACTGACATATCTCTTCCAAATATAACACTTCCATGATGATTATAAAACATAGCAACCTGCAGCCTGAAGAAATCGAATACTAATAATGGTTAACATAAAGAAATCCTGCATTTTGAACGGCTCCTCATAAAAGGCGTCCCTCAACCGCCATTTTCCCTCTACTTTGTTTGCAATATCTTGATGTTGTACACTAATGTGTATTTCGTCGCCTGGTACTAGTTTTGAAAAAGAATATGGGTGATAGAAATGCAATTTTATGTACTCGATTGAATTGCCAAACTGACATTTCTCTTCCAAACATAACACTTCCATGATGATGATAAAACATAGTAACCTGCAGCCTGAAGAAATGGAATACTATTGTTGGTCAACAAATAGAAATCTTGCATTCTGATCGTCTACTCAAAAAAATCGTCCATGAACCGCCATTTTCTCTCTACTGACATTACTTTTCCAAATATAACACTTCCATGATGATTATAGAACGTTGTAACCTACAGCCTGAAGAGAAACGAATACTATTGTTGGCCAACAAAAAGAAATCCTACATTTTGATCGGCTCCTCAAAAAAAGCGTCCCAGAACCGCCATTTTCCTTCTAGTAATGTGCATTTCGTCGCCTGGTAGTACTTTTGAAGAAGATAATGGCTGATAGAAACGCAATTCTATGCACTCGATTGAATTGTCAAACTGACATTTCTCTTCCAAATATGACACTACCATGATGATTATAGAACGTAGTAACCTGCAGGCTGAAGAAATCGAATACTATTGTTGGTCTACATAAGAAAATCCTGCATTTTGATCGGCTCCTCAAAAAAGGCGTCCCTTAACCGCCATATTCCCTCTACTTTGTTTGCAATATCTTGATGTTGTACACTAATGTGTATTTCGTCGCCTGGTACTAGTTTTGAAGAAGAATATGGGTGATTGAAATGCTATTTTATGTACTCGATTGAATTGCCAAACTGACATTTCTCTTCCAAATATAACACTTCCATGACGATGATAAAACGTAGTAACCTGCAGGTTGAAGAAATCGAATACTATTGTTAGTCAACAAAAAGAAAATCCTGCATTTTGATCGGCTCCTCAAAAAAGGCGTCCCTGAACCGCCATATTCCCTCTACTTTGTTTGCAATATCTTGATGTTGTACACTAATGTGTATTTCGTCGCCTGGTACTAGTTTTGAAAAAGAATATGGGTGATTGAAATGCAATTTTATGTACTCGATTGAATTGCCAAACTGACATTTCTCTTCCAAATATAACACTTCCATGACGATGATAAAACGTAGTAACCTGCAGGTTGAAGAAATCGAATACTATTGTTAGTCAACAAAAAGAAAACCTGCATTTCGCTCGGCTCCTCAAAAAAAGCGTCCCTGAACCGCCATTTTCTCTCTACATTGTTTGCAATATCTTGATGTTGTACACTAATGTGTATTTCGTCGTCTGGTACTAGTTTTGAAGAAGAATATGGGTGAAAGAAATGGAATTTTATGTACTCGATTGAATTGCCAAACTGACATTTCTCTTACAAATATAACACTTCCATGATGATGATAAAACATAGTAATCTGCAGCCGGAAGAAATCGAATACTAATGTTGGTCAACATAAAGAAATCCTGCATTTCGATCGGCTCCTCAAAAAAGGCGTCCCTGAACCGCCATTTTCCCTCTACTTTGTTTGCAATATCTTGATGTTGTACACTAATGTGTATTTCGTCGGCTGGTACTAGTTTTGAAGAAGAATATGGGTGATAGAAATGCAATTTTATGTACTCGATTGAATTGCCAAACTGACATTTCTCTTCCAAATATAACACTTCCATGATGATGGTAAAACATAGTAACCTGCAGTCTGAAGAAATCGAATACGATTGTTGGTCAACAACAAGAAATCCTGCATTCTGATCGTCTACTCAAAAAAGGCGTCCATTAACCGCCATTTTCTCTCTACATTGATGGTTTACGAGATTTTATATCTCGCCAGTGACCAACATTCAGGTTTGTGTCAACTCAATGCGATCGCCAGTGACCACATTCGTACTTCAAGGCAAAAATATTTCCGTCTCATTCCAACCAAACTTATTGTTGAGCCAGCAATTGATGGCTTTCATTTGATATTGCGTATATTTTTCATTATTTCAGCGATAATAGAGGAATGCATAAATTAAAACATCCTTCTGCTGAAGTGATTTTGAGAGCATCGCTTTGAGGATGGCACCAACCCTAGTTTGTAATATACATCAGCCTGCCTTATGCGCAAACAGCCCTTTAAGTGTACAAGCTATTCCAGGGCTTTTTACCCGATCTATTTTAACTCCTCTTAGTTCGTATGTTGTTTCATCAAATAGAAATGCAAAAGCATTATTGGTCATATTGGTGGAGACAGGAATTGCAGAGTGGTCTTCCTCTAAAAACGTGTCTTCCAAGAAGTGCAAACATTGACTAGGTAGCGTATATAGATCCTAATGTTGTACACTAATGTATATTTCGTCGCCTGGTAGAACTTTTGAAGAAGATAATGGCTGATAGAAACGCAATTCAATGCACTCGATTGAATTGTCAAACTGACATTTCTCTTCCAAATATAACACATCCATGATGATGATAAAACGTAGTAAGCTGCAGCTTGAATAAATCGAAAAAACTATTGTTAGTCAACAAAAAGAAATCCTGCATTTTGATCAGCTCCACAAAAAAAGCGTCCCAGAACCGCCATTTTCCTTGTACATTAAGTGTACAAGCTATTCCAGGGCATTTTACCCGATCTATCTTAACTCCTGTTAGTTCGTATCTTGTTTCATCAAATAGAAATGCAAAAGCTTTATTGGTCATATTGGTGGAGACAGGAATTGCTGAGTGGTCTTCCTTTAAAAACGTGCCTTCCAAGTAGTGCAAACTTTGACTAGGTAGCGCATATATATCTTGATGTTGTACACTAATGTGTATTTCGTCGCCTGGTACTAGTTTTGATGAAGAATATGGGTGATAGAAATGCAATTTTATGTACTCGATTGAATTGCCAAACTGACATTTCTCTTCCAAATATGACACTTCTATGATGATGATAAAACTTAATGATCTGCAGCCTGAAGAAATCGAATACTGTTATTGGTCATCATAAAGAAATCCTGCATTTTGTTCGGCTCCTCAAAAAAGGCGTCCCTGAACCGCCATTTTCCCTCTACTGACGTTTCTCGTCCAAATATAACACTTTCATGATGATTATAGAACGTAGTAACCTGCAGCCTGAAGAAATCGAATACTATTGAAGGCCAACAAAAAGAAATCCAGCATTTTTATCGGCTCCTCAAAAAAAGCGTCCAAGAACCGCTATTTTCTCTCTTTATTCATGATTTACGAGATTTTATATCTCGCCAGTGACCAACATTCAAGTTTGTGTCAACTCAATGCGATCGCCAGTGACCACATTCGTACTTCAAGGCAAAAATATTTCCGTCTCATTCCAACCAAACTTATTGTTGAGCCAGCAATTGATAACTTCAATTCGATATTGAGTATATTATTCATTATTGCAGCGATAATAGAGGAATGCATAAATTAAAACATCCTTCTGCTGAAGTGATTTTGAGAGCATCGCTTTGAGCATGGCACCAACCCTAGTTTGTAATATACATCAGCCTGCCTTATGTGCAACCAGCTCTTTAAGTGTACAAGCTATTCCAGGGCTTTTTACCCGATCTATTTTAACTCCTCTTAGTTCGTATTTTGTTTCTTCAAATAGAAATGCCAAAGCATTATTGGTCATATTGGTGGAGACAGGAATTGCAGAGTGGCTTCCTCTAAAAACGTGTCTTCCAAGAAGTGCAAACATTGACTTGGTAGCGTATATAGATCCTAATGTTGTACACTGATGTATATTTCGTCGCCTGGTAGAACTTTTGAAGAAGATAATGGCTGATAGAAACGCAATTCTATGCACTCGATTGAATTGTCAAACTGACATTTCTCTTCCAAATATAATACATCCATGATGATGATAAAACGTAGTAACCTGCAGCTTGAATAAATCGAAAAAACTATTGTTAGTCAACAAAAAGAAATCCTGCATTTTGATCAGCTCCACAAAAAAAGCGTCCCAGAACCGCCATTTTCCTTGTACATTAAGTGTACAAGCTATTCCAGGGCATTTTACCCGATCTATCTTAACTCCTGTTAGTTCGTATCTTGTTTCATCAAATAGAAATGCAAAAGCTTTATTGGTCATATTGGTGGAGACAGGAATTGCTGAGTGGTCTTCCTTTAAAAACGTGCCTTCCAAGTAGTGCAAACTTTGACTAGGTAGCGCATATATATCTTGATGTTGTACACTAATGTGTATTTCGTCGCCTGGTACTAGTTTTGATGAAGAATATGGGTGATAGAAATGCAATTTTATGTACTCGATTGAATTGCCAAACTGACATTTCTCTTCCAAATATGACACTTCTATGATGATGATAAAACTTAATGATCTGCAGCCTGAAGAAATCGAATACTGTTATTGGTCATCATAAAGAAATCCTGCATTTTGTTCGGCTCCTCAAAAAAGGCGTCCCTGAACCGCCATTTTCCCTCTACTGACGTTTCTCGTCCAAATATAACACTTTCATGATGATTATAGAACGTAGTAACCTGCAGCCTGAAGAAATCGAATACTATTGAAGGCCAACAAAAAGAAATCCAGCATTTTTATCGGCTCCTCAAAAAAAGCGTCCAAGAACCGCTATTTTCTCTCTTTATTCATGATTTACGAGATTTTATATCTCGCCAGTGACCAACATTCAAGTTTGTGTCAACTCAATGCGATCGCCAGTGACCACATTCGTACTTCAAGGCAAAAATATTTCCGTCTCATTCCAACCAAACTTATTGTTGAGCCAGCAATTGATAACTTCAATTCGATATTGAGTATATTATTCATTATTGCAGCGATAATAGAGGAATGCATAAATTAAAACATCCTTCTGCTGAAGTGATTTTGAGAGCATCGCTTTGAGCATGGCACCAACCCTAGTTTGTAATATACATCAGCCTGCCTTATGTGCAACCAGCTCTTTAAGTGTACAAGCTATTCCAGGGCTTTTTACCCGATCTATTTTAACTCCTCTTAGTTCGTATTTTGTTTCTTCAAATAGAAATGCCAAAGCATTATTGGTCATATTGGTGGAGACAGGAATTGCAGAGTGGCTTCCTCTAAAAACGTGTCTTCCAAGAAGTGCAAACATTGACTTGGTAGCGTATATAGATCCTAATGTTGTACACTGATGTATATTTCGTCGCCTGGTAGAACTTTTGAAGAAGATAATGGCTGATAGAAACGCAATTCTATGCACTCGATTGAATTGTCAAACTGACATTTCTCTTCCAAATATAATACATCCATGATGATGATAAAACGTAGTAACCTGCAGCTTGAATAAATCGAAAACTATTGTTAGTCAACAAAAAGAAATCCTGCATTTTGATCAGCTCCTCAAAAAAAGCGTCCCAGAACCGCCATTTTCCTTGTACTTTAAGTGTACAAGCTATTCCAGGGCATTTTACCCGATCTATCTTAACTCCTCTTAGTTCGTATCTTGTTTCATCAAATAGAAATGCAAAAGCATTATTGGTCATATTGGTGGAGACAGGAATTGCAGAGTGGTCTTCCTTTAAAAACGTGCCTTCCAAGGAGTGCAAACTTTGACTAGGTAGCGCATATATATCTTGATGTTGTACACTAATGTGTATTTCGTCGCCTGGTACTAGTTTTGAAGAAAAATATGGGTGATAGAAATGCTATCTTATGTACTCGATTGAATTGCCAAACTGACATTTCTCTTCCAAATATGACACTTCTATGATGATGATAAAACTTAATGACCTGCAGCCTGAAGAAATCGAATACTGTTATTGGTCATCATAAAGAAATCCTGCATTTTGATCGGCTTCTCAAAAAAGGCGTCCCTGAACCGCTATTTTCCCTCTACTGACGTTTCTCGTCCAAATATAACACTTTCATGATGAATATAGAACGTAGTAAACTGCAGCCTGAAGAAATCGAATACTATTGATGGCCTACAAAAAGAAATCCAGCATTTTGATCGGCTCCTCAAAAAAAGCGTCCAAGAACCGCTATTTTCTCTCTTTATTCATGATTTACGAGATTTTGTATCGCGCCAGTGACCAACATTCAAGTTTGTGTCAACTCAATGCGATCGCCAGTGACCACATTCGTACTTCAAGGCAAAAATATTTCCGTCTCATTCGAACCAAACTTATTGTTGAGCCAGCAATTGATGGCTTTAATTCGATATTGCGTATATTTTTCATTATTGCAGCGATAATAGAGGAATGCATAAATTAAAACATCCTTCTGCTGAAGTGATTTTGAGGGCATCGCTTTGAGGATAGCACCAGCCCTAGTTTGTAATATACATCAGCCTGCCTTAAGCGCAACCAGCACTTTAAGTGTACAAGCTATTCCAGGGCTTTTTACCCGATCTATTTTAACTCCTCTTAGTTCGTATCTTGTTTCATCAAATAGAAATGCAAAAGCATTTGTTGGAACCCCAACTTCACTTTGCTGCATAATTGAACAGCTACATAATTTTTGTAAATAGGAAAAAATTAATTTTTATATGTATATAGAATTGTTCATTAAAGAGAAATAAAAAAGGAAAAGAGGCAAATAGCCCATTTTAAAAAGTCTTTCTCAAGACTCTGGAATGGCAGTGTGGTTCTTTGGACGGTACAGAGATAGCGACGCAGTCGCGACGCCAGTGCGCGGCACGGTCGACTTCGCTATAAAAAGGGCAGAATCGGCCGTGTCTGCATCAGTCTAAGATAATTTTTCAACTGGAAGACATCCACAATAGCTACCTTAGCTGGAAGATTGCTGACTGGCCTTACTCTCAACCTGGATCTCTGTACCGGCCAAAGGACCTCACTGTCCGGACCAGAACAAAAAATCGATCACTTAACCCCTGTATTTTGAAGAAAGAAGAAAGAAAGAAGTGCCGCACACGAGACGCCTTGGTTTACCAGCTGCGAAGGCAAGCGAATCACCAGCGCTGCCACAGTGTGAGATACGAGCGAGGACCAGGCCAATTGGTACCGGGGTTTATCGGGGTGCTGGCCACACTGCCGGGGCTCCCAAAGCCGGTTGACTGGTATTAGCGAATGGCCCTTTTCAGGGCCTCTCACATCCCTTTGGCTGTGGCCTTGCGCTAGGATCAAGCCATTCTCGGAGCGGCGCAGTAACTTCAACCAACAGTGTGAACGGTCCTTTTCAGGGCCATCCAGTCACTTGTACCTGCGAGCGGTGAGAAGAAGAGCTTGTATACTGGACTTCATCCCTCGGCCGCATTAGTATACAACAGCATTATTGGTCATATTGGTGGAGACAGAAATTGCAGAGTGGTCTTCCTCTAAAAACGTGTCTTCCAAGAAGTGCAAACATTGACTAGGTAGCGTATATAGATCTTAATGTTGTACACTAATGTATATTTCGTCGCCTGGTAGTACTATTGAAGAAGATAATGGCTGATAGAAACGCAATTCTATGCATTCGATTGAATTGTGTAACTGATATTTCTCTTCCAAATATAACACTTCCATGATGATTATAAAACGTAGTAACCTGCAGCCTGAAGAAATCGAATACTATTGTTGGTCAACATAAAGAAATCCTGCATTTTGAACGGCTCCTCAAAAAAGACCTCCCTGAACCGCCATTTTCCCACTACTTTGTTAGCAATATCTTGATGTTGTATACAAATGAATATTTCGTCGCCTGGTACTAGTTTTGAAGAAGAATATGGGTGATAGAAATGCTATTTTATGTACTCGATTGAATTGCCAAACTGACATTACTCTTCCAAATATAACACTTCCATGATGATGATAAAACTTAGTAACCTGCAGCTTGAAGAAATCGAATACTATTGTTAGTCAACAAAAAGAAATCCTGTATTTCGATCGGCTTCTCAAAAAAAGTGTCCCAGAACCGCCATTTTCCCTTTATACTGCACTCGATTGAATTGGCAAGCTGACATTTTTCTTCTAAATATAACACTTCCATGATGATGATAAAACGTAGCAACCTGCAGCTTGAAGAAATCGTATACTTATTGATGGCCAACAAAAAGAAATCCAGCATTTTGATCGGCTCCTCAAAAAAAGCGTCCAAGTACCGCTATTTTCTCTCTTTATTCATGATTTAGGAGATTTTATATCTCTCCAGTGACCAACATTCAGGTTTGTGTCAACTCAATGCGATCGCCAGTGACCACATTCGTACTTCAAGGCAAAAATATTTCCGTCTCATTCCAACCAAACTTATTGTTGAGCGAGCAATTGATGGCTTTAATTTGATATTGTGTATATTTTTCATTATTGCAGCGATAATAGAGGAATGCATAAATTAAAACATCCTTCTGCTGAAGTGATTTTGAGAGCATCGCTTTGAGAATGGCACCAACCCTAGTTTGTAATATACATCAGCCTGCCTTATGCGCAAACAGCCCTTTAAGTGTACAAGCTATTCCAGGGCTTTTTACCCGATCTATTTTAACTCCTCTTATTTCGTATCTTGTTTCATCAAAAGCATTATTGGTCATATTGGTGGAGACAGGAATTGCAGAGTGGTCTTCCTCTAAAAACGTGTCTTCCAAGAAGTGCAAACATTGACTAGGTAGCGTATATAGATCCTAATGTTGTACACTAATGTATATTTCATCGCCTGGTAGAACTTTTGAAGAAGATAATGGCTGATAGAAACGCAATTCTATGCACTCGATTGAATTGTCAAACTGACATTTCTCTTCCAAATATAACACATCCATGATGATGATAAAACGTAGTAACCTGCAGCTTGAATAAATCGAATACTATTGTTAGTCAACAAAAAGAAATCCTGCATTTTGATCAGCTCTTCAAAAAAAGCGTCCTAGAACCGCCATTTTCCTTGTACTTTAAGTGTACAAGCTATTCCAGGGCATTTTACCCGATGTATCTTAACTCCTCTTAGTTCGTATCTTGTTTCATCAAATAAAAATGCAAAAGCATTATTGGTCATATTGGTGGAGACAGGAATTGCAGAGTGGTCTTCCTTTAAAAACGTGCCTTCCAAGTAGTGCAAACTTTGTCTTGGTAGCGCATATATATCTTGATGTTGTACACTAATGTTTATTTCGTCGCCTGGTACCAGTTTTGAAGAAGAATATGGGTGATAGAAATGCTATTTTATGTACTCGATTGAATTGCCAAACTGACATTACTCTTCCAAATATAACACTTCCATGATGATGATAAAACGTAGTAACCTGCAACTTCAATAAACCGAATACTATTGTTAGTCAACAAAAAGAAATCCTGCATTTTGATCAGCTCCTCAAAAAAAGGGTCCCAGAACAGCCATTTTCCCTCTACTACTGCTCTCGATTAAATTGCCAAACTGACATTTCTCTTCCAAATATAACACTTCCATGATGATGATAAAACATAGTAACCTGCAGCCTGAAGAAATCGAAAACTATTGTTGGTCATCAACAAGAAATCCTGCATTCTGATCGTCTACTAAAAAAAGCGTCCATGAACCGCCATTTTCTCTCTACATTCATGGTTTACGAGATTTTATATCACGCTAGTGACCAACATTCAGGTTTGTGTGCAATTCAATGCATTCGCCAGTGACCATATTCATACTTCAACACAAAAATATTTCCGTCTCATTCGAACCAAAATTATTCTTTAGCCAGCAATTGATGGCTTTAATTCGATATTGCGTACATTTTTCATTACAGCAGCGATAATAGAGTAATGCATAAATTAAAACATCCTTCTGCTGAAGTGATTTTGAGGGCATCGCTTTGAGGATAGCACCAGCCCTAGTTTGTAATATACATCAGCCTGCCTTAACCGCAACCAGCACTTTAAGTGTACAAGCTATTCCAGGGCTTTTTAACCGATCTATTTGAACTCCCTTAGTCCGTATCTTGTTCCATCAAATAGAAATGCAAAAGCATTATTGGTCATATTGCTGGAGACAGGAATCGCAGAGTGGTCTTCCTTTAAAAACGTGCCTTCCAAGTAATGCAAACTTTGACTAGGTAGCGTATATAGATCTTAATGTTGTACAATAATGTGTATTTCGTCGCCTGGTAGTACTTTTGAAGAAGATAATGGCTGATAGAAACGCAATTCTATGCACTCGATTGAATTGTCAAACTGATATTTCTCTTCCAAATATAACACTTCCATGATGATTATAAAACGTAGTAACCTGCAGCCTGAAGAAATCGAATACTATTGTTGGTCAACAAATAGAATTCCTGCATTCTGATCGGCCCCTCAAAAAAGGCGTCCCTGAACCGACATTTTCCCTCTACTTTGTTTGCAATATCTTGATGTTGTACACTAATGTGTATTTCGTCGCCTGGTACTAGTTTTGAAGAAGAATATGGGTGATAGAAATGCAATTTTATGTATTCGATTGAATTGCCAAACTGACATTTCTCTTCCAAATATAACACTTCAATGATGATGATAAAACGTAGTAACCTGCAGCTTGAAGAAATCGAATACTATTGTTAGTCAACAAATAGAATTCCTGCATTCTGATCGGCCCCTCAAAAAAGGCGTCCCTGAACCGACTTTTTCCCTCTACTTTGTTTGCAATATCTTGATGTTGTACACTAATGTGTATTTCGTCGCCTGGTACTAGTATTGAAGAAGAATATGGGTGATAGTAATGCAATTTTATGTACTCGATTGAATTGCTAAACTGACATTTTTCTTCCAAATATAACACTTCCATGATGATGATAAAACGTAGTAACCTGCAGCTTGAAGAAATCGAATACGATTGTTGGTCAGCAACAAGAAATCCTGCATTCTGATCGTCTACTCAAAAATAGCGTCCATGAACCGCCATTTTCTCTCTACATTCATGGTTTACGAGATTTTATATCTCGCCAGTGACCAACATTCAGGTTTGTGAGCAATTCAATGCATTCGCCAGTGACCACATACGTACTTCAATACAAAAATATTTCCGTCTCATTCCAAACAAACTTATTGTTGAACCAGCAATTGATGGCTATAATTCTAAATTGCGTACATTTTTCTTTACAGCAGCGATAATAACGGAATGCATAATTTAAAACATCCTTCCGCAGAAGTGATTTTGAGGCATCGCTTTGAGGATAGCACACGCCCTAGTTTGTAATATACAGATAGCTTGCTTAAGCGCAACCAGCCTTTTAAGTGTACAAGCTATTCCATGGTTTGTTGCTCGATCTATTTGAACTCCACTAGTTCGTAGCATATATGATCAAATAGAAATGAAAAGCATTAATGGTCATTTGGATGCGACAGGAACTTCAGAGCCGTCTTTCTTTTAAAAACTTGCCTTCCAAGTTGAGCAAACTTTGACTAGGTAGCGCATATATATCTTGATGTTGTACACTAATGTGTATTTCGTCGACTGGTACTAGTTTTGAAGAAAATAATTACTGATAGAAACGCAATTCTATGCAATCGATTGAATTGCCAAACTGATATTTCTCTTCCAAATATAACACTTCCATGATGATGATAAAACATAGTAACTTGCAGCCTGAAGAAATCGAATTCTATTGTTGGTCACCAAATAGAAATCCTGCATTCTGATCGTCTACTCAAAAAAAGCGTCTATGAACCGCCATTTTCTCTCTACTGACATTTCTTTTCCAAATATAACACTTCCATGATGATTATAGAACGTAGTAACCTACAGCCTGAAGAGAATCGAATACTATTGTTGGCCAACAAAATGAATGCCTGCTTTGTGATCGGCCCCTCAAAAAAGCGTCCCAGAACCGCCATTTTCCCTCTTTATTCATGATTTACGAGATTTTATATCTCGATAGTGACCAACAATCAGGTTTGTGTGCATCTGAATGCGATCGAATATAGATCCTAATGTTGTACACTAATGTATATTTCGTCGCCTGGTAGTACTTTTGAAGAAGATAATGGCTGATAGAAACGCAATTCTATGCACTCGATTGAATTGTCAAACTGATATATCTCTTCCAAATATAACACTTCCATGATGATTATAAAACGTAGTAACCTGCAGCCTGAAGAAATCGAATACTATTGTTGGTCAACAAATAAAATTCCTGCATTCTGATCGGCCCCTCAAAAAAGGCGTCCCTGAACCGACATTTTCCCTCTACTTTGTTTGCAATATCTTGATGTTGTACACTAATGTGTATTTCGTCGCCTGGTACTAGTTTTGAAGAAGAATATGGGTGATAGAAATGCAATTTTATGTATTCGATTGAATTGCCAAACTGACATTTCTCTTCCAAATATAACACTTCAATGATGATGATAAAACGTAGTAACCTGCAGCTTGAAGAAATCAAATACTATTGCTAGTCATCAAAAACAAATCCTGCATTTCGATCGGCTCCTCAAAAAAAGCGTCTCTGAACCGCCATTTTCCCTTTACTACTGCACTCGATTGAATTGCCAACCTGACATTTAACTTCCAAATATAACACTTCCATGATGATGATAAAACATAGTAACCTGCCGACTGAAAAAATCGAATACGATTGTTGGTCAACAACAAGAAATCCTGCATTCTGATCGTCTACTAAAAAAAGCGTCCAAGAACCGCTATTTTCTCTCTACATTCATGGTTTACGAGATTTTATATCACGCTAGTGACCAACATTCAGGTTTGTGTGCAATTCAATGCATTCGCCAGTGACCATATTCATACTTCAACACAAAAATATTTCCGTCTCATTCGAACCAAACTTATTGTTGAGCCAGCAATTGATGGCTTCAATTCGATATTGAGTATATTATTCATTATTGCAGCGATAATAGAGGAATGCATAAATTAAAACATCCTTCTGCTGAAGTGATTTTGAGAGCATCGCTTTGAGCATGGCACCAACCCTAGTTTGTAATATACATCAGCCTGCCTTAACCACAACCAGCACTTTAAGTGTACAAGCTATTCCAGGGCTTTTTAACCGATCTATTTGAACTCCCTTAGTCCGTATCTTGTTCCATCAAATAGAAATGCAAAAGCATTATTGGTCATATTGCTGGAGACAGGAATCGCAGAGTGGTCTTCCTTTAAAAACGTGCCTTCCAAGTAGTGCAAACTTTGACTAGGTAGCGTATATAGATCTTAATGTTGTACACTAATGTTTATTTCGTCGCCTGGTAGTACTTTGGAAGAAGATAATGGCTGATAGAAACGCAATTCTGTGCACTCGATTGCATTGTCAAACTGACATTTCTCATCCAAATATAACACTTCCATGATGATTATAGAACGTAGTAACCTGTAGCCTGCAGAAATCGAATACTTTTGTTGGTCAACATAAAAAATTCTGCATTTTGATCGACTCCTCAAAAAAGGCGTCCCTGAACCGCCATTTTCCCTCTACTACTGCACTCGATTGAATTGCCAAACTGATATTTCTCTTCCAAATATAACACTTCCATGATGATGATAAAACATAGTAACCTGCAGACTGAAAAAATCGAATACGATTGTTGGTCAACAACAAGAAATCCTGCATTCTGATCGTCTACTAAAAAAAGCGTCCAAGAACCGCTATTTTCTCTCTACATTCATGGTTTACGAAATTTTATATAACGCTAGTGACCAACATTCAGGTTTGTGTGCAATTCAATGCATTCGCCAGTGACCATATTCATACTTCAACACAAAATTATTTCCGTCTCATTCGAACCAAACTTATTGTTGAGCCAGCAATTGATGGCTTCAATTCGATATTGAGTATATTATTCATTATTGCAGCGATAATAGAGGAATGCATAAATTAAAACATCCTTCTGCTGAAGTGATTTTGAGAGCATCGCTTTGAGCATGGCACCAACCCTAGTTTGTAATATACATCAGCCTGCCTTAACCACAACCAGCACTTTAAGTGTACAAGCTATTCCAGGGCTTTTTAACCGATCTATTTGAACTCCCTTAGTCCGTATCTTGTTCCATCAAATAGAAATGCAAAAGCATTATTGGTCATATTGCTGGAGACAGGAATCGCAGAGTGGTCTTCCTTTAAAAACGTGCCTTCCAAGTAGTGCAAACTTTGACTAGGTAGCGTATATAGATCTTAATGTTGTACACTAATGTTTATTTCGTCGCCTGGTAGTACTTTGGAAGAAGATAATGGCTGATAGAAACGCAATTCTGTGCACTCGATTGCATTGTCAAACTGACATTTCTCATCCAAATATAACACTTCCATGATGATTATAGAACGTAGTAACCTGTAGCCTGCAGAAATCGAATACTTTTGTTGGTCAACATAAAAAATTCTGCATTTTGATCGACTCCTCAAAAAAGGCGTCCCTGAACCGCCATTTTCCCTCTACTACTGCACTCGATTGAATTGCCAAACTGATATTTCTCTTCCAAATATAACACTTCCATGATGATGATAAAACATAGTAACCTGCAGACTGAAAAAATCGAATACGATTGTTGGTCAACAACAAGAAATCCTGCATTCTGATCGTCTACTAAAAAAAGCGTCCAAGAACCGCTATTTTCTCTCTACATTCATGGTTTACGAAATTTTATATAACGCTAGTGACCAACATTCAGGTTTGTGTGCAATTCAATGCATTCGCCAGTGACCATATTCATACTTCAACACAAAATTATTTCCGTCTCATTCGAACCAAACTTATTGTTGAGCCAGCAATTGATGGCTTCAATTCGATATTGAGTATATTATTCATTATTGCAGCGATAATAGAGGAATGCATAAATTAAAACATCCTTCTGCTGAAGTGATTTTGAGAGCATCGCTTTGAGCATGGCACCAACCCTAGTTTGTAATATACATCAGCCTGCCTTAACCACAACCAGCACTTTAAGTGTACAAGCTATTCCAGGGCTTTTTAACCGATCTATTTGAACTCCCTTAGTCCGTATCTTGTTCCATCAAATAGAAATGCAAAAGCATTATTGGTCATATTGCTGGAGACAGGAATCGCAGAGTGGTCTTCCTTTAAAAACGTGCCTTCCAAGTAGTGCAAACTTTGACTAGGTAGCGTATATAGATCTTAATGTTGTACACTAATGTTTATTTCGTCGCCTGGTAGTACTTTGGAAGAAGATAATGGCTGATAGAAACGCAATTCTGTGCACTCGATTGCATTGTCAAACTGACATTTCTCATCCAAATATAACACTTCCATGATGATTATAGAACGTAGTAACCTGTAGCCTGCAGAAATCGAATACTTTTGTTGGTCAACATAAAAAATTCGGCATTTTGATCGACTCCTCAAAAAAGGCGTCCCTGAACCGCCATTTTCCCTCTACTACTGCACTCGATTGAATTGCCAAACTGATATTTCTCTTCCAAATATAACCCTTCCATGATGATGATAAAACATAGTAACCTGCAGCCTGAAGAAATCGAATACTATTGTTGGTCGTCAACAAGAAATCCTGCATTCTGATCGTCTACTCAAAAAAAGCGTCCATGAACAGCTATTTTCCCTCTACTAATGTGTATTTCGTCGCCTGGTAGTACTTTTGAAGAAGATAATCGCTGATAGAAACGCAATTCTATGCACTCGATTGAATTGTCAAACTGATATTTCTCTTCCAAATATAACACTTCCATGATGATTATAAAACGTAGTAACCTGCAGCCTGAAGAAATCGAGTACTATTGTTGGTCAACAAATAGAATTCCTGCATTCTGATCGGCCCCTCAAAAAAGGCGTCCCTGAACCGACATTTTCCCTCTACTTTGTTTGCAATATCTTGATGTTGTACTCTAATGTGTATTTCGTCGCCTGGTACTAGTATTGAAGAAGAATATGGGTGATAGTAATGCAATTTTATGTACTCGATTGAATTGCTAAACTGACATTTTTCTTCCAAATATAACACTTCCATGATGATGATAAAACGTAGTAACCTGCAGCTTGAAGAAATCGAATACGATTGTTGGTCAGCAACAAGAAATCCTGCATTCTGATCGTCTACTCAAAAATAGCGTCCATGAACCGCCATTTTCTCTCTACATTCATGGTTTACGAGATTTTATATCTCACCAGTGAGCAACATTCTGGTTTGTGTGCAATTCAATGCATTCGCCAGTGACCATATTCGTACTTCAATACAAAAATATTTCCGTCTCTTTCCAAACAAACCTATTGTTGAACCAGCAATTGATGGCTATAATTCTAAATTGCGTACATTTTTCTTTACAGCAGCGATAATAACGGAATGCATAATTTAAAACATCCTTCCGCAGAAGTGATTTTGAGGCATCGCTTTGAGGATAGCACACGCCCTAGTTTGTAATATACAGATAGCTTGCTTAAGCGCAACCAACCTTTTAAGTGTACAAGCTATTCCATGGTTTATTGCTCGATCTATTTGAACTCCACTAGTTCGTAGCATATATGATCAAATAGAAATGTAAATCATTAATGGTCATTTGGATGCGACAGGAACTGCAGAGCCGTCTTTCTTTTAAAAACTTGCCTTCCAAGTTGAGCAAACTTTGACTAGGTAGCGCATATATATCTTGATGTTGTACACTAATGTGTATTTCGTCGACTGGTACTAGTTTTGAAGAAAATAATTACTGATAGAAACGCAATTCTATGCACTCGATTGAATTGCCAAACTGATATTTCTCTTCCAAATATAACACTTCCATGATGATGATAAAACATAGTAACTTGCAGCCTGAAGAAATCGAATACTATTGTTGGTCACCAAATAGAAATCCTGCATTCTGATCGTCTACTCAAAAAAAGCGTCTATGAACCGCCATTTTCTCTCTACTGACATTACTTTTCCAAATATAACACTTCCATGATGATTATAGAACGTTGTAACCTACAGCCTGAAGAGAAACGAATACTATTGTTGGCCAAAAAAAGAAATCCTACATTTTGATCGGCTCCTCAAAAAAAGCGTCCCAGAACCGGCATTTTCCTTCTAGTAATGTGCATTTCGTCGCCTGGTAGTACATTTGAAGAAGATAATGGCTGATAGAAACGCAATTCTATGCACTCGATTGAATTGTCAAACTGACATTTCTCTTCCAAACATAACACTTCCATGATGATGATAAAACATAGTAACCTGCAGCCTGAAGAAATGGAATACTATTGTTGGTCAACAAATAGAAATCTTGCATTCTGATCGTCTACTCAAAAAAATCGTCCATGAACCGCCATTTTCTCTCTACTGACATTACTTTTCCAAATATAACACTTCCATGATGATTATAGAACGTTGTAACCTACAGCCTGAAGAGAAACGAATACTATTGTTGGCCAAAAAAAGAAATCCTACATTTTGATCGGCTCCTCAAAAAAAGCGTCCCAGAACCGCCATTTTCCTTCTAGTAATGTGCATTTCGTCGCCTGGTAGTACTTTTGAAGAAGATAATGGCTGATAGAAACGCAATTCTATGCACTCGATTGAATTGTCAAACTGACATTTCTCTTCCAAATATGACACTACTATGATGATTATAGAACGTAGTAACCTACAGGCTGAAGAAATCGAATACTATTGTTGGTCTACATAAGGAAATCCTGCATTTTGATCGGCTCCTCAAAAAAAGCCCGGAACCGCCATTTTCCTTCTAGTAATGTGTATTTCGTCGCCTGGTAGTACTTTTGAAGAAGATAATGGCTGATACAAACGCAATTCTATGCACTCGATTGAATAGTCAAACTGACATTTCTCTTCCAAATATAAAACTTCCATGATGATTATAGAACGAAGTAACCTGCAGCCTGAAGAAATCGAATACTATTGTTGGTCAACATAAAAAAATCCTGCATTTTGATCGGCTCTTCAAAAAAGGCGTCCCTGAACCGCCATTTTCCCTCTACTTTGTTTGCAATATCTTGATGTTGTACACTAATGTGTATTTCGTCGCCTAGTACTAGTTTTGAAGAAGAATATGGGTGATAGAAACGCAATTCTATGCACTCGATTGAATTGTCAAACTGACATTTCTCTTCCAAATATAACACTTCCATGATGATTATAAAATGTAGTAACCTGCAGCCTGAAAAACAATCGAATACTATTATTGGTCAACATAAAGAAATCCTGCATTTTGAACGGCTGCTCAAAAAAGGCGTCCCTGAACCGCCATTTTCCCTCTACTACTGCACTCGATTGAATTGCCAAACTGAAATTGTTCTTCCAAATATAACACTTCCATGATGATGATAAAACATAGTAACTTGCAGCCTAAGAAGATATCGAATACTATTGTTGTTCATCAACAAGAAATCCTGCATTTTGATCGTCTACTCAAAAAAAGCGTCCATGAAACGCCATTTTCCCTCTACTAATGTGTATTTCGTCGCCTGGTAGTATTTTTGAAGAAGATAATGGCTGATAGAAACGCAATTCTATGCACTCGATTGAATTGTCAAACTGACATATCTCTTCCAAATATAACACTTCCATGATGATTATAAAACATAGCAACCTGCAGCCTGAAGAAATCGAATACTAATAATGGTTAACATAAAGAAATCCTGCATTTTGAACGGCTCCTCATAAAAGGCGTCCCTCAACCGCCATTTTCCCTCTACTTTGTTTGCAATATCTTGATGTTGTACACTAATGTGTATTTCGTCGCCTGGTACTAGTTTTGAAAAAGAATATGGGTGATAGAAATGCAATTTTATGTACTCGATTGAATTGCCAAACTGACATTTCTCTTCCAAACATAACACTTCCATGATGATGATAAAACATAGTAACCTGCAGCCTGAAGAAATGGAATACTATTGTTGGTCAACAAATAGAAATCTTGCATTCTGATCGTCTACTCAAAAAAATCGTCCATGAACCGCCATTTTCTCTCTACTGACATTACTTTTCCAAATATAACACTTCCATGATGATTATAGAACGTTGTAACCTACAGCCTGAAGAGAAACGAATACTATTGTTGGCCAACAAAAAGAAATCCTACATTTTGATCGGCTCCTCAAAAAAAGCGTCCCAGAACCGCCATTTTCCTTCTAGTAATGTGCATTTCGTCGCCTGGTAGTACTTTTGAAGAAGATAATGGCTGATAGAAACGCAATTCTATGCACTCGATTGAATTGTCAAACTGACATTTCTCTTCCAAATATGACACTACCATGATGATTATAGAACGTAGTAACCTGCAGGCTGAAGAAATCGAATACTATTGTTGGTCTACATAAGAAAATCCTGCATTTTGATCGGCTCCTCAAAAAAGGCGTCCCTTAACCGCCATATTCCCTCTACTTTGTTTGCAATATCTTGATGTTGTACACTAATGTGTATTTCGTCGCCTGGTACTAGTTTTGAAGAAGAATATGGGTGATTGAAATGCAATTTTATGTACTCGATTGAATTGCCAAACTGACATTTCTCTTCCAAATATAACACTTCCATGACGATGATAAAACGTAGTAACCTGCAGGTTGAAGAAATCGAATACTATTGTTAGTCAACAAAAAGAAAATCCTGCATTTTGATCGGCTCCTCAAAAAAGGCGTCCCTGAACCGCCATATTCCCTCTACTTTGTTTGCAATATCTTGATGTTGTACACTAATGTGTATTTCGTCGCCTGGTACTAGTTTTGAAAAAGAATATGGGTGATTGAAATGCAATTTTATGTACTCGATTGAATTGCCAAACTGACATTTCTCTTCCAAATATAACACTTCCATGACGATGATAAAACGTAGTAACCTGCAGGTTGAAGAAATCGAATACTATTGTTAGTCAACAAAAAGAAAACCTGCATTTCGCTCGGCTCCTCAAAAAAAGCGTCCCTGAACCGCCATTTTCTCTCTACATTGTTTGCAATATCTTGATGTTGTACACTAATGTGTATTTCGTCGTCTGGTACTAGTTTTGAAGAAGAATATGGGTGAAAGAAATGGAATTTTATGTACTCGATTGAATTGCCAAACTGACATTTCTCTTCCAAATATAACACTTCCATGATGATGATAAAACCTAGTAATCTGCAGCCTGAAGAAATCGAATACTATTGTTGGTCAACATAAAGAAATCCTGCATTTTGAACGGCTGCTCAAAAAAGGCGTCCCTGAACCGCCATTTTCCCTCTACTACTGCACTCGATTGAATTGCCAAACTGACATTTCTCTTCCAAATATAACACTTCCATGATGATGATAAAACATAGTAGCCTGCAGCCTGAACAAATCGAATACTATTGTTGTTCATCAACAAGAAATCCTGCATACTGATCGTCTACTCAAAAAAAGCGTCCATGAACCGCCATTTTCCCTCTACTAATGTGTATTTCGTCGCCTGGTAGTACTTTTGAAAAAGATAATGGCTGATAGAAACGCAATTCTATGCACTCGATTGAATTGTCAAACTGACATTTCTCTTCCAAATATAACACTTCCATGATGATGAAAAAAAATAGTAACCTGCAGCCTGAAGAAATCGAATACTATTGTTGTTCATCAACAAGAAATCCTGCATTCTGATCGTCTACTCAAAAAAAGCGTCCATGAACCGCCATTGTCCCTCTACTTTGTTTGCAATATCTTGATGTTGTACACTAATGTGTATTTCGTCGCCTAGTACTAGTTTTGAAGAAGAATATGGGTGATAGAAACGCAATTCTATGCACTCGATTGAATTGTCAAACTGACATTTCTCTTCCAAATATAACACTTCCATGATGATTATAAAATGTAGTAACCTGCAGCCTGAAAAACAATCGAATACTATTATTGGTCAACATAAAGAAATCCTGCATTTTGAACGGCTGCTCAAAAAAGGCGTCCCTGAACCGCCATTTTCTCTCTACTACTGCACTCGATTGAATTGCCAAACTGAAATTGTTCTTCCAAATATAACACTTCCATGATGATGATAAAACATAGTAACTTGCAGCCTAAGAAGATATCGAATACTATTGTTGTTCATCAACAAGAAATCCTGCATTCTGATCGTCTACTCAAAAAAAGCGTCCATGAAACGCCATTTTCCCTCTACTAATGTGTATTTCGTCGCCTGGTAGTATTTTTGAAGAAGATAATGGCTGATAGAAACGCAATTCTATGCACTCGATTGAATTGTCAAACTGACATATCTCTTCCAAATATAACACTTCCATGATGATTATAAAACATAGCAACCTGCAGCCTGAAGAAATCGAATACTAATAATGGTTAACATAAAGAAATCCTGCATTTTGAACGGCTCCTCATAAAAGGCGTCCCTCAACCGCCATTTTCCCTCTACTTTGTTTGCAATATCTTGATGTTGTACACTAATGTGTATTTCGTCGCCTGGTACTAGTTTTGAAAAAGAATATGGGTGATAGAAATGCAATTTTATGTACTCGATTGAATTGCCAAACTGACATTTCTCTTCCAAACATAACACTTCCATGATGATGATAAAACATAGTAACCTGCAGCCTGAAGAAATGGAATACTATTGTTGGTCAACAAATAGAAATCTTGCATTCTGATCGTCTACTCAAAAAAATCGTCCATGAACCGCCATTTTCTCTCTACTGACATTACTTTTCCAAATATAACACTTCCATGATGATTATAGAACGTTGTAACCTACAGCCTGAAGAGAAACGAATACTATTGTTGGCCAACAAAAAGAAATCCTACATTTTGATCGGCTCCTCAAAAAAAGCGTCCCAGAACCGCCATTTTCCTTCTAGTAATGTGCATTTCGTCGCCTGGTAGTACTTTTGAAGAAGATAATGGCTGATAGAAACGCAATTCTATGCACTCGATTGAATTGTCAAACTGACATTTCTCTTCCAAATATGACACTACCATGATGATTATAGAACGTAGTAACCTGCAGGCTGAAGAAATCGAATACTATTGTTGGTCTACATAAGAAAATCCTGCATTTTGATCGGCTCCTCAAAAAAGGCGTCCCTTAACCGCCATATTCCCTCTACTTTGTTTGCAATATCTTGATGTTGTACACTAATGTGTATTTCGTCGCCTGGTACTAGTTTTGAAGAAGAATATGGGTGATTGAAATGCAATTTTATGTACTCGATTGAATTGCCAAACTGACATTTCTCTTCCAAATATAACACTTCCATGACGATGATAAAACGTAGTAACCTGCAGGTTGAAGAAATCGAATACTATTGTTAGTCAACAAAAAGAAAATCCTGCATTTTGATCGGCTCCTCAAAAAAGGCGTCCCTGAACCGCCATATTCCCTCTACTTTGTTTGCAATATCTTGATGTTGTACACTAATGTGTATTTCGTCGCCTGGTACTAGTTTTGAAAAAGAATATGGGTGATTGAAATGCAATTTTATGTACTCGATTGAATTGCCAAACTGACATTTCTCTTCCAAATATAACACTTCCATGACGATGATAAAACGTAGTAACCTGCAGGTTGAAGAAATCGAATACTATTGTTAGTCAACAAAAAGAAAACCTGCATTTCGCTCGGCTCCTCAAAAAAAGCGTCCCTGAACCGCCATTTTCTCTCTACATTGTTTGCAATATCTTGATGTTGTACACTAATGTGTATTTCGTCGTCTGGTACTAGTTTTGAAGAAGAATATGGGTGAAAGAAATGGAATTTTATGTACTCGATTGAATTGCCAAACTGACATTTCTCTTCCAAATATAACACTTCCATGATGATGATAAAACCTAGTAATCTGCAGCCTGAAGAAATCGAATACTATTGTTGGTCAACATAAAGAAATCCTGCATTTTGAACGGCTGCTCAAAAAAGGCGTCCCTGAACCGCCATTTTCCCTCTACTACTGCACTCGATTGAATTGCCAAACTGACATTTCTCTTCCAAATATAACACTTCCATGATGATGATAAAACATAGTAGCCTGCAGCCTGAACAAATCGAATACTATTGTTGTTCATCAACAAGAAATCCTGCATACTGATCGTCTACTCAAAAAAAGCGTCCATGAACCGCCATTTTCCCTCTACTAATGTGTATTTCGTCGCCTGGTAGTACTTTTGAAAAAGATAATGGCTGATAGAAACGCAATTCTATGCACTCGATTGAATTGTCAAACTGACATTTCTCTTCCAAATATAACACTTCCATGATGATGAAAAAAAATAGTAACCTGCAGCCTGAAGAAATCGAATACTATTGTTGTTCATCAACAAGAAATCCTGCATTCTGATCGTCTACTCAAAAAAAGCGTCCATGAACCGCCATTGTCCCTCTACTTTGTTTGCAATATCTTGATGTTGTACACTAATGTGTATTTCGTCGCCTGGTACTAGTTTTGAAAAAGAATATGGGTGATAGAAATGCAATTTTATGTACTCGATTGAATTGCCAAACTGACATTTCTCTTCCAAACATAACACTTCCATGATGATGATAAAACATAGTAACCTGCAGCCTGAAGAAATGGAATACTATTGTTGGTCAACAAATAGAAATCTTGCATTCTGATCGTCTACTCAAAAAAATCGTCCATGAACTGCCATTTTCTCTCTACTGACATTACTTTTCCAAATATAACACTTCCATGATGATTATAGAACGTTGTAACCTACAGCCTGAAGAGAAACGAATACTATTGTTGGCCAAAAAAAGAAATCCTACATTTTGATCGGCTCCTCAAAAAAAGCGTCCCAGAACCGCCATTTTCCTTCTAGTAATGTGCATTTCGTCGCCTGGTAGTACTTTTGAAGAAGATAATGGCTGATAGAAACGCAATTCTATGCACTCGATTGAATTGTCAAACTGACATTTCTCTTCCAAATATAACACTTCCATGATGATTATAAAATGTAATAACCTGCAGCATGAAAAAAAATCGAATACTATTATTGGTCAACATAAGGAAATCCTGCATTTTGAACGGCTGCTCAAAAAAGGCGTCCCTGAACCGCCATATTCTTTCTACTACTGCACTCGATTGAATTGCCAAACTGACATTTCTCTTCCAAATATAACACTTCCATGATGATGATAAAACATAGTAACTTGCAGCCTAAGAAGAAATCGAATACTCTTGTTGTTCATCAACAAGAAATCCTGCATTCTGATCGTCTACTCAAAAAAAGCGTCCATGAACCGCCGTTTTCCCTCTACTAATGTGTATATCGTCGCCTGGTAGTACTTTTGAAGAAGATAATGGCTGATAGAAACGCAATTCTATGCACTCGATTGAATTGTCAAACTGACATTTCTCTTCCAAATATGACACTACTATGATGATTATAGAACGTAGTAACCTACAGGCTGAAGAAATCGAATACTATTGTTGGTCTACATAAGGAAATCCTGCATTTTGATCGGCTCCTCAAAAAAAGCCCGGAACCGCCATTATCCTTCTAGTAATGTGTATTTCGTCGCCTGGTAGTACTTTTGAAGAAGATAATGGCTGATACAAACGCAATTCTATGCACTCGATTGAATAGTCAAACAGACATTTCTCTTCCAAATATAAAACTTCCATGATGATTATAGAACGAAGTAACCTGCAGCCTGAAGAAATCGAATACTATTGTTGGTCAACATAAAAAAATCCAGCATTTTGATCGGCTCCTCAAAAAAGGCGTCCCTGAACCGCCATTTTCCCTCTACTTTGTTTGCAATATCTTGATGTTGTACACTAATGTGTATTTCGTCGCCTAGTACTAGTTTTGAAGAAGAATATGGGTGATAGAAACGCAATTCTATGCACTCGATTGAATTGTCAAACTGACATTTCTCTTCCAAATATAACACTTCCATGATGACTATAAAATGTAGTAACCTGCAGCCTGAAAAACAATCGAATACTATTATTGGTCAACATAAAGAAATCCTGCATTTTGAACGGCTGCTCAAAAAAGGCGTCCCTGAACCGCCATTTTCCCTCTACTACTGCACTCGATTGAATTGCCAAACTGAAATTGTTCTTCCAAATATAACACTTCCATGATGATGATAAAACATAGTAACTTGCAGCCTAAGAAGAAATCGAATACTATTGTTGTTCATCAACAAGAAATCCTGCATTCTGATCGTCTACTCAAAAAAAGCGTCCATGAAACGCCATTTTCCCTCTACTAATGTGTATTTCGTCGCCTGGTAGTATTTTTGAAGAATATAATGGCTGATAGAAACGCAATTCTATGCACTCGATTGAATTGTCAAACTGACATATCTCTTCCAAATATAACACTTCCATGATGATTATAAAACATAGCAACCTGCAGCCTGAAGAAATCGAATACTAATAATGGTTAACATAAAGAAATCCTGCATTTTGAACGGCTCCTCATAAAAGGCGTCCCTCAACCGCCATTTTCCCTCTACTTTGTTTGCAATATCTTGATGTTGTACACTAATGTGTATTTCGTCGCCTGGTACTAGTTTTGAAAAAGAATATGGGTGATAGAAATGCAATTTTATGTACTCGATTGAATTGCCAAACTGACATTTCTCTTCCAAACATAACACTTCCATGATGATGATAAAACATAGTAACCTGCAGCCTGAAGAAATGGAATACTATTGTTGGTCAACAAATAGAAATCTTGCATTCTGATCGCCTACTCAAAAAAATCGTCCATGAACCGCCATTTTCTCTCTACTGACATTACTTTTCCAAATATAACACTTCCATGATGATTATAGAACGTTGTAACCTACAGCCTGAAGAGAAACGAATACTATTGTTGGCCAACAAAAAGAAATCCTACATTTTGAACGGCTCCTCAAAAAAAGCGTCCCAGAACCGCCATTTTCCTTCTAGTAATGTGCATTTCGTCGCCTGGTAGTACTTTTGAAGAAGATAATGGCTGATAGAAACGCAATTCTATGCACTCGATTGAATTGTCAAACTGACATTTCTCTTCCAAATATGACACTACCATGATGATTATAGAACGTAGTAACCTGCAGGCTGAAGAAATCGAATACTATTGTTGGTCTACATAAGAAAATCCTGCATTTTGATCGGCTCCTCAAAAAAGGCGTCCCTGAACCGCCATATTCCCTCTACTTTGTTTGCAATATCTTGATGTTGTACACTAATGTGTATTTCGTCGCCTGGTACTAGTTTTGAAGAAGAATATGGGTGATTGAAATGCAATTTTATGTACTCGATTGAATTGCCAAACTGACATTTCTCTTCCAAATATAACACTTCCATGACGATGATAAAACGTAGTAACCTGCAGGTTGAAGAAATCGAATACTATTGTTAGTCAACAAAAAGAAAATCCTGCATTTTGATCGGCTCCTCAAAAAAAGCGTCCCTGAACCGCCATATTCCCTCTACTTTGTTTGCAATATCTTGATGTTGTACACTAATGTGTATTTCGTCGCCTGGTACTAGTTTTGAAAAAGAATATGGGTGATTGAAATGCCATTTTATGTACTCGATTGAATTGCCAAACTGACATTTCTCTTCCAAATATAACACTTCCATGACGATGATAAAACGTAGTAACCTGCAGGTTGAAGAAATCGAATACTATTGTTAGTCAACAAAAAGGAAACCTGCATTTCGCTCGGCTCCTCAAAAAAAGCGTCCCTGAACCGCCATTTTCTCACTACTACTGCACTCGATTGAATTGCCAAACTGACATTTCTCTTCCAAATATAACACTTCCATGATGATGATAAAACATAGTAGCCTGCAGCCTGAACAAATCGAATACTATTGTTGTTCATCAACAAGAAATCCTGCATACTGATCGTCTACTCAAAAAAAGCGTCCATGAACCGCCATTTTCCCTCTACTAATGTGTATTTCGTCGCCTGGTAGTACTTTTGAAAAAGATAATGGCTGATAGAAACGCAATTCTATGCACTCGATTGAATTGTCAAACTGACATTTCTCTTCCAAATATAACACTTCCATGATGATGAAAAAAAATAGTAACCTGCAGCCTGAAGAAATCGAATACTATTGTTGTTCATCAACAAGAAATCCTGCATTCTGATCGTCTACTCAAAAAAAGCGTCCATGAACCGCCATTGTCCCTCTACTAATGTGTATTTCGTCGCCTGGTAGTACTTTTGAAGAAGATAATGGCTGATAGAAACGCAATTCTATGCACTCGATTGAATTGTCAAACTGACATTTCTCTTCCAAATATAACACTTCCATGATGATTATAAAATGTAGTAACCTGCAGCCTGAAAAACAATCGAATACTATTATTGGTCAACATAAAGAAATCCTGCATTTAGAACGGCTGCTCAATAAAGGCGTCCCTGAACCGCCATTTTCCCTCTACTACTGCACTCGATTGAATTGCCAAACTGACATTTCTCTTCCAAATATAACACTTCCATGATGATGATAAAACATAGTAACTTGCAGCCTAAGAAGAAATCGAATACTATTGTTGTTCATCAACAAGAAATCCTGCATTCTGATCGTCTACTCAAAAAAAGCGTCCATGAAACGCCATTTTCCCTCTACTAATGTGTATTTCGTCGCCTGGTAGTATTTTTGAAGAAGATAATGGCTGATAGAAACGCAATTCTATGCACTCGATTGAATTGTCAAACTGACATATCTCTTCCAAATATAACACTTCCATGATGATTATAAAACATAGTAACCTGCAGCCTGAAGAAATCGAATACTAATAATGGTTAACATAAAGAAATCCTGCATTTTGAACGGCTCCTCATAAAAGGCGTCCCTCAACCGCCATTTTCCCTCTCATTTGTTTGCAATATCTTGATGTTGTACACTAATGTGTATTTCGTCGCCTGGTACTAGTTTTGAAAAAGAATATGGGTGATAGAAATGCAATTTTATGTACTCGATTGAATTGCCAAACTGATATTTCTCTTCCAAATATAACACTTCCATGATGATGATAAAACGTAGTAACCTGCAGCTTGAAGAAATCGAATACTATTGTTAGTCAACAAAAAGAAATCCTGCATTTCGATCAGCTCCTCAAAAAAAGCGTCCCAGAATCGCCATTTTCCCTTTAGTACTGCACTCGAATGAATCGCCAAGCTGACATTTTTCTTCCAAATATAACACTTCCATGATGATGATAAAACATAGTAACCTGCCGCCTGTAGAAATCGAATACGATTGTTGGTCAACAACAAGAAATCCTGCATTCTGATCGGCTCCTCAAAAAAAGCGTCCCAGAACCGCCATTTTCCTTCTAGTAATGTGCATTTCGTCGCCTGGTAGTACTTTTGAAGAAGATAATGGCTGATAGAAACGCAATTCTATGCACTCGATTGAATTGTCAAACTGACATTTCTCTTCCAAATATGACACTACCATGATGATTATAGAACGTAGTAACCTGCAGGCTGAAGAAATCGAATACTATTGTTGGTCTACATAAGAAAATCCTGCATTTTGATCGGCTCCTCAAAAAAGGCGTCCCTTAACCGCCATATTCCCTCTACTTTGTTTGCAATATCTTGATGTTGTACACTAATGTGTATTTCGTCGCCTGGTACTAGTTTTGAAGAAGAATATGGGTGATTGAAATGCAATTTTATGTACTCGATTGAATTGCCAAACTGACATTTCTCTTCCAAATATAACACTTCCATGACGATGATAAAACGTAGTAACCTGCAGGTTGAAGAAATCGAATACTATTGTTAGTCAACAAAAAGAAAATCCTGCATTTTGATCGGCTCCTCAAAAAAGGCGTCCCTGAACCGCCATATTCCCTCTACTTTGTTTGCAATATCTTGATGTTGTACACTAATGTGTATTTCGTCGCCTGGTACTAGTTTTGAAAAAGAATATGGGTGATTGAAATGCAATTTTATGTACTCGATTGAATTGCCAAACTGACATTTCTCTTCCAAATATAACACTTCCATGACGATGATAAAACGTAGTAACCTGCAGGTTGAAGAAATCGAATACTATTGTTAGTCAACAAAAAGAAAACCTGCATTTCGCTCGGCTCCTCAAAAAAAGCGTCCCTGAACCGCCATTTTCTCTCTACATTGTTTGCAATATCTTGATGTTGTACACTAATGTGTATTTCGTCGTCTGGTACTAGTTTTGAAGAAGAATATGGGTGAAAGAAATGGAATTTTATGTACTCGATTGAATTGCCAAACTGACATTTCTCTTCCAAATATAACACTTCCATGATGATGATAAAACCTAGTAATCTGCAGCCTGAAGAAATCGAATACTATTGTTGGTCAACATAAAGAAATCCTGCATTTTGAACGGCTGCTCAAAAAAGGCGTCCCTGAACCGCCATTTTCCCTCTACTACTGCACTCGATTGAATTGCCAAACTGACATTTCTCTTCCAAATATAACACTTCCATGATGATGATAAAACATAGTAGCCTGCAGCCTGAACAAATCGAATACTATTGTTGTTCATCAACAAGAAATCCTGCATACTGATCGTCTACTCAAAAAAAGCGTCCATGAACCGCCATTTTCCCTCTACTAATGTGTATTTCGTCGCCTGGTAGTACTTTTGAAAAAGATAATGGCTGATAGAAACGCAATTCTATGCACTCGATTGAATTGTCAAACTGACATTTCTCTTCCAAATATAACACTTCCATGATGATGAAAAAAAATAGTAACCTGCAGCCTGAAGAAATCGAATACTATTGTTGTTCATCAACAAGAAATCCTGCATTCTGATCGTCTACTCAAAAAAAGCGTCCATGAACCGCCATTGTCCCTCTACTTTGTTTGCAATATCTTGATGTTGTACACTAATGTGTATTTCGTCGCCTAGTACTAGTTTTGAAGAAGAATATGGGTGATAGAAACGCAATTCTATGCACTCGATTGAATTGTCAAACTGACATTTCTCTTCCAAATATAACACTTCCATGATGATTATAAAATGTAGTAACCTGCAGCCTGAAAAACAATCGAATACTATTATTGGTCAACATAAAGAAATCCTGCATTTTGAACGGCTGCTCAAAAAAGGCGTCCCTGAACCGCCATTTTCTCTCTACTACTGCACTCGATTGAATTGCCAAACTGAAATTGTTCTTCCAAATATAACACTTCCATGATGATGATAAAACATAGTAACTTGCAGCCTAAGAAGATATCGAATACTATTGTTGTTCATCAACAAGAAATCCTGCATTCTGATCGTCTACTCAAAAAAAGCGTCCATGAAACGCCATTTTCCCTCTACTAATGTGTATTTCGTCGCCTGGTAGTATTTTTGAAGAAGATAATGGCTGATAGAAACGCAATTCTATGCACTCGATTGAATTGTCAAACTGACATATCTCTTCCAAATATAACACTTCCATGATGATTATAAAACATAGCAACCTGCAGCCTGAAGAAATCGAATACTAATAATGGTTAACATAAAGAAATCCTGCATTTTGAACGGCTCCTCATAAAAGGCGTCCCTCAACCGCCATTTTCCCTCTACTTTGTTTGCAATATCTTGATGTTGTACACTAATGTGTATTTCGTCGCCTGGTACTAGTTTTGAAAAAGAATATGGGTGATAGAAATGCAATTTTATGTACTCGATTGAATTGCCAAACTGACATTTCTCTTCCAAACATAACACTTCCATGATGATGATAAAACATAGTAACCTGCAGCCTGAAGAAATGGAATACTATTGTTGGTCAACAAATAGAAATCTTGCATTCTGATCGTCTACTCAAAAAAATCGTCCATGAACCGCCATTTTCTCTCTACTGACATTACTTTTCCAAATATAACACTTCCATGATGATTATAGAACGTTGTAACCTACAGCCTGAAGAGAAACGAATACTATTGTTGGCCAACAAAAAGAAATCCTACATTTTGATCGGCTCCTCAAAAAAAGCGTCCCAGAACCGCCATTTTCCTTCTAGTAATGTGCATTTCGTCGCCTGGTAGTACTTTTGAAGAAGATAATGGCTGATAGAAACGCAATTCTATGCACTCGATTGAATTGTCAAACTGACATTTCTCTTCCAAATATGACACTACCATGATGATTATAGAACGTAGTAACCTGCAGGCTGAAGAAATCGAATACTATTGTTGGTCTACATAAGAAAATCCTGCATTTTGATCGGCTCCTCAAAAAAGGCGTCCCTTAACCGCCATATTCCCTCTACTTTGTTTGCAATATCTTGATGTTGTACACTAATGTGTATTTCGTCGCCTGGTACTAGTTTTGAAGAAGAATATGGGTGATTGAAATGCAATTTTATGTACTCGATTGAATTGCCAAACTGACATTTCTCTTCCAAATATAACACTTCCATGACGATGATAAAACGTAGTAACCTGCAGGTTGAAGAAATCGAATACTATTGTTAGTCAACAAAAAGAAAATCCTGCATTTTGATCGGCTCCTCAAAAAAGGCGTCCCTGAACCGCCATATTCCCTCTACTTTGTTTGCAATATCTTGATGTTGTACACTAATGTGTATTTCGTCGCCTGGTACTAGTTTTGAAAAAGAATATGGGTGATTGAAATGCAATTTTATGTACTCGATTGAATTGCCAAACTGACATTTCTCTTCCAAATATAACACTTCCATGACGATGATAAAACGTAGTAACCTGCAGGTTGAAGAAATCGAATACTATTGTTAGTCAACAAAAAGAAAACCTGCATTTCGCTCGGCTCCTCAAAAAAAGCGTCCCTGAACCGCCATTTTCTCTCTACATTGTTTGCAATATCTTGATGTTGTACACTAATGTGTATTTCGTCGTCTGGTACTAGTTTTGAAGAAGAATATGGGTGAAAGAAATGGAATTTTATGTACTCGATTGAATTGCCAAACTGACATTTCTCTTCCAAATATAACACTTCCATGATGATGATAAAACCTAGTAATCTGCAGCCTGAAGAAATCGAATACTATTGTTGGTCAACATAAAGAAATCCTGCATTTTGAACGGCTGCTCAAAAAAGGCGTCCCTGAACCGCCATTTTCCCTCTACTACTGCACTCGATTGAATTGCCAAACTGACATTTCTCTTCCAAATATAACACTTCCATGATGATGATAAAACATAGTAGCCTGCAGCCTGAACAAATCGAATACTATTGTTGTTCATCAACAAGAAATCCTGCATACTGATCGTCTACTCAAAAAAAGCGTCCATGAACCGCCATTTTCCCTCTACTAATGTGTATTTCGTCGCCTGGTAGTACTTTTGAAAAAGATAATGGCTGATAGAAACGCAATTCTATGCACTCGATTGAATTGTCAAACTGACATTTCTCTTCCAAATATAACACTTCCATGATGATGAAAAAAAATAGTAACCTGCAGCCTGAAGAAATCGAATACTATTGTTGTTCATCAACAAGAAATCCTGCATTCTGATCGTCTACTCAAAAAAAGCGTCCATGAACCGCCATTGTCCCTCTACTTTGTTTGCAATATCTTGATGTTGTACACTAATGTGTATTTCGTCGCCTGGTACTAGTTTTGAAAAAGAATATGGGTGATAGAAATGCAATTTTATGTACTCGATTGAATTGCCAAACTGACATTTCTCTTCCAAACATAACACTTCCATGATGATGATAAAACATAGTAACCTGCAGCCTGAAGAAATGGAATACTATTGTTGGTCAACAAATAGAAATCTTGCATTCTGATCGTCTACTCAAAAAAATCGTCCATGAACTGCCATTTTCTCTCTACTGACATTACTTTTCCAAATATAACACTTCCATGATGATTATAGAACGTTGTAACCTACAGCCTGAAGAGAAACGAATACTATTGTTGGCCAAAAAAAGAAATCCTACATTTTGATCGGCTCCTCAAAAAAAGCGTCCCAGAACCGCCATTTTCCTTCTAGTAATGTGCATTTCGTCGCCTGGTAGTACTTTTGAAGAAGATAATGGCTGATAGAAACGCAATTCTATGCACTCGATTGAATTGTCAAACTGACATTTCTCTTCCAAATATAACACTTCCATGATGATTATAAAATGTAATAACCTGCAGCATGAAAAAAAATCGAATACTATTATTGGTCAACATAAGGAAATCCTGCATTTTGAACGGCTGCTCAAAAAAGGCGTCCCTGAACCGCCATATTCTTTCTACTACTGCACTCGATTGAATTGCCAAACTGACATTTCTCTTCCAAATATAACACTTCCATGATGATGATAAAACATAGTAACTTGCAGCCTAAGAAGAAATCGAATACTCTTGTTGTTCATCAACAAGAAATCCTGCATTCTGATCGTCTACTCAAAAAAAGCGTCCATGAACCGCCGTTTTCCCTCTACTAATGTGTATATCGTCGCCTGGTAGTACTTTTGAAGAAGATAATGGCTGATAGAAACGCAATTCTATGCACTCGATTGAATTGTCAAACTGACATTTCTCTTCCAAATATGACACTACTATGATGATTATAGAACGTAGTAACCTACAGGCTGAAGAAATCGAATACTATTGTTGGTCTACATAAGGAAATCCTGCATTTTGATCGGCTCCTCAAAAAAAGCCCGGAACCGCCATTATCCTTCTAGTAATGTGTATTTCGTCGCCTGGTAGTACTTTTGAAGAAGATAATGGCTGATACAAACGCAATTCTATGCACTCGATTGAATAGTCAAACAGACATTTCTCTTCCAAATATAAAACTTCCATGATGATTATAGAACGAAGTAACCTGCAGCCTGAAGAAATCGAATACTATTGTTGGTCAACATAAAAAAATCCAGCATTTTGATCGGCTCCTCAAAAAAGGCGTCCCTGAACCGCCATTTTCCCTCTACTTTGTTTGCAATATCTTGATGTTGTACACTAATGTGTATTTCGTCGCCTAGTACTAGTTTTGAAGAAGAATATGGGTGATAGAAACGCAATTCTATGCACTCGATTGAATTGTCAAACTGACATTTCTCTTCCAAATATAACACTTCCATGATGACTATAAAATGTAGTAACCTGCAGCCTGAAAAACAATCGAATACTATTATTGGTCAACATAAAGAAATCCTGCATTTTGAACGGCTGCTCAAAAAAGGCGTCCCTGAACCGCCATTTTCCCTCTACTACTGCACTCGATTGAATTGCCAAACTGAAATTGTTCTTCCAAATATAACACTTCCATGATGATGATAAAACATAGTAACTTGCAGCCTAAGAAGAAATCGAATACTATTGTTGTTCATCAACAAGAAATCCTGCATTCTGATCGTCTACTCAAAAAAAGCGTCCATGAAACGCCATTTTCCCTCTACTAATGTGTATTTCGTCGCCTGGTAGTATTTTTGAAGAATATAATGGCTGATAGAAACGCAATTCTATGCACTCGATTGAATTGTCAAACTGACATATCTCTTCCAAATATAACACTTCCATGATGATTATAAAACATAGCAACCTGCAGCCTGAAGAAATCGAATACTAATAATGGTTAACATAAAGAAATCCTGCATTTTGAACGGCTCCTCATAAAAGGCGTCCCTCAACCGCCATTTTCCCTCTACTTTGTTTGCAATATCTTGATGTTGTACACTAATGTGTATTTCGTCGCCTGGTACTAGTTTTGAAAAAGAATATGGGTGATAGAAATGCAATTTTATGTACTCGATTGAATTGCCAAACTGACATTTCTCTTCCAAACATAACACTTCCATGATGATGATAAAACATAGTAACCTGCAGCCTGAAGAAATGGAATACTATTGTTGGTCAACAAATAGAAATCTTGCATTCTGATCGCCTACTCAAAAAAATCGTCCATGAACCGCCATTTTCTCTCTACTGACATTACTTTTCCAAATATAACACTTCCATGATGATTATAGAACGTTGTAACCTACAGCCTGAAGAGAAACGAATACTATTGTTGGCCAACAAAAAGAAATCCTACATTTTGAACGGCTCCTCAAAAAAAGCGTCCCAGAACCGCCATTTTCCTTCTAGTAATGTGCATTTCGTCGCCTGGTAGTACTTTTGAAGAAGATAATGGCTGATAGAAACGCAATTCTATGCACTCGATTGAATTGTCAAACTGACATTTCTCTTCCAAATATGACACTACCATGATGATTATAGAACGTAGTAACCTGCAGGCTGAAGAAATCGAATACTATTGTTGGTCTACATAAGAAAATCCTGCATTTTGATCGGCTCCTCAAAAAAGGCGTCCCTGAACCGCCATATTCCCTCTACTTTGTTTGCAATATCTTGATGTTGTACACTAATGTGTATTTCGTCGCCTGGTACTAGTTTTGAAGAAGAATATGGGTGATTGAAATGCAATTTTATGTACTCGATTGAATTGCCAAACTGACATTTCTCTTCCAAATATAACACTTCCATGACGATGATAAAACGTAGTAACCTGCAGGTTGAAGAAATCGAATACTATTGTTAGTCAACAAAAAGAAAATCCTGCATTTTGATCGGCTCCTCAAAAAAAGCGTCCCTGAACCGCCATATTCCCTCTACTTTGTTTGCAATATCTTGATGTTGTACACTAATGTGTATTTCGTCGCCTGGTACTAGTTTTGAAAAAGAATATGGGTGATTGAAATGCCATTTTATGTACTCGATTGAATTGCCAAACTGACATTTCTCTTCCAAATATAACACTTCCATGACGATGATAAAACGTAGTAACCTGCAGGTTGAAGAAATCGAATACTATTGTTAGTCAACAAAAAGGAAACCTGCATTTCGCTCGGCTCCTCAAAAAAAGCGTCCCTGAACCGCCATTTTCTCACTACTACTGCACTCGATTGAATTGCCAAACTGACATTTCTCTTCCAAATATAACACTTCCATGATGATGATAAAACATAGTAGCCTGCAGCCTGAACAAATCGAATACTATTGTTGTTCATCAACAAGAAATCCTGCATACTGATCGTCTACTCAAAAAAAGCGTCCATGAACCGCCATTTTCCCTCTACTAATGTGTATTTCGTCGCCTGGTAGTACTTTTGAAAAAGATAATGGCTGATAGAAACGCAATTCTATGCACTCGATTGAATTGTCAAACTGACATTTCTCTTCCAAATATAACACTTCCATGATGATGAAAAAAAATAGTAACCTGCAGCCTGAAGAAATCGAATACTATTGTTGTTCATCAACAAGAAATCCTGCATTCTGATCGTCTACTCAAAAAAAGCGTCCATGAACCGCCATTGTCCCTCTACTAATGTGTATTTCGTCGCCTGGTAGTACTTTTGAAGAAGATAATGGCTGATAGAAACGCAATTCTATGCACTCGATTGAATTGTCAAACTGACATTTCTCTTCCAAATATAACACTTCCATGATGATTATAAAATGTAGTAACCTGCAGCCTGAAAAACAATCGAATACTATTATTGGTCAACATAAAGAAATCCTGCATTTAGAACGGCTGCTCAATAAAGGCGTCCCTGAACCGCCATTTTCCCTCTACTACTGCACTCGATTGAATTGCCAAACTGACATTTCTCTTCCAAATATAACACTTCCATGATGATGATAAAACATAGTAACTTGCAGCCTAAGAAGAAATCGAATACTATTGTTGTTCATCAACAAGAAATCCTGCATTCTGATCGTCTACTCAAAAAAAGCGTCCATGAAACGCCATTTTCCCTCTACTAATGTGTATTTCGTCGCCTGGTAGTATTTTTGAAGAAGATAATGGCTGATAGAAACGCAATTCTATGCACTCGATTGAATTGTCAAACTGACATATCTCTTCCAAATATAACACTTCCATGATGATTATAAAACATAGTAACCTGCAGCCTGAAGAAATCGAATACTAATAATGGTTAACATAAAGAAATCCTGCATTTTGAACGGCTCCTCATAAAAGGCGTCCCTCAACCGCCATTTTCCCTCTCATTTGTTTGCAATATCTTGATGTTGTACACTAATGTGTATTTCGTCGCCTGGTACTAGTTTTGAAAAAGAATATGGGTGATAGAAATGCAATTTTATGTACTCGATTGAATTGCCAAACTGATATTTCTCTTCCAAATATAACACTTCCATGATGATGATAAAACGTAGTAACCTGCAGCTTGAAGAAATCGAATACTATTGTTAGTCAACAAAAAGAAATCCTGCATTTCGATCAGCTCCTCAAAAAAAGCGTCCCAGAATCGCCATTTTCCCTTTAGTACTGCACTCGAATGAATCGCCAAGCTGACATTTTTCTTCCAAATATAACACTTCCATGATGATGATAAAACATAGTAACCTGCCGCCTGTAGAAATCGAATACGATTGTTGGTCAACAACAAGAAATCCTGCATTCTGATCGTCTACTCAAAAAAGGCGTCCATGAACAGCCGTTTTCTCTCTACATTCATGGTTTAAGAGATTTTATATCTCGCCAGTGACCAACATTCAGGTTTGTGAGCAATTCAATGCATTCGCCAGTGACCACATACGTACTTCAGTACAATAATATTTCCGTCTCATTCCAAACAAACTTATTGTTGAACCAGCAATTGATGGCTATAATTCTAAATTGCGTACATTTTTCTTTACAGCAGCGATAATAACGGAATGCATAAATTAAAACATCCTTCTGCAGAAGTGATTTTGAGGGCATCGATTTGAGGATAGCACACGCCCTAGTTTGTAATATACAGATAGACTGCCTTAAGCGCAACCAGCCTTTTAAGTGTACAAGCTATTCCATGGTTTATTGCTCGATCTATTTGAACTTCACTAGTTCGTAGCATATATTATCAAATAGAAATGAAAAGCATTAATGGTCATTTGGATGCGACAGGAACTGCAGAACCGTCTTTCTTTTAAAAACTTGCCTTCCAAGTAGAGCAAACTTTGACTAGGTAGCGTATATATATCTTGATGTTGTACACTAATGTGTACTTCGTCGACTGGTACTAATTTTCAAGAAAATAATTACTGATAGAAACGCAATTCTATACACTCGATTGAATTGCCAAACTGACATTTCTCTTCCAAATAGAACCCTTCCATGATGATGATAAAACATAGTAACCTGCAGCCTGAAGAAATCGAATACTATTGTTGGTCAACAAATAGAAATTCTGCATTCTGATCGTCTACTCAAAAAAAGCGTCCATGAACCGCCATTTTCCCTCAACTGACATTTCTTTTCCAAATATAACACTTCCATGATGTTTATAGAACGTTGTAACCTACAGCCTGAAGAGAATCGAATACTATTGTTGGCCAACAAAATGAAAACCTGCATTTTGATCGGCTCCTCAAAAATAGCGTCCCAGAACCGCCATTTTCCCTCTAGTAATGTGCATTTCGTCGCCTGGTAGTACTTTTGAAGAAGATAATGGCTGATAGAAACGCAATTCTATGCACTCGATTGAATTGTCAAACTGACAATTCTCTTCCAAATATAACACTTCCATGATGATTATAGAACGTAGTAACCTGCAGGCTGATGAAATCGAATACTATTGTTGGTCAACATAAGGAAATCCTGCATTTTGATCGGCTCCTCAAAAAAAGCGTCCCGGAACCGCCATTTTCCTTCTAGTAATGTGTATTTCGTCGCCTGGTACTAGTTTTGAAGAAGAATATGTGTGATAGAAATGGAATTTTATGTACTCGATTGAATTGCCAAACTGACATTTCTCTTCCAAATATAACACTTCCATGATGATGATAAAACATAGTAATCTGCAGCCTGAAGAAATCGAATACTAATATTGGACAACATAAAGAAATCCTGCATTTTGAACGGCTCCTCAAAAAAGGCGTCCCAGAACCGCCATTTTCCCTCTAGTAATGTGCATATCGTCGCCTGGTAGTACTTTTGAAGAAGATAATGGCTGATAGAAACGCAATTCTATGCACTCGATTGAATTGTCAAACTGACATTTCTCTTCCAAATATAACACTTCCATGATGATGGTAAAACATAGTAACCTACAGCCTGAAGAAATCGAATACGATTGTTGATCAACAACAAGAAATCCTGCATTCTGATCGTCTACTCAAAAAAGGCGTCCATGAACCGCCATTTTCTCTCTACATTCATGGTTTACGAGATTTTATATCTCGCCAGTGACCAACATTCAGGTTTGTGAGCAATTCAATGCATTCGCCAGTGACCACATACGTGCTTCAATACAAAAATATTTCCGTCTCATTCCAAACAAACTTATTGTTGAACCCGCAATTGATAGCTATAATTCTAAATTGCGTACATTTTTCTTTACAGCAGCGATAATAACGGAATGCATAAATTAAAACATCCTTCTGCAGAAGTGATTTTGAGGGCATCGATTTGAGGATAGCACACGCCCTAGTTTGTAATATACAGATAGACTGCCTTAAGCGCAACCAGCCTTTTAAGTGTACAAGCTATTCCATGGTTTATTGCTCGATCTATTTGAACTCCACTTGTTCGTAGCATATATTATCAAATAGAAATGAAAAGCATTAATGGTCATTTGGATGCGACAGGAACTGCAGAGCCGTCTTTCTTTTAAAAACTTGCCTTCCAAGTAGAGCAAACTTTGACTAGGTAGCGTATATATATCTTGATGTTGTACACTAATGTGTACTTCGTCGACTGGTACTAATTTTCAAGAAAATAATTACTGATAGAAACGCAATTCTATGCACTCGATTGAATTGCCAAACTGACATTTCTGTTCCAAATATAACACTTCCATGATGATGATAAAACATAGTAAGCTGCAGCCTGAAGAAATCGAATACTATTGTTGGTCAACAAATAGAAATCCTGCATTCTGATCGTCTACTCAAAAAAAGCGTCTATGAACCGCCATTTTCTCTCAACTGACATTTCTTTTCCAAATATAACACTTCCATGATGATTATAGAACGTTGTAACCTACAGCCTGAAGAGAATCGAATACTATTGTTGGCCAACAAAAAGAAATCCTGCATTTTGATCGGCTCCTCAAAAAAAGCGTCCCAGAACCGCCATTTTCCCTCTAGTAATGTGCATTTCGTCGCCTGGTAGTACTTTTGAAGAAGATAATGGCTGATAGAAACGCAATTCTATGCACTCGATTGAATTGTCAAACTGACATTTCTCTTACAAATATAACACTTCCATGATGATTATAGAACGTAGTAACCTGCAGGCTGAAGAAATCGAAAACTATTGTTGGTCAACATAAGGAAATCCTGCATTTTGATCGGCTCCTCAAAAAAAGCGTCCCGGAACCGCCATTTTCCTTCTAGTAATGTGTATTTCGTCGCCTGGTACTAGTTTTGAAGAAGAATATGGGTGATAGAAATGGAATTTTATGTACTCGATTGAATTGCCAAACTGACATTTCTCTTACAAATATAACACTTCCATGATGATGATAAAACATAGTAATCTGCAGCCGGAAGAAATCGAATACTAATGTTGGTCAACATAAAGAAATCCTGCATTTCGATCGGCTCCTCAAAAAAAGCGTCCTAGAACCGCCATTTTCCCTTTAGTACTGCACTCGATTGAATTGCCAAGCTGACATTTTTCTTCCAAATATAACACTTCCATGATGATGGTAAAACATAATAACCTACAGCCTGAAGAAATCGAATACGATTGTTGGTCAACAACAAGAAATCCTGCATTCTGATCGTCTACTCAAAAAAGGCGTCCATGAACCGCCATTTTCTCTCTACATTCATGGTTTACGAGATTTTATATCTCGCCAGTGACCAACATTCAGGTTTGTGAGCAATTCAATGCATTCGCCAGTGACCACATACGTACTTCAATACAAAAATATTTCCGTCTCATTCAAAACAAACTTATTGTTGAACCCGCAATTGATGGCTATAATTCTAAATTGCGTACATTTTTCTTTACAGCAGCGATAATAACGGAATGCATAAATTAAAACATTCTTCTGCAGAAGTGATTTTGAGGGCATCGATTTGAGGATAGCACACGCCCTAGTTTGTAATATACAGATAGACTGCCTTAAGCGCAACCAGCCTTTAAAGTGTACAAGCTATTCCATGGTTTATTGCTCGATCTATTTGAGCTCCACTAGTTCGTAGCATATATTATCAAATAGAAATGAAAAGCATTAATGGTCATTTGGATGCGACAGGAACTGCTGAGCCGTCTTTCTTTTAAAAACTTGCCTTCCAAGTAGAGCAAACTTTGACTATGTAGCTTATATATATCTTGATGTTGTACACTAATGTGTACTTCGTCGACTGGTACTAATTTTCAAGAAAATAATTACTGATAGAAACGCAATTCTATGCACTCGATTGAATTGCCAAACTGACATTTCTCTTCCAAATATAACACTTCCATGATGATGATAAAACATAGTAACCTGCAGCCTGGAGAAATCGAATACTATTGTTGGTCAACAAATAGAAATTCTGCATTTTGATCGGCTCCTCAAAAAAAGCGCCTCAGAACCGCGATTTTCCCTCTAGTAATGTGCATTTCGTCGCCTTGTAGTACTTTTGAAGAAGATAATGGCTGATAGAAACGCAATTCTATGCACTCGATTGAATTGTCAAACTGACATTTCTCTTCCAAATATAACACTTCAATGATGATTATAGAACGTAGTAACCTGCAGGCTGAAGAAATCGAATACTATTGTTGGTCAACATATATAAATCCTGCATTTTGATCGGCTCCTCAAAAAAAAGCGTCCCGGAACCGCCATTTTCCTTCTAGTAATGTGTATTTCGTCGTCTGGTAGTACTTTTGAAGAAGATAATGGCTGATAAAAACGCAATTCTATGCACTCGATTGAATAGTCAAACTGACATTTCTCTTCCAAATATAACACTTCCATGATGATTATAGTACATAGTAACCTGCAGCATGAAGAAATCGAATACTATTGTTGGTCAACATAAAGAAATCCTGCATTTTGATCGGCTCCTCAAAAAAGGCGTCCCTGAACCGCCATTTTCCCTCTACTTTGTTTGCAATATCTTGATGTTGTACACTAATGTGTATTTCGTCGGCTGGTACTAGTTTTGAAGAAGAATATGGGTGATAGAAATGCAATTTTATGTACTCGATTGAATTGCCAAACTGACATTTCTCTTCCAAATATAACACTTCCATGATGATGGTAAAACATAGTAACCTGCAGTCTGAAGAAATCGAATACGATTGTTGGTCAACAACAAGAAATCCTGCATTCTGATCGTCTACTCAAAAAAGGCGTCCATTAACCGCCATTTTCTCTCTACATTGATGGTTTACGAGATTTTATATCTCGCCAGTGACCAACATTCAGGTTTGTGTCAACTCAATGCGATCGCCAGTGACCACATTCGTACTTCAAGGCAAAAATATTTCCGTCTCATTCCAACCAAACTTATTGTTGAGCCAGCAATTGATGGCTTTCATTTGATATTGCGTATATTATTCATTATTTCAGCGATAATAGAGGAATGCATAAATTAAAACATCCTTCTGCTGAAGTGATTTTGAGAGCATCGCTTTGAGGATGGCACCAACCCTAGTTTGTAATATACATCAGCCTGCCTTATGCGCAAACAGCCCTTTAAGTGTACAAGCTATTCCAGGGCTTTTTACCCGATCTATTTTAACTCCTCTTAGTTCGTATGTTGTTTCATCAAATAGAAATGCAAAAGCATTATTGGTCATATTGGTGGAGACAGGAATTGCAGAGTGGTCTTCCTCTAAAAACGTGTCTTCCAAGAAGTGCAAACATTGACTAGGTAGCGTATATAGATCCTAATGTTGTACACTAATGTATATTTCGTCGCCTGGTAGAACTTTTGAAGAAGATAATGGCTGATAGAAACGCAATTCAATGCACTCGATTGAATTGTCAAACTGACATTTCTCTTCCAAATATAACACATCCATGATGATGATAAAACGTAGTAAGCTGCAGCTTGAATAAATCGAAAAAACTATTGTTAGTCAACAAAAAGAAATCCTGCATTTTGATCAGCTCCACAAAAAAAGCGTCCCAGAACCGCCATTTTCCTTGTACATTAAGTGTACAAGCTATTCCAGGGCATTTTACCCGATCTATCTTAACTCCTGTTAGTTCGTATCTTGTTTCATCAAATAGAAATGCAAAAGCTTTATTGGTCATATTGGTGGAGACAGGAATTGCTGAGTGGTCTTCCTTTAAAAACGTGCCTTCCAAGTAGTGCAAACTTTGACTAGGTAGCGCATATATATCTTGATGTTGTACACTAATGTGTATTTCGTCGCCTGGTACTAGTTTTGAAGAAGAATATGGGTGATAGAAATGCAATTTTATGTACTCGATTGAATTGCCAAACTGACATTTCTCTTCCAAATATGACACTTCTATGATGATGATAAAACTTAATGATCTGCAGCCTGAAGAAATCGAATACTGTTATTGGTCATCATAAAGAAATCCTGCATTTTGTTCGGCTCCTCAAAAAAGGCGTCCCTGAACCGCCATTTTCCCTCTACTGACGTTTCTCGTCCAAATATAACACTTTCATGATGATTATAGAACGTAGTAACCTGCAGCCTGAAGAAATCGAATACTATTGAAGGCCAACAAAAAGAAATCCAGCATTTTTATCGGCTCCTCAAAAAAAGCGTCCAAGAACCGCTATTTTCTCTCTTTATTCATGATTTACGAGATTTTATATCTCGCCAGTGACCAACATTCAAGTTTGTGTCAACTCAATGCGATCGCCAGTGACCACATTCGTACTTCAAGGCAAAAATATTTCCGTCTCATTCCAACCAAACTTATTGTTGAGCCAGCAATTGATAACTTCAATTCGATATTGAGCATATTATTCATTATTGCAGCGATAATAGAGGAATGCATAAATTAAAACATCCTTCTGCTGAAGTGATTTTGAGAGCATCGCTTTGAGCATGGCACCAACCCTAGTTTGTAATATACATCAGCCTGCCTTATGTGCAACCAGCTCTTTAAGTGTACAAGCTATTCCAGGGCTTTTTACCCGATCTATTTTAACTCCTCTTAGTTCGTATTTTGTTTCTTCAAATAGAAATGCCAAAGCATTATTGGTCATATTGGTGGAGACAGGAATTGCAGAGTGGCTTCCTCTAAAAACGTGTCTTCCAAGAAGTGCAAACATTGACTTGGTAGCGTATATAGATCCTAATGTTGTACACTGATGTATATTTCGTCGCCTGGTAGAACTTTTGAAGAAGATAATGGCTGATAGAAACGCAATTCTATGCACTCGATTGAATTGTCAAACTGACATTTCTCTTCCAAATATAATACATCCATGATGATGATAAAACGTAGTAACCTGCAGCTTGAATAAATCGAAAACTATTGTTAGTCAACAAAAAGAAATCCTGCATTTTGATCAGCTCCTCAAAAAAAGCGTCCCAGAACCGCCATTTTCCTTGTACTTTAAGTGTACAAGCTATTCCAGGGCATTTTACCCGATCTATCTTAACTCCTCTTAGTTCGTATCTTGTTTCATCAAATAGAAATGCAAAAGCATTATTGGTCATATTGGTGGAGACAGGAATTGCAGAGTGGTCTTCCTTTAAAAACGTGCCTTCCAAGGAGTGCAAACTTTGACTAGGTAGCGCATATATATCTTGATGTTGTACACTAATGTGTATTTCGTCGCCTGGTACTAGTTTTGAAGAAAAATATGGGTGATAGAAATGCTATCTTATGTACTCGATTGAATTGCCAAACTGACATTTCTCTTCCAAATATGACACTTCTATGATGATGATAAAACTTAATGACCTGCAGCCTGAAGAAATCGAATACTGTTATTGGTCATCATAAAGAAATCCTGCATTTTGATCGGCTTCTCAAAAAAGGCGTCCCTGAACCGCTATTTTCCCTCTACTGACGTTTCTCGTCCAAATATAACACTTTCATGATGAATATAGAACGTAGTAAACTGCAGCCTGAAGAAATCGAATACTATTGATGGCCTACAAAAAGAAATCCAGCATTTTGATCGGCTCCTCAAAAAAAGCGTCCAAGAACCGCTATTTTCTCTCTTTATTCATGATTTACGAGATTTTGTATCGCGCCAGTGACCAACATTCAAGTTTGTGTCAACTCAATGCGATCGCCAGTGACCACATTCGTACTTCAAGGCAAAAATATTTCCGTCTCATTCGAACCAAACTTATTGTTGAGCCAGCAATTGATGGCTTTAATTCGATATTGCGTATATTTTTCATTATTGCAGCGATAATAGAGGAATGCATAAATTAAAACATCCTTCTGCTGAAGTGATTTTGAGGGCATCGCTTTGAGGATAGCACCAGCCCTAGTTTGTAATATACATCAGCCTGCCTTAAGCGCAACCAGCACTTTAAGTGTACAAGCTATTCCAGGGCTTTTTACCCGATCTATTTTAACTCCTCTTAGTTCGTATCTTGTTTCATCAAATAGAAATGCAAAAGCATTTGTTGGAACCCCAACTTCACTTTGCTGCATAATTGAACAGCTACATAATTTTTGTAAATAGGAAAAAATTAATTTTTATATGTATATAGAATTGTTCATTAAAGAGAAATAAAAAAGGAAAAGAGGCAAATAGCCCATTTTAAAAAGTCTTTCTCAAGACTCTGGAATGGCAGTGTGGTTCTTTGGACGGTACAGAGATAGCGACGCAGTCGCGACGCCAGTGCGCGGCACGGTCGACTTCGCTATAAAAAGGGCAGAATCGGCCGTGTCTGCATCAGTCTAAGATAATTTTTCAACTGGAAGACATCCACAATAGCTACCTTAGCTGGAAGATTGCTGACTGGCCTTACTCTCAACCTGGATCTCTGTACCGGCCAAAGGACCTCACTGTCCGGACCAGAACAAAAAATCGATCACTTAACCCCTGTATTTTGAAGAAAGAAGAAAGAAAGAAGTGCCGCACACGAGACGCCTTGGTTTACCAGCTGCGAAGGCAAGCGAATCACCAGCGCTGCCACAGTGTGAGATACGAGCGAGGACCAGGCCAATTGGTACCGGGGTTTATCGGGGTGCTGGCCACACTGCCGGGGCTCCCAAAGCCGGTTGACTGGTATTAGCGAATGGCCCTTTTCAGGGCCTCTCACATCCCTTTGGCTGTGGCCTTGCGCTAGGATCAAGCCATTCTCGGAGCGGCGCAGTAACTTCAACCAACAGTGTGAACGGTCCTTTTCAGGGCCATCCAGTCACTTGTACCTGCGAGCGGTGAGAAGAAGAGCTTGTATACTGGACTTCATCCCTCGGCCGCATTAGTATACAACAGCATTATTGGTCATATTGGTGGAGACAGAAATTGCAGAGTGGTCTTCCTCTAAAAACGTGTCTTCCAAGAAGTGCAAACATTGACTAGGTAGCGTATATAGATCTTAATGTTGTACACTAATGTATATTTCGTCGCCTGGTAGTACTATTGAAGAAGATAATGGCTGATAGAAACGCAATTCTATGCATTCGATTGAATTGTGTAACTGATATTTCTCTTCCAAATATAACACTTCCATGATGATTATAAAACGTAGTAACCTGCAGCCTGAAGAAATCGAATACTATTGTTGGTCAACATAAAGAAATCCTGCATTTTGAACGGCTCCTCAAAAAAGACCTCCCTGAACCGCCATTTTCCCACTACTTTGTTAGCAATATCTTGATGTTGTATACAAATGAATATTTCGTCGCCTGGTACTAGTTTTGAAGAAGAATATGGGTGATAGAAATGCTATTTTATGTACTCGATTGAATTGCCAAACTGACATTACTCTTCCAAATATAACACTTCCATGATGATGATAAAACTTAGTAACCTGCAGCTTGAAGAAATCGAATACTATTGTTAGTCAACAAAAAGAAATCCTGTATTTCGATCGGCTTCTCAAAAAAAGTGTCCCAGAACCGCCATTTTCCCTTTATACTGCACTCGATTGAATTGGCAAGCTGACATTTTTCTTCTAAATATAACACTTCCATGATGATGATAAAACGTAGCAACCTGCAGCTTGAAGAAATCGTATACTTATTGATGGCCAACAAAAAGAAATCCAGCATTTTGATCGGCTCCTCAAAAAAAGCGTCCAAGTACCGCTATTTTCTCTCTTTATTCATGATTTAGGAGATTTTATATCTCTCCAGTGACCAACATTCAGGTTTGTGTCAACTCAATGCGATCGCCAGTGACCACATTCGTACTTTAAGGCAAAAATATTTCCGTCTCATTCCAACCAAACTTATTGTTGAGCGAGCAATTGATGGCTTTAATTTGATATTGTGTATATTTTTCATTATTGCAGCGATAATAGAGGAATGCATAAATTAAAACATCCTTCTGCTGAAGTGATTTTGAGAGCATCGCTTTGAGAATGGCACCAACCCTAGTTTGTAATATACATCAGCCTGCCTTATGCGCAAACAGCCCTTTAAGTGTACAAGCTATTCCAGGGCTTTTTACCCGATCTATTTTAACTCCTCTTATTTCGTATCTTGTTTCATCAAAAGCATTATTGGTCATATTGGTGGAGACAGGAATTGCAGAGTGGTCTTCCTCTAAAAACGTGTCTTCCAAGAGGTGCAAACATTGACTAGGTAGCGTATATAGATCCTAATGTTGTACACTAATGTATATTTCGTCGCCTGGTAGAACTTTTGAAGAAGATAATGGCTGATAGAAACGCAATTCAATGCACTCGATTGAATTGTCAAACTGACATTTCTCTTCCAAATATAACACATCCATGATGATGATAAAACGTAGTAAGCTGCAGCTTGAATAAATCGAAAAAACTATTGTTAGTCAACAAAAAGAAATCCTGCATTTTGATCAGCTCCACAAAAAAAGCGTCCCAGAACCGCCATTTTCCTTGTACATTAAGTGTACAAGCTATTCCAGGGCATTTTACCCGATCTATCTTAACTCCTGTTAGTTCGTATCTTGTTTCATCAAATAGAAATGCAAAAGCTTTATTGGTCATATTGGTGGAGACAGGAATTGCTGAGTGGTCTTCCTTTAAAAACGTGCCTTCCAAGTAGTGCAAACTTTGACTAGGTAGCGCATATATATCTTGATGTTGTACACTAATGTGTATTTCGTCGCCTGGTACTAGTTTTGAAGAAGAATATGGGTGATAGAAATGCAATTTTATGTACTCGATTGAATTGCCAAACTGACATTTCTCTTCCAAATATGACACTTCTATGATGATGATAAAACTTAATGATCTGCAGCCTGAAGAAATCGAATACTGTTATTGGTCATCATAAAGAAATCCTGCATTTTGTTCGGCTCCTCAAAAAAGGCGTCCCTGAACCGCCATTTTCCCTCTACTGACGTTTCTCGTCCAAATATAACACTTTCATGATGATTATAGAACGTAGTAACCTGCAGCCTGAAGAAATCGAATACTATTGAAGGCCAACAAAAAGAAATCCAGCATTTTTATCGGCTCCTCAAAAAAAGCGTCCAAGAACCGCTATTTTCTCTCTTTATTCATGATTTACGAGATTTTATATCTCGCCAGTGACCAACATTCAAGTTTGTGTCAACTCAATGCGATCGCCAGTGACCACATTCGTACTTCAAGGCAAAAATATTTCCGTCTCATTCCAACCAAACTTATTGTTGAGCCAGCAATTGATAACTTCAATTCGATATTGAGTATATTATTCATTATTGCAGCGATAATAGAGGAATGCATAAATTAAAACATCCTTCTGCTGAAGTGATTTTGAGAGCATCGCTTTGAGCATGGCACCAACCCTAGTTTGTAATATACATCAGCCTGCCTTATGTGCAACCAGCTCTTTAAGTGTACAAGCTATTCCAGGGCTTTTTACCCGATCTATTTTAACTCCTCTTAGTTCGTATTTTGTTTCTTCAAATAGAAATGCCAAAGCATTATTGGTCATGTTGGTGGAGACAGGAATTGCAGAGTGGCTTCCTCTAAAAACGTGTCTTCCAAGAAGTGCAAACATTGACTTGGTAGCGTATATAGATCCTAATGTTGTACACTGATGTATATTTCGTCGCCTGGTAGAACTTTTGAAGAAGATAATGGCTGATAGAAACGCAATTCTATGCACTCGATTGAATTGTCAAACTGACATTTCTCTTCCAAATATAATACATCCATGATGATGATAAAACGTAGTAACCTGCAGCTTGAATAAATCGAAAACTATTGTTAGTCAACAAAAAGAAATCCTGCATTTTGATCAGCTCCTCAAAAAAAGCGTCCCAGAACCGCCATTTTCCTTGTACTTTAAGTGTACAAGCTATTCCAGGGCATTTTACCCGATCTATCTTAACTCCTCTTAGTTCGTATCTTGTTTCATCAAATAGAAATGCAAAAGCATTATTGGTCATATTGGTGGAGACAGGAATTGCAGAGTGGTCTTCCTTTAAAAACGTGCCTTCCAAGGAGTGCAAACTTTGACTAGGTAGCGCATATATATCTTGATGTTGTACACTAATGTGTATTTCGTCGCCTGGTACTAGTTTTGAAGAAAAATATGGGTGATAGAAATGCTATCTTATGTACTCGATTGAATTGCCAAACTGACATTTCTCTTCCAAATATGACACTTCTATGATGATGATAAAACTTAATGACCTGCAGCCTGAAGAAATCGAATACTGTTATTGGTCATCATAAAGAAATCCTGCATTTTGATCGGCTTCTCAAAAAAGGCGTCCCTGAACCGCTATTTTCCCTCTACTGACGTTTCTCGTCCAAATATAACACTTTCATGATGAATATAGAACGTAGTAAACTGCAGCCTGAAGAAATCGAATACTATTGATGGCCTACAAAAAGAAATCCAGCATTTTGATCGGCTCCTCAAAAAAAGCGTCCAAGAACCGCTATTTTCTCTCTTTATTCATGATTTACGAGATTTTGTATCGCGCCAGTGACCAACATTCAAGTTTGTGTCAACTCAATGCGATCGCCAGTGACCACATTCGTACTTCAAGGCAAAAATATTTCCGTCTCATTCGAACCAAACTTATTGTTGAGCCAGCAATTGATGGCTTTAATTCGATATTGCGTATATTTTTCATTATTGCAGCGATAATAGAGGAATGCATAAATTAAAACATCCTTCTGCTGAAGTGATTTTGAGGGCATCGCTTTGAGGATAGCACCAGCCCTAGTTTGTAATATACATCAGCCTGCCTTAAGCGCAACCAGCACTTTAAGTGTACAAGCTATTCCAGGGCTTTTTACCCGATCTATTTTAACTCCTCTTAGTTCGTATCTTGTTTCATCAAATAGAAATGCAAAAGCATTTGTTGGAACCCCAACTTCACTTTGCTGCATAATTGAACAGCTACAAAATTTTTGTAAATAGGAAAAAATTAATTTTTATATGTATATAGAATTGTTCATTAAAGAGAAATAAAAAAGGAAAAGAGGCAAATAGCCCATTTTAAAAAGTCTTTCTCAAGACTCTGGAATGGCAGTGTGGTTCTTTGGACGGTACAGAGATAGCGACGCAGTCGCGACGCCAGTGCGCGGCACGGTCGACTTCGCTATAAAAAGGGCAGAATCGGCCGTGTCTGCATCAGTCTAAGATAATTTTTCAACTGGAAGACATCCACAATAGCTACCTTAGCTGGAAGATTGCTGACTGGCCTTACTCTCAACCTGGATCTCTGTACCGGCCAAAGGACCTCACTGTCCGGACCAGAACAAAAAATCGATCACTTAACCCCTGTATTTTGAAGAAAGAAGAAAGAAAGAAGTGCCGCACACGAGACGCCTTGGTTTACCAGCTGCGAAGGCAAGCGAATCACCAGCGCTGCCACAGTGTGAGATACGAGCGAGGACCAGGCCAATTGGTACCGGGGTTTATCGGGGTGCTGGCCACACTGCCGGGGCTCCCAAAGCCGGTTGACTGGTATTAGCGAATGGCCCTTTTCAGGGCCTCTCACATCCCTTTGGCTGTGGCCTTGCGCTAGGATCAAGCCATTCTCGGAGCGGCGCAGTAACTTCAACCAACAGTGTGAACGGTCCTTTTCAGGGCCATCCAGTCACTTGTACCTGCGAGCGGTGAGAAGAAGAGCTTGTATACTGGACTTCATCCCTCGGCCGCATTAGTATACAACAGCATTATTGGTCATATTGGTGGAGACAGAAATTGCAGAGTGGTCTTCCTCTAAAAACGTGTCTTCCAAGAAGTGCAAACATTGACTAGGTAGCGTATATAGATCTTAATGTTGTACACTAATGTATATTTCGTCGCCTGGTAGTACTATTGAAGAAGATAATGGCTGATAGAAACGCAATTCTATGCATTCGATTGAATTGTGTAACTGATATTTCTCTTCCAAATATAACACTTCCATGATGATTATAAAACGTAGTAACCTGCAGCCTGAAGAAATCGAATACTATTGTTGGTCAACATAAAGAAATCCTGCATTTTGAACGGCTCCTCAAAAAAGACCTCCCTGAACCGCCATTTTCCCACTACTTTGTTAGCAATATCTTGATGTTGTATACAAATGAATATTTCGTCGCCTGGTACTAGTTTTGAAGAAGAATATGGGTGATAGAAATGCTATTTTATGTACTCGATTGAATTGCCAAACTGACATTACTCTTCCAAATATAACACTTCCATGATGATGATAAAACTTAGTAACCTGCAGCTTGAAGAAATCGAATACTATTGTTAGTCAACAAAAAGAAATCCTGTATTTCGATCGACTTCTCAAAAAAAGTGTCCCAGAACCGCCATTTTCCCTTTATACTGCACTCGATTGAATTGGCAAGCTGACATTTTTCTTCTAAATATAACACTTCCATGATGATGATAAAACGTAGCAACCTGCAGCTTGAAGAAATCGTATACTTATTGATGGCCAACAAAAAGAAATCCAGCATTTTGATCGGCTCCTCAAAAAAAGCGTCCAAGTACCGCTATTTTCTCTCTTTATTCATGATTTAGGAGATTTTATATCTCTCCAGTGACCAACATTCAGGTTTGTGTCAACTCAATGCGATCGCCAGTGACCACATTCGTACTTTAAGGCAAAAATATTTCCGTCTCATTCCAACCAAACTTATTGTTGAGCGAGCAATTGATGGCTTTAATTTGATATTGTGTATATTTTTCATTATTGCAGCGATAATAGAGGAATGCATAAATTAAAACATCCTTCTGCTGAAGTGATTTTGAGAGCATCGCTTTGAGAATGGCACCAACCCTAGTTTGTAATATACATCAGCCTGCCTTATGCGCAAACAGCCCTTTAAGTGTACAAGCTATTCCAGGGCTTTTTACCCGATCTATTTTAACTCCTCTTATTTCGTATCTTGTTTCATCAAAAGCATTATTGGTCATATTGGTGGAGACAGGAATTGCAGAGTGGTCTTCCTCTAAAAACGTGTCTTCCAAGAGGTGCAAACATTGACTAGGTAGCGTATATAGATCCTAATGTTGTACACTAATGTATATTTCGTCGCCTGGTAGAACTTTTGAAGAAGATAATGGCTGATAGAAACGCAATTCAATGCACTCGATTGAATTGTCAAACTGACATTTCTCTTCCAAATATAACACATCCATGATGATGATAAAACGTAGTAAGCTGCAGCTTGAATAAATCGAAAAAACTATTGTTAGTCAACAAAAAGAAATCCTGCATTTTGATCAGCTCCACAAAAAAAGCGTCCCAGAACCGCCATTTTCCTTGTACATTAAGTGTACAAGCTATTCCAGGGCATTTTACCCGATCTATCTTAACTCCTGTTAGTTCGTATCTTGTTTCATCAAATAGAAATGCAAAAGCTTTATTGGTCATATTGGTGGAGACAGGAATTGCTGAGTGGTCTTCCTTTAAAAACGTGCCTTCCAAGTAGTGCAAACTTTGACTAGGTAGCGCATATATATCTTGATGTTGTACACTAATGTGTATTTCGTCGCCTGGTACTAGTTTTGAAGAAGAATATGGGTGATAGAAATGCAATTTTATGTACTCGATTGAATTGCCAAACTGACATTTCTCTTCCAAATATGACACTTCTATGATGATGATAAAACTTAATGATCTGCAGCCTGAAGAAATCGAATACTGTTATTGGTCATCATAAAGAAATCCTGCATTTTGTTCGGCTCCTCAAAAAAGGCGTCCCTGAACCGCCATTTTCCCTCTACTGACGTTTCTCGTCCAAATATAACACTTTCATGATGATTATAGAACGTAGTAACCTGCAGCCTGAAGAAATCGAATACTATTGAAGGCCAACAAAAAGAAATCCAGCATTTTTATCGGCTCCTCAAAAAAAGCGTCCAAGAACCGCTATTTTCTCTCTTTATTCATGATTTACGAGATTTTATATCTCGCCAGTGACCAACATTCAAGTTTGTGTCAACTCAATGCGATCGCCAGTGACCACATTCGTACTTCAAGGCAAAAATATTTCCGTCTCATTCCAACCAAACTTATTGTTGAGCCAGCAATTGATAACTTCAATTCGATATTGAGTATATTATTCATTATTGCAGCGATAATAGAGGAATGCATAAATTAAAACATCCTTCTGCTGAAGTGATTTTGAGAGCATCGCTTTGAGCATGGCACCAACCCTAGTTTGTAATATACATCAGCCTGCCTTATGTGCAACCAGCTCTTTAAGTGTACAAGCTATTCCAGGGCTTTTTACCCGATCTATTTTAACTCCTCTTAGTTCGTATTTTGTTTCTTCAAATAGAAATGCCAAAGCATTATTGGTCATATTGGTGGAGACAGGAATTGCAGAGTGGCTTCCTCTAAAAACGTGTCTTCCAAGAAGTGCAAACATTGACTTGGTAGCGTATATAGATCCTAATGTTGTACACTGATGTATATTTCGTCGCCTGGTAGAACTTTTGAAGAAGATAATGGCTGATAGAAACGCAATTCTATGCACTCGATTGAATTGTCAAACTGACATTTCTCTTCCAAATATAATACATCCATGATGATGATAAAACGTAGTAACCTGCAGCTTGAATAAATCGAAAACTATTGTTAGTCAACAAAAAGAAATCCTGCATTTTGATCAGCTCCTCAAAAAAAGCGTCCCAGAACCGCCATTTTCCTTGTACTTTAAGTGTACAAGCTATTCCAGGGCATTTTACCCGATCTATCTTAACTCCTCTTAGTTCGTATCTTGTTTCATCAAATAGAAATGCAAAAGCATTATTGGTCATATTGGTGGAGACAGGAATTGCAGAGTGGTCTTCCTTTAAAAACGTGCCTTCCAAGGAGTGCAAACTTTGACTAGGTAGCGCATATATATCTTGATGTTGTACACTAATGTGTATTTCGTCGCCTGGTACTAGTTTTGAAGAAAAATATGGGTGATAGAAATGCTATCTTATGTACTCGATTGAATTGCCAAACTGACATTTCTCTTCCAAATATGACACTTCTATGATGATGATAAAACTTAATGACCTGCAGCCTGAAGAAATCGAATACTGTTATTGGTCATCATAAAGAAATCCTGCATTTTGATCGGCTTCTCAAAAAAGGCGTCCCTGAACCGCTATTTTCCCTCTACTGACGTTTCTCGTCCAAATATAACACTTTCATGATGAATATAGAACGTAGTAAACTGCAGCCTGAAGAAATCGAATACTATTGATGGCCTACAAAAAGAAATCCAGCATTTTGATCGGCTCCTCAAAAAAAGCGTCCAAGAACCGCTATTTTCTCTCTTTATTCATGATTTACGAGATTTTGTATCGCGCCAGTGACCAACATTCAAGTTTGTGTCAACTCAATGCGATCGCCATTGACCACATTCGTACTTCAAGGCAAAAATATTTCCGTCTCATTCGAACCAAACTTATTGTTGAGCCAGCAATTGATGGCTTTAATTCGATATTGCGTATATTTTTCATTATTGCAGCGATAATAGAGGAATGCATAAATTAAAACATCCTTCTGCTGAAGTGATTTTGAGGGCATCGCTTTGAGGATAGCACCAGCCCTAGTTTGTAATATACATCAGCCTGCCTTAAGCGCAACCAGCACTTTAAGTGTACAAGCTATTCCAGGGCTTTTTACCCGATCTATTTTAACTCCTCTTAGTTCGTATCTTGTTTCATCAAATAGAAATGCAAAAGCATTTGTTGGAACCCCAACTTCACTTTGCTGCATAATTGAACAGCTACATAATTTTTGTAAATAGGAAAAAATTAATTTTTATATGTATATAGAATTGTTCATTAAAGAGAAATAAAAAAGGAAAAGAGGCAAATAGCCCATTTTAAAAAGTCTTTCTCAAGACTCTGGAATGGCAGTGTGGTTCTTTGGACGGTACAGAGATAGCGACGCAGTCGCGACGCCAGTGCGCGGCACGGTCGACTTCGCTATAAAAAGGGCAGAATCGGCCGTGTCTGCATCAGTCTAAGATAATTTTTCAACTGGAAGACATCCACAATAGCTACCTTAGCTGGAAGATTGCTGACTGGCCTTACTCTCAACCTGGATCTCTGTACCGGCCAAAGGACCTCACTGTCCGGACCAGAACAAAAAATCGATCACTTAACCCCTGTATTTTGAAGAAAGAAGAAAGAAAGAAGTGCCGCACACGAGACGCCTTGGTTTACCAGCTGCGAAGGCAAGCGAATCACCAGCGCTGCCACAGTGTGAGATACGAGCGAGGACCAGGCCAATTGGTACCGGGGTTTATCGGGGTGCTGGCCACACTGCCGGGGCTCCCAAAGCCGGTTGACTGGTATTAGCGAATGGCCCTTTTCAGGGCCTCTCACATCCCTTTGGCTGTGGCCTTGCGCTAGGATCAAGCCATTCTCGGAGCGGCGCAGTAACTTCAACCAACAGTGTGAACGGTCCTTTTCAGGGCCATCCAGTCACTTGTACCTGCGAGCGGTGAGAAGAAGAGCTTGTATACTGGACTTCATCCCTCGGCCGCATTAGTATACAACAGCATTATTGGTCATATTGGTGGAGACAGAAATTGCAGAGTGGTCTTCCTCTAAAAACGTGTCTTCCAAGAAGTGCAAACATTGACTAGGTAGCGTATATAGATCTTAATGTTGTACACTAATGTATATTTCGTCGCCTGGTAGTACTATTGAAGAAGATAATGGCTGATAGAAACGCAATTCTATGCATTCGATTGAATTGTGTAACTGATATTTCTCTTCCAAATATAACACTTCCATGATGATTATAAAACGTAGTAACCTGCAGCCTGAAGAAATCGAATACTATTGTTGGTCAACATAAAGAAATCCTGCATTTTGAACGGCTCCTCAAAAAAGACCTCCCTGAACCGCCATTTTCCCACTACTTTGTTAGCAATATCTTGATGTTGTATACAAATGAATATTTCGTCGCCTGGTACTAGTTTTGAAGAAGAATATGGGTGATAGAAATGCTATTTTATGTACTCGATTGAATTGCCAAACTGACATTACTCTTCCAAATATAACACTTCCATGATGATGATAAAACTTAGTAACCTGCAGCTTGAAGAAATCGAATACTATTGTTAGTCAACAAAAAGAAATCCTGTATTTCGATCGGCTTCTCAAAAAAAGTGTCCCAGAACCGCCATTTTCCCTTTATACTGCACTCGATTGAATTGGCAAGCTGACATTTTTCTTCTAAATATAACACTTCCATGATGATGATAAAACGTAGCAACCTGCAGCTTGAAGAAATCGTATACTTATTGATGGCCAACAAAAAGAAATCCAGCATTTTGATCGGCTCCTCAAAAAAAGCGTCCAAGTACCGCTATTTTCTCTCTTTATTCATGATTTAGGAGATTTTATATCTCTCCAGTGACCAACATTCAGGTTTGTGTCAACTCAATGCGATCGCCAGTGACCACATTCGTACTTCAAGGCAAAAATATTTCCGTCTCATTCCAACCAAACTTATTGTTGAGCGAGCAATTGATGGCTTTAATTTGATATTGTGTATATTTTTCATTATTGCAGCGATAATAGAGGAATGCATAAATTAAAACATCCTTCTGCTGAAGTGATTTTGAGAGCATCGCTTTGAGAATGGCACCAACCCTAGTTTGTAATATACATCAGCCTGCCTTATGCGCAAACAGCCCTTTAAGTGTACAAGCTATTCCAGGGCTTTTTACCCGATCTATTTTAACTCCTCTTATTTCGTATCTTGTTTCATCAAAAGCATTATTGGTCATATTGGTGGAGACAGGAATTGCAGAGTGATCTTCCTCTAAAAACGTGTCTTCCAAGAAGTGCAAACATTGACTAGGTAGCGTATATAGATCCTAATGTTGTACACTAATGTATATTTCATCGCTTGGTAGAACTTTTGAAGAAGATAATGGCTGATAGAAACGCAATTCTATGCACTCGATTGAATTGTCAAACTGACATTTCTCTTCCAAATATAACACATCCATGATGATGATAAAACGTAGTAACCTGCAGCTTGAATAAATCGAATACTATTGTTAGTCAACAAAAAGAAATCCTGCATTTTGATCAGCTCTTCAAAAAAAGCGTCCTAGAACCGCCATTTTCCTTGTACTTTAAGTGTACAAGCTATTCCAGGGCATTTTACCCGATGTATCTTAACTCCTCTTAGTTCGTATCTTGTTTCATCAAATAAAAATGCAAAAGCATTATTGGTCATATTGGTGGAGACAGGAATTGCAGAGTGGTCTTCCTTTAAAAACGTGCCTTCCAAGTAGTGCAAACTTTGTCTTGGTAGCGCATATATATCTTGATGTTGTACACTAATGTTTATTTCGTCGCCTGGTACCAGTTTTGAAGAAGAATATGGGTGATAGAAATGCTATTTTATGTACTCGATTGAATTGCCAAACTGACATTACTCTTCCAAATATAACACTTCCATGATGATGATAAAACGTAGTAACCTGCAACTTCAATAAACCGAATACTATTGTTAGTCAACAAAAAGAAATCCTGCATTTTGATCAGCTCCTCAAAAAAAGGGTCCCAGAACAGCCATTTTCCCTCTACTACTGCTCTCGATTAAATTGCCAAACTGACATTTCTCTTCCAAATATAACACTTCCATGATGATGATAAAACATAGTAACCTGCAGCCTGAAGAAATCGAAAACTATTGTTGGTCATCAACAAGAAATCCTGCATTCTGATCGTCTACTAAAAAAAGCGTCCATGAACCGCCATTTTCTCTCTACATTCATGGTTTACGAGATTTTATATCACGCTAGTGACCAACATTCAGGTTTGTGTGCAATTCAATGCATTCGACAGTGACCATATTCATACTTCAACACAAAAATATTTCCGTCTCATTCGAACCAAAATTATTCTTTAGCCAGCAATTGATGGCTTTAATTCGATATTGCGTACATTTTTCATTACAGCAGCGATAATAGAGTAATGCATAAATTAAAACATCCTTCTGCTGAAGTGATTTTGAGGGCATCGCTTTGAGGATAGCACCAGCCCTAGTTTGTAATATACATCAGCCTGCCTTAACCGCAACCAGCACTTTAAGTGTACAAGCTATTCCAGGGCTTTTTAACCGATCTATTTGAACTCCCTTAGTCCGTATCTTGTTCCATCAAATAGAAATGCAAAAGCATTATTGGTCATATTGCTGGAGACAGGAATCGCAGAGTGGTCTTCCTTTAAAAACGTGCCTTCCAAGTAATGCAAACTTTGACTAGGTAGCGTATATAGATCTTAATGTTGTACAATAATGTGTATTTCGTCGCCTGGTAGTACTTTTGAAGAAGATAATGGCTGATAGAAACGCAATTCTATGCACTCGATTGAATTGTCAAACTGATATTTCTCTTCCAAATATAACACTTCCATGATGATTATAAAACGTAGTAACCTGCAGCCTGAAGAAATCGAATACTATTGTTGGTCAACAAATAGAATTCCTGCATTCTGATCGGCCCCTCAAAAAAGGCGTCCCTGAACCGACATTTTCCCTCTACTTTGTTTGCAATATCTTGATGTTGTACACTAATGTGTATTTCGTCGCCTGGTACTAGTTTTGAAGAAGAATATGGGTGATAGAAATGCAATTTTATGTATTCGATTGAATTGCCAAACTGACATTTCTCTTCCAAATATAACACTTCAATGATGATGATAAAACGTAGTAACCTGCAGCTTGAAGAAATCGAATACTATTGTTAGTCAACAAATAGAATTCCTGCATTCTGATCGGCCCCTCAAAAAAGGCGTCCCTGAACCGACTTTTTCCCTCTACTTTGTTTGCAATATCTTGATGTTGTACACTAATGTGTATTTCGTCGCCTGGTACTAGTTTTGAAGAAGAATATGGGTGATAGAAATGCAATTTTATGTATTCGATTGAATTGCCAAACTGACATTTCTCTTCCAAATATAACACTTCAATGATGATGATAAAACGTAGTAACCTGCAGCTTGAAGAAATCGAATACTATTGTTAGTCAACAAATAGAATTCCTGCATTCTGATCGGCCCCTCAAAAAAGGCGTCCCTGAACCGACTTTTTCCCTCTACTTTGTTTGCAATATCTTGATGTTGTACACTAATGTGTATTTCGTCGCCTGGTACTAGTATTGAAGAAGAATATGGGTGATAGTAATGCAATTTTATGTACTCGATTGAATTGCTAAACTGACATTTTTCTTCCAAATATAACACTTCCATGATGATGATAAAACGTAGTAACCTGCAGCTTGAAGAAATCGAATACGATTGTTGGTCAGCAACAAGAAATCCTGCATTCTGATCGTCTACTCAAAAATAGCGTCCATGAACCGCCATTTTCTCTCTACATTCATGGTTTACGAGATTTTATATCTCGCCAGTGACCAACATTCAGGTTTGTGAGCAATTCAATGCATTCGCCAGTGACCACATACGTACTTCAATACAAAAATATTTCCGTCTCATTCCAAACAAACTTATTGTTGAACCAGCAATTGATGGCTATAATTCTAAATTGCGTACATTTTTCTTTACAGCAGCGATAATAACGGAATGCATAATTTAAAACATCCTTCCGCAGAAGTGATTTTGAGGCATCGCTTTGAGGATAGCACACGCCCTAGTTTGTAATATACAGATAGCTTGCTTAAGCGCAACCAGCCTTTTAAGTGTACAAGCTATTCCATGGTTTGTTGCTCGATCTATTTGAACTCCACTAGTTCGTAGCATATATGATCAAATAGAAATGAAAAGCATTAATGGTCATTTGGATGCGACAGGAACTTCAGAGCCGTCTTTCTTTTAAAAACTTGCCTTCCAAGTTGAGCAAACTTTGACTAGGTAGCGCATATATATCTTGATGTTGTACACTAATGTGTATTTCGTCGACTGGTACTAGTTTTGAAGAAAATAATTACTGATAGAAACGCAATTCTATGCAATCGATTGAATTGCCAAACTGATATTTCTCTTCCAAATATAACACTTCCATGATGATGATAAAACATAGTAACTTGCAGCCTGAAGAAATCGAATTCTATTGTTGGTCACCAAATAGAAATCCTGCATTCTGATCGTCTACTCAAAAAAAGCGTCTATGAACCGCCATTTTCTCTCTACTGACATTTCTTTTCCAAATATAACACTTCCATGATGATTATAGAACGTAGTAACCTACAGCCTGAAGAGAATCGAATACTATTGTTGGCCAACAAAATGAATGCCTGCTTTGTGATCGGCCCCTCAAAAAAGCGTCCCAGAACCGCCATTTTCCCTCTTTATTCATGATTTACGAGATTTTATATCTCGATAGTGACCAACAATCAGGTTTGTGTGCATCTGAATGCGATCGAATATAGATCCTAATGTTGTACACTAATGTATATTTCGTCGCCTGGTAGTACTTTTGAAGAAGATAATGGCTGATAGAAACGCAATTCTATGCACTCGATTGAATTGTCAAACTGATATATCTCTTCCAAATATAACACTTCCATGATGATTATAAAACGTAGTAACCTGCAGCCTGAAGAAATCGAATACTATTGTTGGTCAACAAATAAAATTCCTGCATTCTGATCGGCCCCTCAAAAAAGGCGTCCCTGAACCGACATTTTCCCTCTACTTTGTTTGCAATATCTTGATGTTGTACACTAATGTGTATTTCGTCGCCTGGTACTAGTTTTGAAGAAGAATATGGGTGATAGAAATGCAATTTTATGTATTCGATTGAATTGCCAAACTGACATTTCTCTTCCAAATATAACACTTCAATGATGATGATAAAACGTAGTAACCTGCAGCTTGAAGAAATCGAATACTATTGCTAGTCATCAAAAACAAATCCTGCATTTCGATCGGCTCCTCAAAAAAAGCGTCTCTGAACCGCCATTTTCCCTTTACTACTGCACTCGATTGAATTGCCAACCTGACATTTAACTTCCAAATATAACACTTCCATGATGATGATAAAACATAGTAACCTGCCGACTGAAAAAATCGAATACGATTGTTGGTCAACAACAAGAAATCCTGCATTCTGATCGTCTACTAAAAAAAGCGTCCAAGAACCGCTATTTTCTCTCTACATTCATGGTTTACGAGATTTTATATCACGCTAGTGACCAACATTCAGGTTTGTGTGCAATTCAATGCATTCGCCAGTGACCATATTCATACTTCAACACAAAAATATTTCCGTCTCATTCGAACCAAACTTATTGTTGAGCCAGCAATTGATGGCTTCAATTCGATATTGAGTATATTATTCATTATTGCAGCGATAATAGAGGAATGCATAAATTAAAACATCCTTCTGCTGAAGTGATTTTGAGAGCATCGCTTTGAGCATGGCACCAACCCTAGTTTGTAATATACATCAGCCTGCCTTAACCACAACCAGCACTTTAAGTGTACAAGCTATTCCAGGGCTTTTTAACCGATCTATTTGAACTCCCTTAGTCCGTATCTTGTTCCATCAAATAGAAATGCAAAAGCATTATTGGTCATATTGCTGGAGACAGGAATCGCAGAGTGGTCTTCCTTTAAAAACGTGCCTTCCAAGTAGTGCAAACTTTGACTAGGTAGCGTATATAGATCTTAATGTTGTACACTAATGTTTATTTCGTCGCCTGGTAGTACTTTGGAAGAAGATAATGGCTGATAGAAACGCAATTCTGTGCACTCGATTGCATTGTCAAACTGACATTTCTCATCCAAATATAACACTTCCATGATGATTATAGAACGTAGTAACCTGTAGCCTGCAGAAATCGAATACTTTTGTTGGTCAACATAAAAAATTCTGCATTTTGATCGACTCCTCAAAAAAGGCGTCCCTGAACCGCCATTTTCCCTCTACTACTGCACTCGATTGAATTGCCAAACTGATATTTCTCTTCCAAATATAACACTTCCATGATGATGATAAAACATAGTAACCTGCAGACTGAAAAAATCGAATACGATTGTTGGTCAACAACAAGAAATCCTGCATTCTGATCGTCTACTAAAAAAAGCGTCCAAGAACCGCTATTTTCTCTCTACATTCATGGTTTACGAAATTTTATATAACGCTAGTGACCAACATTCAGGTTTGTGTGCAATTCAATGCATTCGCCAGTGACCATATTCATACTTCAACACAAAATTATTTCCGTCTCATTCGAACCAAACTTATTGTTGAGCCAGCAATTGATGGCTTCAATTCGATATTGAGTATATTATTCATTATTGCAGCGATAATAGAGGAATGCATAAATTAAAACATCCTTCTGCTGAAGTGATTTTGAGAGCATCGCTTTGAGCATGGCACCAACCCTAGTTTGTAATATACATCAGCCTGCCTTAACCACAACCAGCACTTTAAGTGTACAAGCTATTCCAGGGCTTTTTAACCGATCTATTTGAACTCCCTTAGTCCGTATCTTGTTCCATCAAATAGAAATGCAAAAGCATTATTGGTCATATTGCTGGAGACAGGAATCGCAGAGTGGTCTTCCTTTAAAAACGTGCCTTCCAAGTAGTGCAAACTTTGACTAGGTAGCGTATATAGATCTTAATGTTGTACACTAATGTTTATTTCGTCGCCTGGTAGTACTTTGGAAGAAGATAATGGCTGATAGAAACGCAATTCTGTGCACTCGATTGCATTGTCAAACTGACATTTCTCATCCAAATATAACACTTCCATGATGATTATAGAACGTAGTAACCTGTAGCCTGCAGAAATCGAATACTTTTGTTGGTCAACATAAAAAATTCGGCATTTTGATCGACTCCTCAAAAAAGGCGTCCCTGAACCGCCATTTTCCCTCTACTACTGCACTCGATTGAATTGCCAAACTGATATTTCTCTTCCAAATATAACCCTTCCATGATGATGATAAAACATAGTAACCTGCAGCCTGAAGAAATCGAATACTATTGTTGGTCGTCAACAAGAAATCCTGCATTCTGATCGTCTACTCAAAAAAAGCGTCCATGAACAGCTATTTTCCCTCTACTAATGTGTATTTCGTCGCCTGGTAGTACTTTTGAAGAAGATAATCGCTGATAGAAACGCAATTCTATGCACTCGATTGAATTGTCAAACTGATATTTCTCTTCCAAATATAACACTTCCATGATGATTATAAAACGTAGTAACCTGCAGCCTGAAGAAATCGAGTACTATTGTTGGTCAACAAATAGAATTCCTGCATTCTGATCGGCCCCTCAAAAAAGGCGTCCCTGAACCGACATTTTCCCTCTACTTTGTTTGCAATATCTTGATGTTGTACTCTAATGTGTATTTCGTCGCCTGGTACTAGTATTGAAGAAGAATATGGGTGATAGTAATGCAATTTTATGTACTCGATTGAATTGCTAAACTGACATTTTTCTTCCAAATATAACACTTCCATGATGATGATAAAACGTAGTAACCTGTAGCCTGCAGAAATCGAATACTTTTGTTGGTCAACATAAAAAATTCGGCATTTTGATCGACTCCTCAAAAAAGGCGTCCCTGAACCGCCATTTTCCCTCTACTACTGCACTCGATTGAATTGCCAAACTGATATTTCTCTTCCAAATATAACCCTTCCATGATGATGATAAAACATAGTAACCTGCAGCCTGAAGAAATCGAATACTATTGTTGGTCGTCAACAAGAAATCCTGCATTCTGATCGTCTACTCAAAAAAAGCGTCCATGAACAGCTATTTTCCCTCTACTAATGTGTATTTCGTCGCCTGGTAGTACTTTTGAAGAAGATAATCGCTGATAGAAACGCAATTCTATGCACTCGATTGAATTGTCAAACTGATATTTCTCTTCCAAATATAACACTTCCATGATGATTATAAAACGTAGTAACCTGCAGCCTGAAGAAATCGAGTACTATTGTTGGTCAACAAATAGAATTCCTGCATTCTGATCGGCCCCTCAAAAAAGGCGTCCCTGAACCGACATTTTCCCTCTACTTTGTTTGCAATATCTTGATGTTGTACTCTAATGTGTATTTCGTCGCCTGGTACTAGTATTGAAGAAGAATATGGGTGATAGTAATGCAATTTTATGTACTCGATTGAATTGCTAAACTGACATTTTTCTTCCAAATATAACACTTCCATGATGATGATAAAACGTAGTAACCTGCAGCTTGAAGAAATCGAATACGATTGTTGGTCAGCAACAAGAAATCCTGCATTCTGATCGTCTACTCAAAAATAGCGTCCATGAACCGCCATTTTCTCTCTACATTCATGGTTTACAAGATTTTATATCTCACCAGTGAGCAACATTCTGGTTTGTGTGCAATTCAATGCATTCGCCAGTGACCATATTCGTACTTCAATACAAAAATATTTCCGTCTCTTTCCAAACAAACCTATTGTTGAACCAGCAATTGATGGCTATAATTCTAAATTGCGTACATTTTTCTTTACAGCAGCGATAATAACGGAATGCATAATTTAAAACATCCTTCCGCAGAAGTGATTTTGAGGCATCGCTTTGAGGATAGCACACGCCCTAGTTTGTAATATACAGATAGCTTGCTTAAGCGCAACCAACCTTTTAAGTGTACAAGCTATTCCATGGTTTATTGCTCGATCTATTTGAACTCCACTAGTTCGTAGCATATATGATCAAATAGAAATGTAAATCATTAATGGTCATTTGGATGCGACAGGAACTGCAGAGCCGTCTTTCTTTTAAAAACTTGCCTTCCAAGTTGAGCAAACTTTGACTAGGTAGCGCATATATATCTTGATGTTGTACACTAATGTGTATTTCGTCGACTGGTACTAGTTTTGAAGAAAATAATTACTGATAGAAACGCAATTCTATGCACTCGATTGAATTGCCAAACTGATATTTCTCTTCCAAATATAACACTTCCATGATGATGATAAAACATAGTAACTTGCAGCCTGAAGAAATCGAATACTATTGTTGGTCACCAAATAGAAATCCTGCATTCTGATCGTCTACTCAAAAAAAGCGTCTATGAACCGCCATTTTCTCTCTACTGACATTTCTTTTCCAAATATAACACTTCCATGATGATTATAGAACGTAGTAACCTACAGCCTGAAGAGAATCGAATACTATTGTTGGCCAACAAAATGAAATCCTGCTTTGTGATCGGCCCCTCAAAAAAGCGTCCCAGAACCGCCATTTTCCCTCTTTATTCATGATTTACGAGATTTTATATCTCGATAGTGACCAACAATCAGGTTTGTGTGCATCTGAATGCGATCGAATATAGATCCTAATGTTGTACACTAATGTATATTTCGTCGCCTGGTAGAACTTTTGAAGAAGATAATGGCTGATAGAAACGCAATTCTATGCACTCGATTGAATTGTCAAACAGACATTTCTCTTCCAAATATAATACATCCATGATGATGATAAAACATAGTAACCTGCAGCTTGAATAAATCGAAAACTATTGTTAGTCAACAAAAAGAAATCCTGCATTTTGATCAGCTCCTCAAAAAAATCGTCCCAGAACCGCCATTTTCCTTGTACTTTAAGTGTACAAGCTATTCCAGGGCATTTTACCCGATCTATCTTAACTCCTCTTAGTTCGTATCTTGTTTCATCAAATAGAAATGCAAAAGCATTATTGGTCATATTGGTGGAGACAGGAATTGCAGAGTGGTCTTCCTTTAAAAACGTGCCTTCCAAGTAGTGCAAACTTTGACTAGGTAGCGCATATATATCTTGATGTTGTACACTAATGTGTATTTCGTCGCCTGGTACTAGTTTTAAAGAAAAATATGGGTGATAGAAATGCAATTTTATGTACTCGATTGAATTGCGATACTGACATTTCTCTTCCAAATATAATACATCCATGATGATGATAAAACGTAGTAACCTGCAGCTTGAATAAATCCAATACTATTGTTAGTCAACAAAAAGAAATCCTGCTTTTTGATCGACTCCTCAAAAAAAACGTCCCTGAACCGCCATTTTCCCTCTACTTTGTTTGCAATATCTTGATGTTGTACAGTAATGTGTATTTCGTCGCCTGGTACTAGTTTTGAAGAAGAATATGGGTGATAGAAATAATATTTTATGTACTCGATTGAATTGCCAAACTGACATTACTCTTCCAAATATAACACTTCCATGATGATGATAAAACGTAGTAACCTGCAGCTTCAATAAACCGAATACTATTGTTAGTCAACAAAAAGAAATCCTGCATTTTGATCAGCTCCTCAAAAAAAGGGTCCCAGAACAGCCATTTTCCCTCTACTACTGCTCTCGATTAAATTGCCAAACTGACATTTCTCTTCCAAATATAACACTTCCATGATGATGATAAAACATAGTAACCTGCAGCCTGAAGAAATCGAAAACTATTGTTGGTCATCAACAAGAAATCCTGCATTCTGATCGTCTACTAAAAAAAGCGTCCATGAACCGCCATTTTCTCTCTACATTCATGGTTTACGAGATTTTATATCACGCTAGTGACCAACATTCAGGTTTGTGTGCAATTCAGTGCATTCGCCAGTGACCATATTCATACTTCAACACAAAAATATTTCCGTCTCATTCGAACCAAAATTATTCTTTAGCCAGCAATTGATGGCTTTAATTCGATATTGCGTACATTTTTCATTACAGCAGCGATAATAGAGTAATGCATAAATTAAAACATCCTTCTGCTGAAGTGATTTTGAGGGCATCGCATTGAGGATAGCACCAGCCCTAGTTTGTAATATACATCAGCCTGCCTTAAGCGCAACCAGCACTTTAAGTGTACAAGCTATTCCAGGGCTTTTTACCCGATCTATTTTAACTCCTCTTAGTTCGTATCTTGTTTCATCAAATAGAAATGCAAAAGCATTATTGGTCATATTGGTGGAGACAGGAATTGCAGAGTGGTCTTCCTCTAAAAACGTGTCTTCCAAGAAGTGCAAAAATTGACTAGGTAGCGTATATAGATCTTAATGTTGTACACTAATGTATATTTCGTCGCCTGGTAGTACTTTTGAAGAAGATAATGGCTGATAGATACGCAATTCTATGCACTCGATTGAATTGTGTAACTGATATTTCTCTTCCAAATATAACACTTCCATGATGATTATAAAACGTAGTAACCTGCAGCCTAAAGAAATCGAATACTATTGTTGGTCAACATAAAGAAATCCTGCATTTTGAACGGCTCCTCAAAAAAGACCTCCCTGAACCGCCATTTTCCCTCTACTTTGTTAGCAATATCTTGATGTTGTACACTAATGTATATTTCGTCGCCTGGTACTAGTTTTGAAGAAGAATATGTGTGATAGAAATGCAATTTCATGTACTCGATTGAATTGCCAAAATGACATTTCTCTTCCAAATATAACACTTCCATGATGATTATAAAACGTAGTAACCTGCAGCCTGAAGAAATCGAATACTATTGTTGGTCAACATAAAGAAATCCTGCATTTTGAACGGCTCCTCAGAAAAGACCTCCTTGAACCGCCATTTTCCCTCTACTTTGTTAGCAATATCTTGATGTTGTACACTAATGTATATTTCGTCGCCTGGTACTAGTTTTGAAGAAGAATATGGGTGATAGAAATGATATTTTATGTACTCGATTGAATTGCCAAACTGACATTACTCTTCCAAATATAACACTTCCATGATGATGATAAAACGTAGTAACCTGCAGCTTCAATAAACCGAATACTATTGTTAGTCAACAAAAAGAAATCCTGCATTTTGATCAGCTCCTCAAAAAAAGGGTCCCAGAACAGCCATTTTCCCTCTACTACTGCTCTCGATTAAATTGCCAAACTGACATTTCTCTTCCAAATATAACACTTCCATGATGATGATAAAACATAGTAACCTGCAGCCTGAAGAAATCGAAAACTATTGTTGGTCATCAACAAGAAATCCTGCATTCTGATCGTCTACTAAAGAAAGCGTCCATGAACCGCCATTTTCTCTCTACATTCATGGTTTACGTGATTTTATATCACGCTAGTGACCAACATTCAGGTTTGTGTGCAATTCAATGCATTCGCCAGTGACCATATTCATACTTCAACACAAAAATATTTCCGTCTCATTCGAACCAAAATTATTCTTTAGCCAGCAATTGATGGCTTTAATTCGATATTGCGTACATTTTTCATTACAGCAGCGATAATAGAGTAATGCATAAATTAAAACATCCTACTGCTGAAGTGATTTTGAGGGCATCGCATTGAGGATAGCACCAGCCCTAGTTTGAAATATACATCAGCCTGCCTTAAGCGCAACCAGCACTTTAAGTGTACAAGCTATTCCAGGGCTTTTTACCCGATCTATTTTAACTCCTCTTAGTTCGTATCTTGTTTCATCAAATAGAAATGCAAAAGCATTATTGGTCATATTGGTGGAGACAGGAATTGCAGAGTGGTCTTCCTCTAAAAACGTGTCTTCCAAGAAGTGCAAACATTGACTAGGTAGCGTATATAGATCTTGATGTTGTACACTAATGTATATTTCGTCGCCTGGTACTAGTTTTGAAGAAGAATATGTGTGATAGAAATGCAATTTCATGTACTCGATTGAATTGCCAAAATGACATTTCTGTTCCAAATATAACACTTCCATGATGATTATAAAACGTAGTAACCTGCAGCCTGAAGAAATCGAATACTATTGTTGGTCAACATAAAGAAATCCTGCATTTTGAACGGCTCCTCAGAAAAGACCTCCCTGAACCGCCATTTTCCCTCTACTTTGTTAGCAATATCTTGATGTTGTACACTAATGTATATTTCGTCACCTGGTACTAGTTTTGAAGAAAAATATGGGTGATAGAAATGCAATTTCATGTACTCGATTGAATTGCCAAAATGACATTTCTCTTCCAAATATAACACTTCCATGATGATGATAAAACTTAGAAACCTGCAGCTTGAAGAAATCGAATACTATTGTTAGTCAACAAAATGAAATCCTGTATTTCGATCGGCTTCTCAAAAAAAGCGTCCCTAAACCGCCATTTTCCCTCTACTGACGTTTCTCTTCCAAATATAACACTTCCATGATGATTATAGAACGTAGTAACCTGCAGCCTGAAGAAATCGAATACTATTGATGGCCAACAAAAAGAAATCCAGCATTTTGATCGGCTCCTCAAAAAAAGCGTCCAAGAACCGCTATTTTCTCTCTTTATTCATGATTTACGAGATTTTATATCTCGCCAGTGACCAACATTCAGGTTTGTGTCAACTCAATGCGATCGCCAGTGACCACATTCGTACTTCAAGGCAAAAATATTTCCGCCTCATTCCAACCAAACTTATTGTTGAGCCAGCAATTGATGGCTTCAATTCGATATTGAGTATATTATTCATTATTGCAGCGATAATAAAGGAATGCATAAATTAAAACATCCTTCTGCTGAAGTGATTTTGAGAGCATCGCTTTGGGCATGGCACCAACCCTAGTTTGTAATATACATCAGCCTGCCTTAACCGCAACCAGCACTTTTAGTGTACAAGCTATTCCAGGGCTTTTTAACCGATCTATTTGAACTCCCTTAGTCCGTATCTTGTTCCATCAAATAGAAATGCAAAAGCATTATTGGTCATATTGCTGGAGACAGGAATCGCAGAGTGGTCTTCCATTAAAAACGTGCCTTCCAAGTAGTGCAAACTTTGACTAGGTAGCATATATAGATCTTAATGTTGTACACTAATGTTTATATCGTCGCCTGGTAGTACTTTGGAAGAAGATAATGGCTGATAGAAACGCAATTCTGTGCACTCGATTGCATTGTCAAACTGACATTTCTCTTCCAAATATAACACTTCCATGATGATGATAAAACATAGTAACCTGCAGCCTGAAGAAATCGAATACTATTGTTGGTCGTCAACAAGAAATCCTGCATTCTGATCGTCTACTCAAAAAAAGCGTCCATGAACAGCTATTTTCCCTCTACTAATGTGTATTTCGTCGCCTGGTAGTACTTTTGAAGAAGATAATCGCTGATAGAAACGCAATTCTATGCACTCGATTGAATTGTCAAACTGATATTTCTCTTCCAAATATAACACTTCCATGATGATTATAAAACGTAGTAACCTGCAGCCTGAAGAAATCGAATACTATTGTTGGTCAACAAATAGAATTCTTGCATTCTGATCGGCCCCTCAAAAAAGGCGTCCCTGAACCGACATTTTCCCTCTACTTTGTTTGCAATATCTTGATGTTGTACACTAATGTGTATTTCGTCGCCTGGTACTAGTATTGAAGAAGAATATGGGTGATAGTAATGCAATTTTATGTACTCGATTGAATTGCTAAACTGACATTTTTCTTCCAAATATAACACTTCCATGATGATGATAAAACGTAGTAACCTGCAGCTTGAAGAAATCGAATACGATTGTTGGTCAGCAACAAGAAATCCTGCATTCTGATCGTTTACTCAAAAATAGCGTCCATGAACCGCCATTTTCTCTCTACATTCATGGTTTACGAGATTTTAAATCTCGCCAGTGACCAACATTCAGGTTTGTGTGCAATTCGATGCATTCGCCAGTGACCACATTCGTACTTCAATACAAAAATATTTCCGTCTCTTTCCAAACAAACCTATTGTTGAACCAGCAATTGATGGCTATAATTCTAAATTGCGTACATTTTTCATTACAGCAGCGATAATAGAGGAATGCATAAATTAAAACATCCTTCTGCTGAAGTGATTTTGAGAGCATCGCTTTGAGGATAGCACCAGCCCTAGTTTGTTATATACATCAGCCTGCCTTAAGCGCAACCAGCACTTTAAGGGTACAAGCTATTACAGGGCTTTTTACCCGATCTATTTTAACTCCTCTTAGTCCGTATCTTGTTTCATCAAATAGAAATGGAAAAGCATTATTAGTCATATTGCTGGAGACAGGAATTGCAGAGTGGACTTCCTTTTAAAAACGTGCCTTCCAGGTAATGCAAACTTTGACTTGTTAGCGCATATATATCTTAATGTTGTACACTAATGTATATTTCGTCGCCTGGTAGTACTTTTGAAGAAGATAATGGCTGATAGATACGCAATTCTATGCACTCGATTGAATTGTGTAACTGATATTTCTCTTCCAAATATAACACTTCCATGATGATTATAAAACGTAGTAACCTGCAGCCTAAAGAAATCGAATACTATTGTTGGTCAACATAAAGAAATCCTGCATTTTGAACGGCTCCTCAAAAAAGACCTCCCTGAACCGCCATTTTCCCTCTACTTTGTTAGCAATATCTTGATGTTGTACACTAATGTATATTTCGTCGCCTGGTACTAGTTTTGAAGAAAAATATGGGTGATAGAAATGCAATTTCATGTACTCGATTGAATTGCCAAAATGACATTTCTCTTCCAAATATAACACTTCCATGATGATGATAAAACTTAGAAACCTGCAGCTTGAAGAAATCGAATACTATTGTTAGTCAACAAAAAGAAATCCTGTATTTCGATCGGCATCTCAAACAAAACCGTCCCTAAACCGCCATTTTCCCTCTACTGACGTTTCTCTTCCAAATATAACACTTCCATGATGATTATAGAACGTAGTAACCTGCAGCCTGAAGAAATCGAATACTATTGATGGCCAACAAAAAGAAATCCAGCATTTTGATCGGCTCCTCAAAAAAAGCGTCCAAGAACCGCTATTTTCTCTCTTTATTCATGATTTACGAGATTTTATATCTCGCCAGTGACCAACATTCAGGTTTGTGTCAACTCAATGCGATCGCCAGTGACCACATTCGTACTTCAAGGCAAAAATATTTCCGCCTCATTCCAACCAAACTTATTGTTGAGCCAGCAATTGATGGCTTCAATTCGATATTGAGTATATTATTCATTATTGCAGCGATAATAAAGGAATGCATAAATTAAAACATCCTTCTGCTGAAGTGATTTTGAGAGCATCGCTTTGGGCATGGCACCAACCCTAGTTTGTAATATACATCAGCCTGCCTTAACCGCAACCAGCACTTTTAGTGTACAAGCTATTCCAGGGCTTTTTAACCGATCTATTTGAACTCCCTTAGTCCGTATCTTGTTCCATCAAATAGAAATGCAAAAGCATTATTGGTCATATTGCTGGAGACAGGAATCGCAGAGTGGTCTTCCATTAAAAACGTGCCTTCCAAGTAGTGCAAACTTTGACTAGGTAGCATATATAGATCTTAATGTTGTACACTAATGTTTATATCGTCGCCTGGTAGTACTTTGGAAGAAGATAATGGCTGATAGAAACGCAATTCTGTGCACTCGATTGCATTGTCAAACTGACATTTCTCTTCCAAATATAACACTTCCATGATGATGATAAAACATAGTAACCTGCAGCCTGAAGAAATCGAATACTATTGTTGGTCGTCAACAAGAAATCCTGCATTCTGATCGTCTACTCAAAAAAAGCGTCCATGAACAGCTATTTTCCCTCTACTAATGTGTATTTCGTCGCCTGGTAGTACTTTTGAAGAAGATAATCGCTGATAGAAACGCAATTCTATGCACTCGATTGAATTGTCAAACTGATATTTCTCTTCCAAATATAACACTTCCATGATGATTATAAAACGTAGTAACCTGCAGCCTGAAGAAATCGAATACTATTGTTGGTCAACAAATAGAATTCTTGCATTCTGATCGGCCCCTCAAAAAAGGCGTCCCTGAACCGACATTTTCCCTCTACTTTGTTTGCAATATCTTGATGTTGTACACTAATGTGTATTTCGTCGCCTGGTACTAGTATTGAAGAAGAATATGGGTGATAGTAATGCAATTTTATGTACTCGATTGAATTGCTAAACTGACATTTTTCTTCCAAATATAACACTTCCATGATGATGATAAAACGTAGTAACCTGCAGCTTGAAGAAATCGAATACGATTGTTGGTCAGCAACAAGAAATCCTGCATTCTGATCGTTTACTCAAAAATAGCGTCCATGAACCGCCATTTTCTCTCTACATTCATGGTTTACGAGATTTTAAATCTCGCCAGTGACCAACATTCAGGTTTGTGTGCAATTCGATGCATTCGCCAGTGACCACATTCGTACTTCAATACAAAAATATTTCCGTCTCTTTCCAAACAAACCTATTGTTGAACCAGCAATTGATGGCTATAATTCTAAATTGCGTACATTTTTCATTACAGCAGCGATAATAGAGGAATGCATAAATTAAAACATCCTTCTGCTGAAGTGATTTTGAGAGCATCGCTTTGAGGATAGCACCAGCCCTAGTTTGTTATATACATCAGCCTGCCTTAAGCGCAACCAGCACTTTAAGGGTACAAGCTATTACAGGGCTTTTTACCCGATCTATTTTAACTCCTCTTAGTCCGTATCTTGTTTCATCAAATAGAAATGGAAAAGCATTATTAGTCATATTGCTGGAGACAGGAATTGCAGAGTGGACTTCCTTTTAAAAACGTGCCTTCCAGGTAATGCAAACTTTGACTTGTTAGCGCATATATATCTTAATGTTGTACACTAATGTATATTTCGTCGCCTGGTAGTACTTTTGAAGAAGATAATGGCTGATAGATACGCAATTCTATGCACTCGATTGAATTGTGTAACTGATATTTCTCTTCCAAATATAACACTTCCATGATGATTATAAAACGTAGTAACCTGCAGCCTAAAGAAATCGAATACTATTGTTGGTCAACATAAAGAAATCCTGCATTTTGAACGGCTCCTCAAAAAAGACCTCCCTGAACCGCCATTTTCCCTCTACTTTGTTAGCAATATCTTGATGTTGTACACTAATGTATATTTCGTCGCCTGGTACTAGTTTTGAAGAAAAATATGGGTGATAGAAATGCAATTTCATGTACTCGATTGAATTGCCAAAATGACATTTCTCTTCCAAATATAACACTTCCATGATGATGATAAAACTTAGAAACCTGCAGCTTGAAGAAATCGAATACTATTGTTAGTCAACAAAAAGAAATCCTGTATTTCGATCGGCATCTCAAACAAAACCGTCCCTAAACCGCCATTTTCCCTCTACTGACGTTTCTCTTCCAAATATAACACTTCCATGATGATTATAGAACGTAGTAACCTGCAGCCTGAAGAAATCGAATACTATTGATGGCCAACAAAAAGAAATCCAGCATTTTGATCGGCTCCTCAAAAAAAGCGTCCAAGAACCGCTATTTTCTCTCTTTATTCATGATTTACGAGATTTTATATCTCGCCAGTGACCAACATTCAGGTTTGTGTCAACTCAATGCGATCGCCAGTGACCACATTCGTACTTCAAGGCAAAAATATTTCCGTCTCATTCCAACCAAACTTATTGTTGAGCCAGCAATTGATGGCTTCAATTCGATATTGAGTATATTATTCATTATTGCAGCGATAATAAAGGAATGCATAAATTAAAACATCCTTCTGCTGAAGTGATTTTGAGAGCATCGCTTTGAGCATGGCACCAACCCTAGTTTGTAATATACATCAGCCTGCCTTAACCGCAACCAGCACTTTAAGTGTACAAGCTATTCCAGGGCTTTTTAACCGATCTATTTGAACTCCCTTAGTCCGTATCTTGTTCCATCAAATAGAAATGCAAAAGCATTATTGGTCATATTGCTGGAGACAGGAATCGCAGAGTGGTCTTCCATTAAAAACGTGCCTTCCAAGTAGTGCAAACTGTGACTAGGTAGCGTATATAGATCTTAATGTTGTACACTAATGTTTATATTGTCGCCTGGTAGTACTTTGGAAGAAGATAATGGCTGATAGAAACGCAATTCTGTGCACTCGATTGCATTGTCAAACTGACATTTCTCATCCAAATATAACACTTCCATGATGATTATAGAACGTAGTAACCTGTAGCCTGCAGAAATCGAATACTTTTGTTGGTCAACATAAAAAATTCTGCATTTTGATCGACTCCTCAAAAAAGGCGTCCCTGAACCGCCAATTTCCCTCTACTACTGCACTCGATTGAATTGCCAAACTGATATTTCTCTTCCAAATATAACACTTCCATGATGATGATAAAACATAGTAACCTGCAGCCTGAAGAAATCGAAAACTATTGTTGGTCATCAACAAGAAATCCTGCATTCTGATCGTCTACTAAAAAAAGCGTCCATGAACCGCCATTTTCTCTCTACATTCATGGTTTACGAGATTTTATATCACGCTAGTGACCAACATTCAGGTTTGTGTGCAATTCAATGCATTCGCCAGTGACCATATTCATACTTCAACACAAAAATATTTCCGTCTCATTCGAACCAAAATTATTCTTTAGCCAGCAATTGATGGCTTTAATTCGATATTGCGTACATTTTTCATTGCAGCAGCGATAATAGAGTAATGCATAAATTAAAACATCCTTCTGCTGAAGTGATTTTGAGGGCATCGCTTTGAGGATAGCACCAGCCCTAGTTTGTAATATACATCAGCCTGCCTTAAGCGCAACCAGCACTTTAAGTGTACAAGCTATTCCAGGGCTTTTTACCCGATCTATTTTAACTCCTCTTAGTTCGTATCTTGTTTCATCAAATAGAAATGCAAAAGCATTATTGGTCATATTGGTGGAGACAGGAATTGCAGAGTGGTCTTCCTCTAAAAACGTGTCTTCCAAGAAGTGCAAACATTGACTAGGTAGCGTATATAGATCTAAATGTTGTACACTAATGTATATTTCGTCGCCTGGTAGTACTTTTGAAGAAGATAATGGCTGATAGATACGCAATTCTATGCACTCGATTGAATTGTGTAACTGATATTTCTCTTCCAAATATAACACTTCCATGATGATTATAAAACGTAGTAACCTGCAGCCTAAAGAAATCGAATACTATTGTTGGTCAACATAAAGAAATCCTGCATTTTGAACGGCTCCTCAAAAAAGACCTCCCTAAACCGCCATTTTCCCTCTACTTTGTTAGCAATATCTTGATGTTGTACACTAGTGTATATTTCGTCGCCTGGTACTAGTTTTGAAGAAGAATATGTGTGATAGAAATGCAATTTCATGTACTCGATCGAATTGCCAAAATGACATTTCTCTTCCAAATATAACACTTCCATGATGATTATAAAACGTAGTAACCTGCAGCCTGAAGAAATCGAATACTATTGTTGGTCAACATAAAGAAATCCTGCATTTTGAACGGCTCCTCAGAAAAGACCTCCCTGAACCGCCATTTTTCCTCTACTTTGTTAGCAATATCTTGATGTTGTACACTAATGTATATTTCGTCGCCTGGTACTAGTTTTGAAGAAGAATATGGGTGATAGAAATGCAATTTCATGTACTCGATTGAATTGCCAAAATGACATTTCTCTTCCAAATATAACACTTCCATGATGATGATAAAACTTAGTAACCTGCAGCCTGAAGAAATCGAATACTATTGATGGCCAACAAAAAGAAATCCAGCATTTTGATCGGCTCCTCAAAAAAAGCATCCAAGAACCGCTATTTTCTTTCTTTATTCATGATTTACGAGATTTTATATCTCGCCAGTGACCAACATTCAGGTTTGTGTCAACTCAATGCGATCGCCAGTGACCACATTCGTACTTCAAAGCAAAAATATTTCCGTCTCATTCCAACCAAACTTATTGTTGAGCCAGCAATTGACGGCTTAAATTCGATATTGAGTATATTATTCATTATTGCAGCGATAATAGAGGAATGCATAAATTAAAACATCCTTCTGCTGAAGTGATTTTGAGAGCATCGCTTTGAGCATGGCACCAATTCTAGTTTGTAATATACATCAGCCTGCCTTAACCGCAACCAGCACTTTAAGTGTACAAGCTATTCCAGGGCTTTTTAACCGATCTATTTGAACTCCCTTAGTCCGTATCTTGTTCCATCAAATAGAAATGCAAAAGCATTATTGGTCATATTGCTGGAGACAGGAATCGCAGAGTGGTCTTCCTTTAAAAACGTGCCTTCCAAGTAGTGCAAACTTTGAATAGGTAGCGTATATAGATCTTAATGTTTATTTCGTCGCCTGGTAGTACTTTGGAAGAAGATAATGGCTAATAGAAACGCAATTCTGTGCACTCGATTGCATTGTCAAACTGACATTTCTCATCCAAATATAACACTTCCATGATGATTATAGAACGTAGTAACCTGTAGCCTGAAGAAATCGAATACTTTTGTTGGTCAACATAAAAAATTCTGCATTTTGATCGACTCCTCAAAAAAGGCGTCCGTGAACCGCCATTTTCCCTCTACTACTGCACTCGATTGAATTGCCAAACTGATATTTCTCTTCCAAATATAACACTTCCATGATGATGATAAAACATAGTAACCTGCAGCCTGAAGAAATCGAATACTATTGCTGGTCGTCAACAAGAAATCCTGCATTCTGATCGTCTACTCAAAAAAAGCGTCCATGAACAGCTATTTTCCCTCTACTAATGTGTATTTCGTCGCCTGGTAGTACTTTTGAAGAAGATAATCACTGATAGAAACGCAATTCTATGCACTCGATTGAATTGTCAAACTGATATTTCTCTTCCAAATATAACACTTCCATGATGATTATAAAACGTAGTAACCTGCAGCCTGAAGAAATCGAATACTATTGTTGGTCAACAAATAGAATTCCTGCATTCTGATCGGCCCCTCAAAAAAGGCGTCCCTGAACCGACATTTTCCCTCTACTTTGTTTGCAATATCTTGATGTTGTACAATAATGTGTATTTCGTCGCCTGGTACTAGTATTGAAGAAGAATATGGGTGATAGTAATGCAATTTTATGTACTCGATTGAATTGCTAAACTGACGTTTCTCTTCCAAATATAACACTTCCATGATGATTATAGAACGTAGTAACCTGCAGCCTGAAGAAATCGAATACTATTTATGGCCAACAAAAAGAAATCCAGCATTTTGATCGGCTCCTCAAAAAAAGCGTCCATGAACCGCCATTTTCTCTCTTCATTCATGGTTTACGAGATTTTATATCTCACCAGTGACCAACATTCAGGTTTGTGTGCAATTCAATGCATTCGTCAGTGACCACATTCGTACTTCAATACAAAAATATTTCCGTCTCTTTCCAAACAAACCTATTGTTGAACCAGCAATTGATGGCTATAATTCTAAATTGCGTACATTTTTCTTTACAGCAGCGATAATAACGGAATGCATAATTTAAAACATCCTTCCGCAGAAGTGATTTTGAGGCATCGCTTTGTGGAAAGCACACGCCCTAGTTTGTAATATACAGATAGCTTTCTTAAGCGCAACCAAAATTTTAAGTGTACAAGCTATTCCATGGTTTATTGCTCGATCTATTTGAACTCCACTAGTTCGTAGCATATATGATCAAATAGAAATGAAAATCATTAATGGTCATTTGGATGCGACAGGAACTGCAGAGCCGTCTTTCTTTTAAAAACTTGCCTTCCAAGTTGAGCAAACTTTGACTAGGTAGCGCATATATATCTTGATGTTGTACACTAATGTGTATTTCGTCGACTGGTACTAGTTTTGAAGAAAATAATTACTGATAGAAACGCAATTCTATGCACTCGATTGAATTGCCAAACTGATATTTCTCTTCAAATATAACACTTCCATGATGATGATAAAACATAGTAACTTGCAGCCTGAAGAAATCGAATACTATTGTTGGTCACCAAATAGAAATCCTGCATTCTGATCGTCTACTCAAAAAAAGCGTCTATGAACCGCCATTTTCTCTCTACTGACATTTCTTTTCCAAATATAACACTTCCATGATGATTATAGAATGTAGTAACCTACAGCCTGAAGAGAATCGAATACTATTGTTGGCCAACAAAATGAAATCCTGCTTTGTGATCGGCCCCTCAAAAAAGCGTCCCAGAACCGCCATTTTCCCTCTTTATTCATGATTTACGAGATTTTATATCTCGATAGTGACCAACAATCAGGTTTGTGTGCATCTGAATGCGATCGTATATAGATCTTAATGTTGTACAATAATGTGTATTTCGTCGCCTGGTAGTACTTTTGAAGAAGATAATGGCTGATAGAAACGCAATTCTATGCACTCGATTGAATTGTCAAACTGATATTTCTCTTCCAAATATAACACTTCCATGATGATTATAAAACGTAGTAACCTGCAGCCTGAAGAAATCGAATACTATTGTTGGTCAACAAATAGAATTCCTGCATTCTGATCGGCCCCTCAAAAAAGGCGTCCCTGAACCGACATTTTCCCTCTACTTTGTTTGCAATATCTTGATGTTGTACACTAATGTGTATTTCGTCGCCTGGTACTAGTTTCGAAGAAGAATATGGGTGATAGAAATGCAATTTTATGTATTCGATTGAATTGCCAAACTGACATTTCTCTTCCACATATAACACTTCCATGATGATGATAAAACGTAGTAACCTGCAGCTTGAAGAAATCGAATACTATTGCTAGTCAACAAATCCTGCATTTCGATCGGCTCCTCAAAAAAAGCGTCTCTGAACCGCCATTTTCCCTTTACTACTGCACTCGATTGAATTGCCAAGCTGACATTTAACTTCCAAATATAACACTTTCATGATGATGATAAAACATAGTAACCTGCAGCCTGAAAAAATCGAATACGATTGTTGGTCAACAACAAGAAATCCTGCATTCTGATCGTCAACTGAAAAAAAGCGTCCATGAACCGCCATTTTCTCTCTACTGACATTTCTTTTCCAAATATAACATTTCCATGATGATTATAGAACGTAGTAACCTACAGCCTGAAGAGAATCGAATACTATTGTTGGCCAACAAAATGAAATCCTGCATTGTGATCGGCCCCTTAAAAAAAAGCGTCCCAGAACCGCCATTTTCCTCTTTGAAAATATTGTTTTGTCAAACTGACATTTCTCTTCCAAATATAATACATCCATGATGATGATAAAACGTAGTAACCTGCAGCTTGAATAAATTTAAAACTATTATTAGTCAACAAAAAGAAATCCTGCATTTTGATCAGCTCCTCAAAAAAAGCGTCCCAGAACCGCCATTTTCCTTGTACTTTAAGTGTACAAGCTATTCCAGGGCATTTTACCCGATCTATCTTAACTCCTCTTAGTTCGTATCTTGTTTCATCAAATAGAAATGCAAAAGCATTATTGGTCATATTGGTGGAGACAGGAATTGCAGAGTGGTCTTCCTTTAAAAACGTGCCTTCCAAGTAGTGCAAACATTGACTAGGTAGCGCATATATATCTTGATGTTGTACACTAATGTGTATTTCGTCGCCTGGTACTAGTTTTAAAGAAAAATATGGGTGATAGAAATGCAATTTTATGTACTCGATTGAATTGCCAAACTGACATTTCTCTTCCAAATATGACACATCTATGATGATGATAAAACTTAATAACCTGCAGCCTGAAGAAATCGAATACTGTTATTGGTCATCATAAAGAAATCCAGCATTTTGATCGGCTCCACAAAAATGGCGTCCCTGAACCGCCATTTTCCCTCTACTGACGTTTCTCTTCCAAATATAACACTTCCATGATGATTATAGAACGTAGTAACCTGCAGCCTTAAGAAATCGAATACTATTGATGGCCAACAAAAAGAAATCCAGCATTTTGATCGGCTCCTCAAAAAAAGCGTCCAAGAACCGCTATTTTCTCTCTTTATTCATGATTTACGAGATTTTATATCTCGCCAGTGACCAACATTCAGGTTTGTGTCAACTCAATGCGATCGCCAGTGACCACATTCGTAATTCAAGGCAAAAATATTTCCGTCGCATTCCAACCAAACTTATTGTTGAGCCAGCAATTGATGGCTTCAATTCGATATTGAGTATATTATTCATTATTGCAGCGATAATAGAGGAATGCATAAATTAAAACATCCTTCTGTTGAAGTGATTTTGAGAGCATCACTTTGAGGATAGCACCAGCCCTAGTTTGTTATATACATCAGCCTGCCTTAACCGCAACCAGCACTTTAAGTGTACAAGCTATTGCAGGGCTTTTTACCCGATCTATTTTAACTCCTCTTAGTTCGTATCTTGTTTCATCAAATAGAAATGCAAAAGCATTATTGGTCATATTGGTGGAGACAGGAATTGCAGAGTGGTCTTCCTCTAAAAACGTGTCTTCCAAGAAGTGCAAACATTGACTTGGTAGCGTATATAGATCCTAATGTTGTACACTAATGTATATTTCGTCGCCTGGTACTAGTTTTAAAGAAAAATATGGGTGATAGAAATGCAATTTTATGTACTCGATTGAATTGCGAAACTGACATTTCTCTTCCAAATATGACACATCTATGATGATGATAAAACTTAATAACCTGCAGCCTGAAGAAATCGAATACTGTTATTGGTCATCATAAAGAAATCCAGCATTTTGATCGGCTCAACAAGAAAGGCGTCCCTGAACCGCCATTTTCCCTCTACTGACGTTTCTCTTCCAAATATAAAACTTCCATGATGATTATAGAACGTAGTAACCTGCAGCCTGAAGAAATCGAATACTATTTATGGCCAACAAAAAGAAATCCAGCATTTTGATCGGCTCCTCAAAAAAAGCGTCCAAGAACCGCTATTTTCTCTCTTTATTCATGATTTACGAGATTTTATATCTCGCCAGTGACCAACATTCAGGTTTGTGTCAACTCAATGCGATCGCCAGTGACCACATTCGTAATTCAAGGCAAAAATATTTCCGTCTCATTCCAACCAAACTTATTGTTGAGCCAGCAATTGATGGCATCAATTCGATATTGAGTATATTATTCATTATTGCAGCGATAATAGAGGAATGCATAAATTAAAACATCCTTCTGTTGAAGTGATTTTGAGAGCATCACTTTGAGGATAGCACCAGCCCTAGTTTGTTATATACATCAGCCTGCCATAACCGCAACCAGCACTTTAAGTGTAAAAGGTAATGCAGGGCTTTTTACCCGATCTATTTTAACTCCTCTTAGTCCGTATCTTGTTTCATCAAATAGAAATGGAAAATCATTATTAGTCATATTGCTGGAGACAGGAATTGCCGAGTGGACTTCCTTTAAAAACGTGCCTTCCAAGTAATGCAAACTTTGACTAGGTAGCGTATATAGATCTTAATGTTGTACAATAATGTGTATTTCGTCGCCTGGTAGTACTTATGAAGAAGAATATGGGTGATAGTAATGCAATTTTATGTACTCGATTGAATTGCCAAACTAACATTTCTGTTCCAAATATAACACTTCCATGATGATTATAAAACGTAGTAACCTGCAGCCTGAAGAAATCGAATACTATTGTTGGTCAACAAATAGAATTACTGCAATTCGATCAGCTCCTCAAAAAAAGCGTCCCAGGACCGCCATTTTCCCTGTACTACTGCACTCGATTAAATTGCCAAGCTGACATTTAACTTCCAAATATAACACTTCCATGATGATGACAAAACATAGTAACCTGCAGCCTGAAGAAATCGAATACGATTGTTGGTCAACAACAAGAAATCTTGCATTCTGATCGTCTACTCAAAAAAAGCGTCCATGAACCGTTATTTTCTCTCTACATTCATGGTTTACAAAATTTTATATCTCGCCAGTGACCAACATTCAGGTTTGTGTCAACTCAATGCGATCGCCAGTGACCACATTCGTACTTCAAGGCAAAAATATTTCCGTCTCTTGTTGCATCAAATAGAAATGCAAAAGCATTATTGGTCATATTGCTGGAGACAGGAATTGCAGAGTGGTCTTCCTTTAAAAACGTGCCTTCCAAGTAGTGCAAACTTTGACTAGGTAGCGTATATAGATCTTAATGTTGCACACTAATGATTATTTCGTCGCCTGGTAGTACTTTGGAAGAAGATAATGGCTGATAGAAACGCAATTCTATGCACTCGATTGAATTGTCAAACTGACATTTCTCTTCCAAATATAACACTTCCATGATGATTATAGAACGTAGTAACCTGTAGCCTGCAGAAATCGAATACTTTTGTTGGTGAACAAATAGAATTCCTGCATTCTGATCGGCCTCACAAAAAAGGCGTCCCTGAACCAACATTTTCCCTCTACTTTGTTTGCAATATCTTGATGTTGTACACTAATGTGTATTTCGTCGCCTAGTACTAGTTTTGAAGAAGAATATGGGTGATAGAAATGCAATTTTATGTATTCGATTGAATTGCCAAACTGACATTTCTCTTCCATATATAACACTTCCATGATGATGATAAAATGTAGTAACCTGTAGTTTGAAGAAATAGAATACTATTGTTAGTCAACAAAAAGAAATCCTGCATTTCGGTCGGCTCCTCAAAAAAAGCGTCCCAGAACCGCCATTTTCCCTTTACTACTGCACTCGATTGAATTGCCAAGCTGCCATTTAACTTCCAAATATAACACTTCCATGATGATGATAAAACATAGTAACCTGCAGCCTGAAGAAATCGAATATGATTGTAGATCAACAACAAGAAATCCTGCATTCTGATCGTCTACTGAAAAAAAGCGTCCCAGAACCGCCATTTTCCCTCTTTATTCAAGATTTAGGAGATTTTATATCTCGCCAGTGACCAGCAATCAGGTTTGTGTGCATCTCAATGCGATCGCCAGTGACCAGATTCGTACTTCAAGGCAAAAATATTTCCGTCTCTTTCCAAACAAACTTATTATTGAACCAGCAATTGATGGCTATAATTCTAAATGTCGTACATTTTTCTTTACAGCAGCGATAATAACGGAATCCATAAATTAAAACATCCTTCTGCTGAAGTGATTTTGAGAGCATCCCTTTGAGTATAGCACCAGCCCTAGTTTGAAATATACATCAGCCTGCCTTAACCGCAACCAGCACTTTAAGTGTACAAGCTATTCCAGGACTTTTTAACCGATCTATTTGAACTCCCTTAGTCCGTATCTTGTTCCATCAAATAGAAATGCAAAAGCATTATTGGTCATATTGCTGGAGACAGGAATTGCAGAGTGGTCTTCCTTTAAAAACGTGCCTTCCAAGTAGTGCAAACTTTGACTAGGTAGCGTATATAGATCTGAATGTTGTACACTAATGTTTATTTCGTCGCCTGGTAGTACTTTGGAAGAAGATTATGGCTGATACAAACGCAATTCTGTGCACTCGATTGAATGGTCAAACTGACATTTCTCTTCCAAATATAACACTTCCATGATGATGATAAAATATAGTAACCTGCAGCCTGAAGAAATCGAATACTATTGTTGGCCAACAAAATGAAATCCTGCATTGTGATCGGCTCCTCAAAAAAAGCGTCCCAGAACCGCCATTTTCCCTCTTTATTCAAGATTTACGAGATTTTATATCTCGCCAGTGACCAGCAATCAGGTTTGTGTGCATCTCAATGCGATCGCCAGTGACCAGATTCGTACTTCAAGGCAAAAATATTTCCGTCTCTTTCCAAACAAACTTATTATTGAACCAGCAATTGATAGCTATAATTGTAAATTGCGTACATTTTTCTTTACAGCAGCGATAATTACGGAATGCATCAATTAAAACATCCTTCTGCTGAAGTGATTTTGAGAGCATCACTTTGAGGATAGCACCAGCCCTAGTTTGTAATATACATCAGCCTGCCTTAACCGCAACCAGCACTTTAAGTGTACAAGCTATACCAGGGCTTTTTACCCGATCTATTTGAACTCCCTTAGTCCGTATCTTGTTCCATCAAATAGAAATGCAAAAGCATTATTGGTCACATTGCTGGAGACAGGAATTGCAGAGTGGTCTTCCTTTAAAAACGTGCCTTCCAAGTAGTGCAAACTTTGACTAGGTAGCGTATATAGATCTGAATGTTGTACACTAATGTTTATTTCGTCGCCTGGTAGTACTTTGGAAGAAGATAATGGCTGATAGAAACGCAATTCTGTGCACTCGATTGAATGGTCAAACTGACATTTCTCTTCCAAATATAACACTTCCATGATGATGATAAAATATAGTAACCTGCAGCCTGAAGAAATCGAATACTATTGTTGGCCAACAAAATGAAATCCTGCATTGTGATCGGCTCCTCAAAAAAAGCGTCCCAGAACCGCCATTTTCCCTCTTTATTCAAGATTTACGAGATTTTATATCTCGCCAGTGACCAGCAATCAGGTTTGTGTGCATCTCAATGCGATCGCCAGTGACCAGATTCGTACTTCAAGGCAAAAATATTTCCGTCTCTTTCCAAACAAACTTATTATTGAACCAGCAATTGATGGCTATAATTGTAAATTGCGTACATTTTTCTTTACAGCAGCGATAATTACGGAATGCATCAATTAAAACATCCTTCTGCTGAAGTGATTTTGAGAGCATCACTTTGAGGATAGCACCAGCCCTAGTTTGTAATATACATCAGCCTGCCTTAACCGCAACCAGCACTTTAAGTGTACAAGCTATTCCAGGGCTTTTTACCCGATCTATTTGAACTCCCTTAGTCCGTATCTTGTTCCATCAAATAGAAATGCAAAAGCATTATTGGTCATATTGCTGGAGACAGGAATTGCAGAGTGGTCTTCCTTTAAAAACGTGCCTTCCAAGTAGTGCAAACTTTGACTAGGTAGCGTATATAGATCTTAATGTTGCACACTAATGATTATTTCGTCGCCTGGTAGTACTTTTGAAGAAGATAATGGCTGATAGAAACGCAATTCTATGCACTCGATTGAATTGTCAAACTGACATTTCTCTTCCAAATATAACACTTATATGATGATTATAAAACGTAGTAACCTGCAGCCTGAAGAAATCGAATACTATTGTTGGTCAACAAATAGAATTCCTGCATTCTGATCGGCCCCTCAAAAAAGGGTCCCTGAACCGACATTTTCCCTCTACATTGTTTACAATATCTTAATGTTGTAGACTTATGTGTATTTCGTCGCCTGGTACTAGTTTTTGAAGAAGAATATGGGTGATAGTAATGCAATTTTATGTACTCGATTGAATTGCCAAACTGACATTTCTCTTCCAAATATAACACTTCCATGATGATGATAAAACGTAGTAACCTGCAGCCTGAAGAAATCGAATACTATTGTTGGTCAACAAATAGAATTCCTGCATTCTGATCGGCCTCTCAAAAAAGGCGTCCCTGAACCAACATTTTCCCTCTACTTTGTTTGCAATATATTGATGTTGTACACTAATGTGTATTTCGTCGCCTAGTACTAGTTTTGAAGAAGAATATGGGTGATAGAAATGCTATTTTATGTATTCGATTGAATTGCCAAACTGACATTTCTGTTCCATATATAACACTTCCATGATGATGATAAAACGTAGTAACCTGCAGTTTGAAGAAATAGAATACTATTGTTAGTCAACAAAACGAAATCCTGCATTTCGATCGGCTCCTCAAAAAAAGCGTCCCAGAACCGCCATTTTCCCTTTACTACTGCACTCGATTGAATTGCCAAGCTGACATTTATCTTCCAAATATAACACTTCCATGATGATGATAAAATATAGTAATTTGCAGCCTGAAGAAATCGAATATGATTGTAGATCAACAACAAGAAATCCTGCATTCTGATCGTCTACTGAAAAAAAGCGTCCCAGAACCGCCATTTTCCCTCTTTATTCAAGATTTACGAGATTTTATATCTCGCCAGTGACCAGCAATCAGGTTTGTGTGCATCTCAATGCGATCGCCAGTGACCAGATTCGTACTTCAAGGCAAAAATATTTCCGTCTCTTTCCAAACAAACTTATTATTGAACCAGCAATTGATAGCTATAATTGTAAATTGCGTACATTTTTCTTTACAGCAGCGATAATTACGGAATGCATCAATTAAAACATCCTTCTGCTGAAGTGATTTTGAGAGCATCCCTTTGAGTATAGCACCAGCCCTAGTTTGAAATATACATCAGCCTGCCTTAACCGCAACCAGCACTTTAAGTGTACAAGCTATTCCAGGACTTTTTAACCGATCTATTTGAACTCCCTTAGTCCGTATCTTGTTCCATCAAATAGAAATGCAAAAGCATTATTGGTCATATTGCTGGAGACAGGAATTGCAGAGTGGTCTTCCTTTAAAAACGTGCCTTCCAAGTAGTGCAAACTTTGACTAGGTAGCGTATATAGATCTGAATGTTGTACACTAATGTTTATTTCGTCGCCTGGTAGTACTTTGGAAGAAGATTATGGCTGATACAAACGCAATTCTGTGCACTCGATTGAATGGTCAAACTGACATTTCTCTTCCAAATATAACACTTCCATGATGATGATAAAATATAGTAACCTGCAGCCTGAAGAAATCGAATACTATTGTTGGCCAACAAAATGAAATCCTGCATTGTGATCGGCTCCTCAAAAAAAGCGTCCCAGAACCGCCATTTTCCCTCTTTATTCAAGATTTACGAGATTTTATATCTCGCCAGTGACCAGCAATCAGGTTTGTGTGCATCTCAATGCGATCGCCAGTGACCAGATTCGTACTTCAAGGCAAAAATATTTCCGTCTCTTTCCAAACAAACTTATTATTGAACCAGCAATTGATAGCTATAATTGTAAATTGCGTATATTTTTCTTTACAGCAGCGATAATTACGGAATGCATCAATTAAAACATCCTTCTGCTGAAGTGATTTTGAGAGCATCACTTTGAGGATAGCACCAGCCCTAGTTTGTAATATACATCAGCCTGCCTTAACCGCAACCAGCACTTTAAGTGTACAAGCTATACCAGGGCTTTTTACCCGATCTATTTGAACTCCCTTAGTCCGTATCTTGTTCCATCAAATAGAAATGCAAAAGCATTATTGGTCATATTGCTGGAGACAGGAATTGCAGAGTGGTCTTCCTTTAAAAACGTGCCTTCCAAGTAGTGCAAACTTTGACTAGGTAGCGTATATAGATCTGAATGTTGTACACTAATGTTTATTTCGTCGCCTGGTAGTACTTTGGAAGAAGATTATGGCTGATACAAACGCAATTCTGTGCACTCGATTGAATGGTCAAACTGACATTTCTCTTCCAAATATAACACTTCCATGATGATGATAAAATATAGTAACCTGCAGCCTGAAGAAATCGAATACTATTGTTGGCCAACAAAATGAAATCCTGCATTGTGATCGGCTCCTCAAAAAAAGCGTCCCAGAACCGCCATTTTCCCTCTTTATTCAAGATTTACGAGATTTTATATCTCGCCAGTGACCAGCAATCAGGTTTGTGTGCATCTCAATGCGATCGCCAGTGACCAGATTCGTACTTCAAGGCAAAAATATTTCCGTCTCTTTCCAAACAAACTTATTATTGAACCAGCAATTGATAGCTATAATTGTAAATTGCGTACATTTTTCTTTACAGCAGTGATAATTACGGAATGCATCAATTAAAACATCCTTCTGCTGAAGTGATTTTGAGAGCATCACTTTGAGGATAGCACCAGCCCTAGTTTGAAATATACATCAGCCTGCCTTAACCGCAACCAGCACTTTAAGTGTACAAGCTATTCCAGGACTTTTTAACCGATCTATTTGAACTCCCTTAGTCCGTATCTTGTTCCATCAAATAGAAATGCAAAAGCATTATTGGTCATATTGCTGGAGACAGGAATTGCAGAGTGGTCTTCCTTTAAAAACGTGCCTTCCAAGTAGTGCAAACTTTGACTAGGTAGCGTATATAGATCTGAATGTTGCACACTAATGATTATTTCGTCGCCTGGTAGTACTTTTGAAGAAGATAATGGCTGATAGAAACGCAATTCTATTCACTCGATTGAATTGTCAAACTGACATTTCTCTTCCAAATATAACACTTATATGATGATTATAAAACGTAGTAACCTGCAGCCTGAAGAAATCGAATACTATTGTTGGTCAACAAATAGAATTCCTGCATTCTGATCGGCCCCTCAAAAAAGGCGTCCCTGAACCGACATTTTCCCTCTACATTGTTTAGACTTATGTGTATTTCGTCGCCTGGTACTAGTTTTTGAAGAAGAATATGGGTGATAGTAATGCAATTTTATGTACTCGATTGAATTGCCAAACTGACATTTCTCTTCCAAATATAACACTTCCATGATGATGATAAAACGTAGTAACCTGCAGCCTGAAGAAATCGAATACTATTTATGGCCAACAAAAAGAAATCCAGCATTTTGATGGGCTCCTCAAAAAAAGCGTCCATGAACCGCCATTTTCTCTCTACATTCATGGTTTACTAGATTTTATGTCTCACCAGTGACCAACATTTAGGTTTGTGTGCAATTCAATGCATTCGCCAGTGACCACATTCGTACTTCAATACAAAAATATTTCCGTCTCTTTCCAAACAAACCTATTGTTGAACCAGCAATTGATGGCTATAATTCTAAATTGCGTACATTTTTCTTTACAGCAGCGATAATAACGGAATGCATAATTTAAAACATCCTTCCGCATAAGTGATTTTGAGGCATCGCTTTGAGGATAGCACACGCCCTAGTTTGTAATATACAGATAGCTTGCTTAAGCGCAACCAACCTTTTAAGTGTACAAGCTATTCCATGGTTTATTGCTCGATCTATTTGAACTCCACTAGTTCGTAGCATATATGATCAAATAGAAATGAAAATCATTAATGGTCATTTGGATGCGACAGGAACTGCAGCGCCGTCTTTCTTTTAAAAACTTGCCTTCCAAGTTGAGCAAACTTTGACTAGGTAGCGCATATATATCTTGATGTTGTACACTAATGTGTATTTCGTCGACTGGTACTAGTTTTGAAGAAAATAATTACTGATAGAAACGCAATTCTATGCACTCGATTGAATTGCCAAACTGATATTTCTCTTCAAATATAACACTTCCATGATGATGATAAAACATAGTAACTTGCAGCCTGAAGAAATCGAATACTGTTGTTGGTCACCAAATAGAAATCCTGCATTCTGATCGTCTACTCAAAAAAAGCGTCTATGAACCGCCATTTTCTCTCTACTGACATTTCTTTTCCAAATATAACACTTCCATGATGATTATAGAATGTAGTAACCTACAGCCTGAAGAGAATCGAATACTATTGTTGGCCAACAAAATGAAATCCTGCTTTGTGATCGGCCCCTCAAAAAAGCGTCCCAGAACCGCCATTTTCCCTCTTTATTCATGATTTACGTGATTTTATATCTCGATAGTGACCAACAATCAGGTTTGTGTGCATCTGAATGCGATCGTATATAGATCTTAATGTTGTACACTAATGTGTATTTCGTCAGCTCGTACTAGGTTTGAAGAAGAATATGGGTGATAGAAATGCAATTTTATGTACTCGATTGAATTGTCAAACTGATATTTCTCTTCCAAATATAACACTTCCATGATGATTATAAAACGTAGTAACCTGCAGCCTGAAGAAATCGAATACTATTGTTGGTCAACAAATAGAATTCCTGCATTCTGATCGGCCCCTCAAAAAAGGCGTCCCTGAACCGACATTTTCCCTCTACTTTGTTTGCAATATCTTGATGTTGTACACTAATGTGTATTTCGTCGCCTGGTACTAGTTTTGAAGAAGAATATGGGTGATAGAAATGCAATTTTATGTATTCGATTGAATTGCCAAACTGACATTTCTCTTCCACATATAACACTTCCATGATGATGATAAAACGTAGTAACCTGCAGTTTGAAGAAATCGAATACTATTGCTAGTCAACAAAAAGAAATCCTGCATTTCGATCGGCTCCTGAAGAAAAGCGTCTCTGAACCGCCATTTTCCCTTTACTACTGCACTCGATTGAATTGCCAAGCTGACATTTAACTTCCAAATATAACACTTCCATGATGATGATAAAACATAGTAACCTGCAGCCTGAAAAAATCGAATACGATTGTTGGTCAACAACAAGAAATCCTGCATTCTGATCGTCAACTGAAAAAAAGCGTCCATGAACCGCCATTTTCTCTCTACTGACATTTCTTTTCCAAATATAACATTTCCATGATGATTATAGAACGTAGTAACCTACAGCCTGAAGAGAATCGAATACTATTGTTGGCCAACAAAATGAAATCCTGCATTGTGATCGGCCCCTCAAAAAAAGCGTCCCAGAACCGCCATTTTCCTCTTTGAAAATATTGAATTGTCAAACTGACATTTCTCTTCCAAATATAACACTTCCATGATGATGATAAAACGTAGTAACCTGCAGCTTGAAGAAATAGAATACTATTGTTGGTCAACATAAAGAAATCCTGTATTTTGGCCGGCTCCTAAAAAAGGCGTCCCTGAACCGCCATTTTCTCTCTACTTTGTTTGCAATATCTTGATGTTGTACACTAATGTGTATTTCGTCGCCTGGTACTAGTTTTGAAGAAGAATATGGGTGATAGAAATGCAATTTTATGTACTCGATTGAATTGCCAAACTGACATTTCTCTTCCAAATATAACACTTCCATGATGATTATAGAACGTAGTAACCTGCAGGCTGAAGAAATCGAATACAATTGTTGGTCAACATAAAGAAATCCTGCATTTTGATCGACCCCTCAAAAAAAGCGTCCCAGAACCACCATTTTCCTTCTACTACTGCACTCGATTGAATTGCCAAACTGATATTTCTCTTCCAAATATAACACTTCCATGATGATGATAAAACATAGTAATCTGCAGCCTGAAGAAATCGAATACTATTGTTGGTCAACAACAAGAAATCCTGCATTGTGATCGTCTACTCAAAAAAAGCGTCCATGAACCGCCATTTTCTCTCTACATTCATGGTTTACGAGATATTATATCACGCTAGTGACCAACATTCATGTTTGTGTGCAATTCAATGCATTCGCCAGTGACCACATTCGTACTTCAAAAGAAAAATATTTCCGTCTCTTTCCAAACAAACTTATTGTTGAACCAGCAATTGATGGCTATAATTCTAAATTGCGTACATTTTTCTTTACAGCAGCGATAATAACGGAATGCATAATTTAAAAGATCCTTTTGCTGAAGTGATTTTGTGGGCATCGCTTTGAGGATAGCACACGCCCTAGTTTGTAATATATAGATAGCATGTCTTAAGCGCAACCAGCCTTTTAAGAGTACAAGCTACTCCATGGTTTATTGTTCGATCTGTTTGAACTCCACTAGTTCGTAGCATATATTATCAAATAGAAATGAAAAGCATTAATGGTTATTTGGATGCGACAGGAACTGCATAGCCGTCTTTCTTTTAAATACTTCCCTTCCAAGTAGAGCAACCTTTGACTAGGTAGCATATATATATCTTGATGTTGTACACTAATGTGTATTTCGTCGCCTGGTACTAGTTTTGAAGAAAATAATAACTGATAGAAACGCAATTCAATGCCCACGATTGAATTGTCAAACTGACATTTCTCTTCCAAATATAACAGTTCCATGATGATGATAAATCGTAGTAACCTGCAGCTTGAAGAAATCGAATACTATTGTTAGTCAACAAAAAGAAATCATGCATTTCGATCGGCTCCTCAAAAAAAGCGTCACTGAACCGCCATTTTCTATCTACATTGTTTGCAATATCTTGATGTTGTACACTAATGTATATTTCGTCGTCTGGTACTAGTTTTGTAGAAGAATATGGGTGATAGAAATGCAATTTTATGCACTCGATTGAATTACCAAACTGACATTTCTCTCCCAAATAACCACTTAAATGATGATGATAAAACGTAGTAACCTGCAGCCTGAAGAAATCGAATACTATTGTTGGTCAACAACAAGAAATCCTGCATTCTGATCGTCTACTCAAAAAAAGCGTCCATGAACCGCCATTTTCTCTCTACATTCATGGTTTACGAGATATTATATCACGCTAGTGACCAACATTCATGTTTGTGTGCAATTCAATGCATTCGCCAGTGACCACATTCGTACTTCAAAAGAAAAATATTTCCGTCTCTTTCCAAACAAACTTATTGTTGAACCAGCAATTGATGGCTATAATTCTAAATTGCGTACATTTTTCTTTACAGCAGCGATAATAACGGAATGCATAATTTAAAAGATCCTTTTGCTGAAGTGATTTTGTGGGCATCGCTTTGAGGATAGCACACGCCCTAGTTTGTAATATATAGATAGCATGTCTTAAGCGCAACCAGCCTTTTAAGAGTACAAGCTACTCCATGGTTTATTGTTCGATCTGTTTGAACTCCACTAGTTCGTAGCATATATTATCAAATAGAAATGAAAAGCATTAATGGTTATTTGGATGCGACAGGAACTGCATAGCCGTCTTTCTTTTAAATACTTCCCTTCCAAGTAGAGCAACCTTTGACTAGGTAGCATATATATATCTTGATGTTGTACACTAATGTGTATTTCGTCGCCTGGTACTAGTTTTGAAGAAAATAATAACTGATAGAAACGCAATTCAATGCCCACGATTGAATTGTCAAACTGACATTTCTTTTCCAAATATAACAGTTCCATGATGATGATAAATCGTAGTAACCTGCAGCTTGAAGAAATCGAATACTATTGTTAGTCAACAAAAAGAAATCATGCATTTCGATCGGCTCCTCAAAAAAAGCGTCACTGAACCGCCAATTTCTATTTACATTGTTTGCAATATCTTGATGTTGTACACTAATGTATATTTCGTCGTCTGGTACTAGTTTTGTAGAAGAATATGGGTGATAGAAATGCAATTTTATGCACTCGATTGAATTACCAAACTGACATTTCTCTCCCAAATAACCACTTCCATGATGACGATAAAACATAGTAATCTGCAGCCTGAAGAAATCGAATACTATTGTTGGTCAATAACAAGAAATCCTGCATTCTGATCGTCTACTTAAAAAAAGCGTCCATGGTACGCTATTTTCTCTCTAAATTCATGGTTTACGTGATTTTATATCTCGCCAGTGACCAACATTCAGGTTTGTCTGCAACACAATGCATTCGGCAGAGACCATATTCTTACTTCAATACAAAAATATTTCCGTCTCATTCCAACCAAACTTATAGATGAGCAAGCAATTGATGGCTTTAATACGATATTGCGTACATTTTTCATTACAGCAGCGATAATAGAGGAATGCATAAATTAAAACATCCTTCTGCTGAAGTGATTTTGAGAGCATCGCTTTGAGGATAGCACCAGCCTTAGTTTGTAATATACATCAGCCTACCTTAAGCGCAACCAGCCCTTTAAGTGTGCAAGCTATTCAAGGGCTTTTTACCCGATCTAATTTAACTCCTCTTAGTTCGTATCTTGTTTCATCAAAAAGAAATGCAAAAGCATTATTGGTCATCTTGGTAGAGACAGGAACTGCAGAGTGGTCTTCCTTTAAAAACGAGCCTTCTAAGTAAAGCAAACTTTGACTAGGTAGCGTATATAGATCTTAATGTTTTACACTAATGTGTATTTCGTCGCCTGGTAGTACTTTTGAAGAAGATAATGACCGATAGAAACGCAATTCTATGCACTCGATTGAATTGTGAAACTGACATTTCTCTTCCAAATATAACACTTCCATGATAATTATAGAACGTAGTAACCTGCAGCCTGAAGAAATCCAATACTATTGTTGGTCAACATAAAGAAATCCTGCATTTTGGCCGGCTCCTAAAAAAGGCGTCCCTGAACCGCCATTTTCTCTCTACTTTGTTTGCAATATCTTGATGTTGTACACTATTGTGTATTTCGTCGGCTGGTACTAGTTTTGAAAAAGAATATGGGTGATAGAAATGCAATTTTATGTACTCGATTGAATTGACAAACTGAAATTTCACCTCCAAATATAACACTTCCATGATGATGATAAAACGTAGTAACCTGCAGCTTGAAGAAATAGAATACTATTGTTGGTCAACATAAAAATATCCTGCATTCTGATCGTCTACTCAAAAAAAGCGTCCCAGAACCGCCATTTTCCCTTTACTACTGCACTCGATTGAATTGCCAAGCTGACATTTAACTTCCAAATATAACACTTCCATGATGATGATAAAACATAGTAACCTGCAGCCTGAAGAAATCGAACACAATTGTTGGTCAACAACAAGAAATCCTGCATTCTGATCGTCTACTTAAAAAAAGCGTCCATGAACCGCCATTTTCTCTCTACATTCTTGGTTTACGAGATTTTATATCTCGCCAGTGACCAACATTCAGGTTTGTGTGCAATTCAATGCATTCGCCAGTGACCAAATTTGTACTTCAATACAAAAATATTTCCGTCTCTTTCCAAACAAACTTATTGTTGAACCAGCAATTGATGGCTATAATTCTAAATTGCGTACATTTTTCTTTACAGCAGCGATAATAACGGAATGCATAATTTAAAACATCCTACCGCAGAAGTGATTTTGAGGGCATCGCTTTGAGGATAGCACACGCCCTAGTTTGTAATATACAGATAGCTTGTCTTAAGCGCAACCAGCCTTTTAAGTGTACAAGCTATTCCATGGTTTATTGCTCGATCTATTTGAACTCCACTAGTTCGTAGCATATATGTTCAAATAGAAATGAAAAGCTTAATGGTCATTTGGATGCGACAGGATCTACAGAGCCGTCTTTCTTTTAAAAACTTGCCTTCCAAGTAGAGCAAACTTTGACTAGGTAGCGCATGTATATCTTGATGTTGTACACTAATTTGTATTTCGTCAACTGGTACTAGTTTTGAAGAAAATAATTACTGATAGAAACGCAATTCTACGCACTCGATTGAATTGCCAAACTGACTTTTCTCTTCCAAATATAACACGTCCATGATGATGATAAAACATAGTAACTTGCAGCCTAAAGAAATCGAATACTATTGTTGGTCATCAAATAGAAATACTGCATTCTGGTCGACTCCTCAAAAAAAGCGTCCCTGAACCGCCATTTTCCCTCTACTACTGCACTCGATTGAATTGGCAAACTGACATTTCTCTTCCAAATATAACACTTCCATGATGATGATAAAACATAGTAACCTGCATCCAGAAGAAATCGAATACTATTGTTGGTCATCAACAAGAAATCCTGCTTTCTGATCGTCTACTCAAAAAAAGCGTCCATTAACCGCTATTTTCCCTCTACTAATGTGTATTTCGTCGCCTAGTACTAGTTATGAAGAAGAATATGGGTGATAGAAATGCTATTTTATGTATTCGATTGAATTGCCAAACTGACATTTCTGTTCCATATATAACACTTCCATGATGATGATAAAACGTAGTAACCTGCAGTTTGAAGAAATAGAATACTATTGTTAGTCAACAAAACGAAATCCTGCATTTCGATCGGCTCCTCAAAAAAAGCGTCCCAGAACCGCCATTTTCCCTTTACTACTGCACTCGATTGAATTGCCAAGCTGACATTTATCTTCCAAATATAACACTTCCATGATGATGATAAAATATAGTAATTTGCAGCCTGAAGAAATCGAATATGATTGTAGATCAACAACAAGAAATCCTGCATTCTGATCGTCTACTGAAAAAAAGCGTCCCAGAACCGCCATTTTCCCTCTTTATTCAAGATTTACGAGATTTTATATCTCGCCAGTGACCAGCAATCAGGTTTGTGTGCATCTCAATGCGATCGCCAGTGACCAGATTCGTACTTCAAGGCAAAAATATTTCCGTCTCTTTCCAAACAAACTTATTATTGAACCAGCAATTGATAGCTATAATTGTAAATTGCGTACATTTTTCTTTACAGCAGCGATAATTACGGAATGCATCAATTAAAACATCCTTCTGCTGAAGTGATTTTGAGAGCATCCCTTTGAGTATAGCACCAGCCCTAGTTTGAAATATACATCAGCCTGCCTTAACCGCAACCAGCACTTTAAGTGTACAAGCTATTCCAGGACTTTTTAACCGATCTATTTGAACTCCCTTAGTCCGTATCTTGTTCCATCAAATAGAAATGCAAAAGCATTATTGGTCATATTGCTGGAGACAGGAATTGCAGAGTGGTCTTCCTTTAAAAACGTGCCTTCCAAGTAGTGCAAACTTTGACTAGGTAGCGTATATAGATCTGAATGTTGTACACTAATGTTTATTTCGTCGCCTGGTAGTACTTTGGAAGAAGATTATGGCTGATACAAACGCAATTCTGTGCACTCGATTGAATGGTCAAACTGACATTTCTCTTCCAAATATAACACTTCCATGATGATGATAAAATATAGTAACCTGCAGCCTGAAGAAATCGAATACTATTGTTGGCCAACAAAATGAAATCCTGCATTGTGATCGGCTCCTCAAAAAAAGCGTCCCAGAACCGCCATTTTCCCTCTTTATTCAAGATTTACGAGATTTTATATCTCGCCAGTGACCAGCAATCAGGTTTGTGTGCATCTCAATGCGATCGCCAGTGACCAGATTCGTACTTCAAGGCAAAAATATTTCCGTCTCTTTCCAAACAAACTTATTATTGAACCAGCAATTGATAGCTATAATTGTAAATTGCGTATATTTTTCTTTACAGCAGCGATAATTACGGAATGCATCAATTAAAACATCCTTCTGCTGAAGTGATTTTGAGAGCATCACTTTGAGGATAGCACCAGCCCTAGTTTGTAATATACATCAGCCTGCCTTAACCGCAACCAGCACTTTAAGTGTACAAGCTATACCAGGGCTTTTTACCCGATCTATTTGAACTCCCTTAGTCCGTATCTTGTTCCATCAAATAGAAATGCAAAAGCATTATTGGTCATATTGCTGGAGACAGGAATTGCAGAGTGGTCTTCCTTTAAAAACGTGCCTTCCAAGTAGTGCAAACTTTGACTAGGTAGCGTATATAGATCTGAATGTTGTACACTAATGTTTATTTCGTCGCCTGGTAGTACTTTGGAAGAAGATTATGGCTGATACAAACGCAATTCTGTGCACTCGATTGAATGGTCAAACTGACATTTCTCTTCCAAATATAACACTTCCATGATGATGATAAAATATAGTAACCTGCAGCCTGAAGAAATCGAATACTATTGTTGGCCAACAAAATGAAATCCTGCATTGTGATCGGCTCCTCAAAAAAAGCGTCCCAGAACCGCCATTTTCCCTCTTTATTCAAGATTTACGAGATTTTATATCTCGCCAGTGACCAGCAATCAGGTTTGTGTGCATCTCAATGCGATCGCCAGTGACCAGATTCGTACTTCAAGGCAAAAATATTTCCGTCTCTTTCCAAACAAACTTATTATTGAACCAGCAATTGATAGCTATAATTGTAAATTGCGTACATTTTTCTTTACAGCAGTGATAATTACGGAATGCATCAATTAAAACATCCTTCTGCTGAAGTGATTTTGAGAGCATCACTTTGAGGATAGCACCAGCCCTAGTTTGAAATATACATCAGCCTGCCTTAACCGCAACCAGCACTTTAAGTGTACAAGCTATTCCAGGACTTTTTAACCGATCTATTTGAACTCCCTTAGTCCGTATCTTGTTCCATCAAATAGAAATGCAAAAGCATTATTGGTCATATTGCTGGAGACAGGAATTGCAGAGTGGTCTTCCTTTAAAAACGTGCCTTCCAAGTAGTGCAAACTTTGACTAGGTAGCGTATATAGATCTGAATGTTGCACACTAATGATTATTTCGTCGCCTGGTAGTACTTTTGAAGAAGATAATGGCTGATAGAAACGCAATTCTATTCACTCGATTGAATTGTCAAACTGACATTTCTCTTCCAAATATAACACTTATATGATGATTATAAAACGTAGTAACCTGCAGCCTGAAGAAATCGAATACTATTGTTGGTCAACAAATAGAATTCCTGCATTCTGATCGGCCCCTCAAAAAAGGCGTCCCTGAACCGACATTTTCCCTCTACATTGTTTAGACTTATGTGTATTTCGTCGCCTGGTACTAGTTTTTGAAGAAGAATATGGGTGATAGTAATGCAATTTTATGTACTCGATTGAATTGCCAAACTGACATTTCTCTTCCAAATATAACACTTCCATGATGATGATAAAACGTAGTAACCTGCAGCCTGAAGAAATCGAATACTATTTATGGCCAACAAAAAGAAATCCAGCATTTTGATGGGCTCCTCAAAAAAAGCGTCCATGAACCGCCATTTTCTCTCTACATTCATGGTTTACTAGATTTTATGTCTCACCAGTGACCAACATTTAGGTTTGTGTGCAATTCAATGCATTCGCCAGTGACCACATTCGTACTTCAATACAAAAATATTTCCGTCTCTTTCCAAACAAACCTATTGTTGAACCAGCAATTGATGGCTATAATTCTAAATTGCGTACATTTTTCTTTACAGCAGCGATAATAACGGAATGCATAATTTAAAACATCCTTCCGCATAAGTGATTTTGAGGCATCGCTTTGAGGATAGCACACGCCCTAGTTTGTAATATACAGATAGCTTGCTTAAGCGCAACCAACCTTTTAAGTGTACAAGCTATTCCATGGTTTATTGCTCGATCTATTTGAACTCCACTAGTTCGTAGCATATATGATCAAATAGAAATGAAAATCATTAATGGTCATTTGGATGCGACAGGAACTGCAGCGCCGTCTTTCTTTTAAAAACTTGCCTTCCAAGTTGAGCAAACTTTGACTAGGTAGCGCATATATATCTTGATGTTGTACACTAATGTGTATTTCGTCGACTGGTACTAGTTTTGAAGAAAATAATTACTGATAGAAACGCAATTCTATGCACTCGATTGAATTGCCAAACTGATATTTCTCTTCAAATATAACACTTCCATGATGATGATAAAACATAGTAACTTGCAGCCTGAAGAAATCGAATACTGTTGTTGGTCACCAAATAGAAATCCTGCATTCTGATCGTCTACTCAAAAAAAGCGTCTATGAACCGCCATTTTCTCTCTACTGACATTTCTTTTCCAAATATAACACTTCCATGATGATTATAGAATGTAGTAACCTACAGCCTGAAGAGAATCGAATACTATTGTTGGCCAACAAAATGAAATCCTGCTTTGTGATCGGCCCCTCAAAAAAGCGTCCCAGAACCGCCATTTTCCCTCTTTATTCATGATTTACGTGATTTTATATCTCGATAGTGACCAACAATCAGGTTTGTGTGCATCTGAATGCGATCGTATATAGATCTTAATGTTGTACACTAATGTGTATTTCGTCAGCTCGTACTAGGTTTGAAGAAGAATATGGGTGATAGAAATGCAATTTTATGTACTCGATTGAATTGTCAAACTGATATTTCTCTTCCAAATATAACACTTCCATGATGATTATAAAACGTAGTAACCTGCAGCCTGAAGAAATCGAATACTATTGTTGGTCAACAAATAGAATTCCTGCATTCTGATCGGCCCCTCAAAAAAGGCGTCCCTGAACCGACATTTTCCCTCTACTTTGTTTGCAATATCTTGATGTTGTACACTAATGTGTATTTCGTCGCCTGGTACTAGTTTTGAAGAAGAATATGGGTGATAGAAATGCAATTTTATGTATTCGATTGAATTGCCAAACTGACATTTCTCTTCCACATATAACACTTCCATGATGATGATAAAACGTAGTAACCTGCAGTTTGAAGAAATCGAATACTATTGCTAGTCAACAAAAAGAAATCCTGCATTTCGATCGGCTCCTGAAGAAAAGCGTCTCTGAACCGCCATTTTCCCTTTACTACTGCACTCGATTGAATTGCCAAGCTGACATTTAACTTCCAAATATAACACTTCCATGATGATGATAAAACATAGTAACCTGCAGCCTGAAAAAATCGAATACGATTGTTGGTCAACAACAAGAAATCCTGCATTCTGATCGTCAACTGAAAAAAAGCGTCCATGAACCGCCATTTTCTCTCTACTGACATTTCTTTTCCAAATATAACATTTCCATGATGATTATAGAACGTAGTAACCTACAGCCTGAAGAGAATCGAATACTATTGTTGGCCAACAAAATGAAATCCTGCATTGTGATCGGCCCCTCAAAAAAAGCGTCCCAGAACCGCCATTTTCCTCTTTGAAAATATTGAATTGTCAAACTGACATTTCTCTTCCAAATATAACACTTCCATGATGATGATAAAACGTAGTAACCTGCAGCTTGAAGAAATAGAATACTATTGTTGGTCAACATAAAGAAATCCTGTATTTTGGCCGGCTCCTAAAAAAGGCGTCCCTGAACCGCCATTTTCTCTCTACTTTGTTTGCAATATCTTGATGTTGTACACTAATGTGTATTTCGTCGCCTGGTACTAGTTTTGAAGAAGAATATGGGTGATAGAAATGCAATTTTATGTACTCGATTGAATTGCCAAACTGACATTTCTCTTCCAAATATAACACTTCCATGATGATTATAGAACGTAGTAACCTGCAGGCTGAAGAAATCGAATACAATTGTTGGTCAACATAAAGAAATCCTGCATTTTGATCGACCCCTCAAAAAAAGCGTCCCAGAACCACCATTTTCCTTCTACTACTGCACTCGATTGAATTGCCAAACTGATATTTCTCTTCCAAATATAACACTTCCATGATGATGATAAAACATAGTAATCTGCAGCCTGAAGAAATCGAATACTATTGTTGGTCAACAACAAGAAATCCTGCATTGTGATCGTCTACTCAAAAAAAGCGTCCATGAACCGCCATTTTCTCTCTACATTCATGGTTTACGAGATATTATATCACGCTAGTGACCAACATTCATGTTTGTGTGCAATTCAATGCATTCGCCAGTGACCACATTCGTACTTCAAAAGAAAAATATTTCCGTCTCTTTCCAAACAAACTTATTGTTGAACCAGCAATTGATGGCTATAATTCTAAATTGCGTACATTTTTCTTTACAGCAGCGATAATAACGGAATGCATAATTTAAAAGATCCTTTTGCTGAAGTGATTTTGTGGGCATCGCTTTGAGGATAGCACACGCCCTAGTTTGTAATATATAGATAGCATGTCTTAAGCGCAACCAGCCTTTTAAGAGTACAAGCTACTCCATGGTTTATTGTTCGATCTGTTTGAACTCCACTAGTTCGTAGCATATATTATCAAATAGAAATGAAAAGCATTAATGGTTATTTGGATGCGACAGGAACTGCATAGCCGTCTTTCTTTTAAATACTTCCCTTCCAAGTAGAGCAACCTTTGACTAGGTAGCATATATATATCTTGATGTTGTACACTAATGTGTATTTCGTCGCCTGGTACTAGTTTTGAAGAAAATAATAACTGATAGAAACGCAATTCAATGCCCACGATTGAATTGTCAAACTGACATTTCTCTTCCAAATATAACAGTTCCATGATGATGATAAATCGTAGTAACCTGCAGCTTGAAGAAATCGAATACTATTGTTAGTCAACAAAAAGAAATCATGCATTTCGATCGGCTCCTCAAAAAAAGCGTCACTGAACCGCCATTTTCTATCTACATTGTTTGCAATATCTTGATGTTGTACACTAATGTATATTTCGTCGTCTGGTACTAGTTTTGTAGAAGAATATGGGTGATAGAAATGCAATTTTATGCACTCGATTGAATTACCAAACTGACATTTCTCTCCCAAATAACCACTTAAATGATGATGATAAAACGTAGTAACCTGCAGCCTGAAGAAATCGAATACTATTGTTGGTCAACAACAAGAAATCCTGCATTCTGATCGTCTACTCAAAAAAAGCGTCCATGAACCGCCATTTTCTCTCTACATTCATGGTTTACGAGATATTATATCACGCTAGTGACCAACATTCATGTTTGTGTGCAATTCAATGCATTCGCCAGTGACCACATTCGTACTTCAAAAGAAAAATATTTCCGTCTCTTTCCAAACAAACTTATTGTTGAACCAGCAATTGATGGCTATAATTCTAAATTGCGTACATTTTTCTTTACAGCAGCGATAATAACGGAATGCATAATTTAAAAGATCCTTTTGCTGAAGTGATTTTGTGGGCATCGCTTTGAGGATAGCACACGCCCTAGTTTGTAATATATAGATAGCATGTCTTAAGCGCAACCAGCCTTTTAAGAGTACAAGCTACTCCATGGTTTATTGTTCGATCTGTTTGAACTCCACTAGTTCGTAGCATATATTATCAAATAGAAATGAAAAGCATTAATGGTTATTTGGATGCGACAGGAACTGCATAGCCGTCTTTCTTTTAAATACTTCCCTTCCAAGTAGAGCAACCTTTGACTAGGTAGCATATATATATCTTGATGTTGTACACTAATGTGTATTTCGTCGCCTGGTACTAGTTTTGAAGAAAATAATAACTGATAGAAACGCAATTCAATGCCCACGATTGAATTGTCAAACTGACATTTCTTTTCCAAATATAACAGTTCCATGATGATGATAAATCGTAGTAACCTGCAGCTTGAAGAAATCGAATACTATTGTTAGTCAACAAAAAGAAATCATGCATTTCGATCGGCTCCTCAAAAAAAGCGTCACTGAACCGCCATTTTCTATTTACATTGTTTGCAATATCTTGATGTTGTACACTAATGTATATTTCGTCGTCTGGTACTAGTTTTGTAGAAGAATATGGGTGATAGAAATGCAATTTTATGCACTCGATTGAATTACCAAACTGACATTTCTCTCCCAAATAACCACTTCCATGATGACGATAAAACATAGTAATCTGCAGCCTGAAGAAATCGAATACTATTGTTGGTCAATAACAAGAAATCCTGCATTCTGATCGTCTACTTAAAAAAAGCGTCCATGGTACGCTATTTTCTCTCTAAATTCATGGTTTACGTGATTTTATATCTCGCCAGTGACCAACATTCAGGTTTGTCTGCAACACAATGCATTCGGCAGAGACCATATTCTTACTTCAATACAAAAATATTTCCGTCTCATTCCAACCAAACTTATAGATGAGCAAGCAATTGATGGCTTTAATACGATATTGCGTACATTTTTCATTACAGCAGCGATAATAGAGGAATGCATAAATTAAAACATCCTTCTGCTGAAGTGATTTTGAGAGCATCGCTTTGAGGATAGCACCAGCCTTAGTTTGTAATATACATCAGCCTACCTTAAGCGCAACCAGCCCTTTAAGTGTGCAAGCTATTCAAGGGCTTTTTACCCGATCTAATTTAACTCCTCTTAGTTCGTATCTTGTTTCATCAAAAAGAAATGCAAAAGCATTATTGGTCATCTTGGTAGAGACAGGAACTGCAGAGTGGTCTTCCTTTAAAAACGAGCCTTCTAAGTAAAGCAAACTTTGACTAGGTAGCGTATATAGATCTTAATGTTTTACACTAATGTGTATTTCGTCGCCTGGTAGTACTTTTGAAGAAGATAATGACCGATAGAAACGCAATTCTATGCACTCGATTGAATTGTGAAACTGACATTTCTCTTCCAAATATAACACTTCCATGATAATTATAGAACGTAGTAACCTGCAGCCTGAAGAAATCCAATACTATTGTTGGTCAACATAAAGAAATCCTGCATTTTGGCCGGCTCCTAAAAAAGGCGTCCCTGAACCGCCATTTTCTCTCTACTTTGTTTGCAATATCTTGATGTTGTACACTATTGTGTATTTCGTCGGCTGGTACTAGTTTTGAAAAAGAATATGGGTGATAGAAATGCAATTTTATGTACTCGATTGAATTGACAAACTGAAATTTCACCTCCAAATATAACACTTCCATGATGATGATAAAACGTAGTAACCTGCAGCTTGAAGAAATAGAATACTATTGTTGGTCAACATAAAAATATCCTGCATTCTGATCGTCTACTCAAAAAAAGCGTCCCAGAACCGCCATTTTCCCTTTACTACTGCACTCGATTGAATTGCCAAGCTGACATTTAACTTCCAAATATAACACTTCCATGATGATGATAAAACATAGTAACCTGCAGCCTGAAGAAATCGAACACAATTGTTGGTCAACAACAAGAAATCCTGCATTCTGATCGTCTACTTAAAAAAAGCGTCCATGAACCGCCATTTTCTCTCTACATTCTTGGTTTACGAGATTTTATATCTCGCCAGTGACCAACATTCAGGTTTGTGTGCAATTCAATGCATTCGCCAGTGACCAAATTTGTACTTCAATACAAAAATATTTCCGTCTCTTTCCAAACAAACTTATTGTTGAACCAGCAATTGATGGCTATAATTCTAAATTGCGTACATTTTTCTTTACAGCAGCGATAATAACGGAATGCATAATTTAAAACATCCTACCGCAGAAGTGATTTTGAGGGCATCGCTTTGAGGATAGCACACGCCCTAGTTTGTAATATACAGATAGCTTGTCTTAAGCGCAACCAGCCTTTTAAGTGTACAAGCTATTCCATGGTTTATTGCTCGATCTATTTGAACTCCACTAGTTCGTAGCATATATGTTCAAATAGAAATGAAAAGCTTAATGGTCATTTGGATGCGACAGGATCTACAGAGCCGTCTTTCTTTTAAAAACTTGCCTTCCAAGTAGAGCAAACTTTGACTAGGTAGCGCATGTATATCTTGATGTTGTACACTAATTTGTATTTCGTCAACTGGTACTAGTTTTGAAGAAAATAATTACTGATAGAAACGCAATTCTACGCACTCGATTGAATTGCCAAACTGACTTTTCTCTTCCAAATATAACACGTCCATGATGATGATAAAACATAGTAACTTGCAGCCTAAAGAAATCGAATACTATTGTTGGTCATCAAATAGAAATACTGCATTCTGGTCGACTCCTCAAAAAAAGCGTCCCTGAACCGCCATTTTCCCTCTACTACTGCACTCGATTGAATTGGCAAACTGACATTTCTCTTCCAAATATAACACTTCCATGATGATGATAAAACATAGTAACCTGCATCCAGAAGAAATCGAATACTATTGTTGGTCATCAACAAGAAATCCTGCTTTCTGATCGTCTACTCAAAAAAAGCGTCCATTAACCGCTATTTTCCCTCTACTAATGTGTATTTCGTCGGCTGGTAGTACTTTTGAAGAAGATAATGGCTGATTGAAACGCAATTCTTTGCACTCGATTGAATTGTCAAATTGATATTTCTCTTCCAAATATAACAATTCCATGATGATTATAAAACGTAGTAACCGGCAGCCTGAAGAAATCTAATACTATTGTTGGTCAACATAAAAAATCCTGCATTTTGAACGGCTCCCCAAAAAAGGCGTCCCTGAACCGCCATTTTCCTTCTACTTTGTTTGCAATATCTTGATGTTGTACACTAATGTGTATTTCGTCGCCTGGTACTAGTTTTGAAGAAGAATATGGGTGATAGAAATGCAATTTTATGTACTCGATTGAATTGCCAAACAGAAATTTCTCTTCCAATTATAACACTTCCATGATGATGATAAAACGTAGTAACCTGCAGCTTGAAGAAATAGAATACTATTGTTAGTAAACAAAAAGAAATCCTGCATTTCGATCGGCTCCTCAAAAAAAGCGTCCCAGAACCGCCATTTTCTTTTTACTACTACACTCGATTGAATTGCCAAGCTGACATTTAACTTCCAAATATAACACTTCCATGATGATGATAAAACATAGTAACCTGCAGCCTGAAGAAATCGAACACGATTGTTGGTCAACAACAAGAAATCCTGCATTCTGATCGTCTACTCAAAAAAAGCGTCCATGAACCGCCATTTTCTCTCTACATTCTTGGTTTACGAGATTTTATATCTCGCCAGTGACCAACATTCAGGTTTGTGTGCAATTCAATGCATTCGCCAGTGACCAAATTTCTACTTCAATACAAAAATATTTCCGTCTCTTTCCAAACAAACTTATTGTTGAACCAGCAATTGATGGCTATAATTCTAAATTGCGTACATTTTTCTTTACAGCAGCGTTAATAACGGAATGCATAATTTAAAACATCCTACCGCAGAAGTGATTTTGAGGGCATCGCTTTGAGGATAGCACACGCTCTAGTTTGTAATATACAGATAGCTTGTATTAAGCGCAACCAGCCTTTTAAGTGTACAAGCTATTCCATGGTTTATTGCTCGATCTATTTGAACTCCACTAGTTCGTAGCATATATGTTCAAATAGAAATGAAAAGCATTAATGGTCATTTGGATGCGACAGGAACTACAGAGCCGTCTTTCTTTTAAAAACTTGCCTTCCAAGTAGAGCAAACTTTGACTAGGTAGCGCATGTATATCTTGATGTTGTACACTAATGTGTATTTCAACAACTGGTACTAGTTTTGAAGAAAATAATTACTGATAGAAACGCAATTCTACGCACTCGATTGAATTGCCAAACTGACTTTTCTCTTCCAAATATAACACTTCCATGATGATCATAAAACATAGTAACTTGCAGCCTAAAGAAATCGAATACTATTGTTGGTCATCAAATAGAAATACTGCATTCTGGTCGACTCCTCAAAAAAAGCGTCCCTGAACCGCCATTTTCCCTCTACTACTGCACTCGATTGAATTGGTAAACTGACATTTCTCTTCCAAATAAAACACTTCCATGATGATGATAAAACATAGTAACCTGCATCCAGAAGAAATCGAATACTATTGTTGGTCATCAACAAGAAATCCTGCTTTCTGATCGTCTACTCAAAAAAAGCGTCCATTAACCGCTATTTTCCCTCTACTAATGTGTATTTCGTCGGCTGGTAGTACTTTTGAAGAAGATAATGGCTGATTGAAACGCAATTCTATGCACTCGATTGAATTGTCAAATTGATATTTCTCTTCCAAATATAACAATTCCATGATGATTATAAAACGTAGTAACCGGCAGCCTGAAGAAATCTAATACTATTGTTGGTCAACATAAAAAAATCCTGCATTTTGAACGGCTCCCCAAAAAAGGCGTCCCTGAACCGCCATTTTCCCTCTGCTTTGTTTGCAATATCTTGATGTTGTACACTAATGTGTATTTCGTCGCCTGGTACTAGTTTTGAAGAAGAATATGGGTGATAGAAATGCAATTTTATGTACTCGATTGAATTGCCAAACTGAAATTTCTCTTCCAAATATAACACTTCCATGATGATGATAAAACGTAGTAACCTGCAGCTTGAAGAAATAGAATACAATTGTTAGTCAACAAAAAGAAATCCTGCATTTCGATCGGCTCCTCAAAAAAAGCGTCCCAGAACCGCCATTTTCTTTTTACTACTACACTCGATTGAATTGCCAAGCTGACATTTAACTTCCAAATATAACACTTCCATGATGATGATAAAACATAGTAACCTGCAGCCTGAAGAAATCGAACACGATTGTTGGTCAACAACAAGAAATCCTGCATTCTGATCGTCTACTCAAAAAAAGCGTCCATGAACCGCCATTTTCTCTCTACATTCTTGGTTTACGAGATTTTATATCTCGCCAGTGACCAACATTCAGGTTTGTGTGCAATTCAATGCATTCGCCAGTGACCAAATTTTACTTCAATACAAAAATATTTCCGTCTCTTTCCAAACAAACTTATTGTTGAACCAGCAATTGATGGCTATAATTCTAAATTGCGTACATTTTTCTTTACAGCAGCGTTAATAACAGAATGCATAATTTAAAACATCCTACCGCAGAAGTGATTTTGAGGGCATCGCTTTGAGGATAGCACATGCTCTAGTTTGTAATATACAAATAGCTTGTCTTAAGCGCAACCAGCCTTTTAAGTGTACAAGCTATTCCATGGTTTATTGCTCGATCTATTTGAACTCCACTAGTTCGTAGCATATATGATCAAATAGAAATGAAAAGCATTAATGGTCATTTGGATGCGACAGGAACTGCAGAGCCGTCTTTCCTTTAAAAACTTGCCTTCCAAGTAGAGCAAACTTTGACTAGGTAGCGCAAATATATCTTGATGTTGTACACTAATGTGTATTTCGTCGCCTAGTAGTACTTTTGAAGAAGATATTGGCTGATAGAAAAGCAATTCTATGCACTCGATTGAATTGTGAAACTGACATTTCTCTTCCAAATATAACACTTCCATGATGATTATAGAACGTAGTAACCTACAGCCTGTAGAAAATCGAATACTATTGTTGGCCAACAAAATGAAATCCTGCATTGTGATCGGCCCTCAAAAAAAGCGTCCCAGAACCGCCATTTTCCCTCTTTATTCATGATTTACGAGATTTTATATCTCGCCAGTGACCAACAATCAGGTTTGTGTACATCTCAATGCGATCGCCAGTGACCACATTCGTACTTCAAGGCAAAAATATTTCTGTCTCATTCGAACCAAAATTATTGTTGAGCCAGCAATTGATGGCTTTAATTCGATATTGCGTACATTTTTCATTACAGCAGCGATAATAGAGGAATGCATAAATTAAAACAACCTTCTGCTGAAGTAATTTTGAGAGCATCGCTTTGAGGATAGCACCAGCCCTAGTTTGTTATATACATCAGCCTGCCTTAAGCGCAACCAGCACTTTAAGTGTACAAGATATTCCAATGCTTTTTACACGATCTATTTTAACTCCTCTTAGTCTGTATCTTGTTTCATCAAATAGAAATGGAAAAGCATTATTGGTCATATTGCTGGAGACAGGAATTGCAGAGTGGATTTCCCTTAAAAACGTACCTTCCAAGTAGTGCAAACTTTGACTAGGTAGCGTATATAGATCTTAATGTTGTACACTAATGTGTATTTCGTCGCCTAGTAGTACTTTTGAAGAAGATATTGGCTGATAGAAACGCAATACTATGCACTCGATTGAATTGTGAAACTGACATTTCTCTTCCAAATATAACGCTTCCATGATGATTATAGAACGTAGTAACCTGCAGCCTCAAGAAATCGAATACTATTGTTGGTCAACATAAAGAAATCCTGCATTTTGATCAGCTCCTCAAAAAAAGCGTCCCAGAACCGCCATTTTTCCCTCCTACTGCACTCGATTGATTTGCGAAACTGACATTTCTCTTCCAAATATAACTCTTCCATGATGATGATAAAACATAGTAACCTGCAGCCTGAAGAAATCGAATACTATTGTTCGTCAACAAATAGAAATCCTGCATTCTGATCGGCCCCTCAAAAAAGGCGTCCCTGAACCACCATTTTCCCTCTACGTGGTTTGCAATATCATGATGTACACTAATGTGTATTTCGTCGCCTGCTACTAGTATTGATGAAGAATATAGGTGATAGAAATGCAATTTTATGTAATCGATTGAATTGCCAAACTGACATTTCTCTTCCAAATATAACACTTCTATGATGATGATAAAACGTAGTAACCTGCAGCTTGAAGAAATCGAATACTATTGTTAGCCAACAAAAAGAAATCCTGCATTTCGATCAGCTCCTCAAAAAAAGCGTCCCAGAACCGCCATTTTCCCTTTACTACTGCACTCGATTGAATTGCCAAGCTGACATTTCTCTTCCAAATATAACACTTCCATGATGATGATAAAACATAGTAACCTGCTGCCTGAAGAAATCGAATACGATTGTTGGTCAACAACAAGAAATCCTGCATTCTGATCGTCTATTCAAAAAAAGCGTCCATGAACCGCCATTTTCTCTCTACATTCATGGTTTACGAGATTTTATATCTCGCCAGTGACCAACATTCAGGTTTGTGTGCAATTCAATGCATTCGCCAGTGACCACATTCGTACTTCAATACAAAAATAATTCCGTCTCTTTCCAAACAACCTTATTGTTGAACCAGCAATTGATGGCTATAATTCTAAATTGCGTACATTTTTTTTTACAGCAGCGATAATAACGGAATGAATAATTTAAAACATCCTTCCGCAGAAGTGATTTTGAGGGCATCGCTTTGAGGATAGCAGACGCCCTAGTTTGTAATATACAGATAGCTTGTCTTAAGCGCAACCAGCCTTTCAAGTGTACAAGCTATTCCATGGTTTATTGTTCGATCTATTTGAACTCCACTAGTTCGTAGCATATATGATCAAATAGAAATGAAAAGCATTAATGGTCATTTGGATGCGACAGGAACTGCAGAGCCGTCTTTCCTTTAAAAACTTGCCTTCCAAGTAGAGCAAACTTTGACTAGGTAGCGCATATATATCTTGATGTTGTATACTAATGTGTATTTCGTCGACTGGTACTAGTTTTTAAGAAAATAATTACTGATAGAAACGCAATTCTATGCACTCGAATGAATTGCCAAACTGACATTTCTCTTCCAAATATAACACTTCCATGATGATGATAAAACATAGTAATTTGCTGCCTGAAGAAATCGAATACTATTGTTGGTCAACAAATAGAAATCCTGCATTCTGATCGACTACTCAAAAAAAGCGTCCATGAACCGCCATTTTCTCTCTACATTCATGGTTTACGAGATTTTATATCTCGCCAGTGACCAACATTCAGGTTTGCGTGCAATTCAATGCATTCGCCAGTGACCACATTCGTACTTCAATACAAAAATATTTCCGCCTCTTTCCAAACTAACTTATTGTTGAACCAGCAATTGATGGCTATAATTCTAAATTGCGTACATTTTTCTTTACAGCAGCGATAATAACGGAATGCATAATTTAAAACATCCTTCCGCAGAAGTGATTTTGAGGGCATCGCTTTGAGGATAGCACACGCCCTAGTTTGTAATATACAGATAGCTTGTCTTAAGCGCAACCAGCCTTTTAAGTGTACAAGCTATAACATGGTTTATTGCTCGATCTATTTGAACTCCACTAGTTCGTAGCATATATGATCAAATAGAAATAACAAGCATTAATGGTCATTTGGATGCGACAGGAACTGCAGAGCCGTCTTTCTTTTAAAACTTGCCTTCCAAGTAGAGCAAACTTTGACTAGGTAGCGCATATATATCTTGGTGTTGTACACTAATGTGTATTTCGTCGACTGGTACTAGTTTTGAAGAAAATAATTACTGATAGAAACGCAATTCTATGCACTCGATTGAATTGCCAAACTGACATTTCTCTTCCAAATATAACACTTCCATGATGATGATAAAACATAGTAACTTGCAGCCTGAAGAAATCGAATACAATTGTTGGTCAACATAAAGAAATCCTGCATTTTGATCGACTCCTCAAAAAAAGCGTCCCAGAACCACCATTTTCCTTCTACTACTGCACTCGATTGAATTGCCAAACTGATATTTCTCTTCCAAATATAACACTTCCATGATGACGATAAAACATAGAAATCTGCAGCCTGAAGAAATCGAATACTATTGTTGGTCAACAACAAGAAATCCTGCATTGTGATCGTCTACTCAAAAAAAGCGTCCATGAACCGCCATTTTCTCTCTACAGTCATGGTTTACGAGATATTATATCACGCTAGTGACCAACATTCATGTTTGTGAGCAATTCAATGCATTCGCCAGTGACCACATTCGTACTTCAAAAGAAAAATATTTCCGTCTCTTTCCAAACAAACTTACTGTTGAACCAGCAATTGATGGATATAATTCTATATTGCGTACATTTTCCTTTGCAGCAGCGATAATAACAGAATGCATAATTTAAAAGATCCTTTTGCTGAAGTGATTTTGTGGGCATCGCTTTGAGGATAGCACACGCCCTAGTTTGTAATATACAGATAGCATGTCTTAAGCGCAACCAGCCTTTTAAGAGTACAAGCTACTCCATGGTTTATTGCTCGATCTGTTTGAACTCCACTAGTTCGTAGCATATATTATCAAATAGAAATGAAAAGCATTAATGGTTATTTGGATGCGACAGGAACTGCAGAGCCGTCTTTCTTTTAAAAACTTCCCTTCCAAGTAGAGCAAACTTTGACTAGGTAGCATATATATATCTTGATGTTGTACACTAATGTGTATTTCGTCTCCTGGTACTAGTTTTGAAGAAAATAATAACTGATAGAAACGCAATTCAATGCCCTCGATTGAATTGTCAAACTGACATTCCTCTTCCAAATATAACACTTCAATGATGATGATAGAACGTAGTAATCTGCAGCCTGAAGATATAGAATACTACTGTTGGTCAACAAATAGAAATCCTGCATTCTGCTCGGCCCCTCAAAAAAGGCGTCCCTGAACCAACATTTTCCCTCTACATTGTTTGCAATATCTTGATGTTGTACACTAATGTGTATTTCGTCGCCTGGTACTAGATTTGAAGAAGAATATGGGTGATAGAAATGCAATTTTATGTACTCGATTGAATTGCCAAACTGACATTTCTCTTCCAAATATAACACTTCCATGATGATGATAAAACGTAGTAACCTGCAGCTTGAAGAAATCGAATACTATTGTTAGTCAACAAAAAGAAATCCTGCATTTCGATCGGCTCCTCAAAAAAAGCGTCCCAGAACCGCCATTTTCTCTTTACTACTGCACTCGATTGAATTGCCAAGCTGACATTTAACTTCCAAATATAACACTTCCATGATGATGATAAAACATAGTAACCTGCAGCCTGAAGAAATCGAACACGAATGTTGGTCAACAACAAGAAATCCTGCATTCTGATCGTCTACTCAAAAAAAGCGCCCATGAACCGCCATTTTCTCTCTACATTCATGGTTTACGAGATTTTATATCTCGCCAGTGACCAACATTCAGGTTTGCGTGCAATTCAATGCATTCGCCAGTGACCACATTCGTACTTCAATACAAAAATATTTCCGTCTCTTTCCAAACAAACTTATTGTTGAACCAGCAATTGATGGCTATAATTCTAAATGTCGTACATTTTTCTTTACAGCAGCGATAATAACGGAATGCATAATTTAAAACATCCTTCCGCTGAAGTGATTTTGAGGGCATCGCTTTGAGGATAGCACACGCCCTAGTTTGTAATATACAGATAGCTTGACTTAAGCACAACCAGCCTTTTAAGTGTAGAAGCTATTCCATGGTTTATTGCTCGATCTATTTGAACTCCACTAGTTCGTAGCATATATGTTCAAATAGAAATGAAAAGCATTAATGGTCATTTGGTTGCGACAGGAACTGCACTGCCGTCTTTCTTTTAAAAACTTGCCTTCCACGTAGAGTAAACTTTGACTAGGTAGCGCATGTATATCTTGATGTTGTACACTAATGTGTATTTCGTCGACTGGTACTAGTTTTGAAGAAAATAATTACTGATAGAAACGCAATTCTACGCACTCGATTGAATTGCCAAACTGACATTTCTCTTCCAAATATAACACTTCCATGATGATGATAAAACAAAGTAACTTGCAGCCGGAAGAAATCGAATACTATTGTTGGTCATCAAATAGAAATCCTGCATTCTGATCGACTCCTCAAAAAAAGCGTCCCTGAACCGCCATTTTCCCTCTACTACTGCACTCGATTGAATTGCCAAACTGACATTTCTCTTCCAAATATAACACTTCCATGATGATGATAAAACATAGTAATTTGCAGCCTGAAGAAATCGAATACTATTGTTGGTCAACAAATAGAAATCCTGCATTCTGATCGTCTACTCAAAAAAAGCGTCCATGAACCGCCATTTTCCCTCTTTATTCATGATTTACGAGATTTTATATCTCGCCAGTGACCAACAATCAGGTTTGTGTGCATCTCAATGCGATCGCCAGTGACCACATTCGTACTTCAAGGCAAAAGTATTTCCGTCACATTCGAACCAAAATTATTGTTGAGCCAGCAATTGATGCCTTTAATTCGATATTGCGTACATTTTTCATTACAGCAGCGATAATAGGGGAATGCATAAATTAAAACAACCTTCTGCTGAAGTAATTTTGAGAGCATCGCTTTGAGGATAGCGCCAGCCCTAGTTTGTTATATACATCAGCCTGCCTTAAGCGCAACCAGCACTTTAAGTGTACAAGATATTCCAAGGCTTTTTACCCGATCTATTTTAACTCCTCTTAGTCTGTATCTTGTTTCATCAAATAGAAATGGAAAAGCATTATTGGTCATATTGCTGGAGACAGGAATTGCAGAGTGGACTTCCTTTAAAAACGTACCTTCCAAGTAGTGCAAACCTTGACTAGGTAGCGTATATAGATCTTAATGTTGTACACTAATGTGTATTTCGTCGCCTAGTAGTAATTTTGAAGAAGATATTGGCTGATAGAAACGCAATTCTATGCACTCGATTGAATTGTGAAACTGACATTTCTCTTCCAAATATAACACTTCCATGATGATTATAGAACGTAGTAACCTGCAGCCTGAAGAAATCGAATACTATTGTTGGTCAACATATAGAAATCCTGCATTCTGATCGGCCCCTCAAAAAAGGCGTCCATGAACCGCCATTTTCTCTCTACATTCATGGTTTACGAGATATTATATCACGCTAGTGACCAACATTCATGTTTGTGTGCAATTCAATGCATTCGCCAGTGACCACATTCGTACTTCAAAAGAAAAATATTTCCGTCTCTTTCCAAACAAACTTACTGTTGAACCAGCAATTGATGGATATAATTCTATATTGCGTACATTTTCCTTTGCAGCAGCGATAATAACAGAATGCATAATTTAAAAGATCCTTTTGCTGAAGTGATTTTGTGGGCATCGCTTTGAGGATAGCACACGCCCTAGTTTGTAATATACAGATAGCATGTCTTAAGCGCAACCAGCCTTTTAAGAGTACAAGCTACTCCATGGTTTATTGCTCGATCTGTTTGAACTCCACTAGTTCGTAGCATATATTATCAAATAGAAATGAAAAGCATTAATGGTTATTTGGATGCGACAGGAACTGCAGAGCCGTCTTTCTTTTAAAAACTTCCCTTCCAAGTAGAGCAAACTTTGACTAGGTAGCATATATATATCTTGATGTTGTACACTAATGTGTATTTCGTCTCCTGGTACTAGTTTTGAAGAAAATAATAACTGATAGAAACGCAATTCAATGCCCTCGATTGAATTGTCAAACTGACATTCCTCTTCCAAATATAACACTTCAATGATGATGATAGAACGTAGTAATCTGCAGCCTGAAGATATCGAATACTACTGTTGGTCAACAAATAGAAATCCTGCATTCTGCTCGGCCCCTCAAAAAAGGCGTCCCTGAACCAACATTTTCCCTCTACATTGTTTGCAATATCTTGATGTAGTACACTAATGTGTATTTCGTCGCCTGGTACTAGTTTTGAAGAAGAATATGGGTGATAGAAATGCAATTTTATGTACTCGATTGAATTGCCAAACTGACATTTCTCTTCCAAATATAACACTTCCATGATGATGATAAAACGTAGTAACCTGCAGCTTGAAGAAATCGAATACTATTGTTGGTCATCAAATAGAAATCCTGCATTCTGATCGACTCCTCAAAAAAAGCGTCCCTGAACCGCCATTTTCCCTCTACTACTGCACTCGATTGAATTGCCAAACTGACATTTCTCTTCCAAATATAACACTTCCATGATGATGATAAAACATAGTAATTTGCAGCCTGAAGAAATCGAATACTATTGTTGGTCAACAAATAGAAATCCTGCATTCTGATCGTCTACTCAAAAAAAGCGTCCATGAACCGCCATTTTCCCTCTTTATTCATGATTTACGAGATTTTATATCTCGCCAGTGACCAACAATCAGGTTTGTGTGCATCTCAATGCGATCGCCAGTGACCACATTCGTACTTCAAGGCAAAAGTATTTCCGTCACATTCGAACCAAAATTATTGTTGAGCCAGCAATTGATGCCTTTAATTCGATATTGCGTACATTTTTCATTACAGCAGCGATAATAGGGGAATGCATAAATTAAAACAACCTTCTGCTGAAGTAATTTTGAGAGCATCGCTTTGAGGATAGCGCCAGCCCTAGTTTGTTATATACATCAGCCTGCCTTAAGCGCAACCAGCACTTTAAGTGTACAAGATATTCCAAGGCTTTTTACCCGATCTATTTTAACTCCTCTTAGTCTGTATCTTGTTTCATCAAATAGAAATGGAAAAGCATTATTGGTCATATTGCTGGAGACAGGAATTGCAGAGTGGACTTCCTTTAAAAACGTACCTTCCAAGTAGTGCAAACCTTGACTAGGTAGCGTATATAGATCTTAATGTTGTACACTAATGTGTATTTCGTCGCCTAGTAGTAATTTTGAAGAAGATATTGGCTGATAGAAACGCAATTCTATGCACTCGATTGAATTGTGAAACTGACATTTCTCTTCCAAATATAACACTTCTATGATGATGATAAAACGTAGTAACCTGCAGCTTGAAGAAATCGAATACTATTGTTAGTCAACAAAAAGAAATCCTGCATTTCGATCAGCTCCTCAAAAAAAGCGTCCCAGAACCGCCATTTTCCCTTTACTACTGCACTCGATTGAATTGCCAAGCTGACATTTCTCTTCCAAATATAACACTTCCATGATGATGATAAAACATAGTAACCTGCAGCCTGAAGAAATCGAATACGATTGTTGGTCAACAACAAGAAATCCTGCATTCTGATCGTCTATTCAAAAAAAGCGTCCATGAACCGCCATTTTCTCTCTACATTCATGGTTTACGAGATTTTATATCTCGCCAGTGACCAACATTCAAGTTTGTGTGCAATTCAATGCATTCGCCAGTGACCACATTCGTACTTCAATACAAAAATAATTCCGTCTCTTTCCAAACAACCTTATTGTTGAACCAGCAATTGATGTCTATAATTCTAAATTGCGTACATTTTTTTTTACAGCAGCGATAATAACGGAATGAATAATTTAAAACATCCTTCCGCAGAAGTGATTTTGAGGGCATCGCTTTGAGGATAGCAGACGCCCTAGTTTGTAATATACAGATAGCTTGTCTTAAGCGCAACCAGCCTTTCAAGTGTACAAGCTATTCCATGGTTTATTGTTCGATCTATTTGAACTCCACTAGTTCGTAGCATATATGATCAAATAGAAATGAAAAGCATTAATGGTCATTTGGATGCCACAGGAACTGCAGAGCCGTCTTTCCTTTAAAAACTTGCCTTCCAAGTAGAGCAAACTTTGACTAGGTAGCGCATATATATCTTGATGTTGTATACTAATGTGTATTTCGTCGACTGGTACTAGTTTTTAAGAAAATAATTACTGATAGAATCGCAATTCTATGCACTCGAATGAATTGCCAAACTGATATTTCTCTTCCAAATATAACACTTCCATGATGACGATAAAACATAGAAATCTGCAGCCTGAAGAAATCGAATACTATTGTTGGTCAACAACAAGAAATCCTGCATTGTGATCGTCTACTCAAAAAAAGCGTCCATGAACCGCCATTTTCTCTCTACATTCATGGTTTACGAGATATTATATCACGCTAGTGACCAACATTCATGTTTGTGTGCAATTCAATGCATTCGCCAGTGACCACATTCGTACTTCAAAAGAAAAATATTTCCGTCTCTTTCCAAACAAACTTACTGTTGAACCAGCAATTGATGGATATAATTCTATATTGCGTACATTTTCCTTTGCAGCAGCGATAATAACAGAATGCATAATTTAAAAGATCCTTTTGCTGAAGTGATTTTGTGGGCATCGCTTTGAGGATAGCACACGCCCTAGTTTATAATATACAGATAGCATGTCTTAAGCGCAACCAGCCTTTTAAGAGTACAAGCTACTCCATGGTTTATTGCTCGATCTGTTTGAACTCCACTAGTTCGTAGCATATATTATCAAATAGAAATGAAAAGCATTAATGGTTATTTGGATGCGACAGGAACTGCAGAGCCGTCTTTCTTTTAAAAACTTCCCTTCCAAGTAGAGCAAACTTTGACTAGGTAGCATATATATATCTTGATGTTGTACACTAATGTGTATTTCGTCTCCTGGTACTAGTTTTGAAGAAAATAATAACTGATAGAAACGCAATTCAATGCCCTCGATTGAATTGTCAAACTGACATTCCTCTTCCAAATATAACACTTCAATGATGATGATAGAACGTAGTAATCTGCAGCCTGAAGATATCGAATACTACTGTTGGTCAACAAATAGAAATCCTGCATTCTGCTCGGCCCCTCAAAAAAGGCGTCCCTGAACCAACATTTTCCCTCTACTTTGTTTGCAGTATCTTGATGTAGTACACTAATGTGTATTTCGTCGCCTGGTACTAGTTTTGAAGAAGAATATGGGTGATAGAAATGCAATTTTATGTACTCGATTGAATTGCCAAACTGACATTTCTCTTCCAAATATAACACTTCCATGATGATGATAAAACGTAGTAACCTGCAGCTTGAAGAAATCGAATACTATTGTTAGTCAACAAAAAGAAATCCTGCATTTCGATCGGCTCCTCAAAAAAAGCGTCCCAGAACCGCCATTTTCCCTTTACTACTGCACTCGATTGAATTGCCAAGCTGACATTTAACTTCCAAATATAACACTTCCATGATGATGATAAAACATAGTAACCTGCAGCCTGAAGAAATCGAACACGAATGTTGGTCAACAACAAGAAATCCTGCATTCTGATCGTCTACTCAAAAAAAGCGCCCATGAACCGCCATTTTCTCTCTACATTCATGGTTTACGAGATTTTATATCTCGCCAGTGACCAACATTCAGGTTTGCGTGCAATTCAATGCATTCGCCAGTGACCACATTCGTACTTCAATACAAAAATATTTCCGTCTCTTTCCAAACAAACTTATTGTTGAACCAGCAATTGATGGCTATAATTCTAAATGTCGTACATTTTTCTTTACAGCAGCGATAATAACGGAATGCATAATTTAAAACATCCTTCCGCTGAAGTGATTTTGAGGGCATCGCTTTGAGGATAGCACACGCCCTAGTTTGTAATATACAGATAGCTTGACTTAAGCGCAACCAGCCTTTTAAGTGTAGAAGCTATTCCATGGTTTATTGCTCGATCTATTTGAACTTCACTAGTTCGTAGCATGTATGTTCAAATAGAAATGAAAAGCATTAATGGTCATTTGGTTGCGACAGGAACTGCACAGCCGTCTTTCTTTTAAAAACTTGCCTTCCACGTAGAGTAAACTTTGACTAGGTAGCGCATGTATATCTTGATGTTGTACACTAATGTGTATTTCATCGACTGGTACTAGTTTTGAAGAAAATAATTACTGATAGAAACGCAATTCTACGCACTCGATTGAATTGCCAAACTGACATTTCTCTTCCAAATATAACACTTCCATGATGATGATAAAACAAAGTAACTTGCAGCCTGAAGAAATCGAATACTATTGTTGGTCATCAAATAGAAATCCTGCATTCTGATCGACTCCTCAAAAAAAGCGTCCCTGAACCGCCATTTTCCCTCTACTACTGCACTCGATTGAATTGCCAAACTGACATTTCTCTTCCAAATATAACACTTCCATGATGATGATAAAACATAGTAATTTGCAGCCTGAAGAAATCGAATACTATTGTTGGTCAACAAATAGAAATCCTGCATTCTGATCGTCTACTCAAAAAAAGCGTCCATGAACCGCCATTTTCCCTCTTTATTCATGATTTACGAGATTTTATATCTCGCCAGTGACCAACAATCAGGTTTGTGTGCATCTCAATGCGATCGCCAGTGACCACATTCGCACTTCAAGGCAAAAGTATTTCCGTCACATTCGAACCAAAATTATTGTTGAGCCAGCAATTGATGCCTTTAATTCGATATTGCGTACATTTTTCATTACAGCAGCGATAATAGGGGAATGCATAAATTAAAACAACCTTCTGCTGAAGTAATTTTGAGAGCATCGCTTTGAGGATAGCGCCAGCCCTAGTTTGTTATATACATCAGCCTGCCTTAAGCGCAACCAGCACTTTAAGTGTACAAGATAATCCAAGGCTTTTTACCCGATCTATTTTAACTCCTCTTAGTCTGTATCTTGTTTCATCAAATAGAAATGGAAAAGCATTATTGGTCATATTGCTGGAGACAGGAATTGCAGAGTGGTCTTCCTTTAAAAACGTACCTTCCAAGTAGTGCAAACCTTGACTAGGTAGCGTATATAGATCTTAATGTTGTACACTAATGTGTATTTCGTCGCCTAGTAGTAATTTTGAAGAAGATATTGGCTGATAGAAACGCAGTTCTATGCACTCGATTGAATTGTGAAACTGACATTTCTCTTCCAAATATAACACTTCCATGATGATAGAACGTAGTAACCTGCAGGCTGAAGAAATCGAATACTATTGTTGGTCAACATAAAGAAATCCTGCATTTTGATCGACTCCTCAAAAAAAACGTCCCTGAACCGTCATTTTCCCTCTACTTTGTTTGCAATGTCTTGATGTTGTACACTAATGTGTATTTCGTCGCCTGGTACTAGTTTTGAAGAAGAATATGGATGATAGAAATGCAATTTTATTTACTCGATTGAATTGCCAAACTGACATTTCTCTTCCAAATATAACACATCCATGATGATGATAAAACGTAGTAACCTGCAGCTTGAATAAATCGAATGCTGTTGTTAGTCAACAAAAAGAAATCCTGCATTTTGATCAGCTCCTCAAAAAAAGCGTCCCAGAACCGCCATTTTCCCCCTAGTTTGTAATATACATCAGCCTGCCTTAAGCGCAACCAGCACTTTAAGTGTACAAGCTATTCCATGGCTTTTTACCTGATCTATTTTAACTCCTCTTAGTCTGTATCTTGTTTCAGCAAATAGAAATGGAAAAGCATTATTGGTCATATTGCTGGAGACAGGAATTGCAGAGTGGATTTCCTTTAAAAACGTACCTTCCAAGTAGTGCAAACTTTGGCTAGGTAGCGTATATAGATCTTAATGTTGTACACTAATGTGTATTTCGTCGCCTAGTAGTACTTTTGAAGAAGATATTGGCTGATAGAAACGCAATTCTCTGCACTCGATTGAATTGTGAAACTGACATTTCTCTTCCAAATATAACACTTCCATGATGATGATAAAACTTAGTAACCGGCAACCTGAAGAAATCGAATACTATTGTTAGTCAACAACAAGAAATCCTGCATTCTGATCGTCTACTCAAAAAAAGCGTCCATGAACCGCCATTTTCTCTCTACATTCATGGTTTACGGGATTTTATATCTCGCCAGTGACCAACATTCAGGTTTGCGTGCAATTCAATGCATTCGCCAGTGACCACATTCGTACTTCAATACAAAAATATTTCCGTCTCTTGCCAAACAAACTTATTGTTGAACCAGCAATTGATGGCTATAATTCTAAATTGCGTACATTTTTCTTTACGGCAGCGATAATAACGGAATGCATAATTTAAAACATCCTTCCGCAGAAGTGATTTTGAGGGCATCGCTTTGAGGATAGCACACGCCCTAGTTTGTAATATACAGATAGCTTGTCTTAAGCGCAACCAGCCTTTTAACTGTACAAGCTATACCATGGTTTATTGCTCGATATCTTGATGTTGTACACTAATGTGTATTTCGTCGACTGGTACTAGTTTTGAAGAAAATAATTACTGATAGAAACGCAATTCTATGCACTCGATTGAATTGCCAAACTGACATTTCTCTTCCAAATATAACACTTCCATGATGATGATAAAACATAGTAACTTGCAGCCTGAAGAAATCGAATACAATTTTTGGTCAACATAAAGAAATCCTGCATTTTGATCGACTCCTCAAAAAAAGCGTCCCAGAACCACCATTTTCCTTCTACTACTGCACTCGATTGAATTGCCAAACTGATATTTCTCTTCCAAATATAACACTTCCATGATGACGATAAAACATAGTAATCTGCAGCCTGAAGAAATCGAATACTATTGTTGGTCAACAACAAGAAATCCTGCATTGTGATCGTCTACTCAAAAAAAGCGTCCATGAACCGCCATTTTCTCTCTACATTCATGGTTTACGAGATATTATATCACGCTAGTGACCAACATTCATGTTTGTGTGCAATTCAATGCATTCGCCAGTGACCACATTCGTACTTCAAAAGAAAAATATTTCCGTTTCTTTCCAAACAAACTTACTGTTGAACCAGCAATTGATGGATATAATTCTATATTGCGTACATTTTCCTTTGCAGCAGCGATAATAACAGAATGCATAATTTAAAAGATCCTTTTGCTGAAGTGATTTTGTGGGCATCGCTTTGAGGATAGCACACGCCCTAGTTTGTAATATACAGATAGCATGTCTTAAGCGCAACCAGCCTTTTAAGAGTACAAGCTACTCCATGGTTTATTGCTCGATCTGTTTGAACTCCACTAGTTCGTAGCATATATTATCAAATAGAAATGAAAAACATTAATGTTTATTTGGATGCGACAGGAACTGCAGAGCCGTCTTTCTTTTAAAAACTTCCCTTCCAAGTAAAGCAAACTTTGACTAGGTAGCATATATATATCTTAATGTTGTACACTAATGTGTATTTCGTCTCCTGGTACTAGTTTTGAAGAAAATAATAACTGATAGAAACGCAATTCAATGCCCTCGATTGAATTGTCAAACTGACATTCCTCTTCCAAATATAACACTTCCATGATGATGATAAAACGTAGTAACCTGCAGCTTGAAGAAATCGAATACTATTGTTAGTCAACAAAAAGAAATCCTGCATTTCGATCAGCTCCTCAAAAAAAGCGTCCCAGAACCGCCATTTTCCCTTTACTACTGCACTCGATTGAATTGCCAAGCTGACATTTCTCTTCCAAATATAACACTTCCATGATGATGATAAAACATAGTAACCTGCAGCCTGAAGAAATCGAATACGATTGTTGGTCAACAACAAGAAATCCTGCATTCTGATCGTCTATTCAAAAAAAGCGTCCATGAACCGCCATTTTCTCTCTACATTCATGGTTTACGAGATTTTATATCTCGCCAGTGACCAACATTCAGGTTTGTGTGCAATTCAATGCATTCGCCAGTGACCACATTCGTACTTCAATACAAAAATAATTCCGTCTCTTTCCAAACAACCTTATTGTTGAACCAGCAATTGATGTCTATAATTCTAAATTGCGTACATTTTTTTTTACAGCAGCGATAATAACGGAATGAATAATTTAAAACATCCTTCCGCAGAAGTGATTTTGAGGGCATCGCTTTGAGGATAGCAGACGCCCTAGTTTGTAATATACAGATAGCTTGTCTTAAGCGCAACCAGCCTTTCAAGTGTACAAGCTATTCCATGGTTTATTGTTCGATCTATTTGAACTCCACTAGTTCGTAGCATATATGATCAAATAGAAATGAAAAGCATTAATGGTCATTTGGATGCGACAGGAACTGCAGAGCCGTCTTTCCTTTAAAAACTTGCCTTCCAAGTAGAGCAAACTTTGACTAGGTAGCGCATATATATCTTGATGTTGTATACTAATGTGTATTTCGTCGACTGGTACTAGTTTTTAAGAAAATAATTACTAATAGAATCGCAATTCTATGCACTCGAATGAATTGCCAAACTGATATTTCTCTTCCAAATATAACACTTCCATGATGACGATAAAACATAGAAATCTGCAGCCTGAAGAAATCGAATACTATTGTTGGTCAACAACAAGAAATCCTGCATTGTGATCGTCTACTCAAAAAAAGCGTCCATGAACCGCCATTTTCTCTCTACATTCATGGTTTACGAGATATTATATCACGCTAGTGACCAACATTCATGTTTGTGTGCAATTCAATGCATTCGCCAGTGACCACATTCGTACTTCAAAAGAAAAATATTTCCGTCTCTTTCCAAACAAACTTACTGTTGAACCAGCAATTGATGGATATAATTCTATATTGCGTACATTTTCCTTTGCAGCAGCGATAATAACAGAATGCATAATTTAAAAGATCCTTTTGCTGAAGTGATTTTGTGGGCATCGCTTTGAGGATAGCACACGCCCTAGTTTATAATATACAGATAGCATGTCTTAAGCGCAACCAGCCTTTTAAGAGTACAAGCTACTCCATGGTTTATTGCTCGATCTGTTTGAACTCCACTAGTTCGTAGCATATATTATCAAATAGAAATGAAAAGCATTAATGGTTATTTGGATGCGACAGGAACTGCAGAGCCGTCTTTCTTTTAAAAACTTCCCTTCCAAGTAGAGCAAACTTTGACTAGGTAGCATATATATATCTTGATGTTGTACACTAATGTGTATTTCGTCTCCTGGTACTAGTTTTGAAGAAAATAATAACTGATAGAAACGCAATTCAATGCCCTCGATTGAATTGTCAAACTGACATTCCTCTTCCAAATATAACACTTCAATGATGATGATAGAACGTAGTAATCTGCAGCCTGAAGATATCGAATACTACTGTTGGTCAACAAATAGAAATCCTGCATTCTGCTCGGCCCCTCAAAAAAGGCGTCCCTGAACCAACATTTTCCCTCTACTTTGTTTGCAGTATCTTGATGTAGTACACTAATGTGTATTTCGTCGCCTGGTACTAGTTTTGAAGAAGAATATGGGTGATAGAAATGCAATTTTATGTACTCGATTGAATTGCCAAACTGACATTTCTCTTCCAAATATAACACTTCCATGATGATGATAAAACGTAGTAACCTGCAGCTTGAAGAAATCGAATACTATTGTTAGTCAACAAAAAGAAATCCTGCATTTCGATCGGCTCCTCAAAAAAAGCGTCCCAGAACCGCCATTTTCCCTTTACTACTGCACTCGATTGAATTGCCAAGCTGACATTTAACTTCCAAATATAACACTTCCATGATGATGATAAAACATAGTAACCTGCAGCCTGAAGAAATCGAACACGAATGTTGGTCAACAACAAGAAATCCTGCATTCTGATCGTCTACTCAAAAAAAGCGCCCATGAACCGCCATTTTCTCTCTACATTCATGGTTTACGAGATTTTATATCTCGCCAGTGACCAACATTCAGGTTTGCGTGCAATTCAATGCATTCGCCAGTGACCACATTCGTACTTCAATACAAAAATATTTCCGTCTCTTTCCAAACAAACTTATTGTTGAACCAGCAATTGATGGCTATAATTCTAAATGTCGTACATTTTTCTTTACAGCAGCGATAATAACGGAATGCATAATTTAAAACATCCTTCCGCTGAAGTGATTTTGAGGGCATCGCTTTGAGGATAGCACACGCCCTAGTTTGTAATATACAGATAGCTTGACTTAAGCGCAACCAGCCTTTTAAGTGTAGAAGCTATTCCATGGTTTATTGCTCGATCTATTTGAACTTCACTAGTTCGTAGCATGTATGTTCAAATAGAAATGAAAAGCATTAATGGTCATTTGGTTGCGACAGGAACTGCACAGCCGTCTTTCTTTTAAAAACTTGCCTTCCACGTAGAGTAAACTTTGACTAGGTAGCGCATGTATATCTTGATGTTGTACACTAATGTGTATTTCATCGACTGGTACTAGTTTTGAAGAAAATAATTACTGATAGAAACGCAATTCTACGCACTCGATTGAATTGCCAAACTGACATTTCTCTTCCAAATATAACACTTCCATGATGATGATAAAACAAAGTAACTTGCAGCCTGAAGAAATCGAATACTATTGTTGGTCATCAAATAGAAATCCTGCATTCTGATCGACTCCTCAAAAAAAGCGTCCCTGAACCGCCATTTTCCCTCTACTACTGCACTCGATTGAATTGCCAAACTGACATTTCTCTTCCAAATATAACACTTCCATGATGATGATAAAACATAGTAATTTGCAGCCTGAAGAAATCGAATACTATTGTTGGTCAACAAATAGAAATCCTGCATTCTGATCGTCTACTCAAAAAAAGCGTCCATGAACCGCCATTTTCCCTCTTTATTCATGATTTACGAGATTTTATATCTCGCCAGTGACCAACAATCAGGTTTGTGTGCATCTCAATGCGATCGCCAGTGACCACATTCGCACTTCAAGGCAAAAGTATTTCCGTCACATTCGAACCAAAATTATTGTTGAGCCAGCAATTGATGCCTTTAATTCGATATTGCGTACATTTTTCATTACAGCAGCGATAATAGGGGAATGCATAAATTAAAACAACCTTCTGCTGAAGTAATTTTGAGAGCATCGCTTTGAGGATAGCGCCAGCCCTAGTTTGTTATATACATCAGCCTGCCTTAAGCGCAACCAGCACTTTAAGTGTACAAGATAATCCAAGGCTTTTTACCCGATCTATTTTAACTCCTCTTAGTCTGTATCTTGTTTCATCAAATAGAAATGGAAAAGCATTATTGGTCATATTGCTGGAGACAGGAATTGCAGAGTGGTCTTCCTTTAAAAACGTACCTTCCAAGTAGTGCAAACCTTGACTAGGTAGCGTATATAGATCTTAATGTTGTACACTAATGTGTATTTCGTCGCCTAGTAGTAATTTTGAAGAAGATATTGGCTGATAGAAACGCAATTCTATGCACTCGATTGAATTGTGAAACTGACATTTCTCTTCCAAATATAACACTTCCATGATGATAGAACGTAGTAACCTGCAGGCTGAAGAAATCGAATACTATTGTTGGTCAACATAAAGAAATCCTGCATTTTGATCGACTCCTCAAAAAAAACGTCCCTGAACCGTCATTTTCCCTCTACTTTGTTTGCAATGTCTTGATGTTGTACACTAATGTGTATTTCGTCGCCTGGTACTAGTTTTGAAGAAGAATATGGGTGATAGAAATGCAATTTTATTTACTCGATTGAATTGCCAAACTGACATTTCTCTTCCAAATATAACACATCCATGATGATGATAAAACGTAGTAACCTGCAGCTTGAATAAATCGAATGCTGTTGTTAGTCAACAAAAAGAAATCCTGCATTTTGATCAGCTCCTCAAAAAAAGCGTCCCAGAACCGCCATTTTCCCCCTAGTTTGTAATATACATCAGCCTGCCTTAAGCGCAACCAGCACTTTAAGTGTACAAGCTATTCCATGGCTTTTTACCTGATCTATTTTAACTCCTCTTAGTCTGTATCTTGTTTCAGCAAATAGAAATGGAAAAGCATTATTGGTCATATTGCTGGAGACAGGAATTGCAGAGTGGATTTCCTTTAAAAACGTACCTTCCAAGTAGTGCAAACTTTGGCTAGGTAGCGTATATAGATCTTAATGTTGTACACTAATGTGTATTTCGTCGCCTAGTAGTACTTTTGAAGAAGATATTGGCTGATAGAAACGCAATTCTCTGCACTCGATTGAATTGTGAAACTGACATTTCTCTTCCAAATATAACACTTCCATGATGATGATAAAACTTAGTAACCGGCAACCTGAAGAAATCGAATACTATTGTTAGTCAACAACAAGAAATCCTGCATTCTGATCGTCTACTCAAAAAAAGCGTCCATGAACCGCCATTTTCTCTCTACATTCATGGTTTACGGGATTTTATATCTCGCCAGTGACCAACATTCAGGTTTGCGTGCAATTCAATGCATTCGCCAGTGACCACATTCGTACTTCAATACAAAAATATTTCCGTCTCTTGCCAAACAAACTTATTGTTGAACCAGCAATTGATGGCTATAATTCTAAATTGCGTACATTTTTCTTTACGGCAGCGATAATAACGGAATGCATAATTTAAAACATCCTTCCGCAGAAGTGATTTTGAGGGCATCGCTTTGAGGATAGCACACGCCCTAGTTTGTAATATACAGATAGCTTGTCTTAAGCGCAACCAGCCTTTTAACTGTACAAGCTATACCATGGTTTATTGCTCGATATCTTGATGTTGTACACTAATGTGTATTTCGTCGACTGGTACTAGTTTTGAAGAAAATAATTACTGATAGAAACGCAATTCTATGCACTCGATTGAATTGCCAAACTGACATTTCTCTTCCAAATATAACACTTCCATGATGATGATAAAACATAGTAACTTGCAGCCTGAAGAAATCGAATACAATTTTTGGTCAACATAAAGAAATCCTGCATTTTGATCGACTCCTCAAAAAAAGCGTCCCAGAACCACCATTTTCCTTCTACTACTGCACTCGATTGAATTGCCAAACTGATATTTCTCTTCCAAATATAACACTTCCATGATGACGATAAAACATAGTAATCTGCAGCCTGAAGAAATCGAATACTATTGTTGGTCAACAACAAGAAATCCTGCATTGTGATCGTCTACTCAAAAAAAGCGTCCATGAACCGCCATTTTCTCTCTACATTCATGGTTTACGAGATATTATATCACGCTAGTGACCAACATTCATGTTTGTGTGCAATTCAATGCATTCGCCAGTGACCACATTCGTACTTCAAAAGAAAAATATTTCCGTTTCTTTCCAAACAAACTTACTGTTGAACCAGCAATTGATGGATATAATTCTATATTGCGTACATTTTCCTTTGCAGCAGCGATAATAACAGAATGCATAATTTAAAAGATCCTTTTGCTGAAGTGATTTTGTGGGCATCGCTTAGAGGATAGCACACGCCCTAGTTTGTAATATACAGATAGCATGTCTTAAGCGCAACCAGCCTTTTAAGAGTACAAGCTACTCCATGGTTTATTGCTCGATCTGTTTGAACTCCACTAGTTCGTAGCATATATTATCAAATAGAAATGAAAAACATTAATGTTTATTTGGATGCGACAGGAACTGCAGAGCCGTCTTTCTTTTAAAAACTTCCCTTCCAAGTAAAGCAAACTTTGACTAGGTAGCATATATATATCTTAATGTTGTACACTAATGTGTATTTCGTCTCCTGGTACTAGTTTTGAAGAAAATAATAACTGATAGAAACGCAATTCAATGCCCTCGATTGAATTGTCAAACTGACATTCCTCTTCCAAATATAACACTTCCATGATGATGATAAAACGTAGTAACCTGCAGCTTGAAGAAATCGAATACTATTGTTAGTCAACAAAAAGAAATCCTGCATTTCGATCGGCTCCTCAAAAAAAGCGTCCCAGAACAGCCATTTTCCCTTTACTACTGCACTCGATTGAATTGCCAAGCTGACATTTAACTTCCAAATATAATACTTCCATGATGATGATAAAACATAGTAACCTGCAGCCTGAAGAAATCGAACACGAATGTTGGTCAACAACAAGAAATCCTGCATTCTGATCGTCTACTCAAAAAAAGCGCCCATGAACCGCCATTTTCTCTCTACATTCATGGTTTACGAGATTTTATATCTCGCCAGTGACCAACATTCAGGTTTGCGTGCAATTCAATGCATTCGCCAGTGACCACATTCGTACTTCAATACAAAAATATTTCCGTCTCTTTCCAAACAAACTTACTGTTGAACCAGCAATTGATGGATATAATTCTATATTGCGTACATTTTTCTTTACAGCAGCGATAATAACGGAATGCATAATTTAAAACATCCTTCCGCTGAAGTGATTTTGAGGGCATCGCTTTGAGGATAGCACACGCCCTAGTTTGTAATATACAGATAGCTTGACTTAAGCGCAACCAGCCTTTTAAGTGTAGAAGCTATTCCATGGTTTATTGCTCGATCTATTTGAACTCCACTAGTTCGTAGCATGTATGATCAAATAGAAATGAAAAGCATTAATGGTCATTTGGATGCGACAGGAACTGCAGAGCCGTCTTTCTTTTAAAAACTTGCCTTCCAAGTAGAGCAAACTTTGACTAGGTAGCGCATATACATCTTGATGTTGTACACTAATGTGTATTTCGTCGACTGGTACTAGTTTTGAAGAAAATAATTACTGATAGAAACGCAATTCAATGCCCTCGATTGAATTGTCAAACTGACATTCCTCTTCCAAATATAACACTTCCATGATGATGATAGAACGTAGTAATCTGCAGCCTGAAGATATCGAATACTACTGTTGGTCAACAAATAGAAATCCTGCATTCTGCTCGGCCCCTCAAAAAAGGCGTCCCTGAACCAACATTTTCCCTCTACTTTGTTTGCAATATCTTGATGTTGTACACTAATGTGTATTTCGTCGCCTGGTACTAGTTTTGAAGAAGAATATGGGTGATAGAAATGCAATTTTATGTACTCGATTGAATTGCCAAACTGACATTTCTCTTCCAAATATAACACTTCCATGATGATGATAAAACGTAGTAACCTGCAGCTTGAAGAAATCGAATACTATTGTTAGTCAACAAAAAGAAATACTGCATTTCGATCGACTCCTCAAAAAAAGCGTCCCAGAACCGCCATTTTCCCTTTACTACTGCACTCGATTGAATTGCCAAGCTGACATTTAACTACCAAATATAACACTTCCATGATGATGATAAAACATAGTAACCTGCAGCCTGAAGAAATCGAACACGATTGTTGGTCAACAACAAGAAATCCTGCATTCTGATCGTCTACTCAAAAAAAGCGTCCATGAACCGCCATTTTCTCTCTACATTCATGGTTTACGAGATTTTATATCTCGCCAGTGTCCAACATTCAGGTTTGTGTGCAATTCAATGCATTCGCCAGTGACCACATTCGTACTTCAATACAAAAATATTTCCGCCTCTTTCCAAACTAACTTATTGTTGAACCAGCAATTGATGGCTATAATTCTAAATTGCGTACATTTTTCTTTACAGCAGCGATAATAACGGAATGCATAATTTAAAACATCCTTCCGCAGAAGTGATTTTGAGGGCATCGCTTTGAGGATAGCACACGCCCTAGTTTGTAATATACAGATAGCTTGTCTTAAGCGCAACCAGCCTTTTAAGTGTACAAGCTATACCATGGTTTATTGCTCGATCTATTTGAACTCCACTAGTTCGTAGCATATATGATCAAATAGAAATAAAAAGCATTAATGGTCATTTGGATGCGACAGGAACTGCAGAGCCGACTTTCTTTTAAAACTTGCCTTCCAAGTAGAGCAAACTTTGACTAGGTAGCGCATATATATCTTGATGTTGTACACTAATGTGTATTTCGTCGACTGGTACTAGTTTTGAAGAAAATAATTACTGATAGAAACGCAATTCTATGCACTCGATTGAATTGCCAAACTGACATTTCTCTTCCAAATATAACACTTCCATGATGATGATAAAACATAGTAACTTGCAGCCTGAAGAAATCGAATACAATTGTTGGTCAACATAAAGAAATCCTGCATTTTGATCGACTCCTCAAAAAAAGCGTCCCAGAACCACCATTTTCCTTCTACTACTGCACTCGATTGAATTGCCAAACTGATATTTCTCTTCCAAATATAACACTTCCATGATGACGATAAAACATAGAAATCTGCAGCCTGAAGAAATCGAATACTATTGTTGGTCAACAACAAGAAATCCTGCATTGTGATCGTCTACTCAAAAAAAGCGTCCATGAACCGCCATTTTCTCTCTACATTCATGGTTTACGAGATATTATATCACGCTAGTGACCAACATTCATGTTTTATGTGCAATTCAATGCATTCGCCAGTGACCACATTCGTACTTCAAAAGAAAAATATTTCCGTCTCTTTCCAAACAAACTTACTGTTGAACCAGCAATTGATGGATATAATTCTCTATTGCGTACATTTTCCTTTGCAGCAGCGATAATAACAGAATGCATAATTTAAAAGATCCTTTTGCTGAAGTGATTTTGTGGGCATCGCTTTGAGGATAGCGCCAGCCCTAGTTTGTTATATACATCAGCCTGCCTTAAGCGCAACCAGCCTTTTAAGAGTACAAGCTACTCCATGGTTTATTGCTCGATCTGTTTGAACTCCACTAGTTCGTAGCATATATTATCAAATAGAAATGAAAAGCATTAATGGTTATTTGGATGCGACAGGAACTGCAGAGCCGTCTTTCTTTTAAAAACTTCCCTTCCAAGTAGAGCAAACTTTGACTGTGTAGCATATATATATCTTGATGTTGTACACTAATGTGTATTTCGTCTCCTGGTACTAGTTTTGAAGAAAATAATAACTGATAGAAACGCAATTCTATGCACTCGATTGAATTGCCAAACTGACATTTCTCTTCCAAATATAACACTTCCATGATGATGATAAAACATAGTAACTTGCAGCCTGAAGAAATCGAATACAATTGTTGGTCAACATAAAGAAATCCTGCATTTTGATCGACTCCTCAAAAAAAGCGTCCCAGAACCACCATTTTCCTTCTACTACTGCACTCGATTGAATTGCCAAACTGATATTTCTCTTCCAAATATAACACTTCCATGATGACGATAAAACATAGTAATCTGCAGCCTGAAGAAATCGAATACTATTGTTGGTCAACAACAAGAAATCCTGCATTGTGATCGTCTACTCAAAAAAGGCGTCCATGAACCGCCATTTTCTCTCTACATTCATGGTTTACGAGATATTATATCACGCTAGTGACCAACATTCATGTTTGTGTGCAATTCAATGCATTCGCCAGTGACCACATTCGTACTTCAAAAGAAAAATATTTCCGTCTCTTTCCAAACAAACTTACTGTTGAACCAGCAATTGATGGATATAATTCTATATTGCGTACATTTTCCTTTGCAGCAGCGATAATAACAGAATGTATAATTTAAAAGATCCTTTTGCTGAAGTGATTTTGTGGGCATCGCTTTGAGGATAGCACACGCCCTAGTTTGTAATATACAGATAGCATGTCTTAAGCGCAACCAGCCTTTTAAGAGTACAAGCTACTCCATGGTTTATTGCTCGATCTGTTTGAACTCCACTAGTTCGTAGCATATATTATCAAATAGAAATGAAAAACATTAATGGTTATTTGGATGCGACAGGAACTGCAGAGCCGTCTTTCTTTTAAAAACTTCCCTTCCAAGTAAAGCAAACTTTGACTAGGTAGCATATATATATCTTGATGTTGTACACTAATGTGTATTTCGTCTCCTGGTACTAGTTTTGAAGAAAATAATAACTGATAGAAACGCAATTCAATGCCCTCGATTGAATTGTCAAACTGACATTCCTCTTCCAAATATAACACTTCAATGATGATGATAGAACGTAGTAATCTGCAGCCTGAAGATATCGAATACTACTGTTGGTCAACAAATAGAAATCCTGCATTCTGCTCGGCCCCTCAAAAAAGGCGTCCCTGAACCAACATTTTGCCTCTACTTTGTTTGCAATATCTTGATGTTGTACACTAATGTGTATTTCGTCGCCTGGTACTAGTTTTGAAGAAGAATATGGGTGATAGAAATGCAATTTTATGTACTCGATTGAATTGCCAAACTGACATTTCTCTTCCAAATATAACACTTCCATGATGATGATAAAACGTAGTAACCTGCAGCTTGAAGAAATCGAATACTATTGTTAGTCAACAAAAAGCAATCCTGCATTTCGATCGGCTCCTCAAAAAAAGCGTCCCAGAACCGCCATTTTCCCTTTACTACTGCACTCGATTGAATTGCCAAGCTGACATTTAACTTCCAAATATAATACTTCCATGATGATGATAAAACATAGTAACCTGCAGCCTGAAGAAATCGAACACGAATGTTGGTCAACAACAAGAAATCCTGCATTCTGATCGTCTACTCAAAAAAAGCGCCCATGAACCGCCATTTTCTCTCTACATTCATGGTTTACGAGATTTTATATCTCGCCAGTGACCAACATTCAGGTTTGCGTGCAATTCAATGCATTCGCCAGTGACCACATTCGTACTTCAATACAAAAATATTTCCGTCTCTTTCCAAACAAACTTATTGTTGAACCAGCAATTGATGGCTATAATTCTAAATTGCGTACATTTTTCTTTACAGCAGCGATAATAACGGAATGCATAATTTAAAACATCCTTCCGCTGAAGTGATTTTGAGGGCATCGCTTTGAGGATAGCACACGCCCTAGTTTGTAATATACAGATAGCTTGACTTAAGCGCAACCAGCCTTTTAAGTGTAGAAGCTATTCCATGGTTTATTGCTCGATCTATTTGAACTCCACTAGTTCGTAGCATGTATGATCAAATAGAAATGAAAAGCATTAATGGTCATTTGGATGCGACAGGAACTGCAGAGCCGTCTTTCTTTTAAAAACTTGCCTTCCAAGTAGAGCAAACTTTGACTAGGTAGCGCATATACATCTTGATGTTGTACAATAATGTGTATTTCGTCGACTGGTACTAGTTTTGAAGAAAATAATTACTGATAGAAACGCAATTCTATGCACTCGATTGAATTGCCAAACTGACATTTCTCTTCCAAATATAACACTTCCATGATGATGATAAAACATAGTAACTTGCAGCCTGAAGAAATCGAATACAATTGTTGGTCAACATAAAGAAATCCTGCATTTTGATCGACTCCTCGAAAAAAGCGTCCCAGAACCACCATTTTCCTTCTACTACTGCACTCGATTGAATTGCCAAACTGATATTTCTCTTCCAAATATAACACTTCCATGATGACGATAAAACATAGAAATCTGCAGCCTGAAGAAATCGAATACTATTGTTGGTCAACAACAAGAAATCCTGCATTGTGATCGTCTACTCAAAAAAAGCGTCCATGAACCGCCATTTTCTCTCTACATTCATGGTTTACGAGATATTATATCACGCTAGTGACCAACATTCATGTTTGTGTGCAATTCAATGCATTCGCCAGTGACCACATTCGTACTTCAAAAGAAAAATATTTCCGTCTCTTTCCAAACAAACTTACTGTTGAACCAGCAATTGATGGATATAATTCTATATTGCGTACATTTTCCTTTGCAGCAGCGATAATAACAGAATGCATAATTTAAAAGATCCTTTTGCTGAAGTGATTTTGTGGGCATCGCTTTGAGGATAGCACACGCCCTAGTTTGTAATATACAGATAGCATGTCTTAAGCGCAACCAGCCTTTTAAGAGTACAAGCTACTCCATGGTTTATTGCTCGATCTGTTTGAACTCCACTAGTTCGTAGCATATATTATCAAATAGAAATGAAAAGCATTAATGGTTATTTGGATGCGACAGGAACTGCAGAGCCGTCTTTCTTTTAAAAATTTCCATTCCTAGTAGAGCAAACATTGACTAGGTAGCGCATATATATCTTGATGTTGTACACTAATGTGTATTTCGTCGACTGGTACTAGTTTTGAAGAAAATAATTACTGATAGAAACGCAATTCAATGCCCTCGATTGAATTGTCAAACTGACATTCCTCTTCCAAATATAACACTTCCATGATGATGATAGAACGTAGTAATCTGCAGCCTGATGATATCGAATACTACTGTTGGTCTACAAATAGAAATCCTGCATTCTGCTCGGCCCCTCAATAAAGGCGTCCCTGAACCAACATTTTCCCTCTACTTTGTTTGCAATATCTTGATGTTGTACACTAATGTGTATTTCGTCGCCTGGTACTAGTTTTGAAGAAGAATATGGGCGATAGAAATGCAATTTTATGTACACGATTGAATTGCCAAACTGACATTTCTCTTCCAAATATAACACTTCCATGATGATGATAAAACATAGTAACCTGCATCTTGAAGTAATCGAATACTATTGTTAGTCAACAAAAAGAAATCCTGTATTTCGATCGGCTCCTCAAAAAATGCGTCCCAGAACCACCATTTCCCTTTACTACTGCACTCGATTGAATTGCCAAGCTGACATTTAACTTCCAAATATAACACTTCCATGATGATGATAAAACATAGTAACCTGCAGCCTGAAGAAATCGAATACTATTGTTCGTCAACAAATAGAAATCCTGCATTCTGAACGGCCCCTCAAAAAAAGCGTCCCTGAACCGCCATTTTCCCTCTACATTCATGGTTTACGGGATTTTATATCTCGCCAGTGACCAACATTCAGGTTTGCGTGCAATTCAATGCATTCGCCAGTGACCACATTCGTACTTCAATACAAAAATATTTCCGTCTCTTTCCAAACAAACTTATTGTTGAACCAGCAATTGATGGCTATAATTCTAAATTGCGTACATTTTTCTTTACAGCAGCGATAATAACGGAATGCATAATTTAAAACATCCTTCCGCTGAAGTGATTTTGAGGGCATCGCTTTGAGGATAGCACACGCCCTAGTTTGTAATATACAGATAGCTTGACTTAAGCGCAACCAGCCTTCTAAGTGTACAAGCTATTCCATGGTTTATTGCTCGATCTATTTGAACTCCACTAGTTCGTAGCATATATGATCAAATAGAAATGAAAAGCATTAATGGTCATTTGGATGCGACAGGAACTGCAAAGCCGTCTTTCTTTTAAAAACATGCCTTCCAAGTAGAGCAAACTTTGACTAGGTAGCGCATATATATCTTGATGTTGTACACTAATGTGTATTTCGTCGACTGGTACTAGTTTTGAAGAAAATAATTACTGATAGAAACGCAATTCAATGCCCTCGATTGAATTGTCAAACTGACATTCCTCTTCCAAATATAACACTTCCATGATGATGATAGAACGTAGTAATCTGCAGCCTGATGATATCGAATACTACTGTTGGTCTACAAATAGAAATCCTGCATTCTGCTCGGCCCCTCAAAAAAGGCGTCCCTGAACCAACATTTTCCCTCTACTTTGTTTGCAATATCTTGATGTTGTACACTAATGTGTATTTCGTCGCCTGGTACTAGTTTTGAAGAAGAATATGGATGATAGAAATGCAATTTTATGTACACGATTGAATTGCCAAACTGACATTTCTCTTCCAAATATAACACTTCCATGATGATGATAAAACGTAGTAACCTGCAGCTTGAAGAAATCGAATACTATTGTTAGTCAACAAAAAGAAATCCTGTATTTCGATCGGCTCCTCAAAAATGCGTCCCAGAACCGCCATTTTCCCTTTACTACTGCACTCGATTGAATTGCCAAGCTGACATTTAACTTCCAAATATAACACTTCCATGATGATGATAAAACATAGTAACCTGCAGCCTGAAGAAATCGAATACGATTGTTGGTCAACAACAAGAAATCCTGCATTCTGATCGTCTATTCAAAAAAAGCGTCCATGAACCGCCATTTTCTCTCTACATTCATGGTTTACGAGATTTTATATCTCGCCAGTGACCAACATTCAGGTTTGTGTGCAATTCAATGCATTTGCCAGTGACCACATTCGTACTTCAATACAAAAATGTTTCCGTCTCTATCCAAACAAACTTATTGTTGAACCAGCAATTGATGGCTATAATTCAAAAATGCGTACATTTTTCTTTACAGCAGCGATAATAACGGAATGCATAATTTAAAAGATCCTTCCGCTAATGTGATTTTGAGGGCATCGCTTTGAGGATAGCACACGCCCTAGTTTGTAATATACAGATAGCTTGTCTTAAGCGCAACCAGCCTTTTAAGTGTACAAGCTATTCCATGGTTTATTGCTCGATCTATTTGAACTCCACTAGATCGTAGCTTATTTCATCGAATAGAAATGCAAAAGCATTATTGGTCATCTTGGAAGAGACAGGAACTGCAGAGTGGTCTTCCTTTAAAAACGAGCCTTCTAAGTAAAGAAAACTTTGACTAGGCAGCGTATATAGATCTTAATATAGTACACTAATGTGTATTTCGTCGCCTGGTACTAGTTTTGAAGAAGAATATGGGTGATAGAAATGCAATTTTATGTACTCGATTGAATTGCCAAACTGACATTTCTCTTCCAAATATAACACTTCCATGATGTTGATAAAACATAGCAACCTGCAGCCTGAAGAAATCGAACACGATTGTTGGTCAACAACAAGAAATCCTGCATTCTGATCGTCTACTCAAAAAAAGCGTCCATGAACCGCCATTTTCTCTCTACATTCATGGTTTACGAGATTTTATATCTCGCCAGTGACCAACATTCAGGTTTGCGTGCAATTCAATGCATTCGCCAGTGACCACATTCGTACTACAATACAAAAATATTTCCGTCTCTTTCCAAACAAACTTATTGTTGAACCAGCAATTGATGGCTATAATTCTAAATTGCGTACATTTTTCTTTACAGCAGCGATAATAACGGAATGCATAATTTAAAACATCCTTCCGCTGAAGTGATTTTGAGGGCATCGCTTTGAGGATAGCACACGCCCTAGTTTGTAATATACAGATAGCTTGACTTAAGCGCAACCAGCCTTCTAAGTGTACAAGCTATTCCATGGTTTATTGCTCGATCTATTTGAACTCCACTAGTTCGTAGCATATATGATCAAATAGAAATGAAAAGCATTAATGGTCATTTGGATGCGACAGGAACTGCAGAGCCGTCTTTCTTTTAAAAACTTGCCTTCCAAGTAGAGCAAACTTTGACTAGGTAGCGCATATATATATCTTGATGTTGTACACTAATGTGTATTTCGTCGACTGGTACTAGTTTTGAAGAAAATAATTACTGATAGAAACGCAATTCAATGCCCTCGATTGAATTGTCAAACTGACATTCCTCTTCCAAATATAACACTTCCATGATGATGATAGAACGTAGTAATCTGCAGCCTGATGATATCGAATACTACTGTTGGTCTACAAATAGAAATCCTGCATTCTGCTCGGCCCCTCAAAAAAGGCGTCCATGAACCAACATTTTCCCTCTACTTTGTTTGCAATATCTTGATGTTGTACACTAATGTGTATTTCGTCGCCAGGTACTAGTTTTGAAGAAGAATATGGATGATAGAAATGCAATTTTATGTACACGATTGAATTGCCAAACTGACATTTCTCTTCCAAATATAACACTTCCATGATGATGATAAAACGTAGTAACCTGCAGCTTGAAGAAATCGAATACTATTGTTAGTCAACAAAAAGAAATCCTGCATTTCGATCGGCTCCTCAAAAAAAGCGTTCCAGAACCGCCATTTTCCCTTTACTACTGCACTCGATTGAATTGCCAAGCTGACATTTAACTTCCAAATATAACACTTCCATGATGATGATAAAACATAGTAATCTGCGGCCTGAAGAAATCGAACACGATTGTTGGCCAACAACAAGAAATCCTGCATTCTGATCGTCTACTCAAAAACAGCGTCCATGAACCGCCATTTTCTCTCTACATTCATGGTTTACGAGATTTTATATCTCGCCAGTGACCAACATTCAGGTTTGTGTGCAATTCAATGCATTCGCCAGTGACCAAATTTGTACTTCAATATAAAAATATTTCCGTCTCTTTCCAAACAAACTTATTGTTGAACCAGCAATTCATGGCTATAATTCGATATTGCGTACATTTTTCATTACAGCAGCGATAATAGAAGAATGCATAACTTAAAATATCCTTCTGCTGAAGTGATTTTGAGAGCATCGCTTTGAGGATAGCACCAGCCTTAGTTTGTAATATACATCAGCCTGCCTTAAGCGCAACCAGCCCTTTAAGTGTGCAAGCTATTCAAGGGCTTTTTACCCGATCTAATTTAACTCCTCTTAGTTCGTATCTTGTTTCATCAAAATGAAATGCAAAAGCATTATTGGTCATCTTGGTAGTGACAGGAACTGCATAGTGGTTTTCTTTTAAAAACGAGCCTTCTAAGTAAAGCAAACATTGACTAGGTAGCGTATATAGATCTTAATGTTGTACACTAATGTGTATTTCGTCGCCTGGTAGTACTTTTGAAGAAGATAATGGTTGATAGAAACGCAGTTCTATGCACTCGATTGAATTGCCAAACTGACATTTCTCTTCCAAATATAACACTTCCATGATGATGATAAAACGTAGTAACCTGCAGCTTGAAGAAATCGAATACTATTGTTAGTCAACAAAAAGAAATACTGCATTTCGATCGACTCCTCAAAAAAAGCGTCCCAGAACCGCCATTTTCCCTTTACTACTGCACTCGATTGAATTGCCAAGCTGACATTTAACTACCAAATATAACACTTCCATGATGATGATAAAACATAGTAACCTGCAGCCTGAAGAAATCGAACACGATTGTTGGTCAACAACAAGAAATCCTGCATTCTGATCGTCTACTCAAAAAAAGCGTCCATGAACCGCCATTTTCTCTCTACATTCATGGTTTACGAGATTTTATATCTCGCCAGTGTCCAACATTCAGGTTTGTGTGCAATTCAATGCATTCGCCAGTGACCACATTCGTACTTCAATACAAAAATATTTCCGCCTCTTTCCAAACTAACTTATTGTTGAACCAGCAATTGATGGCTATAATTCTAAATTGCGTACATTTTTCTTTACAGCAGCGATAATAACGGAATGCATAATTTAAAACATCCTTCCGCAGAAGTGATTTTGAGGGCATCGCTTTGAGGATAGCACACGCCCTAGTTTGTAATATACAGATAGCTTGTCTTAAGCGCAACCAGCCTTTTAAGTGTACAAGCTATACCATGGTTTATTGCTCGATCTATTTGAACTCCACTAGTTCGTAGCATATATGATCAAATAGAAATAAAAAGCATTAATGGTCATTTGGATGCGACAGGAACTGCAGAGCCGACTTTCTTTTAAAACTTGCCTTCCAAGTAGAGCAAACTTTGACTAGGTAGCGCATATATATCTTGATGTTGTACACTAATGTGTATTTCGTCGACTGGTACTAGTTTTGAAGAAAATAATTACTGATAGAAACGCAATTCTATGCACTCGATTGAATTGCCAAACTGACATTTCTCTTCCAAATATAACACTTCCATGATGATGATAAAACATAGTAACTTGCAGCCTGAAGAAATCGAATACAATTGTTGGTCAACATAAAGAAATCCTGCATTTTGATCGACTCCTCAAAAAAAGCGTCCCAGAACCACCATTTTCCTTCTACTACTGCACTCGATTGAATTGCCAAACTGATATTTCTCTTCCAAATATAACACTTCCATGATGACGATAAAACATAGAAATCTGCAGCCTGAAGAAATCGAATACTATTGTTGGTCAACAACAAGAAATCCTGCATTGTGATCGTCTACTCAAAAAAAGCGTCCATGAACCGCCATTTTCTCTCTACATTCATGGTTTACGAGATATTATATCACGCTAGTGACCAACATTCATGTTTTATGTGCAATTCAATGCATTCGCCAGTGACCACATTCGTACTTCAAAAGAAAAATATTTCCGTCTCTTTCCAAACAAACTTACTGTTGAACCAGCAATTGATGGATATAATTCTCTATTGCGTACATTTTCCTTTGCAGCAGCGATAATAACAGAATGCATAATTTAAAAGATCCTTTTGCTGAAGTGATTTTGTGGGCATCGCTTTGAGGATAGCGCCAGCCCTAGTTTGTTATATACATCAGCCTGCCTTAAGCGCAACCAGCCTTTTAAGAGTACAAGCTACTCCATGGTTTATTGCTCGATCTGTTTGAACTCCACTAGTTCGTAGCATATATTATCAAATAGAAATGAAAAGCATTAATGGTTATTTGGATGCGACAGGAACTGCAGAGCCGTCTTTCTTTTAAAAACTTCCCTTCCAAGTAGAGCAAACTTTGACTGTGTAGCATATATATATCTTGATGTTGTACACTAATGTGTATTTCGTCTCCTGGTACTAGTTTTGAAGAAAATAATAACTGATAGAAACGCAATTCTATGCACTCGATTGAATTGCCAAACTGACATTTCTCTTCCAAATATAACACTTCCATGATGATGATAAAACATAGTAACTTGCAGCCTGAAGAAATCGAATACAATTGTTGGTCAACATAAAGAAATCCTGCATTTTGATCGACTCCTCAAAAAAAGCGTCCCAGAACCACCATTTTCCTTCTACTACTGCACTCGATTGAATTGCCAAACTGATATTTCTCTTCCAAATATAACACTTCCATGATGACGATAAAACATAGTAATCTGCAGCCTGAAGAAATCGAATACTATTGTTGGTCAACAACAAGAAATCCTGCATTGTGATCGATCAGTAATTCATCAGCCAGGACAAAAGACACACCAAGTTTTAATGCGAAAAATGTAAAAGATAACAATTTGTCAACAAGCAAAACCCCTGTAGATGACCTAGTCCCTGGTTCTAAAGCATAACAAAAAATAATAGAAAAACTCTGTCTGAAAGTGGCATTTCTTTCTTTTGGATTAATGAATCAGGCACTAAAAAAGATGAAAAATGTTCTTCACTAAAGTAAATATGTTTAGATGCCTTAGTGCACGGAACTGAGAACCGCGGTATTACTATACGTTTTTGATTCCAAAAGTAAATCTAAAAAGAAAATTAATGATATAATATAATTAATAATTTCCACATTGAATATTAATTAAAATTATAGATAAGGGCGATGAAAAATGAAGTAAAAATAAAGAAAATAAAAACGTTCAACACAACATTCAAAATGTACAAATTGATAAAAATTAAAAAAACTTGTAGCCAAGTAAATCTTCAGAGTCTCTTGAACCTTTTGTGAAGAAGACAAATTTCCAGCAGAGCCTGGATTCGTGTAACTTGAAGGCCCAGTGACACTCTGGAATGAATTTGGAAAGTTTATTTTCTGTCAAACGCTCTTCAACAGGTATTGCAAAAGTTTGATAAATCAAATGAAAGAGGATTAGATCTCTGGTTACATTTACAGGATTTTTACAAACAAAGTTGGTAAAGTTAGAACAGGACTTACTTCAGTTTTTTTGATGGGGTTTTCTCTAAAATGGCGCAAGCAAATTTTTCCCTAATTTTGTTGATATCAATAAAGGGAACTTTATTTAAAAGAGTTGTTTTAGAGGTGTTAAGATTTCTTCCAAAGTGCTATTTTAAAAGTTTTAAGTAAGAAGTTTAAGTTTTTTAATATTTAAGTACACAGAAACTGGGCTTACTTGTACACAGATTTTTGTAAGTGAAATAGACGATGGTCAAAAGGTAATAACATGAATGTTGCCAATTTTTACGGTAATCTACTGAAAATTACCGAAAATAAATTAAAAACAATTTACTGGCAAATGTTATTTAATGGTCAAGTTTTGTATAAACTTTATTGAAATTTACAACTGCCGGCGCAATTGCCCATGCAACAAGTAAAGCAGGCGACTGGATGTGACTTGAGTGGACAATGAGTAAACAACTAATTAATTAATTAATTGGAACTCTCCAATGAGCCAATTATTGGGCTGCACCGCTAATTAAATCGCGGGTCCGGCGCCGTTTCATTCGACGATAGGGGTTGTCAGGTGAAGAGTAAGAAATGAAAGCTGGTCAATAAGCGAGTTAAGATGCACGGAAAGGCGAGAGTGAAACTGCTTGTATCGAGCGGAGATCAGGTCTTGAATAAAAGGTACTTTTAGATCAGAGTGATCGATTACTTTAGTTCTGTTAGAGACATAGTATGGAGCATTAGTTATACGGTGTAGAGTTTGTGTCTGGAGACGGTAGATGTTAATAAGCTTGGCTAAACTCCTTAGTAAGTCCAAATAAGTACTTTATTGTTTATTATCAATTTTGATCTTCCATCAAGGAGTCTTGCCAGTAGTAGCGTTTTTTTTTTAGTTCTTGCCTTTGGTAATACATATTTTTGTTTTTTTAATGTATTTGTTATTCACAATCTTCAAAAAGAATAAAATGTAATTAGTGAATATGATAAAAGAAGACTTCATGACTGGATCAGCTTGAGGAGAGAAGCTGCTCACTGGCAACACTCTCGCTGGAGTTTCTTACACTGCTGAAGCTGGTCACGAGGCCAACAGCGTTTCAATCGTCGTAGAGGACGATCTGGAATCGTATTGGAGGCAAGATTTTGAACAAGAGGATTTGTAGAGAATGGAAGAGAGTCAAAGAATTTTCTATATTTAGATTTAGATTCGTCAGTTACGTATGAGATTTTGAGGTCGTTATGGAGGGTAGAGTTAGAGACATAAATGGAGAATTCGTAATCTGACGGAGTATTTTTGATTGGAAGGACTGTATTCTTTGTGAATTGTATTAAATGGCTAATGTACCCAGTAGGGCTTGCTACCGCTAGGCAGTTCCTTTTAAGGGCAAAATAGGGAGTAGGGACTCATATTGCACCAATGTCATCTCTATAAACATTTATTTACTTATTCTAAATAAATAAAAATGTTTAGTTATTATAAATAACTACTGATAAGGTACTATTATAACCTAACTTTTGGATTAGCTAATTACCGGAAATACTTGAAGAAGCTGTATTATTGATGAATTTAGCGCCTCTATTCTCAAAATAAAATGCTGCAATTTGATGGGTGGTTTATATTGAGAGTGAAAATAATATTCCGCTAAAAGTGCTTCTTTTTTTGGAAATTTGCCAAAAAAGGATTCATTTGAATATTGTGATAAAAGTGTCAGGCCTGACACTTGGCATTGAAACGTTTCCTTAAAAAAACAAGGATTTTAGAGAAATTCGAGAGAAGCTATGATATCAAGCTCTTTCAACAGGACTATTTTATTTATAATTTTGCAAATAGAAGAATGCATAACTTAAAATATCCTTCTGCTGAAGTGATTTTGAGAGCATCGCTTTGAGGATAGCACCAGCCTTAGTTTGTAATATACATCAGCCTGCCTTAAGCGCAACCAGCCCTTTAAGTGTGCAAGCTATTCAAGGGCTTTTTACCCGATCTAATTTAACTCCTCTTAGTTCGTATCTTGTTTCATCAAAATGAAATGCAAAAGCATTATTGGTCATCTTGGTAGTGACAGGAACTGCATAGTGGTTTTCTTTTAAAAACGAGCCTTCTAAGTAAAGCAAACATTGACTAGGTAGCGTATATAGATCTTAATGTTGTACACTAATGTGTATTTCGTCGCCTGGTAGTACTTTTGAAGAAGATAATGGTTGATAGAAACGCAGTTCTATGCACTCGATTGAATTGCCAAACTGACATTTCTCTTCCAAATATAACACTTCCATGATGATGATAAAACGTAGTAACCTGCAGCCTGAAGAAATCCAATACTATTGTTGGTCAACATAAAGAAATCCTGCATTTTGGCCGGCTCCTAAAAAAGGCGTCCCTGAACCGCCATTTTCTCTCTAATTTGTTTGCAATATCTTGATGTTGTACACTAATGTGTATTTTGTCGCCTGGGACTAGTTTTGAAGAAGAATATGGGTGATAGAAATGCAATTTTATCTACTCGATTGAATTGCCAAACTGACATTTCTCTTCCAAATATAACACTTCCAAGATGATTATAGAACGTAGTAACCTGCAGCCTGAAGAAATCGAATACAATTGTTGGTCAACATAAAGAAATCCTGCGTTGTGATCGTCTACTCAAAAAAAGCGTCCATGAACCGCCATTTTCTCTCTACATTCATGGTTTACGAGATATTATATCACGCTAGTGACCAACATTCATGTTTGTGTGCAATTCAATGCATTCGCCAGTGACCACATTAGTATTTCAAAAGAAAAATATTTCCGTCTCTTTCCAAACAAACTTATTGTTGAACCAGCAATTGATGGCTATAATTCTAAATTGCGTACATTTTTCTTTACAGCAGCGATAATAACGGAATGCATAATTTAAAACATCCTTCCGCTGAAGTGAGTTTGAGGGCATCGCTTTGAGAATAGCACACGCCCTAGTTTGTAATATACAGATAGCATGTTTTAAGCGCAACCAGCCTTTTAAGAGTACAAGCTACTCCATGGTTTATTGCTCGATCTGTTTGAACTCCACAAGTTCGTAGCATATATTATCAAATAGAAATGAAAAGCATTAATGGTTATTTGGATGCGACAGGAACTGCAGAGCCGTCTTTCTTTTAAAAACTTCCCTTCCAAGTAGAGCAAACTTTGACTAGGTAGCATATATATATCTTGATGTTGTACACTAATGTGTATTTCATCGCCTGGTACTAGTTTTGAAGAAAATAATTACTGATAGAAACACAATTCTACGCACTCGATTGAATTGCCAAACTGACATTTCTCTTCCAAATATAACACTTCCATGATGATGATAAAACATAGTAACTTGCCGCCGGAAGAAATCGAATACTATTGTTGGTCATCAAATAGAAATCCTGCATTCTGGTCGTCTCCTCAAAAAAAGCGTCCCTGAACCGCCATTTTCTTTCTACTACTGCACTCGATTGAAGTGGCAACCTGACATTTCTCTTCCAAATATAACACTTCCATGATGATGATAAAACATAGTAACCTGCATCCTGAAGAAATCGAATACTATTGTTGGTCATCAACAAGAAATCCTGCTTTCTGATCGTCTACTCAAAAAAAGCGTCCATGAACCGCTATTTTCCCTCAACTAATGTGTATTTCGTCGCCTGGTACTAGTTTTGAAGAAAATAATAACTGATAGAAACGCAATTCAATGCCCTCGATTGAATTGTCAAACTGACATTCCTCTTCCAAATATAACACTTCCATGATGATGATAGAACGTAGTAATCTGCAGCCTGAAGATATCGAATACTACTGTTGGTCAACAAATAGAAATCCTGCATTCTGAACTGCACCTCAAAAAAAGCGTCCAAGAACCGCTATTTTCTCTCTTTATTCATGATTTACGAGATTTTATATCTCGCCAGTGACAAACATTCAGATTTGTGTGCAACTCAATGCGATCGCCAGTGACCACATTCGTACTTTAAGGCAAAAATATTTCCGTCTCATTCCAACCAAACTTATTGTTGAGCCAGCAATTGATGGCTTTAATTCGATATTGCGTACATTTTTCATTACTGCAACGATAATAGAGGAATGCATAAATTAAAACCTCATTCTGCTTAAGTGATTTTGAGAGCATCGCATTGAGGATAGCACCAACCCAAGTTTGTAATATACATCAGCTTGCCTTAAGCGCAACCAGCCCTTTAAGTGTACAAGCTATTCCAGGGCTTTTTACCCGATCAATTTTAACTCCTCTTAGTTCGTGACTTGTTTCATCAAATAGAAATGCAAAAGCATTATTGGTCATTTTGATGGAGACAGGAATTGCAGAGTGGTCTTCCTTTAAAAACGTGCCTTCCAAGTAGTGCAAATTTTGACTAGGTAGCGTATATAGATCTTAATGTTGTACACTAATGTGTATTTGGTCGCCTGGTAGTACTTTTGAAGAATATAATGGCTGATAGAAACGCAATTCTAGGCACTCGATTGAATTGTCAAACTGACATTTCTCTTCCAAATATAACAGTTCCATGATGATGATAAAACGTAGTAACCTGCAGCTTGAAGAAATCGAATACTATTGTTAGTCAACAAAAAGAAATCATGCATTTCGATCGGCTCCTCAAAAAAAGCGTCCCTGAACCGCCATTTTCTATCTACTTTGTTTGCAATATCTTGATGTTGTACACTAATGTGTATTTCGTCGTCTGGTACTAGTTTAGAAGAAGAATATGGTTGATAGAAATGCAATTTTATGCACTCGATTGAATTACTAAACTGACATTTCTCTCACAAATTTAAAACTTAAATGATGATGATAAAACGTAGTAACCTGCAGCCTGAAGAAATCGAATACTATTGTTGGTCAATTACTAGAAATCCTGCATTTTCATCGTCTACTTAAAAAAAAGCGTCCATGGTACGCTATTATCTCTCTAAATTCATGGTTTACGTGATTTTATATCTTGCCAGTGACCAACATTCAGGTTTGTCTGCAACACAATGCATTCGGCTCAGACCATATTCCTACTTATATACAAAAATATTTCCGTCTCATTCCAACCAAACTTATAGATGAGCAAGCAATTGATGGCTTTAATTCGATATTGCGTACATTTTTCATTACAGCAGCGAAAATAGAGGAATGCATAAATTAAAACATCCTTCTGCTGAAGTGATTTTGAGAGCATCGCTTTGAGGAAAGCACCAGCCTTAGTTTGTAATATACATCAGTCTGCCTTAAGCGCAACCAGCCCTTTAAGTGTGCAAGCTATTCCATGGTTTATTGCTCAATCTATTTGAACTCCACTAGTTCGTAGCATATTTCATCGAATAGAAATGCAAAAGCATTAATGATCATTTGGATGCGACAGGGACTGCAGAGCTGTCTTTCTTTTAAAAACTTGCAACCAAGTAGAGCAAACGTTGACTAGGTAGCGTATATAGATCTTAATGTTGTACACAAATGTGTATTTCGTCGCCTGGTAGTACTTTTGAAGAAGATAATGGCTGATAGAAACGCAATTCTATGAACTCGATTGAATTGTCAAGCTGATATTTCTCTTCCAAATATAACACTTCCATGATGATTATAAAACGTAGTAACCTGCAGCCTGAAGAAATTGAATACTATTGTTGGTCAACAAATAGAATTCCTGCATTCTGCTCGGCTCCTCAAAAAAAGCGTCCCAGAACCTCCATTTTCCCTTTACTACTGCACTCGATTGAATTGCCAAGCTGACATTTAACTTCCAAATATAACACTTCCATGATGATGATAAAACATAGTAACCTGCAGCCTGAAGAAATCGAACACGATTGTTGGTCAACAACAAGAAATCCTGCATTCCGATCGTCTACTCAAAAAAAGCGTCCATGAGCCGCCATTTTCTCTCTACATTCATGGTTTACGAGATTTTATATCTCGCCAGTGACCAACATTCAGGTTTGTGTGCAATTCAATGCATTCGCCAGTGACCAAATTTGTACTTCAATACAAAAATATTTCCGTCTCTTTCCAAATAAACTTATTGTTGAACCAGCAATTGATGGCTATAATTCTAAATTGCGTACATTTTTCTATACAGCAGCGATAATAACGGAATGCATAATTTAAAACATCCTCCCGCAGAAGTGATTTTGAGGGCATCGCTTTGAGGATAGCACACGCTCTAGTTTGTAATATACAAATAGCTTGTCTTAAGCGCAACCAGCCTTTTAAGTGTACAAGCTATTCCATGGTTTATTGCTCGATCTATTTGAACTCCACTAGTTCGTAGCATATATGTTCAAATAGAAATGAAAAGCATTAATGGTCATTTGGATGCGACAGGAACTGCAGAGCCGTCTTTCTTTTAAAAACTTGCCTTCCAAGTAGAGCAAACTTTGACTAGGTAGCATATATATATCTTGATGTTGTACACTAATGTGTATTTCGTCAACTGGTACTAGTTTTGAAGAAAATATTTACTGATAGAAACGAAATTCTACGCACTCGATTGAATTGCCAAACTGACATTTCTCTTCCAAATATAACACTTCCATGATGATGATAAAACATAGTAACTTGCAGCCTGAAGAAATCGAATACTATTGTTGGTCATCAAATAGAAATCCTGCATTCTGGTCGTCTCCTCAAAAAAAGCGTCCCTGAACCGCCATTTTCCCTCTACTACTGCACTCGATTGTATTGGCAAACTGACATTTCTCTTCCAAATATAACACTTCCATGATGATGATAAAACATAGTAACCTGCATCCTGAAGAAATCGAATACTATTGTTGGTCATCAACATAAAAATCCTGCTTTCTGATCGTCTACTCAAAAAAAGCGTCCATGAACCGCTATTTTCCCTCAACTAATGTGTATTTCGTCGCCTGGTACTAGTTTTGAAGAAAATAATAACTGATAGAAACGCAATTCAATGCCCTCGATTGAATTGTCAAACTGACATTCCTCTTCCAAATATAACACTTCCATGATGATGATAGAACGTAGTAATCTGCAGCCTGAAGATATCGAATACTACTGTTGGTCAACAAATAGAAATCCTGCATTCTGAACTGCACCTCAAAAAAAGCGTCCAAGAACCGCTATTTTCTCTCTTTATTCATGATTTACGAGATTTTATATCTCGCCAGTGACAAACATTCAGATTTGTGTGCAACTCAATGCGATCGCCAGTGACCACATTCGTACTTTAAGGCAAAAATATTTCCGTCTCATTCCAACCAAACTTATTGTTGAGCCAGCAATTGATGGCTTTAATTCGATATTGCGTACATTTTTCATTACTGCAACCATAATAGAGGAATGCATAAATTAAAACCTCATTCTGCTTAAGTGATTTTGAGAGCATCGCATTGAGGATAGCACCAACCCAAGTTTGTAATATACATCAGCTTGCCTTAAGCGCAACCAGCCCTTTAAGTGTACAAGCTATTCCAGGGCTTTTTACCCGATCAATTTTAACTCCTCTTAGTTCGTGACTTGTTTCATCAAATAGAAATGCAAAAGCATTATTGGTCATTTTGGTGGAGACAGGAATTGCAGAGTGGTCTTCCTTTAAAAACGTGCCTTCCAAGTAGTGCAAATTTTGACTAGGTAGCGTATATAGATCTTAATGTTGTACACTAATGTGTATTTCGTCGCCTGGTAGTACTTTTGAAGAATATAATGGCTGATAGAAACGCAATTCTAGGCACTCGATTGAATTGTCAAACTGACATTTCTCTTCCAAATATAACAGTTCCATGATGATGATAAAACGTAGTAACCTGCAGCTTGAAGAAATGAATACTATTGTTAGTCAACAAAAAGAAATCATGCATTTCGATCGGCTCCTCAAAAAAAGCGTCCCTGAACCGCCATTTTCTATCTACTTTGTTTGCAATATCTTGATGTTGTACACTAATGTGTATTTCGTCGTCTGGTACTAGTTTAGAAGAAGAATATGGTTGATAGAAATGCAATTTTATGCACTCGATTGAATTACTAAACTGACATTTCTCTCACAAATTTAAAACTTAAATGATGATGATAAAACGTAGTAACCTGCAGCCTGAAGAAATCGAATACTATTGTTGGTCAATTACTAGAAATCCTGCATTTTCATCGTCTACTTAAAAAAAAGCGTCCATGGTACGCTATTATCTCTCTAAATTCATGGTTTACGTGATTTTATATCTTGCCAGTGACCAACATTCAGGTTTGTCTGCAACACAATGCATTCGGCTCAGACCATATTTGTACTTATATACAAAAATATTTCCGTCTCATTCCAACCAAACTTATAGATGAGCAAGCAATTGATGGCTTTAATTCGATATTGCGTACATTTTTCATTACAGCAGCGATAATAGAGGAATGCATAAATTAAAACATCCTTCTGCTGAAGTGATTTTGAGAGCATCGCTTTGAGGAAAGCACCAGCCTTAGTTTGTAATATACATCAGTCTGCCTTAAGCGCAACCAGCCCTTTAAGTGTGCAAGCTATTCCATGGTTTATTGCTCAATCTATTTGAACTCCACTAGTTCGTAGCATATTTCATCGAATAGAAATGCAAAAGCATTAATGATCATTTGGATGCGACAGGGACTGCAGAGCTGTCTTTCTTTTAAAAACTTGCAACCAAGTAGAGCAAACGTTGACTAGGTAGCGTATATAGATCTTAATGTTGTACACTAATGTGTATTTCGTCGCCTGGTAGTACTTTTGAAGAAGATAATGGCTGATAGAAACGCAATTCTATGCACTCGATTGAATTGTCAAGCTGATATTTCTCTTCCAAATATAACACTTCCATGATGATTATAAAACGTAGTAACCTGCAGCCTGAAGAAATTGAATACTATTGTTGGTCAACAAATAGAATTCCTGCATTCTGCTCGGCTCCTCAAAAAAAGCGTCCCAGAACCTCCATTTTCCCTTTACTACTGCACTCGATTGAATTGCCAAGCTGACATTTAACTTCCAAATATAACACTTCCATGATGATGATAAAACATAGTAACCTGCAGCCTGAAGAAATCGAACACGATTGTTGGTCAACAACAAGAAATCCTGCATTCCGATCGTCTACTCAAAAAAAGCGTCCATGAGCCGCCATTTTCTCTCTACATTCATGGTTTACGAGATTTTATATCTCGCCAGTGACCAACATTCAGGTTTGTGTGCAATTCAATGCATTCGCCAGTGACCAAATTTGTACTTCAATACAAAAATATTTCCGTCTCTTTCCAAACAAACTTATTGTTGAACCAGCAATTGATGGCTATAATTCTAAATTGCGTACATTTTTCTTTAAAGCAGCGATAATAACGGAATGCATAATTTAAAAATCCTTCTGCAGAAGTGATTTTGAGGGCATCGCTTTGAGGATAGCACACGCCCTAGTTTGTAATATACAGATAGCTTGTCTTAAGCGCAACTAGCCTTTTAAGTGTATATGCTATTCCATGGTTTATTGCTCGTTCTATTTGAACTCCACTAGTTCGTAGCATATATGATCAAATAGAAATGAAAAGCATTAATGGTCATTTGGATGCGACAGGAACTGCTGAGCCGTCTTTCTTTTAAAAACTTGCCTTCCAAGTAGAGCAAATTTTGACTAGGTAGCGCATATATATCTTGATGTTGTACAATAATGTGTATTTCGTCGCCTGGTACTAGTTTTGAAGAAAATAATAACTGATAGAAACGCAATTCTACGCACTCGATTGAATTGCCAAACTGACATTTCTCTTCCAAATATAACACTTCCATGATGATGATAAAACATAGTAACTTGCAGCCTGAAGAAATCGAATACTATTGTTGGTCAACAAATAGAAATCCTGCATTCTGATCGTCTACTCAAAAAAAGCGTCCATGAACCGCCATTTTCTCTCTACTGACATTTCTTTTCCAAATATAAAACTTCCATGATGATTATAGAACGTAGTAACCTACAGCCTGAAGAGAATCGAATACTATTGTTGGCCACCAAAATGAAATCCTGCATTCTGAACTGCACCTCAAAAAAAGCGTCCAAGAACCGCTATTTTCTCTCTTTATTCATGATTTACGAGATTTTATATCTCGCCAGTGACCAACATTCAGATTTGTGTGCAACTCAATGCGATCGCCAGTGACCACATTCGTACTTTAAGGCAAAAATATTTCCGTCTCATTCCAACCAAACTTATTGTTGAGCCAGCAATTGATGGTTTTAATTCGATAATGCGTACATTTCTCATTACAGCAGCGATAATAGAGGAATGCAAAAATTAAAACCTCCTTCCGCTTAAGTGATTTTGAGAGCATCGCATTGAGGATAGCACCAACCCAAGTTTGTAATATACATGAGCTTGCCTTAAGCGCAACCAGCCCTTTAAGTGTACAAGCTATTCCAAGGCTTTTTACCCGATCAATTTTAACTCCTCTTAGTTCGTGACTTGTTTCATCAAATAGAAATGCAAAAGCATTATTGGTCATTTTGGTGGAGACAGGAATTGCAGAGTGGTCTTCCTTTAAAAACGTGCCTTCCAAGTAGTGCAAATTTGGACTAAGTAGCGTATATAGATCTTAATGTTGTACACTAATGTGTATTTCGTCGCCTGGTAGTACTTTTGAAGAATATAACGGCTGATAGAAACGCAATTCTAGGCACTCGATTGAATTGTCAAACTGACATTTTTCTTCCAAATATAACAGTTCCATGATGATGATAAAACGTAGTAACCTGAAGCTTGAAGAAATCGAATACTATTGTTAGTCAACAAAAAGAAATCATGCATTTCGATCGGCTCCTCAAAAAAAGCGTCCCTGAACCGCCATTTTCTATCTACTTTGTTTGCAATATCTTGATGTTGTACACTAATGTGTATTTCGTCGTCTGGTACTAGTTTAGAAGAAGAATATGGTTGATAGAAATGCAATTTTATGCACTCGATTGAATTACCAAACTGACATTTCTCTCCCAAATTTAACACTTAAATGATGATGATAAAACGTAGTAACCTGCAGCCTGAAGAAATCGAATACAATTGTTGGCCAACATAAAGAAATCCTGCATTTTGATCGACTCCTCAAAAAAAGCGTCCCAGAACCACCATTTTCCTTCTACTACTGCACTCGATTGAATTGCCAAACTGATACTTCTCTTCCAAATATAACACTTCCATGATGACGATAAAACATAGTAATCTGCAGCCTAAAGATATCGAATACTACTGTTGGTCAACAAATAGAAATCCTGCATTCTGCTCGGACCCTCAAAAAAGGCTTCCCTGAACCAACATTTTGCCTCTACTTTGTTTGCAATATCTTGATGTTGTACACTAATGTGTATTTCGTCGCCTGTTACTAGTTTTGAAGAAGAATATGGGTGATAGAAATGCAATTTTATGTACTCGATTGAATTGCCAAACTGACATTTCTCTTCCAAATATAACACTTCCTTGATGATGATAAAACGTAGTAACCTGCAGCTTGAAGAAATCGAATACTATTGTTAGTCAACAAAAAGAAATCCTGCATTCTGATCGTCTACTAAAAAAAACGTCCATGAACCGCCATTTTCTCTCTACATTCATGGTTTACGAGATTTTATATCTCGCCAGTGACCAACATTCAGGTTTGCGTGCAATTCAATGCATTCGCCAGTGACCACATTCGTACTTCAATACAAAAATATTTCCGTCTCTTTCCAAACAAACTTATTGTTGAACCAGCAATTGATGGCTATAATTCTAAATTGCGTACATTTTTCTTTACAGCAGCGATAATAACGGAATGCATAATTTAAAACATCCTTTCGCTGAAGTGATTTTGAGGGCATCGCTTTGAGGATAGCACACGCCCTAGTTTGTAATATACAGATAGCTTGACTTAAGCGCAACCAGCCTTTTAAGTGTAGAAGCTATTCCATGGTTTATTGCTCGATCTATTTGAACTCCACTAGTTCGTAGCATGTATGATCAAATAGAAATGAAAAGCATTAATGGTCATTTGGATGCGACAGGAACTGCAGAGCCGTCTTTCTTTTAAAAACATGCCCTCCAAGTAGAGCAAACTTTGACTAGGTAGCGCATATATAACTTGATGTTGTACACTAATGTGTATTTCGTCGACTGGTACTAGTTTTGAAGAAAATAATTACTGATAGAAACGCAATTCAATGCCCTCGATTGAATTGTCAAACTGACATTCCTCTTCCAAATATAACACTTCCATGATGATGATAGAACGTAGTAATCTGCAGCCTGATGATATCGAATACTACTGTTGGTCTACAAATAGAAATCCTGCATTCTGCTCGGCCCCTCAATAAAGGCGTCCCTGAACCAACATTTTCCCTCTACTTTGTTTGCAATATCTTGATGTTGTACACTAATGTGTATTTCGTCGCCTGGTACTAGTTTTGAAGAAGAATATGGGCGATAGAAATGCAATTTTATGTACACGATTGAATTGCCAAACTGACATTTCTCTTCCAAATATAACACTTCCATGATGATGATAAAACGTAGTAACCTGCAGCTTGAAGAAATCGAATACTATTGTTAGTCAACAAAAAGAAATCCTGTTTTTCGATCGGCTCCTCAAAAAATGCGTCCCTGAACCGCCATTTTCCCTTTACTACTGCACTCGATTGAATTGCCAAGCTGACATTTAACTTCCAAATATAACACTTCCATGATGATGATAAAACATAGTAACCTGCAGCCTGAAGAAATCGAATACTATTGTTCGTCAACAAATAGAAATCCTGCATTCTGAACGGCCCCTCAAAAATGGCGTCCCTGAACCGCCATTTTCCCTCTACATTCATGGTTTACGGGATTTTATATCTCGCCAGTGACCAACATTCAGGTTTGCGTGCAATTCAATGCATTCGCCAGTGACCACATTCGTACTTCAATACAAAAATATTTCCGTCTCTTTCCAAACAAACGTATTGTTGAACCAGCAATTGATGGCTATAATTCTAAATTGCGTACATTTTTCTTTACAGCAGCGATAATAACGGAATGCATAATTTAAAACATCCTTCCGCTGAAGTGATTTTGAGGGCATCGCTTTGAGGATAGCACACGCCCTAGTTTGTAATATACAGATAGCTTGACTTAAGCGCAACCAGCCTTCTAAGTGTACAAGCTATTCCATGGTTTATTGCTCGATCTATTTGAACTCCACTAGTTCGTAGCATATATGATCAAATAGAAATGAAAAGCATTAATGGTCATTTGGATGCGACAGGAACTGCAGAGCCGTCTTTCTTTTAAAAACATGCCTTCCAAGTAGAGCAAACTTTGACTAGGTAGCGCATATATATCTTGATGTTGTACACTAATGTGTATTTCGTCGCCTGGTACTAGTTTTGAAGAAGAATATGGGCGATAGAAATGCAATTTTATGTACACGATTGAATTGCCAAACTGACATTCCTCTTCCAAATATAACACTTCCATGATGATGATAGAACGTAGTAATCTGCAGCCTGATGATATCGAATACTACTGTTGGTCTACAAATAGAAATCCTGCATTCTGCTCGGCCCCTCAAAAAAGGCGTCCCTGAACCAACATTTTCCCTCTACTTTGTTTGCAATATCTTGATGTTGTACACTAATGTGTATTTCGTCGCCTGGTACTAGTTTTGAAGAAGAATATGGATGATAGAAATGCAATTTTATGTACACGATTGAATTGCCAAACTGACATTTCTCTTCCAAATATAACACTTCCATGATGATGATAAAACGTAGTAACCTGCAGCTTGAAGAAATCGAATACTATTGTTAGTAACAAAAAGAAATCCTGTATTTCGATCGGCTCCTCAAAAAATGCGTCCCAGAACCGCCATTTTCCCTTTACTACTGCACTCGATTGAATTGCCAAGCTGACATTTAACTTCCAAATATAACACTTCCATGATGATGATAAAACATAGTATCCTGCAGCCTGAAGAAATCGAATACGATTGTTGGTCAACAACAAGAAATCCTGCATTCTGATCGTCTATTCAAAAAAAGCGTCCATGAACCGCCATTTTCTCTCTACATTCATGGTTTACGAGATTTTATATCTCGCCAGTGACCAACATTCAGGTTTGTGTGCAATTCAATGCATTTGCCAGTGACCACATTCGTACTTCAATACAAAAATGTTTCCGTCTCTATCCAAACAAACTTATTGTTGAACCAGCAATTGATGGCTATAATTCAAAAATGCGTACATTTTTCTTTACAGCAGCGATAATAACGGAATGCATAATTTAAAAGATCCTTCCGCTAATGTGATTTAGAGGGCATCGCTTTGAGGATAGCACACGCCCTAGTTTGTAATATACAGATAGCTTGTCTTAAGCGCAACCAGCCTTTTAAGTGTACAAGCTATTCCATGGTTTATTGCTCGATCTATTTGAACTCCACTAGATCGTAGCTTATTTCATCGAATAGAAATGCAAAAGCATTATTGGTCATCTTGGAAGAGACAGGAACTGCAGAGTGGTCTTCCTTTAAAAACGAGCCTTCTAAGTAAAGAAAACTTTGACTAGGCAGCGTATATAGATCTTAATATAGTACACTAATGTGTATTTCGTCGCCTGGTACTAGTTTTGAAGAAGAATATGGGTGATAGAAATGCAATTTTATGTACTCGATTGAATTGCCAAACTGACATTTCTCTTCCAAATATAACACTTCCATGATGTTGATAAAACATAGCAACCTGCAGCCTGAAGAAATCGAACACGATTGTTGGTCAACAACAAGAAATCCTGCATTCTGATCGTCTACTCAAAAAAAGCGTCCATGAACCGCCATTTTCTCTCTACATTCATGGTTTACGAGATTTTATATCTCGCCAGTGACCAACATTCAGGTTTGCGTGCAATTCAATGCATTCGCCAGTGACCACATTCGTACTACAATACAAAAATATTTCCGTCTCTTTCCAAACAAACTTATTGTTGAACCAGCAATTGATGGCTATAATTCTAAATTGCGTACATTTTTCTTTACAGCAGCGATAATAACGGAATGCATAATTTAAAACATCCTTCCGCTGAAGTGATTTTGAGGGCATCGCTTTGAGGATAGCACACGCCCTAGTTTGTAATATACAGATAGCTTGACTTAAGCGCAACCAGCCTTTTAAGTGTACAAGCTATTCCATGGTTTATTGCTCGATCTATTTGAACTCCACTAGTTCGTAGCATATATGATCAAATAGAAATGAAAAGAATTAATGGTCATTTGGATGCGACAGGAACTGCAGAGCCGTCTTTCTTTTAAAAACATGCCTTCCAAGTAGAGCAAACTTTGACTAGGTAGCGCATATATATCTTGATGTTGTACACTAATGTGTATTTCGTCGACTGGTACTAGTTTTGAAGAAAATAATTACTGATAGAAACGCAATTCAATGCCCTCGATTGAATTGTCAAACTGACATTCCTCTTCCAAATATAACACTTCCATGATGATGATAGAACGTAGTAATCTGCAGCCTGATGATATCGAATACTACTGTTGGTCTACAAATAGAAGTCCTGCATTCTGCTCGGCCCCTCAAAAAAGGCGTCCCTGAACCAACATTTTCCCTGTACTTTGTTTGCAATATCTTGATGTTGTACACTAATGTGTTTCTCGTCGCCTGGTACTAGTTTTGAAGAAGAATATGGGCGATAGAAATGCAATTTTATGTACACGATTGAATTGCCAAACTGACATTTCTCTTCCAAATATAACACTTCCATGATGATGATAAAACGTAGTAACCTGCAGCTTGAAGAAATCGAATACTATTGTTAGTCAACAAAAAGAAATCCTGTTTTTCGATCGGCTCCTCAAAAAATGCGTCCCAGAACCGCCATTTTCCCTTTACTACTGCACTCGATTGAATTGCCAAGCTGACATTTAACTTCCAAATATAACACTTCCATGATGATGATAAAACATAGTAACCTGCAGCCTGAAGAAATCGAATACTATTGTTCGTCAACAAATAGAAATCCTGCATTCTGAACGGCCCCTCAAAAATGGCGTCCCTGAACCGCCATTTTCCCTCAAACATTCATGGTTTACGGGATTTTATATCTCGCCAGTGACCAATATTCAGGTTTGTCTGCAACACAATGCATTCCGCAGAGACCATATTCGTACTTCAATACAAAAATATTTCCGTCTCATTCCAACCAAAATTATAGATGAGCAAGCAATTGATGGCTTTAATTCGATATTGCGTACATTTTTCATTACAGCAGCGATAATAGAGGAATGCATAAATTAAAACATCCTTCTGCTGAAGTGATTTTGAGAGCATCGCTTTGAGGATAGCACCAGCCTTAGTGTGTAATATACATCAGCCTGCCGTAAGCGCATCCAGCCCTTTATGTGTGCAAGCTATTCCATGGTTTATTGCTCGATCTATTTGAACTCCACTAGTTCGTAGCATATTTCATCGAATAGAAATGCAAAAGCATTAATGATCATTTGGATGCGACAGGGACTGCAGAGCTGTCTTTCTTTTAAAAACTTGCCTTCCAAGTAGAGCAAACGTTGACTAGGTAGCGTATATAGATCTTAATGTTGTACACTAATGTGTACTTTTGAAGAAGATAATGGCTGATAGAAACGCAATTCTATGCACTCGATTGAATTGTCAAGCTGATATTTCTCTTCCAAATATAACACTTCCATGATGATTATAAAACGTAGTAACCTGCAGCCTGAAGAAATCGAATACTATTGTTGGTCAACAAAAAGAAATCCTGTATTTCGATCGGCTCCTCAAAAAATGCGTCCCAGAACCGCCATTTTCCCTTTACTACTGCACTCGATTGAATTGCCAAGCTGACATTTAACTTCCAAATATAACACTTCCATGATGATGATAAAACATAGTAACCTGCAGCCTAAAGAAATCGAATACTATTGTTCGTCAACAAATAGAAATCCTGCATTCTGATCGGCCCCTCAAAAATGGCGTCCCTGAACCGCCATTTTCCCTCTACATTCATGGTTTACGGGATTTTATATCTCGCCAGTGACCAACATTCAGGTTTGCGTGCAATTCAATGCATTCGCCAGTGACCACATTCGTACTTCAATACAAAAATATTTCCGTCTCTTTCCAAACAAACTTATTGTTGAACCAGCAATTGATGGCTATAATTCTAAATTTTTCTTTACAGCAGCGATAATAACGGAATGCATAATTTAAAACATCCTTCCGCAGAAGTGATTTTGAGGGCATCGCTTTGAGGATAGCACACGCCCTAGTTTGTAATATACAGATAGCTTGTCTCAAGCGCAACCAGCCTTTTAAGTGTACAAGCTATTCCATGGTTTATTGCTCGATCTATTTGAACTCCACTAGTTCGTAGCATGTATGATCAAATAGAAATGAAAAGCATTAATGGTCATTTGGATGCGACAGGAACTGCAGAGCCTTCTTTCTTTTAAAAACTGGCCTTCCAAGTAGAGCAAACTTTGACTAGGTAGCGCATATATATCTTGATGTTGTACACTAATGTGTATTTCGTCGACTGGTACTAGTTTTGAAGAAAATAATTACTGATAGAAACGCAATTCTATGCACTCGATTGAATTGCCAAACTGACATTTCTCTTCCAAATATAACACTTCCATGATGATGATAAAACATAGTAACTTGCAGCCTGAAGAAATCGAATACAATTGTTGGTCAACATAAAGAAATCCTGCATTTTGATCGACTCCTCAAAAAAAGCGTCCCAGAACCACCATTTTCCTTCTACTACTGCACTCGATTGAATTGCCAAACTGATATTTCTCTTCCAAATATAACACTTCCATGATGACGATAAAACATAGTAATCTGCAGCCTAAAGATATCGAATACTACTGTTGGTCAACAAATAGAAATCCTGCATTCTGCTCGGCCCCTCAAAAAAGGCGTCCCTGAACCAACATTTTGCCTCTACTTTGTTTGCAATATCTTGATGTTGTACACTAATGTGTATTTCGTCGCCTGGTACTAGTTTTGAAGAAGAATATGGGTGATAGAAATGCAATTTTATGTACTCGATTGAATTGCCAAACTGACATTTCTCTTCCAAATATAACACTTCCTTGATGATGATAAAACGTAGTAACCTGCAGCTTGAAGAAATCGAATACTATTGTTAGTCAACAAAAAGAAATGCTGCATTCTGATCGTCTACTCAAAAAAAGCGTCCATGAACCGCCATTTTCTCTCTACATTCATGGTTTACGAGATTTTATATCTCGCCAGTGACCAACATTCAGGTTTGCGTGCAATTCAATGCATTCGCCAGTGACCACATTCGTACTTCAATACAAAAATATTTCCGTCTCTTTCCAAACAAACTTATTGTTGAACCAGCAATTGATGGCTATAATTCTAAATTGCGTACATTTTTCTTTACAGCAGCGATAATAACGGAATGCATAATTTAAAACATCCTTCCGCTGAAGTGATTTTGAGGGCATCGCTTTGAGGATAGCACACGCCCTAGTTTGTAATATACAGATAGCTTGACTTAAGCGCAACCAGCCTTTTAAGTGTACAAGCTATTCCATGGTTTATTGCTCGATCTATTTGAACTCCACTAGTTCGTAGCATATATGATCAAATAGAAATGAAAAGAATTAATGGTCATTTGGATGCGACAGGAACTGCAGAGCCGTCTTTCTTTTAAAAACATGCCTTCCAAGTAGAGCAAACTTTGACTAGGTAGCGCATATATATCTTGATGTTGTACACTAATGTGTATTTCGTCGACTGGTACTAGTTTTGAAGAAAATAATTACTGATAGAAACGCAATTCAATGCCCTCGATTGAATTGTCAAACTGACATTCCTCTTCCAAATATAACACTTCCATGATGATGATAGAACGTAGTAATCTGCAGCCTGATGATATCGAATACTACTGTTGGTCTACAAATAGAAATCCTGCATTCTGCTCGGCCCCTCAATAAAGGCGTCCCTGAACCAACATTTTCCCACTACTTTGTTTGCAATATCTTGATGTTGTACACTAATGTGTATTTCGCCGCCTGGTACTAGTTTTGAAGAAGAATATGGGCGATAGAAATGCAATTTTATGTACACGATTGAATTGCCAAACTGACATTTCTCTTCCAAATATAACACTTCCATGATGATGATAAAACGTAGTAACCTGCAGCTTGAATAAATCAAATACTATTGTTAGTCAACAAAAAGAAATCCTGTTTTTCGATCGGCTCCTCAAAAAATGCGTCCCAGAACCGCCATTTTCCCTTTACTACTGCACTCGATTGAATTGCCAAGCTGACATTTAACTTCCAAATATAACACTTCCATGATGATGATAAAACATAGTAACCTGCAGCCTGAAGAAATCGAATACTATTGTTCGTCAACAAATAGAAATCCTGCATTCTGAACGGCCCCTCAAAAATGGCGTCCCTGAACCGCCATTTTCCCTCTACATTCATGGTTTACGGGATTTTATATCTCGCCAGTGACCAACATTCAGGTTTGCGTGCAATTCAATGCATTCGCCAGTGACCACATTCGTACTTCAATACAAAAATATTTCCGCCTCTTTCCAAACAAACTTATTGTTGAACTAGCAATTTATGGCTATAATTCTAAATTGCGTACATTTTTCTTTACAGCAGCGATAATAACGGAATGCATAATTTAAAACATCCTTCCGCAGAAGTGATTTTGAGGGCATTGCTTTGAGGATAGCACACGCCCTAGTTTGTAATATACAGATAGCTTGTCTCAAGCGCAACCAGCCTTTTAAGTGTACAAGCTATTCCATGGTTTATTGCTCGATCTATTTGAACTCCACTAGTTCGTAGCATATATGATCAAATAGAAATGAAAAGCATTAATGGTCATTTGGATGCGACAGGAACTGCAGAGCCTTCTTTCTTTTAAAAACTCGCCTTCCAAGTAGAGCAAACATTGACTAGGTAGCGCATATATATCTTGATGTTGTACACTAATGTGTATTTCGTCGACTGGTACTAGTTTTGAAGAAAATAATTACTGATAGAAACGCAATTCAATGCCCTCGATTGAATTGTGAAACTGACATTCCTCTTCCAAATATAACACTTCCATGATGATGATAGAACGTAGTAATCTGCAGCCTGATGATATCGAATACTACTGTTGGTCTACAAATAGAAATCCTGCATTCTGCTCGGCCCCTCAATAAAGGCGTCCCTGAACCAACATTTTCCCTCAACTTTGTTTGCAATATCTTGATGTTGTACACTAATGTGTATTTCGTCGCCTGGTACTAGTTTTGAAGAAGAATATGGGCGATAGAAATGCAATTTTATGTACACGATTGAATTGCCAAACTGACATTTCTCTTCCAAATATAACACTTCCATGATGATGATAAAACATAGTAACCTGCAGCTTGAAGTAATCGAATACTATTGTTAGTCAACAAAAAGAAATCCTGTATTTCGATCGGCTCCTCAAAAAATGCGTCCCAGAACCACCATTTCCCTTTACTACTGCACTCGATTGAATTGCCAAGCTGACATTTAACTTCCAAATATAACACTTCCATGATGATGATAAAACATAGTAACCTGCAGCCTGAAGAAATCGAATACTATTGTTCGTCAACAAATAGAAATCCTGCATTCTGAACGGCCCCTCAAAAATGGCGTCCCTGAACCGCCATTTTCCCTCTACATTCATGGTTTACGGGTTTTTATATCTCGCCAGTGACCAACATTCAGGTTTGCGTGCAATTCAATGCATTCGCCAGTGACCACATTCGTACTTCAATACAAAAATATTTCCGTCTCTTTCCAAACAAACTTATTGTTGAACCAGCAATTGATGGCTATAATTCTAAATTGCGTACATTTTTCTTTACAGCAGCGATAATAACGGAATGCATAATTTAAAACATCCTTCCGCTGAAGTGATTTTGAGGGCATCGCTTTGAGGATAGCACACGCCCTAGTTTGTAATATACAGATAGCTTGACTTAAGCGCAACCAGCCTTCTAAGTGTACAAGCTATTCCATGGTTTATTGCTCGATCTATTTGAACTCCACTAGTTCGTAGCATATATGATCAAATAGAAATGAAAAGCATTAATGGTCATTTGGATGCGACAGGAACTGCAGAGCCGTCTTTCTTTTAAAAACATGCCTTCCAAGTAGAGCAAACTTTGACTAGGTAGCGCATATATATCTTGATGTTGTACACTAATGTGTATTTCGTCGACTGGTACTAGTTTTGAAGAAAATAATTACTGATAGAAACGCAATTCAATGCCCTCGATTGAATTGTCAAACTGACATTCCTCTTCCAAATATAACACTTCCATGATGATGATAGAACGTAGTAATCTGCAGCCTGATGATATCGAATACTACTGTTGGTCTACAAATAGAAATCCTGCATTCTGCTCGGCCCCTCAAAAAAGGCGTCCCTGAACCAACATTTTCCCTCTACTTTGTTTGCAATATCTTGATGTTGTACACTAATGTGTATTTCGTCGCCTGGTACTAGTTTTGAAGAAGAATATGGGTGATAGAAATGCAATTTTATGTACTCGATTGAATTGCCAAGCTGACATTTCTCTTCCAAATATAGCACTTCCATGATGATGATAAAACGTAGTAACCTGCAGCTTGAAGAAATCGAATACTATTGTTAGTCAACAAAAAGAAATCCTGCATTTCGATCGGCTCCTCAAAAAAAGCGTTCCAGAACCGCCATTTTCCCTTTACTACTGCACTCGATTGAATTGCCAAGCTGACATTTAACTTCCAAATATAACACTTCCATGATGATGATAAAACATAGTAATCTGCGGCCTGAAGAAATCGAACACGATTGTTGGCCAACAACAAGAAATCCTGCATTCTGATCGTCTACTCAAAAAAAGCGTCCATGAACCGCCATTTTCTCTCTACATTCATGGTTTACGAGATTTTATATCTCGCCAGTGACCAACATTCAGGTTTGTGTGCAATTCAATGCATTCACCAGTGACCAAATTTGTACTTCAATACAAAAATATTTCCGTCTCTTTCCAAACAAACTTATTGTTGAACCAGCAATTGATGGCTATAATTCGATATTGCGTACATTTTTCATTACAGCAGCGATAATAGAAGAATGCATAACTTAAAATATCCTTCTGCTGAAGTGATTTTGAGAGCATCGCTTTGAGGATAGCACCAGCCTTAGTTTGTAATATACATCAGCCTGCCTTAAGCGCAACCAGCCCTTTAAGTGTGCAAGCTATTCAAGGGCTTTTTACCCGATCTAATTTAACTCCTCTTAGTTCGTATCTTGTTTCATCAAAATGAAATGCAAAAGCATTATTGGTCATCTTGGTAGTGACAGGAACTGCATAGTGGTTTTCTTTTAAAAACGAGCCTTCTAAGTAAAGCAAACATTGACTAGGTAGCGTATATAGATCTTAATGTTGTACACTAATGTGTATTTCGTCGCCTGGTAGTACTTTTGAAGAAGATAATGGCTGATAGAAACGCAGTTCTATGCACTCGATTGAATTGTGAAACTGACTTTTCTCTTCCAAATATAACACTTCCATGATAATTATAGAACGTAGTAACCTGCAGCCTGAAGAAATCCAATACTATTGTTGGTCAACATAAAGAAATCCTGCATTTTGGCCGGCTCCTAAAAAAGGCGTCCCTGAACTGCCATTTTCTCTCTAATTTGTTTGCAATATCTTGATGTTGTACACTAATGTGTATTTTGTCGCCTGGGACTAGTTTTGAAGAAGAATATGGGTGATAGAAATGCAATTTTATCTACTCGATTGAATTGCCAAACTGACATTTCTCTTCCAAATATAACACTTCCAAGATGATTATAGAACGTAGTAACCTGCAGCCTGAAGAAATCGAATACAATTGTTGGTCAACATAAAGAAATCCTGCGTTGTGATCGTCTACTCAAAAAAAGCGTCCATGAACCGCCATTTTCTCTCTACATTCATGGTTTACGAGATATTATATCACGCTAGTGACCAACATTCATGTTTGTGTGCAATTCAATGCATTCGCCAGTGACCACATTAGTATTTCAAAAGAAAAATATTTCCGTCTCTTTCCAAACAAACTTATTGTTGAACCAGCAATTGATGGCTATAATTCTAAATTGCGTACATTTTTCTTTACAGCAGCGATAATAACGGAATGCATAATTTAAAACATCCTTCCGCTGAAGTGAGTTTGAGGGCATCGCTTTGAGAATAGCACACGCCCTAGTTTGTAATATACAGATAGCATGTTTTAAGCGCAACCAGCCTTTTAAGAGTACAAGCTACTCCATGGTTTATTGCTCGATCTGTTTGAACTCCACAAGTTCGTAGCATATATTATCAAATAGAAATGAAAAGCATTAATGGTTATTTGGATGCGACAGGAACTGCAGAGCCGTCTTTCTTTTAAAAACTTCCCTTCCAAGTAGAGCAAACTTTGACTAGGTAGCATATATATATATCTTGATGTTGTACACTAATGTGTATTTCATCGCCTGGTACTAGTTTTGAAGAAAATAATAACTGATAGAAACGCAATTCAATGCCCTCGATTGAATTGGCAAACTGACATTTCTCTTCCAAATATAACACTTCCATGAGGATGATAAAACATAGTAACCTGCATCCTGAAGAAATCGAATTCTATTGTTGGTCATCAACAAGAAATCCTGCTTTCTGATCGTCTACTCAAAAAAAGCGTCCATGAACCGCTATTTTCCCTCTACTAATGTGAATTTCGTCGCCTGGTAGTACTTTTGAAGAAGATAATGGCTGATAGAAACGCATTTTTATGCACTCGATTGAATTGTCAAACTGATATTTCTCTTCCAAATACAACCCTTCCATGATGATTATAAAACGTAGTAACCGGCAGCCTGAGAAAATCTAATACTATTGTTGGTCAACATAAAGAAATCCTGCATTTTGAACGGCTCCCCAAAAAAGGCGTCCCTGAACCGCCATTTTCTCTCTAATTTGTTTGCAATATTTTGATGTTGTACACTAATGTGTATTTCGTCGCCTGGTGCTAGTTTTGAAGAAGAATATGGGTGATAGAAATGCAATTTTATGTACTCGATTGAATTGCGAAACTGAAATTTCTCTTCCAAATATAACACTTCCGTGATGATGATAAAACGTAGTAACCTGCAGCTTGAAGAAATAGAATACTATTGTTGGTCAACAACAAGAAATCCTGCATTCTGATCGTCTACTCAAAAAAAGGGTCCATGAACCGCCATTTTCTCTCTACATTTTTGGTTTACGAGATTTTATATCACGCCAGTGACCAACATTCAGGTTTGTGTGCAATTCAATGCATTCGCCAGTGACCAAATTTGTACTTCAATACAAAAATATTTCCGTCTTATTCCAAATAAACTTATTGTTGAACCAGCAATTGATGGCTATAATTCTAAATTGCGTACATTTTTCTATACAGCAGCGATAATAACGGAATGCATAATTTAAAACATCCTCCCGCAGAAGTGATTTTGAGGGCATCGCTTTGAGGATAGCACACGCTCTAGTTTGTAATATACAAATAGCTTGTCTTAAGCGCAACCAGCCTTTTAAGTGTACAAGCTATTCCATGGTTTACTGCTCGATCTATTTGAACTCCACTAGTTCGTAGCATATATGTTCAAATAGAAATGAAAAGCATTAATGGTCATTTGGATGCGACAGGAACTGCAGAACCGTCTTTCTTTTAAAAACTTGCCTTCCAAGTAGAGCAAACTTTCACTAGGTAGCGCATGTATATCTTGATGTTGTACACTAATGTGTATTTCGTCAACTGGTACTAGTTTTGAAGAAAATAATTACTGATAGAAACGCAATTCTACGCACTCGATTGAATTGCCAAACTGACATTTCTCTTCCAAATATAACACTTCCATGATGATGATAAAACATAGTAACTTGCCGCCTGAAGAAATCGAATACTATTGTTGGTCATCAAATAGAAATCCTGCATTCTGGTCGTCTCCTCAAAAAAAGCGTCCCTGAACCGCCATTTTCTTTCTACTACTGCACTCGATTGAATTGGCAACCTGACATTTCTCTTCCAAATATAACACTTCCATGATGATGATAAAACATAGTAACCTGCATCCTGAAGAAATCGAATACTATTGTTGGTCATCAACAAGAAATCCTTCATTGTGATCGTCTACTCAAAAAAAGCGACCATGAACCGCCATTTTCTCTCTACATTCATGGTTTACGAGATATTATATCACGCTAGTGACCAACATTCATGTTTGTGTGCAATTCAATGCATTCGCCAGTGACCACATTAGTACTTCAAAAGAAAAATGTTTCCGTCTCTTTCCAAACAAACTTACTGTTGAACCAGCAATTGATGGATATAATTCTATATTGCGTACATTTTCCTTTGCAGCAGCGATAATAACGGAATGCATAATTTAAAATATCCTTTTGCTGAAGTGATTTTGAGGGCATCGCTTTGAGGATAGCACACGCCCTAGTTTGTAATATACAGATAGCATGTTTTAAGCGCAACCAGCCTTTTAAGAGTACTAGCTACTCCATGGTTTATTGCTCGATCTGTTTGAACTCCACTAGTTCGTAGCATATATTATCAAATAGAAATGAAAAGCATTAATGGTTATTTGGATGCGACAGGAACTGCAGAGCCGTCTTTCTTTTAAAAACCTCCCTTCCAAGTAGAGCAAACTTTGACTAGGTAGCATATATATATCTTGATGTTGTACACTAATGTGTATTTCGTCAACTGGTACTAGTTTTGAAGAAAATAATTACTGATAGAAACGAAATTCTACGCACTCGATTGAATTGCCAAACTGACATTTCTCTTCCAAATATAACACTTCCATGATGATGATAAAACATAGTAACTTGCAGCCTGAAGAAATCGAATACTATTGTTGGTCATCAAATAGAAATCCTGCATTCTGGTCGTCTCCTCAAAAAAAGCGTCCCTGAACCGCCATTTTCCCTCTACTACTGCACTCGATTGTATTGGCAAACTGACATTTCTCTTCCAAATATAACACTTCCATGATGATGATAAAACATAGTAACCTGCATCCTGAAGAAATCGAATACTATTGTTGGTCATCAACATAAAAATCCTGCTTTCTGATCGTCTACTCAAAAAAAGCGTCCATGAACCGCTATTTTCCCTCAACTAATGTGTATTTCGTCGCGTGGTAGTACTTTTGAAGAAGATAATGGCTGAAAGAAACGCAATTCTATGCACTCGATTGAATTGTCAAACTGATATTTCTCTTCCAAATATAACACTTCCATGATGATTATAAAACGTAGTAACCGGCAGCCTGAAAAAAACTAATACTATTGTTGGTAAACATAAAGAAATCCTGCATTTTGAACGGCTCCCCAAAAAAGGCGTCCCAGAACCGCCATTTTCCCTCTTTATTCATGATTTACGAGATTTTATATCTCGCCAGAGACCAACAATCAGGTTTGTGTGCATCTCAATGCGATCGCCAGTGACCACATTCGTACTCCAAGGCAAAAATATTTCCGTCTCATTCGAACCAAAATTATTGTTGAGCCAGCAATTGATGGCTTTAGTTCGATATTGCGTACATTTTTCATTACAGCAGCGATAATAGAGGAATGCATAAATTAAAACATCCTTCTGCTGAAGTGATTTTGAGAGCATCGCTTTGAGGATAGCACTAGCCCTAGTTTGTTATATACATCAGCCTGCCTTAAGCGCAACCAGCACTTTAAGTGTACAAGCTATTCCAGGGCTTTTTACCCGATCTATTTTAACTCCTCTTAGTCCGTATCTTGTTTCATCAAATAGAAATGGAAAAGCATTATTGGTCATAATGCTGGAGACAGGAATTGCAATTTTATGTACTCGATTGAATTGCCAAACTGATATTTTTCTTCCAAATATAACACTTCCATGATGATTATAGAACGTAGTAACCTGCAGCCTGAAGAAATCGAATACTATTGTTAGTCAACAAAAAGAAATCCTGCATTTCGATCGGCTCCTCAAAAAAGCGTTCCAGAACCGCCATTTTCCCTTTACTACTGCACTCGATTGAATTGCCAAGCGGACATTTAACTTCCAAATATAACACATCCATGATGATGATAAAACATAGTAACCTGCAGCCGGAAGACATCGAATACTATTGTTGGTCATCAAGAAGAAATCCTGCATTCTGATCGTCTACTCAAAAAAAGCGTCCTTATTCCGCCATTTTCTCTCTACATTCAAGGTTTACGAGATTTTATAACACGCTAGTGACAAACTTTCATGTTTGTGTGCAAATCAATGCACTCGCCAGTAACCACATTCGTACTTCAAATGAAAAATATTTCCGTCTCTTTCCAAACAAACTTACTGTTGAACCAGCAATTGATGGCTATAATTCTATATTGCGTACATTTTTCTTTACAGCAGCGATAATAACGGAATGCATAATTTAAAAGATCCTTTTGCTGAAGTGATTTTGAGGGCATCGCTTTGAGGATAGCACACGCCTTAGTTTGTAATATACAGATAGCATGTCTTAAGCGCAACTAGCCTTTTAAGTGTACAAGCTGTTCCATGGTTTCTTGCTCGATCTATTTGAACTCCACTATTTCGTAGCATATATTAGCAAATAGAAATGAAAAGCATTAATGGTTATTTGGATGCGACAGGAACTGCAGAGCCGTCTTTCTTTTAAAAACTTCCCTTCCAAGTAGAGCAAACTTTGACTAGGTAGCATATATATATCTTGATGTTGTACACTAATGTGTATTTCGTCGCCTGGTACTAGTTTTGAAGAAAATAATAACTGATAGAAACGCAATTCAATGCCCTCGATTGAATTGTCAAACTGACATTCCTCTTCCAAATATAACACTTCCATGATGATGATAGAACGTAGTAATCTGCAGCCTGAAGATATCGAATACTACTGTTGGTCAACAAATAGAAATCCTGCATTCTGAACTGCACCTCAAAAAAAGCGTCCAAGAACCGCTATTTTCTCTCTTTATTCATGATTTACGAGATTTTATATCTCGCCAGTGACAAACATTCAGATTTGTGTGCAACTCAATGCGATCGCCAGTGACCACATTCGTACTTTAAGGCAAAAATATTTCCGTCTCATTCCAACCAAACTTATTGTTGAGCCAGCAATTGATGGCTTTAATTCGATATTGCGTACATTTTTCATTACTGCAACGATAATAGAGGAATGCATAAATTAAAACCTCATTCTGCTTAAGTGATTTTGAGAGCATCGCATTGAGGATAGCACCAACCCAAGTTTGTAATATACATCAGCTTGCCTTAAGCGCAACCAGCCCTTTAAGTGTACAAGCTATTCCAGGGCTTTTTACCCGATCAATTTTAACTCCTCTTAGTTCGTGACTTGTTTCATCAAATAGAAATGCAAAAGCATTATTGGTCATTTTGGTGGAGACAGGAATTGCAGAGTGGTCTTCCTTTAAAAACGTGCCTTCCAAGTAGTGCAAATTTTGACTAGGTAGCGTATATAGATCTTAATGTTGTACACTAATGTGTATTTCGTCGCCTGGTAGTACTTTTGAAGAATATAATGGCTGATAGAAACGCAATTCTAGGCACTCGATTGAATTGTCAAACTGACATTTCTCTTCCAAATATAACAGTTCCATGATGATGATAAAACGTAGTAACCTGCAGCTTGAAGAAATCGAATACTATTGTTAGTCAACAAAAAGAAATCATGCATTTCGATCGGCTCCTCAAAAAAAGCGTCCCTGAACCGCCATTTTCTATCTACTTTGTTTGCAATATCTTGATGTTGTACACTAATGTGTATTTCGTCGTCTGGTACTAGTTTAGAAGAAGAATATGGTTGATAGAAAAGCAATTTTATGCACTCGATTGAATTACTAAACTGACATTTCTCTCCCAAATTTAAAACTTAAATGATGATGATAAAACGTAGTAACCTGCAGCCTGAAGAAATCGAATACTATTGTTGGTCAATTACTAGAAATCCTGCATTTTCATCGTCTACTTAAAAAAAAGCGTCCATGGTACGCTATTATCTCTCTAAATTCATGGTTTACGTGATTTTATATCTTGCCAGTGACCAACATTCAGGTTTGTCTGCAACACAATGCATTCGGCTCAGACCATATTCGTACTTATATACAAAAATATTTCCGTCTCATTCCAACCAAACTTATAGATGAGCAAGCAATTGATGGCTTTAATTCGATATTGCGTACATTTTTCATTACAGCAGCGATAATAGAGGAATGCATAAATTAAAACATCCTTCTGCTGAAGTGATTTTGAGAGCATCGCTTTGAGGAAAGCACCAGCCTTAGTTTGTAATATACATCAGTCTGCCTTAAGCGCAACCAGCCCTTTAAGTGTGCAAGCTATTCCATGGTTTATTGCTCAATCTATTTGAACTCCACTAGTTCGTAGCATATTTCATCGAATAGAAATGCAAAAGCATTAATGATCATTTGGATGCGACAGGGACTGCAGAGCTGTCTTTCTTTTAAAAACTTGCAACCAAGTAGAGCAAACGTTGACTAGGTAGCGTATATAGATCTTAATGTTGTACACTAATGTGTATTTCGTCGCCTGGTAGTACTTTTGAAGAAGATAATGGCTGATAGAAACGCAATTCTATGCACTCGATTGAATTGTCAAGCTGATATTTCTCTTCCAAATATAACACTTCCATGATGATTATAAAACGTAGTAACCTGCAGCCTGAAGAAATTGAATACTATTGTTGGTCAACAAATAGAATTCCTGCATTCTGCTCGGCTCCTCAAAAAAAGCGTCCCAGAACCTCCATTTTCCCTTTACTACTGCACTCGATTGAATTGCCAAGCTGACATTTAACTTCCAAATATAACACTTCCATGATGATGATAAAACATAGTAACCTGCAGCCTGAAGAAATCGAACACGATTGTTGGTCAACAACAAGAAATCCTGCATTCCGATCGTCTACTCAAAAAAAGCGTCCATGAGCCGCCATTTTCTCTCTACATTCATGGTTTACGAGATTTTATATCTCGCCAGTGACCAACATTCAGGTTTGTGTGCAATTCAATGCATTCGCCAGTGACCAAATTTGTACTTCAATACAAAAATATTTCCGTCTCTTTCCAAACAAACTTATTGTTGAACCAGCAATTGATGGCTATTATTCTAGATTGCGTACATTTTTCTTTAAAGCAGCGATAATAACGGAATGCATAATTTAAAAATCCTTCTGCAGAAGTGATTTTGAGGGCATCGCTTTGAGGATAGCACACGCCCTAGTTTGTAATATACAGATAGCTTGTCTTAAGCGCAACTAGCCTTTTAAGTGTATATGCTATTCCATGGTTTATTGCTCGTTCTATTTGAACTCCACTAGTTCGTAGCATATATGATCAAATAGAAATGAAAAGCATTAATGGTCATTTGGATGCGACAGGAACTGCAGAGCCGTCTTTCTTTTAAAAACTTGCCTTCCAAGTAGAGCAAATTTTGACTAGGTAGCGCATATATATCTTGATGTTGTACAATAATGTGTATTTCGTCGCCTGGTACTAGTTTTGAAGAAAATAATAACTGATAGAAACGCAATTCTACGCACTCGATTGAATTGCCAAAATGACATTTCTCTTCCAAATATAACACTTCCATGATGATGATAAAACATAGTAACTTGCAGCCTGAAGAAATCGAATACTATTGTTGGTCAACAAATAGAAATCCTGCATTCTGATCGTCTACTCAAAAAAAGCGTCCATGAACCGCCATTTTCTCTCTACTGACATTTCTTTTCCAAATATAAAACTTCCATGATGATTATAGAACGTAGTAACCTACAGCCTGAAGAGAATCGAATACTATTGTTGGCCACCAAAATGAAATCCTGCATTCTGAACTGCACCTCAAAAAAAGCGTCCAAGAACCGCTATTTTCTCTCTTTATTCATGATTTACGAGATTTTATATCTCGCCAGTGACCAACATTCAGATTTGTGTGCAACTCAATGCGATCGCCAGTGACCACATTCGTACTTTAAGGCAAAAATATTTCCGTCTCATTCCAACCAAACTTATTGTTGAGCCAGCAATTGATGGTTTTAATTCGATAATGCGTACATTTCTCATTACAGCAGCGATAATAGAGGAATGCAAAAATTAAAACCTCCTTCCGCTTAAGTGATTTTCAGAGCATCGCATTGAGGATAGCACCAACCCAAGTTTGTAATATACATCAGCTTGCCTTAAGCGCAACCAGCCCTTTAAGTGTACAAGCTATTCCAAGGCTTTTTACCCGATCAATTTTAACTCCTCTTAGTTCGTGACTTGTTTCATCAAATAGAAATGCAAAAGCATTATTGGTCATTTTGGTGGAGACAGGAATTGCAGAGTGGTCTTCCTTTAAAAACGTGCCTTCCAAGTAGTGCAAATTTTGACTAGGTAGCGTATATAGATCTTAATGTTGTACACTAATGTGTATTTCGTCGCCTGGTAGTACTTTTGAAGAATATAACGGCTGATAGAAACGCAATTCTACGCACTCGATTGAATTGTCAAACTGACATTTCTCTTCCAAATATAACAGTTCCATGATGATGATAAAATGTAGTAACCTGAAGCTTGAAGAAATCGAATACTATTGTTAGTCAACAAAAAGAAATCATGCATTTCGATCGGCTCCTCAAAAAAAGCGTCCCTGAACCGCCATTTTCTACGTACTTTGTTTGCAATATCTTGATGTTGTACACTAATGTGTATTTCGTCGTCTGGTACTAGTTTAGAAGAAGAATATGGTTGATAGAAATGCAATTTTATGCACTCGATTGAATTACCAAACTGACATTTCTCTCCCAAATTTAACACTTAAATGATGATGATAAAACGTAGTAACCTGCAGCCTGAAGAAATCGAATACTATTGTTGGTCAATTACTAGAAATCCTGCATTTTGATCGTCTACTTAAAAAAAGCGTCCATGGTACGCTATTACCTCTCTAAATTCATGGTTTACGTGATTTTATATCTTGCCAGTGACCAACATTCAGGTTTGTCTGCAACACAATGCATTCGGCTCAGACCATATTCGTACTTAAATACAAAAATATTTCCGTCTCATTCCAACCAAACTTATTGTTGAACCAGCAATTGATGGCTATAATTCGATATTGCGTACATTTTTCATTACAGCAGCGATAATAGAGGAATGCATAAATTAAAACATCCTTCTGCTGAAGTGATATTGAGAGCAACGCTTTGAGGATAGCACCAGCCTTAGTTTGTAATAAACATCAGCCAGCCTTAAGCGCAACCAGCCCTTTAAGTGTGCAAGCTATTCCATGGTTTATTGCTCGATCTATTTGAACTCCACTAGTTCGTAGCATATTTCATCGAATAGAAATGCAAAAGCATTAATGATCATTTGGATGCGACAGGGACTGCAGAGCTGTCTTTCTTTTAAAAACTTGCCTTCCAAGTAGAGCAAACGTTGACTAGGTAGCGTATATAGATCTTAATGTTGTACACTAATGTGTATTTCGTCGCCTGGTAGTACTTTTGGAGAAGATAATGGCTGATATAAACGCAATTCTATGCACTCGATTGAATTGTCAAGCTGATATTTCTCTTCCAAATATAACACTTCCATGATGATTATAAAACGTAGTAACCTGCAGCCTGAAGAAATCGAATACAATAGTTGGTCAACAAATAGAATTCCTGCATTCTGCTCGGCTCCTCAAAAAAAGCGTCCCAGAACCGCCATTTTCCCTTTACTACTGCACTCGATTGAATTGCCTAGCTGGCATTTAACTTCCAAATATAACACTTCCATGATGATGATAAAACATAGTAACCTGCAGCCTGAAGAAATCGAACACGATTGGTTGTCAACAACAAGAAATCCTGCATTCCGATCGTCTACTCAAAAAAAGCGTCCATGAGCCGCCATTTTCTCTCTACATTCATGGTTTACAAGATTTTATATCTCGCCAGTGACCAACATTCAGGTTTGTGTGCAATTCAATGAATTCGCCAGTGACCAAATTTGTACTTCAATACAAAAATATTTCCGTCTCTTTCCAAACAAACTTATTGTTGAGCCAGCAATTGATGGTTTTAATTCGATAATGCGTACATTTCTCATTACAGCAGCGATAATAGAGGAATGCAAAAATTAAAACCTCCTTCCGCTTAAGTGATTTTCAGAGCATCGCATTGAGGATAGCACCAACCCAAGTTTGTAATATACATCAGCTTGCCTTAAGCGCAACCAGCCCTTTAAGTGTACAAGCTATTCCAAGGCTTTTTACCCGATCAATTTTAACTCCTCTTAGTTCGTGACTTGTTTCATCAAATAGAAATGCAAAAGCATTATTGGTCATTTTGGTGGAGACAGGAATTGCAGAGTGGTCTTCCTTTAAAAACGTGCCTTCCAAGTAGTGCAAATTTTGACTAGGTAGCGTATATAGATCTTAATGTTGTACACTAATGTGTATTTCGTCGCCTGGTAGTACTTTTGAAGAATATAACGGCTGATAGAAACGCAATTCTACGCACTCGATTGAATTGTCAAACTGACATTTCTCTTCCAAATATAACAGTTCCATGATGATGATAAAATGTAGTAACCTGAAGCTTGAAGAAATCGAATACTATTGTTAGTCAACAAAAAGAAATCATGCATTTCGATCGGCTCCTCAAAAAAAGCGTCCCTGAACCGCCATTTTCTACGTACTTTGTTTGCAATATCTTGATGTTGTACACTAATGTGTATTTCGTCGTCTGGTACTAGTTTAGAAGAAGAATATGGTTGATAGAAATGCAATTTTATGCACTCGATTGAATTACCAAACTGACATTTCTCTCCCAAATTTAACACTTAAATGATGATGATAAAACGTAGTAACCTGCAGCCTGAAGAAATCGAATACTATTGTTGGTCAATTACTAGAAATCCTGCATTTTGATCGTCTACTTAAAAAAAGCGTCCATGGTACGCTATTACCTCTCTAAATTCATGGTTTACGTGATTTTATATCTTGCCAGTGACCAACATTCAGGTTTGTCTGCAACACAATGCATTCGGCTCAGACCATATTCGTACTTATATACAAAAATATTTCCGTCTCATTCCAACCAAACTTATAGATGAGCAAGCAATTGATGGCTTTAATTCGATATTGCGTACATTTTTCATTACAGCAGCGATAATAGAGGAATGCATAAATTAAAACATCCTTCTGCTGAAGTGATTTTGAGAGCATCGCTTTGAGGAAAGCACCAGCCTTAGTTTGTAATATACATCAGTCTGCCTTAAGCGCAACCAGCCCTTTAAGTGTGCAAGCTATTCCATGGTTTATTGCTCAATCTATTTGAACTCCACTAGTTCGTAGCATATTTCATCGAATAGAAATGCAAAAGCATTAATGATCATTTGGATGCGACAGGGACTGCAGAGCTGTCTTTCTTTTAAAAACTTGCAACCAAGTAGAGCAAACGTTGACTAGGTAGCGTATATAGATCTTAATGTTGTACACTAATGTGTATTTCGTCGCCTGGTAGTACTTTTGAAGAAGATAATGGCTGATAGAAACGCAATTCTATGCACTCGATTGAATTGTCAAGCTGATATTTCTCTTCCAAATATAACACTTCCATGATGATTATAAAACGTAGTAACCTGCAGCCTGAAGAAATTGAATACTATTGTTGGTCAACAAATAGAATTCCTGCATTCCGATCGTCTACTCAAAAAAAGCGTCCATGAGCCGCCATTTTCTCTCTACATTCATGGTTTACAAGATTTTATATCTCGCCAGTGACCAACATTCAGGTTTGTGTGCAATTCAATGCATTCGCCAGTGACCACATTCGTACTTCAATACAAAAATATTTCCGTATCTTTCCAAACAAACTTATTGTTGAACCAGCAATTGATGGCTATAATTCTAAATTGCGTACATTTTTCTTTAAAGCAGCGATAATAACGGAATGCATAATTTAAAAATCCTTCTGCAGAAGTGATTTTGAGGGCATCGCTTTGAGGATAGCACACGCCCTAGTTTGTAATATACAGATAGCTTGTCTTAAGCGCAACTAGCCTTTTAAGTGTATATGCTATTCCATGGTTTATTGCTCGTTCTATTTGAACTCCACTAGTTCGTAGCATATATGATCAAATAGAAATGAAAAGCATTAATGGTCATTTGGATGCGACAGGAACTGCAGAGCCGTCTTTCTTTTAAAAACTTGCCTTCCAAGTAGAGCAAATTTTGACTAGGTAGCGCATATATATCTTGATGTTGTACAATAATGTGTATTTCGTCGCCTGGTACTAGTTTTGAAGAAAATAATAACTGATAGAAACGCAATTCTACGCACTCGATTGAATTGCCAAACTGACATTTCTCTTCCAAATATAACACTTCCATGAAGATGATAAAACATAGTAACTTGCAGCCTGAAGAAATCGAATACTATTGTTGGTCAACAAATAGAAATCCTGCATTCTGATCGTCTACTCAAAAAAAGCGTCCATGAACCGCCATTTTCTCTCTACTGACATTTCTTTTCCAAATATAAAACTTTCATGATGATTATAGAACGTAGTAACCTACAGCCTGAAGAGAATCGAATACTATTGTTGGCCACCAAAATGAAATCCTGCATTCTGAACTGCACCTCAAAAAAAGCGTCCAAGAACCGCTATTTTCTCTCTTTATTCATGATTTACGAGATTTTATATCTCGCCAGTGACCAACATTCAGATTTGTGTGCAACTCAATGCGATCGCCAGTGACCACATTCGTACTTTAAGGCAAAAATATTTCCGTCTCATACCAACCAAACTTATTGTTGAGCCAGCAATTGATGGTTTTAATTCGATATTGCGTACATTTCTCATTACAGCAGCGATAATAGAGGAATGCAAAAATTAAATCCTCCTTCCGCTTAAGTGATTTTGAGAGCATCGCATTGAGGATAGCACCAACCCAAGTTTGTAATATACATGAGCTTGCCTTAAGCGCAACCAGCCCTTTAAGTGTACAAGCTATTCCAAGGCTTTTTACCCGATCAATTTTAACTCCTCTTAGTTCGTGACTTGTTTCATCAAATAGAAATGCAAAAGCATTATTGGTCATTTTGGTGGAGACAGGAATTGCAGAGTGGTCTTCCTTTAAAAACGTGCCTTCCAAGTAGTGCAAATTTTGACTAGGTAGCGTATATAGATCTTAATGTTGTACACTAATGTGTATTTCGTCGCCTGGTAGTACTTTTGAAGAATATAACGGCTGATAGAAACGCAATTCTAGGCACTCGATTGAATTGTCAAACTGACATTTCTCTTCCAAATATAACAGTTCCATGATGATGATAAAACGTAGTAACCTGAAGCTTGAAGAAATCGAATACTATTGTTAGTCAACAAAAAGAAATCATGCATTTCGATCGGCTCCTCAAAAAAAGCGTCCCTGAACCGCCATTTTCTATCTACTTTGTTTGCAATATCTTGATGTTGTACACTAATGTGTATTTCGTCTTCTGGTACTAGTTTAGAAGAAGAATATGGTTGATAGAAATGCAATTTTATGCACTCGATTGAATTACCAAACTGACATTTCTCTCCCAAATTTAACACTTAAATGATGATGATAAAACGTAGTAACCTGCAGCCTGAAGAAATCGAATACTATTGTTGGTCAATTACTAGAAATCCTGCATTTTGATCGTCTACTTAAAAAAAGCGTCCATGGTACGCTTTTACCTCTCTAAATTCATGGTTTACGTGATTTTATATCTTGCCAGTGACCAACATTCAGGTTTGTCTGCAACACAATGCATTCGGCTCAGACCATATTCGTACTTAAATACAAAAATATTTCCGTCTCATTCCAACCAAACTTATAGATGAGCAAGCAATTGATGGCATTAATTCGATATTGCGTACATTTTTCATTACAGCAGCGATAATAGAGGAATGCATAAATTAAAACATCCTTCTGCTGAAGTCATATTGAGAGCATCGCTTTGAGGATAGCACCAGCCTTAGTTTGTAATAAACATCAGCCAGCCTTAAGCGCAACCAGCCCTTTAAGTGTGCAAGCTATTCCATGGTTTATTGCTCGATCTATTTGAACTCCACTAGTTCGTAGCATATTTCATCGAATAGAAATGCAAAAGCATTAATGATCATTTGGATGCGACAGGGACTGCAGAGCTGTCTTTCTTTTAAAAACTTGCCTTCCAAGTAGAGCAAACGTTGACTAGGTAGCGTATATAGATCTTAATGTTGTACACTAATGTGTATTTCGTCGCCTGGTAGTACTTTTGGAGAAGATAATGGCTGATAGAAACGCAATTCTATGCACTCGATTGAATTGTCAAGCTGATATTTCTCTTCCAAATATAACACTTCCATGATGATTATAAAACGTAGTAACCTGCAGCCTGAAGAAATCGAATGCAATAGTTGGTCAACAAATAGAATTCCTGCATTCTGCTCGGCTCCTCAAAAAAAGCGTCCCAGAACCGCCATTTTCCCTTTACTACTGCACTCGATTGAATTGCCTAGCTGACATTTAACTTCCAAATATAACACTTCCATGATGATGATAAAACATAGTAACCTGCAGCCTGAAGAAATCGAACACGATTGGTTGTCAACAACAAGAAATCCTGCATTCCGATCGTCTACTCAAAAAAAGCGTCCATGAGCCGCCATTTTCTCTCTACATTCATGGTTTACAAGATTTTATATCTCGCCAGTGACCAACATTCAGGTTTGTGTGCAATTCAATGAATTCGCCAGTGACCAAATTTGTACTTCAATACAAAAATATTTCCGTCTCTTTCCAAACAAACTTATTGTTGAGCCAGCAATTGATGGCTTTAATTCGATATTGCGTACATTTTTCATTACAGCAGCGATAATAGAGGAATGCAAAAATTAAAACCTCCTTCTGCTTAAGTGATTTTGAGAGCATCGCATTGAGGATAGCACCAACCCAAGTTTGTAATATACATCAGCTTGCCTTAAGCGCAACCAGCCATTTAAGTGTACAAGCTATTCCAGGGCTTTTTACCCGATCAATTTTAACTCCTCTTAGTTCGTGACTTGTTTCATCAAATAGAAATGCAAAAGCATTATTGGTCATTTTGGTGGAGACAGGAATTGCAGAGTGGTCTTCCTTTAAAAACGTGCCTTCCAAGTAGTGCAAATTTTGACTAGGTAGCGTATATAGATCTTAATGTTGTACACTAATGTGTATTTCGTCGCCTCGTAGTACTTTTGAAGAAGATAATGGCTGATAGAAACGCAGTTCTATGCACTCGATTGAATTGTGAAACTGACTTTTCTCTTCCAAATATAACACTTCCATGATGATTATAGAACGTAGTAACCTGCAGCCTGAAGAAATCCAATACTATTGTTGGTCAACATAAAGAAATCCTGCATTTTGGCCGGCTCCTAAAAAAGGCGTCCCTGAACCGCCATTTTCTCTCTACTTTGTTTGCAATATCTTGATGTTGTACACTAATGTGTATTTTGTCGCCTGGTACTAGTTTTGAAGAAGAATATGGGTGATAGAAATGCAATTTTATCTACTCGATTGAATTGCCAAACTGACATTTCTCTTCCAAATATAACACTTCCAAGATGATTATAGAACGTAGTAACCTGCAGCCTGAAGAAATCGAATACAATTGTTGGTCAACATAAAGAAATCCTGCATTTTGATCGACTCCTCAAAAAAAGCGTCCCAGAACCACCATTTTCCTTCTACTACTGCACTCGATTGAATTGCCAAACTGATATTTCTCTTCCAAATATAACACTTCCATGATGACGATAAAACATAGTAATCTGCAGCCTGAAGAAATCGAATATTATTGTTGGTCAACATCAAGAAATCCTGCATTGTGATCGTCTACTCAAAAAAAGCGTCCATGAACCGCCATTTTCTCTCTACATTCATGGTTTACGAGATATTATATCACGCTAGTGACCAACATTCATGTTTGTGTGCAATTCAATGCATTCGCCAGTGACCACATTAGTACTTCAAAAGAAAAATATTTCCGTCTCTTTCCAAACAAACTTATTGTTGAACCAGCAATTGATGGCTATAATTCTAAATTGCGTACATTTTTCTTTACAGCAGCGATAATAACGGAATGCATAATTTAAAACATCCTTCCGCTGAAGTGATTTTGAGGGCATCGCTTTGAGAATAGCACACGCCCTAGTTTGTAATATACAGATAGCATGTTTTAAGCGCAACCAGCCTTTTAAGTGTACAAGCTACTCCATGGTTTATTGCTCGATCTGTTTGAACTCCACTAGTTCGTCGCATATATTATCAAATAGAAATGAAAAGCATTAATGGTTATTTGGATGCGACAGGAACTGCAGAGCCGTCTTTCTTTTAAAAACTACCCTTCCAAGTAGAGCAAACTTTGACTAGGTAGCATTTATATATCTTGATGTTGTACACTAATGTGTATTTCGTCAACTGGTACTAGTTTTGAAGAAAATAATTACTGATAGAAACGAAATTCAATGCCCTCGATTGAATTGTCAAACTGACATTCCTCTTCCAAATATAACACTTCCATGATGATGATAGAACGTAGTAATCTGCAGCCTGAAGATATCGAATACTACTGTTGGTCAACAAATAGAAATCCTGCATTCTGAACTGCACCTCAAAAAAAGCGTCCAAGAACCGCTATTTTCTCTCTTTATTCATGATTTACGAGATTTTATATCTCGCCAGTGACAAACATTCAGATTTGTGTGCAACTCAATGCGATCGCCAGTGACCACATTCGTACTTTAAGGCAAAAATATTTCCGTCTCATTCCAACCAAACTTATTGTTGAGCCAGCAATTGATGGCTTTAATTCGATATTGCGTACATTTTTCATTACTGCAACGATAATAGAGGAATGCATAAATTAAAACCTCATTCTGCTTAAGTGATTTTGAGAGCATCGCATTGAGGATAGCACCAACCCAAGTTTGTAATATACATCAGCTTGCCTTAAGCGCAACCAGCCCTTTAAGTGTACAAGCTATTCCAGGGCTTTTTACCCGATCAATTTTAACTCCTCTTAGTTCGTGACTTGTTTCATCAAATAGAAATGCAAAAGCATTATTGGTCATTTTGGTGGAGACAGGAATTGCAGAGTGGTCTTCCTTTAAAAACGTGCCTTCCAAGTAGTGCAAATTTTGACTAGGTAACGTATATAGATCTTAATGTTGTACACTAATGTGTATTTCGTCGCCTGGTAGTACTTTTGAAGAATATAATGGCTGATAGAAACGCAATTCTAGGCACTCGATTGAATTGTCAAACTGACATTTCTCTTCCAAATATAACAGTTCCATGATGATGATAAAACGTAGTAACCTGCAGCTTAAAGAAATCGAATACTATTGTTAGTCATCAAAAAGAAATCATGCATTACGATCGGCTCCTCAAAAAAAGCGTCCCTGAACCGCCATTTTCTATCTACTTTGTTTGCAATATCTTGATGTTGTACACTAATGTGTATTTCGTCGTCTGGTACTAGTTTAGAAGAAGAATATGGTTGATAGAAATGCAATTTTATGCACTCGATTGAATTACTAAACTGACATTTCTCTCCCAAATTTAAAACTTAAATGATGATGATAAAACGTAGTAACCTGCAGCCTGAAGAAATCGAATACTATTGTTGGTCAATTACTAGAAATCCTGCATTTTCATCGTCTACTTAAAAAAAAGCGTCCATGGTACGCTATTATCTCTCTAAATTCATGGTTTACGTGATTTTATATCTTGCCAGTGACCAACATTCAGGTTTGTCTGCAACACAATGCATTCGGCTCAGACCATATTCGTACTTATATACAAAAATATTTCCGTCTCATTCCAACCAAACTTATAGATGAGCAAGCAATTGATGGCTTTAATTCGATATTGCGTACATTTTTCATTACAGCAGCGATAATAGAGGAATGCATAAATTAAAACATCCTTCTGCTGAAGTGATTTTGAGAGCATCGCTTTGAGGAAAGCACCAGCCTTAGTTTGTAATATACATCAGTCTGCCTTAAGCGCAACCAGCCCTTTAAGTGTGCAAGCTATTCCATGGTTTATTGCTCAATCTATTTGAACTCCACTAGTTCGTAGCATATTTCATCGAATAGAAATGCAAAAGCATTAATGATCATTTGGATGCGACAGGGACTGCAGAGCTGTCTTTCTTTTAAAAACTTGCAACCAAGTAGAGCAAACGTTGACTAGGTAGCGTATATAGATCTTAATGTTGTACACTAATGTGTATTTCGTCGCCTGGTAGTACTTTTGAAGAAGATAATGGCTGATAGAAACGCAATTCTATGCACTCGATTGAATTGTCAAGCTGATATTTCTCTTCCAAATATAACACTTCCATGATGATTATAAAACGTAGTAACCTGCAGGCTGAAGAAATTGAATACTATTGTTGGTCAACAAATAGAATTCCTGCATTCTGCTCGGCTCCTCAAAAAAAGCGTCCCAGAACCTCCATTTTCCCTTTACTACTGCACTCGATTGAATTGCCAAGCTGACATTTAACTTCCAAATATAACACTTCCATGATGATGATAAAACATAGTAACCTGCAGCCTGAAGAAATCGAACACGATTGTTGGTCAACAACAAGAAATCCTGCATTCCGATCGTCTACTCAAAAAAAGCGTCCATGAGCCGCCATTTTCTCTCTACATTCATGGTTTACAAGATTTTATATCTCGCCAGTGACCAACATTCAGGTTTGTGTGCAATTCAATGCATTCGCCAGTGACCACATTCGTACTTCAATACAAAAATATTTCCGTATCTTTCCAAACAAACTTATTGTTGAACCAGCAATTGATGGCTATAATTCTAAATTGCGTACATTTTTCTTTAAAGCAGCGATAATAACGGAATGCATAATTTAAAAATCCTTCTGCAGAAGTGATTTTGAGGGCATCGCTTTGAGGATAGCACACGCCCTAGTTTGTAATATACAGATAGCTTGTCTTAAGCGCAACTAGCCTTTTAAGTGTATATGCTATTCCATGGTTTATTGCTCGTTCTATTTGAACTCCACTAGTTCGTAGCATATATGATCAAATAGAAATGAAAAGCATTAATGGTCATTTGGATGCGACAGGAACTGCAGAGCCGTCTTTCTTTTAAAAACTTGCCTTCCAAGTAGAGCAAATTTTGACTAGGTAGCGCATATATATCTTGATGTTGTACAATAATGTGTATTTCGTCGCCTGGTACTAGTTTTGAAGAGAATAATAACTGATAGAAACGCAATTCTACGCACTCGATTGAATTGCCAAACTGACATTTCTCTTCCAAATATAACACTTCCATGATGATGATAAAACATAGTAACTTGCAGCCTGAAGAAATCGAATACTATTGTTGGTCAACAAATAGAAATCCTGCATTCTGATCGTCTACTCAAAAAAAGCGTCCATGAACCGCCATTTTCTCTCTACTGACATTTCTTTTCCAAATATAAAACTTCCATGATGATTATAGAACGTAGTAACCTACAGCCTGAAGAGAATCGAATACTATTGTTGGCCACCAAAATGAAATCCTGCATTCTGAACTGCACCTCAAAAAAAGCGTCCAAGAACCGCTATTTTCTCTCTTTATTCATGATTTACGAGATTTTATATCTCGCCAGTGACCAACATTCAGATTTGTGTGCAACTCAATGCGATCGCCAGTGACCACATTCGTACTTTAAGGCAAAAATATTTCCGTCTCATACCAACCAAACTTATTGTTGAGCCAGCAATTGATGGTTTTAATTCGATATTGCGTACATTTCTCATTACAGCAGCGATAATAGAGGAATGCAAAAATTAAAACCTCCTTCCGCTTAAGTGATTTTGAGAGCATCGCATTGAGGATAGCACCAACCCAAGTTTGTAATATACATGAGCTTGCCTTAAGCGCAACCAGCCCTTTAAGTGTACAAGCTATTCCAAGGCTTTTTACCCGATCAATTTTAACTCCTCTTAGTTCGTGACTTGTTTCATCAAATAGAAATGCAAAAGCATTATTGGTCATTTTGGTGGAGACAGGAATTGCAGAGTGGTCTTCCTTTAAAAACGTGCCTTCCAAGTAGTGCAAATTTTGACTAGGTAGCGTATATAGATCTTAATGTTGTACACTAATGTGTATTTCGTCGCCTGGTAGTACTTTTGAAGAATATAACGGCTGATAGAAACGCAATTCTAGGCACTCGATTGAATTGTCAAACTGACATTTCTCTTCCAAATATAACAGTTCCATGATGATGATAAAACGTAGTAACCTGAAGCTTGAAGAAATCGAATACTATTGTTAGTCAACAAAAAGAAATCATGCATTTCGATCGGCTCCTCAAAAAAAGCGTCCCTGAACCGCCATTTTCTATCTACTTTGTTTGCAATATCTTGATGTTGTACACTAATGTGTATTTCGTCGTCTGGTACTAGTTTAGAAGAAGAATATGGTTGATAGAAATGCAATTTTATGCACTCGATTGAATTACCAAACTGACATTTCTCTCCCAAATTTAACACTTAAATGATGATGATAAAACGTAGTAACCTGCAGCCTGAAGAAATCGAATACTATTGTTGGTCAATTACTAGAAATCCTGCATTTTGATCGTCTACTTAAAAAAAGCGTCCATGAGCCGCCATTTTCTCTCTACATTCATGGTTTACAAGATTTTATATCTCGCCAGTGACCAACATTCAGGTTTGTGTGCAATTCAATGAATTCGCCAGTGACCAAATTTGTACTTCAATACAAAAATATTTCCGTCTCTTTCCAAACAAACTTATTGTTGAGCCAGCAATTGATGGCTTTAATTCGATATTGCGTACATTTTTCATTACAGCAGCGATAATAGAGGAATGCAAAAATTAAAACCTCCTTCTGCTTAAGTGATTTTGAGAGCATCGCATTGAGGATAGCACCAACCCAAGTTTGTAATATACATCAGCTTGCCTTAAGCGCAACCAGCCATTTAAGTGTACAAGCTATTCCAGGGCTTTTTACCCGATCAATTTTAACTCCTCTTAGTTCGTGACTTGTTTCATCAAATAGAAATGCAAAAGCATTATTGGTCATTTTGGTGGAGACAGGAATTGCAGAGTGGTCTTCCTTTAAAAACGTGCCTTCCAAGTAGTGCAAATTTTGACTAGGTAGCGTATATAGATCTTAATGTTGTACACTAATGTGTATTTCGTCGCCTCGTAGTACTTTTGAAGAAGATAATGGCTGATAGAAACGCAGTTCTATGCACTCGATTGAATTGTGAAACTGACTTTTCTCTTCCAAATATAACACTTCCATGATGATTATAGAACGTAGTAACCTGCAGCCTGAAGAAATCCAATACTATTGTTGGTCAACATAAAGAAATCCTGCATTTTGGCCGGCTCCTAAAAAAGGCGTCCCTGAACCGCCATTTTCTCTCTACTTTGTTTGCAATATCTTGATGTTGTACACTAATGTGTATTTTGTCGCCTGGTACTAGTTTTGAAGAAGAATATGGGTGATAGAAATGCAATTTTATCTACTCGATTGAATTGCCAAACTGACATTTCTCTTCCAAATATAACACTTCCAAGATGATTATAGAACGTAGTAACCTGCAGCCTGAAGAAATCGAATACAATTGTTGGTCAACATAAAGAAATCCTGCATTTTGATCGACTCCTCAAAAAAAGCGTCCCAGAACCACCATTTTCCTTCTACTACTGCACTCGATTGAATTGCCAAACTGATATTTCTCTTCCAAATATAACACTTCCATGATGACGATAAAACATAGTAATCTGCAGCCTGAAGAAATCGAATATTATTGTTGGTCAACAACAAGAAATCCTGCATTGTGATCGTCTACTCAAAAAAAGCGTCCATGAACCGCCATTTTCTCTCTACATTCATGGTTTACGAGATATTATATCACGCTAGTGACCAACATTCATGTTTGTGTGCAATTCAATGCATTCGCCAGTGACCACATTAGTACTTCAAAAGAAAAATATTTCCGTCTCTTTCCAAACAAACTTATTGTTGAACCAGCAATTGATGGCTATAATTCTAAAATGCGTACATTTTTCTTTACAGCAGCGATAATAACGGAATGCATAATTTAAAACATCCTTCCGCTGAAGTGATTTTGAGGGCATCGCTTTGAGAATAGCACACGCCCTAGTTTGTAATATACAGATAGCATGTTTTAAGCGCAACCAGCCTTTTAAGAGTACAAGCTACTCCATGGTTTATTGCTCGATCTGTTTGAACTCCACTAGTTCGTCGCATATATTATCAAATAGAAATGAAAAGCATTAATGGTTATTTGGATGCGACAGGAACTGCAGAGCCGTCTTTCTTTTAAAAACTACCCTTCCAAGTAGAGCAAACTTTGACTAGGTAGCATATATATATCTTGATGTTGTACACTAATGTGTATTTCGTCAACTGGTACTAGTTTTGAAGAAAACAATTACTGATAGAAACGAAATTCTACGCACTCGATTGAATTGCCAAACTGACATTTCTCTTCCAAATATAACACTTCCATGATGATGATAAAACATAGTAACTTGCAGCCTGAAGAAATCGAATACTATTGTTGGTCAACAAATAGAAATCCTGCATTCTGATCGTCTACTCAAAAAAAGCGTCCATGAACCGCCATTTTCTCTCTACTGACATTTCTTTTCCAAATATAACACTTCCATGATGATTATAGAACGTAGTAACCTACAGCCTGAAGAGAATCGAATACTATTGTTGGCCACCAAAATGAAATCCTGCATTGTGATCGGCCCCTCAAAAAAAGCGTCCCAGAACCGCCATTTTCCCTCTTTATTCATGATTTACGAGATTTTATATCTCGCCAGTGACCAACAATCAGGTTTGTGTGCATGTCAATGCGATCGCCAGTGACCACATTCGTACTTCAAGGCAAAAATATTTCCGTCACATTCGAACCAAAATTATTGTTGAGCCAGCAATTGATGGCTTTAATTCGATATTGCGTACATTTTTCATTACAGCAGCGATAATAGAGGAATGTATAAATTAAAACAACCTTCTGCTGAAGTGATTTTGAGAGCATCGCTTTGAGGATAGCACCAGCCCTAGTTTGTTATATACATCAGCCTGCCTTAAGCGCAACCAGCACTTTAAGTGTACAAGCTATTCCAAGGCTTTTTACCAGATCTATTTTAACTCCTCTTAGTCTGTATCTTGTTTCATCAAATAGAAATGGAAAAGCATTATTGGCCATATTGCTGGAGGCAGGAATTGCAGTGTGGACTTCCTTTAAAAACGTACCTTCCAAGTAGTGCAAATTTTGACTAGGTAGCGTAAATAGATCTTAATGTTGTACACTAATGTGTATTTCGTCGCCTGGTACTAGTTTTGAAGAAAATAATAACTGATAGAAACGCAATTCTACGCACTCGATTGAATTGCCAAACTGACATTTCTCTTCCAAATATAACACTTCCATGATAATGATAAAACATAGTAACTTGCAGCCTGAAGAAATCGAATACTATTGTTGGTCAACAAATAGAAATCCTGCATTCTGATCGTCTACTCAAAAAAAGCGTCCATGAACCGCCATTTTCTCTTTACTGACATTTCTTTTCCAAATATAAAACTTCCATGATGATTATAGAACGTAGTAACCTACAGCCTGAAGAGAATCGAATACTATTGTTGGCCACCAAAATGAAATCCTGCATTCTGAACTGCACCTCAAAAAAAGCGTCCAAGAACCGCTATTTTCTCTCTTTATTCATGATTTACGAGATTTTATATCTCGCCAGTGACCAACATTCAGATTTGTGTGCAACTCAATGCGATCGCCAGTGACCACATTCGTACTTTAAGGCAAAAATATTTCCGTCTCATTCCAACCAAACTTATTGTTGAGCCAGCAATTGATGGCTTTAATTCGATATTGCGTACATTTTTCATTACAGCAGCGATAATAGAGGAATGCAAAAATTAAAACCTCCTTCTGCTTAAGTGATTTTGAGAGCATCGCATTGAGGATAGCACCAACCCAAGTTTGTAATATACATGAGCTTGCCTTAAGCGCAACCAGCCCTTTAAGTGTACAAGCTATTCCAGGGCTTTTTACCCGATCAATTTTAACTCCTCTTAGTTCGTGACTTGTTTCATCAAATAGAAATGCAAAAGCATTATTGGTCATTTTGGTGGAGACAGGAATTGCAGAGTGGTCTTCCTTTAAAAACGTGCCTTCCAAGTAGTGCAAATTTTGACTAGGTAGCGTATATAGATCTTAATGTTGTACACTAATGTGTATTTCGTCGCCTGGTAGTACTTTTGAAGAATATAATGGCTGATAGAAACGCAATTCTAGGCACTCGATTGAATTGTCAAACTGACATTTCTCTTCCAAATATAACAGTTCCATGATGATGATAAAACGTAGTAACCTGCAGCTTGAAGAAATCGAATACTATTGTTAGTCAACAAAAAGAAATCATGCATTTCGATCGGCTCCTCAAAAAAAGCGTCACTGAACCGCCATTTTCTATCTACTTTGTTTGCAATATCTTGATGTTGTACACTAATGTGTATTTCGTCGTCTGGTACTAGTTTAGAAGAAGAATATGGTTGATAGAAATGCAATTTTATGCACTCGATTGAATTACCAAACTGACATTTCTCTCCCAAATTTAACACTTAAATGATGATGATAAAACGTAGTAACCTGCAGCCTGAAGAAATCGAATACTATTGTTGGTCAATTACTAGAAATCCTGCATTTTCATCGTCTACTTAAAAAAAAGCGTCCATGGTACGCTATTATCTCTCTAAATTCATGGTTTACGTGATTTTATATCTTGCCAGTGACCAACATTCAGGTTTGTCTGCAACACAATGCATTCGGCTCAGACCATATTCGTACTTATATACAAAAATATTTCCGTCTCATTCCAACCAAACTTATAGATGAGCAAGCAATTGATGGCTTTAATTCGATATTGCGTACATTTTTCATTACAGCAGCGATAATAGAGGAATGCATAAATTAAAACATCCTTCTGCTGAAGTGATTTTGAGAGCATCGCTTTGAGGAAAGAACCAGCCTTAGTTTGTAATATATATCAGTCTGCCTTAAGCGCAACCAGCCCTTTAAGTGTGCAAGCTATTCCATGGTTTATTGCTCAATCTATTTGAACTCCACTAGTTCGTAGCATATTTCATCGAATAGAAATGCAAAAGCATTAATGATCATTTGGATGCGACAGGGACTGCAGAGCTGTCTTTCTTTTAAAAACTTGCAACCAAGTAGGGCAAACGTTGACTAGGTAGCGTATATAGATCTTAATGTTGTACACTAATGTGTATTTCGTCGCCTGGTAGTACTTTTGAAGAAGATAATGGCTGATAGAAACGCAATTCTATGCACTCGATTGAATTGTCAAGCTGATATTTCTCTTCCAAATATAACACTTCCATGATGATTATAAAACGTAGTAACCTGCAGCCTGAAGAAATCGAATACTATTGTTGGTCAATTACTAGAAATCCTGCATTTTCATCGTCTACTTAAAAAAAAGCGTCCATGGTACGCTATTATCTCTCTAAATTCATGGTTTACGTGATTTTATATCTTGCCAGTGACCAACATTCAGGTTTTTCTGCAACACAATGCATTCGGCTCAGACCATATTCGTACTTATATACAAAAATATTTCCGTCTCATTCCAACCAAACTTATAGATGAGCAAGCAATTGATGGCTTTAATTCGACATTGCGTACATTTTTCATTACAGCAGCGATAATAGAGGAATGCATAAATTAAAACATCCTTCTGCTGAAGTGATTTTGAGAGCATCGCTTTGAGGAAAGCACCAGCCTTAGTTTGTAATATACATCAGTCTGCCTTAAGCGCAACCAGCGCTTTAAGTGTGCAAGCTATTCCATGGTTTATTGCTCGATCTATTTGAACTCCACTAGTTCGTAGCATATTTCATCGAATAGAAATGCAAAAGCATTAATGATCATTTGGGTGCGACAGGGACTGCAGAGCTGTCTTTCTTTTAAAAACTTGCAACCAAGTAGAGCAAACGTTGACTAGGTAGCGTATATAGATCTTAATGTTGTACACTAATGTGTATTTCGTCGCCTGGTAGTACTTTTGAAGAAGATAATGGCTGATAGAAACGCAATTCTATGCACTCGATTGAATTGTCAAGCTGATATTTCTCTTCCAAATATAACACTTCCATGATGATTATAAAACGTAGTAACCTGCAGCCTGAAGAAATCGAATACTATTGTTGGTCAATTACTAGAAATCCTGCATTTTCATCGTCTACTTAAAAAAAAGCGTCCATGGTACGCTATTATCTCTCTAAATTCATGGTTTACGTGATTTTATATCTTGCCAGTGACCAACATTCAGGTTTGTCTGCAACACAATGCATTCGGCTCAGACCATATTCGTACTTATATACAAAAATATTTCCGTCTCATTCCAACCAAACTTATAGATGAGCAAGCAATTGATGGCTTTAATTCGATATTGCGTACATTTTTCATTACAGCAGCGATAATAGAGGAATGCATAAATTAAAACATCCTTCTGCTGAAGTGATTTTGAGAGCATCGCTTTGAGGAAAGAACCAGCCTTAGTTTGTAATATACATCAGTCTGCCTTAAGCGCAACCAGCCCATTAGTACACTAATGTGTATTTCGTCGCCTGGTACTAGTTTTGAAGAAAATAATAACTGATAGAAACGCAATTCTACGCACTCGATTGAATTGCCAAACTGACATTTCTCTTCCAAATATAACACTTCCATGATGATGATAAAACATAGTAACTTGCAGCCTGAAGAAATCGAATACTATTGTTGGTCAACAAATAGAAATCCTGCATTCTGATCGTCTACTCAAAAAAAGCGTCCATGAACCGCCATTTTCTCTTTACTGACATTTCTTTTCCAAATATAAAACTTCCATGATGATTATAGAACGTAGTAACCTACAGCCTGAAGAGAATCGAATACTATTGTTGGCCACCAAAATGAAATCCTGCATTCTGAACTGCACCTCAAAAAAAGCGTCCAAGAACCGCTATTTTCTCTCTTTATTCATGATTTACGAGATTTTATATCTCGCCAGTGACCAACATTCAGATTTGTGTGCAACTCAATGCGATCGCCAGTGACCACATTCGTACTTTAAGGCAAAAATATTTCCGTCTCATTCCAACCAAACTTATTGTTGAGCCAGCAATTGATGGCTTTAATTCGATATTGCGTACATTTTTCATTACAGCAGCGATAATAGAGGAATGCAAAAATTAAAACCTCCTTCTGCTTAAGTGATTTTGAGAGCATCGCATTGAGGATAGCACCAACCCAAGTTTGTAATATACATGAGCTTGCCTTAAGCGCAACCAGCCCTTTAAGTGTACAAGCTATTCCAGGGCTTTTTACCCGATCAATTTTAACTCCTCTTAGTTCGTGACTTGTTTCATCAAATAGAAATGCAAAAGCATTATTGGTCATTTTGGTGGAGACAGGAATTGCAGAGTGGTCTTCCTTTAAAAACGTGCCTTCCAAGTAGTGCAAATTTTGACTAGGTAGCGTATATAGATCTTAATGTTGTACACTAATGTGTATTTCGTCGCCTGGTAGTACTTTTGAAGAATATAATGGCTGATAGAAACGCAATTCTAGGCACTCGATTGAATTGTCAAACTGACATTTCTCTTCCAAATATAACAGTTCCATGATGATGATAAAACGTAGTAACCTGCAGCTTGAAGAAATCGAATACTATTGTTAGTCAACAAAAAGAAATCATGCATTTCGATCGGCTCCTCAAAAAAAGCGTCACTGAACCGCCATTTTCTATCTACTTTGTTTGCAATATCTTGATGTTGTACACTAATGTGTATTTCGTCGTCTGGTACTAGTTTAGAAGAAGAATATGGTTGATAGAAATGCAATTTTATGCACTCGATTGAATTACCAAACTGACATTTCTCTCCCAAATTTAACACTTAAATGATGATGATAAAACGTAGTAACCTGCAGCCTGAAGAAATCGAATACTATTGTTGGTCAATTACTAGAAATCCTGCATTTTCATCGTCTACTTAAAAAAAAGCGTCCATGGTACGCTATTATCTCTCTAAATTCATGGTTTACGTGATTTTATATCTTGCCAGTGACCAACATTCAGGTTTGTCTGCAACACAATGCATTCGGCTCAGACCATATTCGTACTTATATACAAAAATATTTCCGTCTCATTCCAACCAAACTTATAGATGAGCAAGCAATTGATGGCTTTAATTCGATATTGCGTACATTTTTCATTACAGCAGCGATAATAGAGGAATGCATAAATTAAAACATCCTTCTGCTGAAGTGATTTTGAGAGCATCGCTTTGAGGAAAGAACCAGCCTTAGTTTGTAATATATATCAGTCTGCCTTAAGCGCAACCAGCCCTTTAAGTGTGCAAGCTATTCCATGGTTTATTGCTCAATCTATTTGAACTCCACTAGTTCGTAGCATATTTCATCGAATAGAAATGCAAAAGCATTAATGATCATTTGGATGCGACAGGGACTGCAGAGCTGTCTTTCTTTTAAAAACTTGCAACCAAGTAGGGCAAACGTTGACTAGGTAGCGTATATAGATCTTAATGTTGTACACTAATGTGTATTTCGTCGCCTGGTAGTACTTTTGAAGAAGATAATGGCTGATAGAAACGCAATTCTATGCACTCGATTGAATTGTCAAGCTGATATTTCTCTTCCAAATATAACACTTCCATGATGATTATAAAACGTAGTAACCTGCAGCCTGAAGAAATCGAATACTATTGTTGGTCAATTACTAGAAATCCTGCATTTTCATCGTCTACTTAAAAAAAAGCGTCCATGGTACGCTATTATCTCTCTAAATTCATGGTTTACGTGATTTTATATCTTGCCAGTGACCAACATTCAGGTTTTTCTGCAACACAATGCATTCGGCTCAGACCATATTCGTACTTATATACAAAAATATTTCCGTCTCATTCCAACCAAACTTATAGATGAGCAAGCAATTGATGGCTTTAATTCGACATTGCGTACATTTTTCATTACAGCAGCGATAATAGAGGAATGCATAAATTAAAACATCCTTCTGCTGAAGTGATTTTGAGAGCATCGCTTTGAGGAAAGCACCAGCCTTAGTTTGTAATATACATCAGTCTGCCTTAAGCGCAACCAGCGCTTTAAGTGTGCAAGCTATTCCATGGTTTATTGCTCGATCTATTTGAACTCCACTAGTTCGTAGCATATTTCATCGAATAGAAATGCAAAAGCATTAATGATCATTTGGGTGCGACAGGGACTGCAGAGCTGTCTTTCTTTTAAAAACTTGCAACCAAGTAGAGCAAACGTTGACTAGGTAGCGTATATAGATCTTAATGTTGTACACTAATGTGTATTTCGTCGCCTGGTAGTACTTTTGAAGAAGATAATGGCTGATAGAAACGCAATTCTATGCACTCGATTGAATTGTCAAGCTGATATTTCTCTTCCAAATATAACACTTCCATGATGATTATAAAACGTAGTAACCTGCAGCCTGAAGAAATCGAATACTATTGTTGGTCAATTACTAGAAATCCTGCATTTTCATCGTCTACTTAAAAAAAAGCGTCCATGGTACGCTATTATCTCTCTAAATTCATGGTTTACGTGATTTTATATCTTGCCAGTGACCAACATTCAGGTTTGTCTGCAACACAATGCATTCGGCTCAGACCATATTCGTACTTATATACAAAAATATTTCCGTCTCATTCCAACCAAACTTATAGATGAGCAAGCAATTGATGGCTTTAATTCGATATTGCGTACATTTTTCATTACAGCAGCGATAATAGAGGAATGCATAAATTAAAACATCCTTCTGCTGAAGTGATTTTGAGAGCATCGCTTTGAGGAAAGAACCAGCCTTAGTTTGTAATATATATCAGTCTGCCTTAAGCGCAACCAGCCCTTTAAGTGTGCAAGCTATTCCATGGTTTATTGCTCAATCTATTTGAACTCCACTAGTTCGTAGCATATTTCATCGAATAGAAATGCAAAAGCATTAATGATCATTTGGATGCGACAGGGACTGCAGAGCTGTCTTTCTTTTAAAAACTTGCAACCAAGTAGGGCAAACGTTGACTAGGTAGCGTATATAGATCTTAATGTTGTACACTAATGTGTATTTCGTCGCCTGGTAGTACTTTTGAAGAAGATAATGGCTGATAGAAACGCAATTCTATGCACTCGATTGAATTGTCAAGCTGATATTTCTCTTCCAAATATAACACTTCCATGATGATTATAAAACGTAGTAACCTGCAGCCTGAAGAAATCGAATACTATTGTTGGTCAACAAATAGAATTCCTGCATTCTGCTCGGCTCCTCAAAAAAAGCGTCCCAGAACCGCCATTTTCCCTTTACTACTGCACTCGATTGAATTGCCAAGCTGACATTTAACTTCCAAATATAACACTTCCATGATGATGATAAAACATAGTAACCTGCAGCCTGAAGAAATCGAACACGATTGTTGGTCAACAACAAGAAATCCTGCATTCCGATCGTCTACTCAAAAAAAGCGTCCATGAGCCGCCATTTTCTCTCTACATTCATGGTTTACAAGATTTTATATCTCGCCAGTGACCAACATTCAGGTTTGTGTGCAATTCAATGCATTCGCCAGTGATCACATTCGTACTACAATACAAAAATATTTCCGTATCTTTCCAAACAAACTTATTGTTGAACCAGCAATTGATGGCTATAATTCTAAATTGCGTACATTTTTCTTTAAAGCAGCGATAATAACGGAATGCATAATTTAAAAATCCTTCCGCAGAAGTGATTTTGAGGGCATCGCTTTGAGGATAGCACACGCCCTAGTTTGTAATATACAGATAGCTTGTCTTAAGCGCAACCAGCCTTTTAAGTGTATAAGCTATTCCATGGTTTATTGCTCGATCTATTTGAACTCCACTAGTTCGTAGCATATATGATCAAATAGAAATGAAAAGCATTAATGGTCATTTGGATGCGACAGGAACTGCAGAGCCGTCTTTCTTTTAAAAACTTGCCTTCCAAGTAGAGCAAATTTTGACTAGGTGGCGCATATATATCTTGATGTTGTACAATAATGTGTATTTCGTCGACTGGTACTAGTTTTGAAGAAAATAATTACTGATAGAAACGCAATTCTATGCACTCGATTGAATTGCCAAACTGACATTTCTCTTCCAAATATAACACTTCCATGATGATGATAAAACATAGTAACTTGCAGCCTGAAGAAATCGAATACTATTGTTGGTCAACAAATAGAAATCCTGCATTCTGATCGTCTACTCAAAAAAAGCGTCCATGAACCGCCATTTTCTCTCTACTGACATTTCTTTTCCAAATATAACACTTCCATGATGATTATAGAACGTAGTAACCTACAGCCTGAAGAGAATCGAATACTATTGTTGGCCACCAAAATGAAATCCTGCATTGTGATCGGCCCCTCAAAAAAAGCGTCCCAGAACCGCCATTTTCCCTCTTTATTCATGATTTACGATATTTTATATCTCGCCAGTGACCAACAATCAGGTTTGTGTGCATGTCAATGCGATCGCCAGTGACCACATTCGTACTTCAAGGCAAAAATATTTCCGTCACATTCGAACCAAAATTATTGTTGAGCCAGCAATTGATGGCTTTAATTCGATATTGCGTACATTTTTCATTACAGCAGCGATAATAGAGGAATGTATAAATTAAAACAACCTTCTGCTGAAGTGATTTTGAGAGCATCGCTTTGAGGATAGCACCAGCCCTAGTTTGTTATATACATCAGCCTGCCTTAAGCGCAACCAGCACTTTAAGTGTACAAGCTATTCCAAGGCTTTTTACCAGATCTATTTTAACTCCTCTTAGTCTGTATCTTGTTTCATCAAATAGAAATGGAAAAGCATTATTGGCCATATTGCTGGAGGCAGGAATTGCAGTGTGGACTTCCTTTAAAAACGTACCTTCCAAGTAGTGCAAATTTTGACTAGGTAGCGTAAATAGATCTTAATGTTGTACACTAATGTGTATTTCGTCGCCTGGTACTAGTTTTGAAGAAAATAATAACTGATAGAAACGCAATTCTACGCACTCGATTGAATTGCCAAACTGACATTTCTCTTCCAAATATAACACTTCCATGATGATGATAAAACATAGTAACTTGCAGCCTGAAGAAATCGAATACTATTGTTGGTCAACAAATAGAAATCCTGCATTCTGATCGTCTACTCAAAAAAAGCGTCCATGAACCGCCATTTTCTCTTTACTGACATTTCTTTTCCAAATATAAAACTTCCATGATGATTATAGAACGTAGTAACCTACAGCCTGAAGAGAATCGAATACTATTGTTGGCCACCAAAATGAAATCCTGCATTCTGAACTGCACCTCAAAAAAAGCGTCCAAGAACCGCTATTTTCTCTCTTTATTCATGATTTACGAGATTTTATATCTCGCCAGTGACCAACATTCAGATTTGTGTGCAACTCAATGCGATCGCCAGTGACCACATTCGTACTTTAAGGCAAAAATATTTCCGTCTCATTCCAACCAAACTTATTGTTGAGCCAGCAATTGATGGCTTTAATTCGATATTGCGTACATTTTTCATTACAGCAGCGATAATAGAGGAATGCAAAAATTAAAACCTCCTTCTGCTTAAGTGATTTTGAGAGCATCGCATTGAGGATAGCACCAACCCAAGTTTGTAATATACATGAGCTTGCCTTAAGCGCAACCAGCCCTTTAAGTGTACAAGCTATTCCAGGGCTTTTTACCCGATCAATTTTAACTCCTCTTAGTTCGTGACTTGTTTCATCAAATAGAAATGCAAAAGCATTATTGGTCATTTTGGTGGAGACAGGAATTGCAGAGTGGTCTTCCTTTAAAAACGTGCCTTCCAAGTAGTGCAAATTTTGACTAGGTAGCGTATATAGATCTTAATGTTGTACACTAATGTGTATTTCGTCGCCTGGTAGTACTTTTGAAGAATATAATGGCTGATAGAAACGCAATTCTAGGCACTCGATTGAATTGTCAAACTGACATTTCTCTTCCAAATATAACAGTTCCATGATGATGATAAAACGTAGTAACCTGCAGCTTGAAGAAATCGAATACTATTGTTAGTCAACAAAAAGAAATCATGCATTTCGATCGGCTCCTCAAAAAAAGCGTCACTGAACCGCCATTTTCTATCTACTTTGTTTGCAATATCTTGATGTTGTACACTAATGTGTATTTCGTCGTCTGGTACTAGTTTAGAAGAAGAATATGGTTGATAGAAATGCAATTTTATGCACTCGATTGAATTACCAAACTGACATTTCTCTCCCAAATTTAACACTTAAATGATGATGATAAAACGTAGTAACCTGCAGCCTGAAGAAATCGAATACTATTGTTGGTCAATTACTAGAAATCCTGCATTTTCATCGTCTACTTAAAAAAAAGCGTCCATGGTACGCTATTATCTCTCTAAATTCATGGTTTACGTGATTTTATATCTTGCCAGTGACCAACATTCAGGTTTGTCTGCAACACAATGCATTCGGCTCAGACCATATTCGTACTTATATACAAAAATATTTCCGTCTCATTCCAACCAAACTTATAGATGAGCAAGCAATTGATGGCTTTAATTCGATATTGCGTACATTTTTCATTACAGCAGCGATAATAGAGGAATGCATAAATTAAAACATCCTTCTGCTGAAGTGATTTTGAGAGCATCGCTTTGAGGAAAGAACCAGCCTTAGTTTGTAATATATATCAGTCTGCCTTAAGCGCAACCAGCCCTTTAAGTGTGCAAGCTATTCCATGGTTTATTGCTCAATCTATTTGAACTCCACTAGTTCGTAGCATATTTCATCGAATAGAAATGCAAAAGCATTAATGATCATTTGGATGCGACAGGGACTGCAGAGCTGTCTTTCTTTTAAAAACTTGCAACCAAGTAGGGCAAACGTTGACTAGGTAGCGTATATAGATCTTAATGTTGTACACTAATGTGTATTTCGTCGCCTGGTAGTACTTTTGAAGAAGATAATGGCTGATAGAAACGCAATTCTATGCACTCGATTGAATTGTCAAGCTGATATTTCTCTTCCAAATATAACACTTCCATGATGATTATAAAACGTAGTAACCTGCAGCCTGAAGAAATCGAATACTATTGTTGGTCAATTACTAGAAATCCTGCATTTTCATCGTCTACTTAAAAAAAAGCGTCCATGGTACGCTATTATCTCTCTAAATTCATGGTTTACGTGATTTTATATCTTGCCAGTGACCAACATTCAGGTTTGTCTGCAACACAATGCATTCGGCTCAGACCATATTCGTACTTATATACAAAAATATTTCCGTCTCATTCCAACCAAACTTATAGATGAGCAAGCAATTGATGGCTTTAATTCGATATTGCGTACATTTTTCATTACAGCAGCGATAATAGAGGAATGCATAAATTAAAACATCCTTCTGCTGAAGTGATTTTGAGAGCATCGCTTTGAGGAAAGAACCAGCCTTAGTTTGTAATATACATCAGTCTGCCTTAAGCGCAACCAGCCCTTTAAGTGTGCAAGCTATTCCATGGTTTATTGCTCAATCTATTTGAACTCCACTAGTTCGTAGCATATTTCATCGAATAGAAATGCAAAAGCATTAATGATCATTTGGATGCGACAGGGACTGCAGAGCTGTCTTTCTTTTAAAAACTTGCAACCAAGTAGGGCAAACGTTGACTAGGTAGCGTATATAGATCTTAATGTTGTACACTAATGTGTATTTCGTCGCCTGGTAGTACTTTTGAAGAAGATAATGGCTGATAGAAACGCAATTCTATGCACTCGATTGAATTGTCAAGCTGATATTTCTCTTCCAAATATAACACTTCCATGATGATTATAAAACGTAGTAACCTGCAGCCTGAAGAAATCGAATACTATTGTTGGTCAACAAATAGAATTCCTGCATTCTGCTCGGCTCCTCAAAAAAAGCGTCCCAGAACCGCCATTTTCCCTTTACTACTGCACTCGATTGAATTGACAAGCTGACATTTAACTTCCAAATATAACACTTCCATGATGATGATAAAACATAGTAACCTGCAGCCTGAAGAAATCGAACACGATTGTTGGTCAACAACAAGAAATCCTGCATTCCGATCGTCTACTCAAAAAAAGCGTCCATGAGCCGCCATTTTCTCTCTACATTCATGGTTTACAAGATTTTATATCTCGCCAGTGACCAACATTCAGGTTTGTGTGCAATTCAATGCATTCGCCAGTGACCACATTCGTACTACAATACAAAAATATTTCCGTATCTTTCCAAACAAACTTATTGTTGAACCAGCAATTGATGGCTATAATTCTAAATTGCGTACATTTTTCTTTAAAGCAGCGATAATAACGGAATGCATAATTTAAAAATCCTTCCGCAGAAGTGATTTTGAGGGCATCGCTTTGAGGATAGCACACGCCCTAGTTTGTAATATACAGATAGCTTGTCTTAAGCGCAACCAGCCTTTTAAGTGTATAAGCTATTCCATGGTTTATTGCTCGATCTATTTGAACTCCACTAGTTCGTAGCATATATGATCAAATAGAAATGAAAAGCATTAATGGTCATTTGGATGCGACAGGAACTGCAGAGCCGTCTTTCTTTTAAAAACTTGCCTTCCAAGTAGAGCAAATTTTGACTAGGTGGCGCATATATATCTTGATGTTGTACAATAATGTGTATTTCGTCGACTGGTACTAGTTTTGAAGAAAATAATTACTGATAGAAACGCAATTCTATGCACTCGATTGAATTGCCAAACTGACATTTCTCTTCCAAATATAACACTTCCATGATGATGATAAAACATAGTAACTTGCAGCCTGAAGAAATCGAATACTATTGTTGGTCAACAAATAGAAATCCTGCATTCTGATCGTCTACTCAAAAAAAGCGTCCATGAACCGCCATTTTCTCTCTACTGACATTTCTTTTCCAAATATAACACTTCCATGATGATTATAGAACGTAGTAACCTACAGCCTGAAGAGAATCGAATACTATTGTTGGCCACCAAAATGAAATCCTGCATTGTGATCGGCCCCTCAAAAAAAGCGTCCCAGAACCGCCATTTTCCCTCTTTATTCATGATTTATGAGATTTTATATCTCGCCAGTGACCAACAATCAGGTTTGTGTGCATGTCAATGCGATCGCCAGTGACCACATTCGTACTTCAAGGCAAAAATATTTCCGTCACATTCGAACCAAAATTATTGTTGAGCCAGCAATTGATGGCTTTAATTCGATATTGCGTACATTTTTCATTACAGCAGCGATAATAGAGGAATGTATAAATTAAAACAACCTTCTGCTGAAGTGATTTTGAGAGCATCGCTTTGAGGATAGCACCAGCCCTAGTTTGTTATATACATCAGCCTGCCTTAAGCGCAACCAGCACTTTAAGTGTACAAGCTATTCCAAGGCTTTTTACCAGATCTATTTTAACTCCTCTTAGTCTGTATCTTGTTTCATCAAATAGAAATGGAAAAGCATTATTGGCCATATTGCTGGAGGCAGGAATTGCAGTGTGGACTTCCTTTAAAAACGTACCTTCCAAGTAGTGCAAATTTTGACTAGGTAGCGTAAATAGATCTTAATGTTGTACACTAATGTGTATTTCGTCGCCTGGTACTAGTTTTGAAGAAAATAATAACTGATAGAAACGCAATTCTACGCACTCGATTGAATTGCCAAACTGACATTTCTCTTCCAAATATAACACTTCCATGATGATGATAAAACATAGTAACTTGCAGCCTGAAGAAATCGAATACTATTGTTGGTCAACAAATAGAAATCCTGCATTCTGATCGTCTACTCAAAAAAAGCGTCCATGAACCGCCATTTTCTCTTTACTGACATTTCTTTTCCAAATATAAAACTTCCATGATGATTATAGAACGTAGTAACCTACAGCCTGAAGAGAATCGAATACTATTGTTGGCCACCAAAATGAAATCCTGCATTCTGAACTGCACCTCAAAAAAAGCGTCCAAGAACCGCTATTTTCTCTCTTTATTCATGATTTACGAGATTTTATATCTCGCCAGTGACCAACATTCAGATTTGTGTGCAACTCAATGCGATCGCCAGTGACCACATTCGTACTTTAAGGCAAAAATATTTCCGTCTCATTCCAACCAAACTTATTGTTGAGCCAGCAATTGATGGCTTTAATTCGATATTGCGTACATTTTTCATTACAGCAGCGATAATAGAGGAATGCAAAAATTAAAACCTCCTTCTGCTTAAGTGATTTTGAGAGCATCGCATTGAGGATAGCACCAACCCAAGTTTGTAATATACATGAGCTTGCCTTAAGCGCAACCAGCCCTTTAAGTGTACAAGCTATTCCAGGGCTTTTTACCCGATCAATTTTAACTCCTCTTAGTTCGTGACTTGTTTCATCAAATAGAAATGCAAAAGCATTATTGGTCATTTTGGTGGAGACAGGAATTGCAGAGTGGTCTTCCTTTAAAAACGTGCCTTCCAAGTAGTGCAAATTTTGACTAGGTAGCGTATATAGATCTTAATGTTGTACACTAATGTGTATTTCGTCGCCTGGTAGTACTTTTGAAGAATATAATGGCTGATAGAAACGCAATTCTAGGCACTCGATTGAATTGTCAAACTGACATTTCTCTTCCAAATATAACAGTTCCATGATGATGATAAAACGTAGTAACCTGCAGCTTGAAGAAATCGAATACTATTGTTAGTCAACAAAAAGAAATCATGCATTTCGATCGGCTCCTCAAAAAAAGCGTCACTGAACCGCCATTTTCTATCTACTTTGTTTGCAATATCTTGATGTTGTACACTAATGTGTATTTCGTCGTCTGGTACTAGTTTAGAAGAAGAATATGGTTGATAGAAATGCAATTTTATGCACTCGATTGAATTACCAAACTGACATTTCTCTCCCAAATTTAACACTTAAATGATGATGATAAAACGTAGTAACCTGCAGCCTGAAGAAATCGAATACTATTGTTGGTCAATTACTAGAAATCCTGCATTTTCATCGTCTACTTAAAAAAAAGCGTCCATGGTACGCTATTATCTCTCTAAATTCATGGTTTACGTGATTTTATATCTTGCCAGTGACCAACATTCAGGTTTGTCTGCAACACAATGCATTCGGCTCAGACCATATTCGTACTTATATACAAAAATATTTCCGTCTCATTCCAACCAAACTTATAGATGAGCAAGCAATTGATGGCTTTAATTCGACATTGCGTACATTTTTCATTACAGCAGCGATAATAGAGGAATGCATAAATTAAAACATCCTTCTGCTGAAGTGATTTTGAGAGCATCGCTTTGAGGAAAGCACCAGCCTTAGTTTGTAATATACATCAGTCTGCCTTAAGCGCAACCAGCGCTTTAAGTGTGCAAGCTATTCCATGGTTTATTGCTCGATCTATTTGAACTCCACTAGTTCGTAGCATATTTCATCGAATAGAAATGCAAAAGCATTAATGATCATTTGGATGCGACAGGGACTGCAGAGCTGTCTTTCTTTTAAAAACTTGCAACCAAGTAGGGCAAACGTTGACTAGGTAGCGTATATAGATCTTAATGTTGTACACTAATGTGTATTTCGTCGCCTGGTAGTACTTTTGAAGAAGATAATGGCTGATAGAAACGCAATTCTATGCACTCGATTGAATTGTCAAGCTGATATTTCTCTTCCAAATATAACACTTCCATGATGATTATAAAACGTAGTAACCTGCAGCCTGAAGAAATCGAATACTATTGTTGGTCAATTACTAGAAATCCTGCATTTTCATCGTCTACTTAAAAAAAAGCGTCCATGGTACGCTATTATCTCTCTAAATTCATGGTTTAAGTGATTTTATATCTTGCCAGTGACCAACATTCAGGTTTGTCTGCAACACAATGCATTCGGCTCAGACCATATTCGTACTTATATACAAAAATATTTCCGTCTCATTCCAACCAAACTTATAGATGAGCAAGCAATTGATGGCTTTAATTCGATATTGCGTACATTTTTCATTACAGCAGCGATAATAGAGGAATGCATAAATTAAAACATCCTTCTGCTGAAGTGATTTTGAGAGCATCGCTTTGAGGAAAGAACCAGCCTTAGTTTGTAATATACATCAGTCTGCCTTAAGCGCAACCAGCCCTTTAAGTGTGCAAGCTATTCCATGGTTTATTGCTCAATCTATTTGAACTCCACTAGTTCGTAGCATATTTCATCGAATAGAAATGCAAAAGCATTAATGATCATTTGGATGCGACAGGGACTGCAGAGCTGTCTTTCTTTTAAAAACTTGCAACCAAGTAGGGCAAACGTTGACTAGGTAGCGTATATAGATCTTAATGTTGTACACTAATGTGTATTTCGTCGCCTGGTAGTACTTTTGAAGAAGATAATGGCTGATAGAAACGCAATTCTATGCACTCGATTGAATTGTCAAGCTGATATTTCTCTTCCAAATATAACACTTCCATGATGATTATAAAACGTAGTAACCTGCAGCCTGAAGAAATCGAATACTATTGTTGGTCAACAAATAGAATTCCTGCATTCTGCTCGGCTCCTCAAAAAAAGCGTCCCAGAACCGCCATTTTCCCTTTACTACTGCACTCGATTGAATTGCCAAGCTGACATTTAACTTCCAAATATAACACTTCCATGATGATGATAAAACATAGTAACCTGCAGCCTGAAGAAATCGAACACGATTGTTGGTCAACAACAAGAAATCCTGCATTCCGATCGTCTACTCAAAAAAAGCGTCCATGAGCCGCCATTTTCTCTCTACATTCATGGTTTACAAGATTTTATATCTCGCCAGTGACCAACATTCAGGTTTGTGTGCAATTCAATGCATTCGCCAGTGACCACATTCGTACTACAATACAAAAATATTTCCGTATCTTTCCAAACAAACTTATTGTTGAACCAGCAATTGATGGCTATAATTCTAAATTGCGTACATTTTTCTTTAAAGCAGCGATAATAACGGAATGCATAATTTAAAAATCCTTCCGCAGAAGTGATTTTGAGGGCATCGCTTTGAGGATAGCACACGCCCTAGTTTGTAATATACAGATAGCTTGTCTTAAGCGCAACCAGCCTTTTAAGTGTATAAGCTATTCCATGGTTTATTGCTCGATCTATTTGAACTCCACTAGTTCGTAGCATATATGATCAAATAGAAATGAAAAGCATTAATGGTCATTTGGATGCGACAGGAACTGCAGAGCCGTCTTTCTTTTAAAAACTTGCCTTCCAAGTAGAGCAAATTTTGACTAGGTGGCGCATATATATCTTGATGTTGTACAATAATGTGTATTTCGTCGACTGGTACTAGTTTTGAAGAAAATAATTACTGATAGAAACGCAATTCTATGCACTCGATTGAATTGCCAAACTGACATTTCTCTTCCAAATATAACACTTCCATGATGATGATAAAACATAGTAACTTGCAGCCTGAAGAAATCGAATACTATTGTTGGTCAACAAATAGAAATCCTGCATTCTGATCGTCTACTCAAAAAAAGCGTCCATGAACCGCCATTTTCTCTCTACTGACATTTCTTTTCCAAATATAACACTTCCATGATGATTATAGAACGTAGTAACCTACAGCCAGAAGAGAATCGAATACTATTGTTGGCCACCAAAATGAAATCCTGCATTGTGATCGGCCCCTCAAAAAAAGCGTCCCAGAACCGCCATTTTCCCTCTTTATTCATGATTTATGAGATTTTATATCTCGCCAGTGACCAACAATCAGGTTTGTGTGGATGTCAATGCGATCGCCAGTGACCACATTCGTACTTCAAGGCAAAAATATTTCCGTCACATTCGAACCAAAATTATTGTTGAGCCAGCAATTGATGGCTTTAATTCGATATTGCGTACATTTTTCATTACAGCAGCGATAATAGAGGAATGTATAAATTAAAACAACCTTCTGCTGAAGTGATTTTGAGAGCATCGCTTTGAGGATAGCACCAGCCCTAGTTTGTTATATACATCAGCCTGCCTTAAGCGCAACCAGCACTTTAAGTGTACAAGCTATTCCAAGGCTTTTTACCAGATCTATTTTAACTCCTCTTAGTCTGTATCTTGTTTCATCAAATAGAAATGGAAAAGCATTATTGGCCATATTGCTGGAGGCAGGAATTGCAGTGTGGACTTCCTTTAAAAACGTACCTTCCAAGTAGTGCAAATTTTGACTAGGTAGCGTAAATAGATCTTAATGTTGTACACTAATGTGTATTTCGTCGCCTGGTACTAGTTTTGAAGAAAATAATAACTGATAGAAACGCAATTCTACGCACTCGATTGAATTGCCAAACTGACATTTCTCTTCCAAATATAACACTTCCATGATGATGATAAAACATAGTAACTTGCAGCCTGAAGAAATCGAATACTATTGTTGGTCAACAAATAGAAATCCTGCATTCTGATCGTCTACTCAAAAAAAGCGTCCATGAACCGCCATTTTCTCTTTACTGACATTTCTTTTCCAAATATAAAACTTCCATGATGATTATAGAACGTAGTAACCTACAGCCTGAAGAGAATCGAATACTATTGTTGGCCACCAAAATGAAATCCTGCATTCTGAACTGCACCTCAAAAAAAGCGTCCAAGAACCGCTATTTTCTCTCTTTATTCATGATTTACGAGATTTTATATCTCGCCAGTGACCAACATTCAGATTTGTGTGCAACTCAATGCGATCGCCAGTGACCACATTCGTACTTTAAGGCAAAAATATTTCCGTCTCATTCCAACCAAACTTATTGTTGAGCCAGCAATTGATGGCTTTAATTCGATATTGCGTACATTTTTCATTACAGCAGCGATAATAGAGGAATGCAAAAATTAAAACCTCCTTCTGCTTAAGTGATTTTGAGAGCATCGCATTGAGGATAGCACCAACCCAAGTTTGTAATATACATGAGCTTGCCTTAAGCGCAACCAGCCCTTTAAGTGTACAAGCTATTCCAGGGCTTTTTACCCGATCAATTTTAACTCCTCTTAGTTCGTGACTTGTTTCATCAAATAGAAATGCAAAAGCATTATTGGTCATTTTGGTGGAGACAGGAATTGCAGAGTGGTCTTCCTTTAAAAACGTGCCTTCCAAGTAGTGCAAATTTTGACTAGGTAGCGTATATAGATCTTAATGTTGTACACTAATGTGTATTTCGTCGCCTGGTAGTACTTTTGAAGAATATAATGGCTGATAGAAACGCAATTCTAGGCACTCGATTGAATTGTCAAACTGACATTTCTCTTCCAAATATAACAGTTCCATGATGATGATAAAACGTAGTAACCTGCAGCTTGAAGAAATCGAATACTATTGTTAGTCAACAAAAAGAAATCATGCATTTCGATCGGCTCCTCAAAAAAAGCGTCACTGAACCGCCATTTTCTATCTACTTTGTTTGCAATATCTTGATGTTGTACACTAATGTGTATTTCGTCGTCTGGTACTAGTTTAGAAGAAGAATATGGTTGATAGAAATGCAATTTTATGCACTCGATTGAATTACCAAACTGACATTTCTCTCCCAAATTTAACACTTAAATGATGATGATAAAACGTAGTAACCTGCAGCCTGAAGAAATCGAATACTATTGTTGGTCAATTACTAGAAATCCTGCATTTTCATCGTCTACTTAAAAAAAAGCGTCCATGGTACGCTATTATCTCTCTAAATTCATGGTTTACGTGATTTTATATCTTGCCAGTGACCAACATTCAGGTTTGTCTGCAACACAATGCATTCGGCTCAGACCATATTCGTACTTATATACAAAAATATTTCCGTCTCATTCCAACCAAACTTATAGATGAGCAAGCAATTGATGGCTTTAATTCGACATTGCGTACATTTTTCATTACAGCAGCGATAATAGAGGAATGCATAAATTAAAACATCCTTCTGCTGAAGTGATTTTGAGAGCATCGCTTTGAGGAAAGCACCAGCCTTAGTTTGTAATATACATCAGTCTGCCTTAAGCGCAACCAGCGCTTTAAGTGTGCAAGCTATTCCATGGTTTATTGCTCGATCTATTTGAACTCCACTAGTTCGTAGCATATTTCATCGAATAGAAATGCAAAAGCATTAATGATCATTTGGGTGCGACAGGGACTGCAGAGCTGTCTTTCTTTTAAAAACTTGCAACCAAGTAGAGCAAACGTTGACTAGGTAGCGTATATAGATCTTAATGTTGTACACTAATGTGTATTTCGTCGCCTGGTAGTACTTTTGAAGAAGATAATGGCTGATAGAAACGCAATTCTATGCACTCGATTGAATTGTCAAGCTGATATTTCTCTTCCAAATATAACACTTCCATGATGATTATAAAACGTAGTAACCTGCAGCCTGAAGAAATCGAATACTATTGTTGGTCAACAAATAGAATTCCTGCATTCTGCTCGGCTCCTCAAAAAAAGCGTCCCAGAACCGCCATTTTCCCTTTACTACTGCACTCGATTGAATTGCCAAGCTGACATTTAACTTCCAAATATAACACTTGCATGATGATGATAAAACATAGTAACCTGCAGCCTGAAGAAATCGAACACGATTGTTGGTCAACAACAAGAAATCCTGCATTCCGATCGTCTACCCAAAAAAAGCGTCCATGAGCCGCCATTTTCTCTCTACATTCATGGTTTACAAGATTTTATATCTCGCCAGTGACCAACATTCAGGTTTGTGTGCAATTCAATGCATACGCCAGTGACCACATTCGTACTTCAATACAAAAATATTTCCGTATCTTTCCAAACAAACTTACTGTTGAACCAGCAATTGATGGCTATAATTCTAAATTGCGTACATTTTTCTTTAAAGCAGCGATAATAACGGAATGCATAATTTAAAAATCCTTCCGCAGAAGTGATTTTGAGGGCATCGCTTTGAGGATAGCACACGCCCTAGTTTGTAATATACATCAGCCTGCCTTAAGCGCAACCAGCCCTTTAAGTGTGCAAGCTATTCCATGGTTTATTGCTCGATCTATTTGAACTCCACTAGTTCGTAGCATATTTCATCGAAAAGAAATGCAAAAGCATTAATGATCATTTGGATGTGACAGGGACTGCAGAGCTGTCTTTCTTTTAAAAACTTGCCTTCCAAGTAGAGCAAACGTTGACTAGGTAGCGTATATAGATCTTAATGTTGTACACTAATGTGTATTTCGTCGCCTGGTAGTACTTTTGAAGAAGATAATGGCTGATAGAAACGCAATTTTATGCACTCGATTGAATTACCAAACTGACATTTCTCTCCCAAATTTAACACTTAAATGATGATGATAAAACGTAGTAACCTGCAGCCTGAAGAAATCGAATACTATTGTTGGTCAACAACAAGAAATCCTGCATTCCGATCGTCTACTCAAAAAAAGCGTCCATGAGCCGCCATTTTCTATCTACATTCATGGTTTACAAGATTTTATATCTCGCCAGTGACCAACATTCAGGTTTGTGTGCAATTCAATGATTTCGCCAGTGACCAAATTTGTACTTCAATACAAAAATATTTCCGTCTCTTTCCAAACAAACTTATTGTTGAGCCAGCAATTGATGGCTTTAATTCGATATTGCGTACATTTTTCATTACAGCAGCGATAATAGAGGAATGCAAAAATTAAAACCTCCTTCTGCTTAAGTGATTTTGAGAGCATCGCATTGAGGATAGCACCAACCCAAGTTTGTAATATACATCAGCTTGCCTTAAGCGCAACCAGCCATTTAAGTGTACAAGCTATTCCAGGGCTTTTTACCCGATCAATTTTAACTCCTCTCAGTTCGTGACATGTTTCATCAAATAGAAATGCAAAAGCATTATTGGTCATTTTGGTGGAGACAGGAATTGCAGAGTGGTCTTCCTTTAAAAACGTGCCTTCCAAGTAGTGCAAATTTTGACTAGGTAGCGTATATAGATCTTAATGTTGTACACTAATGTGTATTTCGTCGCCTGGTAGTACTTTTGAAGAATATAATGGCTGATAGAAACGAATTCTAGGCACTCGATTGAATTGTCAAACTGACATTTCTCTTCCAAATATAACAGTTCCATGATGATGATAAAACGTAGTAACCTGCAGCCTGAAGAAATCGAATACAATTGTTGGGCCAACAAAAAGAAATCATGCATTTTGATCGTCTACTTAAAAAAAGCGTCCATGGTACGCTATTACCTCTCTAAATTCATGGTTTACGTGATTTTATATCTTGCCAGTGACCAACATTCAGGTTTGTCTGCAACACAATGAATTCGCCAGTGACCAAATTTGTACTTCAATACAAAAATATTTCCGTCTCTTTCCAAACAAACTTATTGTTGAACCAGCAATTGATGGCTATAATTCTAAATTGCGTACATTTTTCATTACAGCAGCGATAATAGAGGAATGCATAAATTAAAACATCCTTCAGCTGAAGTGATATTGAGAGCATCGCTTTGAGGATAGCACCAGCCTTAGTTTGTAATATACATCAGCCTGCCTTAAGCGCAACCAGCCCTTTAAGTGTGCAAGCTATTCCATGGTTTATTGCTCGATCTATTTGAACTCCACTAGTTCGTAGCATATTTCATCGAAAAGAAATGCAAAAGCATTAATGATCATTTGGATGTGACAGGGACTGCAGAGCTGTCTTTCTTTTAAAAACTTGCCTTCCAAGTAGAGCAAACGTTGACTAGGTAGCGTATATAGATCTTAATGTTGTACACTAATGTGTATTTCGTCGCCCGGTAGTACTTTTGAAGAAGATAATGGCTGATAGAAACGCAATTCTATGCACTCGATTGAATTGTCAAGCTGATATTTCTCTTCCAAATATAACACTTCCATGATGATTATAAAACGTAGTAACCTGCAGCCTGAAGAAATCGAATACTATAGTTGGTCAACAAATAGAATTCCTGCATTCTGCTCGGCTCCTCAAAAAAAGCGTCCCAGAACCGCCATTTTTCCTTTACTACTGCACTCGATTGAATTGCCAAGCTGACATTTAACTTCCAAATATAACACTTCCATGATGATGATAAAACATAGTAACCTGCAGCCTGAAGAAATCGAACACGATTGTTGGTCAACAACAAGAAATCCTGCATTCCGATCGTCTACTCAAAAAAAGCGTCCATGAGCTGCCATTTTCTCTCTACATTCATGGTTTACAAGATTTTATATCTTGCCAGTGACCAACATTCAGGTTTGTGTGCAATTCAATGAATTCGCCAGTGACCAAATTTGTACTTCAATACAAAAATATTTCCGTCTCTTTCCAAACAAACTTATTGTTGAACCAGCAATTGATGGCTATAATTCTAAATTGCGTACATTTTTCATTCCAGCAGCGATAATAGAGGAATGCATAAATTAAAACATCCTTCAGCTGAAGTGATATTGAGAGAATCGCTTTGAGGATAGCACCAGCCTTAGTTTGTAATATACATCAGCCTGCCTTAAGCGCAACCAGCCCTTTAAGTGTGCAAGCTATTCCATGGTTTATTGCTCGATCTATTTGAACTCCACTAGTTCGTAGCATATTTCATCGAATAGAAATGCAAAAGCATTAATGATCATTTGGATGCGACAGGGACTGCAGAGCTGTCTTTCTTTTAAAAACTTGCCTTCCAAGTAGAGCAAACGTTGACTAGGTAGCGTATATAGATCTTAATGTTGTACACTAATGTGTATTTCGTCGCCTGGTAGTACTTTTGAAGAAGATAATGGCTGATAGAAACGCAATTCTATGCACTCGATTGAATTGTCAAGCTGATATTTCTCTTCCAAATATAACACTTCCATGATGATTATAAAACGTAGTAACCTGCAGCCTGAAGAAATCGAATACTATAGTTGGTCAACAAATAGAATTCCTGCATTCTGGTCGTCTCCTCAAAAAAAGCGTCCCTGAACCGCCATTTTCCCTCTACTACTGCCCTCGATTGAATTGGCAAACTGACATTTCTCTTCCAAATATAACACTTCCATGATGATGATAAAACATAGTAACCTGCATCCTGAAGAAATCGAATACTATTGTTGGTCATCAACATAAAAATCCTGCTTTCTAATCGTCTACTCAAAAAAAGCGTCCATGAACCGCTATTTTCCCTCAACTAATGTGTATTTCGTCGCGTGGTAGTACTTTTGAAGAAGATAATGGCTGATAGAAACGCAATTCTATGCACTCGATTGAATTGTCAAACTGATAATTCTCTTCCAAATATAACACTTCCATGATGATTATAAAACGTAGTAACCGGCAGCCTGAAGAAATCTAATACTATTGTTGGTAAACATAAGGAAATCCTGCATTTTGAACGGCTCCCCAAAAAAGGCGTCCCAGAACCGCCATTTTCCCTCTTTATTCATGATTTACGAGATTTTATATCTCGCCAGAGACCAACAATCAGGTTTGTGTGCATCACAATGCGATCGCCAGTGACCACATTCGTACTTCAAGGCAAAAATATTTCCGTCTCATTCGAACCAAAATTATTGTTGAGCCAGCAATTGATGGCTTTAGTTCGATATTGCGTACATTTTTCATTACAGCAGCGATAATAGAGGAATGCATAAATTAAAACATCCTTCTGCTGAAGTGATTTTGAGAGCATCGCTTTGAGGATAGCACTAGCCCTAGTTTATTATATACATCAGCCTGCCTTAAGCGCAACCAGCACTTTAAGTGTACAAGCTATTCCAGGGCTTTTTACCCGATCTATTTTAACTCCTCTTAGTCCGTATCTTGTTTCATCAAATAGAAATGGAAAAGCATTATTGGTCATAATGCTGGAGACAGGAATTGCAATTTTATGTACTCGATTGAATTGCCAAACTGATATTTTTCTTCCAAATATAACACTTCCATGATGATTATAGAACGTAGTAACCTGCAGCCTGAAGAAATCGAATACTATTGTTAGTCAACAAAAAGAAATCCTGCATTTCGATCGGCTCCTCAAAAAAGCGTTCCAGAACCGCCATTTTCCCTTTACTACTGCACTCGATTGAATTGCGAAGCGGACATTTAACTTCCAAATATAACACTTCCATGATGATTATAGAACGTAGTAACCTACAGCCTGAAGAGAATCGAATACTATTGTTGGCCACCAAAATGAAATCCTGCATTGTGATCGGCCCCTCAAAAAAAGCGTCCCAGAACCGCCATTTTCCCTCTTTATTCATGATTTACGAGATTATATATCTCGCCAGTGACCAACAATCAGGTTTGTGTGCATCTCAATGCGATCGCCAGTGACCACATTCGTACTTCAAATGAAAAATATTTCCGTCTCTTTCCAAACAAACTTACTGTTGAACCAGCAATTGATGGCTATAATTCTATATTGCGTACATTTTTCTTTACAGCAGCGATAATAACGGAATGCATAATTTAAAAGATCCTTTTGCTGAAGTGATTTTGAGGGCATCGCTTTGAGGATAGCACACGCCTTAGTTTGTAATATACAGACAGCATGTCTTAAGCGCAACTAGCCCTTTAAGTGTACAAGCTATTCCAGGGCTTTTTACCCGATCAATTTTAACTCCTCTTAGTTCGTGACTTGTTTCATCAAATAGAAATGCAAAAGCATTATTGGTCATTTTGGTGGAGACAGGAATTGCAGAGTGGTCTTCCTTTAAAAACGTGCCTTCCAAGTAGTGCAAATTTTGACTAGGTAGCGTATATAGATCTTAATGTTGTACACTAATGTGTATTTCGTCGCCTGGTAGTACTTTTGAAGAATATAATGGCTGATAGAAACGCAATTCTAGGCACTCGATTGAATTGTCAAACTGACATTTCTCTTCCAAATATAACAGTTCCATGATGATGATAAAACGTAGTAACCTGCAGCTTGAAGAAATCGAATACTATTGTTAGTCAACAAAAAGAAATCATGCATTTCGATCGGCTCCTCAAAAAAAGCGTCCCTGAACCGCTATTTTCTATCTACTTTGTTTGCAATATCTTGATGTTGTACACTAATGTGTATTTCGTCGTCTGGTACTAGTTTAGAAGAAGAATATGGTTGATAGAAATGCAATTTTATGCACTCGATTGAATTACCAAACTGACATTTCTCTCCCAAATTTAACACTTAAATGATGATGATAAAACGTAGTAACCTGCAGCCTGAAGAAATCGAATACTATTGTTGGTCAATTACTAGAAATCCTGCATTTTCATCGTCTACTTAAAAAAAAGCGTCCATGGTACGCTATTATCTCTCTAAATTCATGGTTTACGTGATTTTATATCTTGCCAGTGACCAACATTCAGGTTTGTCTGCAACACAATGCATTCGGCTCAGACCATATTCGTACTTATATACAAAAATATTTCCGTCTCATTCCAACCAAACTTATAGATGAGCAAGCAATTGATGGCTTTAATTCGATATTGCGTACATTTTTCATTACAGCAGCGATAATAGAGGAATGCATAAATTAAAACATCCTTCTGCTGAAGTGATTTTGAGAGCATCGCTTTGAGGAAAGAACCAGCCTTAGTTTGTAATATACATCAGTCTGCCTTAAGCGCAACCAGCCCTTTAAGTGTGCAAGCTATTCCATGGTTTATTGCTCAATCTATTTGAACTCCACTAGTTCGTAGCATATTTCATCGAATAGAAATGCAAAAGCATTAATGATCATTTGGATGCGACAGGGACTGCAGAGCTGTCTTTCTTTTAAAAACTTGCAACCAAGTAGGGCAAACGTTGACTAGGTAGCGTATATAGATCTTAATGTTGTACACTAATGTGTATTTCGTCGCCTGGTAGTACTTTTGAAGAAGATAATGGCTGATAGAAACGCAATTCTATGCACTCGATTGAATTGTCAAGCTGATATTTCTCTTCCAAATATAACACTTCCATGATGATTATAAAACGTAGTAACCTGCAGCCTGAAGAAATCGAATACTATTGTTGGTCAACAAATAGAATTCCTGCATTCTGCTCGGCTCCTCAAAAAAAGCGTCCCAGAACCGCCATTTTCCCTTTACTACTGCACTCGATTGAATTGCCAAGCTGACATTTAACTTCCAAATATAACACTTCCATGATGATGATAAAACATAGTAACCTGCAGCCTGAAGAAATCGAACACGATTGTTGGTCAACAACAAGAAATCCTGCATTCCGATCGTCTACTCAAAAAAAGCGTCCATGAGCCGCCATTTTCTCTCTACATTCATGGTTTACAAGATTTTATATCTCGCCAGTGACCAACATTCAGGTTTGTGTGCAATTCAATGCATTCGCCAGTGACCACATTCGTACTACAATACAAAAATATTTCCGTATCTTTCCAAACAAACTTATTGTTGAACCAGCAATTGATGGCTATAATTCTAAATTGCGTACATTTTTCTTTAAAGCAGCGATAATAACGGAATGCATAATTTAAAAATCCTTCCGCAGAAGTGATTTTGAGGGCATCGCTTTGAGGATAGCACACGCCCTAGTTTGTAATATACAGATAGCTTGTCTTAAGCGCAACCAGCCTTTTAAGTGTATAAGCTATTCCATGGTTTATTGCTCGATCTATTTGAACTCCACTAGTTCGTAGCATATATGATCAAATAGAAATGAAAAGCATTAATGGTCATTTGGATGCGACAGGAACTGCAGAGCCGTCTTTCTTTTAAAAACTTGCCTTCCAAGTAGAGCAAATTTTGACTAGGTGGCGCATATATATCTTGATGTTGTACAATAATGTGTATTTCGTCGACTGGTACTAGTTTTGAAGAAAATAATTACTGATAGAAACGCAATTCTATGCACTCGATTGAATTGCCAAACTGACATTTCTCTTCCAAATATAACACTTCCAAGATGATGATAAAACATAGTAACTTGCAGCCTGAAGAAATCGAATACTATTGTTGGTCAACAAATAGAAATCCTGCATTCTGATCGTCTACTCAAAAAAAGCGTCCATGAACCGCCATTTTCTCTCTACTGACATTTCTTTTCCAAATATAACACTTCCATGATGATTATAGAACGTAGTAACCTACAGCCTGAAGAGAATCGAATACTATTGTTGGCCACCAAAATGAAATCCTGCATTCCGATCGTCTACTCAAAAAAAGCGTCCATGAGCCGCCATTTTCCCTTTACTACTGCACTCGATTGAATTGCCAAGCTGACATTTAACTTCCAAATATAACACTTCCATGAAGATGATAAAACATAGTAACCTGCAGCCTGAAGAAATCGAACACGATTGTTGGTCAACAACAAGAAATCCTGCATTCCGATCGTCTACTCAAAAAAAGCGTCCATGAGCCGCCATTTTCTCTCTACATTCATGGTTTACAAGATTTTATATCTCGCCAGTGACCAACATTCAGGTTTGTGTGCAATTCAATGCATTCGCCAGTGACCACATTCGTACTACAATACAAAAATATTTCCGTATCTTTCCAAACAAACTTATTGTTGAACCAGCAATTGATGGCTATAATTCTAAATTGCGTACATTTTTCTTTAAAGCAGCGATAATAACGGAATGCATAATTTAAAAATCCTTCCGCAGAAGTGATTTTGAGGGCATCGCTTTGAGGATAGCACACGCCCTAGTTTGTAATATACAGATAGCTTGTCTTAAGCGCAACCAGCCTTTTAAGTGTATAAGCTATTCCATGGTTTATTGCTCGATCTATTTGAACTCCACTAGTTCGTAGCATATATGATCAAATAGAAATGAAAAGCATTAATGGTCATTTGGATGCGACAGGAACTGCAGAGCCGTCTTTCTTTTAAAAACTTGCCTTCCAAGTAGAGCAAATTTTGACTAGGTGGCGCATATATATCTTGATGTTGTACAATAATGTGTATTTCGTCGACTGGTACTAGTTTTGAAGAAAATAATTACTGATAGAAACGCAATTCTATGCACTCGATTGAATTGCCAAACTGACATTTCTCTTCCAAATATAACACTTCCATGATGATGATAAAACATAGTAACTTGCAGCCTGAAGAAATCGAATACTATTGTTGGTCAACAAATAGAAATCCTGCATTCTGATCGTCTACTCAAAAAAAGCGTCCATGAACCGCCATTTTCTCTCTACTGACATTTCTTTTCCAAATATAACACTTCCATGATGATTATAGAACGTAGTAACCTACAGCCTGAAGAGAATCGAATACTATTGTTGGCCACCAAAATGAAATCCTGCATTGTGATCGGCCCCTCAAAAAAAGCGTCCCAGAACCGCCATTTTCCCTCTTTATTCATGATTTACGAGATTTTATATCTCGCCAGTGACCAACAATCAGGTTTGTGTGCATGTCAATGCGATCGCCAGTGACCACATTCGTACTTCAAGGCAAAAATATTTCCGTCTCATTCGAACCAAAATTATTGTTGAGCCAGCAATTGATGGCTTTAATTCGATATTGCGTACATTTTTCATTACAGCAGCGATAATAGAGGAATGTATAAATTAAAACAACCTTCTGCTGAAGTGATTTTGAGAGCATCGCTTTGAGGATAGCACCAGCCCTAGTTTGTTATATACAACAGCCTGCCTTAAGCGCAACCAGCACTTTAAGTGTACAAGCTATTCCAAGGCTTTTTACCAGATCTATTTTAACTCCTCTTAGTCTGTATCTTGTTTCATCAAATAGAAATGGAAAAGCATTATTGGCCATATTGCTGGAGGCAGGAATTGCAGTGTGGACTTCCTTTAACAACGTACCTTCCAAGTAGTGCAAATTTTGACTAGGTAGCGTAAATAGATCTTAATGTTGTACACTAATGTGTATTTCGTCGCCTGGTACTAGTTTTGAAGAAAATAATAACTGATAGAAACGCAATTCTACGCACTCGATTGAATTGCCAAACTGACATTTCTCTTCCAAATATAACACTTCCATGATGATGATAAAACATAGTAACTTGCAGCCTGAAGAAATCGAATACTATTGTTGGTCAACAAATAGAAATCCTGCATTCTGATCGTCTACTCAAAAAAAGCGTCCCTGAACCGCCATTTTCTATCTACTTTGTTTGCAATATCTTGATGTTGTACACTAATGTGTATTTCGTCGTCTGGTACTAGTTTAGAAGAAGAATATGGTTGATAGAAATGCAATTTTATGCACTCGATTGAATTACCAAACTGACATTTCTCTCCCAAATTTAACACTTAAATGATGATGATAAAACGTAGTAACCTGCAGCCTGAAGAAATCGAATACTATTGTTGGTCAACAACAAGAAATCCTGCATTCCGATCGTCTACTCAAAAAAAGCGTCCATGAGCCGCCATTTTCTATCTACATTCATGGTTTACAAGATTTTATATCTCGCCAGTGACCAACATTCAGGTTTGTGTGCAATTCAATGATTTCGCCAGTGACCAAATTTGTACTTCAATACAAAAATATTTCCGTCTCTTTCCAAACAAACTTATTGTTGAGCCAGCAATTGATGGCTTTAATTCGATATTGCGTACATTTTTCATTCCAGCAGCGATAATAGAGGAATGCATAAATTAAAACATCCTTCAGCTGAAGTGATATTGAGAGCATCGCTTTGAGGATAGCACCAGCCTTAGTTTGTAATATACATCAGCCTGCCTTAAGCGCAACCAGCCCTTTAAGTGTGCAAGCTATTCCATGGTTTATTGCTCGATCTATTTGAACTCCACTAGTTCGTAGCATATTTCATCGAATAGAAATGCAAAAGCATTAATGATCATTTGGATGCGACAGGGACTGCAGAGCTGTCTTTCTTTTAAAAACTTGCCTTCCAAGTAGAGCAAACGTTGACTAGGTAGCGTATATAGATCTTAATGTTGTACACTAATGTGTATTTCGTCGCCTGGTAGTACTTTTGAAGAAGATAATGGCTGATAGAAACGCAATTCTATGCACTCGATTGAATTGTCAAGCTGATATTTCTCTTCCAAATATAACACTTCCATGATGATTATAAAACGTAGTAACCTGCAGCCTGAAGAAATCGAATACTATAGTTGGTCAACAAATAGAATTCCTGCATTCTGGTCGTCTCCTCAAAAAAAGCGTCCCTGAACCGCCATTTTCCCTCTACTACTGCCCTCGATTGAATTGGCAAACTGACATTTCTCTTCCAAATATAACACTTCCATGATGATGATAAAACATAGTAACCTGCATCCTGAAGAAATCGAATACTATTGTTGGTCATCAACATAAAAATCCTGCTTTCTAATCGTCTACTCAAAAAAAGCGTCCATGAACCGCTATTTTCCCTCAACTAATGTGTATTTCGTCGCGTGGTAGTACTTTTGAAGAAGATAATGGCTGATAGAAACGCAATTCTATGCACTCGATTGAATTGTCAAACTGATAATTCTCTTCCAAATATAACACTTCCATGATGATTATAAAACGTAGTAACCGGCAGCCTGAAGAAATCTAATACTATTGTTGGTAAACATAAGGAAATCCTGCATTTTGAACGGCTCCCCAAAAAAGGCGTCCCAGAACCGCCATTTTCCCTCTTTATTCATGATTTACGAGATTTTATATCTCGCCAGAGACCAACAATCAGGTTTGTGTGCATCACAATGCGATCGCCAGTGACCACATTCGTACTTCAAGGCAAAAATATTTCCGTCTCATTCGAACCAAAATTATTGTTGAGCCAGCAATTGATGGCTTTAGTTCGATATTGCGTACATTTTTCATTACAGCAGCGATAATAGAGGAATGCATAAATTAAAACATCCTTCTGCTGAAGTGATTTTGAGAGCATCGCTTTGAGGATAGCACTAGCCCTAGTTTATTATATACATCAGCCTGCCTTAAGCGCAACCAGCACTTTAAGTGTACAAGCTATTCCAGGGCTTTTTACCCGATCTATTTTAACTCCTCTTAGTCCGTATCTTGTTTCATCAAATAGAAATGGAAAAGCATTATTGGTCATAATGCTGGAGACAGCAATTGCAATTTTATGTACTCGATTGAATTGCCAAACTGATATTTTTCTTCCAAATATAAAACTTCCATGATGATTATAGAACGTAGTAACCTGCAGCCTGAAGAAATCGAATACTATTGTTAGTCAACAAAAAGAAATCCTGCATTTCGATCGGCTCCTCAAAAAAGCGTTCCAGAACCGCCATTTTCCCTTTACTACTGCACTCGATTGAATTGCGAAGCGGACATTTAACTTCCAAATATAACACTTCCATGATGATTATAGAACGTAGTAACCTACAGCCTGAAGAGAATCGAATACTATTGTTGGCCACCAAAATGAAATCCTGCATTGTGATCGGCCCCTCAAAAAAAGCGTCCCAGAACCGCCATTTTCCCTCTTTATTCATGATTTACGAGATTATATATCTCGCCAGTGACCAACAATCAGGTTTGTGTGCATCTCAATGCGATCGCCAGTGACCACATTCGTACTTCAAATGAAAAATATTTCCGTCTCTTTCCAAACAAACTTACTGTTGAACCAGCAATTGATGGCTATAATTCTATATTGCGTACATTTTTCTTTACAGCAGCGATAATAACGGAATGCATAATTTAAAAGATCCTTTTGCTGAAGTGATTTTGAGGGCATCGCTTTGAGGATAGCACACGCCTTAGTTTGTAATATACAGAGAGCATGTCTTAAGCGCAACTAGCCCTTTAAGTGTACAAGCTATTCCAGGGCTTTTTACCCGATCAATTTTAACTCCTCTTAGTTCGTGACTTGTTTCATCAAATAGAAATGCAAAAGCATTATTGGTCATTTTGGTGGAGACAGGAATTGCAGAGTGGTCTTCCTTTAAAAACGTGCCTTCCAAGTAGTGCAAATTTTGACTAGGTAGCGTATATAGATCTTAATGTTGTACACTAATGTGTATTTCGTCGCCTGGTAGTACTTTTGAAGAATATAATGGCTGATAGAAACGCAATTCTAGGCACTCGATTGAATTGTCAAACTGACATTTCTCTTCCAAATATAACAGTTCCATGATGATGATAAAACGTAGTAACCTGCAGCTTGAAGAAATCGAATACTATTGTTAGTCAACAAAAAGAAATCATGCATTTCGATCGGCTCCTCAAAAAAAGCGTCCCTGAACCGCTATTTTCTATCTACTTTGTTTGCAATATCTTGATGTTGTACACTAATGTGTATTTCGTTGTCTGGTACTAGTTTAGAAGAAGAATATGGTTGATAGAAATGCAATTTTATGCACTCGATTGAATTACCAAACTGACATTTCTCTCCCAAATTTAACACTTAAATGATGATGATAAAACGTAGTAACCTGCAGCCTGAAGAAATCGAATACTATTGTTGGTCAATTACTAGAAATCCTGCATTTTCATCGTCTACTTAAAAAAAAGCGTCCATGGTACGCTATTATCTCTCTAAATTCATGGTTTACGTGATTTTATATCTTGCCAGTGACCAACATTCAGGTTTGTCTGCAACACAATGCATTCGGCTCAGACCATATTCGTACTAATATACAAAAATATTTCCGTCTCATTCCAACCAAACTTATAGATGAGCAAGCAATTGATGGCTTTAATTCGATATTGCGTACATTTTTCATTACAGCAGCGATAATAGAGGAATGCATAAATTAAAACATCCTTCTGCTGAAGTGATTTTGAGAGCATCGCTTTGAGGAAAGAACCAGCCTTAGTTTGTAATATACATCAGTCTGCCTTAAGCGCAACCAGCCCTTTAAGTGTGCAAGCTATTCCATGGTTTATTGCTCAATCTATTTGAACTCCACTAGTTCGTAGCATATTTCATCGAATAGAAATGCAAAAGCATTAATGATCATTTGGATGCGACAGGGACTGCAGAGCTGTCTTTCTTTTAAAAACTTGCAACCAAGTAGGGCAAACGTTGACTAGGTAGCGTATATAGATCTTAATGTTGTACACTAATGTGTATTTCGTCGCCTGGTAGTACTTTTGAAGAAGATAATGGCTGATAGAAACGCAATTCTATGCACTCGATTGAATTGTCAAGCTGATATTTCTCTTCCAAATATAACACTTCCATGATGATTATAAAACGTAGTAACCTGCAGCCTGAAGAAATCGAATACTATTGTTGGTCAACAAATAGAATTCCTGCATTCTGCTCGGCTCCTCAAAAAAAGCGTCCCAGAACCGCCATTTTCCCTTTACTACTGCACTCGATTGAATTGCCAAGCTGACATTTAACTTCCAAATATAACACTTCCATGATGATGATAAAACATAGTAACCTGCAGCCTGAAGAAATCGAACACGATTGCTGGTCAACAACAAGAAATCCTGCATTCCGATCGTCTACTCAAAAAAAGCGTCCATAAGCCGCCATTTTCTCTCTACATTCATGGTTTACAAGATTTTATATCTCGCCAGTGACCAACATTCAGGTTTGTGTGCAATTCAATGCATTCGCCAGTGACCACATTCGTACTACAATACAAAAATATTTCCGTATCTTTCCAAACAAACTTATTGTTGAACCAGCAATTGATGGCTATAATTCTAAATTGCGTACATTTTTCTTTAAAGCAGCGATAATAACGGAATGCATAATTAAAAAATCCTTCCGCAGAAGTGATTTTGAGGGCATCGCTTTGAGGATAGCACACGCCCTAGTTTGTAATATACAGATAGCTTGTCTTAAGCGCAACCAGCCTTTTAAGTGTATAAGCTATTCCATGGTTTATTGCTCGATCTATTTGAACTCCACTAGTTCGTAGCATATATGATCAAATAGAAATGAAAAGCATTAATGGTCATTTGGATGCGACAGGAACTGCAGAGCCGTCTTTCTTTTAAAAACTTGCCTTCCAAGTAGAGCAAATTTTGACTAGGTGGCGCATATATATCTTGATGTTGTACAATAATGTGTATTTCGTCGACTGGTACTAGTTTTGAAGAAAATAATTACTGATAGAAACGCAATTCTATGCACTCGATTGAATTGCCAAACTGACATTTCTCTTCCAAATATAACACTTCCATGATGATGATAAAACATAGTAACTTGCAGCCTGAAGAAATCGAATACTATTGTTGGTCAACAAATAGAAATCCTGCATTCTGATCGTCTACTCAAAAAAAGCGTCCATGAACCGCCATATTCTCTCTACTGACATTTCTTTTCCAAATATAACACTTCCATGATGATTATAGAACGTAGTAACCTACAGCCTGAAGAGAATCGAATACTATTGTTGGCCACCAAAATGAAATCCTGCATTCCGATCGTCTACTCAAAAAAAGCGTCCATGAGCCGCCATTTTCTCTCTACATTCATGGTTTACAAGATTTTATATCTCGCCAGTGACCAACATTCAGGTTTGTGTGCAATTCAATGCATTCGCCAGTGACCACATTCGTACTACAATACAAAAATATTTCCGTATCTTTCCAAACAAACTTATTGTTGAACCAGCAATTGATGGCTATAATTCTAAATTGCGTACATTTTTCTTTAAAGCAGCGATAATAACGGAATGCATAATTTAAAAATCCTTCCGCAGAAGTGATTTTGAGGGCATCGCTTTGAGGATAGCACACGCCCTAGTTTGTAATATACAGATAGCTTGTCTTAAGCGCAACCAGCCTTTTAAGTGTATAAGCTATTCCATGGTTTATTGCTCGATCTATTTGAACTCCACTAGTTCGTAGCATATATGATCAAATAGAAATGAAAAGCATTAATGGTCATTTGGATGCGACAGGAACTGCAGAGCCGTCTTTCTTTTAAAAACTTCCCTTCCAAGTAGAGCAAACTTTGACTAGGTAGCATATATATATCTTGATGTTGTACACTAATGTGTATTTCGTCAACTGGTACTAGTTTTGAAGAAAATAATTACTGATAGAAACGAAATTCTACGCACTCGATTGAATTGCCAAACTGACATTTCTCTTCCAAATATAACACTTCCATGATGATGATAACACATAGTAACTTGCAGCCTGAAGACATCGAATACTATTGTTGGTCATCAAATAGAAATCCTGCATTCTGGTCGTCTCCTCAAAAAAAGCGTCCCTGAACCGCCATTTTCCCTCTACTACTGCCCTCGATTGAATTGGCAAACTGACATTTCTCTTCCAAATATAACACTTCCATGATGATGATAAAACATAGTAACCTGCATCCTGAAGAAATCGAATACTATTGTTGGTCATCAACATAAAAATCCTGCTTTCTGATCGTCTACTCAAAAAAAGCGTCCATGAACCGCTATTTTCCCTCAACTAATGTGTATTTCGTCGCGTGGTAGTACTTTTGAAGAAGATAATGGCTGATAGAAACGCAATTCTATGCACTCGATTGAATTGTCAAACTGATAATTCTCTTCCAAATATAACACTTCCATGATGATTATAAAACGTAGTAACCGGCAGCCTGAAGAAATCTAATACTATTGTTGGTAAACATAAGGAAATCCTGCATTTTGAACGGCTCCCCAAAAAAGGCGTCCCAGAACCGCCATTTTCCCTCTTTATTCATGATTTACGAGATTTTATATCTCGCCAGAGACCAACAATCAGGTTTGTGTGCATCTCAATGCGATCGCCAGTGACCACATTCGTACTTCAAGGCAAAAATATTTCCGTCTCATTCGAACCAAAATTATTGTTGAGCCAGCAATTGATGGCTTTAGTTCGATATTGCGTACATTTTTCATTACAGCAGCGATAATAGAGGAATGCATAAATTAAAACATCCTTCTGCTGAAGTGATTTTGAGAGCATCGCTTTGAGGATAGCACTAGCCCTAGTTTGTTATATACATCAGCCTGCCTTAAGCGCAACCAGCACTTTAAGTGTACAAGCTATTCCAGGGCTTTTTACCCGATCTATTTTAACTCCTCTTAGTCCGTATCTTGTTTCATCAAATAGAAATGGAAAAGCATTATTGGTCATAATGCTGGAGACAGGAATTGCAATTTTATGTACTCGATTGAATTGCCAAACTCATATTTTTCTTCCAAATATAACACTTCCATGATGATTATAGAACGTAGTAACCTGCAGCCTGAAGAAATCGAATACTATTGTTAGTCAACAAAAAGAAATCCTGCATTTCGATCGGCTCCTCAAAAAAGCGTTCCAGAACCGCCATTTTCCCTTTACTACTGCACTCGATTGAATTGCGAAGCGGACATTTAACTTCCAAATATAACACTTCCATGATGATTATAGAACGTAGTAACCTACAGCCTGAAGAGAATAGAATACTATTGTTGGCCACCAAAATGAAATCCTGCATTGTGATCGGCCCCTCAAAAAAAGCGTCCCAGAACCGCCATTTTCCCTCTTTATTCATGATTTACGAGATTATATATCTCGCCAGTGACCAACAATCAGGTTTGTGTGCATCTCAATGCGATCGCCAGTGACCACATTCGTACTTCAAATGAAAAATATTTCCGTCTCTTTCCAAACAAACTTACTGTTGAACCAGCAATTGATGGCTATAATTCTATATTGCGTACATTTTTCTTTACAGCAGCGATAATAACGGAATGCATAATTTAAAAGATCCTTTTGCTGAAGTGATTTTGAGGGCATCGCTTTGAGGATAGCACACGCCTTAGTTTGTAATATACAGACAGCATGTCTTAAGCGCAACTAGCCCTTTAAGTGTACAAGCTATTCCAGGGCTTTTTACCCGATCAATTTTAACTCCTCTTAGTTCGTGACTTGTTTCATCAAATAGAAATGCAAAAGCATTATTGGTCATTTTGGTGGAGACAGGAATTGCAGAGTGGTCTTCCTTTAAAAACGTGCCTTCCAAGTAGTGCAAATTTTGACTAGGTAGCGTATATAGATCTTAATGTTGTACAATAATGTGTATTTCGTCGCCTGGTACTAGTTTTGAAGAAAATAATAACTGATAGAAACGCAATTCTACGCACTCGATTGAATTGCCAAACTGACATTTCTCTTCCAAATATAACAGTTCCATGATGATGATAAAACGTAGTAACCTGCAGCTTGAAGAAATCGAATACTATTGTTAGTCAACAAAAAGAAATCATGCATTTCGATCGGCTCCTCAAAAAAAGCGTCCCTGAACCGCCATTTTCTATCTACTTTGTTTGCAATATCTTGATGTTGTACACTAATGTGTATTTCGTCGTCTGGTACTAGTTTAGAAGAAGAATATGGTTGATAGAAAAGCAATTTTATGCACTCGATTGAATTACCAAACTGACATTTCTCTCCCAAATTTAACACTTAAATGATGATGATAAAACGTAGTAACCTGCAGCCTGAAGAAATCGAATACTATTGTTGGTCAACAACAAGAAATCCTGCATTCCGATCGTCTACTCAAAAAAAGCGTCCATGAGCCGCCATTTTCTATCTACATTCATGGTTTACAAGATTTTATATCTCGCCAGTGACCAACATTCAGGTTTGTGTGCAATTCAATGATTTCGCCAGTGACCAAATTTGTACTTCAATACAAAAATATTTCCGTCTCTTTCCAAACAAACTTATTGTTGAGCCAGCAATTGATGGCTTTAATTCGATATTGCGTACATTTTTCATTACAGCAGCGATAATAGAGGAATGCAAAAATTAAAACCTCCTTCTGCTTAAGTGATTTTGAGAGCATCGCATTGAGGATAGCACCAACCCAAGTTTGTAATATACATCAGCTTGCCTTAAGCGCAACCAGCCATTTAAGTGTACAAGCTATTCCAGTGCTTTTTACCCGATCAATTTTAACTCCTCTCAGTTCGTGACATGTTTCATCAAATAGAAATGCAAAAGCATTATTGGTCATTTTGGTGGAGACAGGAATTGCAGAGTGGTCTTCCTTTAAAAACGTGCCTTCCAAGTAGTGCAAATTTTGACTAGGTAGCGTATATAGATCTTAATGTTGTACACTAATGTGTATTTCGTCGCCTGGTAGTACTTTTGAAGAATATAATGGCTGATAGAAACGAATTCTAGGCACTCGATTGAATTGTCAAACTGACATTTCTCTTCCAAATATAACAGTTCCATGATGATGATAAAACGTAGTAACCTGCAGCCTGAAGAAATCGAATACAATTGTTGGGCCAACAAAAAGAAATCATGCATTTTGATCGTCTACTTAAAAAAAGCGTCCATGGTACGCTATTACCTCTCTAAATTCATGGTTTACGTGATTTTATATCTTGCCAGTGACCAACATTCAGGTTTGTCTGCAACACAATGAATTCGCCAGTGACCAAATTTGTACTTCAATACAAAAATATTTCCGTCTCTTTCCAAACAAACTTATTGTTGAACCAGCAATTGATGGCTATAATTCTAAATTGCGTACATTTTTCATTACAGCAGCGATAATAGAGGAATGCATAAATTAAAACATCCTTCAGCTGAAGTGATATTGAGAGCATCGCTTTGAGGATAGCACCAGCCTTAGTTTGTAATATACATCAGCCTGCCTTAAGCGCAACCAGCCCTTTAAGTGTGCAAGCTATTCCATGGTTTATTGCTCGATCTATTTGAACTCCACTAGTTCGTAGCATATTTCATCGAATAGAAATGCAAAAGCATTAATGATCATTTGGATGTGACAGGGACTGCAGAGCTGTCTTTCTTTTAAAAACTTGCCTTCCAAGTAGAGCAAACGTTGACTAGGTAGCGTATATAGATCTTAATGTTGTACACTAATGTGTATTTCGTCGCCTGGTAGTACTTTTGAAGAAGATAATGGCTGATAGAAACGCAATTCTATGCACTCGATTGAATTGTCAAGCTGATATTTCTCTTCCAAATATAACACTTCCATGATGATTATAAAACGTAGTAACCTGCAGCCTGAAGAAATCGAATACTATAGTTGGTCAACAAATAGAATTCCTGCATTCTGCTCGGCTCCTCAAAAAAAGCGTCCCAGAACCGCCATTTTCCCTTTACTACTGCACTCGATTGAATTGCCAAGCTGACATTTAACTTCCAAATATAACACTTCCATGATGATGATAAAACATAGTAACCTGCAGCCTGAAGAAATCGAACACGATTGTTGGTCAACAACAAGAAATCCTGCATTCCGATCGTCTACTCAAAAAAAGCGTCCATGAGCCGCCATTTTCTCTCTACATTCATGGTTTACAAGATTTTATATCTCGCCAGTGACCAACATTCAGGTTTGTGTGCAATTCAATGCATTCGCCAGTGACCACATTCGTACTACAATACAAAAATATTTCCGTATCTTTCCAAACAAACTTATTGTTGAACCAGCAATTGATGGCTATAATTCTAAATTGCGTACATTTTTCTTTAAAGCAGCGATAATAACGGAATGCATAATTTAAAAATCCTTCCGCAGAAGTGATTTTGAGGGCATCGCTTTGAGGATAGCACACGCCCTAGTTTGTAATATACAGATAGCTTGTCTTAAGCGCAACCAGCCTTTTAAGTGTATAAGCTATTCCATGGTTTATTGCTCGATCTATTTGAACTCCACTAGTTCGTAGCATATATGATCAAATAGAAATGAAAAGCATTAATGGTCATTTGGATGCGACAGGAACTGCAGAGCCGTCTTTCTTTTAAAAACTTGCCTTCCAAGTAGAGCAAATTTTGACTAGGTGGCGCATATATATCTTGATGTTGTACAATAATGTGTATTTCGTCGACTGGTACTAGTTTTGAAGAAAATAATTACTGATAGAAACGCAATTCTATGCACTCGATTGAATTGCCAAACTGACATTTCTCTTCCAAATATAACACTTCCATGATGATGATAAAACATAGTAACTTGCAGCCTGAAGAAATCGAATACTATTGTTGGTCAACAAATAGAAATCCTGCATTCTGATCGTCTACTCAAAAAAAGCGTCCATGAACCGCCATTTTCTCTCTACTGACATTTCTTTTCCAAATATAACACTTCCATGATGATTATAGAACGTAGTAACCTACAGCCTGAAGAGAATCGAATACTATTGTTGGCCACCAAAATGAAATCCTGCATTGTGATCGGCCCCTCAAAAAAAGCGTCCCAGAACCGCCATTTTCCCTTTACTACTGCACTCGATTGAATTGCCAAGCTGACATTTAACTTCCAAATATAACACTTCCATGAAGATGATAAAACATAGTAACCTGCAGCCTGAAGAAATCGAACACGATTGTTGGTCAACAACAAGAAATCCTGCATTCCGATCGTCTACTCAAAAAAAGCGTCCATGAGCCGCCATTTTCTCTCTACATTCATGGTTTACAAGATTTTATATCTCGCCAGTGACCAACATTCAGGTTTGTGTGCAATTCAATGCATTCGCCAGTGACCACATTCGTACTACAATACAAAAATATTTCCGTATCTTTCCAAACAAACTTATTGTTGAACCAGCAATTGATGGCTATAATTCTAAATTGCGTACATTTTTCTTTAAAGCAGCGATAATAACGGAATGCATAATTTAAAAATCCTTCCGCAGAAGTGATTTTGAGGGCATCGCTTTGAGGATAGCACACGCCCTAGTTTGTAATATACAGATAGCTTGTCTTAAGCGCAACCAGCCTTTTAAGTGTATAAGCTATTCCATGGTTTATTGCTCGATCTATTTGAACTCCACTAGTTCGTAGCATATATGATCAAATAGAAATGAAAAGCATTAATGGTCATTTGGATGCGACAGGAACTGCAGAGCCGTCTTTCTTTTAAAAACTTGCCTTCCAAGTAGAGCAAATTTTGACTAGGTGGCGCATATATATCTTGATGTTGTACAATAATGTGTATTTCGTCGACTGGTACTAGTTTTGAAGAAAATAATTACTGATAGAAACGCAATTCTATGCACTCGATTGAATTGCCAAACTGACATTTCTCTTCCAAATATAACACTTCCATGATGATGATAAAACATAGTAACTTGCAGCCTGAAGAAATCGAATACTATTGTTGGTCAACAAATAGAAATCCTGCATTCTGATCGTCTACTCAAAAAAAGCGTCCATGAACCGCCATTTTCTCTCTACTGACATTTCTTTTCCAAATATAACACTTCCATGATGATTATAGAACCTACAGCCTGAAGAGAATCGAATACTATTGTTGGCCACCAAAATGAAATCCTGCATTGTGATCGGCCCCTCAAAAAAAGCGTCCCAGAACCGCCATTTTCCCTCTTTATTCATGATTTACGAGATTTTATATCTCGCCAGTGACCAACAATCAGGTTTGTGTGCATGTCAATGCGATCGCCAGTGACCACATTCGTACTTCAAGGCAAAAATATTTCCGTCTCATTCGAACCAAAATTATTGTTGAGCCAGCAATTGATGGCTTTAATTCGATATTTCGTACATTTTTCATTACAGCAGCGATAATAGAGGAATGTATAAATTAAAACAACCTTCTGCTGAAGTGATTTTGAGAGCATCGCTTTGAGGATAGCACCAGCCCTAGTTTGTTATATACATCAGCCTGCCTTAAGCGCAACCAGCACTTTAAGTGTACAAGCTATTCCAAGGCTTTTTACCAGATCTATTTTAACTCCTCTTAGTCTGTATCTTGTTTCATCAAATAGAAATGGAAAAGCATTATTGGCCATATTGCTGGAGGGAGGAATTGCAGTGTGGACTTCCTTTAAAAACGTACCTTCCAAGTAGTGCAAATTTTGACTAGGTAGCGTAAATAGATCTTAATGTTGTACACTAATGTGTATTTCGACGCCTGGTACTAGTTTTGAAGAAAATAATAACTGATAGAAACGCAATTCTACGCACTCGATTGAATTGCCAAACTGACATTTCTCTTCCAAATATAACACTTCCATGATGATGATAAAACATAGTAACTTGCAGCCTGAAGAAATCGAATACTATTGTTGGTCAACAAATAGAAATCCTGCATTCTGATCGTCTACTCAAAAAAAGCGTCCCTGAACCGCCATTTTCTATCTACTTTGTTTGCAATATCTTGATGTTGTACACTAATGTGTATTTCGTCGTCTGGTACTAGTTTAGAAGAAGAATATGGTTGATAGAAATGCAATTTTATGCACTCGATTGAATTACCAAACTGACATTTCTCTCCCAAATTTAACACTTAAATGATGATGATAAAACGTAGTAACCTGCAGCCTGAAGAAATCGAATACTATTGTTGGTCAACAACAAGAAATCCTGCATTCCGATCGTCTACTCAAAAAAAGCGTCCATGAGCCGCCATTTTCTATCTACATTCATGGTTTACAAGATTTTATATCTCGCCAGTGACCAACATTCAGGTTTGTGTGCAATTCAATGATTTCGCCAGTGACCAAATTTGTACTTCAATACAAAAATATTTCCGTCTCTTTCCAAACAAACTTATTGTTGAGCCAGCAATTGATGGCTTTAATTCGATATTGCGTACATTTTTCATTACAGCAGCGATAATAAAGGAATGCAAAAATTAAAACCTCCTTCTGCTTAAGTGATTTTGAGAGCATCGCATTGAGGATAGCACCAACCCAAGTTTGTAATATACATCAGCTTGCCTTAAGCGCAACCAGCCATTTAAGTGTATAAGCTATTCCAGGGCTTTTTACCCGATCAATTTTAACTCCTCTCAGTTCGTGACTTGTTTCATCAAATAGAAATGCAAAAGCATTATTGGTCATTTTGGTGGACACAGGAATTGCAGAGTGGTCTTCCTTTAAAAACGTGCCTTCCAAGTAGTGCAAATTTTGACTAGGTAGCGTATATAGATCTTAATGTTGTACACTAATGTGTATTTCGTCGCCTGGTAGTACTTTTGAAGAATATAATGGCTGATAGAAACGAATTCTAGGCACTCGATTGAATTGTCAAACTGACATTTCTCTTCCAAATATAACAGTTCCATGATGATGATAAAACGTAGTAACCTGCAGCCTGAAGAAATCGAATACAATTGTTGGGCCAACAAAAAGAAATCATGCATTTTGATCGTCTACTTAAAAAAAGCGTCCATGGTACGCTATTACCTCTCTAAATTCATGGTTTAGGTGATTTTATATCTTGCCAGTGACCAACATTCAGGTTTGTCTGCAACACAATGAATTCGCCAGTGACCAAATTTGTACTTCAATACAAAAATATTTCCGTCTTTTTCCAAACAAACTTATTGTTGAACCAGCAATTGATGGCTATAATTCTAAATTGCGTACATTTTTCATTACAGCAGCGATAATAGAGGAATGCATAAATTAAAACATCCTTCAGCTGAAGTGATATTGAGAGCATCGCTTTGAGGATAGCACCAGCCTTAGTTTGTAATATACATCAGCCTGCCTTAAGCGCAACCAGCCCTTTAAGTGTGCAAGCTATTCCATGGTTTATTGCTCGATCTATTTGAACTCCACTAGTTCGTAGCATATTTCATCGAATAGAAATGCAAAAGCATTAATGATCATTTGGATGCGACAGGGACTGCAGAGCTGTCTTTCTTTTAAAAACTTGCCTTCCAAGTAGAGCAAACGTTGACTAGGTAGCGTATATAGATCTTAATGTTGTACACTAATGTGTATTTCGTCGCCTGGTAGTACTTTTGAAGAAGATAATGGCTGATAGAAACGCAATTCTATGCACTCGATTGAATTGTCAAGCTGATATTTCTCTTCCAAATATAACACTTCCATGATGATTATAAAACGTAGTAACCTGCAGCCTGAAGAAATCGAATACTATAGTTGGTCAACAAATAGAATTCCTGCATTCTGCTCGGCTCCTCAAAAAAAGCGTCCCAGAACCGCCATTTTCCCTTTACTACTGCACTCGATTGAATTGCCAAGCTGACATTTAACTTCCAAATATAACACTTCCATGATGATGATAAAACATAGTAACCTGCAGCCTGAAGAAATCGAACACGATTGTTGGTCAAAAACAAGAAATCCTGCATTCCGATCGTCTACTCAAAAAAAGCGTCCATGAGCCGCCATTTTCTCTCTACATTCATGGTTTACAAGATTTTATATCTCGCCAGTGCCCAACATTCATGTTTGTGTGCAATTCAATGCATTCGCCAGTGACCACATTAGTACTTCAAAAGAAAAATATTTCCGTCTCTTTCCAAACAAACTTACTGTTGAACCAGCAATTGATGGATATAATTCTATATTGCGTACATTTTCCTTTGCAGCAGCGATAATAACGGAATGCATAATTTAAAACATCCTTCCGCAGAAGTGATTATGAGGGCATCGCTTTGAGGATAGCACACGCTCTAGTTTGTAATATACAGATAGCTTGTCTTAAGCGCAACCAGCCTTTTAAGTGTGCAAGCTATTCCAATGTTTATTGCTCGATCTATTTGAACTCCACTAGTTCGTAGCATATATGTTCAAATAGAAATGAAAAGCATTAATGGTCATTTGGATGCGACAGGAACTGCAGAGCCGTCTTTCTTTTAAAAACTTGCCTTCCAAGTAGAGCAAACTTTGACTAGGTAGCGCATGTATATCTTGATGTTGTACACTAATGTGTATTTCGTCGACTGGTACTAGTTTTGAAGAAAATAATTACTCATAGAAACGCAATTCTACGCACTCGATTGAATTGCCAAACTGACATTTCTCTTCCAAATATAACACTTCCATGATGATGATAAAACATAGTAACTTGCAGCCTGAAGAAATCGAATACTATTGTTGGTCATCAAATAGAAATCCTGCATTCTGATCGACTCCTCAAAAAAAGCGTCCCCGAACCGCCATTTTCCCTCTACTACTGCACTCGATTGAATTGCCAAACTGACATTTCTCTTCCAAATATAACACTTCCATGATGATTATAAAACGTAGTAACCTGCAGCCTGAAGAAATCGAATACTATTGTTGGTCAACAAATAGAATTCCTGCATTCTGCTCGGCTCCTCAAAAAAAGCGCCCCAGAACCGCCATTTTCCCTTTACTACTGCACTCGATTGAATTGCCAAGCTGACATTTAACTTCCAAATATAACACTTCCATGATGATGATAAAACATAGTAACCTGCAGCCTGAAGAAATCGAACACGATTGTTGGTCAACAACAAGAAATCCTGCATTCCGATCGTCTACTCAAAAAACGCGTCCATGAGCCGCCATTTTCTCTCTACATTCATGGTTTACAAGATTTTATATCTCGCCAGTGACCAACATTCAGGTTTGTGTGCAATTCAATGAATTCGCCAGTGACCGAATTTGTACTTCAATACAAAAATATTTCCGTCTCTTTCCAAACAAACTTATTGTTGAACCAGCAATTGATGGCTATAATTCTAAATTGCGTACATTTTTCTTTACTGCAAAATAATAACGGAATGCATAATTTAAAACCTCATTCCGCAGAAGTGATTTTGAGGGCATCGCTTTGAGGATAGCACACGCTCTAGTTTGTAATATACAGATAGCTTTTCTTAAGCGCAACCAGCCTTTTAAGTGTGCAAGCTATTCCAATGTTTATTGCTCGATCTATTTGAACTCCACTAGTTCGTAGCATATATGTTCAAATAGAAATGAAAAGCATTAATGGTCATTTGGATGCGACAGGAACTGCAGAGCCGTCTTTCTTTTAAAAACTTGCCTTCCAAGTAGAGCAAACTTTGACTAGGTAGCGCATGTATATCTTGATGTTGTACACTAATGTGTATTTCGTCGACTGGTACTAGTTTTGAAGAAAATAATTACTCATAGAAACGCAAATCTACGCACTCGATTGAATTGCCAAACTGACATTTCTCTTCCAAATATAACACTTCCATGATGATGATAAAACATAGTAACTTGCAGCCTGAAGAAATCGAATACTATTGTTGGTCAACAAATAGAAATCCTGCATTCTGATCGTCTACTCAAAAAAAGCGTCCATGAACCGCCATTTTCTCTCTACTGACATTTCTTTTCCAAATATAACACTTCCATGATGATTATAGAACGTAGTAACCTACAGCCTGAAGAGAATCGAATACTATTGTTGGCCACCAAAATGAAATCCTGCATTGTGATCGGCCCCTCAAAAAAAGCGTCCCAGAACCGCCATTTTCCCTCTTTATTCATGATTTACGAGATTTTATATCTCGCCAGTGACCAACAATCTGGTTTGTGTGCATCTCAATGCGATCGCCAGTGACCACATTCGTACTTCAAGGCAAAAATATTTCCGTCTCATTCGAACCAAAATTATTGTTGAGCCAGCAATTGATGGCTTTAATTCGATATTGCGTACATTTTTCATTACAGCTGCGATAATAGAGGAATGTATAAATTAAAACAAACTTCTGCTGTAGTGATTTTGAGAGCATCGCTTTGAGGATAGCACCAGCCCTAGTTTGTTATATACATCAGCCTGCCTTAAGCGCAACCAGCACTTTAAGTGTACAAGCTATTCCAAGGCTTTTTACCCGATCTATTTTAACTCCTCTTAGTCTGTATCTTGTTTCATCAAATAGAAATGGAAAAGCATTATTGGCCATATTGCTGGAGACAGGAATTGCAGAGTGGACTTCCTTTAAAAACGTACCTTCCAAGTAGTGCAAACTTTGACTAGGTAGCGTATATAGATCTTAATGTTGTACACTAATGTGTATTTCGTCGCCTAGTAGTACTTTTGAAGAAGATATTGGCTGATAGAAACGCAATTCTATGCACTCGATTGAATTGTCAAACTGACATTTCTCTTCCAAATATAACACTTCCATGATGATTATAGAACGTAGTAACCTGCAGCCTGAAGAAATCGAATACTATTGTTGGACAACATAAAGAAATCCTGCATTTTGATCGACTCCTCAAAAAGAACGTCCCTGAACCGCCATTATCCCTCTACTTTGTTTGCAATGTCTTGATGTTGTACACTAATGTGTATTTCGTCGCCTGGTAGTACTTTTGAAGAATATAATGGCTGATAGAAACGCAATTCTAGGCACTCGATTGAATTGTCAAACTGACATTTCTCTTCCAAATATAACAGTTCCATGATGATGATAAAACGTAGTAACCTGCAGCTTGAAGAAATCGAATACTATTGTTAGTCAACAAAAAGAAATCATGCATTTCGATCGGCTCCTCAAAAAAAGCGTCCCTGAACCGCCATTTTCTATCTACTTTGTTTGCAATATCTTGATGTTGTACACTAATGTGTATTTCGTCGTCTGGTACTAGTTTAGAAGAAGAATATGGTTGATAGAAATGCAATTTTATGCACTCGATTGAATTACCAAACTGACATTTCTCTCCCAAATTTAACACTTAAATGATGATGATAAAACGTAGTAACCTGCAGCCTGAAGAAATCGAATACTATTGTTGGTCAATTACTAGAAATCCTGCATTTTGATCGTCTACTTAAAAAAAGCGTCCATGGTACGCTATTACCTCTCTAAATTCATGGTTTACGTGATTTTATATCTTGCCAGTGACCAACATTCAGGTTTGTCTGCAACACAATGCATTCGGCTCAGACCATATTCGTACTTAAATACAAAAATATTTCCGTCTCATTCCTACCAAACTTATAGATGAGCAAGCAATTGATGGCTTTAATTCGATATTGCGTACATTTTTCATTACAGCAGCGATAATAGAGGAATGCATAAATTAAAACATCCTACTGCTGAAGTGATATTGAGAGCATCGCTTTGAGGATAGCACCAGCCTTAGTTTGTAATATACATCAGCCTGCCTTAAGCGCAACCAGCCCTTTAAGTGTGCAAGCTATTCCATGGTTTATTGCTCGATCTATTTGAACTCCACTAGTTCGTAGCATATTTCATCGAATAGAAATGCAGAAGCATTAATGATCATTTGGATGCGACAGGGTCTGCAGAGCTGTCTTTCTTTTAAAAATTTGCCTTCCATGTAGAGCAAACGTTGACTAGGTAGCGTATATAGATCTTAATGTTGTACACTAATGTGTATTTCGTCGCCTGGTAGTACTTTTGAAGAAGATAATGGCTGATAGAAACGCAATTCTATGCACTCGATTGAATTGTCAAGCTGATATTTCTCTTCCAAATATAACACTTCCATGATGATTATAAAACGTAGTAACCTGCAGCCTGAAGAAATCGAATACTATAGTTGGTCAACAAATAGAATTCCTGCATTCTGCTCGGCTCCTCAAAAAAAGCGTCCCAGAACCGCCATTTTCCCTTTACTACTGCACTCGATTGAATTGCCAAGCTGACATTTAACTTCCAAATATAACACTTCTATGATGATGATAAAACATAGTAACCTGCAGCCTGAAGAAATCGAACACGATTGTTGGTCAACAACAAGAAATCCTGCATTCCGATCGTCTACTCAAAAAAAGCGTCCATGAGCCGCCATTTTCTCTCTACATTCATGGTTTACAAGATTTTATATCTCGCCAGTGACCAACATTCAGGTTTGTGTGCATTTCAATGAATTCGCCAGTGACCAAATTTGTACTTCAATACAAAAATATTTCCGTCTCTTTCCAAACAAACTTATTGTTGAGCCAGCAATTGATGGCTTTAATTCGTTATTGCGTACATTTTTCATTACAGCAGCGATAATAGAGGAATGCAAAAATTAAAACCTCCTTCTGCTTAAGTGATTTTGAGAGCATCGCATTGAGGATAGCACCAACCCATGTTTGTAATATACATCAGCTTGCCTTAAGCGCAACCAGCCATTTAAGTGTACAAGCTATTCCAGGGCTTTTTACCCGATCAATTTTAATCCTCTTAGTTCATGACTTGTTTCATCAAATAGAAATGCAAAAGCATTATTGGTCATTTTGGTGGAGACAGGAATTGCAGAGTGGTCTTCCTTTAAAAACGTGCCTTCCAAGTAGTGCAAATTTTGACTAGGTAGCGTATATAGATCTTAATGTTGTACACTAATGTGTATTTCGTCGCCTGGTAGTACTTTTGAAGAATATAATGGCTGATAGAAACGCAATTCTAGGCACTCGATTGAATTGTCAAACTGACATTTCTCTTCCAAATATAACAGTTCCATGATGATGATAAAACGTAGTAACCTGCAGCTTGAAGAAATCGAATACTATTGTTAGTCAACAAAAAGAAATCATGCATTTCGATCGGCTCCTCAAAAAAAGCGTCCCTGAACCGCCATTTTCTATCTACTTTGTTTGCAATATCTTGATGTTGTACACTAATGTGTATTTCGTCGTCTGGTACTAGTTTAGAAGAAGAATATGGTTGATAGAAATGCAATTTTATGCACTCGATTGAATTACCAAACTGACATTTCTCTCCCAAATTTAACACTTAAATGATGATGATAAAACGTAGTAACCTGCAGCCTGAAGAAATCGAATACTATTGTTGGTCAATTACTAGAAATCCTGCATTTTGATCGTCTACTTAAAAAAAGCGTCCATGGTACGCTATTACCTCTCTAAATTCATGGTTTACGTGATTTTATATCTTGCCAGTGACCAACATTCAGGTTTGTGTGCAATTCAATGAATTCGCCAGTGACCAAATTTGTACTTCAATACAAAAATATTTCCGTCTCTTTCCAAACAAACTTATTGTTGAGCCAGCAATTGATGGCTTTAATTCGATATTGCGTACATTTTTCATTATAGCAGCGATAATAGAGGAATGCAAAAATTAAAACCTCCTTCTGCTTAAGTGATTTTGAGAGCATCGCATTGAGGATAGCACCAACCCAAGTTTGTAATATACATCTGCTTGCCTTAAGCGCAACCAGCCATTTAAGTGTACAAGCTATTCCAGGGCTTTTTACCCGATCAATTTTAACTCCTCTTAGTTCGTGACTTGTTTCATCAAATAGAAATGCAAAAGCATTATTGGTCATTTTGGTGGAGACAGGAATTGCAGAGTGGTCTTCCTTTAAAAACGTGCCTTCCAAGTAGTGCAAATTTTGACTAGGTAGCGTATATAGATCTTAATGTTGTACACTAATGTGTATTTCGTCGCCTGGTAGTACTTTTGAAGAATATAATGGCTGATAGAAACGCAATTCTAGGCACTCGATTGAATTGTCAAACTGACATTTCTCTTCCAAATATAACAGTTCCATGATGATGATAAAACGTAGTAACCTGCAGCTTGAAGAAATCGAATACTATTGTTAGTCAACAAAAAGAAATCATGCATTTCGATCGGCTCCTCAAAAAAAGCGTCCGAGGACCGCCATTTTCCCTTTACTACTGCACTCGATTGAATTGCCAAGCTGACATTTAACTTCCAAATATAACACTTCCATGATGATGATAAAACATAGTAACCTGCAGCCTGAAGAAATCGAACACGATTGTTGGTCAACAACAAAAAATCCTGCATTCCGATCGTCTACTCAAAAAAAGCGTCCATGAGCCGCCATTTTCTCTCTACATTCATGGTTTACAAGATTATATATCTCGCCAGTGACCAACATTCAGGTTTGTGTGCAATTCAATGAATTCTCCAGTGACCAAATTTGTACTTCAATACAAAAATATTTCCGTCTCTTTCCAAACAAACTTATTGTTGAACCAGCAATTGATGGCTATAATTCTAAATTGCGTACATTTTTCTTTACAGCAGCGATAATAACGGAATGCATAATTTAAAACATCCTTCCGCAGAAGTGATTTTGAGGGCATCGCTTTGAGGATAGCACACGCTCTAGTTTGTAATATACAGATAGCTTGTCTTAAGCGCAACCAGCCTTTTAAGTGTGCAAGCTATTCCAATGTTTATTACTCGATCTATTTGAACTCCACTAGTTCGTAGCATATATGTTCAAATAGAAATGAAAAGCATTAATGGTCATTTGGATGCGACAGGAACGGCAGAGCCGTCTTTCTTTTAAAAACTTGCCTTCCAAGTAGAGCAAACTTTGACTAGGTAGCGCATGTATATCTTGATGTTGTACACTAATGTGTATTTCGTCGACTGGTACTAGTTTTGAAGAAAATAATTACTCATAGAAACGCAATTCTACGCACTCGATTGAATTGCCAAACTGACATTTCTCTTCCAAATATAACACTTCCATGATGATTATAAAACGTAGTAACCTGCAGCCTGAAGAAATCGAATATTATTGTTGGTCAACAAATAGAATTCCTGCATTCTGCTCGGCTCCTCAAAAAAAGCGTCCCAGAACCGCCATTTTCCCTTTACTACTGCACTCGATTGATTTGCCAAGCTGACATATAACTTCCAAATATAACACTTCCATGATGATGATAAAACATAGTAACCTGCAGCGTGAAGAAATCGAACACGATTGTTGGTCAACAACAAGAAATCCTGCATTCCGATCGTCTACTCAAAAAAAGCGTCCATGAGCCGCCATTTTCTCTCTACATTCATGGTTTACAAGATTTTATATCTCGCCAGTGACCAACATTCAGGTTTGTGTGCAATTCAATGCATTCGCCAGTGACCACATTCGTACTTCAATACAAAAATATTTCCGTCTCTTTCCAAACAAACTTATTGTTGAACCAGCAATTGATGGCTATAATTCTAAATTGCGTACATTTTTCTTTAAAGCAGCGATAATAACGGAATGCATAATTTAAAACATCCTTCCGCAGAAGTGATTTTGAGGGCATCGCTTTGAGGATAGCACACGCCCTAGTTTGTAATATACAGATAGCTTGTCTTAAGCGCAACCAGCCTTTTAAGTGTTCAAGCTATTCCATGGTTTATTGCTCGATCTATTTGAACTCCACTAGTTCGTAGCATATATGATCAAATAGAAATGATAAGCATTAATGGTCATTTGGATGCGACAGGAACTGCAGAGCCGTCTTTCTTTTAAAAACTTGCCTTCCAAGTAGAGCAAACTTTGACTAGGTAGCGCATATATATCTTGATGTTGTACACTAATGTGTATTTCGTCGACTGATAGTAGTTTTGAAGAAAATAATTACTGATAGAAACGCAATTCTATGCACTCGATTGAATTGCCAAACTGACATTTCTCTTCCAAATATAACACTTCCATGATGATGATAAAACATAGTAACTTGCAGCCTGAAGAAATCGAATACTATTGTTGGTCAACAAATAGAAATCCTGCATTCTGATCGTCTACTCAAAAAAAGCGTCCATGAACCGCCATTTTCTCTCTACTGACATTTCTTTTCCAAATATAACACTTCCATTTGAAGCTTTGACTAGGTAGCGCATATATATCTTGATATTGTACACTAATGTGTATTTCGTCGACTGATACTAGTTTTGAAGAAAATAATTACTGATAGAAACGCAATTCTATGCACTCGATTGAATTGCCAAACTGACATTTCTCTTCCAAATATAACACTACCATGATGATGATAAAACATAGTAACTTGCAGCTTGAAGAAATCGAATACAAATGTTGGTCAACAAATAGAAATCCTGCATTCTGATCGTCTACTCAAAAAAAGCGTCCATGAACCGCCATTTTCTCTCTACTGACATTTCTTTTCCAAATATAACACTTCCATGATGATGATAAAACTTAGTAACCTGCAGCCTGAAGAAATCGAATACTATTGTTGGTCAACATAAAGAAATCTTGCATTTTGATCGACTCCTCAAAAAGAACGTCCCTGAACCGCCATTTTCCCTCTACTTTGTTTGCAATGTCTTGATGTTGTACACTAATGTGTATTTCGTCGCCTGGTACTAGTTTTGAAGAAGAATATGGGTGACAGAAATTCAATTTTATTTACTCGATTGATTTGCCAAACTGACATTTCTCTTCCAAGTATAACACATCCATGATGATGATAAAACGTAGTAACCTGCAGCTTGAATAAATCGAATACTGTTGTTAGTCAACAAAAAGAAATCCTGCATTTTGATCAGCTCCTCAAAAAAAGCGTCCCAGAACCGGCATTTTCCCCCTAATACTGCACTCGATTGATTTGCGAAACTGACATTTCTCTTCCAAATATAACACTTCCATGATGATGATAAAACATAGTAACCTGCAGCCTGAAGAAATCGAATACTATTGTTGTTTAACAAATAGAAATCCTGCATTCTGATCGGCCCCTCAAAAAAGGTGTCCATGAACCGCCATTTTCCCTCTACGTGGTTTGCAATATCTTGCTGTTGTACACTAATGTGTATTTCGTCGCCTGGTACTAGTTTTGAAGAAGAATATGGGTGATATAAATGCAATTTTATTTACTCGATTGAATTGGCAAACTGACATTACCCTTCGAAATATAACACTTCCATGATGATGATAAAACGTAGTAACCTGCAGCTTCAATAAATCGAATACTATTGTTAGTCTACAAAAACAAATCCTGCATTTTGATCAGCTCCTCAGAAAAAGCGTCCCAGAACCGCCATTTTCTCTCTACATTCATGGTTTACGGGATTTTATATCTCGCCAGTGACCAACATTCAGGTTTGTGTGCAATTCAATGCATTCGCCAGTGACCACATTCGTACTTCAATACAAAAATATTTCCGTCTCTTTCCAAACAAACTTATTGTTGAACCAGCAATTGATGGCTATAATTCTAAATTGCGTACATTTTTCTTTAAAGCAGCGATAATAACGGAATGCATAATTTAAAACATCCTTCCGCAGAAGTGATTTTGAGGGCATCGCTTTGAGGATAGCACACGCCCTAGTTGGTAATATACAGATAGCTTGTCTTAAGCGCAACCAGCCTTTTAAGTGTACAAGCTATTCCATGGTTTATTGCTCGATCTATTTGAACTCCACTAGTTCGTAGCATATATGATCAAATAGAAATGAAAAGCATTATTGGTCATTTGGATGCGACAGGAACTGCAGAGCCGTCTTTCTTTTAAAAACTTGCCTTCCAAGTAGAGCAAACTTTGACTAGGTAGCGCATATATATCTTGATATTGTACACTAATGTGTATTTCGTCGACTGATACTAGTTTTGAAGAAAATAATTACTGATAGAAACGCAATTCTATGCACTCGATTGAATTGCCAAACTGACATTTCTCTTCCAAATATAACACTACCATGATGATGATAAAACATAGTAACTTGCAGCTTGAAGAAATCGAATACAAATGTTGGTCAACAAATAGAAATCCTGCATTCTGATCGTCTACTCAAAAAAAGCGTCCATGAACCGCCATTTTCTCTCTACTGACATTTCTTTTCCAAATATAACACTTCCATGATGATGATAAAACTTAGTAACCTGCAGCCTGAAGAAATCGAATACTATTGTTGGTCAACATAAAGAAATCTTGCATTTTGATCGACTCCTCAAAAAGAACGTCCCTGAACCGCCATTTTCCCTCTACTTTGTTTGCAATGTCTTGATGTTGTACACTAATGTGTATTTCGTCGCCTGGTACTAGTTTTGAAGAAGAATATGGGTGACAGAAATTCAATTTTATTTACTCGATTGATTTGCCAAACTGACATTTCTCTTCCAAGTATAACACATCCATGATGATGATAAAACGTAGTAACCTGCAGCTTGAATAAATCGAATACTGTTGTTAGTCAACAAAAAGAAATCCTGCATTTTGATCAGCTCCTCAAAAAAAGCGTCCCAGAACCGGCATTTTCCCCCTAATACTGCACTCGATTGATTTGCGAAACTGACATTTCTCTTCCAAATATAACACTTCCATGATGATGATAAAACATAGTAACCTGCAGCCTGAAGAAATCGAATACTATTGTTGTTTAACAAATAGAAATCCTGCATTCTGATCGGCCCCTCAAAAAAGGTGTCCATGAACCGCCATTTTCCCTCTACGTGGTTTGCAATATCTTGCTGTTGTACACTAATGTGTATTTCGTCGCCTGGTACTAGTTTTGAAGAAGAATATGGGTGATATAAATGCAATTTTATTTACTCGATTGAATTGGCAAACTGACATTACCCTTCGAAATATAACACTTCCATGATGATGATAAAACGTAGTAACCTGCAGCTTCAATAAATCGAATACTATTGTTAGTCTACAAAAACAAATCCTGCATTTTGATCAGCTCCTCAGAAAAAGCGTCCCAGAACCGCCATTTTCTCTCTACATTCATGGTTTACGGGATTTTATATCTCGCCAGTGACCAACATTCAGGTTTGTGTGCAATTCAATGCATTCGCCAGTGACCACATTCGTACTTCAATACAAAAATATTTCCGTCTCTTTCCAAACAAACTTATTGTTGAACCAGCAATTGATGGCTATAATTCTAAATTGCGTACATTTTTCTTTAAAGCAGCGATAATAACGGAATGCATAATTTAAAACATCCTTCCGCAGAAGTGATTTTGAGGGCATCGCTTTGAGGATAGCACACGCCCTAGTTGGTAATATACAGATAGCTTGTCTTAAGCGCAACCAGCCTTTTAAGTGTACAAGCTATTCCATGGTTTATTGCTCGATCTATTTGAACTCCACTAGTTCGTAGCATATATGATCAAATAGAAATGAAAAGCATTATTGGTCATTTGGATGCGACAGGAACTGCAGAGCCGTCTTTCTTTTAAAAACTTGCCTTCCAAGTAGAGCAAACTTTGACTAGGTAGCGCATATATATCTTGATATTGTACACTAATGTGTATTTCGTCGACTGATACTAGTTTTGAAGAAAATAATTACTGATAGAAACGCAATTCTATGCACTCGATTGAATTGCCAAACTGACATTTCTCTTCCAAATATAACACTACCATGATGATGATAAAACATAGTAACTTGCAGCTTGAAGAAATCGAATACAAATGTTGGTCAACAAATAGAAATCCTGCATTCTGATCGTCTACTCAAAAAAAGCGTCCATGAACCGCCATTTTCTCTCTACTGACATTTCTTTTCCAAATATAACACTTCCATGATGATGATAAAACTTAGTAACCTGCAGCCTTAAGAAATCGAATACTATTGTTGGTCAACATAAAGAAATCTTGCATTTTGATCGACTCCTCAAAAAGAACGTCCCTGAACCGCCATTTTCCCTCTACTTTGTTTGCAATGTCTTGATGTTGTACACTAATGTGTATTTCGTCGCCTGGTACTAGTTTTGAAGAAGAATATGGGTGACAGAAATTCAATTTTATTTACTCGATTGATTTGCCAAACTGACATTTCTCTTCCAAGTATAACACATCCATGATGATGATAAAACGTAGTAACCTGCAGCTTGAATAAATCGAATACTGTTGTTAGTCAACAAAAAGAAATCCTGCATTTTGATCAGCTCCTCAAAAAAAGCGTCCCAGAACCGGCATTTTCCCCCTAATACTGCACTCGATTGATTTGCGAAACTGACATTTCTCTTCCAAATATAACACTTCCATGATGATGATAAAACATAGTAACCTGCAGCCTGAAGAAATCGAATACTATTGTTGTTTAACAAATAGAAATCCTGCATTCTGATCGGCCCCTCAAAAAAGGTGTCCATGAACCGCCATTTTCCCTCTACGTGGTTTGCAATATCTTGCTGTTGTACACTAATGTGTATTTCGTCGCCTGGTACTAGTTTTGAAGAAGAATATGGGTGATATAAATGCAATTTTATTTACTCGATTGAATTGGCAAACTGACATTACCCTTCGAAATATAACACTTCCATGATGATGATAAAACGTAGTAACCTGCAGCTTCAATAAATCGAATACTATTGTTAGTCTACAAAAACAAATCCTGCATTTTGATCAGCTCCTCAGAAAAAGCGTCCCAGAACCGCCATTTTCCCTCTACTACAGCACACGATTGAATTGCGAAACTGACATTTCTTTTCGAAATATAACACTTCCATGATGATGATAAAACGTAGTAACATGCAGCCTGAAGAAATCGAATACTCTTGTTGGTCATCAACAAGAAATCCTGCATTCTGAAAAAAAGCGTCTATGTACCGCTATTTTCTCTCTACATTCAAGGTTTACGAGATTTTATACCACGCTAGTGACCAACATTCAAGTTTGTGAGTAATTCAATGCATTCGCCAGTGACCACATTCCTACTTCAAAAGAAATATATTTCCGTCTCTTTCCAAACAAACTCACTGTTGAACTAGCAATTGATGGCTATACTTCTATATTGCGTACATTTTTCTTTACAGCAGCGATAATAATGGAATGCATAAATTAATACATCCTTCTGCTGAAATGATTTTGAGAGCATCGTTTTGAGGATAGCACACGCCCTAGTTTGTTATATACATCAGCCTGCCTTAAGCGCAATCATCACTTTAAGTGTACAAGCTATTCCAGGGCTATTTACACGATCTATTTTAACTCATCTTAGTCCGTATCTTGTTTCATCAAATAGAAATGCAAAAGCATTATTGGTCATATTGGTGGAGACAGGAATTGCAGAGTGGTCTTCCTCTAAAAACGTGCCTTCCAAGAAGTGCAAACTTTGACTAGGTATCGTATATAGATCCTAATGTTGTGCACTGATGTGTATTTCGTCACCTGGTAGATCTTTTGAAGAAGATAATGGCTGATAGAAACGCAATTCTATGCACTCGATTAAATTGTCAAACTGACATTTCTCTTCCAAATATAACACTTCCATGATGATGATAAAACTTAGTAACCTGCAGCCTGAAGAAATCGAATACTATTGTTGGTCAACAAGAAATCCTGCATTTTGATCAGCTCCTCAAAAAAAGCGTCCAAGAACCGCCATTTTCCCTCTACTGCTGCTCTCGATTGAATTGCGAAACTGATATTTCTCTTCCAAATAAAACACTTCCATGATGATGATAAAACATAGTAACCTGCAGACTGAAGAAATCGAATACTATTGTTGGTCAACAAATAGAAATCCTGCATTCTGAACGGCCCCTCAAAATAGGCGTCCCTGAATCGCCATTTTCCCTCTACTTGGTTTGCAATATCTTGATGTTGTACACTAATGTGTATTTCGTCGCTTCGTACTAGTTTTGAAGAAGAATATGGGTGATAGAAATGCAATTTTATGTACTCGATTGAATTGCCGAACTGACATTTCTCTTTCAAATATAACACTTCCATGATGATGATAAAACGTAGTAACCTGCAGCTTGAAGAAATAGAATACTATTGTTAGTCAACAAAAATAAATCCTGCATTTCGATCGACTCCTCAAAAAAAGCGTCCCAGAACCGCCATTTTCCCTTTACTACTGCACTTGATTGAATTGCCAAGCTGACATTTCTCTTCCAAATATAACACTTCCATGATGATGACAAGACATAGTAACCGGCAGCCTTAAAAAATCGAATACGATTGTTGGTCAACAATCTTACAAACTAGGGCGTGTGCTATCCTCAAAGCGATGCCCCCAAAATCAATTCAGCGGAAGGATGTATTAATTTATGCATTCCGTTATTATCGCTGCTGTAAAGAAAAATCCTGCATTCTGATCGTCTACTCAAAAAAAGCGTCCATGAACCGAGATTTTCTCACTACATTCATGGTTTACGAGATATTGTATCTCGCCAGTGACCATCATTCAGGTTTGTGTGCAATCAATGCATTCGCCAGTGACCACATTCGTACTTCAAAAGAAAAATATTTCCGTCTCTTTCCAAACAAACTTACTGTTGAACTAGCAATTGATGGCTATAATTCTATATTGCGTACATTTTTCTTTACAGCAGCGATAATAATGGAATGCATAAATTAATACATCCTTCTGCTGAAGTGATTTTGAGGGCATCGCTTTGAGGATAGCACACGCCCTAGTTTGTAATATACATCAGCCTGCCTTAAGCGCAACCAGCCCTTTAAGTGTACAAGCTATTCCAGGGCTTTTTACCCGATCTATTTTAACTCCTCTTAGTTCGTATCTTGTTTCATCAAATAGAAATGCAAAAGCATTATTGGTCATCTTGGTGGAGACAGGAACTGCCGAGTGGTCTTCCTTTAAAAACGAGCCTTCTAAGTAGAGCAAACTTTGACTAGGTAGCGTATATAGATCTTAATGTTGTACACTAATGTGTATTTCGTCGCCTGGTAGTAATTTTGAAGAAGATAATGGCTGATAGAAACGCAATTCTATGCACTCGATTGAATTGTCAAACTGACATTTTTCTTCAAATATAACACTTCCATTATGATTATAGAAGGTAGTAACCTGCAGCCTGAAGAAATCGAATACTATTGTTGGTCAACATAAAGAAATCCTGCATTTTGATCGGCTCCTCAAAAAAGGCGTCCCTGAACCGCCATTTTCTCTCTACTTTGTTCGCAATATCTTGATGTTGTACACTAATGTGTATTACGTGGCCTGGTACTTGTTTTGAAGAAGAATATGGGTGATAGAAATGCAATATTATGTACTCGATTGAATTGCGAAACTGACATTTCTCTTCCAAATATAACACATCCATGATGATAAAACGTAGTAACCTGCAGCTTGAAGAAATCGAATACTATTGTTGGCCAACAAAAAGAAATCCTGCATTTTGATCGTCTCCTCAAAAAAAGCGTCCCAGAACCGCCATTTTCCCTCTACTAATGTGTATTTCGTCGCTTGGTAGTACTTTTGAAGAAGATAATGGCTGATAGAAACGCAATTCTATGCACTCGATTGAATTGTAAAACTGATATTTCACTTCATCTGATATTTCGCCTGGTACTAGTTTTGAAGAAGAATATGGGTGATAAAAATGCAATTTTATTTACTCGATTGAATTGCCAAACTGACATTTCTCTTCCAAATATAAAACATCCATGATGAAGATAAAACGTAGTAACCGGCCGCTTGAATAAACCGAATATTATTACTATTGTTAGTCAACAAAAAGAAATCCTGCATTTTGATCAGCTCCTAAATAAAAGCGTTCCAGAACCGCCATTTTCCCTCTACTACTGCACTCGATTGAATTGCGAAACTGACATTTCTCTTCCAAATATAACACTACCATGATGATGATAAAACATAGTAACCGGCAGCCTTAAAAAATCGAATACTATTGTTGGTCAACAAATAGAAATCCTGCCTTCTGATCGGCCCCTCAAAAAAGGCGTCCCTGAACCGCCATTTTCCCTCTACGTGGTTTGCAATATCTTGATGTTGTACACTAATGTGTATTTCGTCGCCTGGTAGTAATTTTGAAGAAGATAATGGCTGATAGAAACGCAATTCTATGCACTCGATTGAATTGTCAAACTGACATTTTTCTTCAAATATAACACTTCCATTATGATTATAGAAGGTAGTAACCTGCAGCCTGAAGAAATCGAATACTATTGTTGGTCAACATAAAGAAATCCTGCATTTTGATCGGCTCCTCAAAAAAGGCGTCCCTGAACCGCCATTTTCTCTCTACTTTGTTCGCAATATCTTGATGTTGTACACTAATGTGTATTACGTCGCCTGGTACTAGTTTTGAAGAAGAATATGGGTGATAGAAATGCAATATTATGTACTCGATTGAATTGCGAAACTGACATTTCTCTTCCAAATATAACACATCCATGATGATAAAACGTAGTAACCTGCAGCTTGAAGAAATCGAATACTATTGTTGGCCAACAAAAAGAAATCCTGCATTTTGATCGGCTCGTCAAAAAAGGCGTCCCTGAACCGCCATTTTCCCTCTACGTGGTTTGCAATATCTTGATGTTGTACACTAATGTGTATTTCGTCGCCTGGCACTAGTTTTGAAGAAGAATATGGGTGATAGAAATGCAATTTTATGTACTCGATTGAATTGCCAAACTGACATTTCTCTTCCAAATATAACACTTCTATGATGATGATAAAACGTAGTAACCTGCAGCATGAAGAAATCGAATACTATTGTTAGTCAACAAAAAGAAATCCTGCATTTCGATCGGCTCCTCAAAAGAAGCATCCCAGAACCGCCATTTTCTCTTTACTACTGCACTTGATTGAATTGCCAAGCTGACATTTCTCTTCCAAATATAACACTTCCTTGATGATGATAAAACATAGTAACCTGCAGCCTTAAGAAATCGAATACGATTGTTGGTCAACAAATAGAAATCCTGCATTCTGATCGTCTACTCAAAAAAAGCGTCCATGAACCGACATTTTCTCACTACATTCATGGTTTACGAGATTTTATATCTCGCCAGTGACCTACATTTAGGTTTGTGTGCAATTCAATGCATTCGCCAGTGACCACATTCGTACATCAAAAGAAAAATATTTCCGTCTCTTTCCAAACAAACTTACTGTTGAACTAGCAATTGATGGCTATAATTCTATATTGCGTACATTTTTCTTTACAGCAGCGATAATAACGGAATGCATAAATTAATACATCCTTCTGCTGAAGTGATTTTGAGGGCATCGCTTTGAGGATAGCACACGCCCTAGTTTGTAATATACAGATAGCATATCTTAAGCGCAACCAGCCTTTTAAGTGTACAAGCTACTCCATGGTTCTTTTGCTAGATCTATTTGAACTCCACCAGTTCGTAGCTTATTTCATCAAATAGAAATGCAAAAGCATTAATGGTCATTTGGATGCGACAGGAACTGCAGAGCCGTCTTTCTTTTAAAAACTTGCCTTCCAATTAGAGCAAACTTTGACCAGGTAGCGTATATATATCTTGATGTTGTACACTAATGTGTATTTCGTCGCATGGTACTAGTTTTGAAGAAGAATATGGGTGATAGAAATGCAATTTTATGTACTCGATTGAATTGCAAAACTGACAATTCTCTTCCAAATATAACACTTCAATGTTGATGATAAAACGTAGTAACCTGCAGCTTGAATAAATCGAATACTATTGTTAGTCAACAAAAAGAAATCCTGCATTTTGATCAGCTCCACAAAAATAGCGTCCCAGAACAGCCATTTTCCCTCTACTACTGCAATCGATTGAATTGCGAAACTGACATTTCTCTTCCAAATAAAACACTTCCATGATGATGATAAAACATAGTAACCTGCAGACTGAAGAAATCGAATACTATTGTTGGTCAACAAATAGAAATCCTGCATTCTGAACGGCCCCTCAAAATAGGCGTCCCTGAATCGCCATTTTCCCTCTACTTGGTTTGTAATATCTTGATGTTGTACACTAATGTGTATTTCGTCGCTTCGTACTAGTTTTGAAGAAGAATATGGGTGATAGAAATGCAATTTTATGTACTTGATTGAATTGCCGAACTGACATTTCTCTTTCAAATATAACACTTCCATGATGATGATATAACGTAGTAACCTGCAGCTTGAAGAAATAGAATACTATTGTTAGTCAACAAAAATAAATCCTGCATTTCGATCGACTCCTCAAAAAAAGCGTCCCAGAACCGCCATTTTCCCTTTACTACTGCACTTGATTGAATTGCCAAGCTGACATTTCTCTTCCAAATATAACACTTCCATGATGATGACAAGACATAGTAACCGGCAGCCTTAAAAAATCGAATACGATTGTTGGTCAACAATCTTACAAACTAGGGCGTGTGCTATCCTCAAAGCGATGCCCCCAAAATCAATTCAGCGGAAGGATGTATTAATTTATGCATTCCGTTATTATCGCTGCTGTAAAGAAAAATCCTGCATTCTGATCGTCTACTCAAAAAAAGCGTCCATGAACCGAGATTTTCTCGCTACATTCATGGTTTACGAGATATTGTATCTCGCCAGTGACCATCATTCAGGTTTGTGTGCAATCAATGCATTCGCCAGTGACCACATTCGTACTTCAAAAGAAAAATATTTCCGTCTCTTTCCAAACAAACTTACTGTTGAACTAGCAATTGATGGCTATAATTCTATATTGCGTACATTTTTCTTTACAGCAGCGATAATAATGGAATGCATAAATTAATACATCCTTCTGCTGAAGTGATTTTGAGGGCATCGCTTTGAGGATAGCACACGCCCTAGTTTGTAATATACATCAGCCTGCCTTAAGCGCAACCAGCCCTTTAAGTGTACAAGCTATTCCAGGGCTTTTTACCCGATCTATTTTAACTCCTCTTAGTTCGTATCTTGTTTCATCAAATAGAAATGCAAAAGCATTATTGGTCATCTTGGTGGAGACAGGAACTGCCGAGTGGTCTTCCTTTAAAAACGAGCCTTCTAAGTAGAGCAAACTTTGACTAGGTAGCGTATATAGATCTTAATGTTGTACACTAATGTGTATTTCGTCGCCTGGTAGTAATTTTGAAGAAGATAATGGCTGATAGAAACGCAATTCTATGCACTCGATTGAATTGTCAAACTGACATTTTTCTTCAAATATAACACTTCCATTATGATTATAGAAGGTAGTAACCTGCAGCCTGAAGAAATCGAATACTATTCTTGGTCAACATAAAGAAATCCTGCATTTTGATCGGCTCCTCAAAAAAGGCGTCCCTGAACCGCCATTTTCTCTCTACTTGGTTTGTAATATCTTGAAGTTGTAAACTAATGTGTATTTCGTCGTCTGATACTAGTTTTGAGGAAGAATATGGTTGATAGAAATGCAATTTTATGCGCTCGATTGAATTACCAAACTGACATTTCTCTCCCAAATATAACACTTAAATGATGATGATAAAACGTAGTAACCTGCAGCCTGAAGAAATCGAATACTATTGTTGGTCAATAACTAGAAATCCTGCATTCTGATCGTCTACTTAAAAAAAGCGTCAATGGTACGCTATTTTCTCTCTAAACTCATGGATTACGTGATTTTATATCTTGCCAGTGACCAACATTCAGGTTTGTCTGCAACACAATGCATTCGGCAGAGACCATATTCGTACTTCGATACAAAAATATTTCCGTCTCATTCCAACCAAACTTATAGATGAGCAAGCAATTGATGGCTTTAATTCGATATTGCGTACATTTTTCATTACAGCAGCGATAATAGAGGAATGCATAAATTAAAACATCGTTCTGCTGAAGTGATTTTGAGAGCATCGCTTTGAGGATAGCACCAGCCTTAGTTTGTAATATACAACAGCCTGCCGTAAGCACAACCAGCCCTTTAAGTGTGCAAGCTATTCCATGGTTTATTGCTCGATCTATTTGAACTCCACTAGTTCGTAGCATATTTCATCGAATAGAAATGCAAAAGCATTAATGATCATTTGGATGCGACAGGGACTGCAGAGCTGTCTTTCTTTTAAAAACTTGCCTTCCAAGTAGAGCAAACGTTGACTAGGTAGCGTATATAGATCTTAATGTTGTACACTAATGTGTATTTCGCCGCCTGGTACTAGTTTTGAAGAAGATAATGGCTGATAGAAACGCAATTCTATGCACTCGATTGAATTGTCAAGCTGATATTTCTCTTCCAAATATAACACTTCCATGATGATGATAAAACGTAGTAACCTGCAGCCTGAAGAAATCGAATACTATTGTTAGTCAACAAAAAGAAATCCTGCATTTCGATCGGCTCCTCAAAAAAAGCGTTCCAGAACCGCCATTTTCCCATTACTACTGCACTCGTTTGAATTGCCAAGCTGACATTTAACTTCCAAATATAACACTTCCATGATGATGATAAAACATAGTAACCTGCGGCCTGAAGAAATCGAACACGATTGTTGGCCAACAACAAGAAATCCTGCATTCTGATCGTCTACTCAAAAAAAGCGTCCATGAACCGCCATTTTCTCTCTACATTCATGGTTTCCGAGATTTTATATCTCGCCAGTGACCAACATTCAGGTTTGTGTGCAATTCAATGCATTCGCCAGTGACCAAATTTGTACTTCAATACAAAAATATTTCCGTCTCTTTCCAAACAAACTTATTGTTGAACCAGCAATTGATGGCTATAATTCGATATTGCGTACATTTTTCATTACAGCAGCGATAATAGAGGAATGCATAAATTAAAACATCCTTCTGCTTAAGTGATTTTGAGAGCATCGCATTGAGGATAGCACCAACCCTAGTTTGTAATATACATCAGCCTGCCTTAAGCGCAACCAGCCCTTTAAGTGTACAAGCTATTCCAGTGCTTTTTACCCGATCTATTTTAACTCCCCTTAGTTCGTGACTTGTTTCATCAAATAGAAATGCAAAAGCATTATTGGTCATATTGGTGGAGACAGGAATTGCAGAGTGGTCTTCCTTTAAATACGTGCCTTCCAAGTATTGCAAATTTTGACTAGGTAGCGTATATAGATCTTAATGTTGTACACTAATGTGTATTTCGTCGCCTGCTAGTACTTTTGAAGAAGATAATGGCTGATAGAAACGCAATTCTATGCACTAGATTGAATTCTCAAACTGACATTTTTCTTCCAAATATAACACTTCCATGATGATTATAGAACGTAGTAACCTGCAGCCTGAAGAAATCGAATACTATTCTTGGTCAACATAAAGAAATCCTGCATTTTGATCGGCTCCTCAAAAAAGGCGTCCCTGAACCGCCATTTTCTCTCTACTTGGTTTGTAATATCTTGAAGTTGTACACTAATGTGTATTTCGTCGTCTGATACTAGTTTTGAGGAAGAATATGGTTGATAGAAATGCAATTTTATGCACTCGATTCAATTACCAAACTGACATTTCTCTCCCAAATATAACACTTAAATGATGATGATAAAACGTAGTAACCTGCAGCCTGAAGAAATCGAATACTATTGTTGGTCAATAACTAGAAATCCTGCATTCTGATCGTCTACTTAAAAAAAGCGTCCATGGTACGCTATTTTCTCTCTAAACTCATGGTTTACGTGATTTTATATCTTGCCAGTGACCAACATTCAGGTTTGTCTGCAACACAATGCATTCGGCAGAGACCATATTCGTACTTCGATACAAAAATATTTCCGTCTCATTCCAACCAAACTTATAGATGAGCAAGCAATTGATGGCTTTAATTCGATATTGCGTACATTTTTCATTACAGCAGCGATAATAGAGGAATGCATAAATTAAAACATCGTTCTGCTGAAGTGATTTTGAGAGCATCGCTTTGAGGATAGCACCAGCCTTAGTTTGTAATATACATCAGCCTGCCTTAAGCGCAACCAGCCCTTTAAGTGTGCAAGCTATTTAAGGGCTTTTTACCCGATCTAATTTAACTCCTCTTAGTTCGTATCTTGTTTCATCAAAAAGAAATGCAAAAGCATTATTGGTCATCTTGGTAGTGACAGGAACTGCAGAGCCGTCTTTTTTTAAAATCTTGCCTTCCAAAAAGAGCAAACTTTGACTAGGTAGCGCATGTATATCTTGATGTTGGACACTAATGTGCATTTCGTCAACTGGTACCAGTTTTGAAGAAAATAATTACTGATAGAAACGCAATTCTACGCACTCGTTTGAATTGCCAAACTGACATTTCTCTTCCAAATATAACACTTCCATGATGATGATAAAACATAGTAACTTGCAGCCTGAAGAAATCGAATACTATTGTTGGTCATCAAATAGAAATCCTGCATTCTGGTCGTCTCCTCAAAAAAAGCGTCCCTGAACCGCCATTTTCCCTCTACAACTGCACTCGATTGAATTGGCAAACTGAAATTTCTCTTCCAAATATAACACTTCCATGATGATGATAAAACATAGTAACCTGCATCCTGAAGAAATCGAATACTGTTGTTGGTTATCAACAAGAAATCCTGCATTGTGATCGTCTACTCAAAAAAAGCGTCCATGAACCGCCATTTTCTCTCTACATTCATGGTTTACGAGATATTATATCACGCTAGTGACCAACATTCATGTTTGTGTGCAATTCAATGCATTCGCCAGTGACCACATTAGTACTTCAAAAGAAAAATATTTCCGTCTCTTTCCAAACAAACTTACTGTTGAACCAGCAATTGATGGATATAATTCTATATTGCGTACATTTTCCTTTGCAGCAGCGATAATAACGGAATGCATAATTTAAAATATCCTTTTGCTGAAGTGATTTTGAGGGCATCGCTTTGAGGATAGCACACGCCCTAGTTTGTAATATACAGATAGCATGTTTTAAGCGCAACCAGCCTTTTAAGAGTACAAACTACTACATGGTTTATTGCTCGATCTGTTTGAACTCCACTAGTTCGTAGCATATATAATCAAATAGAAATGAAAAGCATTAATGGTTATTTGGATGCGACAGGAACTGCAGAGCCGTCTTTCTTTTAAAAACTTGCCTTCCAAGTAGAGCAAACTTTGACTAGGTAGCGCATTTATATCTTGATGTTGTACACTAATGTGTATTTCGTCGACTAGTACTAGTTTTGAAGAAAATAATTACTGATAGAAACGGAACTCTATGCACTCGATTGAATTGCCAAACTGACATTTCTCTTCCAAATATAACACTTCCATGATGATGATAAAACATAGTAACTTGCTGCCTGAAGAAATCGAATACTATTGTTGGTCAACAAATAGAAATCCTGTATTCTGATCGTCTACTCAAAAAAAGCGTCCATGAACCGCCATTTTCTCTCTACTGACATTTCTTTTCCAAATATAACACTTCCATGATGATTATAGAACATAGTAACCTACAGCCTGAAGAGAATCGAATACTATTGTTGGCCACCAAAATGAAATCCTGCATTGTGATCGGCCCCTCAAAAAAAGCGTCCCAGAACCGCCATTTTCCCTCTTTATTCATGATTTACGAGATTTTATATCTCGCCAGTGACCAACAATCAGGTTTGTGTGCATCTCAATGCGATCGCCAGTGACCACATTCGTACTTCAAGGCAAAAATATTTCCGTCTCATTCGAACCAAAATTATTGTTGAGCCAGCAATTGATGGCTTTAATTCGATATTGCGTACATTTTTCATTACAGCAGAGATAATAGAGGAATGTATAAATTAAAACAACCTTCTGCTGAAGTGATTTTGAGAGCATCGCTTTGAGGATAGCACCAACCCAAGTTTGTAATATACATCAGCTTGCTTTAAGCGCAACCAGCCCTTTAAGTGTACAAGCTATTCCAGGGCTTTTTACCCGATCAATTTTAACTCCTCTTAGTTCGTAACTTGTTTCATCAAATAGAAATGCAAAAGCATTATTGGTCATTTTGGTGGAGACAGGAATTGCAGAGTGATCTTCCTTTAAAAACGTGCCTTTCAAGTAGTGCAAATTTTGACTAGGTAGCGTATATAGATCTTAATGTTGTACACTAATGTGTATTTCGTAGCCTGGTAGTACTTTTGAAGAATATAATGGCTGATAGAAACGCAATTCTAGGCACTCGATTGAATTGTCAATCTGACATTTCTCTTCCAAATATAACAGTTCCATGATGATGATAAAACGTAGTAACCTGCAGCTTGAAGAAATCGAATACTATTGTTAGTCAACAAAAAGAAATCATGCAATTCGATCGGCTCCTCAAAAAAAGCGTCCCTGAACCGCCATTTTCTATCTACTTTGTTTGCAATATCTTAATGTTGTACACTAATGTGTATTTCGTCGTCTGGTACTAGTTTAGAAGAAGAATATAATTGATAGAAATCCAATTTTAAGCACTCGATTGAATTACCAAACTGACATTTCTCTCCCAAATTTAACACTTAAATGATGATGATAAAACGTAGTAACCTGCAGCCTGAAGAAATCGAATACTATTGTTGGTCAATTACTAGAAATCCTGCATTTTGATCGTCTACTTAAAAAAAGCGTCCATGGTACGCTATTATCTCTCTAAATTCATGGTTTACGTGATTTTATATCTTGCCAGTGACCAACATTCAGGTTTGTGTGCAATCAATGCATTCGCCAGTGACCACATTCGTACTTCAAAAGAAAAATATTTCCGTCTCTTTCCAAACAAACTTACTGTTGAACTAGCAATTGATGGCTATAATTCTATATTGCGTACATTTTTCTTTACAGCAGCGATAATAATGGAATGCATAAATTAATACATCCTTCTGCTGAAGTGATTTTGAGGGCATCGCTTTGAGGATAGCACACGCCCTAGTTTGTAATATTCAGATACCATATCTTAAGCGCAATCTGCCTTTTAAGTGTACAAGCTACTCCATGGTATTTTTGCTCGATCTATTTGAACTCCACCAGTTCGTAGCATATATGATCAAATAGAAATGAAAAGCATTAATGGTCATTTGGATGCGACAGGAACTGCAGAGCCGTCTTTCTTTTAAAAACTTGCTTTCCAAGTAGAGCAAACTTTGACTAGGTAGCGCATATATATCTTGATGTTGTACACTAATGTGTATTTCGTGGACTGATACTAGTTTTGAAGAAAATAATTACTGATAGAAACGCAATTCTATGCACTCGATTGAATTGCCAAACTGACATTTCTCTTCCAAATATAACACTTCCATGATGATGATAAAACATAGTAACTTGCAGCCTGAAGAATTCGAATACTATTGTTGGTCAACAAATAGAATTCCTTCATTCTGATCGTCTACTCAAAAAAAGCGTCCATGAACCGCCATTTTCTCTCTACTGACATTTCGTTTCCAAATATAACACTTCCATGATGATTATAGAACGTAGTAACCTGCAGCCTGAAGAAATCGAATACTATTGTTGGTCAACATAAAGAAGTCCTGCATTTTGATCGACTCCTCAAAAAGAATGTCCCTGGACCGCCATTTTCCCTCTACTTTGTTTGCAATGTCTTGATGTTGTACACTAATGTGTATTTCGTCGCCTGGTACTAGTTTTGAAGAAGAATATGGGTGACAGAAATTCAATTTTATTTACTCGATTGATTTGCCAAACTGACATTTCTCTTCCAAGTATAGCACATCCATGATGATGATAAAACGTAGTAACCTGCAGCCTTAAGAAATCGAATACGATTGTTGGTCAACAATCTTACAAACTAGGGCGTGTGCTATCCTCAAAGCGATGCCCCCAAAATCAATTCAGCAGAAGGATGTATTAATTTATGCATTCCGTTATTATCGCTGCTGTAAAGAAAAATCCTGCATTCTGATCGTCTACTCAAAAAAAGCGTCCATGAACCGACATTTTCTCACTACATTCATGGTTTACGAGATATTGTATCTCGCCAGTGACCATCATTCAGGTTTGTGTGCAATCAATGCATTCGCCAGTGACCACATTCGTACTTCAAAAGAAAAATATTTCCGTCTCTTTCCAAACAAACTTACTGTTGAACTAGCAATTGATGGCTATAATTCTATATTGCGTACATTTTTCTTTACAGCAGCGATAATAATGGAATGCATAAATTAATACATCCTTCTGCTGAAGTGATTTTGAGGGCATCGCTTTGAGGATAGCACACGCCCTAGTTTGTAATATTCAGATACCATATCTTAAGCGCAATCTGCCTTTTAAGTGTACAAGCTACTCCATGGTTTTTTTGCTCGATCTATTTGAAATCCACCAGTTCGTAGCTTATTTCATCAAATAGAAATGCAAAAGCATTAATGGTCATTTGGATGCGACAGGAACTGCAGAGCCGTCTTTCTTTTAAAAACTTGCCTTCCAAGTAGAGCAAACTTTGACCAGGTAGCGTATATATATCTTGATGTTGTACACTAATGTGTATTTCCTCGCATGGTACTAGTTTTGAAGAAGAATATGGGTGATAGAAATGCAATTTTATGTACTCGATTGAATTGCAAAACTGACATTTCTCTTCCAAATATAACACTTCCATGTTGATGATAAAACGTAGTAACCTACAGCTTGAATAAATCGAATACTATTGTTAGTCAACAAAAAGAAATCCTGCATTTTGATCAGCTCCTCAAAAATAGCGTCCCAGAACAGCCATTTTCCCTCTACTACTGCACTCGATTCAATTGCCAAACTGATATTTCTCTTCCAAATACTACACTTCCATGATGATGATAAAACATAGTAACCAGCAGCCTGAAGAAATCGAATACTATTGTTGGTCAACAAATAGAAATCCTGCATTCTGATCGTCTACTTAAAAAAAGCGTCCATGGTACGCTATTTTCTCTCTAAACTCATGGTTTACGTGATTTTATATCTTGCCAGTGACCAACATTCAGGTTTGTCTGCAACACAATGCATTCGGCAGAGACCATATTCGTACTTCGATACAAAAATATTTCCGTCTCATTCCAACCAAACTTATAGATGAGCAAGCAATTGATGGCTTTAATTCGATATTGCGTACATTTTTCATTACAGCAGCGATAATAGAGGAATGCATAAATTAAAACATCGTTCTGCTGAAGTGATTTTGAGAGCATCGCTTTGAGGATAGCACCAGCCTTAGTTTGTAATATACATCAGCCTGCCTTAAGCGCAACCAGCCCTTTAAGTGTGCAAGCTATTTAAGGGCTTTTTACCCGATCTAATTTAACTCCTCTTAGTTCGTATCTTGTTTCATCAAAAAGAAATGCAAAAGCATTATTGGTCATCTTGGTAGTGACAGGAACTGCAGAGCCGTCTTTTTTTAAAATCTTGCCTTCCAAAAAGAGCAAACTTTGACTAGGTAGCGCATGTATATCTTGATGTTGGACACTAATGTGCATTTCGTCAACTGGTACCAGTTTTGAAGAAAATAATTACTGATAGAAACGCAATTCTATGCACTCGATTGAATTGTCAAACTGACATTTCACTTCAAAATATAACACTTCCATGATGATGATAAAACATAGTAACCTGCGGCCTGAAGAAATCGAACACGATTGTTGGCCAACAACAAGAAATCCTGCATTCTGATCGTCTACTCAAAAAAAGCGTCCATGAACCGCCATTTTCTCTCTACATTCATGGTTTCCGAGATTTTATATCTCGCCAGTGACCAACATTCAGGTTTGTGTGCAATTCAATGCATTCGCCAGTGACCAAATTTGTACTTCAATACAAAAATATTTCCGTCTCTTTCCAAACAAACTTATTGTTGAACCAGCAATTGATGGCTATAATTCGATATTGCGTACATTTTTCATAACAGCAGCGATAATAGAGGAATGCATAAATTAAAACATCCTTCTGCTTAAGTGATTTTGAGAGCATCGCATTGAGGATAGCACCAACCCTAGTTTGTAATATACATCAGCCTGCCTTAAGCGCAACCAGCCCTTTAAGTGTACAAGCTATTCCAGTGCTTTTTACCCGATCTATTTTAACTCCCCTTAGTTCGTGACTTGTTTCATCAAATAGAAATGCAAAAGCATTATTGGTCATATTGGTGGAGACAGGAATTGCAGAGTGGTCTTCCTTTAAATACGTGCCTTCCAAGTATTGCAAATTTTGACTAGGTAGCGTATATAGATCTTAATGTTGTACACTAATGTGTATTTCGTCGCCTGCTAGTACTTTTGAAGAAGATAATGGCTGATAGAAACGCAATTCTATGCACTAGATTGAATTCTCAAACTGACATTTTTCTTCCAAATATAACACTTCCATGATGATTATAGAACGTAGTAACCTGCAGCCTGAAGAAATCGAATACTATTCTTGGTCAACATAAAGAAATCCTGCATTTTGATCGGCTCCTCAAAAAAGGCGTCCCAGAACCGCCATTATCTCTCTACTTGGTTTGTAATATCTTGAAGTTGTACACTAATGTGTATTTCGTCGTCTGATACTAGTTTTGAGGAAGAATATGGTTGATAGAAATGCAATTTTATGCACTCGATTCAATTACCAAACTGACATTTCTCTCCCAAATATAACACTTAAATGATGATGATAAAACGTAGTAACCTGCAGCCTGAAGAAATCGAATACTATTGTTGGTCAATAACTAGAAATCCTGCATTCTGATCGTCTACTTAAAAAAAGCGTCCATGGTACGCTATTTTCTCTCTAAACTCATGGTTTACGTGATTTTATATCTTGCCAGTGACCAACATTCAGGTTTGTCTGCAACACAATGCATTCGGCAGAGACCATATTCGTACTTCGATACAAAAATATTTCCGTCTCATTCCAACCAAACTTATAGATGAGCAAGCAATTGATGGCTTTAATTCTATATTGCGTACATTTTCCTTTGCAGCAGCGATAATAACGGAATGCATAATTTAAAATATCCTTTTGCTGAAGTGATTTTGAGGGCATCGCTTTGACGATAGCACACGCCCTAGTTTGTAATATACAGATAGCATGTTTTAAGCGCAACCAGCCTTTTAAGAGTACAAGCTATTCCAGGGCTTTTTACCCGACCTATTTTAACTCCTCTTAGTTCGTATCTTGTTTCATCAAATAGAAATGCAAAAGCATTATTGGTTATCTTGGTAGAGACAGGAACTGCCGAGTGGTCTTCCTTTAAAAACGAGCCTTCTAAGTAGAGCAAACTTTGACTACGTATCGTATATAGATCTTAATGTTGTACACTAATGTGTATTTCGTCGCCTGGTAGTAATTTTGAAGAAGATAATGGCTGATAGAAACGCAATTCTATGCACTCGATTGAATTGTCAAACTGACATTTCACTTCAAAATATAACACTTCCATGATGATGATAAAACATAGTAACCTGCGGCCTGAAGAAATCGAACACGATTGTTGGCCAACAACAAGAAATCCTGCATTCTGATCGTCTACTCAAAAAAAGCGTCCATGAACCGCCATTTTCTCTCTACATTCATGGTTTCCGAGATTTTATATCTCGCCAGTGACCAACATTCAGGTTTGTGTGCAATTCAATGCATTCGCCAGTGACCAAATTTGTACTTCAATACAAAAATATTTCCGTCTCTTTCCAAACAAACTTATTGTTGAACCAGCAATTGATGGCTATAATTCGATATTGCGTACATTTTTCATTACAGCAGCGATAATAGAGGAATGCATAAATTAAAACATCCTTCTGCTTAAGTGATTTTGAGAGCATCGCTTTGAGGATAGCACCAACCCTAGTTTGTAATATACATCAGCCTGCCTTAAGCGCAACCAGCCCTTTAAGTGTACAAGCTATTCCAGTGCTTTTTACCCGATCTATTTTAACTCCCCTTAGTTCGTGACTTGTTTCATCAAATAGAAATGCAAAAGCATTATTGGTCATATTGGTGGAGACAGGAATTGCAGAGTGGTCTTCCTTTAAATACGTGCCTTCCAAGTATTGCAAATTTTGACTAGGTAGCGTATATAGATCTTAATGTTGTACACTAATGTGTATTTCGTCGCCTGCTAGTACTTTTGAAGAAGATAATGGCTGATAGAAACGCAATTCTATGCACTAGATTGAATTCTCAAACTGACATTTTTCTTCCAAATATAACACTTCCATGATGATTATAGAACGTAGTAACCTGCAGCCTGAAGAAATCGAATACTATTCTTGGTCAACATAAAGAAATCCTGCATTTTGATCGGCTCCTCAAAAAAGGCGTCCCTGAACCGCCATTTTCTCTCTACTTGGTTTGTAATATCTTGAAGTTGTACACTAATGTGTATTTCGTCGTCTGATACTAGTTTTGAGGAAGAATATGGTTGATAGAAATGCAATTTTATGCACTCGATTCAATTACCAAACTGACATTTCTCTCCCAAATATAACACTTAAATGATGATGATAAAACGTAGTAACCTGCAGCCTGAAGAAATCGAATACTATTGTTGGTCAATAACTAGAAATCCTGCATTCTGATCGTCTACTTAAAAAAAGCGTCCATGGTACGCTATTTTCTCTCTAAACTCATGGTTTACGTGATTTTATATCTTGCCAGTGACCAACATTCAGGTTTGTCTGCAACACAATGCATTCGGCAGAGACCATATTCGTACTTCGATACAAAAATATTTCCGTCTCATTCCAACCAAACTTATAGATGAGCAAGCAATTGATGGCTTTAATTCGATATTGCGTACATTTTTCATTACAGCAGCGATAATAGAGGAATGCATAAATTAAAACATCGTTCTGCTGAAGTGATTTTGAGAGCATCGCTTTGAGGATAGCACCAGCCTTAGTTTGTAATATACATCAGCCTGCCTTAAGCGCAACCAGCCCTTTAAGTGTGCAAGCTATTTAAGGGCTTTTTACCCGATCTAATTTAACTCCTCTTAGTTCGTATCTTGTTTCATCAAAAAGAAATGCAAAAGCATTATTGGTCATCTTGGTAGTGACAGGAACTGCAGAGCCGTCTTTTTTTAAAATCTTGCCTTCCAAAAAGAGCAAACTTTGACTAGGTAGCGCATGTATATCATGATGTTGGACACTAATGTGCATTACGTCAACTGGTACCAGTTTTGAAGAAAATAATTACTGATAGAAACGCAATTCTACGCACTCGATTGAATTGGCAAACTGAAATTTCTCTTCCAAATATAACACTTCCATGATGATGATAAAACATAGTAACCTGCATCCTGAAGAAATCGAATACTGTTGTTGGTTATCAACAAGAAATCCTGCATTGTGATCGTCTACTCAAAAAAAGCGTCCATGAACCGCCATTTTCTCTCTACATTCATGGTTTACGAGATATTATATCACGCTAGTGACCAACATTCATGTTTGTGTGCAATTCAGTGCATTCGCCAGTGACCACATTAGTACTTCAAAAGAAAAATATTTCCGTCTCTTTCCAAACAAACTTACTGTTGAACCAGCAATTGATGGATATAATTCTATATTGCGTACATTTTCCTTTGCAGCAGCGATAATAACGGAATGCATAATTTAAAATATCCTTTTGCTGAAGTGATTTTGAGGGCATCGCTTTGAGGATAGCACACGCCCTAGTTTGTAATATACAGATAGCATGTTTTAAGCGCAACCAGCCTTTTAAGAGTACAAACTACTACATGGTTTATTGCTCGATCTGTTTGAACTCCACTAGTTCGTAGCATATATAATCAAATAGAAATGAAAAGCATTAATGGTTATTTGGATGCGACAGGAACTGCAGAGCCGTCTTTCTTTTAAAAACTTGCCTTCCAAGTAGAGCAAACTTTGACTAGGTAGCGCATTTATATCTTGATGTTGTACACTAATGTGTATTTCGTCGACTAGTACTAGTTTTGAAGAAAATAATTACTGATAGAAACGGAACTCTATGCACTCGATTGAATTGCCAAACTGACATTTCTCTTCCAAATATAACACTTCCATGATGATGATAAAACATAGTAACTTGCTGCCTGAAGAAATCGAATACTATTGTTGGTCAACAAATAGAAATCCTGTATTCTGATCGTCTACTCAAAAAAAGCGTCTATGAACCGCCATTTTCTCTCTACTGACATTTCTTTTCCAAATATAACACTTCCATGATGATTATAGAACATAGTAACCTACAGCCTGAAGAGAATCGAATACTATTGTTGGCCACCAAAATGAAATCCTGCATTGTGATCGGCCCCTCAAAAAAAGCGTCCCAGAACCGCCATTTTCCCTCTTTATTCATGATTTACGAGATTTTATATCTCGCCAGTGACCAACAATCAGGTTTGTGTGCATCTCAATGCGATCGCCAGTGACCACATTCGTACTTCAAGGCATAAATATTTCCGTCTCATTCGAACCAAAATTATTGTTGAGCCAGCAATTGATGGCTTTAATTCGATATTGCGTACATTTTTCATTACAGCAGAGATAATAGAGGAATGTATAAATTAAAACAACCTTCTGCTGAAGTGATTTTGAGAGCATCGCTTTGAGGATAGCACCAACCCAAGTTTGTAATATACATCAGCTTGCTTTAAGCGCAACCAGCCCTTTAAGTGTACAAGCTATTCCAGGGCTTTTTACCCGATCAATTTTAACTCCTCTTAGTTCGTAACTTGTTTCATCAAATAGAAATGCAAAAGCATTATTGGTCATTTTGGTGGAGACAGGAATTGCAGAGTGATCTTCCTTTAAAAACGTGCCTTTCAAGTAGTGCAAATTTTGACTAGGTAGCGTATATAGATCTTAATGTTGTACACTAATGTGTATTTCGTAGCCTGGTAGTACTTTTGAAGAATATAATGGCTGATAGAAACGCAATTCTAGGCACTCGATTGAATTGTCAATCTGACATTTCTCTTCCAAATATAACAGTTCCATGATGATGATAAAACGTAGTAACCTGCAGCTTGAAGAAATCGAATACTATTGTTAGTCAACAAAAAGAAATCATGCAATTCGATCGGCTCCTCAAAAAAAGCGTCCCTGAACCGCCATTTTCTATCTACTTTGTTTGCAATATCTTAATGTTGTACACTAATGTGTATTTCGTCGTCTGGTACTAGTTTAGAAGAAGAATATAATTGATAGAAATCCAATTTTAAGCACTCGATTGAATTACCAAACTGACATTTCTCTCCCAAATTTAACACTTAAATGATGATGATAAAACGTAGTAACCTGCAGCCTGAAGAAATCGAATACTATTGTTGGTCAATTACTAGAAATCCTGCATTTTGATCGTCTACTTAAAAAAAGCGTCCATGGTACGCTATTATCTCTCTAAATTCATGGTTTACGTGATTTTATATCTTGCCAGTGACCAACATTCAGGTTTGTGTGCAATCAATGCATTCGCCAGTGACCACATTCGTACTTCAAAAGAAAAATATTTCCGTCTCTTTCCAAACAAACTTACTGTTGAACTAGCAATTGATGGCTATAATTCTATATTGCGTACATTTTTCTTTACAGCAGCGATAATAATGGAATGCATAAATTAATACATCCTTCTGCTGAAGTGATTTTGAGGGCATCGCTTTGAGGATAGCACACGCCCTAGTTTGTAATATTCAGATACCATATCTTAAGCGCAATCTGCCTTTTAAGTGTACAAGCTACTCCATGGTATTTTTGCTCGATCTATTTGAACTCCACCAGTTCGTAGCATATATGATCAAATAGAAATGAAAAGCATTAATGGTCATTTGGATGCGACAGGAACTGCAGAGCCGTCTTTCTTTTAAAAACTTGCTTTCCAAGTAGAGCAAACTTTGACTAGGTAGCGCATATATATCTTGATGTTGTACACTAATGTGTATTTCGTGGACTGATACTAGTTTTGAAGAAAATAATTACTGATAGAAACGCAATTCTATGCACTCGATTGAATTGCCAAACTGACATTTCTCTTCCAAATATAACACTTCCATGATGATGATAAAACATAGTAACTTGCAGCCTGAAGAATTCGAATACTATTGTTGGTCAACAAATAGAATTCCTTCATTCTGATCGTCTACTCAAAAAAAGCGTCCATGAACCGCCATTTTCTCTCTACTGACATTTCTTTTCCAAATATAACACTTCCATGATGATTATAGAACGTAGTAACCTGCAGCCTGAAGAAATCGAATACTATTGTTGGTCAACATAAAGAAGTCCTGCATTTTGATCGACTCCTCAAAAAGAATGTCCCTGGACCGCCATTTTCCCTCTACTTTGTTTGCAATGTCTTGATGTTGTACACTAATGTGTATTTCGTCGCCTGGTACTAGTTTTGAAGAAGAATATGGGTGACAGAAATTCAATTTTATTTACTCGATTGATTTGCCAAACTGACATTTCTCTTCCAAGTATAGCACATCCATGATGATGATAAAACGTAGTAACCTGCAGCCTTAAGAAATCGAATACGATTGTTGGTCAACAATCTTACAAACTAGGGCGTGTGCTATCCTCAAAGCGATGCCCCCAAAATCAATTCAGCAGAAGGATGTATTAATTTATGCATTCCGTTATTATCGCTGCTGTAAAGAAAAATCCTGCATTCTGATCGTCTACTCAAAAAAAGCGTCCATGAACCGACATTTTCTCACTACATTCATGGTTTACGAGATATTGTATCTCGCCAGTGACCATCATTCAGGTTTGTGTGCAATCAATGCATTCGCCAGTGACCACATTCGTACTTCAAAAGAAAAATATTTCCGTCTCTTTCCAAACAAACTTACTGTTGAACTAGCAATTGATGGCTATAATTCTATATTGCGTACATTTTTCTTTACAGCAGCGATAATAATGGAATGCATAAATTAATACATCCTTCTGCTGAAGTGATTTTGAGGGCATCGCTTTGAGGATAGCACACGCCCTAGTTTGTAATATTCAGATACCATATCTTAAGCGCAATCTGCCTTTTAAGTGTACAAGCTACTCCATGGTTTTTTTGCTCGATCTATTTGAACTCCACCAGTTCGTAGCTTATTTCATCAAATAGAAATGCAAAAGCATTAATGGTCATTTGGATGCGACAGGAACTGCAGAGCCGTCTTTCTTTTAAAAACTTGCCTTCCAAGTAGAGCAAACTTTGACCAGGTAGCGTATATATATCTTGATGTTGTACACTAATGTGTATTTCCTCGCATGGTACTAGTTTTGAAGAAGAATATGGGTGATAGAAATGCAATTTTATGTACTCGATTGAATTGCAAAACTGACATTTCTCTTCCAAATATAACACTTCCATGTTGATGATAAAACGTAGTAACCTACAGCTTGAATAAATCGAATACTATTGTTAGTCAACAAAAAGAAATCCTGCATTTTGATCAGCTCCTCAAAAATAGCGTCCCAGAACAGCCATTTTCCCTCTACTACTGCACTCGATTAAATTGCAAAACTGATATTTCTCTTCCAAATACTACACTTCCATGATGATGATAAAACATAGTAACCAGCAGCCTGAAGAAATCGAATACTATTGTTGGTCAACAAATAGAAATCCTGCATTTTGATCGTCTACTCAAAAAAAGCGTCCATGGACAGCTATTTTCTCTCTAAATTCATGGTTTACGTGATTTTATATCTCGCCAGAGACCAACATTCAGGATTGTCTGCAATACAATGCATTCGCCAGTGACCATATTCGTACTTCAATACAAAAATATTTCCGTCTCATTCCAAACAAACTTATTGTTGAGCAAGCAATTGATGGCTTTAATTCGATATTGCGTACATTTTTCATTACGGCAGCGATAATAGAGGAATGCATAAATTAAAACATCCTTCTGCTGAAGTGATTTTGAGGGCATCGCTTTGAGGATAGCACCAGCCTTAGTTTGTAATATACATCAGCCTGCCTTAAGCGCAACCAGCCCTTTAAGTGTACAAGCTATTCCAGGGCTTTTTACCCGACCTATTTTAACTCCTCTTAGTTCGTATCTTGTTTCATCAAATAGAAATGCAAAAGCATTATTGGTTATCTTGGTAGAGACAGGAACTGGCGAGTGGTCTTCCTTTAAAAACGAGCCTTCTAAGTAGAGCAAACTTTGACTACGTATCGTATATAGATCTTAATGTTGTACACTAATGTGTATTTCGTCGCCTGGTAGTAATTTTGAAGAAGATAATGGCTGATAGAAACGCAATTCTATGCACTCGATTGAATTGTCAAACTGACATTTCACTTCAAAATATAACACTTCCATGATGATGATAAAACATAGTAACCTGCGGCCTGAAGAAATCGAACACGATTGTTGGCCAACAACAAGAAATCCTGCATTCTGATCGTCTACTCAAAAAAAGCGTCCATGAACCGCCATTTTCTCTCTACATTCATGGTTTCCGAGATTTTATATCTCGCCAGTGACCAACATTCAGGTTTGTGTGCAATTCAATGCATTCGCCAGTGACCAAATTTGTACTTCAATACAAAAATATTTCCGTCTCTTTCCAAACAAACTTATTGTTGAACCAGCAATTGATGGCTATAATTCGATATTGCGTACATTTTTCATTACAGCAGCGATAATAGAGGAATGCATAAATTAAAACATCCTTCTGCTTAAGTGATTTTGAGAGCATCGCATTGAGGATAGCACCAACCCTAGTTTGTAATATACATCAGCCTGCCTTAAGCGCAACCAGCCCTTTAAGTGTACAAGCTATTCCAGTGCTTTTTACCCGATCTATTTTAACTCCCCTTAGTTCGTGACTTGTTTCATCAAATAGAAATGCAAAAGCATTATTGGTCATATTGGTGGAGACAGGAATTGCAGAGTGGTCTTCCTTTAAATACGTGCCTTCCAAGTATTGCAAATTTTGACTAGGTAGCGTATATAGATCTTAATGTTGTACACTAATGTGTATTTCGTCGCCTGCTAGTACTTTTGAAGAAGATAATGGCTGATAGAAACGCAATTCTATGCACTAGATTGAATTCTCAAACTGACATTTTTCTTCCAAATATAACACTTCCATGATGATTATAGAACGTAGTAACCTGCAGCCTGAAGAAATCGAATACTATTCTTGGTCAACATAAAGAAATCCTGCATTTTGATCGGCTCCTCAAAAAAGGCGTCCCTGAACCGCCATTTTCTCTCTACTTGGTTTGTAATATCTTGAAGTTGTACACTAATGTGTATTTCGTCGTCTGATACTAGTTTTGAGGAAGAATATGGTTGATAGAAATGCAATTTTATGCACTCGATTCAATTACCAAACTGACATTTCTCTCCCAAATATAACACTTAAATGATGATGATAAAACGTAGTAACCTGCAGCCTGAAGAAATCGAATACTATTGTTGGTCAATAACTAGAAATCCTGCATTCTGATCGTCTACTTAAAAAAAGCGTCCATGGTACGCTATTTTCTCTCTAAACTCATGGTTTACGTGATTTTATATCTTGCCAGTGACCAACATTCAGGTTTGTCTGCAACACAATGCATTCGGCAGAGACCATATTCGTACTTCGATACAAAAATATTTCCGTCTCATTCCAACCAAACTTATAGATGAGCAAGCAATTGATGGCTTTAATTCGATATTGCGTACATTTTTCATTACAGCAGCGATAATAGAGGAATGCATAAATTAAAACATCGTTCTGCTGAAGTGATTTTGAGAGCATCGCTTTGAGGATAGCACCAGCCTTAGTTTGTAATATACATCAGCCTGCCTTAAGCGCAACCAGCCCTTTAAGTGTGCAAGCTATTTAAGGGCTTTTTACCCGATCTAATTTAACTCCTCTTAGTTCGTATCTTGTTTCATCAAAAAGAAATGCAAAAGCATTATTGGTCATCTTGGTAGTGACAGGAACTGCAGAGCCGTCTTTTTTTAAAATCTTGCCTTCCAAAAAGAGCAAACTTTGACTAGGTAGCGCATGTATATCTTGATGTTGGACACTAATGTGCATTTCGTCGACTGGTACCAGTTTTGAAGAAAATAATTACTGATAGAAACGCAATTCTACGCACTCGTTTGAATTGCCAAACTGACATTTCTCTTCCAAATATAACACTTCCATGATGATGATAAAACATAGTAACTTGCAGCCTGAAGAAATCGAATACTATTGTTGGTCATCAAATAGAAATCCTGCATTCTGGTCGTCTCCTCAAAAAAAGCGTCCCTGAACCGCCATTTTCCCTCTACAACTGCACTCGATTGAATTGGCAAACTGAAATTTCTCTTCCAAATATAACACTTCCATGATGATGATAAAACATAGTAACCTGCATCCTGAAGAAATCGAATACTGTTGTTGGTTATCAACAAGAAATCCTGCATTGTGATCGTCTACTCAAAAAAAGCGTCCATGAACCGCCATTTTCTCTCTACATTCATGGTTTACGAGATATTATATCACGCTAGTGACCAACATTCATGTTTGTGTGCAATTCAGTGCATTCGCCAGTGACCACATTAGTACTTCAAAAGAAAAATATTTCCGTCTCTTTCCAAACAAACTTACTGTTGAACCAGCAATTGATGGATATAATTCTATATTGCGTACATTTTCCTTTGCAGCAGCGATAATAACGGAATGCATAATTTAAAATATCCTTTTGCTGAAGTGATTTTGAGGGCATCGCTTTGAGGATAGCACACGCCCTAGTTTGTAATATACAGATAGCATGTTTTAAGCGCAACCAGCCTTTTAAGAGTACAAGCTATTCCAGGGCTTTTTACCCGACCTATTTTAACTCCTCTTAGTTCGTATCTTGTTTCATCAAATAGAAATGCAAAAGCATTATTGGTTATCTTGGTAGAGACAGGAACTGCCGAGTGGTCTTCCTTTAAAAACGAGCCTTCTAAGTAGAGCAAACTTTGACTACGTATCGTATATAGATCTTAATGTTGTACACTAATGTGTATTTCGTCGCCTGGTAGTAATTTTGAAGAAGATAATGGCTGATAGAAACGCAATTCTATGCACTCGATTGAATTGTCAAACTGACAATTCTCTAGTAATTGTAACACTTCCATGATGATTACAGAACGTAGTAACCTGCAGCCTGAAGAAATCGAATACTATTGTTGGTCAACATAAAGAAATCCGGCATTTTGATCGGCTCCTCAAAAATACCGTCCCAGAACCGCCATTTTCCCACCAGCTTGAATAAATCGAATACTATTGTTTGTCAACAATATGAAATCCTGCATTTTGATCAGCTCCTCAAAAAAGCGTCCCAAAAGCCGTTTTCCCTCTACTACTGCACTCGATTGAATTGCGAAACTGACATTTCTCTTCCAAATATAACACATCCATGATAATAATAAAACGTAGTAACCTGCAGATTGAATAAATCGAATACGATTGTTGGTCAACAACAAGAAATCCTGCATTCTGATAGTCTACTCAAAAAAAGCGTCCATGAACCGCCATTTTCTCTCTACATTCATGGTTTACGAGATTTTATATCTCGCCTGTGACCAACATTTAGGTTTGTGTGCAATTAAATGCATTCGCCAGTGACCACATTCGTACTTCAATACAAAAATATTTCCGTCTTTTTCCAAACAAACTTATTGTTGAACCAGCAGTTGATGGCAATAATTCTAAATTGAGTACATTTTTCTTTACAGCAGCGATAATAACGGAATGCATAAATTAAAACATCCTTCAGCTGAAATGATTTTGAGGGCATCGCTTTGAGGATAGCACACGCCCTAGTTTGTAATATACATCAGCCTGCCTTATGCGCAACCTGCCCTTTAAGTGTACTAGCTATTCCAGGGCTTTTTACCCGATCTATTTTAACTCCTCTTAGTTCGTATCTTGTTTCATCAAATAGAAATACAAAAGCATTATTGGTCATCTTGGAGGAGACCGGAACTGCAGAGTGGTCTTCCTGAAAAAACGAGCCTTTCAAGTAGAGCAAACTTCGGCTAGGTAGCGTATACAGATCTTAATGTTGTACACTAATGTGTATTTCGTCGCCTGGTAGTACTTTTGAGGAAGATAATGGCTGATAGAAACGCAATTCTATGCACTCGATTGAATTATCAAACTGACAATTCTCTTGTAAATATAACACTTCCATGATGATTACAGAACGTAGTAACCTGCAGCCTGAAGAAATCGAATACTATTGTTGGTCAACATAAAGAAATCCTGCATTCTGATCTGCCCCTCAAAGAAAGCGTCCAAGGACCGCTATTTTCCCTCTACTACTGCACTCGATTGAATTGCCAAACTGACATTTCTCTTCCAAATACTACACTTCCATGATGATGATAAAACATAGTAACCTGCAGCCTGAAGAAATCGAATACTATTGTTGGTCAACAAATAGAAATCCTGCATTCAGATCGTCTACTCAAAAAAAAGCGTCCATGAACCGCCATTTTCTCTCTACTGACATTTCTTTTCCAAATATAACACTTCTATGATGATTATAGAATGTAGTAACTTACAGCCTGAAGAGAATCGAATACTATTGTTGACCAACAAAAAGAAATCTAGCATTTTGGTTGGCTCCTCAAAAAAAGCGTCTCAGAACCGCCATTTTCCTTCTAATAATGTGTATTTCGTCGCCTGGTAGTACTTTTGAAGAAGATAATGACTGATAGAAACGCAATTCTATGCACTCGATTGAATTGTCAAACTGACATTTCACTTGCAAATATAACACTTCCATGATGATTATAGAACTTAGTAACCTGCAGCCTGAAGAAATCGAATACTATTTTTGGTCAACAACAAGAAATCCTGCATTTTGATCGGCTCCTCAAAAAAGGCGTCCCAGAACCGCTATTTTCCCTCTATGAACTATTAGAGTTATTGCAACTGTCAGTATTATTATTATTAGTACAATACTTATCCGCTTTGATGTATGGTATCGGTGGTGGTCCTCAGTCTTGTGGCAGCCCATCGCTATTCTCTTCCATTTTTGTTTTGCTGTTGAGATTTAGTCCTTTGTTTTTGTAAACAATTCAAATGTAAAAAAACTCTTTTTTTTCCGCGGAAAAACGAGAATTTTTTTTTATAAACAGTTCCTTAACCCCACAATGTTCCTGATTCTTAATAATTTTAGAGTTAAAATTCTTTACGTCCAACAAAAAACTTCAAACATTCTGGAGCTAAAAAGTGAAATTGTTGTCAAAATGTTTCCCTAGAAACGAATCTCAATTCATCAAATAGAAATGCAAAAGCATTTTTGGTCATATTGGTGGAGACAGAAATTGCAGAGTGGTCATCCTTTAAAAACGTGCCTTCCAAGTATGGCAAACTTTGACTTGGTAGCGTATATAGATCTTAATGTTGAACACTAATGTGTATTTCGTCGCCTGGTAGTAGTTTTGAAGAAGATAATGGCTGATAGAAACGCAATTCTATGCACTCGATTGAATTGTCAAACTGACATTTCCCTTCCAAATATAACACTTCCATGATGATTATAGAACGTAAATAGTAACCTGCAGCTTGTAGAAATCGAATACTATTGTTGGTAAACAAAAAAAAATTTACATTCTGATCGGCTCCTCAAAAAAAGCGTCCCAGAACCGCCATTTTCCCTGTACATTCATAGTTCACTAGATTTTATATCTCGCCAGTGACCAACATTCAGGTTTGTGTGCAACTCAACGCATTCGCCAGTGACCACATTCGTACTTCAAAACAAAAATATTTCCGTCTCATCCCAAACTAACTTATTGTTGAGCCAGCAATTGATAGCTTTAATTCGATATTGCGTACATTTTTCTTTACAGCTGCGATAATAGCGGAATGCATAAATTAAAACATCCTTCTGCTGAAATGATTTTGAGGGCATCGCTTTGAGGATAGCACACGCCCTAGTTTGTAATATTCAGACAGCCTGCCTTAAGCGCAAGCAGCCCTTTAAGCGTACAAACAATTCCATGGTTTTTTGCTCGATCTATTTGAACTCCACTAGTTCGTAACTTATTTCATCAAATAGAAATGCAAAAGCATTATTCGTCATTTTGGATGAGACAGGAACTGAGGAACCGTCTTCCTTTAAAAATATTTTCCCTCTGCTAATGTGTATTTCGTTGCCTGGTAGTAGTTTTGAAGAAGATAATGGCTGAAACAAACGTAATTCTATGCACTCGATTGAATTGTTAAAGTGACATTTCTCTTCCAAATATAACACTTCCATGATAATTATAGAATGTAGTAACCTGCAGCCTGACAAAATCGAATACTATTGTTGGTCAACAAACAGAAATTTTGCATTTTGATCGGCTCCTCAAAAAAAGCGTCCTAGAACCGCCATTTTAACTCTACTGACATTTCTCTTCCAACTATAACAAATCCATGATGATTTTAGAACGTAGAAACCTGCAGCCTGAAGAAATCGAATAATATTATTCGCCAACAAAAAGAAATCCTGCATTTTGCTAAGATCGTCAAAAAAAGCGTCCCAGAACCGCCATTTTCCCTCTACATTCATAGTTCACTAGATTTTACATCTCGCCAGTGACCACCATTCAGGTTTGTGGGCAACTCAATGCATTCGCCAGTGACCATATTCGTACTTCAAAACAATAATACTTCCGTCTCATTCCATAAAAATTATTATTGAGCCAGCAATTGATGGCTTTAATTCGATATTGCGTACATTTTTCTTTACATCAGCGATAATAGCGGAATGCATAAATTAAAACAACCTTCTGCTGAAGTGATTTTGAGGGAATCGCTTTGAGGATAGCACACGCCCTAGTTTGTAATATACAGACAGCCTGCCTTAAGCGCAAACAATCCTTTATGTGTACAAACTATTCCTTGGCTTTTTACCCGATCTATTTTACCTCCTCTTAGTTCGTATCTTGTTTCATCAAATAGAAATGCAAAATTATTATTGGTCATTTTAGATGGGTCAGGAAATGCAGTGCCGTCTTCTTTAAAAAATTGCCTTCCAAGAAGAGCAAACTTTGACTAGGTAGCGTATATAGATCTTAATGTTGTATACTAATGTGTATTTCGTCGCCTGGTAGTACTTTTGATGCAGATAATGGCTGATAGGAACGCCATTCTATGCACTCGATTGAATTGTCAAACTGACATTTCTATTCCAAATGTAACACTTCCATTATGATTATAAAACTTAGTAACCTGCAGCCTGAAGAAATCGAATACTATTGTTGGCCAACAAAAAGAAATCCTGCATTTTGATCGGCTCCTCAAAAAAGGCGTCCCAGAACCGCCATTTCCCTCTAATGCATTCGCCAGTAACCACATTCGCACTTCAAAACAAAAATATTTCCGTCTTATTCCAAACAAACTTATTGTTGAACCAGCAATTGATGGCTATAATTCAATATTGCGTACATTTTTCTTTACAGCAGCGATAATAAAAGAATGCATACATCCATCTGCTGAAGTGATTTTGAGGGCATCGCTTTGAGGATAGCACACGCCCTAGTTAGTAATATACAGACAGCCTGTCTTAAGCGCAACCAGCCTTTTAAGTGTACAAACTATTCCATGGTTTTTTGCTCGATCTATTTGAACTCCACTAGTTCGTAACTTATTTCATCAAATAGAAATGCAAATGCATTATTTGTCATATTGGTGGATACAGGAACTGCAGAGTGGTCATCCTTTAAAAACGTGCATTCCAAGTATGGCAAACATTGACTAGGTAGCGTATATAGATCTTAATGTTGTACACTAATGTGTATTTCGTCGCCTGGTAGTACTTTTGAAGAAGATAATGGCTGATAGAAACGCAATTCTATGCGCTCGATTGAATTGTCAAACTGACATTTCTCTTCCAATTGTAACACTTCCATGATGATTATAAAACGTAGTAACTTGCAGCCTGAAAAAATCGAATACTATTGTTGGTCAACAAAAAGAAATCCTGCATTTTGATCGGCTACTCAAAAAAGGCGTCCCAGAACCGCCATTATCCCTCTACATTCATAGTTCACTAGATTTTATATCTCACCAGTGACCAACATTCAGGTTTGTGTGTATCTCAATGCGATCGACAGTGACCACATTCGTACTTCAAGGCAAAAATATTTCCGTCTCATTCGAACCAAAATTATTATTGGGCCAGCAATTGATGGCTTTAATTCGATATTGCGTACATTTTTCATTACATCAGCGATAATAGAGGAATGCATAAATTAAAACATCCTTCTGCTGAAGTGATTTTGAGAGCATCGCTTTGAGGATAGCACCAGCCCTAATTTGTAATATACATCAGCCTGCCTTAAGCGCAACCAGCCCTTTAAGTGTACATGATACTCCAGGGCTTTTTACCCGATCTATTTTAACTCCTCTTACATCGTATCTTGTTTCATCTAATAGAAATGCAAAAGCATTAATGGTCATTTGATGCGACAGGAACTGCAGAGCCGTCTTTTTTTAAAATCTTGCCTTCCAAGTAGAGCAAACTTTGACTAAGTAGCGTATATAGATCTTAATGTTGTACACTAATGTGTATTTCGTCGCCTGGTAGTAGTTTTGAAGAAGATAATGGCTGATAGAAACGCAATTCTATGCACTCGATTGAATTGTCAAACTGACATTTCTCTTCCAAATATAACACTTCCATGATGATTATAGAACGTATATAGATCCTAATGTTGTACACTAATATGTATTTCGTCGCCTGGTAGTAGTATTGAAGAAGATAATAGCTGATAGAAACGCAATTCTATGCACTCGATTCAATTGTCAAACTGACATTTCTCTTCCAAATATAACACTTCCATGATAATTATAGAACGTAGTAACCTGTAGCCTGAAGAAATCGAATACTATTGTTGGCCAACAAAAAGAAATCCTGCATTTTGATCGGCTCCTCAAAAAAGGCGACCCAGAACCGCCATTTCCCCTCTATGAACTATTAGAGTTATTGCAACTGTCAGTATTATTATTATTAGTACAATACTTATCCGCTTTGATGTATGGTATCGGTGGTGGTCCTCAGTCTTGTGGCAGCCCATCGCTATTCTCTTCTATTTTTGTTTTGCTGTTGAGATTTAGTCCTTTGTTTTTGTAAACAATTCAAATGTAAAAAAACTCTTTTTTCTCCGCGGAAAAACGAGAATTTTTTTTTATAAACAGTTCCTTAACCCCACAATGTTCCTGATTCTTAATAATTTTAGAGTTAAAATTCTTTACGTCCAACAAAAAACTTCAAACATTCTGGAGCTAAAAAGTGAAATTGTTGTCAAAATGTTTCCTTAGAAACGAATCTCAATTCATCAAATAGAAATGCAAAAGCATTTTTGGTCATATTGGTGGAGACAGAAACTGCAGAGTGGTCATCCTTTAAAAACGTGCCTTCCAAGTATGGCAAACTTTGACTTGGTAGCGTATATAGATCTTAATGTTGAACACTAATGTGTATTTCGTCGCCTGGTAGTAGTTTTGAAGAAGATAATGGCTGATAGAAACGCAATTCTATGCACTCGATTGAATTGTCAAATTGTCATTTCCCTTCCAAATATAACACTTCCATGATGATTATAGAACGTAAATAGTAACCTGCAGCTTGTAGAAATCGAATACTATTGTTGGTAAACAAAAAAAAATTTACATTCTCATCGGCTCCTCAAAAAAAGCGTCCCAGAACCGCCATTTTACCTGTACATTCATAGTTCACTAGATTTTATATCTCGCCAGTGACCAACATTCAGGTTTGTGTGCAACTCAATGCATTCGCCAGTGTCCACATTCGTACTTCAAAACAAAAATATTTCCGTCTCATCCCAAACTAACTTATTGTTGAGCCAGCAATTGATAGCTTTAATTCGATATTGCGTACATTTTTCTTTACAGCTGCGATAATAGCGGAATGCATAAATTAAAACATCCTTCTGCTGAAATGATTTTGAGGGCATCGCTTTGAGGATAGCACACGCCCTAGTTTGTAATATTCAGACAGCCAGCCTTAAGCGCAAGCAGCCCTTTAAGCGTACAAACAATTCCATGGTTTTTTGCTCGATCTATTTGAACTCCACTAGTTCGTAACTTATTTCATTAAATAGAAATGCAAAAGCATTATTCGTCATTTTGGATGAGACAGGAACTGAGGAACCGTCTTCATTAAAAATATTTTCCCTCTACTAATGTGTATTTCGTCGCCTGGTAGTAGTTTTGAAGAAGATAATAGCTGATACAAACGTAATTCTATGCAGATTGGAATGGTCGAACTGACATTTCTCTTCCAAATATAAAACTTAATGATGATGATAAAACGTAGTAACCTGCAGCCTGAAGAAATCGAATACTATTGTTAGTCAACAAAAAGAAATCCTGCATTTTGATAGGCTCCTCAAAAAAAGCGTCCCAGAACCGCCATTTTCCCTCTATGAACTATTAGAGTTATTGCAACTGTCAGTATTATTATTATTAGTACAATACTTATCCGCTTTGATGTAGGGTATCGGAGGTGGTCCTCAGTCATGTGGCATCCCATCGCTATTCTCTTCCATTTTCGTTTTGCTGTTGAGATTTAGTCCTTTGTTTTTGTAAACAATTTAAATGTAAAAAAACTCTTTTTTTTGCGCGGAAAAACGAGAATTTTTTTTATAAACAGTTCCTTAACCCCACAATGTTCCTTATTCTTAATAATTTTAAAGTAAAAATTCTTTACGACCAACAAAAAACTTCAAACATTCTGGAGCTAAAAAGTGAAATTGTTGTCAAAATGTTTCCCTAGAAACGAATCTCAATTCATCAAATAGAAATGCAAAAGCATTTTTGGTCATATTGGTGGAGACAGAAACTGCACAGTGGTCATCCATTAAAAACGTGCCTTCCAAGTATGGCAAACTTTGACTAGGTAGCGTATATAGATCTTAATGTTGAACACTAATGTGGATTTCGTCGCCTGGTAGTAGTTTTGAAGAAGAATATGGTTGATAGAAATGCAATTTTATGCACTCGATTCAATTACCAAACTGACATTTCTCTCCCAAATATAACACTTAAATGATGATGATAAAACGTAGTAACCTGCAGCCTGAAGAAATCGAATACTATTGTTGGTCAATAACTAGAAATCCTGCATTCTGATCGTCTACTTAAAAAAAGCGTCCATGGTACGCTATTTTCTCTCTAAACTCATGGTTTACGTGATTTTATATCTTGCCAGTGACCAACATTCAGGTTTGTCTGCAACACAATGCATTCGGCAGAGACCATATTCGTACTTCGATACAAAAATATTTCCGTCTCATTCCAACCAAACTTATAGATGAGCAAGCAATTGATGGCTTTAATTCGATATTGCGTACATTTTTCATTACAGCAGCGATAATAGAGGAATGCATAAATTAAAACATCGTTCTGCTGAAGTGATTTTGAGAGCATCGCTTTGAGGATAGCACCAGCCTTAGTTTGTAATATACATCAGCCTGCCTTAAGCGCAACCAGCCCTTTAAGTGTGCAAGCTATTTAAGGGCTTTTTACCCGATCTAATTTAACTCCTCTTAGTTCGTATCTTGTTTCATCAAAAAGAAATGCAAAAGCATTATTGGTCATCTTGGTAGTGACAGGAACTGCAGAGCCGTCTTTTTTTAAAATCTTGCCTTCCAAAAAGAGCAAACTTTGACTAGGTAGCGCATGTATATCTTGATGTTGGACACTAATGTGCATTTCGTCAACTGGTACCAGTTTTGAAGAAAATAATTACTGATAGAAACGCAATTCTACGCACTCGTTTGAATTGCCAAACTGACATTTCTCTTCCAAATATAACACTTCCATGATGATGATAAAACATAGTAACTTGCAGCCTGAAGAAATCGAATACTATTGTTGGTCATCAAATAGAAATCCTGCATTCTGGTCGTCTCCTCAAAAAAAGCGTCCCTGAACCGCCATTTTCCCTCTACAACTGCACTCGATTGAATTGGCAAACTGAAATTTCTCTTCCAAATATAACACTTCCATGATGATGATAAAACATAGTAACCTGCATCCTGAAGAAATCGAATACTGTTGTTGGTTATCAACAAGAAATCCTGCATTGTGATCGTCTACTCAAAAAAAGCGTCCATGAACCGCCATTTTCTCTCTACATTCATGGTTTACGAGATATTATATCACGCTAGTGACCAACATTCATGTTTGTGTGCAATTCAGTGCATTCGCCAGTGACCACATTAGTACTTCAAAAGAAAAATATTTCCGTCTCTTTCCAAACAAACTTACTGTTGAACCAGCAATTGATGGATATAATTCTATATTGCGTACATTTTCCTTTGCAGCAGCGATAATAACGGAATGCATAATTTAAAATATCCTTTTGCTGAAGTGATTTTGAGGGCATCGCTTTGAGGATAGCACACGCCCTAGTTTGTAATATACAGATAGCATGTTTTAAGCGCAACCAGCCTTTTAAGAGTACAAGCTATTCCAGGGCTTTTTACCCGACCTATTTTAACTCCTCTTAGTTCGTATCTTGTTTCATCAAATAGAAATGCAAAAGCATTATTGGTTATCTTGGTAGAGACAGGAACTGCCGAGTGGTCTTCCTTTAAAAACGAGCCTTCTAAGTAGAGCAAACTTTGACTACGTATCGTATATAGATCTTAATGTTGTACACTAATGTGTATTTCGTCGCCTGGTAGTAATTTTGAAGAAGATAATGGCTGATAGAAACGCAATTCTATGCACTCGATTGAATTGTCAAACTGACAATTCTCTAGTAATTGTAACACTTCCATGATGATTACAGAACGTAGTAACCTGCAGCCTGAAGAAATCGAATACTATTGTTGGTCAACATAAAGAAATCCGGCATTTTGATCGGCTCCTCAAAAATACCGTCCCAGAACCGCCATTTTCCCACCAGCTTGAATAAATCGAATACTATTGTTTGTCAACAATATGAAATCCTGCATTTTGATCAGCTCCTCAAAAAAGCGTCCCAAAAGCCGTTTTCCCTCTACTACTGCACTCGATTGAATTGCGAAACTGACATTTCTCTTCCAAATATAACACATCCATGATAATAATAAAACGTAGTAACCTGCAGATTGAATAAATCGAATACGATTGTTGGTCAACAACAAGAAATCCTGCATTCTGATAGTCTACTCAAAAAAAGCGTCCATGAACCGCCATTTTCTCTCTACATTCATGGTTTACGAGATTTTATATCTCGCCTGTGACCAACATTTAGGTTTGTGTGCAATTAAATGCATTCGCCAGTGACCACATTCGTACTTCAATACAAAAATATTTCCGTCTTTTTCCAAACAAACTTATTGTTGAACCAGCAGTTGATGGCAATAATTCTAAATTGAGTACATTTTTCTTTACAGCAGCGATAATAACGGAATGCATAAATTAAAACATCCTTCAGCTGAAATGATTTTGAGGGCATCGCTTTGAGGATAGCACACGCCCTAGTTTGTAATATACATCAGCCTGCCTTATGCGCAACCTGCCCTTTAAGTGTACTAGCTATTCCAGGGCTTTTTACCCGATCTATTTTAACTCCTCTTAGTTCGTATCTTGTTTCATCAAATAGAAATACAAAAGCATTATTGGTCATCTTGGAGGAGACCGGAACTGCAGAGTGGTCTTCCTGAAAAAACGAGCCTTTCAAGTAGAGCAAACTTCGGCTAGGTAGCGTATACAGATCTTAATGTTGTACACTAATGTGTATTTCGTCGCCTGGTAGTACTTTTGAGGAAGATAATGGCTGATAGAAACGCAATTCTATGCACTCGATTGAATTATCAAACTGACAATTCTCTTGTAAATATAACACTTCCATGATGATTACAGAACGTAGTAACCTGCAGCCTGAAGAAATCGAATACTATTGTTGGTCAACATAAAGAAATCCTGCATTCTGATCTGCCCCTCAAAGAAAGCGTCCAAGGACCGCTATTTTCCCTCTACTACTGCACTCGATTGAATTGCCAAACTGACATTTCTCTTCCAAATACTACACTTCCATGATGATGATAAAACATAGTAACCTGCAGCCTGAAGAAATCGAATACTATTGTTGGTCAACAAATAGAAATCCTGCATTCAGATCGTCTACTCAAAAAAAAGCGTCCATGAACCGCCATTTTCTCTCTACTGACATTTCTTTTCCAAATATAACACTTCTATGATGATTATAGAATGTAGTAACTTACAGCCTGAAGAGAATCGAATACTATTGTTGACCAACAAAAAGAAATCTAGCATTTTGGTTGGCTCCTCAAAAAAAGCGTCTCAGAACCGCCATTTTCCTTCTAATAATGTGTATTTCGTCGCCTGGTAGTACTTTTGAAGAAGATAATGACTGATAGAAACGCAATTCTATGCACTCGATTGAATTGTCAAACTGACATTTCACTTGCAAATATAACACTTCCATGATGATTATAGAACTTAGTAACCTGCAGCCTGAAGAAATCGAATACTATTTTTGGTCAACAACAAGAAATCCTGCATTTTGATCGGCTCCTCAAAAAAGGCGTCCCAGAACCGCTATTTTCCCTCTATGAACTATTAGAGTTATTGCAACTGTCAGTATTATTATTATTAGTACAATACTTATCCGCTTTGATGTATGGTATCGGTGGTGGTCCTCAGTCTTGTGGCAGCCCATCGCTATTCTCTTCCATTTTTGTTTTGCTGTTGAGATTTAGTCCTTTGTTTTTGTAAACAATTCAAATGTAAAAAAACTCTTTTTTTTCCGCGGAAAAACGAGAATTTTTTTTTATAAACAGTTCCTTAACCCCACAATGTTCCTGATTCTTAATAATTTTAGAGTTAAAATTCTTTACGTCCAACAAAAAACTTCAAACATTCTGGAGCTAAAAAGTGAAATTGTTGTCAAAATGTTTCCCTAGAAACGAATCTCAATTCATCAAATAGAAATGCAAAAGCATTTTTGGTCATATTGGTGGAGACAGAAATTGCAGAGTGGTCATCCTTTAAAAACGTGCCTTCCAAGTATGGCAAACTTTGACTTGGTAGCGTATATAGATCTTAATGTTGAACACTAATGTGTATTTCGTCGCCTGGTAGTAGTTTTGAAGAAGATAATGGCTGATAGAAACGCAATTCTATGCACTCGATTGAATTGTCAAACTGACATTTCCCTTCCAAATATAACACTTCCATGATGATTATAGAACGTAAATAGTAACCTGCAGCTTGTAGAAATCGAATACTATTGTTGGTAAACAAAAAAAAATTTACATTCTGATCGGCTCCTCAAAAAAAGCGTCCCAGAACCGCCATTTTCCCTGTACATTCATAGTTCACTAGATTTTATATCTCGCCAGTGACCAACATTCAGGTTTGTGTGCAACTCAACGCATTCGCCAGTGACCACATTCGTACTTCAAAACAAAAATATTTCCGTCTCATCCCAAACTAACTTATTGTTGAGCCAGCAATTGATAGCTTTAATTCGATATTGCGTACATTTTTCTTTACAGCTGCGATAATAGCGGAATGCATAAATTAAAACATCCTTCTGCTGAAATGATTTTGAGGGCATCGCTTTGAGGATAGCACACGCCCTAGTTTGTAATATTCAGACAGCCTGCCTTAAGCGCAAGCAGCCCTTTAAGCGTACAAACAATTCCATGGTTTTTTGCTCGATCTATTTGAACTCCACTAGTTCGTAACTTATTTCATCAAATAGAAATGCAAAAGCATTATTCGTCATTTTGGATGAGACAGGAACTGAGGAACCGTCTTCCTTTAAAAATATTTTCCCTCTGCTAATGTGTATTTCGTTGCCTGGTAGTAGTTTTGAAGAAGATAATGGCTGAAACAAACGTAATTCTATGCACTCGATTGAATTGTTAAAGTGACATTTCTCTTCCAAATATAACACTTCCATGATAATTATAGAATGTAGTAACCTGCAGCCTGACAAAATCGAATACTATTGTTGGTCAACAAACAGAAATTTTGCATTTTGATCGGCTCCTCAAAAAAAGCGTCCTAGAACCGCCATTTTAACTCTACTGACATTTCTCTTCCAACTATAACAAATCCATGATGATTTTAGAACGTAGAAACCTGCAGCCTGAAGAAATCGAATAATATTATTCGCCAACAAAAAGAAATCCTGCATTTTGCTAAGATCGTCAAAAAAAGCGTCCCAGAACCGCCATTTTCCCTCTACATTCATAGTTCACTAGATTTTACATCTCGCCAGTGACCACCATTCAGGTTTGTGGGCAACTCAATGCATTCGCCAGTGACCATATTCGTACTTCAAAACAATAATACTTCCGTCTCATTCCATAAAAATTATTATTGAGCCAGCAATTGATGGCTTTAATTCGATATTGCGTACATTTTTCTTTACATCAGCGATAATAGCGGAATGCATAAATTAAAACAACCTTCTGCTGAAGTGATTTTGAGGGAATCGCTTTGAGGATAGCACACGCCCTAGTTTGTAATATACAGACAGCCTGCCTTAAGCGCAAACAATCCTTTATGTGTACAAACTATTCCTTGGCTTTTTACCCGATCTATTTTACCTCCTCTTAGTTCGTATCTTGTTTCATCAAATAGAAATGCAAAATTATTATTGGTCATTTTAGATGGGTCAGGAAATGCAGTGCCGTCTTCTTTAAAAAATTGCCTTCCAAGAAGAGCAAACTTTGACTAGGTAGCGTATATAGATCTTAATGTTGTATACTAATGTGTATTTCGTCGCCTGGTAGTACTTTTGAAGCAGATAATGGCTGATAGGAACGCCATTCTATGCACTCGATTGAATTGTCAAACTGACATTTCTATTCCAAATGTAACACTTCCATTATGATTATAAAACTTAGTAACCTGCAGCCTGAAGAAATCGAATACTATTGTTGGCCAACAAAAAGAAATCCTGCATTTTGATCGGCTCCTCAAAAAAGGCGTCCCAGAACCGCCATTTCCCTCTAATGCATTCGCCAGTAACCACATTCGCACTTCAAAACAAAAATATTTCCGTCTTATTCCAAACAAACTTATTGTTGAACCAGCAATTGATGGCTATAATTCAATATTGCGTACATTTTTCTTTACAGCAGCGATAATAAAAGAATGCATACATCCATCTGCTGAAGTGATTTTGAGGGCATCGCTTTGAGGATAGCACACGCCCTAGTTAGTAATATACAGACAGCCTGTCTTAAGCGCAACCAGCCTTTTAAGTGTACAAACTATTCCATGGTTTTTTGCTCGATCTATTTGAACTCCACTAGTTCGTAACTTATTTCATCAAATAGAAATGCAAATGCATTATTTGTCATATTGGTGGATACAGGAACTGCAGAGTGGTCATCCTTTAAAAACGTGCATTCCAAGTATGGCAAACATTGACTAGGTAGCGTATATAGATCTTAATGTTGTACACTAATGTGTATTTCGTCGCCTGGTAGTACTTTTGAAGAAGATAATGGCTGATAGAAACGCAATTCTATGCGCTCGATTGAATTGTCAAACTGACATTTCTCTTCCAATTGTAACACTTCCATGATGATTATAAAACGTAGTAACTTGCAGCCTGAAAAAATCGAATACTATTGTTGGTCAACAAAAAGAAATCCTGCATTTTGATCGGCTACTCAAAAAAGGCGTCCCAGAACCGCCATTATCCCTCTACATTCATAGTTCACTAGATTTTATATCTCACCAGTGACCAACATTCAGGTTTGTGTGTATCTCAATGCGATCGACAGTGACCACATTCGTACTTCAAGGCAAAAATATTTCCGTCTCATTCGAACCAAAATTATTATTGGGCCAGCAATTGATGGCTTTAATTCGATATTGCGTACATTTTTCATTACATCAGCGATAATAGAGGAATGCATAAATTAAAACATCCTTCTGCTGAAGTGATTTTGAGAGCATCGCTTTGAGGATAGCACCAGCCCTAATTTGTAATATACATCAGCCTGCCTTAAGCGCAACCAGCCCTTTAAGTGTACATGATACTCCAGGGCTTTTTACCCGATCTATTTTAACTCCTCTTACATCGTATCTTGTTTCATCTAATAGAAATGCAAAAGCATTAATGGTCATTTGATGCGACAGGAACTGCAGAGCCGTCTTTTTTTAAAATCTTGCCTTCCAAGTAGAGCAAACTTTGACTAAGTAGCGTATATAGATCTTAATGTTGTACACTAATGTGTATTTCGTCGCCTGGTAGTAGTTTTGAAGAAGATAATGGCTGATAGAAACGCAATTCTATGCACTCGATTGAATTGTCAAACTGACATTTCTCTTCCAAATATAACACTTCCATGATGATTATAGAACGTATATAGATCCTAATGTTGTACACTAATATGTATTTCGTCGCCTGGTAGTAGTATTGAAGAAGATAATAGCTGATAGAAACGCAATTCTATGCACTCGATTCAATTGTCAAACTGACATTTCTCTTCCAAATATAACACTTCCATGATAATTATAGAACGTAGTAACCTGTAGCCTGAAGAAATCGAATACTATTGTTGGCCAACAAAAAGAAATCCTGCATTTTGATCGGCTCCTCAAAAAAGGCGACCCAGAACCGCCATTTCCCCTCTATGAACTATTAGAGTTATTGCAACTGTCAGTATTATTATTATTAGTACAATACTTATCCGCTTTGATGTATGGTATCGGTGGTGGTCCTCAGTCTTGTGGCAGCCCATCGCTATTCTCTTCTATTTTTGTTTTGCTGTTGAGATTTAGTCCTTTGTTTTTGTAAACAATTCAAATGTAAAAAAACTCTTTTTTCTCCGCGGAAAAACGAGAATTTTTTTTTATAAACAGTTCCTTAACCCCACAATGTTCCTGATTCTTAATAATTTTAGAGTTAAAATTCTTTACGTCCAACAAAAAACTTCAAACATTCTGGAGCTAAAAAGTGAAATTGTTGTCAAAATGTTTCCTTAGAAACGAATCTCAATTCATCAAATAGAAATGCAAAAGCATTTTTGGTCATATTGGTGGAGACAGAAACTGCAGAGTGGTCATCCTTTAAAAACGTGCCTTCCAAGTATGGCAAACTTTGACTTGGTAGCGTATATAGATCTTAATGTTGAACACTAATGTGTATTTCGTCGCCTGGTAGTAGTTTTGAAGAAGATAATGGCTGATAGAAACGCAATTCTATGCACTCGATTGAATTGTCAAATTGTCATTTCCCTTCCAAATATAACACTTCCATGATGATTATAGAACGTAAATAGTAACCTGCAGCTTGTAGAAATCGAATACTATTGTTGGTAAACAAAAAAAAATTTACATTCTGATCGGCTCCTCAAAAAAAGCGTCCCAGAACCGCCATTTTACCTGTACATTCATAGTTCACTAGATTTTATATCTCGCCAGTGACCAACATTCAGGTTTGTGTGCAACTCAATGCATTCGCCAGTGTCCACATTCGTACTTCAAAACAAAAATATTTCCGTCTCATCCCAAACTAACTTATTGTTGAGCCAGCAATTGATAGCTTTAATTCGATATTGCGTACATTTTTCTTTACAGCTGCGATAATAGCGGAATGCATAAATTAAAACATCCTTCTGCTGAAATGATTTTGAGGGCATCGCTTTGAGGATAGCACACGCCCTAGTTTGTAATATTCAGACAGCCAGCCTTAAGCGCAAGCAGCCCTTTAAGCGTACAAACAATTCCATGGTTTTTTGCTCGATCTATTTGAACTCCACTAGTTCGTAACTTATTTCATTAAATAGAAATGCAAAAGCATTATTCGTCATTTTGGATGAGACAGGAACTGAGGAACCGTCTTCATTAAAAATATTTTCCCTCTACTAATGTGTATTTCGTCGCCTGGTAGTAGTTTTGAAGAAGATAATAGCTGATACAAACGTAATTCTATGCAGATTGGAATGGTCGAACTGACATTTCTCTTCCAAATATAAAACTTAATGATGATGATAAAACGTAGTAACCTGCAGCCTGAAGAAATCGAATACTATTGTTAGTCAACAAAAAGAAATCCTGCATTTTGATAGGCTCCTCAAAAAAAGCGTCCCAGAACCGCCATTTTCCCTCTATGAACTATTAGAGTTATTGCAACTGTCAGTATTATTATTATTAGTACAATACTTATCCGCTTTGATGTAGGGTATCGGAGGTGGTCCTCAGTCATGTGGCATCCCATCGCTATTCTCTTCCATTTTCGTTTTGCTGTTGAGATTTAGTCCTTTGTTTTTGTAAACAATTTAAATGTAAAAAAACTCTTTTTTTTGCGCGGAAAAACGAGAATTTTTTTTATAAACAGTTCCTTAACCCCACAATGTTCCTTATTCTTAATAATTTTAAAGTAAAAATTCTTTACGACCAACAAAAAACTTCAAACATTCTGGAGCTAAAAAGTGAAATTGTTGTCAAAATGTTTCCCTAGAAACGAATCTCAATTCATCAAATAGAAATGCAAAAGCATTTTTGGTCATATTGGTGGAGACAGAAACTGCACAGTGGTCATCCATTAAAAACGTGCCTTCCAAGTATGGCAAACTTTGACTAGGTAGCGTATATAGATCTTAATGTTGAACACTAATGTGGATTTCGTCGCCTGGTAGTAGTTTTGAAGAAGATAATGGCTGATAGAAACGCAATTCTATGCACTCGATTGAATTGTCAAACTGACATTTCTCTTCCAAATATAACACTTCCATGATGATTATAGAACGTAGTAACCTGCAGCTTGTAGAAATCGAATACTATTGTTGGTCAATTACTAGAAATCCTGCATTTTGATCGTCTACTTAAAAAAAGCGTCCATGGTACGCTATTATCTCTCTAAATTCATGGTTTACGTGACTTTATATCTTGCCAGTGACCAACATTCAGGTTTGTGTGCAATCAATGCATTCGCCAGTGACCACATTCGTACTTCAAAAGAAAAATATTTCCGTCTCTTTCCAAACAAACTTACTGTTGAACTAGCAATTGATGGCTATAATTCTATATTGCGTACATTTTTCTTTACAGCAGCGATAATAATGGAATGCATAAATTAATACATCCTTCTGCTGAAGTGATTTTGAGGGCATCGCTTTGAGGATAGCACACGCCCTAGTTTGTAATATTCAGATACCATATCTTAAGCGCAATCTGCCTTTTAAGTGTACAAGCTACTCCATGGTATTTTTGCTCGATCTATTTGAACTCCACCAGTTCGTAGCATATATGATCAAATAGAAATGAAAAGCATTAATGGTCATTTGGATGCGACAGGAACTGCAGAGCCGTCTTTCTTTTAAAAACTTGCTTTCCAAGTAGAGCAAACTTTGACTAGGTAGCGCATGTATATCTTGATGTTGGACACTAATGTGCATTTCGTCAACTGGTACCAGTTTTGAAGAAAATAATTACTGATAGAAACGCAATTCTACGCACTCGTTTGAATTGCCAAACTGACATTTCTCTTCCAAATATAACACTTCCATGATGATGATAAAACATAGTAACTTGCAGCCTGAAGAAATCGAATACTATTGTTGGTCATCAAATAGAAATCCTGCATTCTGGTCGTCTCCTCAAAAAAAGCGTCCCTGAACCGCCATTTTCCCTCTACAACTGCACTCGATTGAATTGGCAAACTGAAATTTCTCTTCCAAATATAACACTTCCATGATGATGATAAAACATAGTAACCTGCATCCTGAAGAAATTGAATACTGTTGTTGGTTATCAACAAGAAATCCTGCATTGTGATCGTCTACTCAAAAAAAGCGTCCATGAACCGCCATTTTCTCTCTACATTCATGGTTTACGAGATATTATATCACGCTAGTGACCAACATTCATGTTTGTGTGCAATTCAGTGCATTCGCCAGTGACCACATTAGTACTTCAAAAGAAAAATATTTCCGTCTCTTTCCAAACAAACTTACTGTTGAACCAGCAATTGATGGATATAATTCTATATTGCGTACATTTTCCTTTGCAGCAGCGATAATAACGGAATGCATAATTTAAAATATCCTTTTGCTGAAGTGATTTTGAGGGCATCGCTTTGAGGATAGCACACGCCCTAGTTTGTAATATACAGATAGCATGTTTTAAGCGCAACCAGCCTTTTAAGAGTACAAGCTATTCCAGGGCTTTTTACCCGACCTATTTTAACTCCTCTTAGTTCGTATCTTGTTTCATCAAATAGAAATGCAAAAGCATTATTGGTTATCTTGGTAGAGACAGGAACTGCCGAGTGGTCTTCCTTTAAAAACGAGCCTTCTAAGTAGAGCAAACTTTGACTACGTATCGTATATAGATCTTAATGTTGTACACTAATGTGTATTTCGTCGCCTGGTAGTAATTTTGAAGAAGATAATGGCTGATAGAAACGCAATTCTATGCACTCGATTGAATTGTCAAACTGACAATTCTCTAGTAATTGTAACACTTCCATGATGATTACAGAACGTAGTAACCTGCAGCCTGAAGAAATCGAATACTATTGTTGGTCAACATAAAGAAATCCGGCATTTTGATCGGCTCCTCAAAAATACCGTCCCAGAACCGCCATTTTCCCACCAGCTTGAATAAATCGAATACTATTGTTTGTCAACAATATGAAATCCTGCATTTTGATCAGCTCCTCAAAAAAGCGTCCCAAAAGCCGTTTTCCCTCTACTACTGCACTCGATTGAATTGCGAAACTGACATTTCTCTTCCAAATATAACACATCCATGATAATAATAAAACGTAGTAACCTGCAGATTGAATAAATCGAATACGATTGTTGGTCAACAACAAGAAATCCTGCATTCTGATAGTCTACTCAAAAAAAGCGTCCATGAACCGCCATTTTCTCTCTACATTCATGGTTTACGAGATTTTATATCTCGCCTGTGACCAACATTTAGGTTTGTGTGCAATTAAATGCATTCGCCAGTGACCACATTCGTACTTCAATACAAAAATATTTCCGTCTTTTTCCAAACAAACTTATTGTTGAACCAGCAGTTGATGGCAATAATTCTAAATTGAGTACATTTTTCTTTACAGCAGCGATAATAACGGAATGCATAAATTAAAACATCCTTCAGCTGAAGTGATTTTGAGGGCATCGCTTTGAGGATAGCACACGCCCTAGTTTGTAATATACATCAGCCTGCCTTAAGCGCAACCTGCCCTTTAAGTGTACTAGCTATTCCAGGGCTTTTTACCCGATCTATTTTAACTCCTCTTAGTTCGTATCTTGTTTCATCAAATAGAAATACAAAAGCATTATTGGTCATCTTGGAGGAGACAGGAACTGCAGAGTGGTCTTCCTGAAAAAACGAGCCTTTCAAGTAGAGCAAACTTCGGCTAGGTAGCGTATACAGATCTTAATGTTGTACACTAATGTGTATTTCGTCGCCTGGTAGTACTTTTGAGGAAGATAATGGCTGATAGAAACGCAATTCTATGCACTCGATTGAATTATCAAACTGACAATTCTCTTGTAAATATAACACTTCCATGATGATTACAGAACGTAGTAACCTGCAGCCTGAAGAAATCGAATACTATTGTTGGTCAACATAAAGAAATCCTGCATTCTGATCTGCCCCTCAAAGAAAGCGTCCAAGGACCGCTATTTTCCCTCTACTACTGCACTCGATTGAATTGCCAAACTGACATTTCTCTTCCAAATACTACACTTCCATGATGATGATAAAACATAGTAACCTGCAGCCTGAAGAAATCGAATACTATTGTTGGTCAACAAATAGAAATCCTGCATTCAGATCGTCTACTCAAAAAAAAGCGTCCATGAACCGCCATTTTCTCTCTACTGACATTTCTTTTCCAAATATAACACTTCTATGATGATTATAGAATGTAGTAACTTACAGCCTGAAGAGAATCGAATACTATTGTTGACCAACAAAAAGAAATCTAGCATTTTGGTTGGCTCCTCAAAAAAAGCGTCTCAGAACCGCCATTTTCCTTCTAATAATGTGTATTTCGTCGCCTGGTAGTACTTTTGAAGAAGATAATGACTGATAGAAACGCAATTCTATGCACTCGATTGAATTGTCAAACTGACATTTCACTTGCAAATATAACACTTCCATGATGATTATAGAACTTAGTAACCTGCAGCCTGAAGAAATCGAATACTATTTTTGGTCAACAACAAGAAATCCTGCATTTTGATCGGCTCCTCAAAAAAGGCGTCCCAGAACCGCTATTTTCCCTCTATGAACTATTAGAGTTATTGCAACTGTCAGTATTATTATTATTAGTACAATACTTATCCGCTTTGATGTATGGTATCGGTGGTGGTCCTCAGTCTTGTGGCAGCCCATCGCTATTCTCTTCCATTTTTGTTTTGCTGTTGAGATTTAGTCCTTTGTTTTTGTAAACAATTCAAATGTAAAAAAACTCTTTTTTTTCCGCGGAAAAACGAGAATTTTTTTTTATAAACAGTTCCTTAACCCCACAATGTTCCTGATTCTTAATAATTTTAGAGTTAAAATTCTTTACGTCCAACAAAAAACTTCAAACATTCTGGAGCTAAAAAGTGAAATTGTTGTCAAAATGTTTCCCTAGAAACGAATCTCAATTCATCAAATAGAAATGCAAAAGCATTTTTGGTCATATTGGTGGAGACAGAAATTGCAGAGTGGTCATCCTTTAAAAACGTGCATCCAAGTATGGCAAACTTTGACTAGGTAGCGTATATAGATCTTAATGTTGAACACTAATGTGGATTTCGTCGCCTGGTAGTAGTTTTGAAGAAGATAATGGCTGATAGAAACGCAATTCTATGCACTCGATTGAATTGTCAAACTGACATTTCTCTTCCAAATATAACACTTCCATGATGATTATAGAACGTAGTAACCTGCAGCTTGTAGAAATCGAATACTATTGTTGGTCAACAAAAAAAATTTTACATTCTGATCAGCTCCTCAAAAAAAGCGTCCCAGAACCGCCATTTTCCCTCTACATTCCTAGTTCACTAGATTTTATATCTCGCCAGTGACCAACATTCAGGTTTGTGTGCAACTCAATGCATTCGCCAGTGACCATATTCGTACTTCAAAACAATAAAATTTCCGTCTCATTCCATAAAAATTATTATTGAGCCAGCAATTAATGGCTTTAATTCAATATTGCGCACATTTTTCTTTACATCAGCGATAATAGCGTAATGCATAAATTAAAACAACCTTCTGCTGAAGTGATTTTGAGGGAATCGCTTTGAGGATACAACACGCCCTAGTTTGTAATATACAGACAGCCTGCCTTAAGCGCAAACAGTCCTTTATGTGTACAAACTATTCCTTGGCTTTTTACCCGATCTATTTTACTTCCTCTTAGTTCGTATCTTGTTTCATCAAATAGAAATGCAAAAGTATTATTGGTCATTTTAGATGAGACAGGAACTGCAGTGCCGTCTTCTTTAAAAACTTGCCTTCCAAGAAGAGCAAACTTTGACTAGGTAGCGTATATAGATCTTAATGTTGTATACTAATGTGTATTTCGACGCCTGCTAGTACTTTTGAAGCAGATAATGGCTGATAGGAACGCCATTCTATGCACTCGATTGTATTGTACAAACTGACATTTCTATTCCAAATGTAACACTTCTATATGATTATAAAACGTAGTAACCTGCAGCCTGAAGAAATCGAATACTATTGTTGGCCAACAAAAAGAAATCCTGCATTTTGATCGGCTCCTCAAAAAAGGCGTCCCAGAACCGCCATTTTCCCTCTAATGCATTCGCCAGTAAACACATTCGTACTTCAAAACAAAAATATTTCCGTCTTATTCCAAACAAACTTATTGTTGAACCAGCAATTGATGGCTATAATTCAATATTGCGTACATTTTTCTTTACAGCAGCGATAATAAAGGAACGCATACATCCATCTGCTGAAGTGATTTTGAGGGCATCGCTTTGAGGATAGCACACGCCCTAGTTAGTAATATACAGACAGCCTGTCATAAGCGCAACCAGCCTTTTAAGTGTACAAACTATTCCATGGTTTTTTGCTCGATCTATTTGAACTCCACTAGTTCGTAACTTATTTCATTAAATAGAAATGCAAAAGCATTATTCGTCATTTTGGATGAGACAGGAACTGAGGAACCGTCTTCATTAAAAATATTTTCCCTCTACTAATGTGTATTTCGTCGCCTGGTAGTAGTTTTGAAGAAGATAATAGCTGATACAAACGTAATTCTATGCACATTGGAATGGTCGAACTGACATTTCTCTTCCAAATATAAAACTTAATGATGATGATAAAACGTAGTAACCTGCAGCCTGAAGAAATCGAATACTATTGTTAGTCAACAAAAAGAAATCCTGCATTTTGATAGGCTCCTCAAAAAAAGCGTCCCAGAACCGCCATTTTCCCTCTATGAACTATTAGAGTTATTGCAACTGTCAGTATTATTATTATTAGTACAATACTTATCCGCTTTGATGTAGGGTATCGGAGGTGGTCCTCAGTTATGTGGCATCCCATCGCTATTCTCTTCCATTTTCGTTTTGCTGTTGAGATTTAGTCCTTTGTTTTTGTAAACAATTCAAATGTAAAAAAACTCTTTTTTTTGCGCGGAAAAACGAGAATTTTTTTTATAAACAGTTCCTTAACCCCACAATGTTCCTTATTCTTAATATTTTTAAAGAAAAAATTCTTTACGACCAACAAAAAACTTCAAACATTCTGGAGCTAAAAAGTGAAATTGTTGTCAAAATGTTTCCCTAGAAACGAATCTCAATTCATCAAATAGAAATGCAAAAGCATTTTTGGTCATATTGGTGGAGACAGAAACTGCAGAGTGGTCATCCATTAAAAACGTGCCTTCCAAGTATGGCAAACATTGACTAGGTAGCGTATATAGATCTTAATGTTGAACACTAATGTGGATTTCGTCGCCTGGTAGTAGTTTTGAAGAAGATAATGGCTGATAGAAACGCAATTCTATGCACTCGATTGAATTGTCAAACTGACATTTCTCTTCCAAATATAACACTTCCATGATGATTATAGAACGTAGTAACCTGCAGCTTGTAGAAATCGAATGCTATTGTTGGTCAACAAAAAAAATTTTACATTCTGATCGGCACCTCAAAAAAATCGTCCCAGAACCGCCATTTTCCCTCTACTATCATAGTTCACTAGATTTTATATCTCACCAGTGACCAACATTCAGGTTTGTGTGCAACTCAATGCATTCGCCAGTGACCACATTCGTACTTCAAAACAATAAATATTTCCGTCTCATTCCATAAAAATTATTATTGAGCCAGCAATTAATGGCTTTAATTCAATATTGAGCACATTTTTCTTTACATCAGCGATAATAGCGTAATGCATAAATTAAAACAACCTTCTGCTGAAGTGATTTTGAGGGAATCGCTTTGAGGATACAACACGCCCTAGTTTGTAATATACAGACAGCCTGCCTTAAGCGCAAACAGTCCTTTATGTGTACAAACTATTCCTTGGCTTTTTACCCGATCTATTTTACTTCCTCTTAGTTCGTATCTTGTTTCATCAAATAGAAATGCAAAAGCATTAATGGTCATTTGGATGCGACAGGAACTGAAGAGCCGTCTTTCTTTTAAAAACTTGCCTTCCAAGTAGAGCAAACTTTGACTAGGTAGCGTATATATATCTTGATGTTGTACACTAATGTGTATTTCGTCGCCTGGTAGTACTTTTGAAGAAGAATATAGGTGATAGAAATGCAATTTTATGTACTCGATTGAATTGCCAAACTGACATTTCTCATCCAAATATAACACTTCCATGATGATGATAAATCGTAGTAACCTGCAGCTTGAATAAATCGAATACTATTGTTAGTCAACAAAAAGAAATCCTTCATTTTGATCAGCTCCTCAAAAAAAGCGTCCCAGAACCGCCATTTTCCCTTTACTACTGCTCTCGATTGAATTGCCAAACTGACATTTCTTTTCCAAATATAACACTTCCATGATGATGATAAAACGTAGTTACCTGCAGCGTGAAGAAATCGAATACTATTGTTGGTCAATAACAAGAAATCCTGCATTCTGATCAGCTCCTCAGAAAAAGCGTCCCAGAACCGCCATTTTCCCTCTACTGATATTTCTCTTCTAAATATAACTCTTCCATGATGATTATAGAACGTAGTAACCTGCAGCCTGAAGAAATCGAATACTATTGTTGGTCAACATAAAGAAATCTTGCATTTTGATCGGCCCCTCAAAAAAAGCGTCCAGAACCGGCATTTTCCCTCTACTGACATTTCTCTTCCAAATATAACACTTCCATGATGATTATAGAACATAGTAACTTGCAGCCTGAAGAAATCGAATACTATTGTTGGCCAACAAAAAGAAATCCTGCATTCTGATCGGCTCCACAAAAAAGCTTCCCAGAACCGCCATTACTAACGTAGTAACCTACTGGCTGACAAAATCGAATACTATTGTTGGTCAACAAAAAGAAATCCTGCATTTTGATCGGCTCCTCAAAAAAAGCGTCCATGAACCGCCATTTTCCCTCTACGATAGTTCATACAGGCAGAGATTGGAGTTACTCCTGTAACAAAGTACTACGTAATTTTATTGCGCTAGTAATACAGTTATACACGTTAAATTCTTGAGCTTTGTTGGTACATACAAGAATGATTGTTATAGAAGTATGTGACTGGTTATTAAGATATCTATCTCTATATAAACTATAGTAGGGACATTTGAAAAATATGTGAACGCGACATTCCTCGCTTGCTCTGCATAATTTACAAGTTTCGGATAACTCTACGCTATAACTTATCTTTTTTGCATAAATGGTACATTTTTTTGCGGAACAAATCCTGAGTTGGCTGTACACTCTGACAGCTTCCAAACTAACATTATAGAGCAAGTAATAATTTTCGTATTTTGCATGCAGGATATCCTTATACAATGTAATAACCAATAACCAATTCAATGCATTCGCCAGTGACCACATTCGTACTTCAAAACAAAAATATTTCCGTCTCTTTCCAAACAAACTTATTGTTAAACCAGCAATTGATGGCTATATTTCTAAATTGCGTACATTTTTCTTTACAGCAGCGATAATAACGGAATGCATACATCCTTCTGCTGAAGTGATTTTTGGGGTATCGCTTTGAGGATAGCACACGCCCTAGTTTGTAATATACAGATAGCCAGTCTTAAGCCCAACCAGCCTTATAAGTGTACAAGCTTTTCCATGGTTTATTGCTCGATCTATTTGAACTCCACTAGTTCGTAGCATATTTCATCAAATATAAATGCAAAAGCAATAATGATCATTTGGATGCGACAGAGATTGCAGAGCTGTCCTTTTAAAAACTTGCCTTCCAAGGAGAGGAAACTTTGACTAGGTAGCGTATATATATCTTGATGTTGTACACTAATGTTTATTGCGTCGCCTGGTACTAGTTTTGAAGAAGAATATGGGTGATAGAAATGCAATTTCATGCACTCGATTGAATTGTCAAACTGATCTATTTTAACTCTTCATAGTTCGTATTTTGTTTCATCAAATAGAAATGCAAAAGCATTATTGGTCATATTGGTGGAGACAGGAAGTGTAGAGTGGTCTTCCTTTAAGAACGTGCCTTCCAAGTAGAGCAAACTTTGACTAGGTAGCGTATATATATTTTGATGTTGTACACTAATTGGTATTTCGTCGCCTGGTACTAGTTTTGAAGAAGAATATGGGTGATAGAAATGCAATTTCACGCACTTGATTGAATTAACAAACTGACATTTCTCTTCCAAATATAACACTTCCATGATGATGATAGAACGTAGTAATCTGCAGCCTGAAGAAGTCGAATACTAGTGTTGGTCAACAAAAAGAAATCCTGCATTTTGATCAGCTCCACAAAAAAAGCGTCCCAGAACTGCCATTTTCCCTCTACTAATGTGTATTTCGTCGCCTGGTAGTACTTTTGAAGAAGATAATGGCTGATAGAAACGCAATTCTATGTACTCGATTGAATTGCCAAACTGACATTTCTCATCCAAATATAACACTTCCATGATGATGATAAATCGTAGTAACCTGCAACTTGAATAAATCGAATACTATTGTTAGTCAACAAAAAGAAATCCTTCATTTTGATCAGCTCCTCAAAAAAAGCGTCCCAGAACCGCCATTTTCCCTTTACTACTGCTCTCGATTGAATTGCCAAACTGACATTTCTCTTCCAAATATAACACTTCCATGATGATGATAAAACATTACAGGTTACTACCTGCAGCCTGAAGAAATCGAATACTATTGTTGGTCAACAACCAGAAATCCTGCATTCTGACCGTCTACTCAAAAAAAGCGTCCATGAACCGCCATTTTCTCTCTACTGACATTTCTCTTCCAAATATAACACTTCCATGATGATTATAGAACGTAGTAACCTACAGCCTGAAGAGAATCGAATACTATTGTTGGCCAACAAAAAGAAATCTTGCCTTTTGATCGGCTCCTCAAAAAAAGCGTTCCAGAGCCGCCATTTTCCCTCTACTAATGTGTATTTCGTCGCCTGGTAGTAGTTTTGAAGAAGATAATGGCTGATAGAAACGCAATTCTATCCACTCGATTGAATTGTCAAACTGACATTTCTCTTCCCAATGTAACACTTCCATGATGATTATAAAACGTAGTAACTTGCAGCCTGAAGAAATCGAATTCTATTGTTGGCCAACAAAAAGAAACCTTGCATTTTGATCAGCTCCTCAAAAAAGGCGCCCCAGAACCGCCATTTTCCCTCTACATTCATAGTTCACTAGATTTTATATCTCGCCAGTGACCAACATTCAGGTTTGTGTACAATTCAATGCATTCGCCAGTGACCACATTCGTACTTGAAAAGAAAAATATTTCCTTCTCTTTCCAAACAAACTTATTGTTGAACCAGCAATTGATGGCTATAATTCTAAATTGCGTAAATTTTTCTTTACAGCTGCAATAATAACGGAATGCATAAATTAAAACATCCTTCTGCAGAAGAGATTTTGAGGGCATCGCATTGAGGATAGCACACGCCCTAGTTTGTAATATACAGATAGCCTGTCTTAAGCGCATACAGCCTTTTATGTGTACAAGGTATTCCAGGGCTTTTTACCCGATCTATTTTAACTCCACTAGTTCGTAGCATATTTCATCAAATAGAAATGCAAAAGTATTATTGGTCATATTGGTGGAGACAGGAAGTGCAGAGTGGTCTTCCTTTAAAAACGTGCCTTCCAAGTAGAGCAAACTTTGAATAGGTTGCGTATATATATCTTCATGTTGTACACTAATGGGTATTTCGTCGCCTGGTACTAGTTTTGAAGAAAATAATGGCTGATAGAAATGCAATTTCATGCACTCGATTGAATTGTCAAACTGATCTATTTTAACTCTTCATAGTTCGTATCTTGTTTCATCAAATAGAAATGCAAAAGCATTATTGGTCATACTGGTCGAGACAGGAAGTGTAGAGTGGTCTTCCTTTAAGAACGTGCCTTCCAAGTAGAGCAAACTTTGACTAGGTAGCGTATATATATCTTGATTTTGTACACTAATTGGTATTTCGTCGCCTGGTACTAGTTTTGAAGAAGAATATGGGTGATAGAAATGCAATTTCATGCACTTGATTGAATTAACAAACTGACATTTCTCTTCCAAATATAACACTTCCATGATGATGATAGAACGTAGTAATCTGCAGCCTGAAGAAGTCGAATACTATTGTTGGTCAACGAAAGAAATCCTGCGTTTTGATCAGCTCCACAAAAAAAGCGTCACAGAACCGCCATTTTCCCTCTACTAATGTGTATTTCGTCGCCTGGTAGTACTTTTGAAGAAGATAATGGTTGATAGAAACGCAATTCTATGCACTCGATCGAATTGTCAAACTGACATTTCTCTTCCAAATATAACAATTCCATGATGATGATAAAACATAGTAACCTGCAGCCTTAAGAAATCGAATATGATTGTTGGTCAACAACAAGAAATCCTGCATTCTGATCGTCTACTCAAAAAAAGCGTCCATGAACCGCCATTTTCTCTCTACATTCATGGTTTACGTGATTTTATATTTCGCCAATGACCAACATTCAGGTTTGTGTGCAATTCAATGCATTCTCCAGTGACCACATTCGTACTTCAGTACAAAAATATTTCCGTCTCTTTCTAAAGAATCTTATTGTTGAACCAGCAATTGATGGCTATAATTCTAAATTGCGTACATTTTTCATTACAGCAGCGATAATAACGGAATGCATAAATTAAAACATCCTTCTGCTGAAGTGATTTTGAGGGCATCGCTTTGAGGATAGCACACGCACTAGTTTGTAATATACAGATAGCCAGTATTAAGCCCAACCAGCCTTATAAGTGTACAAGCTATTCCATTGTTTATTGCTCGATCTATTTGAACTCCACTAGTTCGTAGCATATTTCATCAAATATAAATGCAAAAGCATTTATGATCATTTGGATGCGACAGAGACTGCAGAGCTGTCTTTCTTTTAAAAACTTGCCTTCCAAGGAGAGGAAACTTTGACTAGGTAGCATATATATATCTTGATGTTGTACACTAATGTTTATTTCGTCGCCTGGTACTAGTTTTGAAGAAGAATATGGGTGATAGAAATGCAATTTATGCACTCGATTGAATTAGCAAACTGACATTTCTCTTCCAAATATAACACTTCCATGATGATGATAAAACGTAGTAACCTGCAGCCTGAAGAAATCGAATACTATTGTTGGTCCATAACAAGAAATCCTGCATTCTGATCAGCTCCTCAAAAAAAGCGTCCCAGAACCGGCATTTTCCCTCTACTGGCATTTCTCTTCCAAATATAACACTTCTATGATGATTATAGAACATAGTAACTTGCAGCCTGAAGAAATCGAATACTATTGTTGGCCAACAAAAAGAAATCCTGCATTCTGATCGGCTCCTCAAAAAAGCTTCCCAGAACCGCCATTACTAACGTAGTAACCTACAGGCTGACAAAATCGAATACTATTGTTGGTCAACAAAAAGAAATCCTGCATTTTGATCGGCTCCTCAAAAAAAGCGTCCATGAACCGCCATTTTCCCTCTACGATAGTTCATATAGGCTGAGATTGGAGTTACTCCTGTAACAAAGTACTACGTAATTTTATTGCGCTAGTAATACAGTTATACACGTTAAATTCTTGAGCTTTGTTGGTACATACAAGAATGATTGTTATAGAAGCATGTGACTGGTTATTAAGATATCTATCTCTATATAAACTATAGTAGGGACATTTGAAAAATATGTGAACGCGACATTCCTCGCTTGCTCTGCATAATTTACAAGTGTCGGATAACTCTACGCTATAACTTATCTTTTTTGCATAAATGGTACATTTTTTTGCGGAACAAATCCTGAGTTGGCTGTACTCTCTGACAGCTTCCAAACTAATATTATAGAGCAAGTAATAATTTTCGTATTTTGCATGCAGGATATCCTTATACAATGTAATAACCAATAACCAATTCAATGCATTCGCCAGTGACCACATTCGTACTTCAAAACAAAAATATTTCCGTCTCTTTCCAAACAAACTTATTGTTGAACCAGCAATTGATGGCTATATTTCTAAATTGCGTACATTTTTCTTTACAGCAGCGATAATAACGGAATGCATACATCCTTCTGCTGAAGTGATTTTGAGGGTATCGCTTTGAGGATAGCACACGCCCTAGTTTGTAATATACAGATAGCCAGTCTTAAGCCCAACCAGCCTTATAAGTGTCACTCGATCGAATTGTCAAACTAACATTTCTCTTCCAAATATAACACTTCCATGATGATTATAGAACGTAGTAACCTGCAGCCTGAAGAAATCGAATACTATTGTTGGTCAACATAAAGAAATCCTTCATTTTGATCGGCTCCTCAAAAAAGGCGTCCCTGAACCGCCATTTTTCCTCTACTTTGTTTGTAATATCTTGATGTTGTACACTAATGTGTATTTCTCTACTGCATTCGCCAGGGACCACATTCGTACTTCAAAACAAAAATATTTCCGTCTTATTCCAAACAAACTTATTGTTGAACCAGCAATTGATAGCTATAATTCTATATTGCGTACTTTTTTCTTTACAGCATACATAACGGAATGCATACATCCTTCTGCTGAAGTGATTTTGAGGGCATCGCTTTGAGGATAGCACACGCCCAAGTTTGTAATATACAGACAGCCTCTCTTAAGCGCAATCCTCAAAAAATGCGTCCTAGATCCGCCATTTTTCTCTACAGACATTTCTTTTCCAAATATAACAAATCCATGATGATTATACAACTTAGAAACCTGCAGCCTGAAGAAATCGAATAATATTATTGGCCAACAAAAAGAAATCCTGCATTTTGCTCAGATCGTCAAAAAAGGCGTCCCAGAACCGCCATTTTCCCTCTACATTCATAGTTCACTAGATTTTACATCTCGCCAGTGACCACCATTCAGGTTTGTGGGCAACTCAATGCATTCGCCAGTGACCATATTCGTACTTCAAAACAATAATATTTCCATCTCATTCCATATAAATTATTATTGAGCCAATAATTGATGGCTTTAATTCGATATTGCGTACATTTTTCTTTACAGCAGCTATAATAGCGGAATGCATAAATTAAAACAACCTTCTGCTGGTGTGATTTTGAGGGCATCGCTTTGAGGATAGCACACGCCCTAGTTTGTAATATACAGACAGCCTGCCTTAAGCGCAAGCAGCCCTTTAAGTGTACAAACAATTCCATGGTTTTTTGCTCGATCTATTTGAACTCCACTAGTTCGAAACTTATTTCATCAAATAGAAATGCAAAAGCATTATTCGTCATTTTGGATGAGACAGGAACTGAGGAACCGTCTTCCTTTAAAAATATTTTCTCTCCGCTAATGTGTATTTCGTCGCCTGTTAGTAGTTTTGAAGTAGATAATGGCTGATACAAACGTAATTCTATGCACTGGATTCAATTGTCAAACTGACAATTCTCTTCCAAATATAACATTTACATGATGATTATAGAACGTAGTAACCTGCAGCCTGAAGAAAAGGAATACTATTGTTGGCAAACAAAAAGAAATCCTGTATTTTTGATCGGCTCCTTAAAAAAAGCGTCCCAAGAAACGCCATTTTCCCTCTACTACTTTAAGTGTACCAACTATTCCTTGGCTTTTTACCCGATCTATTTTACCTCCTCTTAGTTCGTATCTTGTTTCATCAAATAGAAATGCAAAAGTATTATTGGTCATTTTAGATGAGACCGAATCTGCAGTGTCGTCTTCTTTAAAAACTTGCCTTCCAAGAAGAGCTAACTTTGACTAGGCTAGATAGATCTTAATGTTGTATACTAATGTGTATTTCGCCGCCTGGTAGTAATTTTGAGGAAGATAATGGCTGATAGAAACGCAATTCTATGCACTCGATTCAATTGTCAAACTGACATTTTTCTTCCAAATATAACATTTACATGATGATTATAGAACGTAGTAAACTGTAGCCTGAAGAAATCTACTACTATTGTTGGTCAACATAATGAAATCCCGCATTTTGATCGGCTCCTCAAAAAAAACGTCCCAGAACTGCCATTTTCCCTCTCATGACATTTCTCTTCCAAATATAACAAATCCATGATGATTATACAACGTAGAAACCTGCAGCCCGAAGAAATCGAATAATATTATTGGCCAACAAAAACAAATCCTGCATTTTGCTCAGATCGTCAAAAAAAGCGTCCCAGAACCGCCATTTTCTCTCTACAATCATAGTTCACTACATTCTATATCTCGCCAGTGACCACCATTCAGGTTTGTGTACAACTCAATGCATTCGCTTCAAAACAATAATATTTCCGTCTCATTCCATAAAAATTATTATTGAGCCAGCAATTGATGGCTTTAATTCGATATTGCGTACATTTTTCTTTACAGCAGCGATAATAGCGGAATGCATAAATTAAAACATCCTTCTGCTGATGTGATTATGAGGGCATCGCTTTGAGGATAGCACACGCCCTAGTTTGTAATATACAGACAGCCTGTCTTAAGCGCTACCAGCCTTTTAAGTGTACAAGCTATTGCATGGTTCTTTGCTCGATCTATTTGAACTACTCTAGTTCGTAGCATATTTCATCAAATAGAAATGCAAAACCATTATTTGTCATATTGGTGGAGACAAGAACTGCAGAGTGGTCTTCCTATAAAAACGTGCCTTCCAAGTAGAGCAAACCTTGAATAGGTAGCGTATATAGATCTTAATGATGTATACTAATGTGTATTTCGTCGCCTAGTAGGACTTTTGAAGAAGATAATGATTGATAGAAACGCAATTCTATGCTCTCGATTGAATTGTCAAACTGACATTTCTCTTCCAAATATAACACTTCCATGATGATTATAGAACGTAGTAACCTGCAGCCTGAAGAAATCGAATACTATTGTTGGTCAACATAATGAAATCCTGCATTTTGATCGACTCCTCAAAAAAGGCGTCCCAGAATCGCCATTTTCCCTCTACTTTGTTTGCAATATCTTGATGTTGTACACTAATGTGTATTTCGTCGCCTGGTACTAATTTTGAAGAAGAATATAGGAGATAGAAATGCAATTTTATGCACTCGATTGAATTGCCAAACTGACATTTCTCTTCCAAATATAACACTTCCATGATGATGATAAAACGTAGTAACCTGCAGCCTGAAGAAATCGAATACTATTGTTGGCAAACAAAAAGAAATCCTGTATTTTTGATCGGCTCCTTAAAAAAAGCGTCTCAAGAAACGCCATTTTCCCTCTACTACTTTAAGTGTACCAACTATTCCTTGGCTTTTTACCCGATCTATTTTACCTCCTCTTAGTTCGTATCTTGTTTCATCAAATAGAAATGCAAAAGTATTATTGGTCATTTTAGATGAGACCGAATCTGCAGTGTCGTCTTCTTTAAAAACTTGCCTTCCAAGAAGAGCTAACTTTGACTAGGCTAGATAGATCTTAATGTTGTATACTAATGTGTATTTCGCCGCCTGGTAGTAATTTTGAGGAAGATAATGGCTGATAGAAACGCAATTCTATGCACTCGATTCAATTGTCAAACTGACATTTTTCTTCCAAATATAACATTTACATGATGATTATAGAACGTAGTAAACTGTAGCCTGAAGAAATCTACTACTATTGTTGGTCAACATAATGAAATCCCGCATTTTGATCGGCTCCTCAAAAAAAACGTCCCAGAACTGCCATTTTCCCTCTCATGACATTTCTCTTCCAAATATAACAAATCCATGATGATTATACAACGTAGAAACCTGCAGCCCGAAGAAATCGAATAATATTATTGGCCAACAAAAACAAATCCTGCATTTTGCTCAGATCGTCAAAAAAAGCGTCCCAGAACCGCCATTTTCTCTCTACAATCATAGTTCACTACATTCTATATCTCGCCAGTGACCACAATTCAGGTTTGTGTACAACTCAATGCATTCGCTTCAAAACAATAATATTTCCGTCTCATTCCATAAAAATTATTATTGAGCCAGCAATTGATGGCTTTAATTCGATATTGCGTACATTTTTCTTTACAGCAGCGATAATAGCGGAATGCATAAATTAAAACATCCTTCTGCTGATGTGATTATGAGGGCATCGCTTTGAGGATAGCACACGCCCTAGTTTGTAATATACAGACAGCCTGTCTTAAGCGCTACCAGCCTTTTAAGTGTACAAGCTATTGCATGGTTCTTTGCTCGATCTATTTGAACTACTCTAGTTCGTAGCATATTTCATCAAATAGAAATGCAAAACCATTATTTGTCATATTGGTGGAGACAAGAACTGCAGAGTGGTCTTCCTATAAAAACGTGCCTTCCAAGTAGAGCAAACCTTGAATAGGTAGCGTATATAGATCTTAATGATGTATACTAATGTGTATTTCGTCGCCTAGTAGGACTTTTGAAGAAGATAATGATTGATAGAAACGCAATTCTATGCTCTCGATTGAATTGTCAAACTGACATTTCTCTTCCAAATATAACACTTCCATGATGATTATAGAACGTAGTAACCTGCAGCCTGAAGAAATCGAATACTATTGTTGGTCAACATAATGAAATCCTGCATTTTGATCGACTCCTCAAAAAAGGCGTCCCAGAATCGCCATTTTCCCTCTACTTTGTTTGCAATATCTTGATGTTGTACACTAATGTGTATTTCGTCGCCTGGTACTAATTTTGAAGAAGAATATAGGAGATAGAAATGCAATTTTATGCACTCGATTGAATTGCCAAACTGACATTTCTCTTCCAAATATAACACTTCCATGATGATGATAAAACGTAGTAACCTGCAGCCTGAAGGAATCGAATACTATTGTTGGCAAACAAAAAGAAATCCTGTATTTTTGATCGGCTCCTTAAAAAAAGCGTCTCAAGAAACGCCATTTTCCCTCTACTACTTTAAGTGTACCAACTATTCCTTGGCTTTTTACCCGATCTATTTTACCTCCTCTTAGTTCGTATCTTGTTTCATCAAATAGAAATGCAAAAGTATTATTGGTCATTTTAGATGAGACCGAATCTGCAGTGTCGTCTTCTTTAAAAACTTGCCTTCCAAGAAGAGCTAACTTTGACTAGGCTAGATAGATCTTAATGTTGTATACTAATGTGTATTTCGCCGCCTGGTAGTAATTTTGAGGAAGATAATGGCTGATAGAAACGCAATTCTATGCACTCGATTCAATTGTCAAACTGACATTTTTCTTCCAAATATAACATTTACATGATGATTATAGAACGTAGTAAACTGTAGCCTGAAGAAATCTACTACTATTGTTGGTCAACATAATGAAATCCCGCATTTTGATCGGCTCCTCAAAAAAAACGTCCCAGAACTGCCATTTTCCCTCTCATGACATTTCTCTTCCAAATATAACAAATCCATGATGATTATACAACGTAGAAACCTGCAGCCCGAAGAAATCGAATAATATTATTGGCCAACAAAAACAAATCCTGCATTTTGCTCAGATCGTCAAAAAAAGCGTCCCAGAACCGCCATTTTCTCTCTACAATCATAGTTCACTACATTCTATATCTCGCCAGTGACCACCATTCAGGTTTGTGTACAACTCAATGCATTCGCTTCAAAACAATAATATTTCCGTCTCATTCCATAAAAATTATTATTGAGCCAGCAATTGATGGCTTTAATTCGATATTGCGTACATTTTTCTTTACAGCAGCGATAATAGCGGAATGCATAAATTAAAACATCCTTCTGCTGATGTGATTATGAGGGCATCGCTTTGAGGATAGCACACGCCCTAGTTTGTAATATACAGACAGCCTGTCTTAAGCGCTACCAGCCTTTTAAGTGTACAAGCTATTGCATGGTTCTTTGCTCGATCTATTTGAACTACTCTAGTTCGTAGCATATTTCATCAAATAGAAATGCAAAACCATTATTTGTCATATTGGTGGAGACAAGAACTGCAGAGTGGTCTTCCTATAAAAACGTGCCTTCCAAGTAGAGCAAACCTTGAATAGGTAGCGTATATAGATCTTAATGATGTATACTAATGTGTATTTCGTCGCCTAGTAGGACTTTTGAAGAAGATAATGATTGATAGAAACGCAATTCTATGCTCTCGATTGAATTGTCAAACTGACATTTCTCTTCCAAATATAACACTTCCATGATGATTATAGAACGTAGTAACCTGCAGCCTGAAGAAATCGAATACTATTGTTGGTCAACATAATGAAATCCTGCATTTTGATCGACTCCTCAAAAAAGGCGTCCCAGAATCGCCATTTTCCCTCTACTTTGTTTGCAATATCTTGATGTTGTACACTAATGTGTATTTCGTCGCCTGGTACTAATTTTGAAGAAGAATATAGGAGATAGAAATGCAATTTTATGCACTCGATTGAATTGCCAAACTGACATTTCTCTTCCAAATATAACACTTCCATGATGATGATAAAACGTAGTAACCTGCAGCCTGAAGAAATCGAATACTATTGTTGGCAAACAAAAAGAAATCCTGTATTTTTGATCGGCTCCTTAAAAAAAGCGTCTCAAGAAACGCCATTTTCCCTCTACTACTTTAAGTGTACCAACTATTCCTTGGCTTTTTACCCGATCTATTTTACCTCCTCTTAGTTCGTATCTTGTTTCATCAAATAGAAATGCAAAAGTATTATTGGTCATTTTAGATGAGACCGAATCTGCAGTGTCGTCTTCTTTAAAAACTTGCCTTCCAAGAAGAGCTAACTTTGACTAGGCTAGATAGATCTTAATGTTGTATACTAATGTGTATTTCGCCGCCTGGTAGTAATTTTGAGGAAGATAATGGCTGATAGAAACGCAATTCTATGCACTCGATTCAATTGTCAAACTGACATTTTTCTTCCAAATATAACATTTACATGATGATTATAGAACGTAGTAAACTGTAGCCTGAAGAAATCTACTACTATTGTTGGTCAACATAATGAAATCCCGCATTTTGATCGGCTCCTCAAAAAAAACGTCCCAGAACTGCCATTTTCCCTCTCATGACATTTCTCTTCCAAATATAACAAATCCATGATGATTATACAACGTAGAAACCTGCAGCCCGAAGAAATCGAATAATATTATTGGCCAACAAAAACAAATCCTGCATTTTGCTCAGATCGTCAAAAAAAGCGTCCCAGAACCGCCATTTTCTCTCTACAATCATAGTTCACTACATTCTATATCTCGCCAGTGACCACAATTCAGGTTTGTGTACAACTCAATGCATTCGCTTCAAAACAATAATATTTCCGTCTCATTCCATAAAAATTATTATTGAGCCAGCAATTGATGGCTTTAATTCGATATTGCGTACATTTTTCTTTACAGCAGCGATAATAGCGGAATGCATAAATTAAAACATCCTTCTGCTGATGTGATTATGAGGGCATCGCTTTGAGGATAGCACACGCCCTAGTTTGTAATATACAGACAGCCTGTCTTAAGCGCTACCAGCCTTTTAAGTGTACAAGCTATTGCATGGTTCTTTGCTCGATCTATTTGAACTACTCTAGTTCGTAGCATATTTCATCAAATAGAAATGCAAAACCATTATTTGTCATATTGGTGGAGACAAGAACTGCAGAGTGGTCTTCCTATAAAAACGTGCCTTCCAAGTAGAGCAAACCTTGAATAGGTAGCGTATATAGATCTTAATGATGTATACTAATGTGTATTTCGTCGCCTAGTAGGACTTTTGAAGAAGATAATGATTGATAGAAACGCAATTCTATGCTCTCGATTGAATTGTCAAACTGACATTTCTCTTCCAAATATAACACTTCCATGATGATTATAGAACGTAGTAACCTGCAGCCTGAAGAAATCGAATACTATTGTTGGTCAACATAATGAAATCCTGCATTTTGATCGACTCCTCAAAAAAGGCGTCCCAGAATCGCCATTTTCCCTCTACTTTGTTTGCAATATCTTGATGTTGTACACTAATGTGTATTTCGTCGCCTGGTACTAATTTTGAAGAAGAATATAGGAGATAGAAATGCAATTTTATGCACTCGATTGAATTGCCAAACTGACATTTCTCTTCCAAATATAACACTTCCATGATGATGATAAAACGTAGTAACCTGCAGCCTGAAGGAATCGAATACTATTGTTGGCAAACAAAAAGAAATCCTGTATTTTTGATCGGCTCCTTAAAAAAAGCGTCTCAAGAAACGCCATTTTCCCTCTACTACTTTAAGTGTACCAACTATTCCTTGGCTTTTTACCCGATCTATTTTACCTCCTCTTAGTTCGTATCTTGTTTCATCAAATAGAAATGCAAAAGTATTATTGGTCATTTTAGATGAGACCGAATCTGCAGTGTCGTCTTCTTTAAAAACTTGCCTTCCAAGAAGAGCTAACTTTGACTAGGCTAGATAGATCTTAATGTTGTATACTAATGTGTATTTCGCCGCCTGGTAGTAATTTTGAGGAAGATAATGGCTGATAGAAACGCAATTCTATGCACTCGATTCAATTGTCAAACTGACATTTTTCTTCCAAATATAACATTTACATGATGATTATAGAACGTAGTAAACTGTAGCCTGAAGAAATCTACTACTATTGTTGGTCAACATAATGAAATCCCGCATTTTGATCGGCTCCTCAAAAAAAACGTCCCAGAACTGCCATTTTCCCTCTCATGACATTTCTCTTCCAAATATAACAAATCCATGATGATTATACAACGTAGAAACCTGCAGCCCGAAGAAATCGAATAATATTATTGGCCAACAAAAACAAATCCTGCATTTTGCTCAGATCGTCAAAAAAAGCGTCCCAGAACCGCCATTTTCTCTCTACAATCATAGTTCACTACATTCTATATCTCGCCAGTGACCACAATTCAGGTTTGTGTACAACTCAATGCATTCGCTTCAAAACAATAATATTTCCGTCTCATTCCATAAAAATTATTATTGAGCCAGCAATTGATGGCTTTAATTCGATATTGCGTACATTTTTCTTTACAGCAGCGATAATAGCGGAATGCATAAATTAAAACATCCTTCTGCTGATGTGATTATGAGGGCATCGCTTTGAGGATAGCACACGCCCTAGTTTGTAATATACAGACAGCCTGTCTTAAGCGCTACCAGCCTTTTAAGTGTACAAGCTATTGCATGGTTCTTTGCTCGATCTATTTGAACTACTCTAGTTCGTAGCATATTTCATCAAATAGAAATGCAAAACCATTATTTGTCATATTGGTGGAGACAAGAACTGCAGAGTGGTCTTCCTATAAAAACGTGCCTTCCAAGTAGAGCAAACCTTGAATAGGTAGCGTATATAGATCTTAATGATGTATACTAATGTGTATTTCGTCGCCTAGTAGGACTTTTGAAGAAGATAATGATTGATAGAAACGCAATTCTATGCTCTCGATTGAATTGTCAAACTGACATTTCTCTTCCAAATATAACACTTCCATGATGATTATAGAACGTAGTAACCTGCAGCCTGAAGAAATCGAATACTATTGTTGGTCAACATAATGAAATCCTGCATTTTGATCGACTCCTCAAAAAAGGCGTCCCAGAATCGCCATTTTCCCTCTACTGTGTGAATTTCTAAAATATGTGAACGCGACATTCCTCGCTTGCTCTGCATAATTTACAAGTGTCGGATAACTCTACGCTATAACTTATCTTTTTTGCATAAATGGTACATTTTTTTGCGGAACAAATCCTGAGTTGGCTGTACTCTCTGACAGCTTCCAAACTAATATTATAGAGCAAGTAATAATTTTCGTATTTTGCATGCAGGATATCCTTATACAATGTAATAACCAATAACCAATTCAATGCATTCGCCAGTGACCACATTCGTACTTCAAAACAAAAATATTTCCGTCTCTTTCCAAACAAACTTATTGTTGAACCAGCAATTGATGGCTATATTTCTAAATTGCGTACATTTTTCTTTACAGCAGCGATAATAACGGAATGCATACATCCTTCTGCTGAAGTGATTTTGAGGGTATCGCTTTGAGGATAGCACACGCCCTAGTTTGTAATATACAGATAGCCAGTCTTAAGCCCAACCAGCCTTATAAGTGTCACTCGATCGAATTGTCAAACTAACATTTCTCTTCCAAATATAACACTTCCATGATGATTATAGAACGTAGTAACCTGCAGCCTGAAGAAATCGAATACTATTGTTGGTCAACATAAAGAAATCCTTCATTTTGATCGGCTCCTCAAAAAAGGCGTCCCTGAACCGCCATTTTTCCTCTACTTTGTTTGCAATATCTTGATGTTGTACACTAATGTGTATTTCTCTACTGCATTCGCCAGGGACCACATTCGTACTTCAAAACAAAAATATTTCCGTCTTATTCCAAACAAACTTATTGTTGAACCAGCAATTGATAGCTATAATTCTATATTGCGTACTTTTTTCTTTACAGCATACATAACGGAATGCATACATCCTTCTGCTGAAGTGATTTTGAGGGCATCGCTTTGAGGATAGCACACGCCCAAGTTTGTAATATACAGACAGCCTCTCTTAAGCGCAATCCTCAAAAAATGCGTCCTAGATCCGCCATTTTTCTCCACAGACATTTCTTTTCCAAATATAACAAATCCATGATGATTATACAACTTAGAAACCTGCAGCCTGAAGAAATCGAATAATATTATTGGCCAACAAAAAGAAATCCTGCATTTTGCTCAGATCGTCAAAAAAGGCGTCCCAGAACCGCCATTTTCCCTCTACATTCATAGTTCACTAGATTTTACATCTCGCCAGTGACCACCATTCAGGTTTGTGGGCAACTCAATGCATTCGCCAGTGACCATATTCGTACTTCAAAACAATAATATTTCCATCTCATTCCATATAAATTATTATTGAGCCAATAATTGATGGCTTTAATTCGATATTGCGTACATTTTTCTTTACAGCAGCTATAATAGCGGAATGCATAAATTAAAACAACCTTCTGCTGGTGTGATTTTGAGGGCATCGCTTTGAGGATAGCACACGCCCTAGTTTGTAATATACAGACAGCCTGCCTTAAGCGCAAGCAGCCCTTTAAGTGTACAAACAATTCCATGGTTTTTTGCTCGATCTATTTGAACTCCACTAGTTCGAAACTTATTTCATCAAATAGAAATGCAAAAGCATTATTCGTCATTTTGGATGAGACAGGAACTGAGGAACCGTCTTCCTTTAAAAATATTTTCTCTCCGCTAATGTGTATTTCGTCGCCTGTTAGTAGTTTTGAAGTAGATAATGGCTGATACAAACGTAATTCTATGCACTGGATTCAATTGTCAAACTGACAATTCTCTTCCAAATATAACATTTACATGATGATTATAGAACGTAGTAACCTGCAGCCTGAAGAAAAGGAATACTATTGTTGGCAAACAAAAAGAAATCCTGTATTTTTGATCGGCTCCTTAAAAAAAGCGTCCCAAGAAACGCCATTTTCCCTCTACTACTTTAAGTGTACCAACTATTCCTTGGCTTTTTACCCGATCTATTTTACCTCCTCTTAGTTCGTATCTTGTTTCATCAAATAGAAATGCAAAAGTATTATTGGTCATTTTAGATGAGACCGAATCTGCAGTGTCGTCTTCTTTAAAAACTTGCCTTCCAAGAAGAGCTAACTTTGACTAGGCTAGATAGATCTTAATGTTGTATACTAATGTGTATTTCGCCGCCTGGTAGTAATTTTGAGGAAGATAATGGCTGATAGAAACGCAATTCTATGCACTCGATTCAATTGTCAAACTGACATTTTTCTTCCAAATATAACATTTACATGATGATTATAGAACGTAGTAAACTGTAGCCTGAAGAAATCTACTACTATTGTTGGTCAACATAATGAAATCCCGCATTTTGATCGGCTCCTCAAAAAAAACGTCCCAGAACTGCCATTTTCCCTCTCATGACATTTCTCTTCCAAATATAACAAATCCATGATGATTATACAACGTAGAAACCTGCAGCCCGAAGAAATCGAATAATATTATTGGCCAACAAAAACAAATCCTGCATTTTGCTCAGATCGTCAAAAAAAGCGTCCCAGAACCGCCATTTTCTCTCTACAATCATAGTTCACTACATTCTATATCTCGCCAGTGACCACCATTCAGGTTTGTGTACAACTCAATGCATTCGCTTCAAAACAATAATATTTCCGTCTCATTCCATAAAAATTATTATTGAGCCAGCAATTGATGGCTTTAATTCGATATTGCGTACATTTTTCTTTACAGCAGCGATAATAGCGGAATGCATAAATTAAAACATCCTTCTGCTGATGTGATTATGAGGGCATCGCTTTGAGGATAGCACACGCCCTAGTTTGTAATATACAGACAGCCTGTCTTAAGCGCTACCAGCCTTTTAAGTGTACAAGCTATTGCATGGTTCTTTGCTCGATCTATTTGAACTACTCTAGTTCGTAGCATATTTCATCAAATAGAAATGCAAAACCATTATTTGTCATATTGGTGGAGACAAGAACTGCAGAGTGGTCTTCCTATAAAAACGTGCCTTCCAAGTAGAGCAAACCTTGAATAGGTAGCGTATATAGATCTTAATGATGTATACTAATGTGTATTTCGTCGCCTAGTAGGACTTTTGAAGAAGATAATGATTGATAGAAACGCAATTCTATGCTCTCGATTGAATTGTCAAACTGACATTTCTCTTCCAAATATAACACTTCCATGATGATTATAGAACGTAGTAACCTGCAGCCTGAAGAAATCGAATACTATTGTTGGTCAACATAATGAAATCCTGCATTTTGATCGACTCCTCAAAAAAGGCGTCCCAGAATCGCCATTTTCCCTCTACTTTGTTTGCAATATCTTGATGTTGTACACTAATGTGTATTTCGTCGCCTGGTACTAATTTTGAAGAAGAATATAGGAGATAGAAATGCAATTTTATGCACTCGATTGAATTGCCAAACTGACATTTCTCTTCCAAATATAACACTTCCATGATGATGATAAAACGTAGTAACCTGCAGCCTGAAGAAATCGAATACTATTGTTGGCAAACAAAAAGAAATCCTGTATTTTTGATCGGCTCCTTAAAAAAAGCGTCTCAAGAAACGCCATTTTCCCTCTACTACTTTAAGTGTACCAACTATTCCTTGGCTTTTTACCCGATCTATTTTACCTCCTCTTAGTTCGTATCTTGTTTCATCAAATAGAAATGCAAAAGTATTATTGGTCATTTTAGATGAGACCGAATCTGCAGTGTCGTCTTCTTTAAAAACTTGCCTTCCAAGAAGAGCTAACTTTGACTAGGCTAGATAGATCTTAATGTTGTATACTAATGTGTATTTCGCCGCCTGGTAGTAATTTTGAGGAAGATAATGGCTGATAGAAACGCAATTCTATGCACTCGATTCAATTGTCAAACTGACATTTTTCTTCCAAATATAACATTTACATGATGATTATAGAACGTAGTAAACTGTAGCCTGAAGAAATCTACTACTATTGTTGGTCAACATAATGAAATCCCGCATTTTGATCGGCTCCTCAAAAAAAACGTCCCAGAACTGCCATTTTCCCTCTCATGACATTTCTCTTCCAAATATAACAAATCCATGATGATTATACAACGTAGAAACCTGCAGCCCGAAGAAATCGAATAATATTATTGGCCAACAAAAACAAATCCTGCATTTTGCTCAGATCGTCAAAAAAAGCGTCCCAGAACCGCCATTTTCTCTCTACAATCATAGTTCACTACATTCTATATCTCGCCAGTGACCACAATTCAGGTTTGTGTACAACTCAATGCATTCGCTTCAAAACAATAATATTTCCGTCTCATTCCATAAAAATTATTATTGAGCCAGCAATTGATGGCTTTAATTCGATATTGCGTACATTTTTCTTTACAGCAGCGATAATAGCGGAATGCATAAATTAAAACATCCTTCTGCTGATGTGATTATGAGGGCATCGCTTTGAGGATAGCACACGCCCTAGTTTGTAATATACAGACAGCCTGTCTTAAGCGCTACCAGCCTTTTAAGTGTACAAGCTATTGCATGGTTCTTTGCTCGATCTATTTGAACTACTCTAGTTCGTAGCATATTTCATCAAATAGAAATGCAAAACCATTATTTGTCATATTGGTGGAGACAAGAACTGCAGAGTGGTCTTCCTATAAAAACGTGCCTTCCAAGTAGAGCAAACCTTGAATAGGTAGCGTATATAGATCTTAATGATGTATACTAATGTGTATTTCGTCGCCTAGTAGGACTTTTGAAGAAGATAATGATTGATAGAAACGCAATTCTATGCTCTCGATTGAATTGTCAAACTGACATTTCTCTTCCAAATATAACACTTCCATGATGATTATAGAACGTAGTAACCTGCAGCCTGAAGAAATCGAATACTATTGTTGGTCAACATAATGAAATCCTGCATTTTGATCGACTCCTCAAAAAAGGCGTCCCAGAATCGCCATTTTCCCTCTACTTTGTTTGCAATATCTTGATGTTGTACACTAATGTGTATTTCGTCGCCTGGTACTAATTTTGAAGAAGAATATAGGAGATAGAAATGCAATTTTATGCACTCGATTGAATTGCCAAACTGACATTTCTCTTCCAAATATAACACTTCCATGATGATGATAAAACGTAGTAACCTGCAGCCTGAAGAAATCGAATACTATTGTTAGTCAACAAAAAGAAATCCTGTATTTTTGATCGGCTCCTGAAAAAAAGCGTCCCAGAACCGCCATTTTCCTTCTACGAACTATAAGATTTATTGCAACTGTCAGTATTATTATTATTAGTACAATACTTATCCGCCTTGATGTAGGGTATCGGTGGTGGTCCTCAGTCATGTGGCAGCCCATCGCTATTCTCTTCCATTTTTGTTTTGCTGTTGAGATTTAGTCCTTTCTTTTTGTAAACAATTCAAATGTAAAAAAACTCTTTTTTTTTTGCACGGAAAAACGAGAATATTTTTTATAAACAGCTCCTTAACCCCACAAAGTTCCTATTTCTTAATAATTTTAAAGTTAAAATTCTTTACGTCCAACAAACTACTACAAACATTCTGGAGCAAAAAAGTGAAATTGTTGTCAAAATGTTTCCCTAGAAACGAATCTCAATTCATCAAATAGAAATGCAAAAGCATTATTGGTCATATTGGTGGAGACAGGAACTGCAGAGTGGTCATCATTTAAAAACGTGCCTTCAAGTATGGCAAACTTTGACTAGGTAGCGTATATAGATCTTAATGTTGTACACTAATGTGTATTTCGTCGCCTGGTAGTAGTTTTGAAGAAGATAATGGCTGATAGAAACGCAATTCTATGCACTCGATTGAATTGTCAAACTGACATTTCTCTTCCAAATATAACACTTCCATGATGATTATAGAACGTAGTAACCTGCAGCCTGAAGAAAAGGAATACTATTGTTGGCAAACAAAAAGAAATCCTGCATTTTTGATCGGCTCCTTAAAAAAAGCGTCCCAAGAAACGCCATTTTCCCTCTACTACTTTAAGTGTACCAACTATTCCTTGGCTTTTTACCCGATCTATTTTACTTCCTCTTAGTTCGTATCTTGTTTCATCAAATAGAAATGCAAAAGTATTATTGGTCATTTTAGATGAGACCGAAACTGCAGTGTCGTCTTCTTTAAAAACTAGCCTTCCAAGAAGAGCTAACTTTGACTAGGTAGCGTATATAGATCTTAATGTTGTACACTAATGTGTATTTCGTCGCCTGGTAGTAGTTTTGAAGAAGATAATGGCTGATAGAAACGCAATTCTATGCACTCGATTCAATTGTCAAACTGACATTTCTCTTCCAAATATAACACTTCCATGATGATTATAGAACGTAGTAACCTGCAGCCTGAAGAAATCGAATACTATTGTTGGTCAACATAATGAAATCCTGCATTTTGATCGGCTCCTCAAAAAAAGCGTCCCAGAACCGCCATTTTCCCTCTACATTCATAGTTCACTAGATTTTATATCTCGCCAGTGACCAACATTCAGGTTTGTGTGCAACTCAATGCATTCGCCAGTGACCACATTCGTACTTCAAAATAAAAATATTTCCGTCTCATCCCAAACTAAATTATTGTTGAGCCAGCAATTGATAGCTTTAATTCGATATTGCGTACATTTTTCTTTACAGCTGCGATAATAGCGGAATGCATAAATTAAAACATCCTTCTGCTGAAATGATTTTGAGGGCATCGCTTTGAGGATAGCACACCCCTAGTTTGTAATATTCAGAGAGCCTGCCTTAAGCGCAAGGAGCCCTTTAAGCGTACAAACAATTCCATGGTTTTTTGCTCGATCTATTTGAACTCCACTAGTTCGTAACTTATTTCATCAATTAGAAATGCAAAAGCATTATTCGTCATTTTGGATGAGACAGGAACTGAGAAACCGTCTTCCTTTAAAAATTTTTTCCTTCCGCTAATGTGTATTTCGTCGCCTGGTAGTAGTTTTGAAGAAGATAATGGCTGATACAAACGTAATTCTATGCACATTGGATTTGTCAAACTGACATTTCTCTTCCAAATATAACACTTCCATGATAATTATAGAACGTATATAGATCTTAATGTTGTACACTAATATGTATTTCGTCGCCTGGTAGTAGTTTTGAAGAAGATAATGGCTGATAGAAACGCAATTCTATTCACTCGATTGAATTGTTAAAGTGACATTTCTCTTCCAAATATAACACTTCCATGATAATTATAGAATGTAGTAACCTGCAGCCTGACAAAATCGAATACTATTGTTGGTCAACAAACAGAAATCCTGCATTTTGATCGGCTCCTCAAAAAAGGCGTCCCAGAACCGCCATTTTCCCTCTACTGCATTCGCCAGGGACCACATTCGTACTTCAAAACAAAAATATTTCCGTCTTATTCCAAACAAACTTATTGTTGAACCAGCAATTGATAGCTATAATTCTATATTGCGTACTTTTTTCTTTACAGCATACATAACGGAATGCATACATCCTTCTGCTGAAGTGATTTTGAGGGCATCGCTTTGAGGATAGCACACGCCCAAGTTTGTAATATACAGACAGCCTCTCTTAAGCGCAATCTTCAAAAAATGCGTCCTAGATCCGCCATTTTTCTCTACAGACATTTCTTTTCCAAATATAACAAATCCATGATGATTATACAACTTAGAAACCTGCAGCCTGAAGAAATCGAATAATATTATTGGCCAACAAAAAGAAATCCTGCATTTTGCTCAGATCGTCAAAAAAGGCGTCCCAGAACCGCCATTTTCCCTCTACATTCATAGTTCACTAGATTTTACATCTCGCCAGTGACCACCATTCAGGTTTGTGGGCAACTCAATGCATTCGCCAGTGACCATATTCGTACTTCAAAACAATAATATTTCCGTCTCATTCCATATAAATTATTATTGAGCCAATAATTGATGGCTGTAGTTCGATATTGCGTACATTTTTCTTTACAGCAGCTATAATAGCGGAATGCATAAATTAAAACAACCTTCTGCTGGTGTGATTTTGAGGGCATCGCTTTGAGGATAGCACACGCCCTAGTTTGTAATATACAGACAGCCTGCCTTAAGCGCAAGCAGCCCTTTAAGTGTACAAACAATTCCATGGTTTTTTGCTCGATCTATTTGAACTCCACTAGTTCGAAACTTATTTCATCAAATAGAAATGCAAAAGCATTATTCGTCATTTTGGATGAGACAGGAACTGAGGAACCGTCTTCCTTTAAAAATATTTTCTCTCCGCTAATGTGTATTTCGTCGCCTGTTAGTAGTTTTGAAGTAGATAATGGCTGATACAAACGTAATTCTATGCACTGGATTCAATTGTCAAACTGACAATTCTCTTCCAAATATAACATTTACATGATGATTATAGAACGTAGTAACCTGCAGCCTGAAGAAAAGGAATACTATTGTTGGCAAACAAAAAGAAATCCTGTATTTTTGATCGGCTCCTTAAAAAAAGCGTCCCAAGAAACGCCATTTTCCCTCTACTACTTTAAGTGTACCAACTATTCCTTGGCTTTTTACCCGATCTATTTTACCTCCTCTTAGTTCGTATCTTGTTTCATCAAATAGAAATGCAAAAGTATTATTGGTCATTTTAGATGAGACCGAATCTGCAGTGTCGTCTTCTTTAAAAACTTGCCTTCCAAGAAGAGCTAACTTTGACTAGGCTAGATAGATCTTAATGTTGTATACTAATGTGTATTTCGCCGCCTGGTAGTAATTTTGAGGAAGATAATGGCTGATAGAAACGCAATTCTATGCACTCGATTCAATTGTCAAACTGACATTTCTCTTCCAAATATAACACTTCCATGATGATTATAGAACGTAGTAACCTGCAGCCTGAAGAAATCGAATACTATTGTTGGTCAACATAATGAAATCCTGCATTTTGATCGACTCTTCAAAAAAGGCGTCCCAGAATCGCCATTTTCCCTCTACTTTGTTTGCAATATCTTGATGTTGTACACTAATGTGTATTTCGTCGCCTGGTACTAATTTTGAAGAAGAATATAGGAGATAGAAATGCAATTTTATGCACTCGATTGAATTGCCAAACTGACATTTCTCTTCCAAATATAACACTTCCATGATGATGATAAAACGTAGTAACCTGCAGCCTGAAGGAATCGAATACTATTGTTGGCAAACAAAAAGAAATCCTGTATTTTTGATCGGCTCCTTAAAAAAAGCGTCTCAAGAAACGCCATTTTCCCTCTACTACTTTAAGTGTACCAACTATTCCTTGGCTTTTTACCCGATCTATTTTACCTCCTCTTAGTTCGTATCTTGTTTCATCAAATAGAAATGCAAAAGTATTATTGGTCATTTTAGATGAGACCGAATCTGCAGTGTCGTCTTCTTTAAAAACTTGCCTTCCAAGAAGAGCTAACTTTGACTAGGCTAGATAGATCTTAATGTTGTATACTAATGTGTATTTCGCCGCCTGGTAGTAATTTTGAGGAAGATAATGGCTGATAGAAACGCAATTCTATGCACTCGATTCAATTGTCAAACTGACATTTTTCTTCCAAATATAACATTTACATGATGATTATAGAACGTAGTAAACTGTAGCCTGAAGAAATCTACTACTATTGTTGGTCAACATAATGAAATCCCGCATTTTGATCGGCTCCTCAAAAAAAACGTCCCAGAACTGCCATTTTCCCTCTCATGACATTTCTCTTCCAAATATAACAAATCCATGATGATTATACAACGTAGAAACCTGCAGCCCGAAGAAATCGAATAATATTATTGGCCAACAAAAACAAATCCTGCATTTTGCTCAGATCGTCAAAAAAAGCGTCCCAGAACCGCCATTTTCTCTCTACAATCATAGTTCACTACATTCTATATCTCGCCAGTGACCACAATTCAGGTTTGTGTACAACTCAATGCATTCGCTTCAAAACAATAATATTTCCGTCTCATTCCATAAAAATTATTATTGAGCCAGCAATTGATGGCTTTAATTCGATATTGCGTACATTTTTCTTTACAGCAGCGATAATAGCGGAATGCATAAATTAAAACATCCTTCTGCTGATGTGATTATGAGGGCATCGCTTTGAGGATAGCACACGCCCTAGTTTGTAATATACAGACAGCCTGTCTTAAGCGCTACCAGCCTTTTAAGTGTACAAGCTATTGCATGGTTCTTTGCTCGATCTATTTGAACTACTCTAGTTCGTAGCATATTTCATCAAATAGAAATGCAAAACCATTATTTGTCATATTGGTGGAGACAAGAACTGCAGAGTGGTCTTCCTATAAAAACGTGCCTTCCAAGTAGAGCAAACCTTGAATAGGTAGCGTATATAGATCTTAATGATGTATACTAATGTGTATTTCGTCGCCTAGTAGGACTTTTGAAGAAGATAATGATTGATAGAAACGCAATTCTATGCTCTCGATTGAATTGTCAAACTGACATTTCTCTTCCAAATATAACACTTCCATGATGATTATAGAACGTAGTAACCTGCAGCCTGAAGAAATCGAATACTATTGTTGGTCAACATAATGAAATCCTGCATTTTGATCGACTCCTCAAAAAAGGCGTCCCAGAATCGCCATTTTCCCTCTACTTTGTTTGCAATATCTTGATGTTGTACACTAATGTGTATTTCGTCGCCTGGTACTAATTTTGAAGAAGAATATAGGAGATAGAAATGCAATTTTATGCACTCGATTGAATTGCCAAACTGACATTTCTCTTCCAAATATAACACTTCCATGATGATGATAAAACGTAGTAACCTGCAGCCTGAAGAAATCGAATACTATTGTTAGTCAACAAAAAGAAATCCTGCATTTTGATCGGCTCCTGAAAAAAAGCGTCCCAGAACCGCCATTTTCCTTCTACGAACTATAAGATTTATTGCAACTGTCAGTATTATTATTATTAGTACAATACTTATCCGCCTTGATGTAGGGTATCGGTGGTGGTCCTCAGTCATGTGGCAGCCCATCGCTATTCTCTTCCATTTTTGTTTTGCTGTTGAGATTTAGTCCTTTCTTTTTGTAAACAATTCAAATGTAAAAAAACTCTTTTTTTTTTGCACGGAAAAACGAGAATATTTTTTATAAACAGCTCCTTAACCCCACAAAGTTCCTATTTCTTAATAATTTTAAAGTTAAAATTCTTTACGTCCAACAAACTACTACAAACATTCTGGAGCAAAAAAGTGAAATTGTTGTCAAAATGTTTCCCTAGAAACGAATCTCAATTCATCAAATAGAAATGCAAAAGCATTATTGGTCATATTGGTGGAGACAGGAACTGCAGAGTGGTCATCATTTAAAAACGTGCCTTCAAGTATGGCAAACTTTGACTAGGTAGCGTATATAGATCTTAATGTTGTACACTAATGTGTATTTCGTCGCCTGGTAGTAGTTTTGAAGAAGATAATGGCTGATAGAAACGCAATTCTATGCACTCGATTGAATTGTCAAACTGACATTTCTCTTCCAAATATAACACTTCCATGATGATTATAGAACGTAGTAACCTGCAGCCTGAAGAAAAGGAATACTATTGTTGGCAAACAAAAAGAAATCCTGCATTTTTGATCGGCTCCTTAAAAAAAGCGTCCCAAGAAACGCCATTTTCCCTCTACTACTTTAAGTGTACCAACTATTCCTTGGCTTTTTACCCGATCTATTTTACTTCCTCTTAGTTCGTATCTTGTTTCATCAAATAGAAATGCAAAAGTATTATTGGTCATTTTAGATGAGACCGAAACTGCAGTGTCGTCTTCTTTAAAAACTAGCTTTCCAAGAAGAGCTAACTTTGACTAGGTAGCGTATATAGATCTTAATGTTGTACACTAATGTGTATTTCGTCGCCTGGTAGTAGTTTTGAAGAAGATAATGGCTGATAGAAACGCAATTCTATGCACTCGATTCAATTGTCAAACTGACATTTCTCTTCCAAATATAACACTTCCATGATGATTATAGAACGTAGTAACCTGCAGCCTGAAGAAATCGAATACTATTGTTGGTCAACATAATGAAATCCTGCATTTTGATCGGCTCCTCAAAAAAAGCGTCCCAGAACCGCCATTTTCCCTCTACATTCATAGTTCACTAGATTTTATATCTCGCCAGTGACCAACATTCAGGTTTGTGTGCAACTCAATGCATTCGCCAGTGACCACATTCGTACTTCAAAATAAAAATATTTCCGTCTCATCCCAAACTAAATTATTGTTGAGCCAGCAATTGATAGCTTTAATTCGATATTGCGTACATTTTTCTTTACAGCTGCGATAATAGCGGAATGCATAAATTAAAACATCCTTCTGCTGAAATGATTTTGAGGGCATCGCTTTGAGGATAGCACACCCCTAGTTTGTAATATTCAGAGAGCCTGCCTTAAGCGCAAGGAGCCCTTTAAGCGTACAAACAATTCCATGGTTTTTTGCTCGATCTATTTGAACTCCACTAGTTCGTAACTTATTTCATCAATTAGAAATGCAAAAGCATTATTCGTCATTTTGGATGAGACAGGAACTGAGAAACCGTCTTCCTTTAAAAATTTTTTCCTTCCGCTAATGTGTATTTCGTCGCCTGGTAGTAGTTTTGAAGAAGATAATGGCTGATACAAACGTAATTCTATGCACATTGGATTTGTCAAACTGACATTTCTCTTCCAAATATAACACTTCCATGATAATTATAGAACGTATATAGATCTTAATGTTGTACACTAATATGTATTTCGTCGCCTGGTAGTAGTTTTGAAGAAGATAATGGCTGATAGAAACGCAATTCTATTCACTCGATTGAATTGTTAAAGTGACATTTCTCTTCCAAATATAACACTTCCATGATAATTATAGAATGTAGTAACCTGCAGCCTGACAAAATCGAATACTATTGTTGGTCAACAAACAGAAATCCTGCATTTTGATCGGCTCCTCAAAAAAGGCGTCCCAGAACCGCCATTTTCCCTCTACTGCATTCGCCAGGGACCACATTCGTACTTCAAAACAAAAATATTTCCGTCTTATTCCAAACAAACTTATTGTTGAACCAGCAATTGATAGCTATAATTCTATATTGCGTACTTTTTTCTTTACAGCATACATAACGGAATGCATACATCCTTCTGCTGAAGTGATTTTGAGGGCATCGCTTTGAGGATAGCACACGCCCAAGTTTGTAATATACAGACAGCCTCTCTTAAGCGCAATCTTCAAAAAATGCGTCCTAGATCCGCCATTTTTCTCTACAGACATTTCTTTTCCAAATATAACAAATCCATGATGATTATACAACTTAGAAACCTGCAGCCTGAAGAAATCGAATAATATTATTGGCCAACAAAAAGAAATCCTGCATTTTGCTCAGATCGTCAAAAAAGGCGTCCCAGAACCGCCATTTTCCCTCTACATTCATAGTTCACTAGATTTTACATCTCGCCAGTGACCACCATTCAGGTTTGTGGGCAACTCAATGCATTCGCCAGTGACCATATTCGTACTTCAAAACAATAATATTTCCGTCTCATTCCATATAAATTATTATTGAGCCAATAATTGATGGCTTTAGTTCGATATTGCGTACATTTTTCTTTACAGCAGCTATAATAGCGGAATGCATAAATTAAAACAACCTTCTGCTGGTGTGATTTTGAGGGCATCGCTTTGAGGATAGCACACGCCCTAGTTTGTAATATACAGACAGCCTGCCTTAAGCGCAAGCAGCCCTTTAAGTGTACAAACAATTCCATGGTTTTTTGCTCGATCTATTTGAACTCCACTAGTTCGAAACTTATTTCATCAAATAGAAATGCAAAAGCATTATTCGTCATTTTGGATGAGACAGGAACTGAGGAACCGTCTTCCTTTAAAAATATTTTCTCTCCGCTAATGTGTATTTCGTCGCCTGTTAGTAGTTTTGAAGTAGATAATGGCTGATACAAACGTAATTCTATGCACTGGATTCAATTGTCAAACTGACAATTCTCTTCCAAATATAACATTTACATGATGATTATAGAACGTAGTAACCTGCAGCCTGAAGAAAAGGAATACTATTGTTGGCAAACAAAAAGAAATCCTGTATTTTTGATCGGCTCCTTAAAAAAAGCGTCCCAAGAAACGCCATTTTCCCTCTACTACTTTAAGTGTACCAACTATTCCTTGGCTTTTTACCCGATCTATTTTACCTCCTCTTAGTTCGTATCTTGTTTCATCAAATAGAAATGCAAAAGTATTATTGGTCATTTTAGATGAGACCGAATCTGCAGTGTCGTCTTCTTTAAAAACTTGCCTTCCAAGAAGAGCTAACTTTGACTAGGCTAGATAGATCTTAATGTTGTATACTAATGTGTATTTCGCCGCCTGGTAGTAATTTTGAGGAAGATAATGGCTGATAGAAACGCAATTCTATGCACTCGATTCAATTGTCAAACTGACATTTCTCTTCCAAATATAACACTTCCATGATGATTATAGAACGTAGTAACCTGCAGCCTGAAGAAATCGAATACTATTGTTGGTCAACATAATGAAATCCTGCATTTTGATCGACTCTTCAAAAAAGGCGTCCCAGAATCGCCATTTTCCCTCTACTTTGTTTGCAATATCTTGATGTTGTACACTAATGTGTATTTCGTCGCCTGGTACTAATTTTGAAGAAGAATATAGGAGATAGAAATGCAATTTTATGCACTCGATTGAATTGCCAAACTGACATTTCTCTTCCAAATATAACACTTCCATGATGATGATAAAACGTAGTAACCTGCAGCCTGAAGAAATCGAATACTATTGTTAGTCAACAAAAAGAAATCCTGCATTTTGATCGGCTCCTGAAAAAAAGCGTCCCAGAACCGCCATTTTCCTTCTACGAACTATAAGATTTATTGCAACTGTCAGTATTATTATTATTAGTACAATACTTATCCGCCTTGATGTAGGGTATCGGTGGTGGTCCTCAGTCATGTGGCAGCCCATCGCTATTCTCTTCCATTTTTGTTTTGCTGTTGAGATTTAGTCCTTTCTTTTTGTAAACAATTCAAATGTAAAAAAACTCTTTTTTTTTTGCACGGAAAAACGAGAATATTTTTTATAAACAGCTCCTTAACCCCACAAAGTTCCTATTTCTTAATAATTTTAAAGTTAAAATTCTTTACGTCCAACAAACTACTACAAACATTCTGGAGCAAAAAAGTGAAATTGTTGTCAAAATGTTTCCCTAGAAACGAATCTCAATTCATCAAATAGAAATGCAAAAGCATTATTGGTCATATTGGTGGAGACAGGAACTGCAGAGTGGTCATCATTTAAAAACGTGCCTTCAAGTATGGCAAACTTTGACTAGGTAGCGTATATAGATCTTAATGTTGTACACTAATGTGTATTTCGTCGCCTGGTAGTAGTTTTGAAGAAGATAATGGCTGATAGAAACGCAATTCTATGCACTCGATTGAATTGTCAAACTGACATTTCTCTTCCAAATATAACACTTCCATGATGATTATAGAACGTAGTAACCTGCAGCCTGAAGAAAAGGAATACTATTGTTGGCAAACAAAAAGAAATCCTGCATTTTTGATCGGCTCCTTAAAAAAAGCGTCCCAAGAAACGCCATTTTCCCTCTACTACTTTAAGTGTACCAACTATTCCTTGGCTTTTTACCCGATCTATTTTACTTCCTCTTAGTTCGTATCTTGTTTCATCAAATAGAAATGCAAAAGTATTATTGGTCATTTTAGATGAGACCGAAACTGCAGTGTCGTCTTCTTTAAAAACTAGCCTTCCAAGAAGAGCTAACTTTGACTAGGTAGCGTATCTAGATCCTAATGTTGTACACTAATATGTATTTCGTCGCCTGGTAGTAGTTTTAAAGAAGATAATGGCTGATAGAAATGCAATTCTATACACTCGATTGAATTGTCAAACTGACATTTCTCTTCCAAATATAACACTTCCATGATGATTATAGAACGTAGTAACTTGCAGCCTGAAGAAATTGAATACTATTGTTGGTCAACATAATGAAATCCTGCATTATGATCGGCTCCTCAAAAAAGGCGTCCCAGAACCGCCATTTTCCCTCTACTACTAACAATTGATGGCTTTAATTCGATATTGCGTACATTTTTCTTTACAGCAGCTATAATAGCGGAATGCATAAATTAAAACAACCTTCTGCTGGAGTGATTTTGAGCGCATCGCTTTGAGGATAGCTGACGCCCTAGTTTGTAATATACAGACAGCCTTTCTTAAGCGCAACCAGCCTTTTAAGTGTACAAGCTATTGCATGGTTTTTTGCTCGATCTATTTGAACTCCACTAGTTCGTAGCTTATTTCATCAAATAGAAATGCAAAAGAATTATTTGTCATATTGGTGGAGACAAGAACTGCAGAGTGGACTTCCTTTAAAAACGTGCCATCCAAGTAGAGCAAACATTGACTAGGTAGCGTATCTAGATCCTAATGTTGTACACTAATATGTATTTCGTCGCCTGGTAGTAGTTTTAAAGAAGATAATGGCTGATAGAAATGCAATTCTATGCACTCGATTGAATTGTCAAACTGCTCTACTTGGAAGGCACGTTTTTAAAGGAAGACCACTCTGCAGTTCTTGTCTCCACCAATATGACAAATAATGGTTTTGCATTTCTATTTGATGAAATATGCTACGAACTAGAGGAGTTCAAATAGATCGAGCAAAGAACCATGCAATAGCTTGTACACTTAAAAGGCTGGTAGCGCTTAAGACAGGCTGTCTGTATATTACAAACTAGGGCGTGTGCTATCCTCAAAGCGATGCCCTCATAATCACATCAGCAGAAGGATGTTTTAATTTATGCATTCCGCTATTATCGCTGCTGTAAAGAAAAATGTACGCAATATCGAATTAAAGCCATCAATTGCTGGCTCAATAATAATTTTTATGGAATGAGACGGAAATATTATTGTTTTGAAGCGAATGCATTGAGTTGTACACAAACCTGAATCGTGGTCACTGGCGAGATATAGAATGTAGTGAACTATGATTGTAGAGAGAAAATGGCGGTTCTGGGACGCTTTTTTTGACGACTTGAGCAAAATGCAGGATTTGTTTTTGTTGGCCAATAATATTATTCGATTTCTTCTGGCTGCAGGTTTCTACGTTGTATAATCATCATGGATTTGTTATATTTGGAAGAGAAATGTCAGTAGAGGGAAAATGGCGGTTCTAGGACGCTTTTTTTAAGGAGCCGATCGAAATGCGGGATTTCTTTATGTTGACCAACAATTGTATTTGATTTCTTCAGGCTACAGCTTACCACATTCCATAATCATCATGGAAATGTTATATTTGGAAGAGAAATGTCAGTTTGACAATTGAATCGAGTGCATAGAATTTCGTTTCTATCAGCCATTATCTTCCTCAAAAGTACTACCAGGCGGCGAAATACACATTAGTATACAACATTAAGATCTATCTAGCCTAGTCAAAGTTAGCTCTTCTTGGAAGGCAAGTTTTTAAAGAAGACGGCACTGCAGTTCCTGTCTCATCTAAAATGACCAATAATACTTTTCAATTTCTATTTGATGAAACAAGATAAGAACTAAGATGAGGTAAAATAGATCGGGTAAAAAGCCAAGGAATAGTTTGTACACTTAAAGTAGTAGAGAGAAAATGGCGTTTCTTGGGACGCTTTTTTTGAGGAGCCGATCAAATATGTAGGATTTCTTTTTGTTGGCCAACAATAGTATTCGATTTCTTCAGGCTGCAGGTTCTACGTTCTATAAACATCATGGAAGTTTTATATTTGGAAGTGAAATGTCAGTTTGACAATTCCAATGTGCATAGAATTACGTTTGTATCAGCCATTATCTTCTTCAAAACTACTACTACGGTTCCTCAGTTCCTGTCTCATCCAAAATGACGAATAATGCTTTTGCATTTCTATTTGATGAAATAAGTTACGAACTAGTGGAGTTCAAATAGATCGAGCAAAAAACCATGGAATTGTTTGTACACTTAAAGGGCTGCTTGCGCCTAAGGCAGGCTGTCTGTATATTACAAACTAGAGCGTGTGCTATCCTCAAAGCGATGCCCTCAAAATCATTTCAGCAGAAGAATGTTTTAATTTATGCATTCCGCTATTATCGCAGCTGTAAAGAAAAATGTACGCAATATCGAATTAAAGCCATCAATTATTGGCTCAATAATAATTTTTATGGAATGAGACGGAAATATTATTGTTTTGAAGTACGAATATGGTCACTGGCGAATGCATTGAGTTGTACACAAACCTGAATGGTGGTCACTGGCGAGATATAAAATCTAGTGAACTATGAATGTAGAGGGAAAATGGCGGTTCTGGGACGCTTTTTTTGACGATCGGAGCAAAATGCAAAATTTCTTTTTGTTGGACAATAATAGTATTCAATTTCTTCAGGCTGCAGGTTTCTACGTTGTATAATCACCATGGAAGTGTTATATTTGGAAGAGAAATGTCAGTAGAGGGAAAATGGCGGTTCTAGGACGCTTTTTTTAAGGAGCCGATCGAAATGCGGGATTTCTTTATGTTGACCAACAATTGTATTTGATTTCTTCAGGCTACAGCTTACTACGTTCCATAATCATCATGGAAATGTTATATTTGGAAGAGAAATGTCAGTTTGACAATTGAATCGAGTGCATAGAATTGCGTTTCTATCAGACATTATCTTCCTCAAAAGTACTACCAGGCGGCGAAATACACATTAGTTTACAACATTAAGATCTATCTAGCCTAGTCAAAGTTAGCTCTTCTTGGAAGGCAAGTTTTTAAAGAAGACGACACTGCAGTTTCGGTCTCATCTAAAATGACCAATAATACTTTTGCATTTCTATTTGATGAAACAAGATACGAACTAAGAGGAGGTAAAATAGATCGGGTAAAAAGCCAAGGAATAGTTGGTACACTTAAAGTAGTAGAGGGAAAATGGCGTTTCTTGGGACGCTTTTTTTAAGGAGCCGATCAAAAATGCAGGATTTCTTTTTGTTTGCCAACAATAGTATTCCTTTTCTTCAGGCTGCAGGTTACTACGTTCTATAATCATCATGGAAGTGTTATATTTGGAAGAGAAATGTTAGTTTGACAATTGAATCGAGTGCATAGAATTACGTCTGTATCAGCCATTATCTTCTTCAAAACTACTACCTGGCGACAAAATACACATTAGTAGAGGGAAAAAATTTTTAAAGGAAGACGAATCCTCAGTTCCTGTCTCATCCAATATGACGAATAATGCTTTTGCATTTGTATTTGATAAAATAAGTTACGAACTAGTTGAGTTCAAATAGATCGTGCAAAAAACCATGGAATAGTTTGTACACATAAAAGGGCTGGTTGCGCTTAAGGCAGGCTGTATGTATATTACAAACTAGGGCGTGTGCTATCCTCAAAGTGATGCCCTCAAAATCATTTCAGCAGAAGGATGTTTTAATTTATGCATTCCGCTATTATCGCAGCTGTAAAGAAAAATGTACGCAATATCGAATTAAAGCTATCAATTGTTGGCACAACAATAAGTTAGTTTGGGATGAGACGGAAATATTTTTGTTTTGAAGTACGAATGTGGTCACTGGCGAATGCATTGAGTTGCACACAAACCTGAATGTTGGTCACTGGCGAGATATAAAATCTAGTGAATTATGAATGTAGAGGGAAAATGGCGGTTCTGGGACGCTTTTTTTGAGGAGCCGATCAGAATGCAAAATTTTTTTTGTTGACCAACAATAGTATTCGATTTCTACAAGCTGCAGGTTACTACGTTCTATAATCATCATGGAAGTGTTATATTTGGAAGAGAAATGTCAGTTTGACAGTTCAATCGAGTGCATAGAATTGCGTTTCTATCAGCCATTATCTTCTTCAAAACTACTACCAGGCGACGAAATACACATTAGTGTACAACATTAAGATCTATATACGCTACCTTGTCAAAGTTTGCCTTACTTGAAGGCACGTTTTTAAATGATGACCACGCTGCAGTTCCTGTCTCCACCAATATGACCAATAATGCTTTTGCACTTCTATTTGATGAATTGAGATTCGTTTCTAGGGAAACATTTTGACAACAATTTCACTTTTTAGCTCCAGAATGTTTGTAGTAGTTTGTTGGACGTAAAGAATTTTAACTTTAAAATTATTAAGAAATAGGAACTTTGTGGGGTTAAGGAGCTGTTTATAAAAAATATTCTCGTTTTTCCGTGCAAAAAAAAAGAGTTTTTTTACATTTGAATTGTTTACAAAAAGAAAGGATTAAATCTCAACAGCAAAACAAAAATGGAAGAGAATAGCGATGGGCTGCCACATGACTGAGGACCACCACCGATACCCTACATCAAGGCGGATAAGTATTGTACTGATAATATTAATACTGACAGTTGCAATAACTCTTATAGTTCGTAGAAGGAAAATGGCGGTTCTGGGACGCTTTTTTTCAGGAGTCGATCAAAATGCAGGATTTCACTTGACTAGGTAGCGTATCTAGATCCTAATGTTGTACACTAATATGTATTTCGTCGCCTGGTAGTAGTTTTAAAGAAGATAATGGCTGATAGAAATGCAATTCTATACACTCGATTGAATTGTCAAACTGACATTTCTCTTCCAAATATAACACTTCCATGATGATTATAGAACGTAGTAACTTGCAGCCTGAAGAAATTGAATACTATTGTTGGTCAACATAATGAAATCCTGCATTATGATCGGCTCCTCAAAAAAGGCGTCCCAGAACCGCCATTTTCCCTCTACTACTAACAATTGATGGCTTTAATTCGATATTGCGTACATTTTTCTTTACAGCAGCTATAATAGCGGAATGCATAAATTAAAACAACCTTCTGCTGGAGTGATTTTGAGCGCATCGCTTTGAGGATAGCTGACGCCCTAGTTTGTAATATACAGACAGCCTTTCTTAAGCGCAACCAGCCTTTTAAGTGTACAAGCTATTGCATGGTTTTTTGCTCGATCTATTTGAACTCCACTAGTTCGTAGCTTATTTCATCAAATAGAAATGCAAAAGAATTATTTGTCATATTGGTGGAGACAAGAACTGCAGAGTGGACTTCCTTTAAAAACGTGCCATCCAAGTAGAGCAAACATTGACTAGGTAGCGTATCTAGATCCTAATGTTGTACACTAATATGTATTTCGTCGCCTGGTAGTAGTTTTAAAGAAGATAATGGCTGATAGAAATGCAATTCTATGCACTCGATTGAATTGTCAAACTGCTCTACTTGGAAGGCACGTTTTTAAAGGAAGACCACTCTGCAGTTCTTGTCTCCACCAATATGACAAATAATGGTTTTGCATTTCTATTTGATGAAATATGCTACGAACTAGAGGAGTTCAAATAGATCGAGCAAAGAACCATGCAATAGCTTGTACACTTAAAAGGCTGGTAGCGCTTAAGACAGGCTGTCTGTATATTACAAACTAGGGCGTGTGCTATCCTCAAAGCGATGCCCTCATAATCACATCAGCAGAAGGATGTTTTAATTTATGCATTCCGCTATTATCGCTGCTGTAAAGAAAAATGTACGCAATATCGAATTAAAGCCATCAATTGCTGGCTCAATAATAATTTTTATGGAATGAGACGGAAATATTATTGTTTTGAAGCGAATGCATTGAGTTGTACACAAACCTGAATGGTGGTCACTGGCGAGATATAGAATGTAGTGAACTATGATTGTAGAGAGAAAATGGCGGTTCTGGGACGCTTTTTTTGACGACTTGAGCAAAATGCAGGATTTGTTTTTGTTGGCCAATAATATTATTCGATTTCTTCTGGCTGCAGGTTTCTACGTTGTATAATCATCATGGATTTGTTATATTTGGAAGAGAAATGTCAGTAGAGGGAAAATGGCGGTTCTAGGACGCTTTTTTTAAGGAGCCGATCGAAATGCGGGATTTCTTTATGTTGACCAACAATTGTATTTGATTTCTTCAGGCTACAGCTTACCACATTCCATAATCATCATGGAAATGTTATATTTGGAAGAGAAATGTCAGTTTGACAATTGAATCGAGTGCATAGAATTTCGTTTCTATCAGCCATTATCTTCCTCAAAAGTACTACCAGGCGGCGAAATACACATTAGTATACAACATTAAGATCTATCTAGCCTAGTCAAAGTTAGCTCTTCTTGGAAGGCAAGTTTTTAAAGAAGACGGCACTGCAGTTCCTGTCTCATCTAAAATGACCAATAATACTTTTCAATTTCTATTTGATGAAACAAGATAAGAACTAAGATGAGGTAAAATAGATCGGGTAAAAAGCCAAGGAATAGTTTGTACACTTAAAGTAGTAGAGAGAAAATGGCGTTTCTTGGGACGCTTTTTTTGAGGAGCCGATCAAATATGTAGGATTTCTTTTTGTTGGCCAACAATAGTATTCGATTTCTTCAGGCTGCAGGTTCTACGTTCTATAAACATCATGGAAGTTTTATATTTGGAAGTGAAATGTCAGTTTGACAATTCCAATGTGCATAGAATTACGTTTGTATCAGCCATTATCTTCTTCAAAACTACTACTACGGTTCCTCAGTTCCTGTCTCATCCAAAATGACGAATAATGCTTTTGCATTTCTATTTGATGAAATAAGTTACGAACTAGTGGAGTTCAAATAGATCGAGCAAAAAACCATGGAATTGTTTGTACACTTAAAGGGCTGCTTGCGCCTAAGGCAGGCTGTCTGTATATTACAAACTAGAGCGTGTGCTATCCTCAAAGCGATGCCCTCAAAATCATTTCAGCAGAAGAATGTTTTAATTTATGCATTCCGCTATTATCGCAGCTGTAAAGAAAAATGTACGCAATATCGAATTAAAGCCATCAATTATTGGCTCAATAATAATTTTTATGGAATGAGACGGAAATATTATTGTTTTGAAGTACGAATATGGTCACTGGCGAATGCATTGAGTTGTACACAAACCTGAATGGTGGTCACTGGCGAGATATAAAATCTAGTGAACTATGAATGTAGAGGGAAAATGGCGGTTCTGGGACGCTTTTTTTGACGATCGGAGCAAAATGCAAAATTTCTTTTTGTTGGACAATAATAGTATTCAATTTCTTCAGGCTGCAGGTTTCTACGTTGTATAATCACCATGGAAGTGTTATATTTGGAAGAGAAATGTCAGTAGAGGGAAAATGGCGGTTCTAGGACGCTTTTTTTAAGGAGCCGATCGAAATGCGGGATTTCTTTATGTTGACCAACAATTGTATTTGATTTCTTCAGGCTACAGCTTACTACGTTCCATAATCATCATGGAAATGTTATATTTGGAAGAGAAATGTCAGTTTGACAATTGAATCGAGTGCATAGAATTGCGTTTCTATCAGACATTATCTTCCTCAAAAGTACTACCAGGCGGCGAAATACACATTAGTTTACAACATTAAGATCTATCTAGCCTAGTCAAAGTTAGCTCTTCTTGGAAGGCAAGTTTTTAAAGAAGACGACACTGCAGTTTCGGTCTCATCTAAAATGACCAATAATACTTTTGCATTTCTATTTGATGAAACAAGATACGAACTAAGAGGAGGTAAAATAGATCGGGTAAAAAGCCAAGGAATAGTTGGTACACTTAAAGTAGTAGAGGGAAAATGGCGTTTCTTGGGACGCTTTTTTTAAGGAGCCGATCAAAAATGCAGGATTTCTTTTTGTTTGCCAACAATAGTATTCCTTTTCTTCAGGCTGCAGGTTACTACGTTCTATAATCATCATGGAAGTGTTATATTTGGAAGAGAAATGTTAGTTTGACAATTGAATCGAGTGCATAGAATTACGTTTGTATCAGCCATTATCTTCTTCAAAACTACTACCTGGCGACAAAATACACATTAGTAGAGGGAAAAAATTTTTAAAGGAAGACGAATCCTCAGTTCCTGTCTCATCCAATATGACGAATAATGCTTTTGCATTTGTATTTGATAAAATAAGTTACGAACTAGTTGAGTTCAAATAGATCGTGCAAAAAACCATGGAATAGTTTGTACACATAAAAGGGCTGGTTGCGCTTAAGGCAGGCTGTATGTATATTACAAACTAGGGCGTGTGCTATCCTCAAAGTGATGCCCTCAAAATCATTTCAGCAGAAGGATGTTTTAATTTATGCATTCCGCTATTATCGCAGCTGTAAAGAAAAATGTACGCAATATCGAATTAAAGCTATCAATTGTTGGCACAACAATAAGTTAGTTTGGGATGAGACGGAAATATTTTTGTTTTGAAGTACGAATGTGGTCACTGGCGAATGCATTGAGTTGCACACAAACCTGAATGTTGGTCACTGGCGAGATATAAAATCTAGTGAATTATGAATGTAGAGGGAAAATGGCGGTTCTGGGACGCTTTTTTTGAGGAGCCGATCAGAATGCAAAATTTTTTTTGTTGACCAACAATAGTATTCGATTTCTACAAGCTGCAGGTTACTACGTTCTATAATCATCATGGAAGTGTTATATTTGGAAGAGAAATGTCAGTTTGACAGTTCAATCGAGTGCATAGAATTGCGTTTCTATCAGCCATTATCTTCTTCAAAACTACTACCAGGCGACGAAATACACATTAGTGTACAACATTAAGATCTATATACGCTACCTTGTCAAAGTTTGCCTTACTTGAAGGCACGTTTTTAAATGATGACCACGCTGCAGTTCCTGTCTCCACCAATATGACCAATAATGCTTTTGCACTTCTATTTGATGAATTGAGATTCGTTTCTAGGGAAACATTTTGACAACAATTTCACTTTTTAGCTCCAGAATGTTTGTAGTAGTTTGTTGGACGTAAAGAATTTTAACTTTAAAATTATTAAGAAATAGGAACTTTGTGGGGTTAAGGAGCTGTTTATAAAAAATATTCTCGTTTTTCCGTGCAAAAAAAAAGAGTTTTTTTACATTTGAATTGTTTACAAAAAGAAAGGATTAAATCTCAACAGCAAAACAAAAATGGAAGAGAATAGCGATGGGCTGCCACATGACTGAGGACCACCACCGATACCCTACATCAAGGCGGATAAGTATTGTACTGATAATATTAATACTGACAGTTGCAATAACTCTTATAGTTCGTAGAAGGAAAATGGCGGTTCTGGGACGCTTTTTTTCAGGAGTCGATCAAAATGCAGGATTTCACTTGACTAGGTAGCGTATCTAGATCCTAATGTTGTACACTAATATGTATTTCGTCGCCTGGTAGTAGTTTTAAAGAAGATAATGGCTGATAGAAATGCAATTCTATACACTCGATTGAATTGTCAAACTGACATTTCTCTTCCAAATATAACACTTCCATGATGATTATAGAACGTAGTAACTTGCAGCCTGAAGAAATTGAATACTATTGTTGGTCAACATAATGAAATCCTGCATTATGATCGGCTCCTCAAAAAAGGCGTCCCAGAACCGCCATTTTCCCTCTACATTCATAGTTCACTAGATTTTACATCTCGCCAGTGACCACCATTCAGGTTTGTGGGCAACTCAATGCATTCGCCAGTGACCATATTCGTACTTCAAAACAATAATATTTCCGCCTCATTCCATATAAATTATTATTGAGCCAATAATTGATGGCTTTAATTCGATATTGCGTACATTTTTCTTTACAGCAGCTATAATAGCGGAATGCATAAATTAAAACAACCTTCTGCTGGAGTGATTTTGAGGGCATCGCTTTGAGGATGGCACACGCCCTAGTTTGTAATATACAGACAGCCTGCCTTAAGCGCAAGCAGCCCTTTAAGTGTACAAACAATTCCATGGTTTTTTGCTCGATCTATTTGAACTCCACTAGTTCGTACCTTATTTCATCAAATAGAAATGCAAAAGCATTATTCGTCATTTTGGATGAGACAGGAACTGAGGAACCGTCTTCCTTTAAAAATATTTTCTCTCCGCTAATGTGTATTTCGTCGCCTGTTAGTAGTTTTGAAGAAGATAATGGCTGATACAAACGTAATTCTATGCACTGGATTCAATTGTCAAACTGACAATTCTCTTCCAAATATAACATTTACATGATGATTATAGAACGTAGTAACCTGCAGCCTGAAGAAAAGGAATACTATTGTTGGCAAACAAAAAGAAATCCTGCATTTTTGATCGGCTCCTTAAAAAAAGCGTCCCAAGAAACGCCATTTTCCCTCTACTACTTTAAGTGTACCAACTATTCCTTGGCTTTTTACCCGATCTATTTTACCTCCTCTTAGTTCGTATCTTGTTTCATCAAATAGAAATGCAAAAGTATTATTGGTCATTTTAGATGAGACCGAAACTGCAGTGTCGTCTTCTTTAAAAACTTGCCTTCCAAGAAGAGCTAACTTTGACTAGGCTAGATAGATCTTAATGTTGTATACTAATGTGTATTTCGCCGCCTGGTAGAACTTTTGAGGAAGATAATGTCTGATAGAAACGCAATTCTATGCACTCGATTCAATTGTCAAACTGACATTTCTCTTCCAAATATAACATTTCCATGATGATTATGGAACGTAGTAAGCTGTAGCCTGAAGAAATCAAATACAATTGTTGGTCAACATAAAGAAATCCCGCATTTCGATCGGCTCCTTAAAAAAAGCGTCCTAGAACCGCCATTTTCCCTCTACTGACATTTCTCTTCCAAATATAACACTTCCATGGTGATTATACAACGTAGAAACCTGCAGCCTGAAGAAATTGAATACTATTATTGTCCAACAAAAAGAAATTTTGCATTTTGCTCCGATCGTCAAAAAAAGCGTCCCAGAACCGCCATTTTCCCTCTACATTCATAGTTCACTAGATTTTATATCTCGCCAGTGACCACCATTCAGGTTTGTGTACAACTCAATGCATTCGCTTCAAAACAATAATATTTCCGTCTCATTCCATAAAAATTATTATTGAGCCAGCAATTGATGGCTTTAATTCGATATTGCGTTCATTTTTCTTTACAGCTGCGATAATAGCGGAATGCATAAATTAAAACATCCTTCTGCTGAAATGATTTTGAGGGCATCGCTTTGAGGATAGCACACGCCCTAGTTTGTAATATACAGACAGCCTGTCATAAGCGCAACCAGCCTTTTAAGCGTACAAACTATTCCATTGTTTTTTGCTCGATCTATTTGAACTCCACTAGTTCGTACCTTATTTAATCAAATAGAAATGCAAAAGCATTATTCGTCATTTTGGATGAGACAGGATCTGAGGAACCGTCTTCCTTTAAAAATATTTTCCCGCTACTAATGTGTATTTCGTCGCCTGGTAGTAGTTTTGAAGAAGATAATGGCCGATACAAACGTAATTCTATGCACTCGATTCAATTGTCAAACTGACATTTTTCTTCCAAATATAACATTTACATGATGATTATAGAACGTAGTAAACTGTAGCCTGAAGAAATCTACTACTATTGTTGGTCAACATAATGAAATCCCGCATTTTGATCGGCTCCTCAAAAAAAGCGTCCTAGAACCGCCATTTTCCCTCTCATGACATTTCTCTTCCAAATATAACAAATCCATGATGATTATACAACGTAGAAACCTGCAGCCCGAAGAAATCGAATAATATTATTGGCCAACAAAAACAAATCCTGCATTTTGCTCAGATCGTCAAAAAAAGCGTCCCAGAACCGCCATTTTCTCTCTACAATCATAGTTCACTACATTCTATATCTCGCCAGTAACCACCATTCAGGTTTGTGTACAACTCAATGCATTCGCTTCAAAACAATAATATTTCCGTCTCATTCCATAAAAATTATTATTGAGCCAGCAATTGATGGCTTTAATTCGATATTGCGTACATTTTTCTTTACAGCAGCGATAATAGCGGAATGCATAAATTTAAACATCCTTCTGCTGATGTGATTATGAGGGCATCGCTTTGAGGATAGCACACGCCCTAGTTTGTAATATACAGACAGCCTGTCTTAAGCGCTACCAGCCTTTTAAGTGTACAAGCTATTGCATGGTTCTTTGCTCGATCTATTTGAACTCCTCTAGTTCGTAGCATATTTCATCAAATAGAAATGCAAAACCATTATTTGTCATATTGGTGGAGACAAGAACTGCAGAGTGGTCTTCCTTTAAAAACGTGCCTTCCAAGTAGAGCAAACCTTGAATAGGTAGCGTATATAGATCTTAATGATGTATACTAATGTGTATTTCGTCGCCTGGTAGGACTTTTGAAGAAGATAATGATTGATAGAAACGCAATTCTATGCTCTCGATTGAATTGTCAAACTGACATTTCTCTTCCAAATATAACACTTCCATGATGATTATAGAACGTAGTAACCTGCAGCCTGAAGAAATCGAATACTATTGTTGGTCAACATAATGAAATCCTGCATTTTGATCGACTCTTCAAAAAAGGCGTCCCAGAATCGCCATTTTCCCTCTACTTTGTTTGCAATATCTTGATGTTGTACACTAATGTGTATTTCGTCGCCTGGTACTAATTTTGAAGAAGAATATAGGAGATAGAAATGCAATTTTATGCACTCGATTGAATTGCCAAACTGACATTTCTCTTCCAAATATAACACTTCCATGATGATGATAAAACGTAGTAACCTGCAGCCTGAAGAAATCGAATACTATTGTTAGTCAACAAAAAGAAATCCTGCATTTTGAGCGGCTCCTGAAAAAAAGCGCCCCAGAACCGCCATTTTCCTTCTACGAACTATAAGAGTTATTGCAACTGTCAGTATTATTATTATTAGTACAATACTTATCCGCCTTGATGTAGGGTATCGGTGGTGGTTCTCAGTCATGTGGCAGCCCATCGCTATTCTCTTCTATTTTTGTTTTGCTGTTGAGATTTAGTCCTTTCTTTTTGTAAACAATTCAAATGTAAAAAAACTCTTTTTTTTTGCACGGAAAAACGAGAATATTTTTTATAAACAGCTCCTTAACCCCACAAAGTTCCTATTTCTTAATAATTTTAGAGTTAAAATTCTTTACGACCAACAAACTACTATAAACATTCTGGAGCTAAAAAGTGAAATTGTTGTCAAAATGTTTCCCTAGAAACGAATCTCAATTCATCAAATAGAAATGCAAAAGCATTATTGGTCATATTGGTGGAGACAGGAACTGCAGAGTGGTCATCATTTAAAAACGTGCCTTCAAGTATGGCAAACTTTGACTAGGTAGCGTATATAGATCTTAATGTTGTACACTAATGTGTATTTCGTCGCCTGGTAGTAGTTTTGAAGAAGATAATGGCTGATAGAAGTAGTAGAGGGAAAATGGCGGTTCTGGGACGCTTTTTTTGAGGAGCCGATCAGAATGCAAAATTTTTTTTGTTGACCAACAATAGTATTCGATTTCTACAAGCTGCAGGTTACTACGTTCTATAATCATCATGGAAGTGTTATATTTGGAAGAGAAATGTCAGTTTGACAGTTCAATCGAGTGCATAGAATTGCGTTTCTATCAGCCATTATCTTCTTCAAAACTACTACCAGGCGACGAAATACACATTAGTGTACAACATTAAGATCTATATACGCTACCTTGTCAAAGTTTGCCTTACTTGAAGGCACGTTTTTAAATGATGACCACGCTGCAGTTCCTGTCTCCACCAATATGACCAATAATGCTTTTGCACTTCTATTTGATGAATTGAGATTCGTTTCTAGGGAAACATTTTGACAACAATTTCACTTTTTAGCTCCAGAATGTTTGTAGTAGTTTGTTGGACGTAAAGAATTTTAACTTTAAAATTATTAAGAAATAGGAACTTTGTGGGGTTAAGGAGCTGTTTATAAAAAATATTCTCGTTTTTCCGTGCAAAAAAAAAGAGTTTTTTTACATTTGAATTGTTTACAAAAAGAAAGGATTAAATCTCAACAGCAAAACAAAAATGGAAGAGAATAGCGATGGGCTGCCACATGACTGAGGACCACCACCGATACCCTACATCAAGGCGGATAAGTATTGTACTGATAATATTAATACTGACAGTTGCAATAACTCTTATAGTTCGTAGAAGGAAAATGGCGGTTCTGGGACGCTTTTTTTCAGGAGTCGATCAAAATGCAGGATTTCACTTGACTAGGTAGCGTATCTAGATCCTAATGTTGTACACTAATATGTATTTCGTCGCCTGGTAGTAGTTTTAAAGAAGATAATGGCTGATAGAAATGCAATTCTATACACTCGATTGAATTGTCAAACTGACATTTCTCTTCCAAATATAACACTTCCATGATGATTATAGAACGTAGTAACTTGCAGCCTGAAGAAATTGAATACTATTGTTGGTCAACATAATGAAATCCTGCATTATGATCGGCTCCTCAAAAAAGGCGTTCCAGAACCGCCATTTTCCCTCTACATTCATAGTTCACTAGATTTTACATCTCGCCAGTGACCACCATTCAGGTTTGTGGGCAACTCAATGCATTCGCCAGTGACCATATTCGTACTTCAAAACAATAATATTTCCGCCTCATTCCATATAAATTATTATTGAGCCAATAATTGATGGCTTTAATTCGATATTGCGTACATTTTTCTTTACAGCAGCTATAATAGCGGAATGCATAAATTAAAACAACCTTCTGCTGGAGTGATTTTGAGGGCATCGCTTTGAGGATGGCACACGCCCTAGTTTGTAATATACAGACAGCCTGCCTTAAGCGCAAGCAGCCCTTTAAGTGTACAAACAATTCCATGGTTTTTTGCTCGATCTATTTGAACTCCACTAGTTCGTACCTTATTTCATCAAATAGAAATGCAAAAGCATTATTCGTCATTTTGGATGAGACAGGAACTGAGGAACCGTCTTCCTTTAAAAATATTTTCTCTCCGCTAATGTGTATTTCGTCGCCTGTTAGTAGTTTTGAAGAAGATAATGGCTGATACAAACGTAATTCTATGCACTGGATTCAATTGTCAAACTGACAATTCTCTTCCAAATATAACATTTACATGATGATTATAGAACGTAGTAACCTGCAGCCTGAAGAAAAGGAATACTATTGTTGGCAAACAAAAAGAAATCCTGCATTTTTGATCGGCTCCTTAAAAAAAGCGTCCCAAGAAACGCCATTTTCCCTCTACTACTTTAAGTGTACCAACTATTCCTTGGCTTTTTACCCGATCTATTTTACCTCCTCTTAGTTCGTATCTTGTTTCATCAAATAGAAATGCAAAAGTATTATTGGTCATTTTAGATGAGACCGAAACTGCAGTGTCGTCTTCTTTAAAAACTTGCCTTCCAAGAAGAGCTAACTTTGACTAGGCTAGATAGATCTTAATGTTGTATACTAATGTGTATTTCGCCGCCTGGTAGAACTTTTGAGGAAGATAATGTCTGATAGAAACGCAATTCTATGCACTCGATTCAATTGTCAAACTGACATTTCTCTTCCAAATATAACATTTCCATGATGATTATGGAACGTAGTAAGCTGTAGCCTGAAGAAATCAAATACAATTGTTGGTCAACATAAAGAAATCCCGCATTTCGATCGGCTCCTTAAAAAAAGCGTCCTAGAACCGCCATTTTCCCTCTACTGACATTTCTCTTCCAAATATAACACTTCCATGGTGATTATACAACGTAGAAACCTGCAGCCTGAAGAAATTGAATACTATTATTGTCCAACAAAAAGAAATTTTGCATTTTGCTCCGATCGTCAAAAAAAGCGTCCCAGAACCGCCATTTTCCCTCTACATTCATAGTTCACTAGATTTTATATCTCGCCAGTGACCACCATTCAGGTTTGTGTACAACTCAATGCATTCGCTTCAAAACAATAATATTTCCGTCTCATTCCATAAAAATTATTATTGAGCCAGCAATTGATGGCTTTAATTCGATATTGCGTTCATTTTTCTTTACAGCTGCGATAATAGCGGAATGCATAAATTAAAACATCCTTCTGCTGAAATGATTTTGAGGGCATCGCTTTGAGGATAGCACACGCCCTAGTTTGTAATATACAGACAGCCTGTCATAAGCGCAACCAGCCTTTTAAGCGTACAAACTATTCCATTGTTTTTTGCTCGATCTATTTGAACTCCACTAGTTCGTACCTTATTTAATCAAATAGAAATGCAAAAGCATTATTCGTCATTTTGGATGAGACAGGATCTGAGGAACCGTCTTCCTTTAAAAATATTTTCCCGCTACTAATGTGTATTTCGTCGCCTGGTAGTAGTTTTGAAGAAGATAATGGCCGATACAAACGTAATTCTATGCACTCGATTCAATTGTCAAACTGACATTTTTCTTCCAAATATAACATTTACATGATGATTATAGAACGTAGTAAACTGTAGCCTGAAGAAATCTACTACTATTGTTGGTCAACATAATGAAATCCCGCATTTTGATCGGCTCCTCAAAAAAAGCGTCCTAGAACCGCCATTTTCCCTCTCATGACATTTCTCTTCCAAATATAACAAATCCATGATGATTATACAACGTAGAAACCTGCAGCCCGAAGAAATCGAATAATATTATTGGCCAACAAAAACAAATCCTGCATTTTGCTCAGATCGTCAAAAAAAGCGTCCCAGAACCGCCATTTTCTCTCTACAATCATAGTTCACTACATTCTATATCTCGCCAGTAACCACCATTCAGGTTTGTGTACAACTCAATGCATTCGCTTCAAAACAATAATATTTCCGTCTCATTCCATAAAAATTATTATTGAGCCAGCAATTGATGGCTTTAATTCGATATTGCGTACATTTTTCTTTACAGCAGCGATAATAGCGGAATGCATAAATTTAAACATCCTTCTGCTGATGTGATTATGAGGGCATCGCTTTGAGGATAGCACACGCCCTAGTTTGTAATATACAGACAGCCTGTCTTAAGCGCTACCAGCCTTTTAAGTGTACAAGCTATTGCATGGTTCTTTGCTCGATCTATTTGAACTCCTCTAGTTCGTAGCATATTTCATCAAATAGAAATGCAAAACCATTATTTGTCATATTGGTGGAGACAAGAACTGCAGAGTGGTCTTCCTTTAAAAACGTGCCTTCCAAGTAGAGCAAACCTTGAATAGGTAGCGTATATAGATCTTAATGATGTATACTAATGTGTATTTCGTCGCCTGGTAGGACTTTTGAAGAAGATAATGATTGATAGAAACGCAATTCTATGCTCTCGATTGAATTGTCAAACTGACATTTCTCTTCCAAATATAACACTTCCATGATGATTATAGAACGTAGTAACCTGCAGCCTGAAGAAATCGAATACTATTGTTGGTCAACATAATGAAATCCTGCATTTTGATCGACTCTTCAAAAAAGGCGTCCCAGAATCGCCATTTTCCCTCTACTTTGTTTGCAATATCTTGATGTTGTACACTAATGTGTATTTCGTCGCCTGGTACTAATTTTGAAGAAGAATATAGGAGATAGAAATGCAATTTTATGCACTCGATTGAATTGCCAAACTGACATTTCTCTTCCAAATATAACACTTCCATGATGATGATAAAACGTAGTAACCTGCAGCCTGAAGAAATCGAATACTATTGTTAGTCAACAAAAAGAAATCCTGCATTTTGAGCGGCTCCTGAAAAAAAGCGCCCCAGAACCGCCATTTTCCTTCTACGAACTATAAGAGTTATTGCAACTGTCAGTATTATTATTATTAGTACAATACTTATCCGCCTTGATGTAGGGTATCGGTGGTGGTTCTCAGTCATGTGGCAGCCCATCGCTATTCTCTTCTATTTTTGTTTTGCTGTTGAGATTTAGTCCTTTCTTTTTGTAAACAATTCAAATGTAAAAAAACTCTTTTTTTTTGCACGGAAAAACGAGAATATTTTTTATAAACAGCTCCTTAACCCCACAAAGTTCCTATTTCTTAATAATTTTAGAGTTAAAATTCTTTACGACCAACAAACTACTATAAACATTCTGGAGCTAAAAAGTGAAATTGTTGTCAAAATGTTTCCCTAGAAACGAATCTCAATTCATCAAATAGAAATGCAAAAGCATTATTGGTCATATTGGTGGAGACAGGAACTGCAGAGTGGTCATCATTTAAAAACGTGCCTTCAAGTATGGCAAACTTTGACTAGGTAGCGTATATAGATCTTAATGTTGTACACTAATGTGTATTTCGTCGCCTGGTAGTAGTTTTGAAGAAGATAATGGCTGATAGAAGTAGTAGAGGGAAAATGGCGGTTCTGGGACGCTTTTTTTGAGGAGCCGATCAGAATGCAAAATTTTTTTTGTTGACCAACAATAGTATTCGATTTCTACAAGCTGCAGGTTACTACGTTCTATAATCATCATGGAAGTGTTATATTTGGAAGAGAAATGTCAGTTTGACAGTTCAATCGAGTGCATAGAATTGCGTTTCTATCAGCCATTATCTTCTTCAAAACTACTACCAGGCGACGAAATACACATTAGTGTACAACATTAAGATCTATATACGCTACCTTGTCAAAGTTTGCCTTACTTGAAGGCACGTTTTTAAATGATGACCACGCTGCAGTTCCTGTCTCCACCAATATGACCAATAATGCTTTTGCACTTCTATTTGATGAATTGAGATTCGTTTCTAGGGAAACATTTTGACAACAATTTCACTTTTTAGCTCCAGAATGTTTGTAGTAGTTTGTTGGACGTAAAGAATTTTAACTTTAAAATTATTAAGAAATAGGAACTTTGTGGGGTTAAGGAGCTGTTTATAAAAAATATTCTCGTTTTTCCGTGCAAAAAAAAAGAGTTTTTTTACATTTGAATTGTTTACAAAAAGAAAGGATTAAATCTCAACAGCAAAACAAAAATGGAAGAGAATAGCGATGGGCTGCCACATGACTGAGGACCACCACCGATACCCTACATCAAGGCGGATAAGTATTGTACTGATAATATTAATACTGACAGTTGCAATAACTCTTATAGTTCGTAGAAGGAAAATGGCGGTTCTGGGACGCTTTTTTTCAGGAGTCGATCAAAATGCAGGATTTCACTTGACTAGGTAGCGTATCTAGATCCTAATGTTGTACACTAATATGTATTTCGTCGCCTGGTAGTAGTTTTAAAGAAGATAATGGCTGATAGAAATGCAATTCTATACACTCGATTGAATTGTCAAACTGACATTTCTCTTCCAAATATAACACTTCCATGATGATTATAGAACGTAGTAACTTGCAGCCTGAAGAAATTGAATACTATTGTTGGTCAACATAATGAAATCCTGCATTATGATCGGCTCCTCAAAAAAGGCGTCCCAGAACCGCCATTTTCCCTCTACATTCATAGTTCACTAGATTTTACATCTCGCCAGTGACCACCATTCAGGTTTGTGGGCAACTCAATGCATTCGCCAGTGACCATATTCGTACTTCAAAACAATAATATTTCCGCCTCATTCCATATAAATTATTATTGAGCCAATAATTGATGGCTTTAATTCGATATTGCGTACATTTTTCTTTACAGCAGCTATAATAGCGGAATGCATAAATTAAAACAACCTTCTGCTGGAGTGATTTTGAGGGCATCGCTTTGAGGATGGCACACGCCCTAGTTTGTAATATACAGACAGCCTGCCTTAAGCGCAAGCAGCCCTTTAAGTGTACAAACAATTCCATGGTTTTTTGCTCGATCTATTTGAACTCCACTAGTTCGTACCTTATTTCATCAAATAGAAATGCAAAAGCATTATTCGTCATTTTGGATGAGACAGGAACTGAGGAACCGTCTTCCTTTAAAAATATTTTCTCTCCGCTAATGTGTATTTCGTCGCCTGTTAGTAGTTTTGAAGAAGATAATGGCTGATACAAACGTAATTCTATGCACTGGATTCAATTGTCAAACTGACAATTCTCTTCCAAATATAACATTTACATGATGATTATAGAACGTAGTAACCTGCAGCCTGAAGAAAAGGAATACTATTGTTGGCAAACAAAAAGAAATCCTGCATTTTTGATCGGCTCCTTAAAAAAAGCGTCCCAAGAAACGCCATTTTCCCTCTACTACTTTAAGTGTACCAACTATTCCTTGGCTTTTTACCCGATCTATTTTACCTCCTCTTAGTTCGTATCTTGTTTCATCAAATAGAAATGCAAAAGTATTATTGGTCATTTTAGATGAGACCGAAACTGCAGTGTCGTCTTCTTTAAAAACTTGCCTTCCAAGAAGAGCTAACTTTGACTAGGCTAGATAGATCTTAATGTTGTATACTAATGTGTATTTCGCCGCCTGGTAGAACTTTTGAGGAAGATAATGTCTGATAGAAACGCAATTCTATGCACTCGATTCAATTGTCAAACTGACATTTCTCTTCCAAATATAACATTTCCATGATGATTATGGAACGTAGTAAGCTGTAGCCTGAAGAAATCAAATACAATTGTTGGTCAACATAAAGAAATCCCGCATTTCGATCGGCTCCTTAAAAAAAGCGTCCTAGAACCGCCATTTTCCCTCTACTGACATTTCTCTTCCAAATATAACACTTCCATGGTGATTATACAACGTAGAAACCTGCAGCCTGAAGAAATTGAATACTATTATTGTCCAACAAAAAGAAATTTTGCATTTTGCTCCGATCGTCAAAAAAAGCGTCCCAGAACCGCCATTTTCCCTCTACATTCATAGTTCACTAGATTTTATATCTCGCCAGTGACCACCATTCAGGTTTGTGTACAACTCAATGCATTCGCTTCAAAACAATAATATTTCCGTCTCATTCCATAAAAATTATTATTGAGCCAGCAATTGATGGCTTTAATTCGATATTGCGTTCATTTTTCTTTACAGCTGCGATAATAGCGGAATGCATAAATTAAAACATCCTTCTGCTGAAATGATTTTGAGGGCATCGCTTTGAGGATAGCACACGCCCTAGTTTGTAATATACAGACAGCCTGTCATAAGCGCAACCAGCCTTTTAAGCGTACAAACTATTCCATTGTTTTTTGCTCTATCTATTTGAACTCCACTAGTTCGTACCTTATTTAATCAAATAGAAATGCAAAAGCATTATTCGTCATTTTGGATGAGACAGGATCTGAGGAACCGTCTTCCTTTAAAAATATTTTCCCGCTACTAATGTGTATTTCGTCGCCTGGTAGTAGTTTTGAAGAAGATAATGGCCGATACAAACGTAATTCTATGCACTCGATTCAATTGTCAAACTGACATTTTTCTTCCAAATATAACATTTACATGATGATTATAGAACGTAGTAAACTGTAGCCTGAAGAAATCTACTACTATTGTTGGTCAACATAATGAAATCCCGCATTTTGATCGGCTCCTCAAAAAAAGCGTCCTAGAACCGCCATTTTCCCTCTCATGACATTTCTCTTCCAAATATAACAAATCCATGATGATTATACAACGTAGAAACCTGCAGCCCGAAGAAATCGAATAATATTATTGGCCAACAAAAACAAATCCTGCATTTTGCTCAGATCGTCAAAAAAAGCGTCCCAGAACCGCCATTTTCTCTCTACAATCATAGTTCACTACATTCTATATCTCGCCAGTAACCACCATTCAGGTTTGTGTACAACTCAATGCATTCGCTTCAAAACAATAATATTTCCGTCTCATTCCATAAAAATTATTATTGAGCCAGCAATTGATGGCTTTAATTCGATATTGCGTACATTTTTCTTTACAGCAGCGATAATAGCGGAATGCATAAATTTAAACATCCTTCTGCTGATGTGATTATGAGGGCATCGCTTTGAGGATAGCACACGCCCTAGTTTGTAATATACAGACAGCCTGTCTTAAGCGCTACCAGCCTTTTAAGTGTACAAGCTATTGCATGGTTCTTTGCTCGATCTATTTGAACTCCTCTAGTTCGTAGCATATTTCATCAAATAGAAATGCAAAACCATTATTTGTCATATTGGTGGAGACAAGAACTGCAGAGTGGTCTTCCTTTAAAAACGTGCCTTCCAAGTAGAGCAAACCTTGAATAGGTAGCGTATATAGATCTTAATGATGTATACTAATGTGTATTTCGTCGCCTGGTAGGACTTTTGAAGAAGATAATGATTGATAGAAACGCAATTCTATGCTCTCGATTGAATTGTCAAACTGACATTTCTCTTCCAAATATAACACTTCCATGATGATTATAGAACGTAGTAACCTGCAGCCTGAAGAAATCGAATACTATTGTTGGTCAACATAATGAAATCCTGCATTTTGATCGACTCTTCAAAAAAGGCGTCCCAGAATCGCCATTTTCCCTCTACTTTGTTTGCAATATATTGATGTTGTACACTAATGTGTATTTCGTCGCCTGGTACTAATTTTGAAGAAGAATATAGGAGATAGAAATGCAATTTTATGCACTCGATTGAATTGCCAAACTGACATTTCTCTTCCAAATATAACACTTCCATGATGATGATAAAACGTAGTAACCTGCAGCCTGAAGAAATCGAATACTATTGTTAGTCAACAAAAAGAAATCCTGCATTTTGAGCGGCTCCTGAAAAAAAGCGCCCCAGAACCGCCATTTTCCTTCTACGAACTATAAGAGTTATTGCAACTGTCAGTATTATTATTATTAGTACAATACTTATCCGCCTTGATGTAGGGTATCGGTGGTGGTTCTCAGTCATGTGGCAGCCCATCGCTATTCTCTTCTATTTTTGTTTTGCTGTTGAGATTTAGTCCTTTCTTTTTGTAAACAATTCAAATGTAAAAAAACTCTTTTTTTTTTGCACGGAAAAACGAGAATATTTTTTATAAACAGCTCCTTAACCCCACAAAGTTCCTATTTCTTAATAATTTTAAAGTTAAAATTCTTTACGACCAACAAACTACTATAAACATTCTGGAGCTAAAAAGTGAAATTGTTGTCAAAATGTTTCCCTAGAAACGAATCTCAATTCATCAAATAGAAATGCAAAAGCATTATTGGTCATATTGGTGGAGACAGGAACTGCAGAGTGGTCATCATTTAAAAACGTGCCTTCAAGTATGGCAAACTTTGACTAGGTAGCGTATATAGATCTTAATGTTGTACACTAATGTGTATTTCGTCGCCTGGTAGTAGTTTTGAAGAAGATAATGGCTGATAGAAACGCAATTCTATGCACTCGATTGAATTGTCAAACAGACATTTCTCTTCCAAATATAACATTTTCCCTCTACTACTTTAAGTGTACCAACTATTCCTTGGCTTTTTACCCGATCTATTTTACTTCCTCTTAGTTCGTATCTTGTTTCATCAAATAGAAATGCAAAAGTATTATTGGTCATTTTAGATGAGACCGAAACTGCAGTGTCGTCTTCTTTAAAAACTAGCCTTCCAAGAAGAGCTAACTTTGACTAGGTAGCGTATATAGATCTTAATGTTGTATACTAATGTGTATTTCGTCGCCTGTTAGTAGTTTTGAAGAAGATAATGGCTGATACAAACGTAATTCTATGCACTGGATTCAATTGTCAAACTAACAATTCTCTTCCAAATATAACATTTACATGATGATTATAGAACGTAGTAACCTGCAGCCTGAAGAAAAGGAATACTATTGTTGGCAAACAAAAAGAAATCCTGCATTTTTGATCGGCTCCTTAAAAAAAGCGTCCCAAGAAACGCCATTTTCCCTCTACTACTTTAAGTGTACCAACTATTCCTTGGCTTTTTACCCGATCTATTTTACCTCCTCTTAGTTCGTATCTTGTTTCATCAAATAGAAATGCAAAAGTATTATTGGTCATTTTAGATGAGACCGAAACTGCAGTGTCGTCTTCTTTAAAAACTTGCCTTCCAAGAAGAGCTAACTTTGACTAGGCTAGATAGATCTTAATGTTGTATACTAATGTGTATTTCGCCGCCTGGTAGTACTTTTGAGGAAGATAATGTCTGATAGAAACGCAATTCTATGCACTCGATTCAATTGTCAAACTGACATTTCTCTTCCAAATATAACATTTCCATGATGATTATGGAACGTAGTAAGCTGTAGCCTGAAGAAATCAAATACAATTGTTGGTCAACATAAAGAAATCCCGCATTTCGATCGGCTCCTTAAAAAAAGCGTCCTAGAACCGCCATTTTCCCTCTACTGACATTTCTCTTCCAAATATAACACTTCCATGGTGATTATACAACGTAGAAACCTGCAGCCTGAAGAAATTGAATACTATTATTGTCCAACAAAAAGAAATTTTGCATTTTGCTCCGATCGTCAAAAAAAGCGTCCCAGAACCGCCATTTTCCCTCTACATTCATAGTTCACTAGATTTTATATCTCGCCAGTGACCACCATTCAGGTTTGTGTACAACTCAATGCATTCGCTTCAAAACAATAATATTTCCGTCTCATTCCATAAAAATTATTATTGAGCCAGCAATTGATGGCTTTAATTCGATATTGCGTTCATTTTTCTTTACAGCTGCGATAATAGCGGAATGCATAAATTAAAACATCCTTCTGCTGAAATGATTTTGAGGGCATCGCTTTGAGGATAGCACACGCCCTAGTTTGTAATATACAGACAGCCTGTCATAAGCGCAACCAGCCTTTTAAGCGTACAAACTATTCCATTGTTTTTTGCTCGATCTATTTGAACTCCACTAGTTCGTACCTTATTTAATCAAATAGAAATGCAAAAGCATTATTCGTCATTTTGGATGAGACAGGATCTGAGGAACCGTCTTCCTTTAAAAATATTTTCCCGCTACTAATGTGTATTTCGTCGCCTGGTAGTAGTTTTGAAGAAGATAATGGCCGATACAAACGTAATTCTATGCACTCGATTCAATTGTCAAACTGACATTTTTCTTCCAAATATAACATTTACATGATGATTATAGAACGTAGTAAACTGTAGCCTGAAGAAATCTACTACTATTGTTGGTCAACATAATGAAATCCCGCATTTTGATCGGCTCCTCAAAAAAAGCGTCCTAGAACCGCCATTTTCCCTCTCATGACATTTCTCTTCCAAATATAACAAATCCATGATGATTATACAACGTAGAAACCTGCAGCCCGAAGAAATCGAATAATATTATTGGCCAACAAAAACAAATCCTGCATTTTGCTCAGATCGTCAAAAAAAGCGTCCCAGAACCGCCATTTTCTCTCTACAATCATAGTTCACTACATTCTATATCTCGCCAGTAACCACCATTCAGGTTTGTGTACAACTCAATGCATTCGCTTCAAAACAATAATATTTCCGTCTCATTCCATAAAAATTATTATTGAGCCAGCAATTGATGGCTTTAATTCGATATTGCGTACATTTTTCTTTACAGCAGCGATAATAGCGGAATGCATAAATTTAAACATCCTTCTGCTGATGCGATTATGAGGGCATCGCTTTGAGGATAGCACACTCCCTAGTTTGTAATATACAGACAGCCTGTCATAAGCGCAACCAGCCTTTTAAGCGTACAAACTATTCCATTGTTTTTTGCTCGATCTATTTGAACTCCACTAGTTCGTACCTTATTTAATCAAATAGAAATGCAAAAGCATTATTCGTCATTTTGGATGAGACAGGATCTGAGGAACCGTCTTCCTTTAAAAATATTTTCCCGCTACTAATGTGTATTTCGTCGCCTGGTAGTAGTTTTGAAGAAGATAATGGCCGATACAAACGTAATTCTATGCACTCGATTCAATTGTCAAACTGACATTTTTCTTCCAAATATAACATTTACATGATGATTATAGAACGTAGTAAACTGTAGCCTGAAGAAATCTACTACTATTGTTGGTCAACATAATGAAATCCCGCATTTTGATCGGCTCCTCAAAAAAAGCGTCCTAGAACCGCCATTTTCCCTCTCATGACATTTCTCTTCCAAATATAACAAATCCATGATGATTATACAACGTAGAAACCTGCAGCCCGAAGAAATCGAATAATATTATTGGCCAACAAAAACAAATCCTGCATTTTGCTCAGATCGTCAAAAAAAGCGTCCCAGAACCGCCATTTTCTCTCTACAATCATAGTTCACTACATTCTATATCTCGCCAGTAACCACCATTCAGGTTTGTGTACAACTCAATGCATTCGCTTCAAAACAATAATATTTCCGTCTCATTCCATAAAAATTATTATTGAGCCAGCAATTGATGGCTTTAATTCGATATTGCGTACATTTTTCTTTACAGCAGCGATAATAGCGGAATGCATAAATTTAAACATCCTTCTGCTGATGTGATTATGAGGGCATCGCTTTGAGGATAGCACACGCCCTAGTTTGTAATATACAGACAGCCTGTCTTAAGCGCTACCAGCCTTTTAAGTGTACAAGCTATTGCATGGTTCTTTGCTCGATCTATTTGAACTCCTCTAGTTCGTAGCATATTTCATCAAATAGAAATGCAAAACCATTATTTGTCATATTGGTGGAGACAAGAACTGCAGAGTGGTCTTCCTTTAAAAACGTGCCTTCCAAGTAGAGCAAACCTTGAATAGGTAGCGTATATAGATCTTAATGATGTATACTAATGTGTATTTCGTCGCCTGGTAGGACTTTTGAAGAAGATAATGATTGATAGAAACGCAATTCTATGCTCTCGATTGAATTGTCAAACTGACATTTCTCTTCCAAATATAACACTTCCATGATGATTATAGAACGTAGTAACCTGCAGCCTGAAGAAATCGAATACTATTGTTGGTCAACATAATGAAATCCTGCATTTTGATCGACTCTTCAAAAAAGGCGTCCCAGAATCGCCATTTTCCCTCTACTTTGTTTGCAATATCTTGATGTTGTACACTAATGTGTATTTCGTCGCCTGGTACTAATTTTGAAGAAGAATATAGGAGATAGAAATGCAATTTTATGCACTCGATTGAATTGCCAAACTGACATTTCTCTTCCAAATATAACACTTCCATGATGATGATAAAACGTAGTAACCTGCAGCCTGAAGAAATCGAATACTATTGTTAGTCAACAAAAAGAAATCCTGCATTTTGATCGGCTCCTGAAAAAAAGCGTCCCAGAACCGCCATTTTCCTTCTACGAACTATAAGAGTTATTGCAACTGTCAGTATTATTATTATTAGTACAATACTTATCCGCCTTGATGTAGGGTATCGGTGGTGGTCCTCAGTCATGTGGCAGCCCATCGCTATTCTCTTCTATTTTTGTTTTGCTGTTGAGATTTAGTCCTTTCTTTTTGTAAACAATTCAAATGTAAAAAAACTCTTTTTTTTTTGCACGGAAAAACGAGAATATTTTTTATAAACAGCTCCTTAACCCCACAAAGTTCCTATTTCTTAATAATTTTAAAGTTAAAATTCTTTACGTCCAACAAACTACTATAAACATTCTGGAGCTAAAAAGTGAAATTGTTGTCAAAATGTTTCCCTAGAAACGAATCTCAATTCATCAAATAGAAATGCAAAAGCATTATTGGTCATATTGGTGGAGACAGGAACTGCAGAGTGGTCATCATTTAAAAACGTGCCTTCAAGTATGGCAAACTTTGACTAGGTAGCGTATATAGATCTTAATGTTGTACAGTAATGTGTATTTCGTCGCCTGGTAGTAGTTTTGAAGAAGATAATGGCTGATAGAAATGCAATTCTATGCACTCGATTGAATTGTCAAACTGACAATTCTCTTCCAAATATAACATTTACATGATGATTATAGAACGTAGTAACCTGCAGACTGTAGAAAAGGAATACTATTGTTGGCAAACAAAAAGAAATCCTGCATTTTTGATCGGCTCCTTAAAAAAAGCGTCCCAAGAAACGCCATTTTCCCTCTACTACTTTAAGTGTACCAACTATTCCTTGGCTTTTTACCCGATCTATTTTACTTCCTCTTAGTTCGTATCTTGTTTCATCAAATAGAAATGCAAAAGTATTATTGGTCATTTTAGATGAGACCGAAACTGCAGTGTCGTCTTCTTTAAAAACTAGCCTTCCAAGAAGAGCTAACTTTGACTAGGTAGCGTATATAGATCTTAATGTTGTATACTAATGTGTATTTCGTCGCCTAGTAGTACTTTTCAAGAAGATAATGGCTGATAGAAACGCAATTCTATGCACTCGATTCAATTGTCAAACTGACATTTCTCTACCAAATAAAACATTTCCATGATGAGTATAGAACGTAGTAACCTGTAACCTGAAGAAATCGAATACTATTGTTGGCCAACAAAAAGAAATCCTGCATTTTGATCGGCTCCTCAAAAAAGGCGTCCCAGAACCGCCATTTTCCCTCTACTGCATTCGCCAGTGACCACATTCGTACTTCAAAACAAAAATATTTCCGTCTCATTCCATAAAAATTATTATTGAGCCAATAATTGATGGCTTTAATTCGATATTGCGTACATTTTTCTTTACAGCAGCTATAATAGCGGAATGCATAAATTAAAACAACCTTCTGCTGGAGTGATTTTGAGCTCATCGCTTTGAGGATAGCTGACGCCCTAGTTTGTAATATACAGACAGCCTTTCTTAAGCGCAACCAGCCTTTTAAGTGTACAAGCTATTGCATGGTTTTTTGCTCGATCTATTTGAACTCCACTAGTTCGTAGCTTATTTCATCAAATAGAAATGCAAAAGAATTATTTGTCATATTGGTGGAGACAAGAACTGCAGAGTGGTCTTCCTTTAAAAACGTGCCATCCAAGTAGAGCAAACATTGACTAGGTAGCGTATCTAGATCCTAATGTTGTACACTAATATGTATTTCGTCGCCTGGTAGTAGTTTTAAAGAAGATAATGGCTGATAGAAATGCAATTCTATGCACTCGATTGAATTGTCAAACTGCTCTACTTGGAAGGCACGTTTTTAAAGGAAGACCACTCTGCAGTTCTTGTCTCCACCAATATGACAAATAATGGTTTTGCATTTCTATTTGATGAAATATGCTACGAACTAGAGGAGTTCAAATAGATCGAGCAAAGAACCATGCAATAGCTTGTACACTTAAAAGGCTGGTAGCGCTTAAGACAGGCTGTCTGTATATTACAAACTAGGGCGTGTGCTATCCTCAAAGCGATGCCCTCATAATCACATCAGCAGAAGGATGTTTTAATTTATGCATTCCGCTATTATCGCTGCTGTAAAGAAAAATGTACGCAATATCGAATTAAAGCCATCAATTGCTGGCTCAATAATAATTTTTATGGAATGAGACGGAAATATTATTGTTTTGAAGCGAATGCATTGAGTTGTACACAAACCTGAATGGTGGTCACTGGCGAGATATAGAATGTAGTGAACTATGATTGTAGAGAGAAAATGGCGGTTCTGGGACGCTTTTTTTGACGACTTGAGCAAAATGCAGGATTTGTTTTTGTTGGCCAATAATATTATTCGATTTCTTCTGGCTGCAGGTTTCTACGTTGTATAATCATCATGGATTTGTTATATTTGGAAGAGAAATGTCAGTAGAGGGAAAATGGCGGTTCTAGGACGCTTTTTTTAAGGAGCCGATCGAAATGCGGGATTTCTTTATGTTGACCAACAATTGTATTTGATTTCTTCAGGCTACAGCTTACCACATTCCATAATCATCATGGAAATGTTATATTTGGAAGAGAAATGTCAGTTTGACAATTGAATCGAGTGCATAGAATTTCGTTTCTATCAGCCATTATCTTCCTCAAAAGTACTACCAGGCGGCGAAATACACATTAGTATACAACATTAAGATCTATCTAGCCTAGTCAAAGTTAGCTCTTCTTGGAAGGCAAGTTTTTAAAGAAGACGGCACTGCAGTTCCTGTCTCATCTAAAATGACCAATAATACTTTTCAATTTCTATTTGATGAAACAAGATAAGAACTAAGATGAGGTAAAATAGATCGGGTAAAAAGCCAAGGAATAGTTTGTACACTTAAAGTAGTAGAGAGAAAATGGCGTTTCTTGGGACGCTTTTTTTGAGGAGCCGATCAAATATGTAGGATTTCTTTTTGTTGGCCAACAATAGTATTCGATTTCTTCAGGCTGCAGGTTCTACGTTCTATAAACATCATGGAAGTTTTATATTTGGAAGTGAAATGTCAGTTTGACAATTCCAATGTGCATAGAATTACGTTTGTATCAGCCATTATCTTCTTCAAAACTACTACTACGGTTCCTCAGTTCCTGTCTCATCCAAAATGACGAATAATGCTTTTGCATTTCTATTTGATGAAATAAGTTACGAACTAGTGGAGTTCAAATAGATCGAGCAAAAAACCATGGAATTGTTTGTACACTTAAAGGGCTGCTTGCGCCTAAGGCAGGCTGTCTGTATATTACAAACTAGAGCGTGTGCTATCCTCAAAGCGATGCCCTCAAAATCATTTCAGCAGAAGAATGTTTTAATTTATGCATTCCGCTATTATCGCAGCTGTAAAGAAAAATGTACGCAATATCGAATTAAAGCCATCAATTATTGGCTCAATAATAATTTTTATGGAATGAGACGGAAATATTATTGTTTTGAAGTACGAATATGGTCACTGGCGAATGCATTGAGTTGTACACAAACCTGAATGGTGGTCACTGGCGAGATATAAAATCTAGTGAACTATGAATGTAGAGGGAAAATGGCGGTTCTGGGACGCTTTTTTTGACGATCGGAGCAAAATGCAAAATTTCTTTTTGTTGGACAATAATAGTATTCAATTTCTTCAGGCTGCAGGTTTCTACGTTGTATAATCACCATGGAAGTGTTATATTTGGAAGAGAAATGTCAGTAGAGGGAAAATGGCGGTTCTAGGACGCTTTTTTTAAGGAGCCGATCGAAATGCGGGATTTCTTTATGTTGACCAACAATTGTATTTGATTTCTTCAGGCTACAGCTTACTACGTTCCATAATCATCATGGAAATGTTATATTTGGAAGAGAAATGTCAGTTTGACAATTGAATCGAGTGCATAGAATTGCGTTTCTATCAGACATTATCTTCCTCAAAAGTACTACCAGGCGGCGAAATACACATTAGTATACAACATTAAGATCTATCTAGCCTAGTCAAAGTTAGCTCTTCTTGGAAGGCAAGTTTTTAAAGAAGACGACACTGCAGTTTCGGTCTCATCTAAAATGACCAATAATACTTTTGCATTTCTATTTGATGAAACAAGATACGAACTAAGAGGAGGTAAAATAGATCGGGTAAAAAGCCAAGGAATAGTTGGTACACTTAAAGTAGTAGAGGGAAAATGGCGTTTCTTGGGACGCTTTTTTTAAGGAGCCGATCAAAAATGCAGGATTTCTTTTTGTTTGCCAACAATAGTATTCCTTTTCTTCAGGCTGCAGGTTACTACGTTCTATAATCATCATGGAAGTGTTATATTTGGAAGAGAAATGTTAGTTTGACAATTGAATCGAGTGCATAGAATTACGTTTGTATCAGCCATTATCTTCTTCAAAACTACTACCTGGCGACAAAATACACATTAGTAGAGGGAAAAAATTTTTAAAGGAAGACGGTTCCTCAGTTCCTGTCTCATCCAATATGACGAATAATGCTTTTGCATTTGTATTTGATAAAATAAGTTACGAACTAGTGGAGTTCAAATAGATCGAGCAAAAAACCATGGAATTGTTTGTACACTTAAAGGGCTGCTTGCGCCTAAGGCAGGCTGTCTGTATATTACAAACTAGAGCGTGTGCTATCCTCAAAGCGATGCCCTCAAAATCATTTCAGCAGAAGAATGTTTTAATTTATGCATTCCGCTATTATCGCAGCTGTAAAGAAAAATGTACGCAATATCGAATTAAAGCCATCAATTATTGGCTCAATAATAATTTTTATGGAATGAGACGGAAATATTATTGTTTTGAAGTACGAATATGGTCACTGGCGAATGCATTGAGTTGCCCACAAACCTGAATGGTGGTCACTGGCGAGATGTAAAATCTAGTGAACTATGAATGTAGAGGGAAAATGGCGGTTCTGGGACGCCTTTTTTGACGATCTGAGCAAAATGCAGGATTTCTTTTTGTTGGCCAATAATATTATTCGATTTCTTCAGGCTGCAGGTTTCTAAGTTGTATAATCATCATGGATTTGTTATATTTGGAAAAGAAATGACTGTAGAGGGAAAATGGCGGATCTAGGACGCTTTTTTTGAGGATTGCGCTTAAGACAGGCAGTCTGTATATTACAAACTAGGGCGTGCGCTATCCTCAAAGCGATGCTCTCAAAATCACTTCAGCAGAAGGATGTATGCATTCCGTTATTATCGTTGCTGTAAAGAAAAATGTACGCAATATAGAATTATAGCCATCAATTGCTGGTTCAACAATAAGTTTGTTTGGAATAAGACGGAAATATTTTTGTTTTGAAGTACGAATCTGGTCACTGGCGAATGCAGTAGAGGGAAAATGGCGGTTCTGGGACGCCTTTTTTGAGGAGCCGATCATAATGCAGGATTTCATTATGTTGACCAACAATAGTATTCAATTTCTTCAGGCTGCAAGTTACTACGTTCTATAATCATCATGGAAGTGTTATATTTGGAAGAGAAATGTCAGTTTGACAATTCAATCGAGTGTATAGAATTGCATTTCTATCAGCCATTATCTTCTTTAAAACTACTACCAGGCGACGAAATACATATTAGTGTACAACATTAGGATCTAGATACGCTACCTAGTCAAGTGAAATCCTGCATTTTGATCGACTCCTGAAAAAAAGCGTCCCAGAACCGCCATTTTCCTTCTACGAACTATAAGAGTTATTGCAACTGTCAGTATTAATATTATCAGTACAATACTTATCCGCCTTGATGTAGGGTATCGGTGGTGGTCCTCAGTCATGTGGCAGCCCATCGCTATTCTCTTCCATTTTTGTTTTGCTGTTGAGATTTAATCCTTTCTTTTTGTAAACAATTCAAATGTAAAAAAACTCTTCTTTTTTTGCACGGAAAAACGAGAATATTTTTTATAAACAGCTCCTTAACCCCACAAAGTTCCTATTTCTTAATAATTTTAAAGTTAAAATTCTTTACGTCCAACAAACTACTACAAACATTCTGGAGCTAAAAAGTGAAATTGTTGTCAAAATGTTTCCCTAGAAACGAATCTCAATTCATCAAATAGAAGTGCAAAAGCATTATTGGTCATATTGGTGGAGACAGGAACTGCAGCGTGGTCATCATTTAAAAACGTGCCTTCAAGTAAGGCAAACTTTGATAAGGTAGCGTATATAGATCTTAATGTTGTACACTAATGTGTATTTCGTCGCCTGGTAGTAGTTTTGAAGAAGATAATGGCTGATAGAAACGCAATTCTATGCACTCGATTGAACTGTCAAACTGACATTTCTCTTCCAAATATAACACTTCCATGATGATTATAGAACGTAGTAAGCTGTAGCCTGAAGAAACCAAATACAATTGTTGGTCAACATAAAGAAATCCCGCATTTCGATCGGCTCCTTAAAAAAAGCGTCCTAGAACCGCCATTTTCCCTCTACTGACATTTCTCTTCCAAATATAACACTTCCATGGTGATTATACAACGTAGAAACCTGCAGCCTGAAGAAATTGAATACTATTATTGTCCAACAAAAAGAAATTTTGCATTTTGCTCCGATCGTCAAAAAAAGCGTCCCAGAACCGCCATTTTCCCTCTACATTCATAGTTCACTAGATTTTATATCTCGCCAGTGACCACCATTCAGGTTTGTGTACAACTCAATGCATTCGCTTCAAAACAATAATATTTCCGTCTCATTCCATAAAAATTATTATTGAGCCAGCAATTGATGGCTTTAATTCGATATTGCGTTCATTTTTCTTTACAGCTGCGATAATAGCGGAATGCATAAATTAAAACATCCTTCTGCTGAAATGATTTTGAGGGCATCGCTTTGAGGATAGCACACGCCCTAGTTTGTAATATACAGACAGCCTGTCATAAGCGCAACCAGCCTTTTAAGCGTACAAACTATTCCATTGTTTTTTGCTCGATCTATTTGAACTCCACTAGTTCGTACCTTATTTAATCAAATAGAAATGCAAAAGCATTATTCGTCATTTTGGATGAGACAGGATCTGAGGAACCGTCTTCCTTTAAAAATATTTTCCCGCTACTAATGTGTATTTCGTCGCCTGGTAGTAGTTTTGAAGAAGATAATGGCCGATACAAACGTAATTCTATGCACTCGATTCAATTGTCAAACTGACATTTTTCTTCCAAATATAACATTTACATGATGATTATAGAACGTAGTAAACTGTAGCCTGAAGAAATCTACTACTATTGTTGGTCAACATAATGAAATCCCGCATTTTGATCGGCTCCTCAAAAAAAGCGTCCTAGAACCGCCATTTTCCCTCTCATGACATTTCTCTTCCAAATATAACAAATCCATGATGATTATACAACGTAGAAACCTGCAGCCCGAAGAAATCGAATAATATTATTGGCCAACAAAAACAAATCCTGCATTTTGCTCAGATAGTCAAAAAAAGCGTCCCAGAACCGCCATTTTCTCTCTACAATCATAGTTCACTACATTCTATATCTCGCCAGTAACCACCATTCAGGTTTGTGTACAACTCAATGCATTCGCTTCAAAACTATAATATTTCCGTCTCATTCCATAAAAATTATTATTGAGCCAGCAATTGATGGCTTTAATTCGATATTGCGTACATTTTTCTTTACAGCAGCGATAATAGCGAAATGCATAAATTTAAACATCCTTCTGCTGATGTGATTATGAGGGCATCGCTTTGAGGATAGCACACGCCCTAGTTTGTAATATACAGACAGCCTGTCTTAAGCGCTACCAGCCTTTTAAGTGTACAAGCTATTGCATGGTTCTTTGCTCGATCTATTTGAACTCCTCTAGTTCGTAGCATATTTCATCAAATAGAAATGCAAAACCATTATTTGTCATATTGGTGGAGACAAGAACTGCAGAGTGGTCTTCCTTTAAAAACGTGCCTTCCAAGTAGAGCAAACCTTGAATAGGTAGCGTATATAGATCTTAATGATGTATACTAATGTGTATTTCGTCGCCTGGTAGGACTTTTGAAGAAGATAATGATTGATAGAAACGCAATTCTATGCTCTCGATTGAATTGTCAAACTGACATTTCTCTTCCAAATATAACACTTCCATGATGATTATAGAACGTAGTAACCTGCAGCCTGAAGAAATCGAATACTATTGTTGGTCAACATAATGAAATCCTGCATTTTGATCGACTCTTCAAAAAAGGCGTCCCAGAATCGCCATTTTCCCTCTACTTTGTTTGCAATATCTTGATGTTGTACACTAATGTGTATTTCGTCGCCTGGTACTAATTTTGAAGAAGAATATAGGAGATAGAAATGCAATTTTATGCACTCGATTGAATTGCCAAACTGACATTTCTCTTCCAAATATAACACTTCCATGATGATGATAAAACGTAGTAACCTGCAGCCTGAAGAAATCGAATACTATTGTTAGTCAACAAAAAGAAATCCTGCATTTTGAGCGGCTCCTGAAAAAAAGCGTCCCAGAACCGCCATTTTCCTTCTACGAACTATAAGAGTTATTGCAACTGTCAGTATTATTATTATTAGTACAATACTTATCCGCCTTGATGTAGGGTATCGGTGGTGGTTCTCAGTCATGTGGCAGCCCATCGCTATTCTCTTCTATTTTTGTTTTGCTGTTGAGATTTAGTCCTTTCTTTTTGTAAACAATTCAAATGTAAAAAAACTCTTTTTTTTTTGCACGGAAAAACGAGAATATTTTTTATAAACAGCTCCTTAACCCCACAAAGTTCCTATTTCTTAATAATTTTAAAGTTAAAATTCTTTACGACCAACAAACTACTATAAACATTCTGGAGCTAAAAAGTGAAATTGTTGTCAAAATGTTTCCCTAGAAACGAATCTCAATTCATCAAATAGAAATGCAAAAGCATTATTGGTCATATTGGTGGAGACAGGAACTGCAGAGTGGTCATCATTTAAAAACGTGCCTTCAAGTATGGCAAACTTTGACTAGGTAGCGTATATAGATCTTAATGTTGTACACTAATGTGTATTTCGTCGCCTGGTAGTAGTTTTGAAGAAGATAATGGCTGATAGAAACGCAATTCTATGCACTCGATTGAATTGTCAAACAGACATTTCTCTTCCAAATATAACATTTTCCCTCTACTACTTTAAGTGTACCAACTATTCCTTGGCTTTTTACCCGATCTATTTTACTTCCTCTTAGTTCGTATCTTGTTTCATCAAATAGAAATGCAAAAGTATTATTGGTCATTTTAGATGAGACCGAAACTGCAGTGTCGTCTTCTTTAAAAACTAGCCTTCCAAGAAGAGCTAACTTTGACTAGGTAGCGTATATAGATCTTAATGTTGTATACTAATGTGTATTTCGTCGCCTGTTAGTAGTTTTGAAGAAGATAATGGCTGATACAAACGTAATTCTATGCACTGGATTCAATTGTCAAACTGACAATTCTCTTCCAAATATAACATTTACATGATGATTATAGAACGTAGTAACCTGCAGCCTGAAGAAAAGGAATACTATTGTTGGCAAACAAAAAGAAATCCTGCATTTTTGATCGGCTCCTTAAAAAAAGCGTCCCAAGAAACGCCATTTTCCCTCTACTACTTTAAGTGTACCAACTATTCCTTGGCTTTTTACCCGATCTATTTTACCTCCTCTTAGTTCGTATCTTGTTTCATCAAATAGAAATGCAAAAGTATTATTGGTCATTTTAGATGAGACCGAAACTGCAGTGTCGTCTTCTTTAAAAACTTGCCTTCCAAGAAGAGCTAACTTTGACTAGGCTAGATAGATCTTAATGTTGTATACTAATGTGTATTTCGCCGCCTGGTAGTACTTTTGAGGAAGATAATGTCTGATAGAAACGCAATTCTATGCACTCGATTCAATTGTCAAACTGACATTTCTCTTCCAAATATAACATTTCCATGATGATTATGGAACGTAGTAAGCTGTAGCCTGAAGAAATCAAATACAATTGTTGGTCAACATAAAGAAATCCCGCATTTCGATCGGCTCCTTAAAAAAAGCGTCCTAGAACCGCCATTTTCCCTCTACTGACATTTCTCTTCCAAATATAACACTTCCATGGTGATTATACAACGTAGAAACCTGCAGCCTGAAGAAATTGAATACTATTATTGTCCAACAAAAAGAAATTTTGCATTTTGCTCCGATCGTCAAAAAAAGCGTCCCAGAACCGCCATTTTCCCTCTACATTCATAGTTCACTAGATTTTATATCTCGCCAGTGACCACCATTCAGGTTTGTGTACAACTCAATGCATTCGCTTCAAAACAATAATATTTCCGTCTCATTCCATAAAAATTATTATTGAGCCAGCAATTGATGGCTTTAATTCGATATTGCGTTCATTTTTCTTTACAGCTGCGATAATAGCGGAATGCATAAATTAAAACATCCTTCTGCTGAAATGATTTTGAGGGCATCGCTTTGAGGATAGCACACGCCCTAGTTTGTAATATACAGACAGCCTGTCATAAGCGCAACCAGCCTTTTAAGCGTACAAACTATTCCATTGTTTTTTGCTCGATCTATTTGAACTCCACTAGTTCGTACCTTATTTAATCAAATAGAAATGCAAAAGCATTATTCGTCATTTTGGATGAGACAGGATCTGAGGAACCGTCTTCCTTTAAAAATATTTTCCCGCTACTAATGTGTATTTCGTCGCCTGGTAGTAGTTTTGAAGAAGATAATGGCCGATACAAACGTAATTCTATGCACTCGATTCAATTGTCAAACTGACATTTTTCTTCCAAATATAACATTTACATGATGATTATAGAACGTAGTAAACTGTAGCCTGAAGAAATCTACTACTATTGTTGGTCAACATAATGAAATCCCGCATTTTGATCGGCTCCTCAAAAAAAGCGTCCTAGAACCGCCATTTTCCCTCTCATGACATTTCTCTTCCAAATATAACAAATCCATGATGATTATACAACGTAGAAACCTGCAGCCCGAAGAAATCGAATAATATTATTGGCCAACAAAAACAAATCCTGCATTTTGCTCAGATCGTCAAAAAAAGCGTCCTAGAACCGCCATTTTCTCTCTACAATCATAGTTCACTACATTCTATATCTCGCCAGTAACCACCATTCAGGTTTGTGTACAACTCAATGCATTCGCTTCAAAACAATAATATTTCCGTCTCATTCCATAAAAATTATTATTGAGCCAGCAATTGATGGCTTTAATTCGATATTGCGTACATTTTTCTTTACAGCAGCGATAATAGCGGAATGCATAAATTTAAACATCCTTCTGCTGATGTGATTATGAGGGCATCGCTTTGAGGATAGCACACTCCCTAGTTTGTAATATACAGACAGCCTGTCTTAAGCGCTACCAGCCTTTTAAGTGTACAAGCTATTGCATGGTTCTTTGCTCGATCTATTTGAACTCCTCTAGTTCGTAGCATATTTCATCAAATAGAAATGCAAAACCATTATTTGTCATATTGGTGGAGACAAGAACTGCAGAGTGGTCTTCCTTTAAAAACGTGCCTTCCAAGTAGAGCAAACCTTGAATAGGTAGCGTATATAGATCTTAATGATGTATACTAATGTGTATTTCGTCGCCTGGTAGGACTTTTGAAGAAGATAATGATTGATAGAAACGCAATTCTATGCTCTCGATTGAATTGTCAGACTGACATTTCTCTTCCAAATATAACACTTCCATGATGATTATAGAACGTAGTAACCTGCAGCCTGAAGAAATCGAATACTATTGTTGGTCAACATAATGAAATCCTGCATTTTGATCGACTCTTCAAAAAAGGCGTCCCAGAATCGCCATTTTCCCTCTACTTTGTTTGCAATATCTTGATGTTGTACACTAATGTGTATTTCGTCGCCTGGTACTAATTTTGAAGAAGAATATAGGAGATAGAAATGCAATTTTATGCACTCGATTGAATTGCCAAACTGACATTTCTCTTCCAAATATAACACTTCCATGATGATGATAAAACGTAGTAACCTGCAGCCTGAAGAAATCGAATACTATTGTTAGTCAACAAAAAGAAATCCTGCATTTTGATCGGCTCCTGAAAAAAAGCGTCCCAGAACCGCCATTTTCCTTCTACGAACTATAAGAGTTATTGCAACTGTCAGTATTATTATTATTAGTACAATACTTATCCGCCTTGATGTAGGGTATCGGTGGTGGTCCTCAGTCATGTGGCAGCCCATCGCTATTCTCTTCTATTTTTGTTTTGCTGTTGAGATTTAGTCCTTTCTTTTTGTAAACAATTCAAATGTAAAAAAACTCTTTTTTTTTTGCACGGAAAAACGAGAATATTTTTTATAAACAGCTCCTTAACCCCACAAAGTTCCTATTTCTTAATAATTTTAAAGTTAAAATTCTTTACGTCCAACAAACTACTATAAACATTCTGGAGCTAAAAAGTGAAATTGTTGTCAAAATGTTTCCCTAGAAACGAATCTCAATTCATCAAATAGAAATGCAAAAGCATTATTGGTCATATTGGTGGAGACAGGAACTGCAGAGTGGTCATCATTTAAAAACGTGCCTTCAAGTATGGCAAACTTTGACTAGGTAGCGTACATAGATCTTAATGTTGTACAGTAATGTGTATTTCGTCGCCTGGTAGTAGTTTTGAAGAAGATAATGGCTGATAGAAACGCAATTCTATGCACTCGATTGAATTGTCAAACAGACATTTCTCTTCCAAATATAACATTTTCCCTCTACTACTTTAAGTGTACCAACTATTCCTTGGCTTTTTACCCGATCTATTTTACTTCCTCTTAGTTCGTATCTTGTTTCATCAAATAGAAATGCAAAAGTATTATTGGTCATTTTAGATGAGACCGAAACTGCAGTGTCGTCTTCTTTAAAAACTAGCCTTCCAAGAAGAGCTAACTTTGACTAGGTAGCGTATATAGATCTTAATGTTGTATACTAATGTGTATTTCGTCGCCTAGTAGTACTTTTCAAGAAGATAATGGCTGATAGAAACGCAATTCTATGCACTCGATTCAATTGTCAAACTGACATTTCTCTACCAAATAAAACATTTCCATGATGAGTATAGAACGTAGTAACCTGTAGCCTGAAGAAATCGAATACTATTGTTGGCCAACAAAAAGAAATCCTGCATTTTGATCGGCTCCTCAAAAAAGGCGTCCCAGAACCGCCATTTTCCCTCTACATTCATAGTTCACTAGATTTTACATCTCGCCAGTGACCACCATTCAGGTTTGTGGGCAACTCAATGCATTCGCCAGTGACCATATTCGTACTTCAAAACAATAATATTTCCGTCTCATTCCATAAAAATTATTATTGAGCCAATAATTGATGGCTTTAATTCGATATTGCGTACATTTTTCTTTACAGCAGCTATAATAGCGGAATGCATAAATTAAAACAACCTTCTGCTGGAGTGATTTTGAGCTCATCGCTTTGAGGATAGCTGACGCCCTAGTTTGTAATATACAGACAGCCTTTCTTAAGCGCAACCAGCCTTTTAAGTGTACAAGCTATTGCATGGTTTTTTGCTCGATCTATTTGAACTCCACTAGTTCGTAGCTTATTTCATCAAATAGAAATGCAAAAGAATTATTTGTCATATTGGTGGAGACAAGAACTGCAGAGTGGTCTTCCTTTAAAAACGTGCCATCCAAGTAGAGCAAACATTGACTAGGTAGCGTATCTAGATCCTAATGTTGTACACTAATATGTATTTCGTCGCCTGGTAGTAGTTTTAAAGAAGATAATGGCTGATAGAAATGCAATTCTATGCACTCGATTGAATTGTCAAACTGCTCTACTTGGAAGGCACGTTTTTAAAGGAAGACCACTCTGCAGTTCTTGTCTCCACCAATATGACAAATAATGGTTTTGCATTTCTATTTGATGAAATATGCTACGAACTAGAGGAGTTCAAATAGATCGAGCAAAGAACCATGCAATAGCTTGTACACTTAAAAGGCTGGTAGCGCTTAAGACAGGCTGTCTGTATATTACAAACTAGGGCGTGTGCTATCCTCAAAGCGATGCCCTCATAATCACATCAGCAGAAGGATGTTTTAATTTATGCATTCCGCTATTATCGCTGCTGTAAAGAAAAATGTACGCAATATCGAATTAAAGCCATCAATTGCTGGCTCAATAATAATTTTTATGGAATGAGACGGAAATATTATTGTTTTGAAGCGAATGCATTGAGTTGTACACAAACCTGAATGGTGGTCACTGGCGAGATATAGAATGTAGTGAACTATGATTGTAGAGAGAAAATGGCGGTTCTGGGACGCTTTTTTTGACGACTTGAGCAAAATGCAGGATTTGTTTTTGTTGGCCAATAATATTATTCGATTTCTTCTGGCTGCAGGTTTCTACGTTGTATAATCATCATGGATTTGTTATATTTGGAAGAGAAATGTCAGTAGAGGGAAAATGGCGGTTCTAGGACGCTTTTTTTAAGGAGCCGATCGAAATGCGGGATTTCTTTATGTTGACCAACAATTGTATTTGATTTCTTCAGGCTACAGCTTACCACATTCCATAATCATCATGGAAATGTTATATTTGGAAGAGAAATGTCAGTTTGACAATTGAATCGAGTGCATAGAATTTCGTTTCTATCAGCCATTATCTTCCTCAAAAGTACTACCAGGCGGCGAAATACACATTAGTATACAACATTAAGATCTATCTAGCCTAGTCAAAGTTAGCTCTTCTTGGAAGGCAAGTTTTTAAAGAAGACGGCACTGCAGTTCCTGTCTCATCTAAAATGACCAATAATACTTTTCAATTTCTATTTGATGAAACAAGATAAGAACTAAGATGAGGTAAAATAGATCGGGTAAAAAGCCAAGGAATAGTTTGTACACTTAAAGTAGTAGAGAGAAAATGGCGTTTCTTGGGACGCTTTTTTTTGAGGAGCCGATCAAATATGTAGGATTTCTTTTTGTTGGCCAACAATAGTATTCGATTTCTTCAGGCTGCAGGTTCTACGTTCTATAAACATCATGGAAGTTTTATATTTGGAAGTGAAATGTCAGTTTGACAATTCCAATGTGCATAGAATTACGTTTGTATCAGCCATTATCTTCTTCAAAACTACTACTACGGTTCCTCAGTTCCTGTCTCATCCAAAATGACGAATAATGCTTTTGCATTTCTATTTGATGAAATAAGTTACGAACTAGTGGAGTTCAAATAGATCGAGCAAAAAACCATGGAATTGTTTGTACACTTAAAGGGCTGCTTGCGCCTAAGGCAGGCTGTCTGTATATTACAAACTAGAGCGTGTGCTATCCTCAAAGCGATGCCCTCAAAATCATTTCAGCAGAAGAATGTTTTAATTTATGCATTCCGCTATTATCGCAGCTGTAAAGAAAAATGTACGCAATATCGAATTAAAGCCATCAATTATTGGCTCAATAATAATTTTTATGGAATGAGACGGAAATATTATTGTTTTGAAGTACGAATATGGTCACTGGCGAATGCATTGAGTTGTACACAAACCTGAATGGTGGTCACTGGCGAGATATAAAATCTAGTGAACTATGAATGTAGAGGGAAAATGGCGGTTCTGGGACGCTTTTTTTGACGATCGGAGCAAAATGCAAAATTTCTTTTTGTTGGACAATAATAGTATTCAATTTCTTCAGGCTGCAGGTTTCTACGTTGTATAATCACCATGGAAGTGTTATATTTGGAAGAGAAATGTCAGTAGAGGGAAAATGGCGGTTCTAGGACGCTTTTTTTAAGGAGCCGATCGAAATGCGGGATTTCTTTATGTTGACCAACAATTGTATTTGATTTCTTCAGGCTACAGCTTACTACGTTCCATAATCATCATGGAAATGTTATATTTGGAAGAGAAATGTCAGTTTGACAATTGAATCGAGTGCATAGAATTGCGTTTCTATCAGACATTATCTTCCTCAAAAGTACTACCAGGCGGCGAAATACACATTAGTATACAACATTAAGATCTATCTAGCCTAGTCAAAGTTAGCTCTTCTTGGAAGGCAAGTTTTTAAAGAAGACGACACTGCAGTTTCGGTCTCATCTAAAATGACCAATAATACTTTTGCATTTCTATTTGATGAAACAAGATACGAACTAAGAGGAGGTAAAATAGATCGGGTAAAAAGCCAAGGAATAGTTGGTACACTTAAAGTAGTAGAGGGAAAATGGCGTTTCTTGGGACGCTTTTTTTAAGGAGCCGATCAAAAATGCAGGATTTCTTTTTGTTTGCCAACAATAGTATTCCTTTTCTTCAGGCTGCAGGTTACTACGTTCTATAATCATCATGGAAGTGTTATATTTGGAAGAGAAATGTTAGTTTGACAATTGAATCGAGTGCATAGAATTACGTTTGTATCAGCCATTATCTTCTTCAAAACTACTACCTGGCGACAAAATACACATTAGTAGAGGGAAAAAATTTTTAAAGGAAGACGGTTCCTCAGTTCCTGTCTCATCCAATATGACGAATAATGCTTTTGCATTTGTATTTGATAAAATAAGTTACGAACTAGTGGAGTTCAAATAGATCGAGCAAAAAACCATGGAATTGTTTGTACACTTAAAGGGCTGCTTGCGCCTAAGGCAGGCTGTCTGTATATTACAAACTAGAGCGTGTGCTATCCTCAAAGCGATGCCCTCAAAATCATTTCAGCAGAAGAATGTTTTAATTTATGCATTCCGCTATTATCGCAGCTGTAAAGAAAAATGTACGCAATATCGAATTAAAGCCATCAATTATTGGCTCAATAATAATTTTTATGGAATGAGACGGAAATATTATTGTTTTGAAGTACGAATATGGTCACTGGCGAATGCATTGAGTTGCCCACAAACCTGAATGGTGGTCACTGGCGAGATGTAAAATCTAGTGAACTATGAATGTAGAGGGAAAATGGCGGTTCTGGGACGCCTTTTTTGACGATCTGAGCAAAATGCAGGATTTCTTTTTGTTGGCCAATAATATTATTCGATTTCTTCAGGCTGCAGGTTTCTAAGTTGTATAATCATCATGGATTTGTTATATTTGGAAAAGAAATGACTGTAGAGGGAAAATGGCGGATCTAGGACGCTTTTTTTGAGGATTGCGCTTAAGACAGGCAGTCTGTATATTACAAACTAGGGCGTGCGCTATCCTCAAAGCGATGCTCTCAAAATCACTTCAGCAGAAGGATGTATGCATTCCGTTATTATCGTTGCTGTAAAGAAAAATGTACGCAATATAGAATTATAGCCATCAATTGCTGGTTCAACAATAAGTTTGTTTGGAATAAGACGGAAATATTTTTGTTTTGAAGTACGAATGTGGTCACTGGCGAATGCAGTAGAGGGAAAATGGCGGTTCTGGGACGCCTTTTTTGAGGAGCCGATCATAATGCAGGATTTCATTATGTTGACCAACAATAGTATTCAATTTCTTCAGGCTGCAAGTTACTACGTTCTATAATCATCATGGAAGTGTTATATTTGGAAGAGAAATGTCAGTTTGACAATTCAATCGAGTGTATAGAATTGCATTTCTATCAGCCATTATCTTCTTTAAAACTACTACCAGGCGACGAAATACATATTAGTGTACAACATTAGGATCTAGATACGCTACCTAGTCAAGTGAAATCCTGCATTTTGATCGACTCCTGAAAAAAAGCGTCCCAGAACCGCCATTTTCCTTCTACGAACTATAAGAGTTATTGCAACTGTCAGTATTAATATTATCAGTACAATACTTATCCGCCTTGATGTAGGGTATCGGTGGTGGTCCTCAGTCATGTGGCAGCCCATCGCTATTCTCTTCCATTTTTGTTTTGCTGTTGAGATTTAATCCTTTCTTTTTGTAAACAATTCAAATGTAAAAAAACTCTTCTTTTTTTGCACGGAAAAACGAGAATATTTTTTATAAACAGCTCCTTAACCCCACAAAGTTCCTATTTCTTAATAATTTTAAAGTTAAAATTCTTTACGTCCAACAAACTACTACAAACATTCTGGAGCTAAAAAGTGAAATTGTTGTCAAAATGTTTCCCTAGAAACGAATCTCAATTCATCAAATAGAAGTGCAAAAGCATTATTGGTCATATTGGTGGAGACAGGAACTGCAGCGTGGTCATCATTTAAAAACGTGCCTTCAAGTAAGGCAAACTTTGATAAGGTAGCGTATATAGATCTTAATGTTGTACACTAATGTGTATTTCGTCGCCTGGTAGTAGTTTTGAAGAAGATAATGGCTGATAGAAACGCAATTCTATGCACTCGATTGAACTGTCAAACTGACATTTCTCTTCCAAATATAACACTTCCATGATGATTATAGAACGTAGTAAGCTGTAGCCTGAAGAAACCAAATACAATTGTTGGTCAACATAAAGAAATCCCGCATTTCGATCGGCTCCTTAAAAAAAGCGTCCTAGAACCGCCATTTTCCCTCTACTGACATTTCTCTTCCAAATATAACACTTCCATGGTGATTATACAACGTAGAAACCTGCAGCCTGAAGAAATTGAATACTATTATTGTCCAACAAAAAGAAATTTTGCATTTTGCTCCGATCGTCAAAAAAAGCGTCCCAGAACCGCCATTTTCCCTCTACATTCATAGTTCACTAGATTTTATATCTCGCCAGTGACCACCATTCAGGTTTGTGTACAACTCAATGCATTCGCTTCAAAACAATAATATTTCCGTCTCATTCCATAAAAATTATTATTGAGCCAGCAATTGATGGCTTTAATTCGATATTGCGTTCATTTTTCTTTACAGCTGCGATAATAGCGGAATGCATAAATTAAAACATCCTTCTGCTGAAATGATTTTGAGGGCATCGCTTTGAGGATAGCACACGCCCTAGTTTGTAATATACAGACAGCCTGTCATAAGCGCAACCAGCCTTTTAAGCGTACAAACTATTCCATTGTTTTTTGCTCGATCTATTTGAACTCCACTAGTTCGTACCTTATTTAATCAAATAGAAATGCAAAAGCATTATTCGTCATTTTGGATGAGACAGGATCTGAGGAACCGTCTACCTTTAAAAATATTTTCCCGCTACTAATGTGTATTTCGTCGCCTGGTAGTAGTTTTGAAGAAGATAATGGCCGATACAAACGTAATTCTATGCACTCGATTCAATTGTCAAACTGACATTTTTCTTCCAAATATAACATTTACATGATGATTATAGAACGTAGTAAACTGTAGCCTGAAGAAATCTACTACTATTGTTGGTCAACATAATGAAATCCCGCATTTTGATCGGCTCCTCAAAAAAAGCGTCCTAGAACCGCCATTTTCCCTCTCATGACATTTCTCTTCCAAATATAACAAATCCATGATGATTATACAACGTAGAAACCTGCAGCCCGAAGAAATCGAATAATATTATTGGCCAACAAAAACAAATCCTGCATTTTGCTCAGATCGTCAAAAAAAGCGTCCCAGAACCGCCATTTTCTCTCTACAATCATAGTTCACTACATTCTATATCTCGCCAGTAACCACCATTCAGGTTTGTGTACAACTCAATGCATTCGCTTCAAAACTATAATATTTCCGTCTCATTCCATAAAAATTATTATTGAGCCAGCAATTGATGGCTTTAATTCGATATTGCGTACATTTTTCTTTACAGCAGCGATAATAGCGAAATGCATAAATTTAAACATCCTTCTGCTGATGTGATTATGAGGGCATCGCTTTGAGGATAGCACACGCCCTAGTTTGTAATATACAGACAGCCTGTCTTAAGCGCTACCAGCCTTTTAAGTGTACAAGCTATTGCATGGTTCTTTGCTCGATCTATTTGAACTCCTCTAGTTCGTAGCATATTTCATCAAATAGAAATGCAAAACCATTATTTGTCATATTGGTGGAGACAAGAACTGCAGAGTGGTCTTCCTTTAAAAACGTGCCTTCCAAGTAGAGCAAACCTTGAATAGGTAGCGTATATAGATCTTAATGATGTATACTAATGTGTATTTCGTCGCCTGGTAGGACTTTTGAAAAAGATAATGATTGATAGAAACGCAATTCTATGCTCTCGATTGAATTGTCAAACTGACATTTCTCTTCCAAATATAACACTTCCATGATGATTATAGAACGTAGTAACCTGCAGCCTGAAGAAATCGAATACTATTGTTGGTCAACATAATGAAATCCTGCATTTTGATCGACTCTTCAAAAAAGGCGTCCCAGAATCGCCATTTTCCCTCTACTTTGTTTGCAATATCTTGATGTTGTACACTAATGTGTATTTCGTCGCCTGGTACTAATTTTGAAGAAGAATATAGGAGATAGAAATGCAATTTTATGCACTCGATTGAATTGCCAAACTGACATTTCTCTTCCAAATATAACACTTCCATGATGATGATAAAACGTAGTAACCTGCAGCCTGAAGAAATCGAATACTATTGTTAGTCAACAAAAAGAAATCCTGCATTTTGAGCGGCTCCTGAAAAAAAGCGTCCCAGAACCGCCATTTTCCTTCTACGAACTATAAGAGTTATTGCAACTGTCAGTATTATTATTATTAGTACAATACTTATCCGCCTTGATGTAGGGTATCGGTGGTGGTTCTCAGTCATGTGGCAGCCCATCGCTATTCTCTTCTATTTTTGTTTTGCTGTTGAGATTTAGTCCTTTCTTTTTGTAAACAATTCAAATGTAAAAAAACTCTTTTTTTTTTGCACGGAAAAACGAGAATATTTTTTATAAACAGCTCCTTAACCCCACAAAGTTCCTATTTCTTAATAATTTTAAAGTTAAAATTCTTTACGACCAACAAACTACTATAAACATTCTGGAGCTAAAAAGTGAAATTGTTGTCAAAATGTTTCCCTAGAAACGAATCTCAATTCATCAAATAGAAATGCAAAAGCATTATTGGTCATATTGGTGGAGACAGGAACTGCAGAGTGGTCATCATTTAAAAACGTGCCTTCAAGTATGGCAAACTTTGACTAGGTAGCGTATATAGATCTTAATGTTGTACACTAATGTGTATTTCGTCGCCTGGTAGTAGTTTTGAAGAAGATAATGGCTGATAGAAACGCAATTCTATGCACTCGATTGAATTGTCAAACAGACATTTCTCTTCCAAATATAACATTTTCCCTCTACTACTTTAAGTGTACCAACTATTCCTTGGCTTTTTACCCGATCTATTTTACTTCCTCTTAGTTCGTATCTTGTTTCATCAAATAGAAATGCAAAAGTATTATTGGTCATTTTAGATGAGACCGAAACTGCAGTGTCGTCTTCTTTAAAAACTAGCCTTCCAAGAAGAGCTAACTTTGACTAGGTAGCGTATATAGATCTTAATGTTGTATACTAATGTGTATTTCGTCGCCTGTTAGTAGTTTTGAAGAAGATAATGGCTGATACAAACGTAATTCTATGCACTGGATTCAATTGTCAAACTGACAATTCTCTTCCAAATATAACATTTACATGATGATTATAGAACGTAGTAACCTGCAGCCTGAAGAAAAGGAATACTATTGTTGGCAAACAAAAAGAAATCCTGCATTTTTGATCGGCTCCTTAAAAAAAGCGTCCCAAGAAACGCCATTTTCCCTCTACTACTTTAAGTGTACCAACTATTCCTTGGCTTTTTACCCGATCTATTTTACCTCCTCTTAGTTCGTATCTTGTTTCATCAAATAGAAATGCAAAAGTATTATTGGTCATTTTAGATGAGACCGAAACTGCAGTGTCGTCTTCTTTAAAAACTTGCCTTCCAAGAAGAGCTAACTTTGACTAGGCTAGATAGATCTTAATGTTGTATACTAATGTGTATTTCGCCGCCTGGTAGTACTTTTGAGGAAGATAATGTCTGATAGAAACGCAATTCTATGCACTCGATTCAATTGTCAAACTGACATTTCTCTTCCAAATATAACATTTCCATGATGATTATGGAACGTAGTAAGCTGTAGCCTGAAGAAATCAAATACAATTGTTGGTCAACATAAAGAAATCCCGCATTTCGATCGGCTCCTTAAAAAAAGCGTCCTAGAACCGCCATTTTCCCTCTACTGACATTTCTCTTCCAAATATAACACTTCCATGGTGATTATACAACGTAGAAACCTGCAGCCTGAAGAAATTGAATACTATTATTGTCCAACAAAAAGAAATTTTGCATTTTGCTCCGATCGTCAAAAAAAGCGTCCCAGAACCGCCATTTTCCCTCTACATTCATAGTTCACTAGATTTTATATCTCGCCAGTGACCACCATTCAGGTTTGTGTACAACTCAATGCATTCGCTTCAAAACAATAATATTTCCGTCTCATTCCATAAAAATTATTATTGAGCCAGCAATTGATGGCTTTAATTCGATATTGCGTTCATTTTTCTTTACAGCTGCGATAATAGCGGAATGCATAAATTAAAACATCCTTCTGCTGAAATGATTTTGAGGGCATCGCTTTGAGGATAGCACACGCCCTAGTTTGTAATATACAGACAGCCTGTCATAAGCGCAACCAGCCTTTTAAGCTTACAAACTATTCCATTGTTTTTTGCTCGATCTATTTGAACTCCACTAGTTCGTACCTTATTTAATCAAATAGAAATGCAAAAGCATTATTCGTCATTTTGGATGAGACAGGATCTGAGGAACCGTCTTCCTTTAAAAATATTTTCCCGCTACTAATGTGTATTTCGTCGCCTGGTAGTAGTTTTGAAGAAGATAATGGCCGATACAAACGTAATTCTATGCACTCGATTCAATTGTCAAACTGACATTTTTCTTCCAAATATAACATTTACATGATGATTATAGAACGTAGTAAACTGTAGCCTGAAGAAATCTACTACTATTGTTGGTCAACATAATGAAATCCCGCATTTTGATCGGCTCCTCAAAAAAAGCGTCCTAGAACCGCCATTTTCCCTCTCATGACATTTCTCTTCCAAATATAACAAATCCATGATGATTATACAACGTAGAAACCTGCAGCCCGAAGAAATCGAATAATATTATTGGCCAACAAAAACAAATCCTGCATTTTGCTCAGATCGTCAAAAAAAGCGTCCTAGAACCGCCATTTTCTCTCTACAATCATAGTTCACTACATTCTATATCTCGCCAGTAACCACCATTCAGGTTTGTGTACAACTCAATGCATTCGCTTCAAAACAATAATATTTCCGTCTCATTCCATAAAAATTATTATTGAGCCAGCAATTGATGGCTTTAATTCGATATTGCGTACATTTTTCTTTACAGCAGCGATAATAGCGGAATGCATAAATTTAAACATCCTTCTGCTGATGTGATTATGAGGGCATCGCTTTGAGGATAGCACACTCCCTAGTTTGTAATATACAGACAGCCTGTCTTAAGCGCTACCAGCCTTTTAAGTGTACAAGCTATTGCATGGTTCTTTGCTCGATCTATTTGAACTCCTCTAGTTCGTAGCATATTTCATCAAATAGAAATGCAAAACCATTATTTGTCATATTGGTGGAGACAAGAACTGCAGAGTGGTCTTCCTTTAAAAACGTGCCTTCCAAGTAGAGCAAACCTTGAATAGGTAGCGTATATAGATCTTAATGATGTATACTAATGTGTATTTCGTCGCCTGGTAGGACTTTTGAAGAAGATAATGATTGATAGAAACGCAATTCTATGCTCTCGATTGAATTGTCAGACTGACATTTCTCTTCCAAATATAACACTTCCATGATGATTATAGAACGTAGTAACCTGCAGCCTGAAGAAATCGAATACTATTGTTGGTCAACATAATGAAATCCTGCATTTTGATCGACTCTTCAAAAAAGGCGTCCCAGAATCGCCATTTTCCCTCTACTTTGTTTGCAATATCTTGATGTTGTACACTAATGTGTATTTCGTCGCCTGGTACTAATTTTGAAGAAGAATATAGGAGATAGAAATGCAATTTTATGCACTCGATTGAATTGCCAAACTGACATTTCTCTTCCAAATATAACACTTCCATGATGATGATAAAACGTAGTAACCTGCAGCCTGAAGAAATCGAATACTATTGTTAGTCAACAAAAAGAAATCCTGCATTTTGATCGGCTCCTGAAAAAAAGCGTCCCAGAACCGCCATTTTCCTTCTACGAACTATAAGAGTTATTGCAACTGTCAGTATTATTATTATTAGTACAATACTTATCCGCCTTGATGTAGGGTATCGGTGGTGGTCCTCAGTCATGTGGCAGCCCATCGCTATTCTCTTCTATTTTTGTTTTGCTGTTGAGATTTAGTCCTTTCTTTTTGTAAACAATTCAAATGTAAAAAAACTCTTTTTTTTTTGCACGGAAAAACGAGAATATTTTTTATAAACAGCTCCTTAACCCCACAAAGTTCCTATTTCTTAATAATTTTAAAGTTAAAATTCTTTACGTCCAACAAACTACTATAAACATTCTGGAGCTAAAAAGTGAAATTGTTGTCAAAATGTTTCCCTAGAAACGAATCTCAATTCATCAAATAGAAATGCAAAAGCATTATTGGTCATATTGGTGGAGACAGGAACTGCAGAGTGGTCATCATTTAAAAACGTGCCTTCAAGTATGGCAAACTTTGACTAGGTAGCGTACATAGATCTTAATGTTGTACAGTAATGTGTATTTCGTCGCCTGGTAGTAGTTTTGAAGAAGATAATGGCTGATAGAAACGCAATTCTATGCACTCGATTGAATTGTCAAACAGACATTTCTCTTCCAAATATAACATTTTCCCTCTACTACTTTAAGTGTACCAACTATTCCTTGGCTTTTTACCCGATCTATTTTACTTCCTCTTAGTTCGTATCTTGTTTCATCAAATAGAAATGCAAAAGTATTATTGGTCATTTTAGATGAGACCGAAACTGCAGTGTCGTCTTCTTTAAAAACTAGCCTTCCAAGAAGAGCTAACTTTGACTAGGTAGCGTATATAGATCTTAATGTTGTATACTAATGTGTATTTCGTCGCCTAGTAGTACTTTTCAAGAAGATAATGGCTGATAGAAACGCAATTCTATGCACTCGATTCAATTGTCAAACTGACATTTCTCTACCAAATAAAACATTTCCATGATGAGTATAGAACGTAGTAACCTGTAGCCTGAAGAAATCGAATACTATTGTTGGCCAACAAAAAGAAATCCTGCATTTTGATCGGCTCCTCAAAAAAGGCGTCCCAGAACCGCCATTTTCCCTCTACATTCATAGTTCACTAGATTTTACATCTCGCCAGTGACCACCATTCAGGTTTGTGGGCAACTCAATGCATTCGCCAGTGACCATATTCGTACTTCAAAACAATAATATTTCCGTCTCATTCCATAAAAATTATTATTGAGCCAATAATTGATGGCTTTAATTCGATATTGCGTACATTTTTCTTTACAGCAGCTATAATAGCGGAATGCATAAATTAAAACAACCTTCTGCTGGAGTGATTTTGAGCTCATCGCTTTGAGGATAGCTGACGCCCTAGTTTGTAATATACAGACAGCCTTTCTTAAGCGCAACCAGCCTTTTAAGTGTACAAGCTATTGCATGGTTTTTTGCTCGATCTATTTGAACTCCACTAGTTCGTAGCTTATTTCATCAAATAGAAATGCAAAAGAATTATTTGTCATATTGGTGGAGACAAGAACTGCAGAGTGGTCTTCCTTTAAAAACGTGCCATCCAAGTAGAGCAAACATTGACTAGGTAGCGTATCTAGATCCTAATGTTGTACACTAATATGTATTTCGTCGCCTGGTAGTAGTTTTAAAGAAGATAATGGCTGATAGAAATGCAATTCTATGCACTCGATTGAATTGTCAAACTGCTCTACTTGGAAGGCACGTTTTTAAAGGAAGACCACTCTGCAGTTCTTGTCTCCACCAATATGACAAATAATGGTTTTGCATTTCTATTTGATGAAATATGCTACGAACTAGAGGAGTTCAAATAGATCGAGCAAAGAACCATGCAATAGCTTGTACACTTAAAAGGCTGGTAGCGCTTAAGACAGGCTGTCTGTATATTACAAACTAGGGCGTGTGCTATCCTCAAAGCGATGCCCTCATAATCACATCAGCAGAAGGATGTTTTAATTTATGCATTCCGCTATTATCGCTGCTGTAAAGAAAAATGTACGCAATATCGAATTAAAGCCATCAATTGCTGGCTCAATAATAATTTTTATGGAATGAGACGGAAATATTATTGTTTTGAAGCGAATGCATTGAGTTGTACACAAACCTGAATGGTGGTCACTGGCGAGATATAGAATGTAGTGAACTATGATTGTAGAGAGAAAATGGCGGTTCTGGGACGCTTCTTTTGACGACTTGAGCAAAATGCAGGATTTGTTTTTGTTGGCCAATAATATTATTCGATTTCTTCTGGCTGCAGGTTTCTACGTTGTATAATCATCATGGATTTGTTATATTTGGAAGAGAAATGTCAGTAGAGGGAAAATGGCGGTTCTAGGACGCTTTTTTTAAGGAGCCGATCGAAATGCGGGATTTCTTTATGTTGACCAACAATTGTATTTGATTTCTTCAGGCTACAGCTTACCACATTCCATAATCATCATGGAAATGTTATATTTGGAAGAGAAATGTCAGTTTGACAATTGAATCGAGTGCATAGAATTTCGTTTCTATCAGCCATTATCTTCCTCAAAAGTACTACCAGGCGGCGAAATACACATTAGTATACAACATTAAGATCTATCTAGCCTAGTCAAAGTTAGCTCTTCTTGGAAGGCAAGTTTTTAAAGAAGACGGCACTGCAGTTCCTGTCTCATCTAAAATGACCAATAATACTTTTCAATTTCTATTTGATGAAACAAGATAAGAACTAAGATGAGGTAAAATAGATCGGGTAAAAAGCCAAGGAATAGTTTGTACACTTAAAGTAGTAGAGAGAAAATGGCGTTTCTTGGGACGCTTTTTTTTGAGGAGCCGATCAAATATGTAGGATTTCTTTTTGTTGGCCAACAATAGTATTCGATTTCTTCAGGCTGCAGGTTCTACGTTCTATAAACATCATGGAAGTTTTATATTTGGAAGTGAAATGTCAGTTTGACAATTCCAATGTGCATAGAATTACGTTTGTATCAGCCATTATCTTCTTCAAAACTACTACTACGGTTCCTCAGTTCCTGTCTCATCCAAAATGACGAATAATGCTTTTGCATTTCTATTTGATGAAATAAGTTACGAACTAGTGGAGTTCAAATAGATCGAGCAAAAAACCATGGAATTGTTTGTACACTTAAAGGGCTGCTTGCGCCTAAGGCAGGCTGTCTGTATATTACAAACTAGAGCGTGTGCTATCCTCAAAGCGATGCCCTCAAAATCATTTCAGCAGAAGAATGTTTTAATTTATGCATTCCGCTATTATCGCAGCTGTAAAGAAAAATGTACGCAATATCGAATTAAAGCCATCAATTATTGGCTCAATAATAATTTTTATGGAATGAGACGGAAATATTATTGTTTTGAAGTACGAATATGGTCACTGGCGAATGCATTGAGTTGTACACAAACCTGAATGGTGGTCACTGGCGAGATATAAAATCTAGTGAACTATGAATGTAGAGGGAAAATGGCGGTTCTGGGACGCTTTTTTTGACGATCGGAGCAAAATGCAAAATTTCTTTTTGTTGGACAATAATAGTATTCAATTTCTTCAGGCTGCAGGTTTCTACGTTGTATAATCACCATGGAAGTGTTATATTTGGAAGAGAAATGTCAGTAGAGGGAAAATGGCGGTTCTAGGACGCTTTTTTTAAGGAGCCGATCGAAATGCGGGATTTCTTTATGTTGACCAACAATTGTATTTGATTTCTTCAGGCTACAGCTTACTACGTTCCATAATCATCATGGAAATGTTATATTTGGAAGAGAAATGTCAGTTTGACAATTGAATCGAGTGCATAGAATTGCGTTTCTATCAGACATTATCTTCCTCAAAAGTACTACCAGGCGGCGAAATACACATTAGTATACAACATTAAGATCTATCTAGCCTAGTCAAAGTTAGCTCTTCTTGGAAGGCAAGTTTTTAAAGAAGACGACACTGCAGTTTCGGTCTCATCTAAAATGACCAATAATACTTTTGCATTTCTATTTGATGAAACAAGATACGAACTAAGAGGAGGTAAAATAGATCGGGTAAAAAGCCAAGGAATAGTTGGTACACTTAAAGTAGTAGAGGGAAAATGGCGTTTCTTGGGACGCTTTTTTTAAGGAGCCGATCAAAAATGCAGGATTTCTTTTTGTTTGCCAACAATAGTATTCCTTTTCTTCAGGCTGCAGGTTACTACGTTCTATAATCATCATGGAAGTGTTATATTTGGAAGAGAAATGTTAGTTTGACAATTGAATCGAGTGCATAGAATTACGTTTGTATCAGCCATTATCTTCTTCAAAACTACTACCTGGCGACAAAATACACATTAGTAGAGGGAAAAAATTTTTAAAGGAAGACGGTTCCTCAGTTCCTGTCTCATCCAATATGACGAATAATGCTTTTGCATTTGTATTTGATAAAATAAGTTACGAACTAGTGGAGTTCAAATAGATCGAGCAAAAAACCATGGAATTGTTTGTACACTTAAAGGGCTGCTTGCGCCTAAGGCAGGCTGTCTGTATATTACAAACTAGAGCGTGTGCTATCCTCAAAGCGATGCCCTCAAAATCATTTCAGCAGAAGAATGTTTTAATTTATGCATTCCGCTATTATCGCAGCTGTAAAGAAAAATGTACGCAATATCGAATTAAAGCCATCAATTATTGGCTCAATAATAATTTTTATGGAATGAGACGGAAATATTATTGTTTTGAAGTACGAATATGGTCACTGGCGAATGCATTGAGTTGCCCACAAACCTGAATGGTGGTCACTGGCGAGATGTAAAATCTAGTGAACTATGAATGTAGAGGGAAAATGGCGGTTCTGGGACGCCTTTTTTGACGATCTGAGCAAAATGCAGGATTTCTTTTTGTTGGCCAATAATATTATTCGATTTCTTCAGGCTGCAGGTTTCTAAGTTGTATAATCATCATGGATTTGTTATATTTGGAAAAGAAATGACTGTAGAGGGAAAATGGCGGATCTAGGACGCTTTTTTTGAGGATTGCGCTTAAGACAGGCAGTCTGTATATTACAAACTAGGGCGTGCGCTATCCTCAAAGCGATGCTCTCAAAATCACTTCAGCAGAAGGATGTATGCATTCCGTTATTATCGTTGCTGTAAAGAAAAATGTACGCAATATAGAATTATAGCCATCAATTGCTGGTTCAACAATAAGTTTGTTTGGAATAAGACGGAAATATTTTTGTTTTGAAGTACGAATGTGGTCACTGGCGAATGCAGTAGAGGGAAAATGGCGGTTCTGGGACGCCTTTTTTGAGGAGCCGATCATAATGCAGGATTTCATTATGTTGACCAACAATAGTATTCAATTTCTTCAGGCTGCAAGTTACTACGTTCTATAATCATCATGGAAGTGTTATATTTGGAAGAGAAATGTCAGTTTGACAATTCAATCGAGTGTATAGAATTGCATTTCTATCAGCCATTATCTTCTTTAAAACTACTACCAGGCGACGAAATACATATTAGTGTACAACATTAGGATCTAGATACGCTACCTAGTCAAGTGAAATCCTGCATTTTGATCGACTCCTGAAAAAAAGCGTCCCAGAACCGCCATTTTCCTTCTACGAACTATAAGAGTTATTGCAACTGTCAGTATTAATATTATCAGTACAATACTTATCCGCCTTGATGTAGGGTATCGGTGGTGGTCCTCAGTCATGTGGCAGCCCATCGCTATTCTCTTCCATTTTTGTTTTGCTGTTGAGATTTAATCCTTTCTTTTTGTAAACAATTCAAATGTAAAAAAACTCTTCTTTTTTTGCACGGAAAAACGAGAATATTTTTTATAAACAGCTCCTTAACCCCACAAAGTTCCTATTTCTTAATAATTTTAAAGTTAAAATTCTTTACGTCCAACAAACTACTACAAACATTCTGGAGCTAAAAAGTGAAATTGTTGTCAAAATGTTTCCCTAGAAACGAATCTCAATTCATCAAATAGAAGTGCAAAAGCATTATTGGTCATATTGGTGGAGACAGGAACTGCAGCGTGGTCATCATTTAAAAACGTGCCTTCAAGTAAGGCAAACTTTGATAAGTTAGCGTATATAGATCTTAATGTTGTACACTAATGTGTATTTCGTCGCCTGGTAGTAGTTTTGAAGAAGATAATGGCTGATAGAAACGCAATTCTATGCACTCGATTGAACTGTCAAACTGACATTTCTCTTCCAAATATAACACTTCCATGATGATTATAGAACGTAGTAACCTGCAGCTTGTAGAAATCGAATACTATTGTTGGTCAACAAAAAAAAATTTTGCATTCTGATCGGCTCCTCAAAAAAAGCGTCCCAGAACCGCCATTTTCCCTCTACATTCATAATTCACTAGATTTTATATCTCGCCAGTGACCAACATTCAGGTTTGTGTGCAACTCAATGCATTCGCCAGTGACCACATTCGTACTTCAAAACAAAAATATTTCCGTCTCATCCCAAACTAACTTATTGTTGTGCCAACAATTGATAGCTTTAATTCGATATTGCGTACATTTTTCTTTACAGCTGCGATAATAGCGGAATGCATAAATTAAAACATCCTTCTGCTGAAATGATTTTGAGGGCATCACTTTGAGGATAGCACACGCCCTAGTTTGTAATATACATACAGCCTGCCTTAAGCGCAACCAGCCCTTTAAGTGTACAAACTATTCCATGGTTTTTTACACGATCTATTTGAACTCAACTAGTTCGTACCTTATTTTATCAAATACAAATGCAAAAGCATTATTCGTCATATTGGATGAGACAGGAACTGAGGAACCGTCTTCCTTTAAAAATTTTTTCCCTCTACTAATGTGTATTTCGTCGCCAGGTAGTAGTTTTGAAGAAGATAATGGCTGATACAAACGTAATTCTATGCACTCGATTCAATTGTCAAACTGACATTTCTCTTCCAAATATAACATTCACATGATAATTATAGAACGTAGTAACCTGTAGCCTCAAGAAATCGAATACTATTGTTGGTCAACATAAAGAAATCCCGCATTTTGAACGGCTCCTCAAAAAAAGCGTCCTAGAACCGCCATTTTCCCTCTACATTCATAGTTCACTAGATTTTATATCTCGCCAGTGACCACCATTCAGGTTTGTGGGCAACTCAATGCATTCGCCAGTGACCATATTCGTACTTCAAAACAATAATATTTCCGTCTCATTCCATAAAAATTATTATTGAGCCAGCAATTGATGGCTTTAATTCGATATTGCGTACATTTTTCTTTACAGCAGCGATAATAGCGGAATGCATAAATTAAAACAAACTTCTGCTGAAGTGATTTTGAGGGCATCGCTTTGAGGATAGCACACGCCCTAGTTTGTAATATACACACAGTCTGCCTTAAGCGCAACCAGTCCTTTATGTGTACAAACTATTACTTGGCTTTTTACCCGATCTATTTTACCTCCTCTTAGTTCGTATCTTGTTTCATCAAATAGAAATGCAAAAGTATTATTGGTCATTTTAGATGAGACAGGAACTGCAGTGCCGTCTTCCTTTAAAAATATTTTCTCTCCGCTAATGTGTATTTCGTCGCCTGTTAGTAGTTTTGAAGAAGATAATGGCTGAAACAAACGTAATTCTATGCACTGGATTCAATTGTCAAACTGACAATTCTCTTCCAAATATAACATTTACATGATGATTATAGAACGTAGTAACCTGCAGCCTGTAGAAAAGGAATACTATTGTTGGCCAACAAAAAGAAATCCTGCATTTTGATCGGCTCCTCAAAAAAGGCGTCCCAGAACCGCCATTTTCCCTCTACTGACATTTCTCTTCCAAATATAACACTTCCATGATGATGATAAAACGTAGTAACCTGCAGCCTGAAGAAATCGAATACTATTGTTAGTCAACAAAAAGAAATCCTGCATTTTGATCGGCTCCTGAAAAAAAGCGTCCCAGAACCGCCATTTTCCTTCTACGAACTATAAGAGTTATTGCAACTGTCAGTATTATTATTATTAGTACAATACTTATCCGCCTTGATGTAGGGTATCGGTGGTGGTCCTCAGTCATGTGGCAGCCCATCGCTATTCTCTTCTATTTTTGTTTTGCTGTTGAGATTTAGTCCTTTCTTTTTGTAAACAATTCAAATGTAAAAAAACTCTTTTTTTTTTGCACGGAAAAACGAGAATATTTTTTATAAACAGCTCCTTAACCCCACAAAGTTCCTATTTCTTAATAATTTTAAAGTTAAAATTCTTTACGTCCAACAAACTACTATAAACATTCTGGAGCTAAAAAGTGAAATTGTTGTCAAAATGTTTCCCTAGAAACGAATCTCAATTCATCAAATAGAAATGCAAAAGCATTATTGGTCATATTGGTGGAGACAGGAACTGCAGAGTGGTCATCATTTAAAAACGTGCCTTCAAGTATGGCAAACTTTGACTAGGTAGCGTATATAGATCTTAATGTTGTACAGTAATGTGTATTTCGTCGCCTGGTAGTAGTTTTGAAGAAGATAATGGCTGATAGAAACGCAATTCTATGCACTCGATTGAATTGTCAAACAGACATTTCTCTTCCAAATATAACATTTTCCCTCTACTACTTTAAGTGTACCAACTATTCCTTGGCTTTTTACCCGATCTATTTTACTTCCTCTTAGTTCGTATCTTGTTTCATCAAATAGAAATGCAAAAGTATTATTGGTCATTTTAGATGAGACCGAAACTGCAGTGTCGTCTTCTTTAAAAACTAGCCTTCCAAGAAGAGCTAACTTTGACTAGGTAGCGTATATAGATCTTAATGTTGTATACTAATGTGTATTTCGTCGCCTAGTAGTACTTTTCAAGAAGATAATGGCTGATAGAAACGCAATTCTATGCACTCGATTCAATTGTCAAACTGACATTTCTCTACCAAATAAAACATTTCCATGATGAGTATAGAACGTAGTAACCTGTAGCCTGAAGAAATCGAATACTATTGTTGGCCAACAAAAAGAAATCCTGCATTTTGATCGGCTCCTCAAAAAAGGCGTCCCAGAACCGCCATTTTCCCTCTACATTCATAGTTCACTAGATTTTACATCTCGCCAGTGACCACCATTCAGGTTTGTGGGCAACTCAATGCATTCGCCAGTGACCATATTCGTACTTCAAAACAATAATATTTCCGTCTCATTCCATAAAAATTATTATTGAGCCAATAATTGATGGCTTTAATTCGATATTGCGTACATTTTTCTTTACAGCAGCTATAATAGCGGAATGCATAAATTAAAACAACCTTCTGCTGGAGTGATTTTGAGCTCATCGCTTTGAGGATAGCTGACGCCCTAGTTTGTAATATACAGACAGCCTTTCTTAAGCGCAACCAGCCTTTTAAGTGTACAAGCTATTGCATGGTTTTTTGCTCGATCTATTTGAACTCCACTAGTTCGTAGCTTATTTCATCAAATAGAAATGCAAAAGAATTATTTGTCATATTGGTGGAGACAAGAACTGCAGAGTGGTCTTCCTTTAAAAACGTGCCATCCAAGTAGAGCAAACATTGACTAGGTAGCGTATCTAGATCCTAATGTTGTACACTAATATGTATTTCGTCGCCTGGTAGTAGTTTTAAAGAAGATAATGGCTGATAGAAATGCAATTCTATGCACTCGATTGAATTGTCAAACTGCTCTACTTGGAAGGCACGTTTTTAAAGGAAGACCACTCTGCAGTTCTTGTCTCCACCAATATGACAAATAATGGTTTTGCATTTCTATTTGATGAAATATGCTACGAACTAGAGGAGTTCAAATAGATCGAGCAAAGAACCATGCAATAGCTTGTACACTTAAAAGGCTGGTAGCGCTTAAGACAGGCTGTCTGTATATTACAAACTAGGGCGTGTGCTATCCTCAAAGCGATGCCCTCATAATCACATCAGCAGAAGGATGTTTTAATTTATGCATTCCGCTATTATCGCTGCTGTAAAGAAAAATGTACGCAATATCGAATTAAAGCCATCAATTGCTGGCTCAATAATAATTTTTATGGAATGAGACGGAAATATTATTGTTTTGAAGCGAATGCATTGAGTTGTACACAAACCTGAATGGTGGTCACTGGCGAGATATAGAATGTAGTGAACTATGATTGTAGAGAGAAAATGGCGGTTCTGGGACGCTTTTTTTGACGACTTGAGCAAAATGCAGGATTTGTTTTTGTTGGCCAATAATATTATTCGATTTCTTCTGGCTGCAGGTTTCTACGTTGTATAATCATCATGGATTTGTTATATTTGGAAGAGAAATGTCAGTAGAGGGAAAATGGCGGTTCTAGGACGCTTTTTTTAAGGAGCCGATCGAAATGCGGGATTTCTTTATGTTGACCAACAATTGTATTTGATTTCTTCAGGCTACAGCTTACCACATTCCATAATCATCATGGAAATGTTATATTTGGAAGAGAAATGTCAGTTTGACAATTGAATCGAGTGCATAGAATTTCGTTTCTATCAGCCATTATCTTCCTCAAAAGTACTACCAGGCGGCGAAATACACATTAGTATACAACATTAAGATCTATCTAGCCTAGTCAAAGTTAGCTCTTCTTGGAAGGCAAGTTTTTAAAGAAGACGGCACTGCAGTTCCTGTCTCATCTAAAATGACCAATAATACTTTTCAATTTCTATTTGATGAAACAAGATAAGAACTAAGATGAGGTAAAATAGATCGGGTAAAAAGCCAAGGAATAGTTTGTACACTTAAAGTAGTAGAGAGAAAATGGCGTTTCTTGGGACGCTTTTTTTGAGGAGCCGATCAAATATGTAGGATTTCTTTTTGTTGGCCAACAATAGTATTCGATTTCTTCAGGCTGCAGGTTCTACGTTCTATAAACATCATGGAAGTTTTATATTTGGAAGTGAAATGTCAGTTTGACAATTCCAATGTGCATAGAATTACGTTTGTATCAGCCATTATCTTCTTCAAAACTACTACTACGGTTCCTCAGTTCCTGTCTCATCCAAAATGACGAATAATGCTTTTGCATTTCTATTTGATGAAATAAGTTACGAACTAGTGGAGTTCAAATAGATCGAGCAAAAAACCATGGAATTGTTTGTACACTTAAAGGGCTGCTTGCGCCTAAGGCAGGCTGTCTGTATATTACAAACTAGAGCGTGTGCTATCCTCAAAGCGATGCCCTCAAAATCATTTCAGCAGAAGAATGTTTTAATTTATGCATTCCGCTATTATCGCAGCTGTAAAGAAAAATGTACGCAATATCGAATTAAAGCCATCAATTATTGGCTCAATAATAATTTTTATGGAATGAGACGGAAATATTATTGTTTTGAAGTACGAATATGGTCACTGGCGAATGCATTGAGTTGTACACAAACCTGAATGGTGGTCACTGGCGAGATATAAAATCTAGTGAACTATGAATGTAGAGGGAAAATGGCGGTTCTGGGACGCTTTTTTTGACGATCGGAGCAAAATGCAAAATTTCTTTTTGTTGGACAATAATAGTATTCAATTTCTTCAGGCTGCAGGTTTCTACGTTGTATAATCACCATGGAAGTGTTATATTTGGAAGAGAAATGTCAGTAGAGGGAAAATGGCGGTTCTAGGACGCTTTTTTTAAGGAGCCGATCGAAATGCGGGATTTCTTTATGTTGACCAACAATTGTATTTGATTTCTTCAGGCTACAGCTTACTACGTTCCATAATCATCATGGAAATGTTATATTTGGAAGAGAAATGTCAGTTTGACAATTGAATCGAGTGCATAGAATTGCGTTTCTATCAGACATTATCTTCCTCAAAAGTACTACCAGGCGGCGAAATACACATTAGTATACAACATTAAGATCTATCTAGCCTAGTCAAAGTTAGCTCTTCTTGGAAGGCAAGTTTTTAAAGAAGACGACACTGCAGTTTCGGTCTCATCTAAAATGACCAATAATACTTTTGCATTTCTATTTGATGAAACAAGATACGAACTAAGAGGAGGTAAAATAGATCGGGTAAAAAGCCAAGGAATAGTTGGTACACTTAAAGTAGTAGAGGGAAAATGGCGTTTCTTGGGACGCTTTTTTTAAGGAGCCGATCAAAAATGCAGGATTTCTTTTTGTTTGCCAACAATAGTATTCCTTTTCTTCAGGCTGCAGGTTACTACGTTCTATAATCATCATGGAAGTGTTATATTTGGAAGAGAAATGTTAGTTTGACAATTGAATCGAGTGCATAGAATTACGTTTGTATCAGCCATTATCTTCTTCAAAACTACTACCTGGCGACAAAATACACATTAGTAGAGGGAAAAAATTTTTAAAGGAAGACGGTTCCTCAGTTCCTGTCTCATCCAATATGACGAATAATGCTTTTGCATTTGTATTTGATAAAATAAGTTACGAACTAGTGGAGTTCAAATAGATCGAGCAAAAAACCATGGAATTGTTTGTACACTTAAAGGGCTGCTTGCGCCTAAGGCAGGCTGTCTGTATATTACAAACTAGAGCGTGTGCTATCCTCAAAGCGATGCCCTCAAAATCATTTCAGCAGAAGAATGTTTTAATTTATGCATTCCGCTATTATCGCAGCTGTAAAGAAAAATGTACGCAATATCGAATTAAAGCCATCAATTATTGGCTCAATAATAATTTTTATGGAATGAGACGGAAATATTATTGTTTTGAAGTACGAATATGGTCACTGGCGAATGCATTGAGTTGCCCACAAACCTGAATGGTGGTCACTGGCGAGATGTAAAATCTAGTGAACTATGAATGTAGAGGGAAAATGGCGGTTCTGGGACGCCTTTTTTGACGATCTGAGCAAAATGCAGGATTTCTTTTTGTTGGCCAATAATATTATTCGATTTCTTCAGGCTGCAGGTTTCTAAGTTGTATAATCATCATGGATTTGTTATATTTGGAAAAGAAATGACTGTAGAGGGAAAATGGCGGATCTAGGACGCTTTTTTTGAGGATTGCGCTTAAGACAGGCAGTCTGTATATTACAAACTAGGGCGTGCGCTATCCTCAAAGCGATGCTCTCAAAATCACTTCAGCAGAAGGATGTATGCATTCCGTTATTATCGTTGCTGTAAAGAAAAATGTACGCAATATAGAATTATAGCCATCAATTGCTGGTTCAACAATAAGTTTGTTTGGAATAAGACGGAAATATTTTTGTTTTGAAGTACGAATGTGGTCACTGGCGAATGCAGTAGAGGGAAAATGGCGGTTCTGGGACGCCTTTTTTGAGGAGCCGATCATAATGCAGGATTTCATTATGTTGACCAACAATAGTATTCAATTTCTTCAGGCTGCAAGTTACTACGTTCTATAATCATCATGGAAGTGTTATATTTGGAAGAGAAATGTCAGTTTGACAATTCAATCGAGTGTATAGAATTGCATTTCTATCAGCCATTATCTTCTTTAAAACTACTACCAGGCGACGAAATACATATTAGTGTACAACATTAGGATCTAGATACGCTACCTAGTCAAGTGAAATCCTGCATTTTGATCGACTCCTGAAAAAAAGCGTCCCAGAACCGCCATTTTCCTTCTACGAACTATAAGAGTTATTGCAACTGTCAGTATTAATATTATCAGTACAATACTTATCCGCCTTGATGTAGGGTATCGGTGGTGGTCCTCAGTCATGTGGCAGCCCATCGCTATTCTCTTCCATTTTTGTTTTGCTGTTGAGATTTAATCCTTTCTTTTTGTAAACAATTCAAATGTAAAAAAACTCTTCTTTTTTTGCACGGAAAAACGAGAATATTTTTTATAAACAGCTCCTTAACCCCACAAAGTTCCTATTTCTTAATAATTTTAAAGTTAAAATTCTTTACGTCCAACAAACTACTACAAACATTCTGGAGCTAAAAAGTGAAATTGTTGTCAAAATGTTTCCCTAGAAACGAATCTCAATTCATCAAATAGAAGTGCAAAAGCATTATTGGTCATATTGGTGGAGACAGGAACTGCAGCGTGGTCATCATTTAAAAACGTGCCTTCAAGTAAGGCAAACTTTGATAAGGTAGCGTATATAGATCTTAATGTTGTACACTAATGTGTATTTCGTCGCCTGGTAGTAGTTTTGAAGAAGATAATGGCTGATAGAAACGCAATTCTATGCACTCGATTGAACTGTCAAACTGACATTTCTCTTCCAAATATAACACTTCCATGATGATTATAGAACGTAGTAACCTGCAGCTTGTAGAAATCGAATACTATTGTTGGTCAACAAAAAAAATTTTGCATTCTGATCGGCTCCTCAAAAAAAGCGTCCCAGAACCGCCATTTTCCCTCTACATTCATAATTCACTAGATTTTATATCTCGCCAGTGACCAACATTCAAGTTTGTGTGCAACTCAATGCATTCGCCAGTGACCACATTCGTACTTCAAAACAAAAATATTTCCGTCTCATCCCAAACTAACTTATTGTTGTGCCAACAATTGATAGCTTTAATTCGATATTGCGTACATTTTTCTTTACAGCTGCGATAATAGCGGAATGCATAAATTAAAACATCCTTCTGCTGAAATGATTTTGAGGGCATCACTTTGAGGATAGCACACGCCCTAGTTTGTAATATACATACAGCCTGCCTTAAGCGCAACCAGCCCTTTAAGTGTACAAACTATTCCATGGTTTTTTACACGATCTATTTGAACTCAACTAGTTCGTACCTTATTTTATCAAATACAAATGCAAAAGCATTATTCGTCATATTGGATGAGACAGGAACTGAGGAACCGTCTTCCTTTAAAAATTTTTTCCCTCTACTAATGTGTATTTCGTCGCCAGGTAGTAGTTTTGAAGAAGATAATGGCTGATACAAACGTAATTCTATGCACTCGATTCAATTGTCAAACTGACATTTCTCTTCCAAATATAACATTCACATGATAATTATAGAACGTAGTAACCTGTAGCCTCAAGAAATCGAATACTATTGTCGGTCAACATAAAGAAATCCCGCATTTTGAACGGCTCCTCAAAAAAAGCGTCCTAGAACCGCCATTTTCCCTCTACATTCATAGTTCACTAGATTTTATATCTCGCCAGTGACCACCATTCAGGTTTGTGGGCAACTCAATGCATTCGCCAGTGACCATATTCGTACTTCAAAACAATAATATTTCCGTCTCATTCCATAAAAATTATTATTGAGCCAGCAATTGATGGCTTTAATTCGATATTGCGTACATTTTTCTTTACAGCAGCGATAATAGCGGAATGCATAAATTAAAACAAACTTCTGCTGAAGTGATTTTGAGGGCATCGCTTTGAGGATAGCACACGCCCTAGTTTGTAATATACACACAGTCTGCCTTAAGCGCAACCAGTCCTTTATGTGTACAAACTATTACTTGGCTTTTTACCCGATCTATTTTACCTCCTCTTAGTTCGTATCTTGTTTCATCAAATAGAAATGCAAAAGTATTATTGGTCATTTTAGATGAGACAGGAACTGCAGTGCCGTCTTCCTTTAAAAATATTTTCTCTCCGCTAATGTGTATTTCGTCGCCTGTTAGTAGTTTTGAAGAAGATAATGGCTGATACAAACGTAATTCTATGCACTGGATTCAATTGTCAAACTGACAATTCTCTTCCAAATATAACATTTACATGATGATTATAGAACGTAGTAACCTGCAGCCTGTAGAAAAGGAATACTATTGTTGGCAAACAAAAAGAAATCCTGCATTTTTGATCGGCTCCTTAAAAAAAGCGTCCCAAGAAACGCCATTTTCCCTCTACTACTTTAAGTGTACCAACTATTCCTTGGCTTTTTACCCGATCTATTTTACTTCCTCTTAGTTCGTATCTTCTTTCATCAAATAGAAATGCAAAAGTATTATTGGTCATTTTAGATGAGACCGAAACTGCAGTGTCGTCTTCTTTAAAAACTAGCCTTCCAAGAAGAGCTAACTTTGACTAGGTAGCGTATATAGATCTTAATGTTGTATACTAATGTGTATTTCGTCGCCTAGTAGTACTTTTCAAGAAGATAATGGCTGATAGAAACGCAATTCTATGCACTCGATTCAATTGTCAAACTGACATTTCTCTACCAAATAAAACATTTCCATGATGAGTATAGAACGTAGTAACCTGTAGCCTGAAGAAATCGAATACTATTGTTGGCCAACAAAAAGAAATCCTGCATTTTGATCGGCTCCTCAAAAAAGGCGTCCCAGAACCGCCATTTTCCCTCTACATTCATAGTTCACTAGATTTTACATCTCGCCAGTGACCACCATTCAGGTTTGTGGGCAACTCAATGCATTCGCCAGTGACCATATTCGTACTTCAAAACAATAATATTTCCGTCTCATTCCATAAAAATTATTATTGAGCCAATAATTGATGGCTTTAATTCGATATTGCGTACATTTTTCTTTACAGCAGCTATAATAGCGGAATGCATAAATTAAAACAACCTTCTGCTGGAGTGATTTTGAGCTCATCGCTTTGAGGATAGCTGACGCCCTAGTTTGTAATATACAGACAGCCTTTCTTAAGCGCAACCAGCCTTTTAAGTGTACAAGCTATTGCATGGTTTTTTGCTCGATCTATTTGAACTCCACTAGTTCGTAGCTTATTTCATCAAATAGAAATGCAAAAGAATTATTTGTCATATTGGTGGAGACAAGAACTGCAGAGTGGTCTTCCTTTAAAAACGTGCCTTCCAAGTAGAGCAAACCTTGAATAGGTAGCGTATATAGATCTTAATGATGTATACTAATGTGTATTTCGTCGCCTGGTAGGACTTTTGAAGAAGATAATGATTGATAGAAACGCAATTCTATGCTCTCGATTGAATTGTCAAACTGACATTTCTCTTCCAAATATAACACTTCCATGATGATTATAGAACGTAGTAACCTGCAGCCTGAAGAAATCGAATACTATTGTTGGTCAACATAATGAAATCCTGCATTTTGATCGACTCTTCAAAAAAGGCGTCCCAGAATCGCCATTTTCCCTCTACTTTGTTTGCAATATCTTGATGTTGTACACTAATGTGTATTTCGTCGCCTGGTACTAATTTTGAAGAAGAATATAGGAGATAGAAATGCAATTTTATGCACTCGATTGAATTGCCAAACTGACATTTCTCTTCCAAATATAACACTTCCATGATGATGATAAAACGTAGTAACCTGCAGCCTGAAGAAATCGAATACTATTGTTAGTCAACAAAAAGAAATCCTGCATTTTGAGCGGCTCCTGAAAAAAAGCGTCCCAGAACCGCCATTTTCCTTCTACGAACTATAAGAGTTATTGCAACTGTCAGTATTATTATTATTAGTACAATACTTATCCGCCTTGATGTAGGGTATCGGTGGTGGTTCTCAGTCATGTGGCAGCCCATCGCTATTCTCTTCTATTTTTGTTTTGCTGTTGAGATTTAGTCCTTTCTTTTTGTAAACAATTCAAATGTAAAAAAACTCTTTTTTTTTTGCACGGAAAAACGAGAATATTTTTTATAAACAGCTCCTTAACCCCACAAAGTTCCTATTTCTTAATAATTTTAAAGTTAAAATTCTTTACGACCAACAAACTACTATAAACATTCTGGAGCTAAAAAGTGAAATTGTTGTCAAAATGTTTCCCTAGAAACGAATCTCAATTCATCAAATAGAAATGCAAAAGCATTATTGGTCATATTGGTGGAGACAGGAACTGCAGAGTGGTCATCATTTAAAAACGTGCCTTCAAGTATGGCAAACTTTGACTAGGTAGCGTATATAGATCTTAATGTTGTACACTAATGTGTATTTCGTCGCCTGGTAGTAGTTTTGAAGAAGATAATGGCTGATAGAAACGCAATTCTATGCACTCGATTGAATTGTCAAACAGACATTTCTCTTCCAAATATAACATTTTCCCTCTACTACTTTAAGTGTACCAACTATTCCTTGGCTTTTTACCCGATCTATTTTACTTCCTCTTAGTTCGTATCTTGTTTCATCAAATAGAAATGCAAAAGTATTATTGGTCATTTTAGATGAGACCGAAACTGCAGTGTCGTCTTCTTTAAAAACTAGCCTTCCAAGAAGAGCTAACTTTGACTAGGTAGCGTATATAGATCTTAATGTTGTATACTAATGTGTATTTCGTCGCCTGTTAGTAGTTTTGAAGAAGATAATGGCTGATACAAACGTAATTCTATGCACTGGATTCAATTGTCAAACTGACAATTCTCTTCCAAATATAACATTTACATGATGATTATAGAACGTAGTAACCTGCAGCCTGAAGAAAAGGAATACTATTGTTGGCAAACAAAAAGAAATCCTGCATTTTTGATCGGCTCCTTAAAAAAAGCGTCCCAAGAAACGCCATTTTCCCTCTACTACTTTAAGTGTACCAACTATTCCTTGGCTTTTTACCCGATCTATTTTACCTCCTCTTAGTTCGTATCTTGTTTCATCAAATAGAAATGCAAAAGTATTATTGGTCATTTTAGATGAGACCGAAACTGCAGTGTCGTCTTCTTTAAAAACTTGCCTTCCAAGAAGAGCTAACTTTGACTAGGCTAGATAGATCTTAATGTTGTATACTAATGTGTATTTCGCCGCCTGGTAGTACTTTTGAGGAAGATAATGTCTGATAGAAACGCAATTCTATGCACTCGATTCAATTGTCAAACTGACATTTCTCTTCCAAATATAACATTTCCATGATGATTATGGAACGTAGTAAGCTGTAGCCTGAAGAAATCAAATACAATTGTTGGTCAACATAAAGAAATCCCGCATTTCGATCGGCTCCTTAAAAAAAGCGTCCTAGAACCGCCATTTTCCCTCTACTGACATTTCTCTTCCAAATATAACACTTCCATGGTGATTATACAACGTAGAAACCTGCAGCCTGAAGAAATTGAATACTATTATTGTCCAACAAAAAGAAATTTTGCATTTTGCTCCGATCGTCAAAAAAAGCGTCCCAGAACCGCCATTTTCCCTCTACATTCATAGTTCACTAGATTTTATATCTCGCCAGTGACCACCATTCAGGTTTGTGTACAACTCAATGCATTCGCTTCAAAACAATAATATTTCCGTCTCATTCCATAAAAATTATTATTGAGCCAGCAATTGATGGCTTTAATTCGATATTGCGTTCATTTTTCTTTACAGCTGCGATAATAGCGGAATGCATAAATTAAAACATCCTTCTGCTGAAATGATTTTGAGGGCATCGCTTTGAGGATAGCACACGCCCTAGTTTGTAATATACAGACAGCCTGTCATAAGCGCAACCAGCCTTTTAAGCGTACAAACTATTCCATTGTTTTTTGCTCGATCTATTTGAACTCCACTAGTTCGTACCTTATTTAATCAAATAGAAATGCAAAAGCATTATTCGTCATTTTGGATGAGACAGGATCTGAGGAACCGTCTTCCTTTAAAAATATTTTCCCGCTACTAATGTGTATTTCGTCGCCTGGTAGTAGTTTTGAAGAAGATAATGGCCGATACAAACGTAATTCTATGCACTCGATTCAATTGTCAAACTGACATTTTTCTTCCAAATATAACATTTACATGATGATTATAGAACGTAGTAAACTGTAGCCTGAAGAAATCTACTACTATTGTTGGTCAACATAATGAAATCCCGCATTTTGATCGGCTCCTCAAAAAAAGCGTCCTAGAACCGCCATTTTCCCTCTCATGACATTTCTCTTCCAAATATAACAAATCCATGATGATTATACAACGTAGAAACCTGCAGCCCGAAGAAATCGAATAATATTATTGGCCAACAAAAACAAATCCTGCATTTTGCTCAGATCGTCAAAAAAAGCGTCCTAGAACCGCCATTTTCTCTCTACAATCATAGTTCACTACATTCTATATCTCGCCAGTAACCACCATTCAGGTTTGTGTACAACTCAATGCATTCGCTTCAAAACAATAATATTTCCGTCTCATTCCATAAAAATTATTATTGAGCCAGCAATTGATGGCTTTAATTCGATATTGCGTACATTTTTCTTTACAGCAGCGATAATAGCGGAATGCATAAATTTAAACATCCTTCTGCTGATGTGATTATGAGGGCATCGCTTTGAGGATAGCACACTCCCTAGTTTGTAATATACAGACAGCCTGTCTTAAGCGCTACCAGCCTTTTAAGTGTACAAGCTATTGCATGGTTCTTTGCTCGATCTATTTGAACTCCTCTAGTTCGTAGCATATTTCATCAAATAGAAATGCAAAACCATTATTTGTCATATTGGTGGAGACAAGAACTGCAGAGTGGTCTTCCTTTAAAAACGTGCCTTCCAAGTAGAGCAAACCTTGAATAGGTAGCGTATATAGATCTTAATGATGTATACTAATGTGTATTTCGTCGCCTGGTAGGACTTTTGAAGAAGATAATGATTGATAGAAACGCAATTCTATGCTCTCGATTGAATTGTCAGACTGACATTTCTCTTCCAAATATAACACTTCCATGATGATTATAGAACGTAGTAACCTGCAGCCTGAAGAAATCGAATACTATTGTTGGTCAACATAATGAAATCCTGCATTTTGATCGACTCTTCAAAAAAGGCGTCCCAGAATCGCCATTTTCCCTCTACTTTGTTTGCAATATCTTGATGTTGTACACTAATGTGTATTTCGTCGCCTGGTACTAATTTTGAAGAAGAAAATAGGAGATAGAAATGCAATTTTATGCACTCGATTGAATTGCCAAACTGACATTTCTCTTCCAAATATAACACTTCCATGATGATGATAAAACGTAGTAACCTGCAGCCTGAAGAAATCGAATACTATTGTTAGTCAACAAAAAGAAATCCTGCATTTTGATCGGCTCCTGAAAAAAAGCGTCCCAGAACCGCCATTTTCCTTCTACGAACTATAAGAGTTATTGCAACTGTCAGTATTATTATTATTAGTACAATACTTATCCGCCTTGATGTAGGGTATCGGTGGTGGTCCTCAGTCATGTGGCAGCCCATCGCTATTCTCTTCTATTTTTGTTTTGCTGTTGAGATTTAGTCCTTTCTTTTTGTAAACAATTCAAATGTAAAAAAACTCTTTTTTTTTTGCACGGAAAAACGAGAATATTTTTTATAAACAGCTCCTTAACCCCACAAAGTTCCTATTTCTTAATAATTTTAAAGTTAAAATTCTTTACGTCCAACAAACTACTATAAACATTCTGGAGCTAAAAAGTGAAATTGTTGTCAAAATGTTTCCCTAGAAACGAATCTCAATTCATCAAATAGAAATGCAAAAGCATTATTGGTCATATTGGTGGAGACAGGAACTGCAGAGTGGTCATCATTTAAAAACGTGCCTTCAAGTATGGCAAACTTTGACTAGGTAGCGTACATAGATCTTAATGTTGTACAGTAATGTGTATTTCGTCGCCTGGTAGTAGTTTTGAAGAAGATAATGGCTGATAGAAACGCAATTCTATGCACTCGATTGAATTGTCAAACAGACATTTCTCTTCCAAATATAACATTTTCCCTCTACTACTTTAAGTGTACCAACTATTCCTTGGCTTTTTACCCGATCTATTTTACTTCCTCTTAGTTCGTATCTTGTTTCATCAAATAGAAATGCAAAAGTATTATTGGTCATTTTAGATGAGACCGAAACTGCAGTGTCGTCTTCTTTAAAAACTAGCCTTCCAAGAAGAGCTAACTTTGACTAGGTAGCGTATATAGATCTTAATGTTGTATACTAATGTGTATTTCGTCGCCTAGTAGTACTTTTCAAGAAGATAATGGCTGATAGAAACGCAATTCTATGCACTCGATTCAATTGTCAAACTGACATTTCTCTACCAAATAAAACATTTCCATGATGAGTATAGAACGTAGTAACCTGTAGCCTGAAGAAATCGAATACTATTGTTGGCCAACAAAAAGAAATCCTGCATTTTGATCGGCTCCTCAAAAAAGGCGTCCCAGAACCGCCATTTTCCCTCTACATTCATAGTTCACTAGATTTTACATCTCGCCAGTGACCACCATTCAGGTTTGTGGGCAACTCAATGCATTCGCCAGTGACCATATTCGTACTTCAAAACAATAATATTTCCGTCTCATTCCATAAAAATTATTATTGAGCCAATAATTGATGGCTTTAATTCGATATTGCGTACATTTTTCTTTACAGCAGCTATAATAGCGGAATGCATAAATTAAAACAACCTTCTGCTGGAGTGATTTTGAGCTCATCGCTTTGAGGATAGCTGACGCCCTAGTTTGTAATATACAGACAGCCTTTCTTAAGCGCAACCAGCCTTTTAAGTGTACAAGCTATTGCATGGTTTTTTGCTCGATCTATTTGAACTCCACTAGTTCGTAGCTTATTTCATCAAATAGAAATGCAAAAGAATTATTTGTCATATTGGTGGAGACAAGAACTGCAGAGTGGTCTTCCTTTAAAAACGTGCCATCCAAGTAGAGCAAACATTGACTAGGTAGCGTATCTAGATCCTAATGTTGTACACTAATATGTATTTCGTCGCCTGGTAGTAGTTTTAAAGAAGATAATGGCTGATAGAAATGCAATTCTATGCACTCGATTGAATTGTCAAACTGCTCTACTTGGAAGGCACGTTTTTAAAGGAAGACCACTCTGCAGTTCTTGTCTCCACCAATATGACAAATAATGGTTTTGCATTTCTATTTGATGAAATATGCTACGAACTAGAGGAGTTCAAATAGATCGAGCAAAGAACCATGCAATAGCTTGTACACTTAAAAGGCTGGTAGCGCTTAAGACAGGCTGTCTGTATATTACAAACTAGGGCGTGTGCTATCCTCAAAGCGATGCCCTCATAATCACATCAGCAGAAGGATGTTTTAATTTATGCATTCCGCTATTATCGCTGCTGTAAAGAAAAATGTACGCAATATCGAATTAAAGCCATCAATTGCTGGCTCAATAATAATTTTTATGGAATGAGACGGAAATATTATTGTTTTGAAGCGAATGCATTGAGTTGTACACAAACCTGAATGGTGGTCACTGGCGAGATATAGAATGTAGTGAACTATGATTGTAGAGAGAAAATGGCGGTTCTGGGACGCTTTTTTTGACGACTTGAGCAAAATGCAGGATTTGTTTTTGTTGGCCAATAATATTATTCGATTTCTTCTGGCTGCAGGTTTCTACGTTGTATAATCATCATGGATTTGTTATATTTGGAAGAGAAATGTCAGTAGAGGGAAAATGGCGGTTCTAGGACGCTTTTTTTAAGGAGCCGATCGAAATGCGGGATTTCTTTATGTTGACCAACAATTGTATTTGATTTCTTCAGGCTACAGCTTACCACATTCCATAATCATCATGGAAATGTTATATTTGGAAGAGAAATGTCAGTTTGACAATTGAATCGAGTGCATAGAATTTCGTTTCTATCAGCCATTATCTTCCTCAAAAGTACTACCAGGCGGCGAAATACACATTAGTATACAACATTAAGATCTATCTAGCCTAGTCAAAGTTAGCTCTTCTTGGAAGGCAAGTTTTTAAAGAAGACGGCACTGCAGTTCCTGTCTCATCTAAAATGACCAATAATACTTTTCAATTTCTATTTGATGAAACAAGATAAGAACTAAGATGAGGTAAAATAGATCGGGTAAAAAGCCAAGGAATAGTTTGTACACTTAAAGTAGTAGAGAGAAAATGGCGTTTCTTGGGACGCTTTTTTTTGAGGAGCCGATCAAATATGTAGGATTTCTTTTTGTTGGCCAACAATAGTATTCGATTTCTTCAGGCTGCAGGTTCTACGTTCTATAAACATCATGGAAGTTTTATATTTGGAAGTGAAATGTCAGTTTGACAATTCCAATGTGCATAGAATTACGTTTGTATCAGCCATTATCTTCTTCAAAACTACTACTACGGTTCCTCAGTTCCTGTCTCATCCAAAATGACGAATAATGCTTTTGCATTTCTATTTGATGAAATAAGTTACGAACTAGTGGAGTTCAAATAGATCGAGCAAAAAACCATGGAATTGTTTGTACACTTAAAGGGCTGCTTGCGCCTAAGGCAGGCTGTCTGTATATTACAAACTAGAGCGTGTGCTATCCTCAAAGCGATGCCCTCAAAATCATTTCAGCAGAAGAATGTTTTAATTTATGCATTCCGCTATTATCGCAGCTGTAAAGAAAAATGTACGCAATATCGAATTAAAGCCATCAATTATTGGCTCAATAATAATTTTTATGGAATGAGACGGAAATATTATTGTTTTGAAGTACGAATATGGTCACTGGCGAATGCATTGAGTTGTACACAAACCTGAATGGTGGTCACTGGCGAGATATAAAATCTAGTTAACTATGAATGTAGAGGGAAAATGGCGGTTCTGGGACGCTTTTTTTGACGATCGGAGCAAAATGCAAAATTTCTTTTTGTTGGACAATAATAGTATTCAATTTCTTCAGGCTGCAGGTTTCTACGTTGTATAATCACCATGGAAGTGTTATATTTGGAAGAGAAATGTCAGTAGAGGGAAAATGGCGGTTCTAGGACGCTTTTTTTAAGGAGCCGATCGAAATGCGGGATTTCTTTATGTTGACCAACAATTGTATTTGATTTCTTCAGGCTACAGCTTACTACGTTCCATAATCATCATGGAAATGTTATATTTGGAAGAGAAATGTCAGTTTGACAATTGAATCGAGTGCATAGAATTGCGTTTCTATCAGACATTATCTTCCTCAAAAGTACTACCAGGCGGCGAAATACACATTAGTATACAACATTAAGATCTATCTAGCCTAGTCAAAGTTAGCTCTTCTTGGAAGGCAAGTTTTTAAAGAAGACGACACTGCAGTTTCGGTCTCATCTAAAATGACCAATAATACTTTTGCATTTCTATTTGATGAAACAAGATACGAACTAAGAGGAGGTAAAATAGATCGGGTAAAAAGCCAAGGAATAGTTGGTACACTTAAAGTAGTAGAGGGAAAATGGCGTTTCTTGGGACGCTTTTTTTAAGGAGCCGATCAAAAATGCAGGATTTCTTTTTGTTTGCCAACAATAGTATTCCTTTTCTTCAGGCTGCAGGTTACTACGTTCTATAATCATCATGGAAGTGTTATATTTGGAAGAGAAATGTTAGTTTGACAATTGAATCGAGTGCATAGAATTACGTTTGTATCAGCCATTATCTTCTTCAAAACTACTACCTGGCGACAAAATACACATTAGTAGAGGGAAAAAATTTTTAAAGGAAGACGGTTCCTCAGTTCCTGTCTCATCCAATATGACGAATAATGCTTTTGCATTTGTATTTGATAAAATAAGTTACGAACTAGTGGAGTTCAAATAGATCGAGCAAAAAACCATGGAATTGTTTGTACACTTAAAGGGCTGCTTGCGCCTAAGGCAGGCTGTCTGTATATTACAAACTAGAGCGTGTGCTATCCTCAAAGCGATGCCCTCAAAATCATTTCAGCAGAAGAATGTTTTAATTTATGCATTCCGCTATTATCGCAGCTGTAAAGAAAAATGTACGCAATATCGAATTAAAGCCATCAATTATTGGCTCAATAATAATTTTTATGGAATGAGACGGAAATATTATTGTTTTGAAGTACGAATATGGTCACTGGCGAATGCATTGAGTTGCCCACAAACCTGAATGGTGGTCACTGGCGAGATGTAAAATCTAGTGAACTATGAATGTAGAGGGAAAATGGCGGTTCTGGGACGCCTTTTTTGACGATCTGAGCAAAATGCAGGATTTCTTTTTGTTGGCCAATAATATTATTCGATTTCTTCAGGCTGCAGGTTTCTAAGTTGTATAATCATCATGGATTTGTTATATTTGGAAAAGAAATGACTGTAGAGGGAAAATGGCGGATCTAGGACGCTTTTTTTGAGGATTGCGCTTAAGACAGGCAGTCTGTATATTACAAACTAGGGCGTGCGCTATCCTCAAAGCGATGCTCTCAAAATCACTTCAGCAGAAGGATGTATGCATTCCGTTATTATCGTTGCTGTAAAGAAAAATGTACGCAATATAGAATTATAGCCATCAATTGCTGGTTCAACAATAAGTTTGTTTGGAATAAGACGGAAATATTTTTGTTTTGAAGTACGAATGTGGTCACTGGCGAATGCAGTAGAGGGAAAATGGCGGTTCTGGGACGCCTTTTTTGAGGAGCCGATCATAATGCAGGATTTCATTATGTTGACCAACAATAGTATTCAATTTCTTCAGGCTGCAAGTTACTACGTTCTATAATCATCATGGAAGTGTTATATTTGGAAGAGAAATGTCAGTTTGACAATTCAATCGAGTGTATAGAATTGCATTTCTATCAGCCATTATCTTCTTTAAAACTACTACCAGGCGACGAAATACATATTAGTGTACAACATTAGGATCTAGATACGCTACCTAGTCAAGTGAAATCCTGCATTTTGATCGACTCCTGAAAAAAAGCGTCCCAGAACCGCCATTTTCCTTCTACGAACTATAAGAGTTATTGCAACTGTCAGTATTAATATTATCAGTACAATACTTATCCGCCTTGATGTAGGGTATCGGTGGTGGTCCTCAGTCATGTGGCAGCCCATCGCTATTCTCTTCCATTTTTGTTTTGCTGTTGAGATTTAATCCTTTCTTTTTGTAAACAATTCAAATGTAAAAAAACTCTTCTTTTTTTGCACGGAAAAACGAGAATATTTTTTATAAACAGCTCCTTAACCCCACAAAGTTCCTATTTCTTAATAATTTTAAAGTTAAAATTCTTTACGTCCAACAAACTACTACAAACATTCTGGAGCTAAAAAGTGAAATTGTTGTCAAAATGTTTCCCTAGAAACGAATCTCAATTCATCAAATAGAAGTGCAAAAGCATTATTGGTCATATTGGTGGAGACAGGAACTGCAGCGTGGTCATCATTTAAAAACGTGCCTTCAAGTAAGGCAAACTTTGATAAGTTAGCGTATATAGATCTTAATGTTGTACACTAATGTGTATTTCGTCGCCTGGTAGTAGTTTTGAAGAAGATAATGGCTGATAGAAACGCAATTCTATGCACTCGATTGAACTGTCAAACTGACATTTCTCTTCCAAATATAACACTTCCATGATGATTATAGAACGTAGTAACCTGCAGCTTGTAGAAATCGAATACTATTGTTGGTCAACAAAAAAAAATTTTGCATTCTGATCGGCTCCTCAAAAAAAGCGTCCCAGAACCGCCATTTTCCCTCTACATTCATAATTCACTAGATTTTATATCTCGCCAGTGACCAACATTCAGGTTTGTGTGCAACTCAATGCATTCGCCAGTGACCACATTCGTACTTCAAAACAAAAATATTTCCGTCTCATCCCAAACTAACTTATTGTTGTGCCAACAATTGATAGCTTTAATTCGATATTGCGTACATTTTTCTTTACAGCTGCGATAATAGCGGAATGCATAAATTAAAACATCCTTCTGCTGAAATGATTTTGAGGGCATCACTTTGAGGATAGCACACGCCCTAGTTTGTAATATACATACAGCCTGCCTTAAGCGCAACCAGCCCTTTAAGTGTACAAACTATTCCATGGTTTTTTACACGATCTATTTGAACTCAACTAGTTCGTACCTTATTTTATCAAATACAAATGCAAAAGCATTATTCGTCATATTGGATGAGACAGGAACTGAGGAACCGTCTTCCTTTAAAAATTTTTTCCCTCTACTAATGTGTATTTCGTCGCCAGGTAGTAGTTTTGAAGAAGATAATGGCTGATACAAACGTAATTCTATGCACTCGATTCAATTGTCAAACTGACATTTCTCTTCCAAATATAACATTCACATGATAATTATAGAACGTAGTAACCTGTAGCCTCAAGAAATCGAATACTATTGTTGGTCAACATAAAGAAATCCCGCATTTTGAACGGCTCCTCAAAAAAAGCGTCCTAGAACCGCCATTTTCCCTCTACATTCATAGTTCACTAGATTTTATATCTCGCCAGTGACCACCATTCAGGTTTGTGGGCAACTCAATGCATTCGCCAGTGACCATATTCGTACTTCAAAACAATAATATTTCCGTCTCATTCCATAAAAATTATTATTGAGCCAGCAATTGATGGCTTTAATTCGATATTGCGTACATTTTTCTTTACAGCAGCGATAATAGCGGAATGCATAAATTAAAACAAACTTCTGCTGAAGTGATTTTGAGGGCATCGCTTTGAGGATAGCACACGCCCTAGTTTGTAATATACACACAGTCTGCCTTAAGCGCAACCAGTCCTTTATGTGTACAAACTATTACTTGGCTTTTTACCCGATCTATTTTACCTCCTCTTAGTTCGTATCTTGTTTCATCAAATAGAAATGCAAAAGTATTATTGGTCATTTTAGATGAGACAGGAACTGCAGTGCCGTCTTCCTTTAAAAATATTTTCTCTCCGCTAATGTGTATTTCGTCGCCTGTTAGTAGTTTTGAAGAAGATAATGGCTGAAACAAACGTAATTCTATGCACTGGATTCAATTGTCAAACTGACAATTCTCTTCCAAATATAACATTTACATGATGATTATAGAACGTAGTAACCTGCAGCCTGTAGAAAAGGAATACTATTGTTGGCCAACAAAAAGAAATCCTGCATTTTGATCGGCTCCTCAAAAAAGGCGTCCCAGAACCGCCATTTTCCCTCTACTGACATTTCTCTTCCAAATATAACACTTCCATGATGATGATAAAACGTAGTAACCTGCAGCCTGAAGAAATCGAATACTATTGTTAGTCAACAAAAAGAAATCCTGCATTTTGATCGGCTCCTGAAAAAAAGCGTCCCAGAACCGCCATTTTCCTTCTACGAACTATAAGAGTTATTGCAACTGTCAGTATTATTATTATTAGTACAATACTTATCCGCCTTGATGTAGGGTATCGGTGGTGGTCCTCAGTCATGTGGCAGCCCATCGCTATTCTCTTCTATTTTTGTTTTGCTGTTGAGATTTAGTCCTTTCTTTTTGTAAACAATTCAAATGTAAAAAAACTCTTTTTTTTTTGCACGGAAAAACGAGAATATTTTTTATAAACAGCTCCTTAACCCCACAAAGTTCCTATTTCTTAATAATTTTAAAGTTAAAATTCTTTACGTCCAACAAACTACTATAAACATTCTGGAGCTAAAAAGTGAAATTGTTGTCAAAATGTTTCCCTAGAAACGAATCTCAATTCATCAAATAGAAATGCAAAAGCATTATTGGTCATATTGGTGGAGACAGGAACTGCAGAGTGGTCATCATTTAAAAACGTGCCTTCAAGTATGGCAAACTTTGACTAGGTAGCGTATATAGATCTTAATGTTGTACAGTAATGTGTATTTCGTCGCCTGGTAGTAGTTTTGAAGAAGATAATGGCTGATAGAAACGCAATTCTATGCACTCGATTGAATTGTCAAACAGACATTTCTCTTCCAAATATAACATTTTCCCTCTACTACTTTAAGTGTACCAACTATTCCTTGGCTTTTTACCCGATCTATTTTACTTCCTCTTAGTTCGTATCTTGTTTCATCAAATAGAAATGCAAAAGTATTATTGGTCATTTTAGATGAGACCGAAACTGCAGTGTCGTCTTCTTTAAAAACTAGCCTTCCAAGAAGAGCTAACTTTGACTAGGTAGCGTATATAGATCTTAATGTTGTATACTAATGTGTATTTCGTCGCCTAGTAGTACTTTTCAAGAAGATAATGGCTGATAGAAACGCAATTCTATGCACTCGATTCAATTGTCAAACTGACATTTCTCTACCAAATAAAACATTTCCATGATGAGTATAGAACGTAGTAACCTGTAGCCTGAAGAAATCGAATACTATTGTTGGCCAACAAAAAGAAATCCTGCATTTTGATCGGCTCCTCAAAAAAGGCGTCCCAGAACCGCCATTTTCCCTCTACATTCATAGTTCACTAGATTTTACATCTCGCCAGTGACCACCATTCAGGTTTGTGGGCAACTCAATGCATTCGCCAGTGACCATATTCGTACTTCAAAACAATAATATTTCCGTCTCATTCCATAAAAATTATTATTGAGCCAATAATTGATGGCTTTAATTCGATATTGCGTACATTTTTCTTTACAGCAGCTATAATAGCGGAATGCATAAATTAAAACAACCTTCTGCTGGAGTGATTTTGAGCTCATCGCTTTGAGGATAGCTGACGCCCTAGTTTGTAATATACAGACAGCCTTTCTTAAGCGCAACCAGCCTTTTAAGTGTACAAGCTATTGCATGGTTTTTTGCTCGATCTATTTGAACTCCACTAGTTCGTAGCTTATTTCATCAAATAGAAATGCAAAAGAATTATTTGTCATATTGGTGGAGACAAGAACTGCAGAGTGGTCTTCCTTTAAAAACGTGCCATCCAAGTAGAGCAAACATTGACTAGGTAGCGTATCTAGATCCTAATGTTGTACACTAATATGTATTTCGTCGCCTGGTAGTAGTTTTAAAGAAGATAATGGCTGATAGAAATGCAATTCTATGCACTCGATTGAATTGTCAAACTGCTCTACTTGGAAGGCACGTTTTTAAAGGAAGACCACTCTGCAGTTCTTGTCTCCACCAATATGACAAATAATGGTTTTGCATTTCTATTTGATGAAATATGCTACGAACTAGAGGAGTTCAAATAGATCGAGCAAAGAACCATGCAATAGCTTGTACACTTAAAAGGCTGGTAGCGCTTAAGACAGGCTGTCTGTATATTACAAACTAGGGCGTGTGCTATCCTCAAAGCGATGCCCTCATAATCACATCAGCAGAAGGATGTTTTAATTTATGCATTCCGCTATTATCGCTGCTGTAAAGAAAAATGTACGCAATATCGAATTAAAGCCATCAATTGCTGGCTCAATAATAATTTTTATGGAATGAGACGGAAATATTATTGTTTTGAAGCGAATGCATTGAGTTGTACACAAACCTGAATGGTGGTCACTGGCGAGATATAGAATGTAGTGAACTATGATTGTAGAGAGAAAATGGCGGTTCTGGGACGCTTTTTTTGACGACTTGAGCAAAATGCAGGATTTGTTTTTGTTGGCCAATAATATTATTCGATTTCTTCTGGCTGCAGGTTTCTACGTTGTATAATCATCATGGATTTGTTATATTTGGAAGAGAAATGTCAGTAGAGGGAAAATGGCGGTTCTAGGACGCTTTTTTTAAGGAGCCGATCGAAATGCGGGATTTCTTTATGTTGACCAACAATTGTATTTGATTTCTTCAGGCTACAGCTTACCACATTCCATAATCATCATGGAAATGTTATATTTGGAAGAGAAATGTCAGTTTGACAATTGAATCGAGTGCATAGAATTTCGTTTCTATCAGCCATTATCTTCCTCAAAAGTACTACCAGGCGGCGAAATACACATTAGTATACAACATTAAGATCTATCTAGCCTAGTCAAAGTTAGCTCTTCTTGGAAGGCAAGTTTTTAAAGAAGACGGCACTGCAGTTCCTGTCTCATCTAAAATGACCAATAATACTTTTCAATTTCTATTTGATGAAACAAGATAAGAACTAAGATGAGGTAAAATAGATCGGGTAAAAAGCCAAGGAATAGTTTGTACACTTAAAGTAGTAGAGAGAAAATGGCGTTTCTTGGGACGCTTTTTTTGAGGAGCCGATCAAATATGTAGGATTTCTTTTTGTTGGCCAACAATAGTATTCGATTTCTTCAGGCTGCAGGTTCTACGTTCTATAAACATCATGGAAGTTTTATATTTGGAAGTGAAATGTCAGTTTGACAATTCCAATGTGCATAGAATTACGTTTGTATCAGCCATTATCTTCTTCAAAACTACTACTACGGTTCCTCAGTTCCTGTCTCATCCAAAATGACGAATAATGCTTTTGCATTTCTATTTGATGAAATAAGTTACGAACTAGTGGAGTTCAAATAGATCGAGCAAAAAACCATGGAATTGTTTGTACACTTAAAGGGCTGCTTGCGCCTAAGGCAGGCTGTCTGTATATTACAAACTAGAGCGTGTGCTATCCTCAAAGCGATGCCCTCAAAATCATTTCAGCAGAAGAATGTTTTAATTTATGCATTCCGCTATTATCGCAGCTGTAAAGAAAAATGTACGCAATATCGAATTAAAGCCATCAATTATTGGCTCAATAATAATTTTTATGGAATGAGACGGAAATATTATTGTTTTGAAGTACGAATATGGTCACTGGCGAATGCATTGAGTTGTACACAAACCTGAATGGTGGTCACTGGCGAGATATAAAATCTAGTGAACTATGAATGTAGAGGGAAAATGGCGGTTCTGGGACGCTTTTTTTGACGATCGGAGCAAAATGCAAAATTTCTTTTTGTTGGACAATAATAGTATTCAATTTCTTCAGGCTGCAGGTTTCTACGTTGTATAATCACCATGGAAGTGTTATATTTGGAAGAGAAATGTCAGTAGAGGGAAAATGGCGGTTCTAGGACGCTTTTTTTAAGGAGCCGATCGAAATGCGGGATTTCTTTATGTTGACCAACAATTGTATTTGATTTCTTCAGGCTACAGCTTACTACGTTCCATAATCATCATGGAAATGTTATATTTGGAAGAGAAATGTCAGTTTGACAATTGAATCGAGTGCATAGAATTGCGTTTCTATCAGACATTATCTTCCTCAAAAGTACTACCAGGCGGCGAAATACACATTAGTATACAACATTAAGATCTATCTAGCCTAGTCAAAGTTAGCTCTTCTTGGAAGGCAAGTTTTTAAAGAAGACGACACTGCAGTTTCGGTCTCATCTAAAATGACCAATAATACTTTTGCATTTCTATTTGATGAAACAAGATACGAACTAAGAGGAGGTAAAATAGATCGGGTAAAAAGCCAAGGAATAGTTGGTACACTTAAAGTAGTAGAGGGAAAATGGCGTTTCTTGGGACGCTTTTTTTAAGGAGCCGATCAAAAATGCAGGATTTCTTTTTGTTTGCCAACAATAGTATTCCTTTTCTTCAGGCTGCAGGTTACTACGTTCTATAATCATCATGGAAGTGTTATATTTGGAAGAGAAATGTTAGTTTGACAATTGAATCGAGTGCATAGAATTACGTTTGTATCAGCCATTATCTTCTTCAAAACTACTACCTGGCGACAAAATACACATTAGTAGAGGGAAAAAATTTTTAAAGGAAGACGGTTCCTCAGTTCCTGTCTCATCCAATATGACGAATAATGCTTTTGCATTTGTATTTGATAAAATAAGTTACGAACTAGTGGAGTTCAAATAGATCGAGCAAAAAACCATGGAATTGTTTGTACACTTAAAGGGCTGCTTGCGCCTAAGGCAGGCTGTCTGTATATTACAAACTAGAGCGTGTGCTATCCTCAAAGCGATGCCCTCAAAATCATTTCAGCAGAAGAATGTTTTAATTTATGCATTCCGCTATTATCGCAGCTGTAAAGAAAAATGTACGCAATATCGAATTAAAGCCATCAATTATTGGCTCAATAATAATTTTTATGGAATGAGACGGAAATATTATTGTTTTGAAGTACGAATATGGTCACTGGCGAATGCATTGAGTTGCCCACAAACCTGAATGGTGGTCACTGGCGAGATGTAAAATCTAGTGAACTATGAATGTAGAGGGAAAATGGCGGTTCTGGGACGCCTTTTTTGACGATCTGAGCAAAATGCAGGATTTCTTTTTGTTGGCCAATAATATTATTCGATTTCTTCAGGCTGCAGGTTTCTAAGTTGTATAATCATCATGGATTTGTTATATTTGGAAAAGAAATGACTGTAGAGGGAAAATGGCGGATCTAGGACGCTTTTTTTGAGGATTGCGCTTAAGACAGGCAGTCTGTATATTACAAACTAGGGCGTGCGCTATCCTCAAAGCGATGCTCTCAAAATCACTTCAGCAGAAGGATGTATGCATTCCGTTATTATCGTTGCTGTAAAGAAAAATGTACGCAATATAGAATTATAGCCATCAATTGCTGGTTCAACAATAAGTTTGTTTGGAATAAGACGGAAATATTTTTGTTTTGAAGTACGAATGTGGTCACTGGCGAATGCAGTAGAGGGAAAATGGCGGTTCTGGGACGCCTTTTTTGAGGAGCCGATCATAATGCAGGATTTCATTATGTTGACCAACAATAGTATTCAATTTCTTCAGGCTGCAAGTTACTACGTTCTATAATCATCATGGAAGTGTTATATTTGGAAGAGAAATGTCAGTTTGACAATTCAATCGAGTGTATAGAATTGCATTTCTATCAGCCATTATCTTCTTTAAAACTACTACCAGGCGACGAAATACATATTAGTGTACAACATTAGGATCTAGATACGCTACCTAGTCAAGTGAAATCCTGCATTTTGATCGACTCCTGAAAAAAAGCGTCCCAGAACCGCCATTTTCCTTCTACGAACTATAAGAGTTATTGCAACTGTCAGTATTAATATTATCAGTACAATACTTATCCGCCTTGATGTAGGGTATCGGTGGTGGTCCTCAGTCATGTGGCAGCCCATCGCTATTCTCTTCCATTTTTGTTTTGCTGTTGAGATTTAATCCTTTCTTTTTGTAAACAATTCAAATGTAAAAAAACTCTTCTTTTTTTGCACGGAAAAACGAGAATATTTTTTATAAACAGCTCCTTAACCCCACAAAGTTCCTATTTCTTAATAATTTTAAAGTTAAAATTCTTTACGTCCAACAAACTACTACAAACATTCTGGAGCTAAAAAGTGAAATTGTTGTCAAAATGTTTCCCTAGAAACGAATCTCAATTCATCAAATAGAAGTGCAAAAGCATTATTGGTCATATTGGTGGAGACAGGAACTGCAGCGTGGTCATCATTTAAAAACGTGCCTTCAAGTAAGGCAAACTTTGATAAGGTAGCGTATATAGATCTTAATGTTGTACACTAATGTGTATTTCGTCGCCTGGTAGTAGTTTTGAAGAAGATAATGGCTGATAGAAACGCAATTCTATGCACTCGATTGAACTGTCAAACTGACATTTCTCTTCCAAATATAACACTTCCATGATGATTATAGAACGTAGTAACCTGCAGCTTGTAGAAATCGAATACTATTGTTGGTCAACAAAAAAAATTTTGCATTCTGATCGGCTCCTCAAAAAAAGCGTCCCAGAACCGCCATTTTCCCTCTACATTCATAATTCACTAGATTTTATATCTCGCCAGTGACCAACATTCAAGTTTGTGTGCAACTCAATGCATTCGCCAGTGACCACATTCGTACTTCAAAACAAAAATATTTCCGTCTCATCCCAAACTAACTTATTGTTGTGCCAACAATTGATAGCTTTAATTCGATATTGCGTACATTTTTCTTTACAGCTGCGATAATAGCGGAATGCATAAATTAAAACATCCTTCTGCTGAAATGATTTTGAGGGCATCACTTTGAGGATAGCACACGCCCTAGTTTGTAATATACATACAGCCTGCCTTAAGCGCAACCAGCCCTTTAAGTGTACAAACTATTCCATGGTTTTTTACACGATCTATTTGAACTCAACTAGTTCGTAACTTATTTTATCAAATACAAATGCAAAAGCATTATTCGTCATATTGGATGAGACAGGAACTGAGGAACCGTCTTCCTTTAAAAATTTTTTCCCTCTACTAATGTGTATTTCGTCGCCAGGTAGTAGTTTTGAAGAAGATAATGGCTGATACAAACGTAATTCTATGCACTCGATTCAATTGTCAAACTGACATTTCTCTTCCAAATATAACATTCACATGATAATTATAGAACGTAGTAACCTGTAGCCTCAAGAAATCGAATACTATTGTCGGTCAACATAAAGAAATCCCGCATTTTGAACGGCTCCTCAAAAAAAGCGTCCTAGAACCGCCATTTTCCCTCTACATTCATAGTTCACTAGATTTTATATCTCGCCAGTGACCACCATTCAGGTTTGTGGGCAACTCAATGCATTCGCCAGTGACCATATTCGTACTTCAAAACAATAATATTTCCGTCTCATTCCATAAAAATTATTATTGAGCCAGCAATTGATGGCTTTAATTCGATATTGCGTACATTTTTCTTTACAGCAGCGATAATAGCGGAATGCATAAATTAAAACAAACTTCTGCTGAAGTGATTTTGAGGGCATCGCTTTGAGGATAGCACACGCCCTAGTTTGTAATATACACACAGTCTGCCTTAAGCGCAACCAGTCCTTTATGTGTACAAACTATTACTTGGCTTTTTACCCGATCTATTTTACCTCCTCTTAGTTCGTATCTTGTTTCATCAAATAGAAATGCAAAAGTATTATTGGTCATTTTAGATGAGACAGGAACTGCAGTGCCGTCTTCCTTTAAAAATATTTTCTCTCCGCTAATGTGTATTTCGTCGCCTGTTAGTAGTTTTGAAGAAGATAATGGCTGATACAAACGTAATTCTATGCACTGGATTCAATTGTCAAACTGACAATTCTCTTCCAAATATAACATTTACATGATGATTATAGAACGTAGTAACCTGCAGCCTGTAGAAAAGGAATACTATTGTTGGCAAACAAAAAGAAATCCTGCATTTTTGATCGGCTCCTTAAAAAAAGCGTCCCAAGAAACGCCATTTTCCCTCTACTACTTTAAGTGTACCAACTATTCCTTGGCTTTTTACCCGATCTATTTTACTTCCTCTTAGTTCGTATCTTCTTTCATCAAATAGAAATGCAAAAGTATTATTGGTCATTTTAGATGAGACCGAAACTGCAGTGTCGTCTTCTTTAAAAACTAGCCTTCCAAGAAGAGCTAACTTTGACTAGGTAGCGTATATAGATCTTAATGTTGTATACTAATGTGTATTTCGTCGCCTAGTAGTACTTTTCAAGAAGATAATGGCTGATAGAAACGCAATTCTATGCACTCGATTCAATTGTCAAACTGACATTTCTCTACCAAATAAAACATTTCCATGATGAGTATAGAACGTAGTAACCTGTAGCCTGAAGAAATCGAATACTATTGTTGGCCAACAAAAAGAAATCCTGCATTTTGATCGGCTCCTCAAAAAAGGCGTCCCAGAACCGCCATTTTCCCTCTACATTCATAGTTCACTAGATTTTACATCTCGCCAGTGACCACCATTCAGGTTTGTGGGCAACTCAATGCATTCGCCAGTGACCATATTCGTACTTCAAAACAATAATATTTCCGTCTCATTCCATAAAAATTATTATTGAGCCAATAATTGATGGCTTTAATTCGATATTGCGTACATTTTTCTTTACAGCAGCTATAATAGCGGAATGCATAAATTAAAACAACCTTCTGCTGGAGTGATTTTGAGCTCATCGCTTTGAGGATAGCTGACGCCCTAGTTTGTAATATACAGACAGCCTTTCTTAAGCGCAACCAGCCTTTTAAGTGTACAAGCTATTGCATGGTTTTTTGCTCGATCTATTTGAACTCCACTAGTTCGTAGCTTATTTCATCAAATAGAAATGCAAAAGAATTATTTGTCATATTGGTGGAGACAAGAACTGCAGAGTGGTCTTCCTTTAAAAACGTGCCATCCAAGTAGAGCAAACATTGACTAGGTAGCGTATCTAGATCCTAATGTTGTACACTAATATGTATTTCGTCGCCTGGTAGTAGTTTTAAAGAAGATAATGGCTGATAGAAATGCAATTCTATGCACTCGATTGAATTGTCAAACTGCTCTACTTGGAAGGCACGTTTTTAAAGGAAGACCACTCTGCAGTTCTTGTCTCCACCAATATGACAAATAATGGTTTTGCATTTCTATTTGATGAAATATGCTACGAACTAGAGGAGTTCAAATAGATCGAGCAAAGAACCATGCAATAGCTTGTACACTTAAAAGGCTGGTAGCGCTTAAGACAGGCTGTCTGTATATTACAAACTAGGGCGTGTGCTATCCTCAAAGCGATGCCCTCATAATCACATCAGCAGAAGGATGTTTTAATTTATGCATTCCGCTATTATCGCTGCTGTAAAGAAAAATGTACGCAATATCGAATTAAAGCCATCAATTGCTGGCTCAATAATAATTTTTATGGAATGAGACGGAAATATTATTGTTTTGAAGCGAATGCATTGAGTTGTACACAAACCTGAATGGTGGTCACTGGCGAGATATAGAATGTAGTGAACTATGATTGTAGAGAGAAAATGGCGGTTCTGGGACGCTTTTTTTGACGACTTGAGCAAAATGCAGGATTTGTTTTTGTTGGCCAATAATATTATTCGATTTCTTCTGGCTGCAGGTTTCTACGTTGTATAATCATCATGGATTTGTTATATTTGGAAGAGAAATGTCAGTAGAGGGAAAATGGCGGTTCTAGGACGCTTTTTTTAAGGAGCCGATCGAAATGCGGGATTTCTTTATGTTGACCAACAATTGTATTTGATTTCTTCAGGCTACAGCTTACCACATTCCATAATCATCATGGAAATGTTATATTTGGAAGAGAAATGTCAGTTTGACAATTGAATCGAGTGCATAGAATTTCGTTTCTATCAGCCATTATCTTCCTCAAAAGTACTACCAGGCGGCGAAATACACATTAGTATACAACATTAAGATCTATCTAGCCTAGTCAAAGTTAGCTCTTCTTGGAAGGCAAGTTTTTAAAGAAGACGGCACTGCAGTTCCTGTCTCATCTAAAATGACCAATAATACTTTTCAATTTCTATTTGATGAAACAAGATAAGAACTAAGATGAGGTAAAATAGATCGGGTAAAAAGCCAAGGAATAGTTTGTACACTTAAAGTAGTAGAGAGAAAATGGCGTTTCTTGGGACGCTTTTTTTGAGGAGCCGATCAAATATGTAGGATTTCTTTTTGTTGGCCAACAATAGTATTCGATTTCTTCAGGCTGCAGGTTCTACGTTCTATAAACATCATGGAAGTTTTATATTTGGAAGTGAAATGTCAGTTTGACAATTCCAATGTGCATAGAATTACGTTTGTATCAGCCATTATCTTCTTCAAAACTACTACTACGGTTCCTCAGTTCCTGTCTCATCCAAAATGACGAATAATGCTTTTGCATTTCTATTTGATGAAATAAGTTACGAACTAGTGGAGTTCAAATAGATCGAGCAAAAAACCATGGAATTGTTTGTACACTTAAAGGGCTGCTTGCGCCTAAGGCAGGCTGTCTGTATATTACAAACTAGAGCGTGTGCTATCCTCAAAGCGATGCCCTCAAAATCATTTCAGCAGAAGAATGTTTTAATTTATGCATTCCGCTATTATCGCAGCTGTAAAGAAAAATGTACGCAATATCGAATTAAAGCCATCAATTATTGGCTCAATAATAATTTTTATGGAATGAGACGGAAATATTATTGTTTTGAAGTACGAATATGGTCACTGGCGAATGCATTGAGTTGTACACAAACCTGAATGGTGGTCACTGGCGAGATATAAAATCTAGTGAACTATGAATGTAGAGGGAAAATGGCGGTTCTGGGACGCTTTTTTTGACGATCGGAGCAAAATGCAAAATTTCTTTTTGTTGGACAATAATAGTATTCAATTTCTTCAGGCTGCAGGTTTCTACGTTGTATAATCACCATGGAAGTGTTATATTTGGAAGAGAAATGTCAGTAGAGGGAAAATGGCGGTTCTAGGACGCTTTTTTTAAGGAGCCGATCGAAATGCGGGATTTCTTTATGTTGACCAACAATTGTATTTGATTTCTTCAGGCTACAGCTTACTACGTTCCATAATCATCATGGAAATGTTATATTTGGAAGAGAAATGTCAGTTTGACAATTGAATCGAGTGCATAGAATTGCGTTTCTATCAGACATTATCTTCCTCAAAAGTACTACCAGGCGGCGAAATACACATTAGTATACAACATTAAGATCTATCTAGCCTAGTCAAAGTTAGCTCTTCTTGGAAGGCAAGTTTTTAAAGAAGACGACACTGCAGTTTCGGTCTCATCTAAAATGACCAATAATACTTTTGCATTTCTATTTGATGAAACAAGATACGAACTAAGAGGAGGTAAAATAGATCGGGTAAAAAGCCAAGGAATAGTTGGTACACTTAAAGTAGTAGAGGGAAAATGGCGTTTCTTGGGACGCTTTTTTTAAGGAGCCGATCAAAAATGCAGGATTTCTTTTTGTTTGCCAACAATAGTATTCCTTTTCTTCAGGCTGCAGGTTACTACGTTCTATAATCATCATGGAAGTGTTATATTTGGAAGAGAAATGTTAGTTTGACAATTGAATCGAGTGCATAGAATTACGTTTGTATCAGCCATTATCTTCTTCAAAACTACTACCTGGCGACAAAATACACATTAGTAGAGGGAAAAAATTTTTAAAGGAAGACGGTTCCTCAGTTCCTGTCTCATCCAATATGACGAATAATGCTTTTGCATTTGTATTTGATAAAATAAGTTACGAACTAGTGGAGTTCAAATAGATCGAGCAAAAAACCATGGAATTGTTTGTACACTTAAAGGGCTGCTTGCGCCTAAGGCAGGCTGTCTGTATATTACAAACTAGAGCGTGTGCTATCCTCAAAGCGATGCCCTCAAAATCATTTCAGCAGAAGAATGTTTTAATTTATGCATTCCGCTATTATCGCAGCTGTAAAGAAAAATGTACGCAATATCGAATTAAAGCCATCAATTATTGGCTCAATAATAATTTTTATGGAATGAGACGGAAATATTATTGTTTTGAAGTACGAATATGGTCACTGGCGAATGCATTGAGTTGCCCACAACCTGAATGGTGGTCACTGGCGAGATGTAAAATCTAGTGAACTATGAATGTAGAGGGAAAATGGCGGTTCTGGGACGCCTTTTTTGACGATCTGAGCAAAATGCAGGATTCCTTTTTGTTGGCCAATAATATTATTCGATTTCTTCAGGCTGCAGGTTTCTAAGTTGTATAATCATCATGGATTTGTTATATTTGGAAAAGAAATGACTGTAGAGGGAAAATGGCGGATCTAGGACGCTTTTTTTGAGGATTGCGCTTAAGACAGGCAGTCTGTATATTACAAACTAGGGCGTGCGCTATCCTCAAAGCGATGCTCTCAAAATCACTTCAGCAGAAGGATGTATGCATTCCGTTATTATCGTTGCTGTAAAGAAAAATGTACGCAATATAGAATTATAGCCATCAATTGCTGGTTCAACAATAAGTTTGTTTGGAATAAGACGGAAATATTTTTGTTTTGAAGTACGAATGTGGTCACTGGCGAATGCAGTAGAGGGAAAATGGCGGTTCTGGGACGCCTTTTTTGAGGAGCCGATCATAATGCAGGATTTCATTATGTTGACCAACAATAGTATTCAATTTCTTCAGGCTGCAAGTTACTACGTTCTATAATCATCATGGAAGTGTTATATTTGGAAGAGAAATGTCAGTTTGACAATTCAATCGAGTGTATAGAATTGCATTTCTATCAGCCATTATCTTCTTTAAAACTACTACCAGGCGACGAAATACATATTAGTGTACAACATTAGGATCTAGATACGCTACCTAGTCAAGTGAAATCCTGCATTTTGATCGACTCCTGAAAAAAAGCGTCCCAGAACCGCCATTTTCCTTCTACGAACTATAAGAGTTATTGCAACTGTCAGTATTAATATTATCAGTACAATACTTATCCGCCTTGATGTAGGGTATCGGTGGTGGTCCTCAGTCATGTGGCAGCCCATCGCTATTCTCTTCCATTTTTGTTTTGCTGTTGAGATTTAATCCTTTCTTTTTGTAAACAATTCAAATGTAAAAAAACTCTTCTTTTTTTGCACGGAAAAACGAGAATATTTTTTATAAACAGCTCCTTAACCCCACAAAGTTCCTATTTCTTAATAATTTTAAAGTTAAAATTCTTTACGTCCAACAAACTACTACAAACATTCTGGAGCTAAAAAGTGAAATTGTTGTCAAAATGTTTCCCTAGAAACGAATCTCAATTCATCAAATAGAAGTGCAAAAGCATTATTGGTCATATTGGTGGAGACAGGAACTGCAGCGTGGTCATCATTTAAAAACGTGCCTTCAAGTAAGGCAAACTTTGATAAGGTAGCGTATATAGATCTTAATGTTGTACACTAATGTGTATTTCGTCGCCTGGTAGTAGTTTTGAAGAAGATAATGGCTGATAGAAACGCAATTCTATGCACTCGATTGAACTGTCAAACTGACATTTCTCTTCCAAATATAACACTTCCATGATGATTATAGAACGTAGTAACCTGCAGCTTGTAGAAATCGAATACTATTGTTGGTCAACAAAAAAAATTTTGCATTCTGATCGGCTCCTCAAAAAAAGCGTCCCAGAACCGCCATTTTCCCTCTACATTCATAATTCACTAGATTTTATATCTCGCCAGTGACCAACATTCAGGTTTGTGTGCAACTCAATGCATTCGCCAGTGACCACATTCGTACTTCAAAACAAAAATATTTCCGTCTCATCCCAAACTAACTTATTGTTGTGCCAACAATTGATAGCTTTAATTCGATATTGCGTACATTTTTCTTTACAGCTGCGATAATAGCGGAATGCATAAATTAAAACATCCTTCTGCTGAAATGATTTTGAGGGCATCACTTTGAGGATAGCACACGCCCTAGTTTGTAATATACATACAGCCTGCCTTAAGCGCAACCAGCCCTTTAAGTGTACAAACTATTCCATGGTTTTTTACACGATCTATTTGAACTCAACTAGTTCGTACCTTATTTTATCAAATACAAATGCAAAAGCATTATTCGTCATATTGGATGAGACAGGAACTGAGGAACCGTCTTCCTTTAAAAATTTTTTCCCTCTACTAATGTGTATTTCGTCGCCAGGTAGTAGTTTTGAAGAAGATAATGGCTGATACAAACGTAATTCTATGCACTCGATTCAATTGTCAAACTGACATTTCTCTTCCAAATATAACATTCACATGATAATTATAGAACGTAGTAACCTGTAGCCTCAAGAAATCGAATACTATTGTTGGTCAACATAAAGAAATCCCGCATTTTGAACGGCTCCTCAAAAAAAGCGTCCTAGAACCGCCATTTTCCCTCTACATTCATAGTTCACTAGATTTTATATCTCGCCAGTGACCACCATTCAGGTTTGTGGGCAACTCAATGCATTCGCCAGTGACCATATTCGTACTTCAAAACAATAATATTTCCGTCTCATTCCATAAAAATTATTATTGAGCCAGCAATTGATGGCTTTAATTCGATATTGCGTACATTTTTCTTTACAGCAGCGATAATAGCGGAATGCATAAATTAAAACAAACTTCTGCTGAAGTGATTTTGAGGGCATCGCTTTGAGGATAGCACACGCCCTAGTTTGTAATATACACACAGTCTGCCTTAAGCGCAACCAGTCCTTTATGTGTACAAACTATTACTTGGCTTTTTACCCGATCTATTTTACCTCCTCTTAGTTCGTATCTTGTTTCATCAAATAGAAATGCAAAAGTATTATTGGTCATTTTAGATGAGACAGGAACTGCAGTGCCGTCTTCCTTTAAAAATATTTTCTCTCCGCTAATGTGTATTTCGTCGCCTGTTAGTAGTTTTGAAGAAGATAATGGCTGATACAAACGTAATTCTATGCACTGGATTCAATTGTCAAACTGACAATTCTCTTCCAAATATAACATTTACATGATGATTATAGAACGTAGTAACCTGCAGCCTGTAGAAAAGGAATACTATTGTTGGCAAACAAAAAGAAATCCTGCATTTTTGATCGGCTCCTTAAAAAAAGCGTCCCAAGAAACGCCATTTTCCCTCTACTACTTTAAGTGTACCAACTATTCCTTGGCTTTTTACCCGATCTATTTTACTTCCTCTTAGTTCGTATCTTGTTTCATCAAATAGAAATGCAAAAGTATTATTGGTCATTTTAGATGAGACCGAAACTGCAGTGTCGTCTTCTTTAAAAACTAGCCTTCCAAGAAGAGCTAACTTTGACTAGGTAGCGTATATAGATCTTAATGTTGTATACTAATGTGTATTTCGTCGCCTAGTAGTACTTTTCAAGAAGATAATGGCTGATAGAAACGCAATTCTATGCACACGATTCAATTGTCAAACTGACATTTCTCTACCAAATAAAACATTTCCATGATGAGTATAGAACGTAGTAACCTGTAACCTGAAGAAATCGAATACTATTGTTGGCCAACAAAAAGAAATCCTGCATTTTGATCGGCTCCTCAAAAAAGGCGTCCCAGAACCGCCATTTTCCCTCTACTTATCCGCCTTGATGTAGGGTATCGGTGGTGGTCCTCAGTCATGTGGCAGCCCATCGCTATTCTCTTCCATTTTTGTTTTGCTGTTGAGATTTAATCCTTTCTTTTTGTAAACAATTCAAATGTAAAAAAACTCTTCTTTTTTTGCACGGAAAAACGAGAATATTTTTTATAAACAGCTCCTTAACCCCACAAAGTTCCTATTTCTTAATAATTTTAAAGTTAAAATTCTTTACGTCCAACAAACTACTACAAACATTCTGGAGCTAAAAAGTGAAATTGTTGTCAAAATGTTTCCCTAGAAACGAATCTCAATTCATCAAATAGAAGTGCAAAAGCATTATTGGTCATATTGGTGGAGACAGGAACTGCAGCGTGGTCATCATTTAAAAACGTGCCTTCAAGTAAGGCAAACTTTGATAAGGTAGCGTATATAGATCTTAATGTTGTACACTAATGTGTATTTCGTCGCCTGGTAGTAGTTTTGAAGAAGATAATGGCTGATAGAAACGCAATTCTATGCACTCGATTGAACTGTCAAACTGACATTTCTCTTCCAAATATAACACTTCCATGATGATTATAGAACGTAGTAACCTGCAGCTTGTAGAAATCGAATACTATTGTTGGTCAACAAAAAAAATTTTGCATTCTGATCGGCTCCTCAAAAAAAGCGTCCCAGAACCGCCATTTTCCCTCTACATTCATAATTCACTAGATTTTATATCTCGCCAGTGACCAACATTCAGGTTTGTGTGCAACTCAATGCATTCGCCAGTGACCACATTCGTACTTCAAAACAAAAATATTTCCGTCTCATCCCAAACTAACTTATTGTTGTGCCAACAATTGATAGCTTTAATTCGATATTGCGTACATTTTTCTTTACAGCTGCGATAATAGCGGAATGCATAAATTAAAACATCCTTCTGCTGAAATGATTTTGAGGGCATCACTTTGAGGATAGCACACGCCCTAGTTTGTAATATACATACAGCCTGCCTTAAGCGCAACCAGCCCTTTAAGTGTACAAACTATTCCATGGTTTTTTACACGATCTATTTGAACTCAACTAGTTCGTACCTTATTTTATCAAATACAAATGCAAAAGCATTATTCGTCATATTGGATGAGACAGGAACTGAGGAACCGTCTTCCTTTAAAAATTTTTTCCCTCTACTAATGTGTATTTCGTCGCCAGGTAGTAGTTTTGAAGAAGATAATGGCTGATACAAACGTAATTCTATGCACTCGATTCAATTGTCAAACTGACATTTCTCTTCCAAATATAACATTCACATGATAATTATAGAACGTAGTAACCTGTAGCCTCAAGAAATCGAATACTATTGTTGGTCAACATAAAGAAATCCCGCATTTTGAACGGCTCCTCAAAAAAAGCGTCCTAGAACCGCCATTTTCCCTCTACATTCATAGTTCACTAGATTTTATATCTCGCCAGTGACCACCATTCAGGTTTGTGGGCAACTCAATGCATTCGCCAGTGACCATATTCGTACTTCAAAACAATAATATTTCCGTCTCATTCCATAAAAATTATTATTGAGCCAGCAATTGATGGCTTTAATTCGATATTGCGTACATTTTTCTTTACAGCAGCGATAATAGCGGAATGCATAAATTAAAACAAACTTCTGCTGAAGTGATTTTGAGGGCATCGCTTTGAGGATAGCACACGCCCTAGTTTGTAATATACACACAGTCTGCCTTAAGCGCAACCAGTCCTTTATGTGTACAAACTATTACTTGGCTTTTTACCCGATCTATTTTACCTCCTCTTAGTTCGTATCTTGTTTCATCAAATAGAAATGCAAAAGTATTATTGGTCATTTTAGATGAGACAGGAACTGCAGTGCCGTCTTCCTTTAAAAATATTTTCTCTCCGCTAATGTGTATTTCGTCGCCTGTTAGTAGTTTTGAAGAAGATAATGGCTGATACAAACGTAATTCTATGCACTGGATTCAATTGTCAAACTGACAATTCTCTTCCAAATATAACATTTACATGATGATTATAGAACGTAGTAACCTGCAGCCTGTAGAAAAGGAATACTATTGTTGGCAAACAAAAAGAAATCCTGCATTTTTGATCGGCTCCTTAAAAAAAGCGTCCCAAGAAACGCCATTTTCCCTCTACTACTTTAAGTGTACCAACTATTCCTTGGCTTTTTACCCGATCTATTTTACTTCCTCTTAGTTCGTATCTTGTTTCATCAAATAGAAATGCAAAAGTATTATTGGTCATTTTAGATGAGACCGAAACTGCAGTGTCGTCTTCTTTAAAAACTAGCCTTCCAAGAAGAGCTAACTTTGACTAGGTAGCGTATATAGATCTTAATGTTGTATACTAATGTGTATTTCGTCGCCTAGTAGTACTTTTCAAGAAGATAATGGCTGATAGAAACGCAATTCTATGCACTCGATTCAATTGTCAAACTGACATTTCTCTACCAAATAAAACATTTCCATGATGAGTATAGAACGTAGTAACCTGTAACCTGAAGAAATCGAATACTATTGTTGGCCAACAAAAAGAAATCCTGCATTTTGATCGGCTCCTCAAAAAAGGCGTCCCAGAACCGCCATTTTCCCTCTACTTATCCGCCTTGATGTAGGGTATCGGTGGTGGTCCTCAGTCATGTGGCAGCCCATCGCTATTCTCTTCCATTTTTGTTTTGCTGTTGAGATTTAATCCTTTCTTTTTGTAAACAATTCAAATGTAAAAAAACTCTTCTTTTTTTGCACGGAAAAACGAGAATATTTTTTATAAACAGCTCCTTAACCCCACAAAGTTCCTATTTCTTAATAATTTTAAAGTTAAAATTCTTTACGTCCAACAAACTACTACAAACATTCTGGAGCTAAAAAGTGAAATTGTTGTCAAAATGTTTCCCTAGAAACGAATCTCAATTCATCAAATAGAAGTGCAAAAGCATTATTGGTCATATTGGTGGAGACAGGAACTGCAGCGTGGTCATCATTTAAAAACGTGCCTTCAAGTAAGGCAAACTTTGATAAGGTAGCGTATATAGATCTTAATGTTGTACACTAATGTGTATTTCGTCGCCTGGTAGTAGTTTTGAAGAAGATAATGGCTGATAGAAACGCAATTCTATGCACTCGATTGAACTGTCAAACTGACATTTCTCTTCCAAATATAACACTTCCATGATGATTATAGAACGTAGTAACCTGCAGCTTGTAGAAATCGAATACTATTGTTGGTCAACAAAAAAAATTTTGCATTCTGATCGGCTCCTCAAAAAAAGCGTCCCAGAACCGCCATTTTCCCTCTACATTCATAATTCACTAGATTTTATATCTCGCCAGTGACCAACATTCAGGTTTGTGTGCAACTCAATGCATTCGCCAGTGACCACATTCGTACTTCAAAACAAAAATATTTCCGTCTCATCCCAAACTAACTTATTGTTGTGCCAACAATTGATAGCTTTAATTCGATATTGCGTACATTTTTCTTTACAGCTGCGATAATAGCGGAATGCATAAATTAAAACATCCTTCTGCTGAAATGATTTTGAGGGCATCACTTTGAGGATAGCACACGCCCTAGTTTGTAATATACATACAGCCTGCCTTAAGCGCAACCAGCCCTTTAAGTGTACAAACTATTCCATGGTTTTTTACACGATCTATTTGAACTCAACTAGTTCGTACCTTATTTTATCAAATACAAATGCAAAAGCATTATTCGTCATATTGGATGAGACAGGAACTGAGGAACCGTCTTCCTTTAAAAATTTTTTCCCTCTACTAATGTGTATTTCGTCGCCAGGTAGTAGTTTTGAAGAAGATAATGGCTGATACAAACGTAATTCTATGCACTCGATTCAATTGTCAAACTGACATTTCTCTTCCAAATATAACATTCACATGATAATTATAGAACGTAGTAACCTGTAGCCTCAAGAAATCGAATACTATTGTTGGTCAACATAAAGAAATCCCGCATTTTGAACGGCTCCTCAAAAAAAGCGTCCTAGAACCGCCATTTTCCCTCTACATTCATAGTTCACTAGATTTTATATCTCGCCAGTGACCACCATTCAGGTTTGTGGGCAACTCAATGCATTCGCCAGTGACCATATTCGTACTTCAAAACAATAATATTTCCGTCTCATTCCATAAAAATTATTATTGAGCCAGCAATTGATGGCTTTAATTCGATATTGCGTACATTTTTCTTTACAGCAGCGATAATAGCGGAATGCATAAATTAAAACAAACTTCTGCTGAAGTGATTTTGAGGGCATCGCTTTGAGGATAGCACACGCCCTAGTTTGTAATATACACACAGTCTGCCTTAAGCGCAACCAGTCCTTTATGTGTACAAACTATTACTTGGCTTTTTACCCGATCTATTTTACCTCCTCTTAGTTCGTATCTTGTTTCATCAAATAGAAATGCAAAAGTATTATTGGTCATTTTAGATGAGACAGGAACTGCAGTGCCGTCTTCCTTTAAAAATATTTTCTCTCCGCTAATGTGTATTTCGTCGCCTGTTAGTAGTTTTGAAGAAGATAATGGCTGATACAAACGTAATTCTATGCACTGGATTCAATTGTCAAACTGACAATTCTCTTCCAAATATAACATTTACATGATGATTATAGAACGTAGTAACCTGCAGCCTGTAGAAAAGGAATACTATTGTTGGCAAACAAAAAGAAATCCTGCATTTTTGATCGGCTCCTTAAAAAAAGCGTCCCAAGAAACGCCATTTTCCCTCTACTACTTTAAGTGTACCAACTATTCCTTGGCTTTTTACCCGATCTATTTTACTTCCTCTTAGTTCGTATCTTGTTTCATCAAATAGAAATGCAAAAGTATTATTGGTCATTTTAGATGAGACCGAAACTGCAGTGTCGTCTTCTTTAAAAACTAGCCTTCCAAGAAGAGCTAACTTTGACTAGGTAGCGTATATAGATCTTAATGTTGTATACTAATGTGTATTTCGTCGCCTAGTAGTACTTTTCAAGAAGATAATGGCTGATAGAAACGCAATTCTATGCACTCGATTCAATTGTCAAACTGACATTTCTCTACCAAATAAAACATTTCCATGATGAGTATAGAACGTAGTAACCTGTAACCTGAAGAAATCGAATACTATTGTTGGCCAACAAAAAGAAATCCTGCATTTTGATCGGCTCCTCAAAAAAGGCGTCCCAGAACCGCCATTTTCCCTCTACTTATCCGCCTTGATGTAGGGTATCGGTGGTGGTCCTCAGTCATGTGGCAGCCCATCGCTATTCTCTTCCATTTTTGTTTTGCTGTTGAGATTTAATCCTTTCTTTTTGTAAACAATTCAAATGTAAAAAAACTCTTCTTTTTTTGCACGGAAAAACGAGAATATTTTTTATAAACAGCTCCTTAACCCCACAAAGTTCCTATTTCTTAATAATTTTAAAGTTAAAATTCTTTACGTCCAACAAACTACTACAAACATTCTGGAGCTAAAAAGTGAAATTGTTGTCAAAATGTTTCCCTAGAAACGAATCTCAATTCATCAAATAGAAGTGCAAAAGCATTATTGGTCATATTGGTGGAGACAGGAACTGCAGCGTGGTCATCATTTAAAAACGTGCCTTCAAGTAAGGCAAACTTTGATAAGGTAGCGTATATAGATCTTAATGTTGTACACTAATGTGTATTTCGTCGCCTGGTAGTAGTTTTGAAGAAGATAATGGCTGATAGAAACGCAATTCTATGCACTCGATTGAACTGTCAAACTGACATTTCTCTTCCAAATATAACACTTCCATGATGATTATAGAACGTAGTAACCTGCAGCTTGTAGAAATCGAATACTATTGTTGGTCAACAAAAAAAATTTTGCATTCTGATCGGCTCCTCAAAAAAAGCGTCCCAGAACCGCCATTTTCCCTCTACATTCATAATTCACTAGATTTTATATCTCGCCAGTGACCAACATTCAGGTTTGTGTGCAACTCAATGCATTCGCCAGTGACCACATTCGTACTTCAAAACAAAAATATTTCCGTCTCATCCCAAACTAACTTATTGTTGTGCCAACAATTGATAGCTTTAATTCGATATTGCGTACATTTTTCTTTACAGCTGCGATAATAGCGGAATGCATAAATTAAAACATCCTTCTGCTGAAATGATTTTGAGGGCATCACTTTGAGGATAGCACACGCCCTAGTTTGTAATATACATACAGCCTGCCTTAAGCGCAACCAGCCCTTTAAGTGTACAAACTATTCCATGGTTTTTTACACGATCTATTTGAACTCAACTAGTTCGTACCTTATTTTATCAAATACAAATGCAAAAGCATTATTCGTCATATTGGATGAGACAGGAACTGAGGAACCGTCTTCCTTTAAAAATTTTTTCCCTCTACTAATGTGTATTTCGTCGCCAGGTAGTAGTTTTGAAGAAGATAATGGCTGATACAAACGTAATTCTATGCACTCGATTCAATTGTCAAACTGACATTTCTCTTCCAAATATAACATTCACATGATAATTATAGAACGTAGTAACCTGTAGCCTCAAGAAATCGAATACTATTGTTGGTCAACATAAAGAAATCCCGCATTTTGAACGGCTCCTCAAAAAAAGCGTCCTAGAACCGCCATTTTCCCTCTACATTCATAGTTCACTAGATTTTATATCTCGCCAGTGACCACCATTCAGGTTTGTGGGCAACTCAATGCATTCGCCAGTGACCATATTCGTACTTCAAAACAATAATATTTCCGTCTCATTCCATAAAAATTATTATTGAGCCAGCAATTGATGGCTTTAATTCGATATTGCGTACATTTTTCTTTACAGCAGCGATAATAGCGGAATGCATAAATTAAAACAAACTTCTGCTGAAGTGATTTTGAGGGCATCGCTTTGAGGATAGCACACGCCCTAGTTTGTAATATACACACAGTCTGCCTTAAGCGCAACCAGTCCTTTATGTGTACAAACTATTACTTGGCTTTTTACCCGATCTATTTTACCTCCTCTTAGTTCGTATCTTGTTTCATCAAATAGAAATGCAAAAGTATTATTGGTCATTTTAGATGAGACAGGAACTGCAGTGCCGTCTTCCTTTAAAAATATTTTCTCTCCGCTAATGTGTATTTCGTCGCCTGTTAGTAGTTTTGAAGAAGATAATGGCTGATACAAACGTAATTCTATGCACTGGATTCAATTGTCAAACTGACAATTCTCTTCCAAATATAACATTTACATGATGATTATAGAACGTAGTAACCTGCAGCCTGTAGAAAAGGAATACTATTGTTGGCAAACAAAAAGAAATCCTGCATTTTTGATCGGCTCCTTAAAAAAAGCGTCCCAAGAAACGCCATTTTCCCTCTACTACTTTAAGTGTACCAACTATTCCTTGGCTTTTTACCCGATCTATTTTACTTCCTCTTAGTTCGTATCTTGTTTCATCAAATAGAAATGCAAAAGTATTATTGGTCATTTTAGATGAGACCGAAACTGCAGTGTCGTCTTCTTTAAAAACTAGCCTTCCAAGAAGAGCTAACTTTGACTAGGTAGCGTATATAGATCTTAATGTTGTATACTAATGTGTATTTCGTCGCCTAGTAGTACTTTTCAAGAAGATAATGGCTGATAGAAACGCAATTCTATGCACTCGATTCAATTGTCAAACTGACATTTCTCTACCAAATAAAACATTTCCATGATGAGTATAGAACGTAGTAACCTGTAACCTGAAGAAATCGAATACTATTGTTGGCCAACAAAAAGAAATCCTGCATTTTAATCGGCTCCTCAAAAAAGGCGTCCCAGAACCGCCATTTTCCCTCTACTTATCCGCCTTGATGTAGGGTATCGGTGGTGGTCCTCAGTCATGTGGCAGCCCATCGCTATTCTCTTCCATTTTTGTTTTGCTGTTGAGATTTAATCCTTTCTTTTTGTAAACAATTCAAATGTAAAAAAACTCTTCTTTTTTTGCACGGAAAAACGAGAATATTTTTTATAAACAGCTCCTTAACCCCACAAAGTTCCTATTTCTTAATAATTTTAAAGTTAAAATTCTTTACGTCCAACAAACTACTACAAACATTCTGGAGCTAAAAAGTGAAATTGTTGTCAAAATGTTTCCCTAGAAACGAATCTCAATTCATCAAATAGAAGTGCAAAAGCATTATTGGTCATATTGGTGGAGACAGGAACTGCAGCGTGGTCATCATTTAAAAACGTGCCTTCAAGTAAGGCAAACTTTGATAAGGTAGCGTATATAGATCTTAATGTTGTACACTAATGTGTATTTCGTCGCCTGGTAGTAGTTTTGAAGAAGATAATGGCTGATAGAAACGCAATTCTATGCACTCGATTGAACTGTCAAACTGACATTTCTCTTCCAAATATAACACTTCCATGATGATTATAGAACGTAGTAACCTGCAGCTTGTAGAAATCGAATACTATTGTTGGTCAACAAAAAAAATTTTGCATTCTGATCGGCTCCTCAAAAAAAGCGTCCCAGAACCGCCATTTTCCCTCTACATTCATAATTCACTAGATTTTATATCTCGCCAGTGACCAACATTCAGGTTTGTGTGCAACTCAATGCATTCGCCAGTGACCACATTCGTACTTCAAAACAAAAATATTTCCGTCTCATCCCAAACTAACTTATTGTTGTGCCAACAATTGATAGCTTTAATTCGATATTGCGTACATTTTTCTTTACAGCTGCGATAATAGCGGAATGCATAAATTAAAACATCCTTCTGCTGAAATGATTTTGAGGGCATCACTTTGAGGATAGCACACGCCCTAGTTTGTAATATACATACAGCCTGCCTTAAGCGCAACCAGCCCTTTAAGTGTACAAACTATTCCATGGTTTTTTACACGATCTATTTGAACTCAACTAGTTCGTACCTTATTTTATCAAATACAAATGCAAAAGCATTATTCGTCATATTGGATGAGACAGGAACTGAGGAACCGTCTTCCTTTAAAAATTTTTTCCCTCTACTAATGTGTATTTCGTCGCCAGGTAGTAGTTTTGAAGAAGATAATGGCTGATACAAACGTAATTCTATGCACTCGATTCAATTGTCAAACTGACATTTCTCTTCCAAATATAACATTCACATGATAATTATAGAACGTAGTAACCTGTAGCCTCAAGAAATCGAATACTATTGTTGGTCAACATAAAGAAATCCCGCATTTTGAACGGCTCCTCAAAAAAAGCGTCCTAGAACCGCCATTTTCCCTCTACATTCATAGTTCACTAGATTTTATATCTCGCCAGTGACCACCATTCAGGTTTGTGGGCAACTCAATGCATTCGCCAGTGACCATATTCGTACTTCAAAACAATAATATTTCCGTCTCATTCCATAAAAATTATTATTGAGCCAGCAATTGATGGCTTTAATTCGATATTGCGTACATTTTTCTTTACAGCAGCGATAATAGCGGAATGCATAAATTAAAACAAACTTCTGCTGAAGTGATTTTGAGGGCATCGCTTTGAGGATAGCACACGCCCTAGTTTGTAATATACACACAGTCTGCCTTAAGCGCAACCAGTCCTTTATGTGTACAAACTATTACTTGGCTTTTTACCCGATCTATTTTACCTCCTCTTAGTTCGTATCTTGTTTCATCAAATAGAAATGCAAAAGTATTATTGGTCATTTTAGATGAGACAGGAACTGCAGTGCCGTCTTCCTTTAAAAATATTTTCTCTCCGCTAATGTGTATTTCGTCGCCTGTTAGTAGTTTTGAAGAAGATAATGGCTGATACAAACGTAATTCTATGCACTGGATTCAATTGTCAAACTGACAATTCTCTTCCAAATATAACATTTACATGATGATTATAGAACGTAGTAACCTGCAGCCTGTAGAAAAGGAATACTATTGTTGGCAAACAAAAAGAAATCCTGCATTTTTGATCGGCTCCTTAAAAAAAGCGTCCCAAGAAACGCCATTTTCCCTCTACTACTTTAAGTGTACCAACTATTCCTTGGCTTTTTACCCGATCTATTTTACTTCCTCTTAGTTCGTATCTTGTTTCATCAAATAGAAATGCAAAAGTATTATTGGTCATTTTAGATGAGACCGAAACTGCAGTGTCGTCTTCTTTAAAAACTAGCCTTCCAAGAAGAGCTAACTTTGACTAGGTAGCGTATATAGATCTTAATGTTGTATACTAATGTGTATTTCGTCGCCTAGTAGTACTTTTCAAGAAGATAATGGCTGATAGAAACGCAATTCTATGCACTCGATTCAATTGTCAAACTGACATTTCTCTACCAAATAAAACATTTCCATGATGAGTATAGAACGTAGTAACCTGTAACCTGAAGAAATCGAATACTATTGTTGGCCAACAAAAAGAAATCCTGCATTTTGATCGGCTCCTCAAAAAAGGCGTCCCAGAACCGCCATTTTCCCTCTACTTATCCGCCTTGATGTAGGGTATCGGTGGTGGTCCTCAGTCATGTGGCAGCCCATCGCTATTCTCTTCCATTTTTGTTTTGCTGTTGAGATTTAATCCTTTCTTTTTGTAAACAATTCAAATGTAAAAAAACTCTTCTTTTTTTGCACGGAAAAACGAGAATATTTTTTATAAACAGCTCCTTAACCCCACAAAGTTCCTATTTCTTAATAATTTTAAAGTTAAAATTCTTTACGTCCAACAAACTACTACAAACATTCTGGAGCTAAAAAGTGAAATTGTTGTCAAAATGTTTCCCTAGAAACGAATCTCAATTCATCAAATAGAAGTGCAAAAGCATTATTGGTCATATTGGTGGAGACAGGAACTGCAGCGTGGTCATCATTTAAAAACGTGCCTTCAAGTAAGGCAAACTTTGATAAGGTAGCGTATATAGATCTTAATGTTGTACACTAATGTGTATTTCGTCGCCTGGTAGTAGTTTTGAAGAAGATAATGGCTGATAGAAACGCAATTCTATGCACTCGATTGAACTGTCAAACTGACATTTCTCTTCCAAATATAACACTTCCATGATGATTATAGAACGTAGTAACCTGCAGCTTGTAGAAATCGAATACTATTGTTGGTCAACAAAAAAAATTTTGCATTCTGATCGGCTCCTCAAAAAAAGCGTCCCAGAACCGCCATTTTCCCTCTACATTCATAATTCACTAGATTTTATATCTCGCCAGTGACCAACATTCAGGTTTGTGTGCAACTCAATGCATTCGCCAGTGACCACATTCGTACTTCAAAACAAAAATATTTCCGTCTCATCCCAAACTAACTTATTGTTGTGCCAACAATTGATAGCTTTAATTCGATATTGCGTACATTTTTCTTTACAGCTGCGATAATAGCGGAATGCATAAATTAAAACATCCTTCTGCTGAAATGATTTTGAGGGCATCACTTTGAGGATAGCACACGCCCTAGTTTGTAATATACATACAGCCTGCCTTAAGCGCAACCAGCCCTTTAAGTGTACAAACTATTCCATGGTTTTTTACACGATCTATTTGAACTCAACTAGTTCGTACCTTATTTTATCAAATACAAATGCAAAAGCATTATTCGTCATATTGGATGAGACAGGAACTGAGGAACCGTCTTCCTTTAAAAATTTTTTCCCTCTACTAATGTGTATTTCGTCGCCAGGTAGTAGTTTTGAAGAAGATAATGGCTGATACAAACGTAATTCTATGCACTCGATTCAATTGTCAAACTGACATTTCTCTTCCAAATATAACATTCACATGATAATTATAGAACGTAGTAACCTGTAGCCTCAAGAAATCGAATACTATTGTTGGTCAACATAAAGAAATCCCGCATTTTGAACGGCTCCTCAAAAAAAGCGTCCTAGAACCGCCATTTTCCCTCTACATTCATAGTTCACTAGATTTTATATCTCGCCAGTGACCACCATTCAGGTTTGTGGGCAACTCAATGCATTCGCCAGTGACCATATTCGTACTTCAAAACAATAATATTTCCGTCTCATTCCATAAAAATTATTATTGAGCCAGCAATTGATGGCTTTAATTCGATATTGCGTACATTTTTCTTTACAGCAGCGATAATAGCGGAATGCATAAATTAAAACAAACTTCTGCTGAAGTGATTTTGAGGGCATCGCTTTGAGGATAGCACACGCCCTAGTTTGTAATATACACACAGTCTGCCTTAAGCGCAACCAGTCCTTTATGTGTACAAACTATTACTTGGCTTTTTACCCGATCTATTTTACCTCCTCTTAGTTCGTATCTTGTTTCATCAAATAGAAATGCAAAAGTATTATTGGTCATTTTAGATGAGACAGGAACTGCAGTGCCGTCTTCCTTTAAAAATATTTTCTCTCCGCTAATGTGTATTTCGTCGCCTGTTAGTAGTTTTGAAGAAGATAATGGCTGATACAAACGTAATTCTATGCACTGGATTCAATTGTCAAACTGACAATTCTCTTCCAAATATAACATTTACATGATGATTATAGAACGTAGTAACCTGCAGCCTGTAGAAAAGGAATACTATTGTTGGCAAACAAAAAGAAATCCTGCATTTTTGATCGGCTCCTTAAAAAAAGCGTCCCAAGAAACGCCATTTTCCCTCTACTACTTTAAGTGTACCAACTATTCCTTGGCTTTTTACCCGATCTATTTTACTTCCTCTTAGTTCGTATCTTGTTTCATCAAATAGAAATGCAAAAGTATTATTGGTCATTTTAGATGAGACCGAAACTGCAGTGTCGTCTTCTTTAAAAACTAGCCTTCCAAGAAGAGCTAACTTTGACTAGGTAGCGTATATAGATCTTAATGTTGTATACTAATGTGTATTTCGTCGCCTAGTAGTACTTTTCAAGAAGATAATGGCTGATAGAAACGCAATTCTATGCACTCGATTCAATTGTCAAACTGACATTTCTCTACCAAATAAAACATTTCCATGATGAGTATAGAACGTAGTAACCTGTAACCTGAAGAAATCGAATACTATTGTTGGCCAACAAAAAGAAATCCTGCATTTTGATCGGCTCCTCAAAAAAGGCGTCCCAGAACCGCCATTTTCCCTCTACTTATCCGCCTTGATGTAGGGTATCGGTGGTGGTCCTCAGTCATGTGGCAGCCCATCGCTATTCTCTTCCATTTTTGTTTTGCTGTTGAGATTTAATCCTTTCTTTTTGTAAACAATTCAAATGTAAAAAAACTCTTCTTTTTTTGCACGGAAAAACGAGAATATTTTTTATAAACAGCTCCTTAACCCCACAAAGTTCCTATTTCTTAATAATTTTAAAGTTAAAATTCTTTACGTCCAACAAACTACTACAAACATTCTGGAGCTAAAAAGTGAAATTGTTGTCAAAATGTTTCCCTAGAAACGAATCTCAATTCATCAAATAGAAGTGCAAAAGCATTATTGGTCATATTGGTGGAGACAGGAACTGCAGCGTGGTCATCATTTAAAAACGTGCCTTCAAGTAAGGCAAACTTTGATAAGGTAGCGTATATAGATCTTAATGTTGTACACTAATGTGTATTTCGTCGCCTGGTAGTAGTTTTGAAGAAGATAATGGCTGATAGAAACGCAATTCTATGCACTCGATTGAACTGTCAAACTGACATTTCTCTTCCAAATATAACACTTCCATGATGATTATAGAACGTAGTAACCTGCAGCTTGTAGAAATCGAATACTATTGTTGGTCAACAAAAAAAATTTTGCATTCTGATCGGCTCCTCAAAAAAAGCGTCCCAGAACCGCCATTTTCCCTCTACATTCATAATTCACTAGATTTTATATCTCGCCAGTGACCAACATTCAGGTTTGTGTGCAACTCAATGCATTCGCCAGTGACCACATTCGTACTTCAAAACAAAAATATTTCCGTCTCATCCCAAACTAACTTATTGTTGTGCCAACAATTGATAGCTTTAATTCGATATTGCGTACATTTTTCTTTACAGCTGCGATAATAGCGGAATGCATAAATTAAAACATCCTTCTGCTGAAATGATTTTGAGGGCATCACTTTGAGGATAGCACACGCCCTAGTTTGTAATATACATACAGCCTGCCTTAAGCGCAACCAGCCCTTTAAGTGTACAAACTATTCCATGGTTTTTTACACGATCTATTTGAACTCAACTAGTTCGTACCTTATTTTATCAAATACAAATGCAAAAGCATTATTCGTCATATTGGATGAGACAGGAACTGAGGAACCGTCTTCCTTTAAAAATTTTTTCCCTCTACTAATGTGTATTTCGTCGCCAGGTAGTAGTTTTGAAGAAGATAATGGCTGATACAAACGTAATTCTATGCACTCGATTCAATTGTCAAACTGACATTTCTCTTCCAAATATAACATTCACATGATAATTATAGAACGTAGTAACCTGTAGCCTCAAGAAATCGAATACTATTGTTGGTCAACATAAAGAAATCCCGCATTTTGAACGGCTCCTCAAAAAAAGCGTCCTAGAACCGCCATTTTCCCTCTACATTCATAGTTCACTAGATTTTATATCTCGCCAGTGACCACCATTCAGGTTTGTGGGCAACTCAATGCATTCGCCAGTGACCATATTCGTACTTCAAAACAATAATATTTCCGTCTCATTCCATAAAAATTATTATTGAGCCAGCAATTGATGGCTTTAATTCGATATTGCGTACATTTTTCTTTACAGCAGCGATAATAGCGGAATGCATAAATTAAAACAAACTTCTGCTGAAGTGATTTTGAGGGCATCGCTTTGAGGATAGCACACGCCCTAGTTTGTAATATACACACAGTCTGCCTTAAGCGCAACCAGTCCTTTATGTGTACAAACTATTACTTGGCTTTTTACCCGATCTATTTTACCTCCTCTTAGTTCGTATCTTGTTTCATCAAATAGAAATGCAAAAGTATTATTGGTCATTTTAGATGAGACAGGAACTGCAGTGCCGTCTTCCTTTAAAAATATTTTCTCTCCGCTAATGTGTATTTCGTCGCCTGTTAGTAGTTTTGAAGAAGATAATGGCTGATACAAACGTAATTCTATGCACTGGATTCAATTGTCAAACTGACAATTCTCTTCCAAATATAACATTTACATGATGATTATAGAACGTAGTAACCTGCAGCCTGTAGAAAAGGAATACTATTGTTGGCAAACAAAAAGAAATCCTGCATTTTTGATCGGCTCCTTAAAAAAAGCGTCCCAAGAAACGCCATTTTCCCTCTACTACTTTAAGTGTACCAACTATTCCTTGGCTTTTTACCCGATCTATTTTACTTCCTCTTAGTTCGTATCTTGTTTCATCAAATAGAAATGCAAAAGTATTATTGGTCATTTTAGATGAGACCGAAACTGCAGTGTCGTCTTCTTTAAAAACTAGCCTTCCAAGAAGAGCTAACTTTGACTAGGTAGCGTATATAGATCTTAATGTTGTATACTAATGTGTATTTCGTCGCCTAGTAGTACTTTTCAAGAAGATAATGGCTGATAGAAACGCAATTCTATGCACTCGATTCAATTGTCAAACTGACATTTCTCTACCAAATAAAACATTTCCATGATGAGTATAGAACGTAGTAACCTGTAACCTGAAGAAATCGAATACTATTGTTGGCCAACAAAAAGAAATCCTGCATTTTGATCGGCTCCTCAAAAAAGGCGTCCCAGAACCGCCATTTTCCCTCTACTTATCCGCCTTGATGTAGGGTATCGGTGGTGGTCCTCAGTCATGTGGCAGCCCATCGCTATTCTCTTCCATTTTTGTTTTGCTGTTGAGATTTAATCCTTTCTTTTTGTAAACAATTCAAATGTAAAAAAACTCTTCTTTTTTTGCACGGAAAAACGAGAATATTTTTTATAAACAGCTCCTTAACCCCACAAAGTTCCTATTTCTTAATAATTTTAAAGTTAAAATTCTTTACGTCCAACAAACTACTACAAACATTCTGGAGCTAAAAAGTGAAATTGTTGTCAAAATGTTTCCCTAGAAACGAATCTCAATTCATCAAATAGAAGTGCAAAAGCATTATTGGTCATATTGGTGGAGACAGGAACTGCAGCGTGGTCATCATTTAAAAACGTGCCTTCAAGTAAGGCAAACTTTGATAAGGTAGCGTATATAGATCTTAATGTTGTACACTAATGTGTATTTCGTCGCCTGGTAGTAGTTTTGAAGAAGATAATGGCTGATAGAAACGCAATTCTATGCACTCGATTGAACTGTCAAACTGACATTTCTCTTCCAAATATAACACTTCCATGATGATTATAGAACGTAGTAACCTGCAGCTTGTAGAAATCGAATACTATTGTTGGTCAACAAAAAAAATTTTGCATTCTGATCGGCTCCTCAAAAAAAGCGTCCCAGAACCGCCATTTTCCCTCTACATTCATAATTCACTAGATTTTATATCTCGCCAGTGACCAACATTCAGGTTTGTGTGCAACTCAATGCATTCGCCAGTGACCACATTCGTACTTCAAAACAAAAATATTTCCGTCTCATCCCAAACTAACTTATTGTTGTGCCAACAATTGATAGCTTTAATTCGATATTGCGTACATTTTTCTTTACAGCTGCGATAATAGCGGAATGCATAAATTAAAACATCCTTCTGCTGAAATGATTTTGAGGGCATCACTTTGAGGATAGCACACGCCCTAGTTTGTAATATACATACAGCCTGCCTTAAGCGCAACCAGCCCTTTAAGTGTACAAACTATTCCATGGTTTTTTACACGATCTATTTGAACTCAACTAGTTCGTACCTTATTTTATCAAATACAAATGCAAAAGCATTATTCGTCATATTGGATGAGACAGGAACTGAGGAACCGTCTTCCTTTAAAAATTTTTTCCCTCTACTAATGTGTATTTCGTCGCCAGGTAGTAGTTTTGAAGAAGATAATGGCTGATACAAACGTAATTCTATGCACTCGATTCAATTGTCAAACTGACATTTCTCTTCCAAATATAACATTCACATGATAATTATAGAACGTAGTAACCTGTAGCCTCAAGAAATCGAATACTATTGTTGGTCAACATAAAGAAATCCCGCATTTTGAACGGCTCCTCAAAAAAAGCGTCCTAGAACCGCCATTTTCCCTCTACATTCATAGTTCACTAGATTTTATATCTCGCCAGTGACCACCATTCAGGTTTGTGGGCAACTCAATGCATTCGCCAGTGACCATATTCGTACTTCAAAACAATAATATTTCCGTCTCATTCCATAAAAATTATTATTGAGCCAGCAATTGATGGCTTTAATTCGATATTGCGTACATTTTTCTTTACAGCAGCGATAATAGCGGAATGCATAAATTAAAACAAACTTCTGCTGAAGTGATTTTGAGGGCATCGCTTTGAGGATAGCACACGCCCTAGTTTGTAATATACACACAGTCTGCCTTAAGCGCAACCAGTCCTTTATGTGTACAAACTATTACTTGGCTTTTTACCCGATCTATTTTACCTCCTCTTAGTTCGTATCTTGTTTCATCAAATAGAAATGCAAAAGTATTATTGGTCATTTTAGATGAGACAGGAACTGCAGTGCCGTCTTCCTTTAAAAATATTTTCTCTCCGCTAATGTGTATTTCGTCGCCTGTTAGTAGTTTTGAAGAAGATAATGGCTGATACAAACGTAATTCTATGCACTGGATTCAATTGTCAAACTGACAATTCTCTTCCAAATATAACATTTACATGATGATTATAGAACGTAGTAACCTGCAGCCTGTAGAAAAGGAATACTATTGTTGGCAAACAAAAAGAAATCCTGCATTTTTGATCGGCTCCTTAAAAAAAGCGTCCCAAGAAACGCCATTTTCCCTCTACTACTTTAAGTGTACCAACTATTCCTTGGCTTTTTACCCGATCTATTTTACTTCCTCTTAGTTCGTATCTTGTTTCATCAAATAGAAATGCAAAAGTATTATTGGTCATTTTAGATGAGACCGAAACTGCAGTGTCGTCTTCTTTAAAAACTAGCCTTCCAAGAAGAGCTAACTTTGACTAGGTAGCGTATATAGATCTTAATGTTGTATACTAATGTGTATTTCGTCGCCTAGTAGTACTTTTCAAGAAGATAATGGCTGATAGAAACGCAATTCTATGCACTCGATTCAATTGTCAAACTGACATTTCTCTACCAAATAAAACATTTCCATGATGAGTATAGAACGTAGTAACCTGTAACCTGAAGAAATCGAATACTATTGTTGGCCAACAAAAAGAAATCCTGCATTTTGATCGGCTCCTCAAAAAAGGCGTCCCAGAACCGCCATTTTCCCTCTACTTATCCGCCTTGATGTAGGGTATCGGTGGTGGTCCTCAGTCATGTGGCAGCCCATCGCTATTCTCTTCCATTTTTGTTTTGCTGTTGAGATTTAATCCTTTCTTTTTGTAAACAATTCAAATGTAAAAAAACTCTTCTTTTTTTGCACGGAAAAACGAGAATATTTTTTATAAACAGCTCCTTAACCCCACAAAGTTCCTATTTCTTAATAATTTTAAAGTTAAAATTCTTTACGTCCAACAAACTACTACAAACATTCTGGAGCTAAAAAGTGAAATTGTTGTCAAAATGTTTCCCTAGAAACGAATCTCAATTCATCAAATAGAAGTGCAAAAGCATTATTGGTCATATTGGTGGAGACAGGAACTGCAGCGTGGTCATCATTTAAAAACGTGCCTTCAAGTAAGGCAAACTTTGATAAGGTAGCGTATATAGATCTTAATGTTGTACACTAATGTGTATTTCGTCGCCTGGTAGTAGTTTTGAAGAAGATAATGGCTGATAGAAACGCAATTCTATGCACTCGATTGAACTGTCAAACTGACATTTCTCTTCCAAATATAACACTTCCATGATGATTATAGAACGTAGTAACCTGCAGCTTGTAGAAATCGAATACTATTGTTGGTCAACAAAAAAAATTTTGCATTCTGATCGGCTCCTCAAAAAAAGCGTCCCAGAACCGCCATTTTCCCTCTACATTCATAATTCACTAGATTTTATATCTCGCCAGTGACCAACATTCAGGTTTGTGTGCAACTCAATGCATTCGCCAGTGACCACATTCGTACTTCAAAACAAAAATATTTCCGTCTCATCCCAAACTAACTTATTGTTGTGCCAACAATTGATAGCTTTAATTCGATATTGCGTACATTTTTCTTTACAGCTGCGATAATAGCGGAATGCATAAATTAAAACATCCTTCTGCTGAAATGATTTTGAGGGCATCACTTTGAGGATAGCACACGCCCTAGTTTGTAATATACATACAGCCTGCCTTAAGCGCAACCAGCCCTTTAAGTGTACAAACTATTCCATGGTTTTTTACACGATCTATTTGAACTCAACTAGTTCGTACCTTATTTTATCAAATACAAATGCAAAAGCATTATTCGTCATATTGGATGAGACAGGAACTGAGGAACCGTCTTCCTTTAAAAATTTTTTCCCTCTACTAATGTGTATTTCGTCGCCAGGTAGTAGTTTTGAAGAAGATAATGGCTGATACAAACGTAATTCTATGCACTCGATTCAATTGTCAAACTGACATTTCTCTTCCAAATATAACATTCACATGATAATTATAGAACGTAGTAACCTGTAGCCTCAAGAAATCGAATACTATTGTTGGTCAACATAAAGAAATCCCGCATTTTGAACGGCTCCTCAAAAAAAGCGTCCTAGAACCGCCATTTTCCCTCTACATTCATAGTTCACTAGATTTTATATCTCGCCAGTGACCACCATTCAGGTTTGTGGGCAACTCAATGCATTCGCCAGTGACCATATTCGTACTTCAAAACAATAATATTTCCGTCTCATTCCATAAAAATTATTATTGAGCCAGCAATTGATGGCTTTAATTCGATATTGCGTACATTTTTCTTTACAGCAGCGATAATAGCGGAATGCATAAATTAAAACAAACTTCTGCTGAAGTGATTTTGAGGGCATCGCTTTGAGGATAGCACACGCCCTAGTTTGTAATATACACACAGTCTGCCTTAAGCGCAACCAGTCCTTTATGTGTACAAACTATTACTTGGCTTTTTACCCGATCTATTTTACCTCCTCTTAGTTCGTATCTTGTTTCATCAAATAGAAATGCAAAAGTATTATTGGTCATTTTAGATGAGACAGGAACTGCAGTGCCGTCTTCCTTTAAAAATATTTTCTCTCCGCTAATGTGTATTTCGTCGCCTGTTAGTAGTTTTGAAGAAGATAATGGCTGATACAAACGTAATTCTATGCACTGGATTCAATTGTCAAACTGACAATTCTCTTCCAAATATAACATTTACATGATGATTATAGAACGTAGTAACCTGCAGCCTGTAGAAAAGGAATACTATTGTTGGCAAACAAAAAGAAATCCTGCATTTTTGATCGGCTCCTTAAAAAAAGCGTCCCAAGAAACGCCATTTTCCCTCTACTACTTTAAGTGTACCAACTATTCCTTGGCTTTTTACCCGATCTATTTTACTTCCTCTTAGTTCGTATCTTGTTTCATCAAATAGAAATGCAAAAGTATTATTGGTCATTTTAGATGAGACCGAAACTGCAGTGTCGTCTTCTTTAAAAACTAGCCTTCCAAGAAGAGCTAACTTTGACTAGGTAGCGTATATAGATCTTAATGTTGTATACTAATGTGTATTTCGTCGCCTAGTAGTACTTTTCAAGAAGATAATGGCTGATAGAAACGCAATTCTATGCACTCGATTCAATTGTCAAACTGACATTTCTCTACCAAATAAAACATTTCCATGATGAGTATAGAACGTAGTAACCTGTAACCTGAAGAAATCGAATACTATTGTTGGCCAACAAAAAGAAATCCTGCATTTTGATCGGCTCCTCAAAAAAGGCGTCCCAGATCCGCCATTTTCCCTCTACTGACATTTCTCTTCCAAATATAACACTTCCATGATGATGATAAAACGTAGTAACCTGCAGCCTGAAGAAATCGAATACTATTGTTAGTCAACAAAAAGAAATCCTGCATTTTGATCGGCTCCTGAAAAAAAGCGTCCCAGAACCGCCATTTTCCTTCTACGAACTATAAGAGTTATTGCAACTGTCAGTATTATTATTATTAGTACAATACTTATCCGCCTTGATGTAGGGTATCGGTGGTGGTCCTCAGTCATGTGGCAGCCCATCGCTATTCTCTTCTATTTTTGTTTTGCTGTTGAGATTTAGTCCTTTCTTTTTGTAAACAATTCAAATGTAAAAAAACTCTTTTTTTTTTGCACGGAAAAACGAGAATATTTTTTATAAACAGCTCCTTAACCCCACAAAGTTCCTATTTCTTAATAATTTTAAAGTTAAAATTCTTTACGTCCAACAAACTACTATAAACATTCTGGAGCTAAAAAGTGAAATTGTTGTCAAAATGTTTCCCTAGAAACGAATCTCAATTCATCAAATAGAAATGCAAAAGCATTATTGGTCATATTGGTGGAGACAGGAACTGCAGAGTGGTCATCATTTAAAAACGTGCCTTCAAGTATGGCAAACTTTGACTAGGTAGCGTATATAGATCTTAATGTTGTACAGTAATGTGTATTTCGTCGCCTGGTAGTAGTTTTGAAGAAGATAATGGCTGATAGAAACGCAATTCTATGCACTCGATTGAATTGTCAAACAGACATTTCTCTTCCAAATATAACATTTTCCCTCTACTACTTTAAGTGTACCAACTATTCCTTGGCTTTTTACCCGATCTATTTTACTTCCTCTTAGTTCGTATCTTGTTTCATCAAATAGAAATGCAAAAGTATTATTGGTCATTTTAGATGAGACCGAAACTGCAGTGTCGTCTTCTTTAAAAACTAGCCTTCCAAGAAGAGCTAACTTTGACTAGGTAGCGTATATAGATCTTAATGTTGTATACTAATGTGTATTTCGTCGCCTAGTAGTACTTTTCAAGAAGATAATGGCTGATAGAAACGCAATTCTATGCACTCGATTCAATTGTCAAACTGACATTTCTCTACCAAATAAAACATTTCCATGATGAGTATAGAACGTAGTAACCTGTAGCCTGAAGAAATCGAATACTATTGTTGGCCAACAAAAAGAAATCCTGCATTTTGATCGGCTCCTCAAAAAAGGCGTCCCAGAACCGCCATTTTCCCTCTACATTCATAGTTCACTAGATTTTACATCTCGCCAGTGACCACCATTCAGGTTTGTGGGCAACTCAATGCATTCGCCAGTGACCATATTCGTACTTCAAAACAATAATATTTCCGTCTCATTCCATAAAAATTATTATTGAGCCAATAATTGATGGCTTTAATTCGATATTGCGTACATTTTTCTTTACAGCAGCTATAATAGCGGAATGCATAAATTAAAACAACCTTCTGCTGGAGTGATTTTGAGCTCATCGCTTTGAGGATAGCTGACGCCCTAGTTTGTAATATACAGACAGCCTTTCTTAAGCGCAACCAGCCTTTTAAGTGTACAAGCTATTGCATGGTTATTGGCTCGATCTATTTGAACTCCACTAGTTCGTAGCTTATTTCATCAAATAGAAATGCAAAAGAATTATTTGTCATATTGGTGGAGACAAGAACTGCAGAGTGGTCTTCCTTTAAAAACGTGCCATCCAAGTAGAGCAAACATTGACTAGGTAGCGTATCTAGATCCTAATGTTGTACACTAATATGTATTTCGTCGCCTGGTAGTAGTTTTAAAGAAGATAATGGCTGATAGAAATGCAATTCTATGCACTCGATTGAATTGTCAAACTGCTCTACTTGGAAGGCACGTTTTTAAAGGAAGACCACTCTGCAGTTCTTGTCTCCACCAATATGACAAATAATGGTTTTGCATTTCTATTTGATGAAATATGCTACGAACTAGAGGAGTTCAAATAGATCGAGCAAAGAACCATGCAATAGCTTGTACACTTAAAAGGCTGGTAGCGCTTAAGACAGGCTGTCTGTATATTACAAACTAGGGCGTGTGCTATCCTCAAAGCGATGCCCTCATAATCACATCAGCAGAAGGATGTTTTAATTTATGCATTCCGCTATTATCGCTGCTGTAAAGAAAAATGTACGCAATATCGAATTAAAGCCATCAATTGCTGGCTCAATAATAATTTTTATGGAATGAGACGGAAATATTATTGTTTTGAAGCGAATGCATTGAGTTGTACACAAACCTGAATGGTGGTCACTGGCGAGATATAGAATGTAGTGAACTATGATTGTAGAGAGAAAATGGCGGTTCTGGGACGCTTTTTTTGACGACTTGAGCAAAATGCAGGATTTGTTTTTGTTGGCCAATAATATTATTCGATTTCTTCTGGCTGCAGGTTTCTACGTTGTATAATCATCATGGATTTGTTATATTTGGAAGAGAAATGTCAGTAGAGGGAAAATGGCGGTTCTAGGACGCTTTTTTTAAGGAGCCGATCGAAATGCGGGATTTCTTTATGTTGACCAACAATTGTATTTGATTTCTTCAGGCTACAGCTTACCACATTCCATAATCATCATGGAAATGTTATATTTGGAAGAGAAATGTCAGTTTGACAATTGAATCGAGTGCATAGAATTTCGTTTCTATCAGCCATTATCTTCCTCAAAAGTACTACCAGGCGGCGAAATACACATTAGTATACAACATTAAGATCTATCTAGCCTAGTCAAAGTTAGCTCTTCTTGGAAGGCAAGTTTTTAAAGAAGACGGCACTGCAGTTCCTGTCTCATCTAAAATGACCAATAATACTTTTCAATTTCTATTTGATGAAACAAGATAAGAACTAAGATGAGGTAAAATAGATCGGGTAAAAAGCCAAGGAATAGTTGGTACACTTAAAGTAGTAGAGAGAAAATGGCGTTTCTTGGGACGCTTTTTTTGAGGAGCCGATCAAATATGTAGGATTTCTTTTTGTTGGCCAACAATAGTATTCGATTTCTTCAGGCTGCAGGTTCTACGTTCTATAAACATCATGGAAGTTTTATATTTGGAAGTGAAATGTCAGTTTGACAATTCCAATGTGCATAGAATTACGTTTGTATCAGCCATTATCTTCTTCAAAACTACTACTACGGTTCCTCAGTTCCTGTCTCATCCAAAATGACGAATAATGCTTTTGCATTTCTATTTGATGAAATAAGTTACGAACTAGTGGAGTTCAAATAGATCGAGCAAAAAACCATGGAATTGTTTGTACACTTAAAGGGCTGCTTGCGCCTAAGGCAGGCTGTCTGTATATTACAAACTAGAGCGTGTGCTATCCTCAAAGCGATGCCCTCAAAATCATTTCAGCAGAAGAATGTTTTAATTTATGCATTCCGCTATTATCGCAGCTGTAAAGAAAAATGTACGCAATATCGAATTAAAGCCATCAATTATTGGCTCAATAATAATTTTTATGGAATGAGACGGAAATATTATTGTTTTGAAGTACGAATATGGTCACTGGCGAATGCATTGAGTTGTACACAAACCTGAATGGTGGTCACTGGCGAGATATAAAATCTAGTGAACTATGAATGTAGAGGGAAAATGGCGGTTCTGGGACGCTTTTTTTGACGATCGGAGCAAAATGCAAAATTTCTTTTTGTTGGACAATAATAGTATTCAATTTCTTCAGGCTGCAGGTTTCTACGTTGTATAATCACCATGGAAGTGTTATATTTGGAAGAGAAATGTCAGTAGAGGGAAAATGGCGGTTCTAGGACGCTTTTTTTAAGGAGCCGATCGAAATGCGGGATTTCTTTATGTTGACCAACAATTGTATTTGATTTCTTCAGGCTACAGCTTACTACGTTCCATAATCATCATGGAAATGTTATATTTGGAAGAGAAATGTCAGTTTGACAATTGAATCGAGTGCATAGAATTGCGTTTCTATCAGACATTATCTTCCTCAAAAGTACTACCAGGCGGCGAAATACACATTAGTATACAACATTAAGATCTATCTAGCCTAGTCAAAGTTAGCTCTTCTTGGAAGGCAAGTTTTTAAAGAAGACGACACTGCAGTTTCGGTCTCATCTAAAATGACCAATAATACTTTTGCATTTCTATTTGATGAAACAAGATACGAACTAAGAGGAGGTAAAATAGATCGGGTAAAAAGCCAAGGAATAGTTGGTACACTTAAAGTAGTAGAGGGAAAATGGCGTTTCTTGGGACGCTTTTTTTAAGGAGCCGATCAAAAATGCAGGATTTCTTTTTGTTTGCCAACAATAGTATTCCTTTTCTTCAGGCTGCAGGTTACTACGTTCTATAATCATCATGGAAGTGTTATATTTGGAAGAGAAATGTTAGTTTGACAATTGAATCGAGTGCATAGAATTACGTTTGTATCAGCCATTATCTTCTTCAAAACTACTACCTGGCGACAAAATACACATTAGTAGAGGGAAAAAATTTTTAAAGGAAGACGGTTCCTCAGTTCCTGTCTCATCCAATATGACGAATAATGCTTTTGCATTTGTATTTGATAAAATAAGTTACGAACTAGTGGAGTTCAAATAGATCGAGCAAAAAACCATGGAATTGTTTGTACACTTAAAGGGCTGCTTGCGCCTAAGGCAGGCTGTCTGTATATTACAAACTAGAGCGTGTGCTATCCTCAAAGCGATGCCCTCAAAATCATTTCAGCAGAAGAATGTTTTAATTTATGCATTCCGCTATTATCGCAGCTGTAAAGAAAAATGTACGCAATATCGAATTAAAGCCATCAATTATTGGCTCAATAATAATTTTTATGGAATGAGACGGAAATATTATTGTTTTGAAGTACGAATATGGTCACTGGCGAATGCATTGAGTTGCCCACAACCTGAATGGTGGTCACTGGCGAGATGTAAAATCTAGTGAACTATGAATGTAGAGGGAAAATGGCGGTTCTGGGACGCCTTTTTTGACGATCTGAGCAAAATGCAGGATTTCTTTTTGTTGGCCAATAATATTATTCGATTTCTTCAGGCTGCAGGTTTCTAAGTTGTATAATCATCATGGATTTGTTATATTTGGAAAAGAAATGACTGTAGAGGGAAAATGGCGGATCTAGGACGCTTTTTTTGAGGATTGCGCTTAAGACAGGCAGTCTGTATATTACAAACTAGGGCGTGCGCTATCCTCAAAGCGATGCTCTCAAAATCACTTCAGCAGAAGGATGTATGCATTCCGTTATTATCGTTGCTGTAAAGAAAAATGTACGCAATATAGAATTATAGCCATCAATTGCTGGTTCAACAATAAGTTTGTTTGGAATAAGACGGAAATATTTTTGTTTTGAAGTACGAATGTGGTCACTGGCGAATGCAGTAGAGGGAAAATGGCGGTTCTGGGACGCCTTTTTTGACGACTTGAGCAAAATGCAGGATTTGTTTTTGTTGGCCAATAATATTATTCGATTTCTTCTGGCTGCAGGTTTCTACGTTGTATAATCATCATGGATTTGTTATATTTGGAAGAGAAATGTCAGTAGAGGGAAAATGGCGGTTCTAGGACGCTTTTTTTAAGGAGCCGATCGAAATGCGGGATTTCTTTATGTTGACCAACAATTGTATTTGATTTCTTCATGCTACAGCTTACCACATTCCATAATCATCATGGAAATGTTATATTTGGAAGAGAAATGTCAGTTTGACAATTGAATCGAGTGCATAGAATTTCGTTTCTATCAGCCATTATCTTCCTCAAAAGTACTACCAGGCGGCGAAATACACATTAGTATACAACATTAAGATCTATCTAGCCTAGTCAAAGTTAGCTCTTCTTGGAAGGCAAGTTTTTAAAGAAGACGGCACTGCAGTTCCTGTCTCATCTAAAATGACCAATAATACTTTTCAATTTCTATTTGATGAAACAAGATAAGAACTAAGATGAGGTAAAATAGATCGGGTAAAAAGCCAAGGAATAGTTTGTACACTTAAAGTAGTAGAGAGAAAATGGCGTTTCTTGGGACGCTTTTTTTGAGGAGCCGATCAAATATGTAGGATTTCTTTTTGTTGGCCAACAATAGTATTCGATTTCTTCAGGCTGCAGGTTCTACGTTCTATAAACATCATGGAAGTTTTATATTTGGAAGTGAAATGTCAGTTTGACAATTCCAATGTGCATAGAATTACGTTTGTATCAGCCATTATCTTCTTCAAAACTACTACTACGGTTCCTCAGTTCCTGTCTCATCCAAAATGACGAATAATGCTTTTGCATTTCTATTTGATGAAATAAGTTACGAACTAGTGGAGTTCAAATAGATCGAGCAAAAAACCATGGAATTGTTTGTACACTTAAAGGGCTGCTTGCGCCTAAGGCAGGCTGTCTGTATATTACAAACTAGAGCGTGTGCTATCCTCAAAGCGATGCCCTCAAAATCATTTCAGCAGAAGAATGTTTTAATTTATGCATTCCGCTATTATCGCAGCTGTAAAGAAAAATGTACGCAATATCGAATTAAAGCCATCAATTATTGGCTCAATAATAATTTTTATGGAATGAGACGGAAATATTATTGTTTTGAAGTACGAATATGGTCACTGGCGAATGCATTGAGTTGTACACAAACCTGAATGGTGGTCACTGGCGAGATATAAAATCTAGTGAACTATGAATGTAGAGGGAAAATGGCGGTTCTGGGACGCTTTTTTTGACGATCGGAGCAAAATGCAAAATTTCTTTTTGTTGGACAATAATAGTATTCAATTTCTTCAGGCTGCAGGTTTCTACGTTGTATAATCACCATGGAAGTGTTATATTTGGAAGAGAAATGTCAGTAGAGGGAAAATGGCGGTTCTAGGACGCTTTTTTTAAGGAGCCGATCGAAATGCGGGATTTCTTTATGTTGACCAACAATTGTATTTGATTTCTTCAGGCTACAGCTTACTACGTTCCATAATCATCATGGAAATGTTATATTTGGAAGAGAAATGTCAGTTTGACAATTGAATCGAGTGCATAGAATTGCGTTTCTATCAGACATTATCTTCCTCAAAAGTACTACCAGGCGGCGAAATACACATTAGTATACAACATTAAGATCTATCTAGCCTAGTCAAAGTTAGCTCTTCTTGGAAGGCAAGTTTTTAAAGAAGACGACACTGCAGTTTCGGTCTCATCTAAAATGACCAATAATACTTTTGCATTTCTATTTGATGAAACAAGATACGAACTAAGAGGAGGTAAAATAGATCGGGTAAAAAGCCAAGGAATAGTTGGTACACTTAAAGTAGTAGAGGGAAAATGGCGTTTCTTGGGACGCTTTTTTTAAGGAGCCGATCAAAAATGCAGGATTTCTTTTTGTTTGCCAACAATAGTATTCCTTTTCTTCAGGCTGCAGGTTACTACGTTCTATAATCATCATGGAAGTGTTATATTTGGAAGAGAAATGTTAGTTTGACAATTGAATCGAGTGCATAGAATTACGTTTGTATCAGCCATTATCTTCTTCAAAACTACTACCTGGCGACAAAATACACATTAGTAGAGGGAAAAAATTTTTAAAGGAAGACGGTTCCTCAGTTCCTGTCTCATCCAATATGACGAATAATGCTTTTGCATTTGTATTTGATAAAATAAGTTACGAACTAGTGGAGTTCAAATAGATCGAGCAAAAAACCATGGAATTGTTTGTACACTTAAAGGGCTGCTTGCGCCTAAGGCAGGCTGTCTGTATATTACAAACTAGAGCGTGTGCTATCCTCAAAGCGATGCCCTCAAAATCATTTCAGCAGAAGAATGTTTTAATTTATGCATTCCGCTATTATCGCAGCTGTAAAGAAAAATGTACGCAATATCGAATTAAAGCCATCAATTATTGGCTCAATAATAATTTTTATGGAATGAGACGGAAATATTATTGTTTTGAAGTACGAATATGGTCACTGGCGAATGCATTGAGTTGCCCACAACCTGAATGGTGGTCACTGGCGAGATGTAAAATCTAGTGAACTATGAATGTAGAGGGAAAATGGCGGTTCTGGGACGCCTTTTTTGACGATCTGAGCAAAATGCAGGATTTCTTTTTGTTGGCCAATAATATTATTCGATTTCTTCAGGCTGCAGGTTTCTAAGTTGTATAATCATCATGGATTTGTTATATTTGGAAAAGAAATGACTGTAGAGGGAAAATGGCGGATCTAGGACGCTTTTTTTGAGGATTGCGCTTAAGACAGGCAGTCTGTATATTACAAACTAGGGCGTGCGCTATCCTCAAAGCGATGCTCTCAAAATCACTTCAGCAGAAGGATGTATGCATTCCGTTATTATCGTTGCTGTAAAGAAAAATGTACGCAATATAGAATTATAGCCATCAATTGCTGGTTCAACAATAAGTTTGTTTGGAATAAGACGGAAATATTTTTGTTTTGAAGTACGAATGTGGTCACTGGCGAATGCAGTAGAGGGAAAATGGCGGTTCTGGGACGCCTTTTTTGAGGAGCCGATCATAATGCAGGATTTCATTATGTTGACCAACAATAGTATTCAATTTCTTCAGGCTGCAAGTTACTACGTTCTATAATCATCATGGAAGTGTTATATTTGGAAGAGAAATGTCAGTTTGACAATTCAATCGAGTGTATAGAATTGCATTTCTATCAGCCATTATCTTCTTTAAAACTACTACCAGGCGACGAAATACATATTAGTGTACAACATTAGGATCTAGATACGCTACCTAGTAAAGTGAAATCCTGCATTTTGATCGACTCCTGAAAAAAAGCGTCCCAGAACCGCCATTTTCCTTCTACGAACTATAAGAGTTATTGCAACTGTCAGTATTAATATTATCAGTACAATACTTATCCGCCTTGATGTAGGGTATCGGTGGTGGTCCTCAGTCATGTGGCAGCCCATCGCTATTCTCTTCCATTTTTGTTTTGCTGTTGAGATTTAATCCTTTCTTTTTGTAAACAATTCAAATGTAAAAAAACTCTTCTTTTTTTGCACGGAAAAACGAGAATATTTTTTATAAACAGCTCCTTAACCCCACAAAGTTCCTATTTCTTAATAATTTTAAAGTTAAAATTCTTTACGTCCAACAAACTACTACAAACATTCTGGAGCTAAAAAGTGAAATTGTTGTCAAAATGTTTCCCTAGAAACGAATCTCAATTCATCAAATAGAAGTGCAAAAGCATTATTGGTCATATTGGTGGAGACAGGAACTGCAGCGTGGTCATCATTTAAAAACGTGCCTTCAAGTAAGGCAAACTTTGATAAGGTAGCGTATATAGATCTTAATGTTGTACACTAATGTGTATTTCGTCGCCTGGTAGTAGTTTTGAAGAAGATAATGGCTGATAGAAACGCAATTCTATGCACTCGATTGAACTGTCAAACTGACATTTCTCTTCCAAATATAACACTTCCATGATAATTATAGAACGTAGTAACCTGTAGCCTCAAGAAATCGAATACTATTGTTGGTCAACATAAAGAAATCCCGCATTTTGAACGGCTCCTCAAAAAAAGCGTCCTAGAACCGCCATTTTCCCTCTACATTCATAGTTCACTAGATTTTATATCTCGCCAGTGACCACCATTCAGGTTTGTGGGCAACTCAATGCATTCGCCAGTGACCATATTCGTACTTCAAAACAATAATATTTCCGTCTCATTCCATAAAAATTATTATTGAGCCAGCAATTGATGGCTTTAATTCGATATTGCGTACATTTTTCTTTACAGCAGCGATAATAGCGGAATGCATAAATTAAAACAAACTTCTGCTGAAGTGATTTTGAGGGCATCGCTTTGAGGATAGCACACGCCCTAGTTTGTAATATACACACAGTCTGCCTTAAGCGCAACCAGTCCTTTATGTGTACAAACTATTACTTGGCTTTTTACCCGATCTATTTTACCTCCTCTTAGTTCGTATCTTGTTTCATCAAATAGAAATGCAAAAGTATTATTGGTCATTTTAGATGAGACAGGAACTGCAGTGCCGTCTTCCTTTAAAAATATTTTCTCTCCGCTAATGTGTATTTCGTCGCCTGTTAGTAGTTTTGAAGAAGATAATGGCTGATACAAACGTAATTCTATGCACTGGATTCAATTGTCAAACTGACAATTCTCTTCCAAATATAACATTTACATGATGATTATAGAACGTAGTAACCTGCAGCCTGTAGAAAAGGAATACTATTGTTGGCAAACAAAAAGAAATCCTGCATTTTTGATCGGCTCCTTAAAAAAAGCGTCCCAAGAAACGCCATTTTCCCTCTACTACTTTAAGTGTACCAACTATTCCTTGGCTTTTTACCCGATCTATTTTACTTCCTCTTAGTTCGTATCTTGTTTCATCAAATAGAAATGCAAAAGTATTATTGGTCATTTTAGATGAGACCGAAACTGCAGTGTCGTCTTCTTTAAAAACTAGCCTTCCAAGAAGAGCTAACTTTGACTAGGTAGCGTATATAGATCTTAATGTTGTATACTAATGTGTATTTCGTCGCCTAGTAGTACTTTTCAAGAAGATAATGGCTGATAGAAACGCAATTCTATGCACTCGATTCAATTGTCAAACTGACATTTCTCTACCAAATAAAACATTTCCATGATGAGTATAGAACGTAGTAACCTGTAACCTGAAGAAATCGAATACTATTGTTGGCCAACAAAAAGAAATCCTGCATTTTGATCGGCTCCTCAAAAAAGGCGTCCCAGAACCGCCATTTTCCCTCTACTGACATTTCTCTTCCAAATATAACACTTCCATGATGATGATAAAACGTAGTAACCTGCAGCCTGAAGAAATCGAATACTATTGTTAGTCAACAAAAAGAAATCCTGCATTTTGATCGGCTCCTGAAAAAAAGCGTCCCAGAACCGCCATTTTCCTTCTACGAACTATAAGAGTTATTGCAACTGTCAGTATTATTATTATTAGTACAATACTTATCCGCCTTGATGTAGGGTATCGGTGGTGGTCCTCAGTCATGTGGCAGCCCATCGCTATTCTCTTCTATTTTTGTTTTGCTGTTGAGATTTAGTCCTTTCTTTTTGTAAACAATTCAAATGTAAAAAAACTCTTTTTTTTTGCACGGAAAAACGAGAATATTTTTTATAAACAGCTCCTTAACCCCACAAAGTTCCTATTTCTTAATAATTTTAAAGTTAAAATTCTTTACGTCCAACAAACTACTATAAACATTCTGGAGCTAAAAAGTGAAATTGTTGTCAAAATGTTTCCCTAGAAACGAATCTCAATTCATCAAATAGAAATGCAAAAGCATTATTGGTCATATTGGTGGAGACAGGAACTGCAGAGTGGTCATCATTTAAAAACGTGCCTTCAAGTATGGCAAACTTTGACTAGGTAGCGTATATAGATCTTAATGTTGTACAGTAATGTGTATTTCGTCGCCTGGTAGTAGTTTTGAAGAAGATAATGGCTGATAGAAACGCAATTCTATGCACTCGATTGAATTGTCAAACAGACATTTCTCTTCCAAATATAACATTTTCCCTCTACTACTTTAAGTGTACCAACTATTCCTTGGCTTTTTACCCGATCTATTTTACTTCCTCTTAGTTCGTATCTTGTTTCATCAAATAGAAATGCAAAAGTATTATTGGTCATTTTAGATGAGACCGAAACTGCAGTGTCGTCTTCTTTAAAAACTAGCCTTCCAAGAAGAGCTAACTTTGACTAGGTAGCGTATATAGATCTTAATGTTGTATACTAATGTGTATTTCGTCGCCTAGTAGTACTTTTCAAGAAGATAATGGCTGATAGAAACGCAATTCTATGCACTCGATTCAATTGTCAAACTGACATTTCTCTACCAAATAAAACATTTCCATGATGAGTATAGAACGTAGTAACCTGTAGCCTGAAGAAATCGAATACTATTGTTGGCCAACAAAAAGAAATCCTGCATTTTGATCGGCTCCTCAAAAAAGGCGTCCCAGAACCGCCATTTTCCCTCTACATTCATAGTTCACTAGATTTTACATCTCGCCAGTGACCACCATTCAGGTTTGTGGGCAACTCAATGCATTCGCCAGTGACCATATTCGTACTTCAAAACAATAATATTTCCGTCTCATTCCATAAAAATTATTATTGAGCCAATAATTGATGGCTTTAATTCGATATTGCGTACATTTTTCTTTACAGCAGCTATAATAGCGGAATGCATAAATTAAAACAACCTTCTGCTGGAGTGATTTTGAGCTCATCGCTTTGAGGATAGCTGACGCCCTAGTTTGTAATATACAGACAGCCTTTCTTAAGCGCAACCAGCCTTTTAAGTGTACAAGCTATTGCATGGTTTTTTGCTCGATCTATTTGAACTCCACTAGTTCGTAGCTTATTTCATCAAATAGAAATGCAAAAGAATTATTTGTCATATTGGTGGAGACAAGAACTGCAGAGTGGTCTTCCTTTAAAAACGTGCCATCCAAGTAGAGCAAACATTGACTAGGTAGCGTATCTAGATCCTAATGTTGTACACTAATATGTATTTCGTCGCCTGGTAGTAGTTTTAAAGAAGATAATGGCTGATAGAAATGCAATTCTATGCACTCGATTGAATTGTCAAACTGCTCTACTTGGAAGGCACGTTTTTAAAGGAAGACCACTCTGCAGTTCTTGTCTCCACCAATATGACAAATAATGGTTTTGCATTTCTATTTGATGAAATATGCTACGAACTAGAGGAGTTCAAATAGATCGAGCAAAGAACCATGCAATAGCTTGTACACTTAAAAGGCTGGTAGCGCTTAAGACAGGCTGTCTGTATATTACAAACTAGGGCGTGTGCTATCCACAAAGCGATGCCCTCATAATCACATCAGCAGAAGGATGTTTTAATTTATGCATTCCGCTATTATCGCTGCTGTAAAGAAAAATGTACGCAATATCGAATTAAAGCCATCAATTGCTGGCTCAATAATAATTTTTATGGAATGAGACGGAAATATTATTGTTTTGAAGCGAATGCATTGAGTTGTACACAAACCTGAATGGTGGTCACTGGCGAGATATAGAATGTAGTGAACTATGATTGTAGAGAGAAAATGGCGGTTCTGGGACGCTTTTTTTGACGACTTGAGCAAAATGCAGGATTTGTTTTTGTTGGCCAATAATATTATTCGATTTCTTCTGGCTGCAGGTTTCTACGTTGTATAATCATCATGGATTTGTTATATTTGGAAGAGAAATGTCAGTAGAGGGAAAATGGCGGTTCTAGGACGCTTTTTTTAAGGAGCCGATCGAAATGCGGGATTTCTTTATGTTGACCAACAATTGTATTTGATTTCTTCAGGCTACAGCTTACCACATTCCATAATCATCATGGAAATGTTATATTTGGAAGAGAAATGTCAGTTTGACAATTGAATCGAGTGCATAGAATTTCGTTTCTATCAGCCATTATCTTCCTCAAAAGTACTACCAGGCGGCGAAATACACATTAGTATACAACATTAAGATCTATCTAGCCTAGTCAAAGTTAGCTCTTCTTGGAAGGCAAGTTTTTAAAGAAGACGGCACTGCAGTTCCTGTCTCATCTAAAATGACCAATAATACTTTTCAATTTCTATTTGATGAAACAAGATAAGAACTAAGATGAGGTAAAATAGATCGGGTAAAAAGCCAAGGAATAGTTTGTACACTTAAAGTAGTAGAGAGAAAATGGCGTTTCTTGGGACGCTTTTTTTGAGGAGCCGATCAAATATGTAGGATTTCTTTTTGTTGGCCAACAATAGTATTCGATTTCTTCAGGCTGCAGGTTCTACGTTCTATAAACATCATGGAAGTTTTATATTTGGAAGTGAAATGTCAGTTTGACAATTCCAATGTGCATAGAATTACGTTTGTATCAGCCATTATCTTCTTCAAAACTACTACTACGGTTCCTCAGTTCCTGTCTCATCCAAAATGACGAATAATGCTTTTGCATTTCTATTTGATGAAATAAGTTACGAACTAGTGGAGTTCAAATAGATCGAGCAAAAAACCATGGAATTGTTTGTACACTTAAAGGGCTGCTTGCGCCTAAGGCAGGCTGTCTGTATATTACAAACTAGAGCGTGTGCTATCCTCAAAGCGATGCCCTCAAAATCATTTCAGCAGAAGAATGTTTTAATTTATGCATTCCGCTATTATCGCAGCTGTAAAGAAAAATGTACGCAATATCGAATTAAAGCCATCAATTATTGGCTCAATAATAATTTTTATGGAATGAGACGGAAATATTATTGTTTTGAAGTACGAATATGGTCACTGGCGAATGCATTGAGTTGTACACAAACCTGAATGGTGGTCACTGGCGAGATATAAAATCTAGTGAACTATGAATGTAGAGGGAAAATGGCGGTTCTGGGACGCTTTTTTTGACGATCGGAGCAAAATGCAAAATTTCTTTTTGTTGGACAATAATAGTATTCAATTTCTTCAGGCTGCAGGTTTCTACGTTGTATAATCACCATGGAAGTGTTATATTTGGAAGAGAAATGTCAGTAGAGGGAAAATGGCGGTTCTAGGACGCTTTTTTTAAGGAGCCGATCGAAATGCGGGATTTCTTTATGTTGACCAACAATTGTATTTGATTTCTTCAGGCTACAGCTTACTACGTTCCATAATCATCATGGAAATGTTATATTTGGAAGAGAAATGTCAGTTTGACAATTGAATCGAGTGCATAGAATTGCGTTTCTATCAGACATTATCTTCCTCAAAAGTACTACCAGGCGGCGAAATACACATTAGTATACAACATTAAGATCTATCTAGCCTAGTCAAAGTTAGCTCTTCTTGGAAGGCAAGTTTTTAAAGAAGACGACACTGCAGTTTCGGTCTCATCTAAAATGACCAATAATACTTTTGCATTTCTATTTGATGAAACAAGATACGAACTAAGAGGAGGTAAAATAGATCGGGTAAAAAGCCAAGGAATAGTTGGTACACTTAAAGTAGTAGAGGGAAAATGGCGTTTCTTGGGACGCTTTTTTTAAGGAGCCGATCAAAAATGCAGGATTTCTTTTTGTTTGCCAACAATAGTATTCCTTTTCTTCAGGCTGCAGGTTACTACGTTCTATAATCATCATGGAAGTGTTATATTTGGAAGAGAAATGTTAGTTTGACAATTGAATCGAGTGCATAGAATTACGTTTGTATCAGCCATTATCTTCTTCAAAACTACTACCTGGCGACAAAATACACATTAGTAGAGGGAAAAAATTTTTAAAGGAAGACGGTTCCTCAGTTCCTGTCTCATCCAATATGACGAATAATGCTTTTGCATTTGTATTTGATAAAATAAGTTACGAACTAGTGGAGTTCAAATAGATCGAGCAAAAAACCATGGAATTGTTTGTACACTTAAAGGGCTGCTTGCGCCTAAGGCAGGCTGTCTGTATATTACAAACTAGAGCGTGTGCTATCCTCAAAGCGATGCCCTCAAAATCATTTCAGCAGAAGAATGTTTTAATTTATGCATTCCGCTATTATCGCAGCTGTAAAGAAAAATGTACGCAATATCGAATTAAAGCCATCAATTATTGGCTCAATAATAATTTTTATGGAATGAGACGGAAATATTATTGTTTTGAAGTACGAATATGGTCACTGGCGAATGCATTGAGTTGCCCACAACCTGAATGGTGGTCACTGGCGAGATGTAAAATCTAGTGAACTATGAATGTAGAGGGAAAATGGCGGTTCTGGGACGCCTTTTTTGACGATCTGAGCAAAATGCAGGATTTCTTTTTGTTGGCCAATAATATTATTCGATTTCTTCAGGCTGCAGGTTTCTAAGTTGTATAATCATCATGGATTTGTTATATTTGGAAAAGAAATGACTGTAGAGGGAAAATGGCGGATCTAGGACGCTTTTTTTGAGGATTGCGCTTAAGACAGGCAGTCTGTATATTACAAACTAGGGCGTGCGCTATCCTCAAAGCGATGCTCTCAAAATCACTTCAGCAGAAGGATGTATGCATTCCGTTATTATCATTGCTGTAAAGAAAAATGTACGCAATATAGAATTATAGCCATCAATTGCTGGTTCAACAATAAGTTTGTTTGGAATAAGACGGAAATATTTTTGTTTTGAAGTACGAATGTGGTCACTGGCGAATGCAGTAGAGGGAAAATGGCGGTTCTGGGACGCCTTTTTTGACGACTTGAGCAAAATGCAGGATTTGTTTTTGTTGGCCAATAATATTATTCGATTTCTTCTGGCTGCAGGTTTCTACGTTGTATAATCATCATGGATTTGTTATATTTGGAAGAGAAATGTCAGTAGAGGGAAAATGGCGGTTCTAGGACGCTTTTTTTAAGGAGCCGATCGAAATGCGGGATTTCTTTATGTTGACCAACAATTGTATTTGATTTCTTCAGGCTACAGCTTACCACATTCCATAATCATCATGGAAATGTTATATTTGGAAGAGAAATGTCAGTTTGACAATTGAATCGAGTGCATAGAATTTCGTTTCTATCAGCCATTATCTTCCTCAAAAGTACTACCAGGCGGCGAAATACACATTAGTATACAACATTAAGATCTATCTAGCCTAGTCAAAGTTAGCTCTTCTTGGAAGGCAAGTTTTTAAAGAAGACGGCACTGCAGTTCCTGTCTCATCTAAAATGACCAATAATACTTTTCAATTTCTATTTGATGAAACAAGATAAGAACTAAGATGAGGTAAAATAGATCGGGTAAAAAGCCAAGGAATAGTTTGTACACTTAAAGTAGTAGAGAGAAAATGGCGTTTCTTGGGACGCTTTTTTTGAGGAGCCGATCAAATATGTAGGATTTCTTTTTGTTGGCCAACAATAGTATTCGATTTCTTCAGGCTGCAGGTTCTACGTTCTATAAACATCATGGAAGTTTTATATTTGGAAGTGAAATGTCAGTTTGACAATTCCAATGTGCATAGAATTACGTTTGTATCAGCCATTATCTTCTTCAAAACTACTACTACGGTTCCTCAGTTCCTGTCTCATCCAAAATGACGAATAATGCTTTTGCATTTCTATTTGATGAAATAAGTTACGAACTAGTGGAGTTCAAATAGATCGAGCAAAAAACCATGGAATTGTTTGTACACTTAAAGGGCTGCTTGCGCCTAAGGCAGGCTGTCTGTATATTACAAACTAGAGCGTGTGCTATCCTCAAAGCGATGCCCTCAAAATCATTTCAGCAGAAGAATGTTTTAATTTATGCATTCCGCTATTATCGCAGCTGTAAAGAAAAATGTACGCAATATCGAATTAAAGCCATCAATTATTGGCTCAATAATAATTTTTATGGAATGAGACGGAAATATTATTGTTTTGAAGTACGAATATGGTCACTGGCGAATGCATTGAGTTGTACACAAACCTGAATGGTGGTCACTGGCGAGATATAAAATCTAGTGAACTATGAATGTAGAGGGAAAATGGCGGTTCTGGGACGCTTTTTTTGACGATCGGAGCAAAATGCAAAATTTCTTTTTGTTGGACAATAATAGTATTCAATTTCTTCAGGCTGCAGGTTTCTACGTTGTATAATCACCATGGAAGTGTTATATTTGGAAGAGAAATGTCAGTAGAGGGAAAATGGCGGTTCTAGGACGCTTTTTTTAAGGAGCCGATCGAAATGCGGGATTTCTTTATGTTGACCAACAATTGTATTTGATTTCTTCAGGCTACAGCTTACTACGTTCCATAATCATCATGGAAATGTTATATTTGGAAGAGAAATGTCAGTTTGACAATTGAATCGAGTGCATAGAATTGCGTTTCTATCAGACATTATCTTCCTCAAAAGTACTACCAGGCGGCGAAATACACATTAGTATACAACATTAAGATCTATCTAGCCTAGTCAAAGTTAGCTCTTCTTGGAAGGCAAGTTTTTAAAGAAGACGACACTGCAGTTTCGGTCTCATCTAAAATGACCAATAATACTTTTGCATTTCTATTTGATGAAACAAGATACGAACTAAGAGGAGGTAAAATAGATCGGGTAAAAAGCCAAGGAATAGTTGGTACACTTAAAGTAGTAGAGGGAAAATGGCGTTTCTTGGGACGCTTTTTTTAAGGAGCCGATCAAAAATGCAGGATTTCTTTTTGTTTGCCAACAATAGTATTCCTTTTCTTCAGGCTGCAGGTTACTACGTTCTATAATCATCATGGAAGTGTTATATTTGGAAGAGAAATGTTAGTTTGACAATTGAATCGAGTGCATAGAATTACGTTTGTATCAGCCATTATCTTCTTCAAAACTACTACCTGGCGACAAAATACACATTAGTAGAGGGAAAAAATTTTTAAAGGAAGACGGTTCCTCAGTTCCTGTCTCATCCAATATGACGAATAATGCTTTTGCATTTGTATTTGATAAAATAAGTTACGAACTAGTGGAGTTCAAATAGATCGAGCAAAAAACCATGGAATTGTTTGTACACTTAAAGGGCTGCTTGCGCCTAAGGCAGGCTGTCTGTATATTACAAACTAGAGCGTGTGCTATCCTCAAAGCGATGCCCTCAAAATCATTTCAGCAGAAGAATGTTTTAATTTATGCATTCCGCTATTATCGCAGCTGTAAAGAAAAATGTACGCAATATCGAATTAAAGCCATCAATTATTGGCTCAATAATAATTTTTATGGAATGAGACGGAAATATTATTGTTTTGAAGTACGAATATGGTCACTGGCGAATGCATTGAGTTGCCCACAACCTGAATGGTGGTCACTGGCGAGATGTAAAATCTAGTGAACTATGAATGTAGAGGGAAAATGGCGGTTCTGGGACGCCTTTTTTGACGATCTGAGCAAAATGCAGGATTTCTTTTTGTTGGCCAATAATATTATTCGATTTCTTCAGGCTGCAGGTTTCTAAGTTGTATAATCATCATGGATTTGTTATATTTGGAAAAGAAATGACTGTAGAGGGAAAATGGCGGATCTAGGACGCTTTTTTTGAGGATTGCGCTTAAGACAGGCAGTCTGTATATTACAAACTAGGGCGTGCGCTATCCTCAAAGCGATGCTCTCAAAATCACTTCAGCAGAAGGATGTATGCATTCCCTTATTATCGTTGCTGTAAAGAAAAATGTACGCAATATAGAGTTATAGCTATCAATTGCTGGTTCAACAATAAGTTTGTTTGGAATAAGACGGAAATATTTTTGTTTTGAAGTACGAATGTGGTCACTGGCGAATGCAGTAGAGGGAAAATGGCGGTTCTGGGACGCCTTTTTTGAGGAGCCGATCATAATGCAGGATTTCATTATGTTGACCAACAATAGTATTCAATTTCTTCAGGCTGCAAGTTACTACGTTCTATAATCATCATGGAAGTGTTATATTTGGAAGAGAAATGTCAGTTTGACAATTCAATCGAGTGTATAGAATTGCATTTCTATCAGCCATTATCTTCTTTAAAACTACTACCAGGCGACGAAATACATATTAGTGTACAACATTAGGATCTAGATACGCTACCTAGTCAAGTGAAATCCTGCATTTTGATCGACTCCTGAAAAAAAGCGTCCCAGAACCGCCATTTTCCTTCTACGAACTATAAGAGTTATTGCAACTGTCAGTATTAATATTATCAGTACAATACTTATCCGCCTTGATGTAGGGTATCGGTGGTGGTCCTCAGTCATGTGGCAGCCCATCGCTATTCTCTTCCATTTTTGTTTTGCTGTTGAGATTTAATCCTTTCTTTTTGTAAACAATTCAAATGTAAAAAAACTCTTCTTTTTTTGCACGGAAAAACGAGAATATTTTTTATAAACAGCTCCTTAACCCCACAAAGTTCCTATTTCTTAATAATTTTAAAGTTAAAATTCTTTACGTCCAACAAACTACTACAAACATTCTGGAGCTAAAAAGTGAAATTGTTGTCAAAATGTTTCCCTAGAAACGAATCTCAATTCATCAAATAGAAGTGCAAAAGCATTATTGGTCATATTGGTGGAGACAGGAACTGCAGCGTGGTCATCATTTAAAAACGTGCCTTCAAGTAAGGCAAACTTTGATAAGGTAGCGTATATAGATCTTAATGTTGTACACTAATGTGTATTTCGTCGCCTGGTAGTAGTTTTGAAGAAGATAATGGCTGATAGAAACGCAATTCTATGCACTCGATTGAACTGTCAAACTGACATTTCTCTTCCAAATATAACACTTCCATGATGATTATAGAACGTAGTAACCTGCAGCTTGTAGAAATCGAATACTATTGTTGGTCAACAAAAAAAATTTTGCATTCTGATCGGCTCCTCAAAAAAAGCGTCCCAGAACCGCCATTTTCCCTCTACATTCATAATTCACTAGATTTTATATCTCGCCAGTGACCAACATTCAGGTTTGTGTGCAACTCAATGCATTCGCCAGTGACCACATTCGTACTTCAAAACAAAAATATTTCCGTCTCATCCCAAACTAACTTATTGTTGTGCCAACAATTGATAGCTTTAATTCGATATTGCGTACATTTTTCTTTACAGCTGCGATAATAGCGGAATGCATAAATTAAAACATCCTTCTGCTGAAATGATTTTGAGGGCATCACTTTGAGGATAGCACACGCCCTAGTTTGTAATATACATACAGCCTGCCTTAAGCGCAACCAGCCCTTTAAGTGTACAAACTATTCCATGGTTTTTTACACGATCTATTTGAACTCAACTAGTTCGTACCTTATTTTATCAAATACAAATGCAAAAGCATTATTCGTCATATTGGATGAGACAGGAACTGAGGAACCGTCTTCCTTTAAAAATTTTTTCCCTCTACTAATGTGTATTTCGTCGCCAGGTAGTAGTTTTGAAGAAGATAATGGCTGATACAAACGTAATTCTATGCACTCGATTCAATTGTCAAACTGACATTTCTCTTCCAAATATAACATTCACATGATAATTATAGAACGTAGTAACCTGTAGCCTCAAGAAATCGAATACTATTGTCGGTCAACATAAAGAAATCCCGCATTTTGAACGGCTCCTCAAAAAAAGCGTCCTAGAACCGCCATTTTCCCTCTACATTCATAGTTCACTAGATTTTATATCTCGCCAGTGACCACCATTCAGGTTTGTGGGCAACTCAATGCATTCGCCAGTGACCATATTCGTACTTCAAAACAATAATATTTCCGTCTCATTCCATAAAAATTATTATTGAGCCAGCAATTGATGGCTTTAATTCGATATTGCGTACATTTTTCTTTACAGCAGCGATAATAGCGGAATGCATAAATTAAAACAAACTTCTGCTGAAGTGATTTTGAGGGCATCGCTTTGAGGATAGCACACGCCCTAGTTTGTAATATACACACAGTCTGCCTTAAGCGCAACCAGTCCTTTATGTGTACAAACTATTACTTGGCTTTTTACCCGATCTATTTTACCTCCTCTTAGTTCGTATCTTGTTTCATCAAATAGAAATGCAAAAGTATTATTGGTCATTTTAGATGAGACAGGAACTGCAGTGCCGTCTTCCTTTAAAAATATTTTCTCTCCGCTAATGTGTATTTCGTCGCCTGTTAGTAGTTTTGAAGAAGATAATGGCTGATACAAACGTAATTCTATGCACTGGATTCAATTGTCAAACTGACAATTCTCTTCCAAATATAACATTTACATGATGATTATAGAACGTAGTAACCTGCAGCCTGTAGAAAAGGAATACTATTGTTGGCAAACAAAAAGAAATCCTGCATTTTTGATCGGCTCCTTAAAAAAAGCGTCCCAAGAAACGCCATTTTCCCTCTACTACTTTAAGTGTACCAACTATTCCTTGGCTTTTTACCCGATCTATTTTACTTCCTCTTAGTTCGTATCTTGTTTCATCAAATAGAAATGCAAAAGTATTATTGGTCATTTTAGATGAGACCGAAACTGCAGTGTCGTCTTCTTTAAAAACTAGCCTTCCAAGAAGAGCTAACTTTGACTAGGTAGCGTATATAGATCTTAATGTTGTATACTAATGTGTATTTCGTCGCCTAGTAGTACTTTTCAAGAAGATAATGGCTGATAGAAACGCAATTCTATGCACTCGATTCAATTGTCAAACTGACATTTCTCTACCAAATAAAACATTTCCATGATGAGTATAGAACGTAGTAACCTGTAGCCTGAAGAAATCGAATACTATTGTTGGCCAACAAAAAGAAATCCTGCATTTTGATCGGCTCCTCAAAAAATGCGTCCCAGAACCGCCATTTTCCCTCTACATTCATAGTTCACTAGATTTTACATCTCGCCAGTGACCACCATTCAGGTTTGTGGGCAACTCAATGCATTCGCCAGTGACCATATTCGTACTTCAAAACAATAATATTTCCGTCTCATTCCATAAAAATTATTATTGAGCCAATAATTGATGGCTTTAATTCGATATTGCGTACATTTTTCTTTACAGCAGCTATAATAGCGGAATGCATAAATTAAAACAACCTTCTGCTGGAGTGATTTTGAGCTCATCGCTTTGAGGATAGCTGACGCCCTAGTTTGTAATATACAGACAGCCTTTCTTAAGCGCAACCAGCCTTTTAAGTGTACAAGCTATTGCATGGTTTTTTGCTCGATCTATTTGAACTCCACTAGTTCGTAGCTTATTTCATCAAATAGAAATGCAAAAGAATTATTTGTCATATTGGTGGAGACAAGAACTGCAGAGTGGTCTTCCTTTAAAAACGTGCCATCCAAGTAGAGCAAACATTGACTAGGTAGCGTATCTAGATCCTAATGTTGTACACTAATATGTATTTCGTCGCCTGGTAGTAGTTTTAAAGAAGATAATGGCTGATAGAAATGCAATTCTATGCACTCGATTGAATTGTCAAACTGCTCTACTTGGAAGGCACGTTTTTAAAGGAAGACCACTCTGCAGTTCTTGTCTCCACCAATATGACAAATAATGGTTTTGCATTTCTATTTGATGAAATATGCTACGAACTAGAGGAGTTCAAATAGATCGAGCAAAGAACCATGCAATAGCTTGTACACTTAAAAGGCTGGTAGCGCTTAAGACAGGCTGTCTGTATATTACAAACTAGGGCGTGTGCTATCCTCAAAGCGATGCCCTCATAATCACATCAGCAGAAGGATGTTTTAATTTATGCATTCCGCTATTATCGCTGCTGTAAAGAAAAATGTACGCAATATCGAATTAAAGCCATCAATTGCTGGCTCAATAATAATTTTTATGGAATGAGACGGAAATATTATTGTTTTGAAGCGAATGCATTGAGTTGTACACAAACCTGAATGGTGGTCACTGGCGAGATATAGAATGTAGTGAACTATGATTGTAGAGAGAAAATGGCGGTTCTGGGACGCTTTTTTTGACGACTTGAGCAAAATGCAGGATTTGTTTTTGTTGGCCAATAATATTATTCGATTTCTTCTGGCTGCAGGTTTCTACGTTGTATAATCATCATGGATTTGTTATATTTGGAAGAGAAATGTCAGTAGAGGGAAAATGGCGGTTCTAGGACGCTTTTTTTAAGGAGCCGATCGAAATGCGGGATTTCTTTATGTTGACCAACAATTGTATTTGATTTCTTCAGGCTACAGCTTACCACATTCCATAATCATCATGGAAATGTTATATTTGGAAGAGAAATGTCAGTTTGACAATTGAATCGAGTGCATAGAATTTCGTTTCTATCAGCCATTATCTTCCTCAAAAGTACTACCAGGCGGCGAAATACACATTAGTATACAACATTAAGATCTATCTAGCCTAGTCAAAGTTAGCTCTTCTTGGAAGGCAAGTTTTTAAAGAAGACGGCACTGCAGTTCCTGTCTCATCTAAAATGACCAATAATACTTTTCAATTTCTATTTGATGAAACAAGATAAGAACTAAGATGAGGTAAAATAGATCGGGTAAAAAGCCAAGGAATAGTTTGTACACTTAAAGTAGTAGAGAGAAAATGGCGTTTCTTGGGACGCTTTTTTTGAGGAGCCGATCAAATATGTAGGATTTCTTTTTGTTGGCCAACAATAGTATTCGATTTCTTCAGGCTGCAGGTTCTACGTTCTATAAACATCATGGAAGTTTTATATTTGGAAGTGAAATGTCAGTTTGACAATTCCAATGTGCATAGAATTACGTTTGTATCAGCCATTATCTTCTTCAAAACTACTACTACGGTTCCTCAGTTCCTGTCTCATCCAAAATGACGAATAATGCTTTTGCATTTCTATTTGATGAAATAAGTTACGAACTAGTGGAGTTCAAATAGATCGAGCAAAAAACCATGGAATTGTTTGTACACTTAAAGGGCTGCTTGCGCCTAAGGCAGGCTGTCTGTATATTACAAACTAGAGCGTGTGCTATCCTCAAAGCGATGCCCTCAAAATCATTTCAGCAGAAGAATGTTTTAATTTATGCATTCCGCTATTATCGCAGCTGTAAAGAAAAATGTACGCAATATCGAATTAAAGCCATCAATTATTGGCTCAATAATAATTTTTATGGAATGAGACGGAAATATTATTGTTTTGAAGTACGAATATGGTCACTGGCGAATGCTTGAGTTGTACACAAACCTGAATGGTGGTCACTGGCGAGATATAAAATCTAGTGAACTATGAATGTAGAGGGAAAATGGCGGTTCTGGGACGCTTTTTTTGACGATCGGAGCAAAATGCAAAATTTCTTTTTGTTGGACAATAATAGTATTCAATTTCTTCAGGCTGCAGGTTTCTACGTTGTATAATCACCATGGAAGTGTTATATTTGGAAGAGAAATGTCAGTAGAGGGAAAATGGCGGTTCTAGGACGCTTTTTTTAAGGAGCCGATCGAAATGCGGGATTTCTTTATGTTGACCAACAATTGTATTTGATTTCTTCAGGCTACAGCTTACTACGTTCCATAATCATCATGGAAATGTTATATTTGGAAGAGAAATGTCAGTTTGACAATTGAATCGAGTGCATAGAATTGCGTTTCTATCAGACATTATCTTCCTCAAAAGTACTACCAGGCGGCGAAATACACATTAGTATACAACATTAAGATCTATCTAGCCTAGTCAAAGTTAGCTCTTCTTGGAAGGCAAGTTTTTAAAGAAGACGACACTGCAGTTTCGGTCTCATCTAAAATGACCAATAATACTTTTGCATTTCTATTTGATGAAACAAGATACGAACTAAGAGGAGGTAAAATAGATCGGGTAAAAAGCCAAGGAATAGTTGGTACACTTAAAGTAGTAGAGGGAAAATGGCGTTTCTTGGGACGCTTTTTTTAAGGAGCCGATCAAAAATGCAGGATTTCTTTTTGTTTGCCAACAATAGTATTCCTTTTCTTCAGGCTGCAGGTTACTACGTTCTATAATCATCATGGAAGTGTTATATTTGGAAGAGAAATGTTAGTTTGACAATTGAATCGAGTGCATAGAATTACGTTTGTATCAGCCATTATCTTCTTCAAAACTACTACCTGGCGACAAAATACACATTAGTAGAGGGAAAAAATTTTTAAAGGAAGACGGTTCCTCAGTTCCTGTCTCATCCAATATGACGAATAATGCTTTTGCATTTGTATTTGATAAAATAAGTTACGAACTAGTGGAGTTCAAATAGATCGAGCAAAAAACCATGGAATTGTTTGTACACTTAAAGGGCTGCTTGCGCCTAAGGCAGGCTGTCTGTATATTACAAACTAGAGCGTGTGCTATCCTCAAAGCGATGCCCTCAAAATCATTTCAGCAGAAGAATGTTTTAATTTATGCATTCCGCTATTATCGCAGCTGTAAAGAAAAATGTACGCAATATCGAAGTAGAGGGAAATAGAGGGAAGTAGAGGGTAGTAGAGGGAAAATGGCGGTTCTGGGACGCTTTTTTTGAGGAGCCGATCAGAATGCAAAATTTTTTTTGTTGACCAACAATAGTATTCGATTTCTACAAGCTGCAGGTTACTACGTTCTATAATCATCATGGAAGTGTTATATTTGGAAGAGAAATGTCAGTTTGACAGTTCAATCGAGTGCATAGAATTGCGTTTCTATCAGCCATTATCTTCTTCAAAACTACTACCAGGCGACGAAATACACATTAGTGTACAACATTAAGATCTATATACGCTACCTTGTCAAAGTTTGCCTTACTTGAAGGCACGTTTTTAAATGATGACCACGCTGCAGTTCCTGTCTCCACCAATATGACCAATAATGCTTTTGCACTTCTATTTGATGAATTGAGATTCGTTTCTAGGGAAACATTTTGACAACAATTTCACTTTTTAGCTCCAGAATGTTTGTAGTAGTTTGTTGGACGTAAAGAATTTTAACTTTAAAATTATTAAGAAATAGGAACTTTGTGGGGTTAAGGAGCTGTTTATAAAAAATATTCTCGTTTTTCCGTGCAAAAAAAAAAGAGTTTTTTTACATTTGAATTGTTTACAAAAAGAAAGGATTAAATCTCAACAGCAAAACAAAAATGGAAGAGAATAGCGATGGGCTGCCACATGACTGAGGACCACCACCGATACCCTACATCAAGGCGGATAAGTATTGTACTGATAATATTAATACTGACAGTTGCAATAACTCTTATAGTTCGTAGAAGGAAAATGGCGGTTCTGGGACGCTTTTTTTCAGGAGTCGATCAAAATGCAGGATTTCACTTGACTAGGTAGCGTATCTAGATCCTAATGTTGTACACTAATATGTATTTCGTCGCCTGGTAGTAGTTTTAAAGAAGATAATGGCTGATAGAAATGCAATTCTATACACTCGATTGAATTGTCAAACAGACATTTCTCTTCCAAATATAACATTTTCCCTCTACTACTTTAAGTGTACCAACTATTCCTTGGCTTTTTACCCGATCTATTTTACTTCCTCTTAGTTCGTATCTTGTTTCATCAAATAGAAATGCAAAAGTATTATTGGTCATTTTAGATGAGACCGAAACTGCAGAGTCGTCTTCTTTAAAAACTAGCCTTACAAGAAGAGCTAACTTTGACTAGGTAGCGTATATAGATCTTAATGTTGTATACTAATGTGTATTTCGTCGCCTGTTAGTAGTTTTGAAGAAGATAATGGCTGATACAAACGTAATTCTATGCACTGGATTCAATTGTCAAACTGACAATTCTCTTCCAAATATAACATTTACATGATGATTATAGAACGTAGTAACCTGCAGCCTGAAGAAAAGGAATACTATTGTTGGCAAACAAAAAGAAATCCTGCATTTTTGATCGGCTCCTTAAAAAAAGCGTCCCAAGAAACGCCATTTTCCCTCTACTACTTTAAGTGTACCAACTATTCCTTGGCTTTTTACCCTATCTATTTTACCTCCTCTTAGTTCGTATCTTGTTTCATCAAATAGAAATGCAAAAGTATTATTGGTCATTTTAGATGAGACCGAAACTGCAGTGTCGTCTTCTTTAAAAACTTGCCTTCCAAGAAGAGCTAACTTTGACTAGGCTAGATAGATCTTAATGTTGTATACTAATGTGTATTTCGCCGCCTGGTAGTACTTTTGAGGAAGATAATGTCTGATAGAAACGCAATTCTATGCACTCGATTCAATTGTCAAACTGACATTTCTCTTCCAAATATAACATTTCCATGATGATTATGGAACGTAGTAAGCTGTAGCCTGAAGAAATCAAATACAATTGTTGGTCAACATAAAGAAATCCCGCATTTCGATCGGCTCCTTAAAAAAAGCGTCCTAGAACCGCCATTTTCCCTCTACTGACATTTCTCTTCCAAATATAACACTTCCATGGTGATTATACAACGTAGAAACCTGCAGCCTGAAGAAATTGAATACTATTATTGTCCAACAAAAAGAAATTTTGCATTTTGCTCCGATCGTCAAAAAAAGCGTCCCAGAACCGCCATTTTCCCTCTACATTCATAGTTCACTAGATTTTATATCTCGCCAGTGACCACCATTCAGGTTTGTGTACAACTCAATGCATTCGCTTCAAAACAATAATATTTCCGTCTCATTCCATAAAAATTATTATTGAGCCAGCAATTGATGGCTTTAATTCGATATTGCGTTCATTTTTCTTTACAGCTGCGATAATAGCGGAATGCATAAATTAAAACATCCTTCTGCTGAAATGATTTTGAGGGCATCGCTTTGAGGATAGCACACGCCCTAGTTTGTAATATACAGACAGCCTGTCATAAGCGCAACCAGCCTTTTAAGCGTACAAACTATTCCATTGTTTTTTGCTCGATCTATTTGAACTCCACTAGTTCGTACCTTATTTAATCAAATAGAAATGCAAAAGCATTATTCGTCATTTTGGATGAGACAGGATCTGAGGAACCGTCTTCCTTTAAAAATATTTTCCCACTACTAATGTGTATTTCGTCGCCTGGTAGTAGTTTTGAAGAAGATAATGGCCGATACAAACGTAATTCTATGCACTCGATTCAATTGTCAAACTGACATTTTTCTTCCAAATATAACATTTACATGATGATTATAGAACGTAGTAAACTGTAGCCTGAAGAAATCTACTACTATTGTTGGTCAACATAATGAAATCCCGCATTTTGATCGGCTCCTCAAAAAAAGCGTCCTAGAACCGCCATTTTCCCTCTCATGACATTTCTCTTCCAAATATAACAAATCCATGATGATTATACAACGTAGAAACCTGCAGCCCGAAGAAATCGAATAATATTATTGGCCAACAAAAACAAATCCTGCATTTTGCTCAGATCGTCAAAAAAAGCGTCCCAGAACCGCCATTTTCTCTCTACAATCATAGTTCACTACATTCTATATCTCGCCAGTAACCACCATTCAGGTTTGTGTACAACTCAATGCATTCGCTTCAAAACTATAATATTTCCGTCTCATTCCATAAAAATTATTATTGAGCCAGCAATTGATGGCTTTAATTCGATATTGCGTACATTTTTCTTTACAGCAGCGATAATAGCGGAATGCATAAATTTAAACATCCTTCTGCTGATGTGATTATGAGGGCATCGCTTTGAGGATAGCACACGCCCTAGTTTGTAATATACAGACTGCCTGTCTTAAGCGCTACCAGCCTTTTAAGTGTACAAGCTATTGCATGGTTCTTTGCTCGATCTATTTGAACTCCTCTAGTTCGTAGCATATTTCATCAAATAGAAATGCAAAACCATTATTTGTCATATTGGTGGAGACAAGAACTGCAGAGTGGTCTTCCTTTAAAAACGTGCCTTCCAAGTAGAGCAAACCTTGAATAGGTAGCGTATATAGATCTTAATGATGTATACTAATGTGTATTTCGTCGCCTGGTAGGACTTTTGAAGAAGATAATGATTGATAGAAACGCAATTCTATGCTCTCGATTGAATTGTCAAACTGACATTTCTCTTCCAAATATAACACTTCCATGATGATTATAGAACGTAGTAACCTGCAGCCTGAAGAAATCGAATACTATTGTTGGTCAACATAATGAAATCCTGCATTTTGATCGACTCTTCAAAAAAGGCGTCCCAGAATCGCCATTTTCCCTCTACTTTGTTTGCAATATCTTGATGTTGTACACTAATGTATATTTCGTCGCCTGGTACTAATTTTGAAGAAGAATATAGGAGATAGAAATGCAATTTTATGCACTCGATTGAATTGCCAAACTGACATTTCTCTTCCAAATATAACACTTCCATGATGATGATAAAACGTAGTAACCTGCAGCCTGAAGAAATCGAATACTATTGTTAGTCAACAAAAAGAAATCCTGCATTTTGAGCGGCTCCTGAAAAAAAGCGTCCCAGAACCGCCATTTTCCTTCTACGAACTATAAGAGTTATTGCAACTGTCAGTATTATTATTATTAGTACAATACTTATCCGCCTTGATGTAGGGTATCGGTGGTGGTTCTCAGTCATGTGGCAGCCCATCGCTATTCTCTTCTATTTTTGTTTTGCTGTTGAGATTTAGTCCTTTCTTTTTGTAAACAATTCAAATGTAAAAAAACTCTTTTTTTTTTGCACGGAAAAACGAGAATATTTTTTATAAACAGCTCCTTAACCCCACAAAGTTCCTATTTCTTAATAATTTTAAAGTTAAAATTCTTTAAGACCAACAAACTACTATAAACATTCTGGAGCTAAAAAGTGAAATTGTTGTCAAAATGTTTCCCTAGAAACGAATCTCAATTCATCAAATAGAAATGCAAAAGCATTATTGGTCATATTGGTGGAGACAGGAACTGCAGAGTGGTCATCATTTAAAAACGTGCCTTCAAGTATGGCAAACTTTGACTAGGTAGCGTATATAGATCTTAATGTTGTACACTAATGTGTATTTCGTCGCCTGGTAGTAGTTTTGAAGAAGATAATGGCTGATAGAAACGCAATTCTATGCACTCGATTGAATTGTCAAACAGACATTTCTCTTCCAAATATAACATTTTCCCTCTACTACTTTAAGTGTACCAACTATTCCTTGGCTTTTTACCCGATCTATTTTACTTCCTCTTAGTTCGTATCTTGTTTCATCAAATAGAAATGCAAAAGTATTATTGGCCATTTTAGATGAGACCGAAACTGCAGAGTCGTCTTCTTTAAAAACTAGCCTTCCAAGAAGAGCTAACTTTGACTAGGTAGCGTATATAGATCTTAATGTTGTATACTAATGTGTATTTCGTCGCCTGTTAGTAGTTTTGAAGAAGATAATGGCTGATACAAACGTAATTCTATGCACTGGATTCAATTGTCAAACTGACAATTCTCTTCCAAATATAACATTTACATGATGATTATAGAACGTAGTAACCTGCAGCCTGAAGAAAAGGAATACTATTGTTGGCAAACAAAAAGAAATCCTGCATTTTTGATCGGCTCCTTAAAAAAAGCGTCCCAAGAAACGCCATTTTCCCTCTACTACTTTAAGTGTACCAACTATTCCTTGGCTTTTTACCCGATCTATTTTACCTCCTCTTAGTTCGTATCTTGTTTCATCAAATAGAAATGCAAAAGTATTATTGGTCATTTTAGATGAGACCGAAACTGCAGTGTCGTCTTCTTTAAAAACTTGCCTTCCAAGAAGAGCTAACTTTGACTAGGCTAGATAGATCTTAATGTTGTATACTAATGTGTATTTCGCCGCCTGGTAGTACTTTTGAGGAAGATAATGTCTGATAGAAACGCAATTCTATGCACTCGATTCAATTGTCAAACTGACATTTCTCTTCCAAATATAACATTTCCATGATGATTATGGAACGTAGTAAGCTGTAGCCTGAAGAAATCAAATACAATTGTTGGTCAACATAAAGAAATCCCGCATTTCGATCGGCTCCTTAAAAAAAGCGTCCTAGAACCGCCATTTTCCCTCTACTGACATTTCTCTTCCAAATATAACACTTCCATGGTGATTATACAACGTAGAAACCTGCAGCCTGAAGAAATTGAATACTATTATTGTCCAACAAAAAGAAATTTTGCATTTTGCTCCGATCGTCAAAAAAAGCGTCCCAGAACCGCCATTTTCCCTCTACATTCATAGTTCACTAGATTTTATATCTCGCCAGTGACCACCATTCAGGTTTGTGTACAACTCAATGCATTCGCTTCAAAACAATAATATTTCCGTCTCATTCCATAAAAATTATTATTGAGCCAGCAATTGATGGCTTTAATTCGATATTGCGTTCATTTTTCTTTACAGCTGCGATAATAGCGGAATGCATAAATTAAAACATCCTTCTGCTGAAATGATTTTGAGGGCATCGCTTTGAGGATAGCACACGCCCTAGTTTGTAATATACAGACAGCCTGTCATAAGCGCAACCAGCCTTTTAAGCGTACAAACTATTCCATTGTTTTTTGCTCGATCTATTTGAACTCCACTAGTTCGTACCTTATTTAATCAAATAGAAATGCAAAAGCATTATTCGTCATTTTGGATGAGACAGGATCTGAGGAACCGTCTTCCTTTAAAAATATTTTCCCGCTACTAATGTGTATTTCGTCGCCTGGTAGTAGTTTTGAAGAAGATAATGGCCGATACAAACGTAATTCTATGCACTCGATTCAATTGTCAAACTGACATTTTTCTTCCAAATATAACATTTACATGATGATTATAGAACGTAGTAAACTGTAGCCTGAAGAAATCTACTACTATTGTTGGTCAACATAATGAAATCCCGCATTTTGATCGGCTCCTCAAAAAAAGCGTCCTAGAACCGCCATTTTCCCTCTCATGACATTTCTCTTCCAAATATAACAAATCCATGATGATTATACAACGTAGAAACCTGCAGCCCGAAGAAATCGAATAATATTATTGGCCAACAAAAACAAATCCTGCATTTTGCTCAGATCGTCAAAAAAAGCGTCCTAGAACCGCCATTTTCTCTCTACAATCATAGTTCACTACATTCTATATCTCGCCAGTAACCACCATTCAGGTTTGTGTACAACTCAATGCATTCGCTTCAAAACAATAATATTTCCGTCTCATTCCATAAAAATTATTATTGAGCCAGCAATTGATGGCTTTAATTCGATATTGCGTACATTTTTCTTTACAGCAGCGATAATAGCGGAATGCATAAATTTAAACATCCTTCTGCTGATGTGATTATGAGGGCATCGCTTTGAGGATAGCACACTCCCTAGTTTGTAATATACAGACAGCCTGTCTTAAGCGCTACCAGCCTTTTAAGTGTACAAGCTATTGCACGGTTCTTTGCTCGATCTATTTGAACTCCTCTAGTTCGTAGCATATTTCATCAAATAGAAATGCAAAACCATTATTTGTCATATTGGTGGAGACAAGAACTGCAGAGTGGTCTTCCTTTAAAAACGTGCCTTCCAAGTAGAGCAAACCTTGAATAGGTAGCGTATATAGATCTTAATGATGTATACTAATGTGTATTTCGTCGCCTGGTAGGACTTTTGAAGAAGATAATGATTGATAGAAACGCAATTCTATGCTCTCGATTGAATTGTCAAACTGACATTTCTCTTCCAAATATAACACTTCCATGATGATTATAGAACGTAGTAACCTGCAGCCTGAAGAAATCGAATACTATTGTTGGTCAACATAATGAAATCCTGCATTTTGATCGACTCTTCAAAAAAGGCGTCCCAGAATCGCCATTTTCCCTCTACTTTGTTTGCAATATCTTGATGTTGTACACTAATGTGTATTTCGTCGCCTGGTACTAATTTTGAAGAAGAATATAGGAGATAGAAATGCAATTTTATGCACTCGATTGAATTGCCAAACTGACATTTCTCTTCCAAATATAACACTTCCATGATGATGATAAAACGTAGTAACCTGCAGCCTGAAGAAATCGAATACTATTGTTAGTCAACAAAAAGAAATCCTGCATTTTGATCGGCTCCTGAAAAAAAGCGTCCCAGAACCGCCATTTTCCTTCTACGAACTATAAGAGTTATTGCAACTGTCAGTATTATTATTATTAGTACAATACTTATCCGCCTTGATGTAGGGTATCGGTGGTGGTCCTCAGTCATGTGGCAGCCCATCGCTATTCTCTTCTATTTTTGTTTTGCTGTTGAGATTTAGTCCTTTCTTTTTGTAAACAATTCAAATGTAAAAAAACTCTTTTTTTTTTGCACGGAAAAACGAGAATATTTTTTATAAAGAGCTCCTTAACCCCACAAAGTTCCTATTTCTTAATAATTTTAAAGTTAAAATTCTTTACGTCCAACAAACTACTATAAACATTCTGGAGCTAAAAAGTGAAATTGTTGTCAAAATGTTTCCCTAGAAACGAATCTCAATTCATCAAATAGAAATGCAAAAGCATTATTGGTCATATTGGTGGAGACAGGAACTGCAGAGTGGTCATCATTTAAAAACGTGCCTTCAAGTATGGCAAACTTTGACTAGGTAGCGTACATAGATCTTAATGTTGTACAGTAATGTGTATTTCGTCGCCTGGTAGTAGTTTTGAAGAAGATAATGGCTGATAGAAACGCAATTCTATGCACTCGATTGAATTGTCAAACAGACATTTCTCTTCCAAATATAACATTTTCCCTCTACTACTTTAAGTGTACCAACTATTCCTTGGCTTTTTACCCGATCTATTTTACTTCCTCTTAGTTCGTATCTTGTTTCATCAAATAGAAATGCAAAAGTATTATTGGTCATTTTAGATGAGACCGAAACTGCAGTGTCGTCTTCTTTAAAAACTAGCCTTCCAAGAAGAGCTAACTTTGACTAGGTAGCGTATATAGATCTTAATGTTGTATACTAATGTGTATTTCGTCGCCTAGTAGTACTTTTCAAGAAGATAATGGCTGATAGAAACGCAATTCTATGCACTCGATTCAATTGTCAAACTGACATTTCTCTACCAAATAAAACATTTCCATGATGAGTATAGAACGTAGTAACCTGTAGCCTGAAGAAATCGAATACTATTGTTGGCCAACAAAAAGAAATCCTGCATTTTGATCGGCTCCTCAAAAAAGGCGTCCCAGAACCGCCATTTTCCCTCTACATTCATAGTTCACTAGATTTTACATCTCGCCAGTGACCACCATTCAGGTTTGTGGGCAACTCAATGCATTCGCCAGTGACCATATTCGTACTTCAAAACAATAATATTTCCGTCTCATTCCATAAAAATTATTATTGAGCCAATAATTGATGGCTTTAATTCGATATTGCGTACATTTTTCTTTACAGCAGCTATAATAGCGGAATGCATAAATTAAAACAACCTTCTGCTGGAGTGATTTTGAGCTCATCGCTTTGAGGATAGCTGACGCCCTAGTTTTTAATATACAGACAGCCTTTCTTAAGCGCAACCAGCCTTTTAAGTGTACAAGCTATTGCATGGTTTTTTGCTCGATCTATTTGAACTCCACTAGTTCGTAGCTTATTTCATCAAATAGAAATGCAAAAGAATTATTTGTCATATTGGTGGAGACAAGAACTGCAGAGTGGTCTTCCTTTAAAAACGTGCCATCCAAGTAGAGCAAACATTGACTAGGTAGCGTATCTAGATCCTAATGTTGTACACTAATATGTATTTCGTCGCCTGGTAGTAGTTTTAAAGAAGATAATGGCTGATAGAAATGCAATTCTATGCACTCGATTGAATTGTCAAACTGCTCTACTTGGAAGGCACGTTTTTAAAGGAAGACCACTCTGCAGTTCTTGTCTCCACCAATATGACAAATAATGGTTTTGCATTTCTATTTGATGAAATATGCTACGAACTAGAGGAGTTCAAATAGATCGAGCAAAGAACCATGCAATAGCTTGTACACTTAAAAGGCTGGTAGCGCTTAAGACAGGCTGTCTGTATATTACAAACTAGGGCGTGTGCTATCCTCAAAGCGATGCCCTCATAATCACATCAGCAGAAGGATGTTTTAATTTATGCATTCCGCTATTATCGCTGCTGTAAAGAAAAATGTACGCAATATCGAATTAAAGCCATCAATTGCTGGCTCAATAATAATTTTTATGGAATGAGACGGAAATATTATTGTTTTGAAGCGAATGCATTGAGTTGTACACAAACCTGAATGGTGGTCACTGGCGAGATATAGAATGTAGTGAACTATGATTGTAGAGAGAAAATGGCGGTTCTGGGACGCTTTTTTTGACGACTTGAGCAAAATGCAGGATTTGTTTTTGTTGGCCAATAATATTATTCGATTTCTTCTGGCTGCAGGTTTCTACGTTGTATAATCATCATGGATTTGTTATATTTGGAAGAGAAATGTCAGTAGAGGGAAAATGGCGGTTCTAGGACGCTTTTTTTAAGGAGCCGATCGAAATGCGGGATTTCTTTATGTTGACCAACAATTGTATTTGATTTCTTCAGGCTACAGCTTACCACATTCCATAATCATCATGGAAATGTTATATTTGGAAGAGAAATGTCAGTTTGACAATTGAATCGAGTGCATAGAATTTCGTTTCTATCAGCCATTATCTTCCTCAAAAGTACTACCAGGCGGCGAAATACACATTAGTATACAACATTAAGATCTATCTAGCCTAGTCAAAGTTAGCTCTTCTTGGAAGGCAAGTTTTTAAAGAAGACGGCACTGCAGTTCCTGTCTCATCTAAAATGACCAATAATACTTTTCAATTTCTATTTGATGAAACAAGATAAGAACTAAGATGAGGTAAAATAGATCGGGTAAAAAGCCAAGGAATAGTTTGTACACTTAAAGTAGTAGAGAGAAAATGGCGTTTCTTGGGACGCTTTTTTTGAGGAGCCGATCAAATATGTAGGATTTCTTTTTGTTGGCCAACAATAGTATTCGATTTCTTCAGGCTGCAGGTTCTACGTTCTATAAACATCATGGAAGTTTTATATTTGGAAGTGAAATGTCAGTTTGACAATTCCAATGTGCATAGAATTACGTTTGTATCAGCCATTATCTTCTTCAAAACTACTACTACGGTTCCTCAGTTCCTGTCTCATCCAAAATGACGAATAATGCTTTTGCATTTCTATTTGATGAAATAAGTTACGAACTAGTGGAGTTCAAATAGATCGAGCAAAAAACCATGGAATTGTTTGTACACTTAAAGGGCTGCTTGCGCCTAAGGCAGGCTGTCTGTATATTACAAACTAGAGCGTGTGCTATCCTCAAAGCGATGCCCTCAAAATCATTTCAGCAGAAGAATGTTTTAATTTATGCATTCCGCTATTATCGCAGCTGTAAAGAAAAATGTACGCAATATCGAATTAAAGCCATCAATTATTGGCTCAATAATAATTTTTATGGAATGAGACGGAAATATTATTGTTTTGAAGTACGAATATGGTCACTGGCGAATGCATTGAGTTGTACACAAACCTGAATGGTGGTCACTGGCGAGATATAAAATCTAGTGAACTATGAATGTAGAGGGAAAATGGCGGTTCTGGGACGCTTTTTTTGACGATCGGAGCAAAATGCAAAATTTCTTTTTGTTGGACAATAATAGTATTCAATTTCTTCAGGCTGCAGGTTTCTACGTTGTATAATCACCATGGAAGTGTTATATTTGGAAGAGAAATGTCAGTAGAGGGAAAATGGCGGTTCTAGGACGCTTTTTTTAAGGAGCCGATCGAAATGCGGGATTTCTTTATGTTGACCAACAATTGTATTTGATTTCTTCAGGCTACAGCTTACTACGTTCCATAATCATCATGGAAATGTTATATTTGGAAGAGAAATGTCAGTTTGACAATTGAATCGAGTGCATAGAATTGCGTTTCTATCAGACATTATCTTCCTCAAAAGTACTACCAGGCGGCGAAATACACATTAGTATACAACATTAAGATCTATCTAGCCTAGTCAAAGTTAGCTCTTCTTGGAAGGCAAGTTTTTAAAGAAGACGACACTGCAGTTTCGGTCTCATCTAAAATGACCAATAATACTTTTGCATTTCTATTTGATGAAACAAGATACGAACTAAGAGGAGGTAAAATAGATCGGGTAAAAAGCCAAGGAATAGTTGGTACACTTAAAGTAGTAGAGGGAAAATGGCGTTTCTTGGGACGCTTTTTTTAAGGAGCCGATCAAAAATGCAGGATTTCTTTTTGTTTGCCAACAATAGTATTCCTTTTCTTCAGGCTGCAGGTTACTACGTTCTATAATCATCATGGAAGTGTTATATTTGGAAGAGAAATGTTAGTTTGACAATTGAATCGAGTGCATAGAATTACGTTTGTATCAGCCATTATCTTCTTCAAAACTACTACCTGGCGACAAAATACACATTAGTAGAGGGAAAAAATTTTTAAAGGAAGACGGTTCCTCAGTTCCTGTCTCATCCAATATGACGAATAATGCTTTTGCATTTGTATTTGATAAAATAAGTTACGAACTAGTGGAGTTCAAATAGATCGAGCAAAAAACCATGGAATTGTTTGTACACTTAAAGGGCTGCTTGCGCCTAAGGCAGGCTGTCTGTATATTACAAACTAGAGCGTGTGCTATCCTCAAAGCGATGCCCTCAAAATCATTTCAGCAGAAGAATGTTTTAATTTATGCATTCCGCTATTATCGCAGCTGTAAAGAAAAATGTACGCAATATCGAAGTAGAGGGAAATAGAGGGAAGTAGAGGGTAGTAGAGGGAAAATGGCGGTTCTGGGACGCTTTTTTTGAGGAGCCGATCAGAATGCAAAATTTTTTTTGTTGACCAACAATAGTATTCGATTTCTACAAGCTGCAGGTTACTACGTTCTATAATCATCATGGAAGTGTTATATTTGGAAGAGAAATGTCAGTTTGACAGTTCAATCGAGTGCATAGAATTGCGTTTCTATCAGCCATTATCTTCTTCAAAACTACTACCAGGCGACGAAATACACATTAGTGTACAACATTAAGATCTATATACGCTACCTTGTCAAAGTTTGCCTTACTTGAAGGCACGTTTTTAAATGATGACCACGCTGCAGTTCCTGTCTCCACCAATATGACCAATAATGCTTTTGCACTTCTATTTGATGAATTGAGATTCGTTTCTAGGGAAACATTTTGACAACAATTTCACTTTTTAGCTCCAGAATGTTTGTAGTAGTTTGTTGGACGTAAAGAATTTTAACTTTAAAATTATTAAGAAATAGGAACTTTGTGGGGTTAAGGAGCTGTTTATAAAAAATATTCTCGTTTTTCCGTGCAAAAAAAAAGAGTTTTTTTACATTTGAATTGTTTACAAAAAGAAAGGATTAAATCTCAACAGCAAAACAAAAATGGAAGAGAATAGCGATGGGCTGCCACATGACTGAGGACCACCACCGATACCCTACATCAAGGCGGATAAGTATTGTACTGATAATATTAATACTGACAGTTGCAATAACTCTTATAGTTCGTAGAAGGAAAATGGCGGTTCTGGGACGCTTTTTTTCAGGAGTCGATCAAAATGCAGGATTTCACTTGACTAGGTAGCGTATCTAGATCCTAATGTTGTACACTAATATGTATTTCGTCGCCTGGTAGTAGTTTTAAAGAAGATAATGGCTGATAGAAATGCAATTCTATACACTCGATTGAATTGTCAAACAGACATTTCTCTTCCAAATATAACATTTTCCCTCTACTACTTTAAGTGTACCAACTATTCCTTGGCTTTTTACCCGATCTATTTTACTTCCTCTTAGTTCGTATCTTGTTTCATCAAATAGAAATGCAAAAGTATTATTGGTCATTTTAGATGAGACCGAAACTGCAGAGTCGTCTTCTTTAAAAACTAGCCTTCCAAGAAGAGCTAACTTTGACTAGGTAGCGTATATAGATCTTAATGTTGTATACTAATGTGTATTTCGTCGCCTGTTAGTAGTTTTGAAGAAGATAATGGCTGATACAAACGTAATTCTATGCACTGGATTCAATTGTCAAACTGACAATTCTCTTCCAAATATAACATTTACATGATGATTATAGAACGTAGTAACCTGCAGCCTGAAGAAAAGGAATACTATTGTTGGCAAACAAAAAGAAATCCTGCATTTTTGATCGGCTCCTTAAAAAAAGCGTCCCAAGAAACGCCATTTTCCCTCTACTACTTTAAGTGTACCAACTATTCCTTGGCTTTTTACCCTATCTATTTTACCTCCTCTTAGTTCGTATCTTGTTTCATCAAATAGAAATGCAAAAGTATTATTGGTCATTTTAGATGAGACCGAAACTGCAGTGTCGTCTTCTTTAAAAACTTGCCTTCCAAGAAGAGCTAACTTTGACTAGGCTAGATAGATCTTAATGTTGTATACTAATGTGTATTTCGCCGCCTGGTAGTACTTTTGAGGAAGATAATGTCTGATAGAAACGCAATTCTATGCACTCGATTCAATTGTCAAACTGACATTTCTCTTCCAAATATAACATTTCCATGATGATTATGGAACGTAGTAAGCTGTAGCCTGAAGAAATCAAATACAATTGTTGGTCAACATAAAGAAATCCCGCATTTCGATCGGCTCCTTAAAAAAAGCGTCCTAGAACCGCCATTTTCCCTCTACTGACATTTCTCTTCCAAATATAACACTTCCATGGTGATTATACAACGTAGAAACCTGCAGCCTGAAGAAATTGAATACTATTATTGTCCAACAAAAAGAAATTTTGCATTTTGCTCCGATCGTCAAAAAAAGCGTCCCAGAACCGCCATTTTCCCTCTACATTCATAGTTCACTAGATTTTATATCTCGCCAGTGACCACCATTCAGGTTTGTGTACAACTCAATGCATTCGCTTCAAAACAATAATATTTCCGTCTCATTCCATAAAAATTATTATTGAGCCAGCAATTGATGGCTTTAATTCGATATTGCGTTCATTTTTCTTTACAGCTGCGATAATAGCGGAATGCATAAATTAAAACATCCTTCTGCTGAAATGATTTTGAGGGCATCGCTTTGAGGATAGCACACGCCCTAGTTTGTAATATACAGACAGCCTGTCATAAGCGCAACCAGCCTTTTAAGCGTACAAACTATTCCATTGTTTTTTGCTCGACCTATTTGAACTCCACTAGTTCGTACCTTATTTAATCAAATAGAAATGCAAAAGCATTATTCGTCATTTTGGATGAGACAGGATCTGAGGAACCGTCTTCCTTTAAAAATATATTCCCACTACTAATGTGTATTTCGTCGCCTGGTAGTAGTTTTGAAGAAGATAATGGCCGATACAAACGTAATTCTATGCACTCGATTCAATTGTCAAACTGACATTTTTCTTCCAAATATAACATTTACATGATGATTATAGAACGTAGTAAACTGTAGCCTGAAGAAATCTACTACTATTGTTGGTCAACATAATGAAATCCCGCATTTTGATCGGCTCCTCAAAAAAAGCGTCCTAGAACCGCCATTTTCCCTCTCATGACATTTCTCTTCCAAATATAACAAATCCATGATGATTATACAACGTAGAAACCTGCAGCCCGAAGAAATCGAATAATATTATTGGCCAACAAAAACAAATCCTGGTAGTAGAGGGAAAATGGCGGTTCTGGGACGCTTTTTTTGAGGAGCCGATCAGAATGCAAAATTTTTTTTGTTGACCAACAATAGTATTCGATTTCTACAAGCTGCAGGTTACTACGTTCTATAATCATCATGGAAGTGTTATATTTGGAAGAGAAATGTCAGTTTGACAGTTCAATCGAGTGCATAGAATTGCGTTTCTATCAGCCATTATCTTCTTCAAAACTACTACCAGGCGACGAAATACACATTAGTGTACAACATTAAGATCTATATACGCTACCTTGTCAAAGTTTGCCTTACTTGAAGGCACGTTTTTAAATGATGACCACGCTGCAGTTCCTGTCTCCACCAATATGACCAATAATGCTTTTGCACTTCTATTTGATGAATTGAGATTCGTTTCTAGGGAAACATTTTGACAACAATTTCACTTTTTAGCTCCAGAATGTTTGTAGTAGTTTGTTGGACGTAAAGAATTTTAACTTTAAAATTATTAAGAAATAGGAACTTTGTGGGGTTAAGGAGCTGTTTATAAAAAATATTCTCGTTTTTCCGTGCAAAAAAAAAGAGTTTTTTTACATTTGAATTGTTTACAAAAAGAAAGGATTAAATCTCAACAGCAAAACAAAAATGGAAGAGAATAGCGATGGGCTGCCACATGACTGAGGACCACCACCGATACCCTACATCAAGGCGGATAAGTATTGTACTGATAATATTAATACTGACAGTTGCAATAACTCTTATAGTTCGTAGAAGGAAAATGGCGGTTCTGGGACGCTTTTTTTCAGGAGTCGATCAAAATGCAGGATTTCACTTGACTAGGTAGCGTATCTAGATCCTAATGTTGTACACTAATATGTATTTCGTCGCCTGGTAGTAGTTTTAAAGAAGATAATGGCTGATAGAAATGCAATTCTATACACTCGATTGAATTGTCAAACAGACATTTCTCTTCCAAATATAACATTTTCCCTCTACTACTTTAAGTGTACCAACTATTCCTTGGCTTTTTACCCGATCTATTTTACTTCCTCTTAGTTCGTATCTTGTTTCATCAAATAGAAATGCAAAAGTATTATTGGTCATTTTAGATGAGACCGAAACTGCAGAGTCGTCTTCTTTAAAAACTAGCCTTCCAAGAAGAGCTAACTTTGACTAGGTAGCGTATATAGATCTTAATGTTGTATACTAATGTGTATTTCGTCGCCTGTTAGTAGTTTTGAAGAAGATAATGGCTGATACAAACGTAATTCTATGCACTGGATTCAATTGTCAAACTGACAATTCTCTTCCAAATATAACATTTACATGATGATTATAGAACGTAGTAACCTGCAGCCTGAAGAAAAGGAATACTATTGTTGGCAAACAAAAAGAAATCCTGCATTTTTGATCGGCTCCTTAAAAAAAGCGTCCCAAGAAACGCCATTTTCCCTCTACTACTTTAAGTGTACCAACTATTCCTTGGCTTTTTACCCTATCTATTTTACCTCCTCTTAGTTCGTATCTTGTTTCATCAAATAGAAATGCAAAAGTATTATTGGTCATTTTAGATGAGACCGAAACTGCAGTGTCGTCTTCTTTAAAAACTTGCCTTCCAAGAAGAGCTAACTTTGACTAGGCTAGATAGATCTTAATGTTGTATACTAATGTGTATTTCGCCGCCTGGTAGTACTTTTGAGGAAGATAATGTCTGATAGAAACGCAATTCTATGCACTCGATTCAATTGTCAAACTGACATTTCTCTTCCAAATATAACATTTCCATGATGATTATGGAACGTAGTAAGCTGTAGCCTGAAGAAATCAAATACAATTGTTGGTCAACATAAAGAAATCCCGCATTTCGATCGGCTCCTTAAAAAAAGCGTCCTAGAACCGCCATTTTCCCTCTACTGACATTTCTCTTCCAAATATAACACTTCCATGGTGATTATACAACGTAGAAACCTGCAGCCTGAAGAAATTGAATACTATTATTGTCCAACAAAAAGAAATTTTGCATTTTGCTCCGATCGTCAAAAAAAGCGTCCCAGAACCGCCATTTTCCCTCTACATTCATAGTTCACTAGATTTTATATCTCGCCAGTGACCACCATTCAGGTTTGTGTACAACTCAATGCATTCGCTTCAAAACAATAATATTTCCGTCTCATTCCATAAAAATTATTATTGAGCCAGCAATTGATGGCTTTAATTCGATATTGCGTTCATTTTTCTTTACAGCTGCGATAATAGCGGAATGCATAAATTAAAACATCCTTCTGCTGAAATGATTTTGAGGGCATCGCTTTGAGGATAGCACACGCCCTAGTTTGTAATATACAGACAGCCTGTCATAAGCGCAACCAGCCTTTTAAGCGTACAAACTATTCCATTGTTTTTTGCTCGATCTATTTGAACTCCACTAGTTCGTACCTTATTTAATCAAATAGAAATGCAAAAGCATTATTCGTCATTTTGGATGAGACAGGATCTGAGGAACCGTCTTCCTTTAAAAATATTTTCCCACTACTAATGTGTATTTCGTCGCCTGGTAGTAGTTTTGAAGAAGATAATGGCCGATACAAACGTAATTCTATGCACTCGATTCAATTGTCAAACTGACATTTTTCTTCCAAATATAACATTTACATGATGATTATAGAACGTAGTAAACTGTAGCCTGAAGAAATCTACTACTATTGTTGGTCAACATAATGAAATCCCGCATTTTGATCGGCTCCTCAAAAAAAGCGTCCTAGAACCGCCATTTTCCCTCTCATGACATTTCTCTTCCAAATATAACAAATCCATGATGATTATACAACGTAGAAACCTGCAGCCCGAAGAAATCGAATAATATTATTGGCCAACAAAAACAAATCCTGCATTTTGCTCAGATCGTCAAAAAAAGCGTCCCAGAACCGCCATTTTCTCTCTACAATCATAGTTCACTACATTCTATATCTCGCCAGTAACCACCATTCAGGTTTGTGTACAACTCAATGCATTCGCTTCAAAACTATAATATTTCCGTCTCATTCCATAAAAATTATTATTGAGCCAGCAATTGATGGCTTTAATTCGATATTGCGTACATTTTTCTTTACAGCAGCGATAATAGCGGAATGCATAAATTTAAACATCCTTCTGCTGATGTGATTATGAGGGCATCGCTTTGAGGATAGCACACGCCCTAGTTTGTAATATACAGACAGCCTGTCTTAAGCGCTACCAGCCTTTTAAGTGTACAAGCTATTGCATGGTTCTTTGCTCGATCTATTTGAACTCCTCTAGTTCGTAGCATATTTCATCAAATAGAAATGCAAAACCATTATTTGTCATATTGGTGGAGACAAGAACTGCAGAGTGGTCTTCCTTTAAAAACGTGCCTTCCAAGTAGAGCAAACCTTGAATAGGTAGCGTATATAGATCTTAATGATGTATACTAATGTGTATTTCGTCGCCTGGTAGGACTTTTGAAGAAGATAATGATTGATAGAAACGCAATTCTATGCTCTCGATTGAATTGTCAAACTGACATTTCTCTTCCAAATATAACACTTCCATGATGATTATAGAACGTAGTAACCTGCAGCCTGAAGAAATCGAATACTATTGTTGGTCAACATAATGAAATCCTGCATTTTGATCGACTCTTCAAAAAAGGCGTCCCAGAATCGCCATTTTCCCTCTACTTTGTTTGCAATATCTTGATGTTGTACACTAATGTATATTTCGTCGCCTGGTACTAATTTTGAAGAAGAATATAGGAGATAGAAATGCAATTTTATGCACTCGATTGAATTGCCAAACTGACATTTCTCTTCCAAATATAACACTTCCATGATGATGATAAAACGTAGTAACCTGCAGCCTGAAGAAATCGAATACTATTGTTAGTCAACAAAAAGAAATCCTGCATTTTGAGCGGCTCCTGAAAAAAAGCGTCCCAGAACCGCCATTTTCCTTCTACGAACTATAAGAGTTATTGCAACTGTCAGTATTATTATTATTAGTACAATACTTATCCGCCTTGATGTAGGGTATCGGTGGTGGTTCTCAGTCATGTGGCAGCCCATCGCTATTCTCTTCTATTTTTGTTTTGCTGTTGAGATTTAGTCCTTTCTTTTTGTAAACAATTCAAATGTAAAAAAACTCTTTTTTTTTTGCACGGAAAAACGAGAATATTTTTTATAAACAGCTCCTTAACCCCACAAAGTTCCTATTTCTTAATAATTTTAAAGTTAAAATTCTTTAAGACCAACAAACTACTATAAACATTCTGGAGCTAAAAAGTGAAATTGTTGTCAAAATGTTTCCCTAGAAACGAATCTCAATTCATCAAATAGAAATGCAAAAGCATTATTGGTCATATTGGTGGAGACAGGAACTGCAGAGTGGTCATCATTTAAAAACGTGCCTTCAAGTATGGCAAACTTTGACTAGGTAGCGTATATAGATCTTAATGTTGTACACTAATGTGTATTTCGTCGCCTGGTAGTAGTTTTGAAGAAGATAATGGCTGATAGAAACGCAATTCTATGCACTCGATTGAATTGTCAAACAGACATTTCTCTTCCAAATATAACATTTTCCCTCTACTACTTTAAGTGTACCAACTATTCCTTGGCTTTTTACCCGATCTATTTTACTTCCTCTTAGTTCGTATCTTGTTTCATCAAATAGAAATGCAAAAGTATTATTGGCCATTTTAGATGAGACCGAAACTGCAGAGTCGTCTTCTTTAAAAACTAGCCTTCCAAGAAGAGCTAACTTTGACTAGGTAGCGTATATAGATCTTAATGTTGTATACTAATGTGTATTTCGTCGCCTGTTAGTAGTTTTGAAGAAGATAATGGCTGATACAAACGTAATTCTATGCACTGGATTCAATTGTCAAACTGACAATTCTCTTCCAAATATAACATTTACATGATGATTATAGAACGTAGTAACCTGCAGCCTGAAGAAAAGGAATACTATTGTTGGCAAACAAAAAGAAATCCTGCATTTTTGATCGGCTCCTTAAAAAAAGCGTCCCAAGAAACGCCATTTTCCCTCTACTACTTTAAGTGTACCAACTATTCCTTGGCTTTTTACCCGATCTATTTTACCTCCTCTTAGTTCGTATCTTGTTTCATCAAATAGAAATGCAAAAGTATTATTGGTCATTTTAGATGAGACCGAAACTGCAGTGTCGTCTTCTTTAAAAACTTGCCTTCCAAGAAGAGCTAACTTTGACTAGGCTAGATAGATCTTAATGTTGTATACTAATGTGTATTTCGCCGCCTGGTAGTACTTTTGAGGAAGATAATGTCTGATAGAAACGCAATTCTATGCACTCGATTCAATTGTCAAACTGACATTTCTCTTCCAAATATAACATTTCCATGATGATTATGGAACGTAGTAAGCTGTAGCCTGAAGAAATCAAATACAATTGTTGGTCAACATAAAGAAATCCCGCATTTCGATCGGCTCCTTAAAAAAAGCGTCCTAGAACCGCCATTTTCCCTCTACTGACATTTCTCTTCCAAATATAACACTTCCATGGTGATTATACAACGTAGAAACCTGCAGCCTGAAGAAATTGAATACTATTATTGTCCAACAAAAAGAAATTTTGCATTTTGCTCCGATCGTCAAAAAAAGCGTCCCAGAACCGCCATTTTCCCTCTACATTCATAGTTCACTAGATTTTATATCTCGCCAGTGACCACCATTCAGGTTTGTGTACAACTCAATGCATTCGCTTCAAAACAATAATATTTCCGTCTCATTCCATAAAAATTATTATTGAGCCAGCAATTGATGGCTTTAATTCGATATTGCGTTCATTTTTCTTTACAGCTGCGATAATAGCGGAATGCATAAATTAAAACATCCTTCTGCTGAAATGATTTTGAGGGCATCGCTTTGAGGATAGCACACGCCCTAGTTTGTAATATACAGACAGCCTGTCATAAGCGCAACCAGCCTTTTAAGCGTACAAACTATTCCATTGTTTTTTGCTCGATCTATTTGAACTCCACTAGTTCGTACCTTATTTAATCAAATAGAAATGCAAAAGCATTATTCGTCATTTTGGATGAGACAGGATCTGAGGAACCGTCTTCCTTTAAAAATATTTTCCCGCTACTAATGTGTATTTCGTCGCCTGGTAGTAGTTTTGAAGAAGATAATGGCCGATACAAACGTAATTCTATGCACTCGATTCAATTGTCAAACTGACATTTTTCTTCCAAATATAACATTTACATGATGATTATAGAACGTAGTAAACTGTAGCCTGAAGAAATCTACTACTATTGTTGGTCAACATAATGAAATCCCGCATTTTGATCGGCTCCTCAAAAAAAGCGTCCTAGAACCGCCATTTTCCCTCTCATGACATTTCTCTTCCAAATATAACAAATCCATGATGATTATACAACGTAGAAACCTGCAGCCCGAAGAAATCGAATAATATTATTGGCCAACAAAAACAAATCCTGCATTTTGCTCAGATCGTCAAAAAAAGCGTCCTAGAACCGCCATTTTCTCTCTACAATCATAGTTCACTACATTCTATATCTCGCCAGTAACCACCATTCAGGTTTGTGTACAACTCAATGCATTCGCTTCAAAACAATAATATTTCCGTCTCATTCCATAAAAATTATTATTGAGCCAGCAATTGATGGCTTTAATTCGATATTGCGTACATTTTTCTTTACAGCAGCGATAATAGCGGAATGCATAAATTTAAACATCCTTCTGCTGATGTGATTATGAGGGCATCGCTTTGAGGATAGCACACTCCCTAGTTTGTAATATACAGACAGCCTGTCTTAAGCGCTACCAGCCTTTTAAGTGTACAAGCTATTGCACGGTTCTTTGCTCGATCTATTTGAACTCCTCTAGTTCGTAGCATATTTCATCAAATAGAAATGCAAAACCATTATTTGTCATATTGGTGGAGACAAGAACTGCAGAGTGGTCTTCCTTTAAAAACGTGCCTTCCAAGTAGAGCAAACCTTGAATAGGTAGCGTATATAGATCTTAATGATGTATACTAATGTGTATTTCGTCGCCTGGTAGGACTTTTGAAGAAGATAATGATTGATAGAAACGCAATTCTATGCTCTCGATTGAATTGTCAAACTGACATTTCTCTTCCAAATATAACACTTCCATGATGATTATAGAACGTAGTAACCTGCAGCCTGAAGAAATCGAATACTATTGTTGGTCAACATAATGAAATCCTGCATTTTGATCGACTCTTCAAAAAAGGCGTCCCAGAATCGCCATTTTCCCTCTACTTTGTTTGCAATATCTTGATGTTGTACACTAATGTGTATTTCGTCGCCTGGTACTAATTTTGAAGAAGAATATAGGAGATAGAAATGCAATTTTATGCACTCGATTGAATTGCCAAACTGACATTTCTCTTCCAAATATAACACTTCCATGATGATGATAAAACGTAGTAACCTGCAGCCTGAAGAAATCGAATACTATTGTTAGTCAACAAAAAGAAATCCTGCATTTTGATCGGCTCCTGAAAAAAAGCGTCCCAGAACCGCCATTTTCCTTCTACGAACTATAAGAGTTATTGCAACTGTCAGTATTATTATTATTAGTACAATACTTATCCGCCTTGATGTAGGGTATCGGTGGTGGTCCTCAGTCATGTGGCAGCCCATCGCTATTCTCTTCTATTTTTGTTTTGCTGTTGAGATTTAGTCCTTTCTTTTTGTAAACAATTCAAATGTAAAAAAACTCTTTTTTTTTTGCACGGAAAAACGAGAATATTTTTTATAAAGAGCTCCTTAACCCCACAAAGTTCCTATTTCTTAATAATTTTAAAGTTAAAATTCTTTACGTCCAACAAACTACTATAAACATTCTGGAGCTAAAAAGTGAAATTGTTGTCAAAATGTTTCCCTAGAAACGAATCTCAATTCATCAAATAGAAATGCAAAAGCATTATTGGTCATATTGGTGGAGACAGGAACTGCAGAGTGGTCATCATTTAAAAACGTGCCTTCAAGTATGGCAAACTTTGACTAGGTAGCGTACATAGATCTTAATGTTGTACAGTAATGTGTATTTCGTCGCCTGGTAGTAGTTTTGAAGAAGATAATGGCTGATAGAAACGCAATTCTATGCACTCGATTGAATTGTCAAACAGACATTTCTCTTCCAAATATAACATTTTCCCTCTACTACTTTAAGTGTACCAACTATTCCTTGGCTTTTTACCCGATCTATTTTACTTCCTCTTAGTTCGTATCTTGTTTCATCAAATAGAAATGCAAAAGTATTATTGGTCATTTTAGATGAGACCGAAACTGCAGTGTCGTCTTCTTTAAAAACTAGCCTTCCAAGAAGAGCTAACTTTGACTAGGTAGCGTATATAGATCTTAATGTTGTATACTAATGTGTATTTCGTCGCCTAGTAGTACTTTTCAAGAAGATAATGGCTGATAGAAACGCAATTCTATGCACTCGATTCAATTGTCAAACTGACATTTCTCTACCAAATAAAACATTTCCATGATGAGTATAGAACGTAGTAACCTGTAGCCTGAAGAAATCGAATACTATTGTTGGCCAACAAAAAGAAATCCTGCATTTTGATCGGCTCCTCAAAAAAGGCGTCCCAGAACCGCCATTTTCCCTCTACATTCATAGTTCACTAGATTTTACATCTCGCCAGTGACCACCATTCAGGTTTGTGGGCAACTCAATGCATTCGCCAGTGACCATATTCGTACTTCAAAACAATAATATTTCCGTCTCATTCCATAAAAATTATTATTGAGCCAATAATTGATGGCTTTAATTCGATATTGCGTACATTTTTCTTTACAGCAGCTATAATAGCGGAATGCATAAATTAAAACAACCTTCTGCTGGAGTGATTTTGAGCTCATCGCTTTGAGGATAGCTGACGCCCTAGTTTTTAATATACAGACAGCCTTTCTTAAGCGCAACCAGCCTTTTAAGTGTACAAGCTATTGCATGGTTTTTTGCTCGATCTATTTGAACTCCACTAGTTCGTAGCTTATTTCATCAAATAGAAATGCAAAAGAATTATTTGTCATATTGGTGGAGACAAGAACTGCAGAGTGGTCTTCCTTTAAAAACGTGCCATCCAAGTAGAGCAAACATTGACTAGGTAGCGTATCTAGATCCTAATGTTGTACACTAATATGTATTTCGTCGCCTGGTAGTAGTTTTAAAGAAGATAATGGCTGATAGAAATGCAATTCTATGCACTCGATTGAATTGTCAAACTGCTCTACTTGGAAGGCACGTTTTTAAAGGAAGACCACTCTGCAGTTCTTGTCTCCACCAATATGACAAATAATGGTTTTGCATTTCTATTTGATGAAATATGCTACGAACTAGAGGAGTTCAAATAGATCGAGCAAAGAACCATGCAATAGCTTGTACACTTAAAAGGCTGGTAGCGCTTAAGACAGGCTGTCTGTATATTACAAACTAGGGCGTGTGCTATCCTCAAAGCGATGCCCTCATAATCACATCAGCAGAAGGATGTTTTAATTTATGCATTCCGCTATTATCGCTGCTGTAAAGAAAAATGTACGCAATATCGAATTAAAGCCATCAATTGCTGGCTCAATAATAATTTTTATGGAATGAGACGGAAATATTATTGTTTTGAAGCGAATGCATTGAGTTGTACACAAACCTGAATGGTGGTCACTGGCGAGATATAGAATGTAGTGAACTATGATTGTAGAGAGAAAATGGCGGTTCTGGGACGCTTTTTTTGACGACTTGAGCAAAATGCAGGATTTGTTTTTGTTGGCCAATAATATTATTCGATTTCTTCTGGCTGCAGGTTTCTACGTTGTATAATCATCATGGATTTGTTATATTTGGAAGAGAAATGTCAGTAGAGGGAAAATGGCGGTTCTAGGACGCTTTTTTTAAGGAGCCGATCGAAATGCGGGATTTCTTTATGTTGACCAACAATTGTATTTGATTTCTTCAGGCTACAGCTTACCACATTCCATAATCATCATGGAAATGTTATATTTGGAAGAGAAATGTCAGTTTGACAATTGAATCGAGTGCATAGAATTTCGTTTCTATCAGCCATTATCTTCCTCAAAAGTACTACCAGGCGGCGAAATACACATTAGTATACAACATTAAGATCTATCTAGCCTAGTCAAAGTTAGCTCTTCTTGGAAGGCAAGTTTTTAAAGAAGACGGCACTGCAGTTCCTGTCTCATCTAAAATGACCAATAATACTTTTCAATTTCTATTTGATGAAACAAGATAAGAACTAAGATGAGGTAAAATAGATCGGGTAAAAAGCCAAGGAATAGTTTGTACACTTAAAGTAGTAGAGAGAAAATGGCGTTTCTTGGGACGCTTTTTTTGAGGAGCCGATCAAATATGTAGGATTTCTTTTTGTTGGCCAACAATAGTATTCGATTTCTTCAGGCTGCAGGTTCTACGTTCTATAAACATCATGGAAGTTTTATATTTGGAAGTGAAATGTCAGTTTGACAATTCCAATGTGCATAGAATTACGTTTGTATCAGCCATTATCTTCTTCAAAACTACTACTACGGTTCCTCAGTTCCTGTCTCATCCAAAATGACGAATAATGCTTTTGCATTTCTATTTGATGAAATAAGTTACGAACTAGTGGAGTTCAAATAGATCGAGCAAAAAACCATGGAATTGTTTGTACACTTAAAGGGCTGCTTGCGCCTAAGGCAGGCTGTCTGTATATTACAAACTAGAGCGTGTGCTATCCTCAAAGCGATGCCCTCAAAATCATTTCAGCAGAAGAATGTTTTAATTTATGCATTCCGCTATTATCGCAGCTGTAAAGAAAAATGTACGCAATATCGAATTAAAGCCATCAATTATTGGCTCAATAATAATTTTTATGGAATGAGACGGAAATATTATTGTTTTGAAGTACGAATATGGTCACTGGCGAATGCATTGAGTTGTACACAAACCTGAATGGTGGTCACTGGCGAGATATAAAATCTAGTGAACTATGAATGTAGAGGGAAAATGGCGGTTCTGGGACGCTTTTTTTGACGATCGGAGCAAAATGCAAAATTTCTTTTTGTTGGACAATAATAGTATTCAATTTCTTCAGGCTGCAGGTTTCTACGTTGTATAATCACCATGGAAGTGTTATATTTGGAAGAGAAATGTCAGTAGAGGGAAAATGGCGGTTCTAGGACGCTTTTTTTAAGGAGCCGATCGAAATGCGGGATTTCTTTATGTTGACCAACAATTGTATTTGATTTCTTCAGGCTACAGCTTACTACGTTCCATAATCATCATGGAAATGTTATATTTGGAAGAGAAATGTCAGTTTGACAATTGAATCGAGTGCATAGAATTGCGTTTCTATCAGACATTATCTTCCTCAAAAGTACTACCAGGCGGCGAAATACACATTAGTATACAACATTAAGATCTATCTAGCCTAGTCAAAGTTAGCTCTTCTTGGAAGGCAAGTTTTTAAAGAAGACGACACTGCAGTTTCGGTCTCATCTAAAATGACCAATAATACTTTTGCATTTCTATTTGATGAAACAAGATACGAACTAAGAGGAGGTAAAATAGATCGGGTAAAAAGCCAAGGAATAGTTGGTACACTTAAAGTAGTAGAGGGAAAATGGCGTTTCTTGGGACGCTTTTTTTAAGGAGCCGATCAAAAATGCAGGATTTCTTTTTGTTTGCCAACAATAGTATTCCTTTTCTTCAGGCTGCAGGTTACTACGTTCTATAATCATCATGGAAGTGTTATATTTGGAAGAGAAATGTTAGTTTGACAATTGAATCGAGTGCATAGAATTACGTTTGTATCAGCCATTATCTTCTTCAAAACTACTACCTGGCGACAAAATACACATTAGTAGAGGGAAAAAATTTTTAAAGGAAGACGGTTCCTCAGTTCCTGTCTCATCCAATATGACGAATAATGCTTTTGCATTTGTATTTGATAAAATAAGTTACGAACTAGTGGAGTTCAAATAGATCGAGCAAAAAACCATGGAATTGTTTGTACACTTAAAGGGCTGCTTGCGCCTAAGGCAGGCTGTCTGTATATTACAAACTAGAGCGTGTGCTATCCTCAAAGCGATGCCCTCAAAATCATTTCAGCAGAAGAATGTTTTAATTTATGCATTCCGCTATTATCGCAGCTGTAAAGAAAAATGTACGCAATATCGAATTAAAGCCATCAATTATTGGCTCAATAATAATTTTTATGGAATGAGACGGAAATATTATTGTTTTGAAGTACGAATATGGTCACTGGCGAATGCATTGAGTTGCCCACAAACCTGAATGGTGGTCACTGGCGAGATGTAAAATCTAGTGAACTATGAATGTAGAGGGAAAATGGCGGTTCTGGGACGCCTTTTTTGACGATCTGAGCAAAATGCAGGATTTCTTTTTGTTGGCCAATAATATTATTCGATTTCTTCAGGCTGCAGGTTTCTAAGTTGTATAATCATCATGGATTTGTTATATTTGGAAAAGAAATGACTGTAGAGGGAAAATGGCGGATCTAGGACGCTTTTTTTGAGGATTGCGCTTAAGACAGGCAGTCTGTATATTACAAACTAGGGCGTGCGCTATCCTCAAAGCGATGCTCTCAAAATCACTTCAGCAGAAGGATGTATGCATTCCGTTATTATCGTTGCTGTAAAGAAAAATGTACGCAATATAGAATTATAGCCATCAATTGCTGGTTCAACAATAAGTTTGTTTGGAATAAGACGGAAATATTTTTGTTTTGAAGTACGAATGTGGTCACTGGCGAATGCAGTAGAGGGAAAATGGCGGTTCTGGGACGCCTTTTTTGAGGAGCCGATCATAATGCAGGATTTCATTATGTTGACCAACAATAGTATTCAATTTCTTCAGGCTGCAAGTTACTACGTTCTATAATCATCATGGAAGTGTTATATTTGGAAGAGAAATGTCAGTTTGACAATTCAATCGAGTGTATAGAATTGCATTTCTATCAGCCATTATCTTCTTTAAAACTACTACCAGGCGACGAAATACATATTAGTGTACAACATTAGGATCTAGATACGCTACCTAGTCAAGTGAAATCCTGCATTTTGATCGACTCCTGAAAAAAAGCGTCCCAGAACCGCCATTTTCCTTCTACGAACTATAAGAGTTATTGCAACTGTCAGTATTAATATTATCAGTACAATACTTATCCGCCTTGATGTAGGGTATCGGTGGTGGTCCTCAGTCATGTGGCAGCCCATCGCTATTCTCTTCCATTTTTGTTTTGCTGTTGAGATTTAATCCTTTCTTTTTGTAAACAATTCAAATGTAAAAAAACTCTTCTTTTTTTGCACGGAAAAACGAGAATATTTTTTATAAACAGCTCCTTAACCCCACAAAGTTCCTATTTCTTAATAATTTTAAAGTTAAAATTCTTTACGTCCAACAAACTACTACAAACATTCTGGAGCTAAAAAGTGAAATTGTTGTCAAAATGTTTCCCTAGAAACGAATCTCAATTCATCAAATAGAAGTGCAAAAGCATTATTGGTCATATTGGTGGAGACAGGAACTGCAGCGTGGTCATCATTTAAAAACGTGCCTTCAAGTAAGGCAAACTTTGATAAGGTAGCGTATATAGATCTTAATGTTGTACACTAATGTGTATTTCGTCGCCTGGTAGTAGTTTTGAAGAAGATAATGGCTGATAGAAACGCAATTCTATGCACTCGATTGAACTGTCAAACTGACATTTCTCTTCCAAATATAAAACTTCCATGATGATTATAGAACGTAGTAACCTGCAGCTTGTAGAAATCGAATACTATTGTTGGTCAACAAAAAAAAATTTTGCATTCTGATCGGCTCCTCAAAAAAAGCGTCCCAGAACCGCCATTTTCCCTCTACATTCATAATTCACTAGATTTTATATCTCGCCAGTGACCAACATTCAGGTTTGTGTGCAACTCAATGCATTCGCCAGTGACCACATTCGTACTTCAAAACAAAAATATTTCCGTCTCATCCCAAACTAACTTATTGTTGTGCCAACAATTGATAGCTTTAATTCGATATTGCGTACATTTTTCTTTACAGCTGCGATAATAGCGGAATGCATAAATTAAAACATCCTTCTGCTGAAATGATTTTGAGGGCATCACTTTGAGGATAGCACACGCCCTAGTTTGTAATATACATACAGCCTGCCTTAAGCGCAACCAGCCCTTTAAGTGTACAAACTATTCCATGGTTTTTTACACGATCTATTTGAACTCAACTAGTTCGTACCTTATTTTATCAAATACAAATGCAAAAGCATTATTCGTCATATTGGATGAGACAGGAACTGAGGAACCGTCTTCCTTTAAAAATTTTTTCCCTCTACTAATGTGTATTTCGTCGCCAGGTAGTAGTTTTGAAGAAGATAATGGCTGATACAAACGTAATTCTATGCACTCGATTCAATTGTCAAACTGACATTTCTCTTCCAAATATAACATTCACATGATAATTATAGAACGTAGTAACCTGTAGCCTCAAGAAATCGAATACTATTGTTGGTCAACATAAAGAAATCCCGCATTTTGAACGGCTCCTCAAAAAAAGCGTCCTAGAACCGCCATTTTCCCTCTACATTCATAGTTCACTAGATTTTATATCTCGCCAGTGACCACCATTCAGGTTTGTGGGCAACTCAATGCATTCGCCAGTGACCATATTCGTACTTCAAAACAATAATATTTCCGTCTCATTCCATAAAAATTATTATTGAGCCAGCAATTGATGGCTTTAATTCGATATTGCGTACATTTTTCTTTACAGCAGCGATAATAGCGGAATGCATAAATTAAAACAAACTTCTGCTGAAGTGATTTTGAGGGCATCGCTTTGAGGATAGCACACGCCCTAGTTTGTAATATACACACAGTCTGCCTTAAGCGCAACCAGTCCTTTATGTGTACAAACTATTACTTGGCTTTTTACCCGATCTATTTTACCTCCTCTTAGTTCGTATCTTGTTTCATCAAATAGAAATGCAAAAGTATTATTGGTCATTTTAGATGAGACAGGAACTGCAGTGCCGTCTTCCTTTAAAAATATTTTCTCTCCGCTAATGTGTATTTCGTCGCCTGTTAGTAGTTTTGAAGAAGATAATGGCTGAAACAAACGTAATTCTATGCACTGGATTCAATTGTCAAACTGACAATTCTCTTCCAAATATAACATTTACATGATGATTATAGAACGTAGTAACCTGCAGCCTGTAGAAAAGGAATACTATTGTTGGCCAACAAAAAGAAATCCTGCATTTTGATCGGCTCCTCAAAAAAGGCGTCCCAGAACCGCCATTTTCCCTCTACTGACATTTCTCTTCCAAATATAACACTTCCATGATGATGATAAAACGTAGTAACCTGCAGCCTGAAGAAATCGAATACTATTGTTAGTCAACAAAAAGAAATCCTGCATTTTGATCGGCTCCTGAAAAAAAGCGTCCCAGAACCGCCATTTTCCTTCTACGAACTATAAGAGTTATTGCAACTGTCAGTATTATTATTATTAGTACAATACTTATCCGCCTTGATGTAGGGTATCGGTGGTGGTCCTCAGTCATGTGGCAGCCCATCGCTATTCTCTTCTATTTTTGTTTTGCTGTTGAGATTTAGTCCTTTCTTTTTGTAAACAATTCAAATGTAAAAAAACTCTTTTTTTTTTGCACGGAAAAACGAGAATATTTTTTATAAACAGCTCCTTAACCCCACAAAGTTCCTATTTCTTAATAATTTTAAAGTTAAAATTCTTTACGTCCAACAAACTACTATAAACATTCTGGAGCTAAAAAGTGAAATTGTTGTCAAAATGTTTCCCTAGAAACGAATCTCAATTCATCAAATAGAAATGCAAAAGCATTATTGGTCATATTGGTGGAGACAGGAAGTGCAGAGTGGTCATCATTTAAAAACGTGCCTTCAAGTATGGCAAACTTTGACTAGGTAGCGTATATAGATCTTAATGTTGTACAGTAATGTGTATTTCGTCGCCTGGTAGTAGTTTTGAAGAAGATAATGGCTGATAGAAACGCAATTCTATGCACTCGATTGAATTGTCAAACAGACATTTCTCTTCCAAATATAACATTTTCCCTGTACTACTTTAAGTGTACCAACTATTCCTTGGCTTTTTACCCGATCTATTTTACTTCCTCTTAGTTCGTATCTTGTTTCATCAAATAGAAATGCAAAAGTATTATTGGTCATTTTAGATGAGACCGAAACTGCAGTGTCGTCTTCTTTAAAAACTAGCCTTCCAAGAAGAGCTAACTTTGACTAGGTAGCGTATATAGATCTTAATGTTGTATACTAATGTGTATTTCGTCGCCTAATAGTACTTTTCAAGAAGATAATGGCTGATAGAAACGCAATTCTATGCACTCGATTCAATTGTCAAACTGACATTTCTCTACCAAATAAAACATTTCCATGATGAGTATAGAACGTAGTAACCTGTAGCCTGAAGAAATCGAATACTATTGTTGGCCAACAAAAAGAAATCCTGCATTTTGATCGGCTCCTCAAAAAAGGCGTCCCAGAACCGCCATTTTCCCTCTACATTCATAGTTCACTAGATTTTACATCTCGCCAGTGACCACCATTCAGGTTTGTGGGCAACTCAATGCATTCGCCAGTGACCATATTCGTACTTCAAAACAATAATATTTCCGTCTCATTCCATAAAAATTATTATTGAGCCAATAATTGATGGCTTTAATTCGATATTGCGTACATTTTTCTTTACAGCAGCTATAATAGCGGAATGCATAAATTAAAACAACCTTCTGCTGGAGTGATTTTGAGCTCATCGCTTTGAGGATAGCTGACGCCCTAGTTTGTAATATACAGACAGCCTTTCTTAAGCGCAACCAGCCTTTTAAGTGTACAAGCTATTGCATGGTTTTTTGCTCGATCTATTTGAACTCCACTAGTTCGTAGCTTATTTCATCAAATAGAAATGCAAAAGAATTATTTGTCATATTGGTGGAGACAAGAACTGCAGAGTGGTCTTCCTTTAAAAACGTGCCATCCAAGTAGAGCAAACATTGACTAGGTAGCGTATCTAGATCCTAATGTTGTACACTAATATGTATTTCGTCGCCTGGTAGTAGTTTTAAAGAAGATAATGGCTGATAGAAATGCAATTCTATGCACTCGATTGAATTGTCAAACTGCTCTACTTGGAAGGCACGTTTTTAAAGGAAGACCACTCTGCAGTTCTTGTCTCCACCAATATGACAAATAATGGTTTTGCATTTCTATTTGATGAAATATGCTACGAACTAGAGGAGTTCAAATAGATCGAGCAAAGAACCATGCAATAGCTTGTACACTTAAAAGGCTGGTAGCGCTTAAGACAGGCTGTCTGTATATTACAAACTAGGGCGTGTGCTATCCTCAAAGCGATGCCCTCATAATCACATCAGCAGAAGGATGTTTTAATTTATGCATTCCGCTATTATCGCTGCTGTAAAGAAAAATGTACGCAATATCGAATTAAAGCCATCAATTGCTGGCTCAATAATAATTTTTATGGAATGAGACGGAAATATTATTGTTTTGAAGCGAATGCATTGAGTTGTACACAAACCTGAATGGTGGTCACTGGCGAGATATAGAATGTAGTGAACTATGATTGTAGAGAGAAAATGGCGGTTCTGGGACGCTTTTTTTGACGACTTGAGCAAAATGCAGGATTTGTTTTTGTTGGCCAATAATATTATTCGATTTCTTCTGGCTGCAGGTTTCTACGTTGTATAATCATCATGGATTTGTTATATTTGGAAGAGAAATGTCAGTAGAGGGAAAATGGCGGTTCTAGGACGCTTTTTTTAAGGAGCCGATCGAAATGCGGGATTTCTTTATGTTGACCAACAATTGTATTTGATTTCTTCAGGCTACAGCTTACCACATTCCATAATCATCATGGAAATGTTATATTTGGAAGAGAAATGTCAGTTTGACAATTGAATCGAGTGCATAGAATTTCGTTTCTATCAGCCATTATCTTCCTCAAAAGTACTACCAGGCGGCGAAATACACATTAGTATACAACATTAAGATCTATCTAGCCTAGTCAAAGTTAGCTCTTCTTGGAAGGCAAGTTTTTAAAGAAGACGGCACTGCAGTTCCTGTCTCATCTAAAATGACCAATAATACTTTTCAATTTCTATTTGATGAAACAAGATAAGAACTAAGATGAGGTAAAATAGATCGGGTAAAAAGCCAAGGAATAGTTTGTACACTTAAAGTAGTAGAGAGAAAATGGCGTTTCTTGGGACGCTTTTTTTGAGGAGCCGATCAAATATGTAGGATTTCTTTTTGTTGGCCAACAATAGTATTCGATTTCTTCAGGCTGCAGGTTCTACGTTCTATAAACATCATGGAAGTTTTATATTTGGAAGTGAAATGTCAGTTTGACAATTCCAATGTGCATAGAATTACGTTTGTATCAGCCATTATCTTCTTCAAAACTACTACTACGGTTCCTCAGTTCCTGTCTCATCCAAAATGACGAATAATGCTTTTGCATTTCTATTTGATGAAATAAGTTACGAACTAGTGGAGTTCAAATAGATCGAGCAAAAAACCATGGAATTGTTTGTACACTTAAAGGGCTGCTTGCGCCTAAGGCAGGCTGTCTGTATATTACAAACTAGAGCGTGTGCTATCCTCAAAGCGATGCCCTCAAAATCATTTCAGCAGAAGAATGTTTTAATTTATGCATTCCGCTATTATCGCAGCTGTAAAGAAAAATGTACGCAATATCGAATTAAAGCCATCAATTATTGGCTCAATAATAATTTTTATGGAATGAGACGGAAATATTATTGTTTTGAAGTACGAATATGGTCACTGGCGAATGCATTGAGTTGTACACAAACCTGAATGGTGGTCACTGGCGAGATATAAAATCTAGTGAACTATGAATGTAGAGGGAAAATGGCGGTTCTGGGACGCTTTTTTTGACGATCGGAGCAAAATGCAAAATTTCTTTTTGTTGGACAATAATAGTATTCAATTTCTTCAGGCTGCAGGTTTCTACGTTGTATAATCACCATGGAAGTGTTATATTTGGAAGAGAAATGTCAGTAGAGGGAAAATGGCGGTTCTAGGACGCTTTTTTTAAGGAGCCGATCGAAATGCGGGATTTCTTTATGTTGACCAACAATTGTATTTGATTTCTTCAGGCTACAGCTTACTACGTTCCATAATCATCATGGAAATGTTATATTTGGAAGAGAAATGTCAGTTTGACAATTGAATCGAGTGCATAGAATTGCGTTTCTATCAGACATTATCTTCCTCAAAAGTACTACCAGGCGGCGAAATACACATTAGTATACAACATTAAGATCTATCTAGCCTAGTCAAAGTTAGCTCTTCTTGGAAGGCAAGTTTTTAAAGAAGACGACACTGCAGTTTCGGTCTCATCTAAAATGACCAATAATACTTTTGCATTTCTATTTGATGAAACAAGATACGAACTAAGAGGAGGTAAAATAGATCGGGTAAAAAGCCAAGGAATAGTTGGTACACTTAAAGTAGTAGAGGGAAAATGGCGTTTCTTGGGACGCTTTTTTTAAGGAGCCGATCAAAAATGCAGGATTTCTTTTTGTTTGCCAACAATAGTATTCCTTTTCTTCAGGCTGCAGGTTACTACGTTCTATAATCATCATGGAAGTGTTATATTTGGAAGAGAAATGTTAGTTTGACAATTGAATCGAGTGCATAGAATTACGTTTGTATCAGCAATTATCTTCTTCAAAACTACTACCTGGCGACAAAATACACATTAGTAGAGGGAAAAAATTTTTAAAGGAAGACGGTTCCTCAGTTCCTGTCTCATCCAATATGACGAATAATGCTTTTGCATTTGTATTTGATAAAATAAGTTACGAACTAGTGGAGTTCAAATAGATCGAGCAAAAAACCATGGAATTGTTTGTACACTTAAAGGGCTGCTTGCGCCTAAGGCAGGCTGTCTGTATATTACAAACTAGAGCGTGTGCTATCCTCAAAGCGATGCCCTCAAAATCATTTCAGCAGAAGAATGTTTTAATTTATGCATTCCGCTATTATCGCAGCTGTAAAGAAAAATGTACGCAATATCGAATTAAAGCCATCAATTATTGGCTCAATAATAATTTTTATGGAATGAGACGGAAATATTATTGTTTTGAAGTACGAATATGGTCACTGGCGAATGCATTGAGTTGCCCACAACCTGAATGGTGGTCACTGGCGAGATGTAAAATCTAGTGAACTATGAATGTAGAGGGAAAATGGCGGTTCTGGGACGCCTTTTTTGACGATCTGAGCAAAATGCAGGATTTCTTTTTGTTGGCCAATAATATTATTCGATTTCTTCAGGCTGCAGGTTTCTAAGTTGTATAATCATCATGGATTTGTTATATTTGGAAAAGAAATGACTGTAGAGGGAAAATGGCGGATCTAGGACGCTTTTTTTGAGGATTGCGCTTAAGACAGGCAGTCTGTATATTACAAACTAGGGCGTGCGCTATCCTCAAAGCGATGCTCTCAAAATCACTTCAGCAGAAGGATGTATGCATTCCGTTATTATCGTTGCTGTAAAGAAAAATGTACGCAATATAGAATTATAGCCATCAATTGCTGGTTCAACAATAAGTTTGTTTGGAATAAGACGGAAATATTTTTGTTTTGAAGTACGAATGTGGTCACTGGCGAATGCAGTAGAGGGAAAATGGCGGTTCTGGGACGCCTTTTTTGAGGAGCCGATCATAATGCAGGATTTCATTATGTTGACCAACAATAGTATTCAATTTCTTCAGGCTGCAAGTTACTACGTTCTATAATCATCATGGAAGTGTTATATTTGGAAGAGAAATGTCAGTTTGACAATTCAATCGAGTGTATAGAATTGCATTTCTATCAGCCATTATCTTCTTTAAAACTACTACCAGGCGACGAAATACATATTAGTGTACAACATTAGGATCTAGATACGCTACCTAGTCAAGTGAAATCCTGCATTTTGATCGACTCCTGAAAAAAAGCGTCCCAGAACCGCCATTTTCCTTCTACGAACTATAAGAGTTATTGCAACTGTCAGTATTAATATTATCAGTACAATACTTATCCGCCTTGATGTAGGGTATCGGTGGTGGTCCTCAGTCATGTGGCAGCCCATCGCTATTCTCTTCCATTTTTGTTTTGCTGTTGAGATTTAATCCTTTCTTTTTGTAAACAATTCAAATGTAAAAAAACTCTTCTTTTTTTGCACGGAAAAACGAGAATATTTTTTATAAACAGCTCCTTAACCCCACAAAGTTCCTATTTCTTAATAATTTTAAAGTTAAAATTCTTTACGTCCAACAAACTACTACAAACATTCTGGAGCTAAAAAGTGAAATTGTTGTCAAAATGTTTCCCTAGAAACGAATCTCAATTCATCAAATAGAAGTGCAAAAGCATTATTGGTCATATTGGTGGAGACAGGAACTGCAGCGTGGTCATCATTTAAAAACGTGCCTTCAAGTAAGGCAAACTTTGATAAGGTAGCGTATATAGATCTTAATGTTGTACACTAATGTGTATTTCGTCGCCTGGTAGTAGTTTTGAAGAAGATAATGGCTGATAGAAACGCAATTCTATGCACTCGATTGAACTGTCAAACTGACATTTCTCTTCCAAATATAACACTTCCATGATGATTATAGAACGTAGTAACCTGCAGCTTGTAGAAATCGAATACTATTGTTGGTCAACAAAAAAAATTTTGCATTCTGATCGGCTCCTCAAAAAAAGCGTCCCAGAACCGCCATTTTCCCTCTACATTCATAATTCACTAGATTTTATATCTCGCCAGTGACCAACATTCAGGTTTGTGTGCAACTCAATGCATTCGCCAGTGACCACATTCGTACTTCAAAACAAAAATATTTCCGTCTCATCCCAAACTAACTTATTGTTGTGCCAACAATTGATAGCTTTAATTCGATATTGCGTACATTTTTCTTTACAGCTGCGATAATAGCGGAATGCATAAATTAAAACATCCTTCTGCTGAAATGATTTTGAGGGCATCACTTTGAGGATAGCACACGCCCTAGTTTGTAATATACATACAGCCTGCCTTAAGCGCAACCAGCCCTTTAAGTGTACAAACTATTCCATGGTTTTTTACACGATCTATTTGAACTCAACTAGTTCGTACCTTATTTTATCAAATACAAATGCAAAAGCATTATTCGTCATATTGGATGAGACAGGAACTGAGGAACCGTCTTCCTTTAAAAATTTTTTCCCTCTACTAATGTGTATTTCGTCGCCAGGTAGTAGTTTTGAAGAAGATAATGGCTGATACAAACGTAATTCTATGCACTCGATTCAATTGTCAAACTGACATTTCTCTTCCAAATATAACATTCACATGATAATTATAGAACGTAGTAACCTGTAGCCTCAAGAAATCGAATACTATTGTCGGTCAACATAAAGAAATCCCGCATTTTGAACGGCTCCTCAAAAAAAGCGTCCTAGAACCGCCATTTTCCCTCTACATTCATAGTTCACTAGATTTTATATCTCGCCAGTGACCACCATTCAGGTTTGTGGGCAACTCAATGCATTCGCCAGTGACCATATTCGTACTTCAAAACAATAATATTTCCGTCTCATTCCATAAAAATTATTATTGAGCCAGCAATTGATGGCTTTAATTCGATATTGCGTACATTTTTCTTTACAGCAGCGATAATAGCGGAATGCATAAATTAAAACAAACTTCTGCTGAAGTGATTTTGAGGGCATCGCTTTGAGGATAGCACACGCCCTAGTTTGTAATATACACACAGTCTGCCTTAAGCGCAACCAGTCCTTTATGTGTACAAACTATTACTTGGCTTTTTACCCGATCTATTTTACCTCCTCTTAGTTCGTATCTTGTTTCATCAAATAGAAATGCAAAAGTATTATTGGTCATTTTAGATGAGACAGGAACTGCAGTGCCGTCTTCCTTTAAAAATATTTTCTCTCCGCTAATGTGTATTTCGTCGCCTGTTAGTAGTTTTGAAGAAGATAATGGCTGATACAAACGTAATTCTATGCACTGGATTCAATTGTCAAACTGACAATTCTCTTCCAAATATAACATTTACATGATGATTATAGAACGTAGTAACCTGCAGCCTGTAGAAAAGGAATACTATTGTTGGCAAACAAAAAGAAATCCTGCATTTTTGATCGGCTCCTTAAAAAAAGCGTCCCAAGAAACGCCATTTTCCCTCTACTACTTTAAGTGTACCAACTATTCCTTGGCTTTTTACCCGATCTATTTTACTTCCTCTTAGTTCGTATCTTCTTTCATCAAATAGAAATGCAAAAGTATTATTGGTCATTTTAGATGAGACCGAAACTGCAGTGTCGTCTTCTTTAAAAACTAGCCTTCCAAGAAGAGCTAACTTTGACTAGGTAGCGTATATAGATCTTAATGTTGTATACTAATGTGTATTTCGTCGCCTAGTAGTACTTTTCAAGAAGATAATGGCTGATAGAAACGCAATTCTATGCACTCGATTCAATTGTCAAACTGACATTTCTCTACCAAATAAAACATTTCCATGATGAGTATAGAACGTAGTAACCTGTAGCCTGAAGAAATCGAATACTATTGTTGGCCAACAAAAAGAAATCCTGCATTTTGATCGGCTCCTCAAAAAAGGCGTCCCAGAACCGCCATTTTCCCTCTACATTCATAGTTCACTAGATTTTACATCTCGCCAGTGACCACCATTCAGGTTTGTGGGCAACTCAATGCATTCGCCAGTGACCATATTCGTACTTCAAAACAATAATATTTCCGTCTCATTCCATAAAAATTATTATTGAGCCAATAATTGATGGCTTTAATTCGATATTGCGTACATTTTTCTTTACAGCAGCTATAATAGCGGAATGCATAAATTAAAACAACCTTCTGCTGGAGTGATTTTGAGCTCATCGCTTTGAGGATAGCTGACGCCCTAGTTTGTAATATACAGACAGCCTTTCTTAAGCGCAACCAGCCTTTTAAGTGTACAAGCTATTGCATGGTTATTGGCTCGATCTATTTGAACTCCACTAGTTCGTAGCTTATTTCATCAAATAGAAATGCAAAAGAATTATTTGTCATATTGGTGGAGACAAGAACTGCAGAGTGGTCTTCCTTTAAAAACGTGCCATCCAAGTAGAGCAAACATTGACTAGGTAGCGTATCTAGATCCTAATGTTGTACACTAATATGTATTTCGTCGCCTGGTAGTAGTTTTAAAGAAGATAATGGCTGATAGAAATGCAATTCTATGCACTCGATTGAATTGTCAAACTGCTCTACTTGGAAGGCACGTTTTTAAAGGAAGACCACTCTGCAGTTCTTGTCTCCACCAATATGACAAATAATGGTTTTGCATTTCTATTTGATGAAATATGCTACGAACTAGAGGAGTTCAAATAGATCGAGCAAAGAACCATGCAATAGCTTGTACACTTAAAAGGCTGGTAGCGCTTAAGACAGGCTGTCTGTATATTACAAACTAGGGCGTGTGCTATCCTCAAAGCGATGCCCTCATAATCACATCAGCAGAAGGATGTTTTAATTTATGCATTCCGCTATTATCGCTGCTGTAAAGAAAAATGTACGCAATATCGAATTAAAGCCATCAATTGCTGGCTCAATAATAATTTTTATGGAATGAGACGGAAATATTATTGTTTTGAAGCGAATGCATTGAGTTGTACACAAACCTGAATGGTGGTCACTGGCGAGATATAGAATGTAGTGAACTATGATTGTAGAGAGAAAATGGCGGTTCTGGGACGCTTTTTTTGACGACTTGAGCAAAATGCAGGATTTGTTTTTGTTGGCCAATAATATTATTCGATTTCTTCTGGCTGCAGGTTTCTACGTTGTATAATCATCATGGATTTGTTATATTTGGAAGAGAAATGTCAGTAGAGGGAAAATGGCGGTTCTAGGACGCTTTTTTTAAGGAGCCGATCGAAATGCGGGATTTCTTTATGTTGACCAACAATTGTATTTGATTTCTTCAGGCTACAGCTTACCACATTCCATAATCATCATGGAAATGTTATATTTGGAAGAGAAATGTCAGTTTGACAATTGAATCGAGTGCATAGAATTTCGTTTCTATCAGCCATTATCTTCCTCAAAAGTACTACCAGGCGGCGAAATACACATTAGTATACAACATTAAGATCTATCTAGCCTAGTCAAAGTTAGCTCTTCTTGGAAGGCAAGTTTTTAAAGAAGACGGCACTGCAGTTCCTGTCTCATCTAAAATGACCAATAATACTTTTCAATTTCTATTTGATGAAACAAGATAAGAACTAAGATGAGGTAAAATAGATCGGGTAAAAAGCCAAGGAATAGTTTGTACACTTAAAGTAGTAGAGAGAAAATGGCGTTTCTTGGGACGCTTTTTTTGAGGAGCCGATCAAATATGTAGGATTTCTTTTTGTTGGCCAACAATAGTATTCGATTTCTTCAGGCTGCAGGTTCTACGTTCTATAAACATCATGGAAGTTTTATATTTGGAAGTGAAATGTCAGTTTGACAATTCCAATGTGCATAGAATTACGTTTGTATCAGCCATTATCTTCTTCAAAACTACTACTACGGTTCCTCAGTTCCTGTCTCATCCAAAATGACGAATAATGCTTTTGCATTTCTATTTGATGAAATAAGTTACGAACTAGTGGAGTTCAAATAGATCGAGCAAAAAACCATGGAATTGTTTGTACACTTAAAGGGCTGCTTGCGCCTAAGGCAGGCTGTCTGTATATTACAAACTAGAGCGTGTGCTATCCTCAAAGCGATGCCCTCAAAATCATTTCAGCAGAAGAATGTTTTAATTTATGCATTCCGCTATTATCGCAGCTGTAAAGAAAAATGTACGCAATATCGAATTAAAGCCATCAATTATTGGCTCAATAATAATTTTTATGGAATGAGACGGAAATATTATTGTTTTGAAGTACGAATATGGTCACTGGCGAATGCATTGAGTTGTACACAAACCTGAATGGTGGTCACTGGCGAGATATAAAATCTAGTGAACTATGAATGTAGAGGGAAAATGGCGGTTCTGGGACGCTTTTTTTGACGATCGGAGCAAAATGCAAAATTTCTTTTTGTTGGACAATAATAGTATTCAATTTCTTCAGGCTGCAGGTTTCTACGTTGTATAATCACCATGGAAGTGTTATATTTGGAAGAGAAATGTCAGTAGAGGGAAAATGGCGGTTCTAGGACGCTTTTTTTAAGGAGCCGATCGAAATGCGGGATTTCTTTATGTTGACCAACAATTGTATTTGATTTCTTCAGGCTACAGCTTACTACGTTCCATAATCATCATGGAAATGTTATATTTGGAAGAGAAATGTCAGTTTGACAATTGAATCGAGTGCATAGAATTGCGTTTCTATCAGACATTATCTTCCTCAAAAGTACTACCAGGCGGCGAAATACACATTAGTATACAACATTAAGATCTATCTAGCCTAGTCAAAGTTAGCTCTTCTTGGAAGGCAAGTTTTTAAAGAAGACGACACTGCAGTTTCGGTCTCATCTAAAATGACCAATAATACTTTTGCATTTCTATTTGATGAAACAAGATACGAACTAAGAGGAGGTAAAATAGATCGGGTAAAAAGCCAAGGAATAGTTGGTACACTTAAAGTAGTAGAGGGAAAATGGCGTTTCTTGGGACGCTTTTTTTAAGGAGCCGATCAAAAATGCAGGATTTCTTTTTGTTTGCCAACAATAGTATTCCTTTTCTTCAGGCTGCAGGTTACTACGTTCTATAATCATCATGGAAGTGTTATATTTGGAAGAGAAATGTTAGTTTGACAATTGAATCGAGTGCATAGAATTACGTTTGTATCAGCCATTATCTTCTTCAAAACTACTACCTGGCGACAAAATACACATTAGTAGAGGGAAAAAATTTTTAAAGGAAGACGGTTCCTCAGTTCCTGTATCATCCAATATGACGAATAATGCTTTTGCATTTGTATTTGATAAAATAAGTTACGAACTAGTGGAGTTCAAATAGATCGAGCAAAAAACCATGGAATTGTTTGTACACTTAAAGGGCTGCTTGCGCCTAAGGCAGGCTGTCTGTATATTACAAACTAGAGCGTGTGCTATCCTCAAAGCGATGCCCTCAAAATCATTTCAGCAGAAGAATGTTTTAATTTATGCATTCCGCTATTATCGCAGCTGTAAAGAAAAATGTACGCAATATCGAATTAAAGCCATCAATTATTGGCTCAATAATAATTTTTATGGAATGAGACGGAAATATTATTGTTTTGAAGTACGAATATGGTCACTGGCGAATGCATTGAGTTGCCCACAACCTGAATGGTGGTCACTGGCGAGATGTAAAATCTAGTGAACTATGAATGTAGAGGGAAAATGGCGGTTCTGGGACGCCTTTTTTGACGATCTGAGCAAAATGCAGGATTTCTTTTTGTTGGCCAATAATATTATTCGATTTCTTCAGGCTGCAGGTTTCTAAGTTGTATAATCATCATGGATTTGTTATATTTGGAAAAGAAATGACTGTAGAGGGAAAATGGCGGATCTAGGACGCTTTTTTTGAGGATTGCGCTTAAGACAGGCAGTCTGTATATTACAAACTAGGGCGTGCGCTATCCTCAAAGCGATGCTCTCAAAATCACTTCAGCAGAAGGATGTATGCATTCCGTTATTATCGTTGCTGTAAAGAAAAATGTACGCAATATAGAATTATAGCCATCAATTGCTGGTTCAACAATAAGTTTGTTTGGAATAAGACGGAAATATTTTTGTTTTGAAGTACGAATGTGGTCACTGGCGAATGCAGTAGAGGGAAAATGGCGGTTCTGGGACGCCTTTTTTGAGGAGCCGATCATAATGCAGGATTTCATTATGTTGACCAACAATAGTATTCAATTTCTTCAGGCTGCAAGTTACTACGTTCTATAATCATCATGGAAGTGTTATATTTGGAAGAGAAATGTCAGTTTGACAATTCAATCGAGTGTATAGAATTGCATTTCTATCAGCCATTATCTTCTTTAAAACTACTACCAGGCGACGAAATACATATTAGTGTACAACATTAGGATCTAGATACGCTACCTAGTCAAGTGAAATCCTGCATTTTGATCGACTCCTGAAAAAAAGCGTCCCAGAACCGCCATTTTCCTTCTACGAACTATAAGAGTTATTGCAACTGTCAGTATTAATATTATCAGTACAATACTTATCCGCCTTGATGTAGGGTATCGGTGGTGGTCCTCAGTCATGTGGCAGCCCATCGCTATTCTCTTCCATTTTTGTTTTGCTGTTGAGATTTAATCCTTTCTTTTTGTAAACAATTCAAATGTAAAAAAACTCTTCTTTTTTTGCACGGAAAAACGAGAATATTTTTTATAAACAGCTCCTTAACCCCACAAAGTTCCTATTTCTTAATAATTTTAAAGTTAAAATTCTTTACGTCCAACAAACTACTACAAACATTCTGGAGCTAAAAAGTGAAATTGTTGTCAAAATGTTTCCCTAGAAACGAATCTCAATTCATCAAATAGAAGTGCAAAAGCATTATTGGTCATATTGGTGGAGACAGGAACTGCAGCGTGGTCATCATTTAAAAACGTGCCTTCAAGTAAGGCAAACTTTGATAAGGTAGCGTATATAGATCTTAATGTTGTACACTAATGTGTATTTCGTCGCCTGGTAGTAGTTTTGAAGAAGATAATGGCTGATAGAAACGCAATTCTATGCACTCGATTGAACTGTCAAACTGACATTTCTCTTCCAAATATAACACTTCCATGATGATTATAGAACGTAGTAACCTGCAGCTTGTAGAAATCGAATACTATTGTTGGTCAACAAAAAAAATTTTGCATTCTGATCGGCTCCTCAAAAAAAGCGTCCCAGAACCGCCATTTTCCCTCTACATTCATAATTCACTAGATTTTATATCTCGCCAGTGACCAACATTCAGGTTTGTGTGCAACTCAATGCATTCGCCAGTGACCACATTCGTACTTCAAAACAAAAATATTTCCGTCTCATCCCAAACTAACTTATTGTTGTGCCAACAATTGATAGCTTTAATTCGATATTGCGTACATTTTTCTTTACAGCTGCGATAATAGCGGAATGCATAAATTAAAACATCCTTCTGCTGAAATGATTTTGAGGGCATCACTTTGAGGATAGCACACGCCCTAGTTTGTAATATACATACAGCCTGCCTTAAGCGCAACCAGCCCTTTAAGTGTACAAACTATTCCATGGTTTTTTACACGATCTATTTGAACTCAACTAGTTCGTACCTTATTTTATCAAATACAAATGCAAAAGCATTATTCGTCATATTGGATGAGACAGGAACTGAGGAACCGTCTTCCTTTAAAAATTTTTTCCCTCTACTAATGTGTATTTCGTCGCCAGGTAGTAGTTTTGAAGAAGATAATGGCTGATACAAACGTAATTCTATGCACTCGATTCAATTGTCAAACTGACATTTCTCTTCCAAATATAACATTCACATGATAATTATAGAACGTAGTAACCTGTAGCCTCAAGAAATCGAATACTATTGTTGGTCAACATAAAGAAATCCCGCATTTTGAACGGCTCCTCAAAAAAAGCGTCCTAGAACCGCCATTTTCCCTCTACATTCATAGTTCACTAGATTTTATATCTCGCCAGTGACCACCATTCAGGTTTGTGGGCAACTCAATGCATTCGCCAGTGACCATATTCGTACTTCAAAACAATAATATTTCCGTCTCATTCCATAAAAATTATTATTGAGCCAGCAATTGATGGCTTTAATTCGATATTGCGTACATTTTTCTTTACAGCAGCGATAATAGCGGAATGCATAAATTAAAACAAACTTCTGCTGAAGTGATTTTGAGGGCATCGCTTTGAGGATAGCACACGCCCTAGTTTGTAATATACACACAGTCTGCCTTAAGCGCAACCAGTCCTTTATGTGTACAAACTATTACTTGGCTTTTTACCCGATCTATTTTACCTCCTCTTAGTTCGTATCTTGTTTCATCAAATAGAAATGCAAAAGTATTATTGGTCATTTTAGATGAGACAGGAACTGCAGTGCCGTCTTCCTTTAAAAATATTTTCTCTCCGCTAATGTGTATTTCGTCGCCTGTTAGTAGTTTTGAAGAAGATAATGGCTGATACAAACGTAATTCTATGCACTGGATTCAATTGTCAAACTGACAATTCTCTTCCAAATATAACATTTACATGATGATTATAGAACGTAGTAACCTGCAGCCTGTAGAAAAGGAATACTATTGTTGGCAAACAAAAAGAAATCCTGCATTTTTGATCGGCTCCTTAAAAAAAGCGTCCCAAGAAACGCCATTTTCCCTCTACTACTTTAAGTGTACCAACTATTCCTTGGCTTTTTACCCGATCTATTTTACTTCCTCTTAGTTCGTATCTTGTTTCATCAAATAGAAATGCAAAAGTATTATTGGTCATTTTAGATGAGACCGAAACTGCAGTGTCGTCTTCTTTAAAAACTAGCCTTCCAAGAAGAGCTAACTTTGACTAGGTAGCGTATATAGATCTTAATGTTGTATACTAATGTGTATTTCGTCGCCTAGTAGTACTTTTCAAGAAGATAATGGCTGATAGAAACGCAATTCTATGCACTCGATTCAATTGTCAAACTGACATTTCTCTACCAAATAAAACATTTCCATGATGAGTATAGAACGTAGTAACCTGTAACCTGAAGAAATCGAATACTATTGTTGGCCAACAAAAAGAAATCCTGCATTTTGATCGGCTCCTCAAAAAAGGCGTCCCAGAACCGCCATTTTCCCTCTACTTATCCGCCTTGATGTAGGGTATCGGTGGTGGTCCTCAGTCATGTGGCAGCCCATCGCTATTCTCTTCCATTTTTGTTTTGCTGTTGAGATTTAATCCTTTCTTTTTGTAAACAATTCAAATGTAAAAAAACTCTTCTTTTTTTGCACGGAAAAACGAGAATATTTTTTATAAACAGCTCCTTAACCCCACAAAGTTCCTATTTCTTAATAATTTTAAAGTTAAAATTCTTTACGTCCAACAAACTACTACAAACATTCTGGAGCTAAAAAGTGAAATTGTTGTCAAAATGTTTCCCTAGAAACGAATCTCAATTCATCAAATAGAAGTGCAAAAGCATTATTGGTCATATTGGTGGAGACAGGAACTGCAGCGTGGTCATCATTTAAAAACGTGCCTTCAAGTAAGGCAAACTTTGATAAGGTAGCGTATATAGATCTTAATGTTGTACACTAATGTGTATTTCGTCGCCTGGTAGTAGTTTTGAAGAAGATAATGGCTGATAGAAACGCAATTCTATGCACTCGATTGAACTGTCAAACTGACATTTCTCTTCCAAATATAACACTTCCATGATGATTATAGAACGTAGTAACCTGCAGCTTGTAGAAATCGAATACTATTGTTGGTCAACAAAAAAAATTTTGCATTCTGATCGGCTCCTCAAAAAAAGCGTCCCAGAACCGCCATTTTCCCTCTACATTCATAATTCACTAGATTTTATATCTCGCCAGTGACCAACATTCAGGTTTGTGTGCAACTCAATGCATTCGCCAGTGACCACATTCGTACTTCAAAACAAAAATATTTCCGTCTCATCCCAAACTAACTTATTGTTGTGCCAACAATTGATAGCTTTAATTCGATATTGCGTACATTTTTCTTTACAGCTGCGATAATAGCGGAATGCATAAATTAAAACATCCTTCTGCTGAAATGATTTTGAGGGCATCACTTTGAGGATAGCACACGCCCTAGTTTGTAATATACATACAGCCTGCCTTAAGCGCAACCAGCCCTTTAAGTGTACAAACTATTCCATGGTTTTTTACACGATCTATTTGAACTCAACTAGTTCGTACCTTATTTTATCAAATACAAATGCAAAAGCATTATTCGTCATATTGGATGAGACAGGAACTGAGGAACCGTCTTCCTTTAAAAATTTTTTCCCTCTACTAATGTGTATTTCGTCGCCAGGTAGTAGTTTTGAAGAAGATAATGGCTGATACAAACGTAATTCTATGCACTCGATTCAATTGTCAAACTGACATTTCTCTTCCAAATATAACATTCACATGATAATTATAGAACGTAGTAACCTGTAGCCTCAAGAAATCGAATACTATTGTTGGTCAACATAAAGAAATCCCGCATTTTGAACGGCTCCTCAAAAAAAGCGTCCTAGAACCGCCATTTTCCCTCTACATTCATAGTTCACTAGATTTTATATCTCGCCAGTGACCACCATTCAGGTTTGTGGGCAACTCAATGCATTCGCCAGTGACCATATTCGTACTTCAAAACAATAATATTTCCGTCTCATTCCATAAAAATTATTATTGAGCCAGCAATTGATGGCTTTAATTCGATATTGCGTACATTTTTCTTTACAGCAGCGATAATAGCGGAATGCATAAATTAAAACAAACTTCTGCTGAAGTGATTTTGAGGGCATCGCTTTGAGGATAGCACACGCCCTAGTTTGTAATATACACACAGTCTGCCTTAAGCGCAACCAGTCCTTTATGTGTACAAACTATTACTTGGCTTTTTACCCGATCTATTTTACCTCCTCTTAGTTCGTATCTTGTTTCATCAAATAGAAATGCAAAAGTATTATTGGTCATTTTAGATGAGACAGGAACTGCAGTGCCGTCTTCCTTTAAAAATATTTTCTCTCCGCTAATGTGTATTTCGTCGCCTGTTAGTAGTTTTGAAGAAGATAATGGCTGATACAAACGTAATTCTATGCACTGGATTCAATTGTCAAACTGACAATTCTCTTCCAAATATAACATTTACATGATGATTATAGAACGTAGTAACCTGCAGCCTGTAGAAAAGGAATACTATTGTTGGCAAACAAAAAGAAATCCTGCATTTTTGATCGGCTCCTTAAAAAAAGCGTCCCAAGAAACGCCATTTTCCCTCTACTACTTTAAGTGTACCAACTATTCCTTGGCTTTTTACCCGATCTATTTTACTTCCTCTTAGTTCGTATCTTGTTTCATCAAATAGAAATGCAAAAGTATTATTGGTCATTTTAGATGAGACCGAAACTGCAGTGTCGTCTTCTTTAAAAACTAGCCTTCCAAGAAGAGCTAACTTTGACTAGGTAGCGTATATAGATCTTAATGTTGTATACTAATGTGTATTTCGTCGCCTAGTAGTACTTTTCAAGAAGATAATGGCTGATAGAAACGCAATTCTATGCACTCGATTCAATTGTCAAACTGACATTTCTCTACCAAATAAAACATTTCCATGATGAGTATAGAACGTAGTAACCTGTAACCTGAAGAAATCGAATACTATTGTTGGCCAACAAAAAGAAATCCTGCATTTTGATCGGCTCCTCAAAAAAGGCGTCCCAGAACCGCCATTTTCCCTCTACTTATCCGCCTTGATGTAGGGTATCGGTGGTGGTCCTCAGTCATGTGGCAGCCCATCGCTATTCTCTTCCATTTTTGTTTTGCTGTTGAGATTTAATCCTTTCTTTTTGTAAACAATTCAAATGTAAAAAAACTCTTCTTTTTTTGCACGGAAAAACGAGAATATTTTTTATAAACAGCTCCTTAACCCCACAAAGTTCCTATTTCTTAATAATTTTAAAGTTAAAATTCTTTACGTCCAACAAACTACTACAAACATTCTGGAGCTAAAAAGTGAAATTGTTGTCAAAATGTTTCCCTAGAAACGAATCTCAATTCATCAAATAGAAGTGCAAAAGCATTATTGGTCATATTGGTGGAGACAGGAACTGCAGCGTGGTCATCATTTAAAAACGTGCCTTCAAGTAAGGCAAACTTTGATAAGGTAGCGTATATAGATCTTAATGTTGTACACTAATGTGTATTTCGTCGCCTGGTAGTAGTTTTGAAGAAGATAATGGCTGATAGAAACGCAATTCTATGCACTCGATTGAACTGTCAAACTGACATTTCTCTTCCAAATATAACACTTCCATGATGATTATAGAACGTAGTAACCTGCAGCTTGTAGAAATCGAATACTATTGTTGGTCAACAAAAAAAATTTTGCATTCTGATCGGCTCCTCAAAAAAAGCGTCCCAGAACCGCCATTTTCCCTCTACATTCATAATTCACTAGATTTTATATCTCGCCAGTGACCAACATTCAGGTTTGTGTGCAACTCAATGCATTCGCCAGTGACCACATTCGTACTTCAAAACAAAAATATTTCCGTCTCATCCCAAACTAACTTATTGTTGTGCCAACAATTGATAGCTTTAATTCGATATTGCGTACATTTTTCTTTACAGCTGCGATAATAGCGGAATGCATAAATTAAAACATCCTTCTGCTGAAATGATTTTGAGGGCATCACTTTGAGGATAGCACACGCCCTAGTTTGTAATATACATACAGCCTGCCTTAAGCGCAACCAGCCCTTTAAGTGTACAAACTATTCCATGGTTTTTTACACGATCTATTTGAACTCAACTAGTTCGTACCTTATTTTATCAAATACAAATGCAAAAGCATTATTCGTCATATTGGATGAGACAGGAACTGAGGAACCGTCTTCCTTTAAAAATTTTTTCCCTCTACTAATGTGTATTTCGTCGCCAGGTAGTAGTTTTGAAGAAGATAATGGCTGATACAAACGTAATTCTATGCACTCGATTCAATTGTCAAACTGACATTTCTCTTCCAAATATAACATTCACATGATAATTATAGAACGTAGTAACCTGTAGCCTCAAGAAATCGAATACTATTGTTGGTCAACATAAAGAAATCCCGCATTTTGAACGGCTCCTCAAAAAAAGCGTCCTAGAACCGCCATTTTCCCTCTACATTCATAGTTCACTAGATTTTATATCTCGCCAGTGACCACCATTCAGGTTTGTGGGCAACTCAATGCATTCGCCAGTGACCATATTCGTACTTCAAAACAATAATATTTCCGTCTCATTCCATAAAAATTATTATTGAGCCAGCAATTGATGGCTTTAATTCGATATTGCGTACATTTTTCTTTACAGCAGCGATAATAGCGGAATGCATAAATTAAAACAAACTTCTGCTGAAGTGATTTTGAGGGCATCGCTTTGAGGATAGCACACGCCCTAGTTTGTAATATACACACAGTCTGCCTTAAGCGCAACCAGTCCTTTATGTGTACAAACTATTACTTGGCTTTTTACCCGATCTATTTTACCTCCTCTTAGTTCGTATCTTGTTTCATCAAATAGAAATGCAAAAGTATTATTGGTCATTTTAGATGAGACAGGAACTGCAGTGCCGTCTTCCTTTAAAAATATTTTCTCTCCGCTAATGTGTATTTCGTCGCCTGTTAGTAGTTTTGAAGAAGATAATGGCTGATACAAACGTAATTCTATGCACTGGATTCAATTGTCAAACTGACAATTCTCTTCCAAATATAACATTTACATGATGATTATAGAACGTAGTAACCTGCAGCCTGTAGAAAAGGAATACTATTGTTGGCAAACAAAAAGAAATCCTGCATTTTTGATCGGCTCCTTAAAAAAAGCGTCCCAAGAAACGCCATTTTCCCTCTACTACTTTAAGTGTACCAACTATTCCTTGGCTTTTTACCCGATCTATTTTACTTCCTCTTAGTTCGTATCTTGTTTCATCAAATAGAAATGCAAAAGTATTATTGGTCATTTTAGATGAGACCGAAACTGCAGTGTCGTCTTCTTTAAAAACTAGCCTTCCAAGAAGAGCTAACTTTGACTAGGTAGCGTATATAGATCTTAATGTTGTATACTAATGTGTATTTCGTCGCCTAGTAGTACTTTTCAAGAAGATAATGGCTGATAGAAACGCAATTCTATGCACTCGATTCAATTGTCAAACTGACATTTCTCTACCAAATAAAACATTTCCATGATGAGTATAGAACGTAGTAACCTGTAACCTGAAGAAATCGAATACTATTGTTGGCCAACAAAAAGAAATCCTGCATTTTGATCGGCTCCTCAAAAAAGGCGTCCCAGATCCGCCATTTTCCCTCTACTGACATTTCTCTTCCAAATATAACACTTCCATGATGATGATAAAACGTAGTAACCTGCAGCCTGAAGAAATCGAATACTATTGTTAGTCAACAAAAAGAAATCCTGCATTTTGATCGGCTCCTGAAAAAAAGCGTCCCAGAACCGCCATTTTCCTTCTACGAACTATAAGAGTTATTGCAACTGTCAGTATTATTATTATTAGTACAATACTTATCCGCCTTGATGTAGGGTATCGGTGGTGGTCCTCAGTCATGTGGCAGCCCATCGCTATTCTCTTCTATTTTTGTTTTGCTGTTGAGATTTAGTCCTTTCTTTTTGTAAACAATTCAAATGTAAAAAAACTCTTTTTTTTTTGCACGGAAAAACGAGAATATTTTTTATAAACAGCTCCTTAACCCCACAAAGTTCCTATTTCTTAATAATTTTAAAGTTAAAATTCTTTACGTCCAACAAACTACTATAAACATTCTGGAGCTAAAAAGTGAAATTGTTGTCAAAATGTTTCCCTAGAAACGAATCTCAATTCATCAAATAGAAATGCAAAAGCATTATTGGTCATATTGGTGGAGACAGGAACTGCAGAGTGGTCATCATTTAAAAACGTGCCTTCAAGTATGGCAAACTTTGACTAGGTAGCGTATATAGATCTTAATGTTGTACAGTAATGTGTATTTCGTCGCCTGGTAGTAGTTTTGAAGAAGATAATGGCTGATAGAAACGCAATTCTATGCACTCGATTGAATTGTCAAACAGACATTTCTCTTCCAAATATAACATTTTCCCTCTACTACTTTAAGTGTACCAACTATTCCTTGGCTTTTTACCCGATCTATTTTACTTCCTCTTAGTTCGTATCTTGTTTCATCAAATAGAAATGCAAAAGTATTATTGGTCATTTTAGATGAGACCGAAACTGCAGTGTCGTCTTCTTTAAAAACTAGCCTTCCAAGAAGAGCTAACTTTGACTAGGTAGCGTATATAGATCTTAATGTTGTATACTAATGTGTATTTCGTCGCCTAGTAGTACTTTTCAAGAAGATAATGGCTGATAGAAACGCAATTCTATGCACTCGATTCAATTGTCAAACTGACATTTCTCTACCAAATAAAACATTTCCATGATGAGTATAGAACGTAGTAACCTGTAGCCTGAAGAAATCGAATACTATTGTTGGCCAACAAAAAGAAATCCTGCATTTTGATCGGCTCCTCAAAAAAGGCGTCCCAGAACCGCCATTTTCCCTCTACATTCATAGTTCACTAGATTTTACATCTCGCCAGTGACCACCATTCAGGTTTGTGGGCAACTCAATGCATTCGCCAGTGACCATATTCGTACTTCAAAACAATAATATTTCCGTCTCATTCCATAAAAATTATTATTGAGCCAATAATTGATGGCTTTAATTCGATATTGCGTACATTTTTCTTTACAGCAGCTATAATAGCGGAATGCATAAATTAAAACAACCTTCTGCTGGAGTGATTTTGAGCTCATCGCTTTGAGGATAGCTGACGCCCTAGTTTGTAATATACAGACAGCCTTTCTTAAGCGCAACCAGCCTTTTAAGTGTACAAGCTATTGCATGGTTATTGGCTCGATCTATTTGAACTCCACTAGTTCGTAGCTTATTTCATCAAATAGAAATGCAAAAGAATTATTTGTCATATTGGTGGAGACAAGAACTGCAGAGTGGTCTTCCTTTAAAAACGTGCCATCCAAGTAGAGCAAACATTGACTAGGTAGCGTATCTAGATCCTAATGTTGTACACTAATATGTATTTCGTCGCCTGGTAGTAGTTTTAAAGAAGATAATGGCTGATAGAAATGCAATTCTATGCACTCGATTGAATTGTCAAACTGCTCTACTTGGAAGGCACGTTTTTAAAGGAAGACCACTCTGCAGTTCTTGTCTCCACCAATATGACAAATAATGGTTTTGCATTTCTATTTGATGAAATATGCTACGAACTAGAGGAGTTCAAATAGATCGAGCAAAGAACCATGCAATAGCTTGTACACTTAAAAGGCTGGTAGCGCTTAAGACAGGCTGTCTGTATATTACAAACTAGGGCGTGTGCTATCCTCAAAGCGATGCCCTCATAATCACATCAGCAGAAGGATGTTTTAATTTATGCATTCCGCTATTATCGCTGCTGTAAAGAAAAATGTACGCAATATCGAATTAAAGCCATCAATTGCTGGCTCAATAATAATTTTTATGGAATGAGACGGAAATATTATTGTTTTGAAGCGAATGCATTGAGTTGTACACAAACCTGAATGGTGGTCACTGGCGAGATATAGAATGTAGTGAACTATGATTGTAGAGAGAAAATGGCGGTTCTGGGACGCTTTTTTTGACGACTTGAGCAAAATGCAGGATTTGTTTTTGTTGGCCAATAATATTATTCGATTTCTTCTGGCTGCAGGTTTCTACGTTGTATAATCATCATGGATTTGTTATATTTGGAAGAGAAATGTCAGTAGAGGGAAAATGGCGGTTCTAGGACGCTTTTTTTAAGGAGCCGATCGAAATGCGGGATTTCTTTATGTTGACCAACAATTGTATTTGATTTCTTCAGGCTACAGCTTACCACATTCCATAATCATCATGGAAATGTTATATTTGGAAGAGAAATGTCAGTTTGACAATTGAATCGAGTGCATAGAATTTCGTTTCTATCAGCCATTATCTTCCTCAAAAGTACTACCAGGCGGCGAAATACACATTAGTATACAACATTAAGATCTATCTAGCCTAGTCAAAGTTAGCTCTTCTTGGAAGGCAAGTTTTTAAAGAAGACGGCACTGCAGTTCCTGTCTCATCTAAAATGACCAATAATACTTTTCAATTTCTATTTGATGAAACAAGATAAGAACTAAGATGAGGTAAAATAGATCGGGTAAAAAGCCAAGGAATAGTTTGTACACTTAAAGTAGTAGAGAGAAAATGGCGTTTCTTGGGACGCTTTTTTTGAGGAGCCGATCAAATATGTAGGATTTCTTTTTGTTGGCCAACAATAGTATTCGATTTCTTCAGGCTGCAGGTTCTACGTTCTATAAACATCATGGAAGTTTTATATTTGGAAGTGAAATGTCAGTTTGACAATTCCAATGTGCATAGAATTACGTTTGTATCAGCCATTATCTTCTTCAAAACTACTACTACGGTTCCTCAGTTCCTGTCTCATCCAAAATGACGAATAATGCTTTTGCATTTCTATTTGATGAAATAAGTTACGAACTAGTGGAGTTCAAATAGATCGAGCAAAAAACCATGGAATTGTTTGTACACTTAAAGGGCTGCTTGCGCCTAAGGCAGGCTGTCTGTATATTACAAACTAGAGCGTGTGCTATCCTCAAAGCGATGCCCTCAAAATCATTTCAGCAGAAGAATGTTTTAATTTATGCATTCCGCTATTATCGCAGCTGTAAAGAAAAATGTACGCAATATCGAATTAAAGCCATCAATTATTGGCTCAATAATAATTTTTATGGAATGAGACGGAAATATTATTGTTTTGAAGTACGAATATGGTCACTGGCGAATGCATTGAGTTGTACACAAACCTGAATGGTGGTCACTGGCGAGATATAAAATCTAGTGAACTATGAATGTAGAGGGAAAATGGCGGTTCTGGGACGCTTTTTTTGACGATCGGAGCAAAATGCAAAATTTCTTTTTGTTGGACAATAATAGTATTCAATTTCTTCAGGCTGCAGGTTTCTACGTTGTATAATCACCATGGAAGTGTTATATTTGGAAGAGAAATGTCAGTAGAGGGAAAATGGCGGTTCTAGGACGCTTTTTTTAAGGAGCCGATCGAAATGCGGGATTTCTTTATGTTGACCAACAATTGTATTTGATTTCTTCAGGCTACAGCTTACTACGTTCCATAATCATCATGGAAATGTTATATTTGGAAGAGAAATGTCAGTTTGACAATTGAATCGAGTGCATAGAATTGCGTTTCTATCAGACATTATCTTCCTCAAAAGTACTACCAGGCGGCGAAATACACATTAGTATACAACATTAAGATCTATCTAGCCTAGTCAAAGTTAGCTCTTCTTGGAAGGCAAGTTTTTAAAGAAGACGACACTGCAGTTTCGGTCTCATCTAAAATGACCAATAATACTTTTGCATTTCTATTTGATGAAACAAGATACGAACTAAGAGGAGGTAAAATAGATCGGGTAAAAAGCCAAGGAATAGTTGGTACACTTAAAGTAGTAGAGGGAAAATGGCGTTTCTTGGGACGCTTTTTTTAAGGAGCCGATCAAAAATGCAGGATTTCTTTTTGTTTGCCAACAATAGTATTCCTTTTCTTCAGGCTGCAGGTTACTACGTTCTATAATCATCATGGAAGTGTTATATTTGGAAGAGAAATGTTAGTTTGACAATTGAATCGAGTGCATAGAATTACGTTTGTATCAGCCATTATCTTCTTCAAAACTACTACCTGGCGACAAAATACACATTAGTAGAGGGAAAAAATTTTTAAAGGAAGACGGTTCCTCAGTTCCTGTCTCATCCAATATGACGAATAATGCTTTTGCATTTGTATTTGATAAAATAAGTTACGAACTAGTGGAGTTCAAATAGATCGAGCAAAAAACCATGGAATTGTTTGTACACTTAAAGGGCTGCTTGCGCCTAAGGCAGGCTGTCTGTATATTACAAACTAGAGCGTGTGCTATCCTCAAAGCGATGCCCTCAAAATCATTTCAGCAGAAGAATGTTTTAATTTATGCATTCCGCTATTATCGCAGCTGTAAAGAAAAATGTACGCAATATCGAATTAAAGCCATCAATTATTGGCTCAATAATAATTTTTATGGAATGAGACGGAAATATTATTGTTTTGAAGTACGAATATGGTCACTGGCGAATGCATTGAGTTGCCCACAACCTGAATGGTGGTCACTGGCGAGATGTAAAATCTAGTGAACTATGAATGTAGAGGGAAAATGGCGGTTCTGGGACGCCTTTTTTGACGATCTGAGCAAAATGCAGGATTTCTTTTTGTTGGCCAATAATATTATTCGATTTCTTCAGGCTGCAGGTTTCTAAGTTGTATAATCATCATGGATTTGTTATATTTGGAAAAGAAATGACTGTAGAGGGAAAATGGCGGATCTAGGACGCTTTTTTTGAGGATTGCGCTTAAGACAGGCAGTCTGTATATTACAAACTAGGGCGTGCGCTATCCTCAAAGCGATGCTCTCAAAATCACTTCAGCAGAAGGATGTATGCATTCCGTTATTATCGTTGCTGTAAAGAAAAATGTACGCAATATAGAATTATAGCCATCAATTGCTGGTTCAACAATAAGTTTGTTTGGAATAAGACGGAAATATTTTTGTTTTGAAGTACGAATGTGGTCACTGGCGAATGCAGTAGAGGGAAAATGGCGGTTCTGGGACGCCTTTTTTGAGGAGCCGATCATAATGCAGGATTTCATTATGTTGACCAACAATAGTATTCAATTTCTTCAGGCTGCAAGTTACTACGTTCTATAATCATCATGGAAGTGTTATATTTGGAAGAGAAATGTCAGTTTGACAATTCAATCGAGTGTATAGAATTGCATTTCTATCAGCCATTATCTTCTTTAAAACTACTACCAGGCGACGAAATACATATTAGTGTACAACATTAGGATCTAGATACGCTACCTAGTCAAGTGAAATCCTGCATTTTGATCGACTCCTGAAAAAAAGCGTCCCAGAACCGCCATTTTCCTTCTACGAACTATAAGAGTTATTGCAACTGTCAGTATTAATATTATCAGTACAATACTTATCCGCCTTGATGTAGGGTATCGGTGGTGGTCCTCAGTCATGTGGCAGCCCATCGCTATTCTCTTCCATTTTTGTTTTGCTGTTGAGATTTAATCCTTTCTTTTTGTAAACAATTCAAATGTAAAAAAACTCTTCTTTTTTTGCACGGAAAAACGAGAATATTTTTTATAAACAGCTCCTTAACCCCACAAAGTTCCTATTTCTTAATAATTTTAAAGTTAAAATTCTTTACGTCCAACAAACTACTACAAACATTCTGGAGCTAAAAAGTGAAATTGTTGTCAAAATGTTTCCCTAGAAACGAATCTCAATTCATCAAATAGAAGTGCAAAAGCATTATTGGTCATATTGGTGGAGACAGGAACTGCAGCGTGGTCATCATTTAAAAACGTGCCTTCAAGTAAGGCAAACTTTGATAAGGTAGCGTATATAGATCTTAATGTTGTACACTAATGTGTATTTCGTCGCCTGGTAGTAGTTTTGAAGAAGATAATGGCTGATAGAAACGCAATTCTATGCACTCGATTGAACTGTCAAACTGACATTTCTCTTCCAAATATAACACTTCCATGATGATTATAGAACGTAGTAACCTGCAGCTTGTAGAAATCGAATACTATTGTTGGTCAACAAAAAAAATTTTGCATTCTGATCGGCTCCTCAAAAAAAGCGTCCCAGAACCGCCATTTTCCCTCTACATTCATAATTCACTAGATTTTATATCTCGCCAGTGACCAACATTCAGGTTTGTGTGCAACTCAATGCATTCGCCAGTGACCACATTCGTACTTCAAAACAAAAATATTTCCGTCTCATCCCAAACTAACTTATTGTTGTGCCAACAATTGATAGCTTTAATTCGATATTGCGTACATTTTTCTTTACAGCTGCGATAATAGCGGAATGCATAAATTAAAACATCCTTCTGCTGAAATGATTTTGAGGGCATCACTTTGAGGATAGCACACGCCCTAGTTTGTAATATACATACAGCCTGCCTTAAGCGCAACCAGCCCTTTAAGTGTACAAACTATTCCATGGTTTTTTACACGATCTATTTGAACTCAACTAGTTCGTACCTTATTTTATCAAATACAAATGCAAAAGCATTATTCGTCATATTGGATGAGACAGGAACTGAGGAACCGTCTTCCTTTAAAAATTTTTTCCCTCTACTAATGTGTATTTCGTCGCCAGGTAGTAGTTTTGAAGAAGATAATGGCTGATACAAACGTAATTCTATGCACTCGATTCAATTGTCAAACTGACATTTCTCTTCCAAATATAACATTCACATGATAATTATAGAACGTAGTAACCTGTAGCCTCAAGAAATCGAATACTATTGTTGGTCAACATAAAGAAATCCCGCATTTTGAACGGCTCCTCAAAAAAAGCGTCCTAGAACCGCCATTTTCCCTCTACATTCATAGTTCACTAGATTTTATATCTCGCCAGTGACCACCATTCAGGTTTGTGGGCAACTCAATGCATTCGCCAGTGACCATATTCGTACTTCAAAACAATAATATTTCCGTCTCATTCCATAAAAATTATTATTGAGCCAGCAATTGATGGCTTTAATTCGATATTGCGTACATTTTTCTTTACAGCAGCGATAATAGCGGAATGCATAAATTAAAACAAACTTCTGCTGAAGTGATTTTGAGGGCATCGCTTTGAGGATAGCACACGCCCTAGTTTGTAATATACACACAGTCTGCCTTAAGCGCAACCAGTCCTTTATGTGTACAAACTATTACTTGGCTTTTTACCCGATCTATTTTACCTCCTCTTAGTTCGTATCTTGTTTCATCAAATAGAAATGCAAAAGTATTATTGGTCATTTTAGATGAGACAGGAACTGCAGTGCCGTCTTCCTTTAAAAATATTTTCTCTCCGCTAATGTGTATTTCGTCGCCTGTTAGTAGTTTTGAAGAAGATAATGGCTGATACAAACGTAATTCTATGCACTGGATTCAATTGTCAAACTGACAATTCTCTTCCAAATATAACATTTACATGATGATTATAGAACGTAGTAACCTGCAGCCTGTAGAAAAGGAATACTATTGTTGGCAAACAAAAAGAAATCCTGCATTTTTGATCGGCTCCTTAAAAAAAGCGTCCCAAGAAACGCCATTTTCCCTCTACTACTTTAAGTGTACCAACTATTCCTTGGCTTTTTACCCGATCTATTTTACTTCCTCTTAGTTCGTATCTTGTTTCATCAAATAGAAATGCAAAAGTATTATTGGTCATTTTAGATGAGACCGAAACTGCAGTGTCGTCTTCTTTAAAAACTAGCCTTCCAAGAAGAGCTAACTTTGACTAGGTAGCGTATATAGATCTTAATGTTGTATACTAATGTGTATTTCGTCGCCTAGTAGTACTTTTCAAGAAGATAATGGCTGATAGAAACGCAATTCTATGCACTCGATTCAATTGTCAAACTGACATTTCTCTACCAAATAAAACATTTCCATGATGAGTATAGAACGTAGTAACCTGTAACCTGAAGAAATCGAATACTATTGTTGGCCAACAAAAAGAAATCCTGCATTTTGATCGGCTCCTCAAAAAAGGCGTCCCAGATCCGCCATTTTCCCTCTACTGACATTTCTCTTCCAAATATAACACTTCCATGATGATGATAAAACGTAGTAACCTGCAGCCTGAAGAAATCGAATACTATTGTTAGTCAACAAAAAGAAATCCTGCATTTTGATCGGCTCCTGAAAAAAAGCGTCCCAGAACCGCCATTTTCCTTCTACGAACTATAAGAGTTATTGCAACTGTCAGTATTATTATTATTAGTACAATACTTATCCGCCTTGATGTAGGGTATCGGTGGTGGTCCTCAGTCATGTGGCAGCCCATCGCTATTCTCTTCTATTTTTGTTTTGCTGTTGAGATTTAGTCCTTTCTTTTTGTAAACAATTCAAATGTAAAAAAACTCTTTTTTTTTTGCACGGAAAAACGAGAATATTTTTTATAAACAGCTCCTTAACCCCACAAAGTTCCTATTTCTTAATAATTTTAAAGTTAAAATTCTTTACGTCCAACAAACTACTATAAACATTCTGGAGCTAAAAAGTGAAATTGTTGTCAAAATGTTTCCCTAGAAACGAATCTCAATTCATCAAATAGAAATGCAAAAGCATTATTGGTCATATTGGTGGAGACAGGAACTGCAGAGTGGTCATCATTTAAAAACGTGCCTTCAAGTATGGCAAACTTTGACTAGGTAGCGTATATAGATCTTAATGTTGTACAGTAATGTGTATTTCGTCGCCTGGTAGTAGTTTTGAAGAAGATAATGGCTGATAGAAACGCAATTCTATGCACTCGATTGAATTGTCAAACAGACATTTCTCTTCCAAATATAACATTTTCCCTCTACTACTTTAAGTGTACCAACTATTCCTTGGCTTTTTACCCGATCTATTTTACTTCCTCTTAGTTCGTATCTTGTTTCATCAAATAGAAATGCAAAAGTATTATTGGTCATTTTAGATGAGACCGAAACTGCAGTGTCGTCTTCTTTAAAAACTAGCCTTCCAAGAAGAGCTAACTTTGACTAGGTAGCGTATATAGATCTTAATGTTGTATACTAATGTGTATTTCGTCGCCTAGTAGTACTTTTCAAGAAGATAATGGCTGATAGAAACGCAATTCTATGCACTCGATTCAATTGTCAAACTGACATTTCTCTACCAAATAAAACATTTCCATGATGAGTATAGAACGTAGTAACCTGTAGCCTGAAGAAATCGAATACTATTGTTGGCCAACAAAAAGAAATCCTGCATTTTGATCGGCTCCTCAAAAAAGGCGTCCCAGAACCGCCATTTTCCCTCTACATTCATAGTTCACTAGATTTTACATCTCGCCAGTGACCACCATTCAGGTTTGTGGGCAACTCAATGCATTCGCCAGTGACCATATTCGTACTTCAAAACAATAATATTTCCGTCTCATTCCATAAAAATTATTATTGAGCCAATAATTGATGGCTTTAATTCGATATTGCGTACATTTTTCTTTACAGCAGCTATAATAGCGGAATGCATAAATTAAAACAACCTTCTGCTGGAGTGATTTTGAGCTCATCGCTTTGAGGATAGCTGACGCCCTAGTTTGTAATATACAGACAGCCTTTCTTAAGCGCAACCAGCCTTTTAAGTGTACAAGCTATTGCATGGTTTTTTGCTCGATCTATTTGAACTCCACTAGTTCGTAGCTTATTTCATCAAATAGAAATGCAAAAGAATTATTTGTCATAATGGTGGAGACAAGAACTGCAGAGTGGTCTTCCTTTAAAAACGTGCCATCCAAGTAGAGCAAACATTGACTAGGTAGCGTATCTAGATCCTAATGTTGTACACTAATATGTATTTCGTCGCCTGGTAGTAGTTTTAAAGAAGATAATGGCTGATAGAAATGCAATTCTATGCACTCGATTGAATTGTCAAACTGCTCTACTTGGAAGGCACGTTTTTAAAGGAAGACCACTCTGCAGTTCTTGTCTCCACCAATATGACAAATAATGGTTTTGCATTTCTATTTGATGAAATATGCTACGAACTAGAGGAGTTCAAATAGATCGAGCAAAGAACCATGCAATAGCTTGTACACTTAAAAGGCTGGTAGCGCTTAAGACAGGCTGTCTGTATATTACAAACTAGGGCGTGTGCTATCCTCAAAGCGATGCCCTCATAATCACATCAGCAGAAGGATGTTTTAATTTATGCATTCCGCTATTATCGCTGCTGTAAAGAAAAATGTACGCAATATCGAATTAAAGCCATCAATTGCTGGCTCAATAATAATTTTTATGGAATGAGACGGAAATATTATTGTTTTGAAGCGAATGCATTGAGTTGTACACAAACCTGAATGGTGGTCACTGGCGAGATATAGAATGTAGTGAACTATGATTGTAGAGAGAAAATGGCGGTTCTGGGACGCTTTTTTTGACGACTTGAGCAAAATGCAGGATTTGTTTTTGTTGGCCAATAATATTATTCGATTTCTTCTGGCTGCAGGTTTCTACGTTGTATAATCATCATGGATTTGTTATATTTGGAAGAGAAATGTCAGTAGAGGGAAAATGGCGGTTCTAGGACGCTTTTTTTAAGGAGCCGATCGAAATGCGGGATTTCTTTATGTTGACCAACAATTGTATTTGATTTCTTCAGGCTACAGCTTACCACATTCCATAATCATCATGGAAATGTTATATTTGGAAGAGAAATGTCAGTTTGACAATTGAATCGAGTGCATAGAATTTCGTTTCTATCAGCCATTATCTTCCTCAAAAGTACTACCAGGCGGCGAAATACACATTAGTATACAACATTAAGATCTATCTAGCCTAGTCAAAGTTAGCTCTTCTTGGAAGGCAAGTTTTTAAAGAAGACGGCACTGCAGTTCCTGTCTCATCTAAAATGACCAATAATACTTTTCAATTTCTATTTGATGAAACAAGATAAGAACTAAGATGAGGTAAAATAGATCGGGTAAAAAGCCAAGGAATAGTTTGTACACTTAAAGTAGTAGAGAGAAAATGGCGTTTCTTGGGACGCTTTTTTTGAGGAGCCGATCAAATATGTAGGATTTCTTTTTGTTGGCCAACAATAGTATTCGATTTCTTCAGGCTGCAGGTTCTACGTTCTATAAACATCATGGAAGTTTTATATTTGGAAGTGAAATGTCAGTTTGACAATTCCAATGTGCATAGAATTACGTTTGTATCAGCCATTATCTTCTTCAAAACTACTACTACGGTTCCTCAGTTCCTGTCTCATCCAAAATGACGAATAATGCTTTTGCATTTCTATTTGATGAAATAAGTTACGAACTAGTGGAGTTCAAATAGATCGAGCAAAAAACCATGGAATTGTTTGTACACTTAAAGGGCTGCTTGCGCCTAAGGCAGGCTGTCTGTATATTACAAACTAGAGCGTGTGCTATCCTCAAAGCGATGCCCTCAAAATCATTTCAGCAGAAGAATGTTTTAATTTATGCATTCCGCTATTATCGCAGCTGTAAAGAAAAATGTACGCAATATCGAATTAAAGCCATCAATTATTGGCTCAATAATAATTTTTATGGAATGAGACGGAAATATTATTGTTTTGAAGTACGAATATGGTCACTGGCGAATGCATTGAGTTGTACACAAACCTGAATGGTGGTCACTGGCGAGATATAAAATCTAGTGAACTATGAATGTAGAGGGAAAATGGCGGTTCTGGGACGCTTTTTTTGACGATCGGAGCAAAATGCAAAATTTCTTTTTGTTGGACAATAATAGTATTCAATTTCTTCAGGCTGCAGGTTTCTACGTTGTATAATCACCATGGAAGTGTTATATTTGGAAGAGAAATGTCAGTAGAGGGAAAATGGCGGTTCTAGGACGCTTTTTTTAAGGAGCCGATCGAAATGCGGGATTTCTTTATGTTGACCAACAATTGTATTTGATTTCTTCAGGCTACAGCTTACTACGTTCCATAATCATCATGGAAATGTTATATTTGGAAGAGAAATGTCAGTTTGACAATTGAATCGAGTGCATAGAATTGCGTTTCTATCAGACATTATCTTCCTCAAAAGTACTACCAGGCGGCGAAATACACATTAGTATACAACATTAAGATCTATCTAGCCTAGTCAAAGTTAGCTCTTCTTGGAAGGCAAGTTTTTAAAGAAGACGACACTGCAGTTTCGGTCTCATCTAAAATGACCAATAATACTTTTGCATTTCTATTTGATGAAACAAGATACGAACTAAGAGGAGGTAAAATAGATCGGGTAAAAAGCCAAGGAATAGTTGGTACACTTAAAGTAGTAGAGGGAAAATGGCGTTTCTTGGGACGCTTTTTTTAAGGAGCCGATCAAAAATGCAGGATTTCTTTTTGTTTGCCAACAATAGTATTCCTTTTCTTCAGGCTGCAGGTTACTACGTTCTATAATCATCATGGAAGTGTTATATTTGGAAGAGAAATGTTAGTTTGACAATTGAATCGAGTGCATAGAATTACGTTTGTATCAGCCATTATCTTCTTCAAAACTACTACCTGGCGACAAAATACACATTAGTAGAGGGAAAAAATTTTTAAAGGAAGACGGTTCCTCAGTTCCTGTCTCATCCAATATGACGAATAATGCTTTTGCATTTGTATTTGATAAAATAAGTTACGAACTAGTGGAGTTCAAATAGATCGAGCAAAAAACCATGGAATTGTTTGTACACTTAAAGGGCTGCTTGCGCCTAAGGCAGGCTGTCTGTATATTACAAACTAGAGCGTGTGCTATCCTCAAAGCGATGCCCTCAAAATCATTTCAGCAGAAGAATGTTTTAATTTATGCATTCCGCTATTATCGCAGCTGTAAAGAAAAATGTACGCAATATCGAAGTAGAGGGAAATAGAGGGAAGTAGAGGGTAGTAGAGGGAAAATGGCGGTTCTGGGACGCTTTTTTTGAGGAGCCGATCAGAATGCAAAATTTTTTTTGTTGACCAACAATAGTATTCGATTTCTACAAGCTGCAGGTTACTACGTTCTATAATCATCATGGAAGTGTTATATTTGGAAGAGAAATGTCAGTTTGACAGTTCAATCGAGTGCATAGAATTGCGTTTCTATCAGCCATTATCTTCTTCAAAACTACTACCAGGCGACGAAATACACATTAGTGTACAACATTAAGATCTATATACGCTACCTTGTCAAAGTTTGCCTTACTTGAAGGCACGTTTTTAAATGATGACCACGCTGCAGTTCCTGTCTCCACCAATATGACCAATAATGCTTTTGCACTTCTATTTGATGAATTGAGATTCGTTTCTAGGGAAACATTTTGACAACAATTTCACTTTTTAGCTCCAGAATGTTTGTAGTAGTTTGTTGGACGTAAAGAATTTTAACTTTAAAATTATTAAGAAATAGGAACTTTGTGGGGTTAAGGAGCTGTTTATAAAAAATATTCTCGTTTTTCCGTGCAAAAAAAAGAGTTTTTTTACATTTGAATTGTTTACAAAAAGAAAGGATTAAATCTCAACAGCAAAACAAAAATGGAAGAGAATAGCGATGGGCTGCCACATGACTGAGGACCACCACCGATACCCTACATCAAGGCGGATAAGTATTGTACTGATAATATTAATACTGACAGTTGCAATAACTCTTATAGTTCGTAGAAGGAAAATGGCGGTTCTGGGACGCTTTTTTTCAGGAGTCGATCAAAATGCAGGATTTCACTTGACTAGGTAGCGTATCTAGATCCTAATGTTGTACACTAATATGTATTTCGTCGCCTGGTAGTAGTTTTAAAGAAGATAATGGCTGATAGAAATGCAATTCTATACACTCGATTGAATTGTCAAACAGACATTTCTCTTCCAAATATAACATTTTCCCTCTACTACTTTAAGTGTACCAACTATTCCTTGGCTTTTTACCCGATCTATTTTACTTCCTCTTAGTTCGTATCTTGTTTCATCAAATAGAAATGCAAAAGTATTATTGGTCATTTTAGATGAGACCGAAACTGCAGAGTCGTCTTCTTTAAAAACTAGCCTTCCAAGAAGAGCTAACTTTGACTAGGTAGCGTATATAGATCTTAATGTTGTATACTAATGTGTATTTCGTCGCCTGTTAGTAGTTTTGAAGAAGATAATGGCTGATACAAACGTAATTCTATGCACTGGATTCAATTGTCAAACTGACAATTCTCTTCCAAATATAACATTTACATGATGATTATAGAACGTAGTAACCTGCAGCCTGAAGAAAAGGAATACTATTGTTGGCAAACAAAAAGAAATCCTGCATTTTTGATCGGCTCCTTAAAAAAAGCGTCCCAAGAAACGCCATTTTCCCTCTACTACTTTAAGTGTACCAACTATTCCTTGGCTTTTTACCCTATCTATTTTACCTCCTCTTAGTTCGTATCTTGTTTCATCAAATAGAAATGCAAAAGTATTATTGGTCATTTTAGATGAGACCGAAACTGCAGTGTCGTCTTCTTTAAAAACTTGCCTTCCAAGAAGAGCTAACTTTGACTAGGCTAGATAGATCTTAATGTTGTATACTAATGTGTATTTCGCCGCCTGGTAGTACTTTTGAGGAAGATAATGTCTGATAGAAACGCAATTCTATGCACTCGATTCAATTGTCAAACTGACATTTCTCTTCCAAATATAACATTTCCATGATGATTATGGAACGTAGTAAGCTGTAGCCTGAAGAAATCAAATACAATTGTTGGTCAACATAAAGAAATCCCGCATTTCGATCGGCTCCTTAAAAAAAGCGTCCTAGAACCGCCATTTTCCCTCTACTGACATTTCTCTTCCAAATATAACACTTCCATGGTGATTATACAACGTAGAAACCTGCAGCCTGAAGAAATTGAATACTATTATTGTCCAACAAAAAGAAATTTTGCATTTTGCTCCGATCGTCAAAAAAAGCGTCCCAGAACCGCCATTTTCCCTCTACATTCATAGTTCACTAGATTTTATATCTCGCCAGTGACCACCATTCAGGTTTGTGTACAACTCAATGCATTCGCTTCAAAACAATAATATTTCCGTCTCATTCCATAAAAATTATTATTGAGCCAGCAATTGATGGCTTTAATTCGATATTGCGTTCATTTTTCTTTACAGCTGCGATAATAGCGGAATGCATAAATTAAAACATCCTTCTGCTGAAATGATTTTGAGGGCATCGCTTTGAGGATAGCACACGCCCTAGTTTGTAATATACAGACAGCCTGTCATAAGCGCAACCAGCCTTTTAAGCGTACAAACTATTCCATTGTTTTTTGCTCGATCTATTTGAACTCCACTAGTTCGTACCTTATTTAATCAAATAGAAATGCAAAAGCATTATTCGTCATTTTGGATGAGACAGGATCTGAGGAACCGTCTTCCTTTAAAAATATTTTCCCACTACTAATGTGTATTTCGTCGCCTGGTAGTAGTTTTGAAGAAGATAATGGCCGATACAAACGTAATTCTATGCACTCGATTCAATTGTCAAACTGACATTTTTCTTCCAAATATAACATTTACATGATGATTATAGAACGTAGTAAACTGTAGCCTGAAGAAATCTACTACTATTGTTGGTCAACATAATGAAATCCCGCATTTTGATCGGCTCCTCAAAAAAAGCGTCCTAGAACCGCCATTTTCCCTCTCATGACATTTCTCTTCCAAATATAACAAATCCATGATGATTATACAACGTAGAAACCTGCAGCCCGAAGAAATCGAATAATATTATTGGCCAACAAAAACAAATCCTGCATTTTGCTCAGATCGTCAAAAAAAGCGTCCCAGAACCGCCATTTTCTCTCTACAATCATAGTTCACTACATTCTATATCTCGCCAGTAACCACCATTCAGGTTTGTGTACAACTCAATGCATTCGCTTCAAAACTATAATATTTCCGTCTCATTCCATAAAAATTATTATTGAGCCAGCAATTGATGGCTTTAATTCGATATTGCGTACATTTTTCTTTACAGCAGCGATAATAGCGGAATGCATAAATTTAAACATCCTTCTGCTGATGTGATTATGAGGGCATCGCTTTGAGGATAGCACACGCCCTAGTTTGTAATATACAGACAGCCTGTCTTAAGCGCTACCAGCCTTTTAAGTGTACAAGCTATTGCATGGTTCTTTGCTCGATCTATTTGAACTCCTCTAGTTCGTAGCATATTTCATCAAATAGAAATGCAAAACCATTATTTGTCATATTGGTGGAGACAAGAACTGCAGAGTGGTCTTCCTTTAAAAACGTGCCTTCCAAGTAGAGCAAACCTTGAATAGGTAGCGTATATAGATCTTAATGATGTATACTAATGTGTATTTCGTCGCCTGGTAGGACTTTTGAAGAAGATAATGATTGATAGAAACGCAATTCTATGCTCTCGATTGAATTGTCAAACTGACATTTCTCTTCCAAATATAACACTTCCATGATGATTATAGAACGTAGTAACCTGCAGCCTGAAGAAATCGAATACTATTGTTGGTCAACATAATGAAATCCTGCATTTTGATCGACTCTTCAAAAAAGGCGTCCCAGAATCGCCATTTTCCCTCTACTTTGTTTGCAATATCTTGATGTTGTACACTAATGTATATTTCGTCGCCTGGTACTAATTTTGAAGAAGAATATAGGAGATAGAAATGCAATTTTATGCACTCGATTGAATTGCCAAACTGACATTTCTCTTCCAAATATAACACTTCCATGATGATGATAAAACGTAGTAACCTGCAGCCTGAAGAAATCGAATACTATTGTTAGTCAACAAAAAGAAATCCTGCATTTTGAGCGGCTCCTGAAAAAAAGCGTCCCAGAACCGCCATTTTCCTTCTACGAACTATAAGAGTTATTGCAACTGTCAGTATTATTATTATTAGTACAATACTTATCCGCCTTGATGTAGGGTATCGGTGGTGGTTCTCAGTCATGTGGCAGCCCATCGCTATTCTCTTCTATTTTTGTTTTGCTGTTGAGATTTAGTCCTTTCTTTTTGTAAACAATTCAAATGTAAAAAAACTCTTTTTTTTTTGCACGGAAAAACGAGAATATTTTTTATAAACAGCTCCTTAACCCCACAAAGTTCCTATTTCTTAATAATTTTAAAGTTAAAATTCTTTAAGACCAACAAACTACTATAAACATTCTGGAGCTAAAAAGTGAAATTGTTGTCAAAATGTTTCCCTAGAAACGAATCTCAATTCATCAAATAGAAATGCAAAAGCATTATTGGTCATATTGGTGGAGACAGGAACTGCAGAGTGGTCATCATTTAAAAACGTGCCTTCAAGTATGGCAAACTTTGACTAGGTAGCGTATATAGATCTTAATGTTGTACACTAATGTGTATTTCGTCGCCTGGTAGTAGTTTTGAAGAAGATAATGGCTGATAGAAACGCAATTCTATGCACTCGATTGAATTGTCAAACAGACATTTCTCTTCCAAATATAACATTTTCCCTCTACTACTTTAAGTGTACCAACTATTCCTTGGCTTTTTACCCGATCTATTTTACCTCCTCTTAGTTCGTATCTTGTTTCATCAAATAGAAATGCAAAAGTATTATTGGTCATTTTAGATGAGACCGAAACTGCAGTGTCGTCTTCTTTAAAAACTTGCCTTCCAAGAAGAGCTAACTTTGACTAGGCTAGATAGATCTTAATGTTGTATACTAATGTGTATTTCGCCGCCTGGTAGTACTTTTGAGGAAGATAATGTCTGATAGAAACGCAATTCTATGCACTCGATTCAATTGTCAAACTGACATTTCTCTTCCAAATATAACATTTCCATGATGATTATGGAACGTAGTAAGCTGTAGCCTGAAGAAATCAAATACAATTGTTGGTCAACATAAAGAAATCCCGCATTTCGATCGGCTCCTTAAAAAAAGCGTCCTAGAACCGCCATTTTCCCTCTACTGACATTTCTCTTCCAAATATAACACTTCCATGGTGATTATACAACGTAGAAACCTGCAGCCTGAAGAAATTGAATACTATTATTGTCCAACAAAAAGAAATTTTGCATTTTGCTCCGATCGTCAAAAAAAGCGTCCCAGAACCGCCATTTTCCCTCTACATTCATAGTTCACTAGATTTTATATCTCGCCAGTGACCACCATTCAGGTTTGTGTACAACTCAATGCATTCGCTTCAAAACAATAATATTTCCGTCTCATTCCATAAAAATTATTATTGAGCCAGCAATTGATGGCTTTAATTCGATATTGCGTTCATTTTTCTTTACAGCTGCGATAATAGCGGAATGCATAAATTAAAACATCCTTCTGCTGAAATGATTTTGAGGGCATCGCTTTGAGGATAGCACACGCCCTAGTTTGTAATATACAGACAGCCTGTCATAAGCGCAACCAGCCTTTTAAGCGTACAAACTATTCCATTGTTTTTTGCTCGATCTATTTGAACTCCACTAGTTCGTACCTTATTTAATCAAATAGAAATGCAAAAGCATTATTCGTCATTTTGGATGAGACAGGATCTGAGGAACCGTCTTCCTTTAAAAATATTTTCCCGCTACTAATGTGTATTTCGTCGCCTGGTAGTAGTTTTGAAGAAGATAATGGCCGATACAAACGTAATTCTATGCACTCGATTCAATTGTCAAACTGACATTTTTCTTCCAAATATAACATTTACATGATGATTATAGAACGTAGTAAACTGTAGCCTGAAGAAATCTACTACTATTGTTGGTCAACATAATGAAATCCCGCATTTTGATCGGCTCCTCAAAAAAAGCGTCCTAGAACCGCCATTTTCCCTCTCATGACATTTCTCTTCCAAATATAACAAATCCATGATGATTATACAACGTAGAAACCTGCAGCCCGAAGAAATCGAATAATATTATTGGCCAACAAAAACAAATCCTGCACTTTGCTCAGATCGTCAAAAAAAGCGTCCTAGAACCGCCATTTTCTCTCTACAATCATAGTTCACTACATTCTATATCTCGCCAGTAACCACCATTCAGGTTTGTGTACAACTCAATGCATTCGCTTCAAAACAATAATATTTCCGTCTCATTCCATAAAAATTATTATTGAGCCAGCAATTGATGGCTTTAATTCGATATTGCGTACATTTTTCTTTACAGCAGCGATAATAGCGGAATGCATAAATTTAAACATCCTTCTGCTGATGTGATTATGAGGGCATCGCTTTGAGGATAGCACACTCCCTAGTTTGTAATATACAGACAGCCTGTCTTAAGCGCTACCAGCCTTTTAAGTGTACAAGCTATTGCATGGTTCTTTGCTCGATCTATTTGAACTCCTCTAGTTCGTAGCATATTTCATCAAATAGAAATGCAAAACCATTATTTGTCATATTGGTGGAGACAAGAACTGCAGAGTGGTCTTCCTTTAAAAACGTGCCTTCCAAGTAGAGCAAACCTTGAATAGGTAGCGTATATAGATCTTAATGATGTATACTAATGTGTATTTCGTCGCCTGGTAGGACTTTTGAAGAAGATAATGATTGATAGAAACGCAATTCTATGCTCTCGATTGAATTGTCAAACTGACATTTCTCTTCCAAATATAACACTTCCATGATGATTATAGAACGTAGTAACCTGCAGCCTGAAGAAATCGAATACTATTGTTGGTCAACATAATGAAATCCTGCATTTTGATCGACTCTTCAAAAAAGGCGTCCCAGAATCGCCATTTTCCCTCTACTTTGTTTGCAATATCTTGATGTTGTACACTAATGTGTATTTCGTCGCCTGGTACTAATTTTGAAGAAGAATATAGGAGATAGAAATGCAATTTTATGCACTCGATTGAATTGCCAAACTGACATTTCTCTTCCAAATATAACACTTCCATGATGATGATAAAACGTAGTAACCTGCAGCCTGAAGAAATCGAATACTATTGTTAGTCAACAAAAAGAAATCCTGCATTTTGATCGGCTCCTGAAAAAAAGCGTCCCAGAACCGCCATTTTCCTTCTACGAACTATAAGAGTTATTGCAACTGTCAGTATTATTATTATTAGTACAATACTTATCCGCCTTGATGTAGGGTATCGGTGGTGGTCCTCAGTCATGTGGCAGCCCATCGCTATTCTCTTCTATTTTTGTTTTGCTGTTGAGATTTAGTCCTTTCTTTTTGTAAACAATTCAAATGTAAAAAAACTCTTTTTTTTTTGCACGGAAAAACGAGAATATTTTTTATAAACAGCTCCTTAACCCCACAAAGTTCCTATTTCTTAATAATTTTAAAGTTAAAATTCTTTACGTCCAACAAACTACTATAAACATTCTGGAGCTAAAAAGTGAAATTGTTGTCAAAATGTTTCCCTAGAAACGAATCTCAATTCATCAAATAGAAATGCAAAAGCATTATTGGTCATATTGGTGGAGACAGGAACTGCAGAGTGGTCATCATTTAAAAACGTGCCTTCAAGTATGGCAAACTTTGACTAGGTAGCGTACATAGATCTTAATGTTGTACAGTAATGTGTATTTCGTCGCCTGGTAGTAGTTTTGAAGAAGATAATGGCTGATAGAAACGCAATTCTATGCACTCGATTGAATTGTCAAACAGACATTTCTCTTCCAAATATAACATTTTCCCTCTACTACTTTAAGTGTACCAACTATTCCTTGGCTTTTTACCCGATCTATTTTACTTCCTCTTAGTTCGTATCTTGTTTCATCAAATAGAAATGCAAAAGTATTATTGGTCATTTTAGATGAGACCGAAACTGCAGTGTCGTCTTCTTTAAAAACTAGCCTTCCAAGAAGAGCTAACTTTGACTAGGTAGCGTATATAGATCTTAATGTTGTATACTAATGTGTATTTCGTCGCCTAGTAGTACTTTTCAAGAAGATAATGGCTGATAGAAGCGCAATTCTATGCACTCGATTCAATTGTCAAACTGACATTTCTCTACCAAATAAAACATTTCCATGATGAGTATAGAACGTAGTAACCTGTAGCCTGAAGAAATCGAATACTATTGTTGGCCAACAAAAAGAAATCCTGCATTTTGATCGGCTCCTCAAAAAAGGCGTCCCAGAACCGCCATTTTCCCTCTACATTCATAGTTCACTAGATTTTACATCTCGCCAGTGACCACCATTCAGGTTTGTGGGCAACTCAATGCATTCGCCAGTGACCATATTCGTACTTCAAAACAATAATATTTCCGTCTCATTCCATAAAAATTATTATTGAGCCAATAATTGATGGCTTTAATTCGATATTGCGTACATTTTTCTTTACAGCAGCTATAATAGCGGAATGCATAAATTAAAACAACCTTCTGCTGGAGTGATTTTGAGCTCATCGCTTTGAGGATAGCTGACGCCCTAGTTTGTAATATACAGACAGCCTTTCTTAAGCGCAACCAGCCTTTTAAGTGTACAAGCTATTGCATGGTTTTTTGCTCGATCTATTTGAACTCCACTAGTTCGTAGCTTATTTCATCAAATAGAAATGCAAAAGAATTATTTGTCATATTGGTGGAGACAAGAACTGCAGAGTGGTCTTCCTTTAAAAACGTGCCATCCAAGTAGAGCAAACATTGACTAGGTAGCGTATCTAGATCCTAATGTTGTACACTAATATGTATTTCGTCGCCTGGTAGTAGTTTTAAAGAAGATAATGGCTGATAGAAATGCAATTCTATGCACTCGATTGAATTGTCAAACTGCTCTACTTGGAAGGCACGTTTTTAAAGGAAGACCACTCTGCAGTTCTTGTCTCCACCAATATGACAAATAATGGTTTTGCATTTCTATTTGATGAAATATGCTACGAACTAGAGGAGTTCAAATAGATCGAGCAAAGAACCATGCAATAGCTTGTACACTTAAAAGGCTGGTAGCGCTTAAGACAGGCTGTCTGTATATTACAAACTAGGGCGTGTGCTATCCTCAAAGCGATGCCCTCATAATCACATCAGCAGAAGGATGTTTTAATTTATGCATTCCGCTATTATCGCTGCTGTAAAGAAAAATGTACGCAATATCGAATTAAAGCCATCAATTGCTGGCTCAATAATAATTTTTATGGAATGAGACGGAAATATTATTGTTTTGAAGCGAATGCATTGAGTTGTACACAAACCTGAATGGTGGTCACTGGCGAGATATAGAATGTAGTGAACTATGATTGTAGAGAGAAAATGGCGGTTCTGGGACGCTTTTTTTGACGACTTGAGCAAAATGCAGGATTTGTTTTTGTTGGCCAATAATATTATTCGATTTCTTCTGGCTGCAGGTTTCTACGTTGTATAATCATCATGGATTTGTTATATTTGGAAGAGAAATGTCAGTAGAGGGAAAATGGCGGTTCTAGGACGCTTTTTTTAAGGAGCCGATCGAAATGCGGGATTTCTTTATGTTGACCAACAATTGTATTTGATTTCTTCAGGCTACAGCTTACCACATTCCATAATCATCATGGAAATGTTATATTTGGAAGAGAAATGTCAGTTTGACAATTGAATCGAGTGCATAGAATTTCGTTTCTATCAGCCATTATCTTCCTCAAAAGTACTACCAGGCGGCGAAATACACATTAGTATACAACATTAAGATCTATCTAGCCTAGTCAAAGTTAGCTCTTCTTGGAAGGCAAGTTTTTAAAGAAGACGGCACTGCAGTTCCTGTCTCATCTAAAATGACCAATAATACTTTTCAATTTCTATTTGATGAAACAAGATAAGAACTAAGATGAGGTAAAATAGATCGGGTAAAAAGCCAAGGAATAGTTTGTACACTTAAAGTAGTAGAGAGAAAATGGCGTTTCTTGGGACGCTTTTTTTTGAGGAGCCGATCAAATATGTAGGATTTCTTTTTGTTGGCCAACAATAGTATTCGATTTCTTCAGGCTGCAGGTTCTACGTTCTATAAACATCATGGAAGTTTTATATTTGGAAGTGAAATGTCAGTTTGACAATTCCAATGTGCATAGAATTACGTTTGTATCAGCCATTATCTTCTTCAAAACTACTACTACGGTTCCTCAGTTCCTGTCTCATCCAAAATGACGAATAATGCTTTTGCATTTCTATTTGATGAAATAAGTTACGAACTAGTGGAGTTCAAATAGATCGAGCAAAAAACCATGGAATTGTTTGTACACTTAAAGGGCTGCTTGCGCCTAAGGCAGGCTGTCTGTATATTACAAACTAGAGCGTGTGCTATCCTCAAAGCGATGCCCTCAAAATCATTTCAGCAGAAGAATGTTTTAATTTATGCATTCCGCTATTATCGCAGCTGTAAAGAAAAATGTACGCAATATCGAATTAAAGCCATCAATTATTGGCTCAATAATAATTTTTATGGAATGAGACGGAAATATTATTGTTTTGAAGTACGAATATGGTCACTGGCGAATGCATTGAGTTGTACACAAACCTGAATGGTGGTCACTGGCGAGATATAAAATCTAGTGAACTATGAATGTAGAGGGAAAATGGCGGTTCTGGGACGCTTTTTTTGACGATCGGAGCAAAATGCAAAATTTCTTTTTGTTGGACAATAATAGTATTCAATTTCTTCAGGCTGCAGGTTTCTACGTTGTATAATCACCATGGAAGTGTTATATTTGGAAGAGAAATGTCAGTAGAGGGAAAATGGCGGTTCTAGGACGCTTTTTTTAAGGAGCCGATCGAAATGCGGGATTTCTTTATGTTGACCAACAATTGTATTTGATTTCTTCAGGCTACAGCTTACTACGTTCCATAATCATCATGGAAATGTTATATTTGGAAGAGAAATGTCAGTTTGACAATTGAATCGAGTGCATAGAATTGCGTTTCTATCAGACATTATCTTCCTCAAAAGTACTACCAGGCGGCGAAATACACATTAGTATACAACATTAAGATCTATCTAGCCTAGTCAAAGTTAGCTCTTCTTGGAAGGCAAGTTTTTAAAGAAGACGACACTGCAGTTTCGGTCTCATCTAAAATGACCAATAATACTTTTGCATTTCTATTTGATGAAACAAGATACGAACTAAGAGGAGGTAAAATAGATCGGGTAAAAAGCCAAGGAATAGTTGGTACACTTAAAGTAGTAGAGGGAAAATGGCGTTTCTTGGGACGCTTTTTTTAAGGAGCCGATCAAAAATGCAGGATTTCTTTTTGTTTGCCAACAATAGTATTCCTTTTCTTCAGGCTGCAGGTTACTACGTTCTATAATCATCATGGAAGTGTTATATTTGGAAGAGAAATGTTAGTTTGACAATTGAATCGAGTGCATAGAATTACGTTTGTATCAGCCATTATCTTCTTCAAAACTACTACCTGGCGACAAAATACACATTAGTAGAGGGAAAAAATTTTTAAAGGAAGACGGTTCCTCAGTTCCTGTCTCATCCAATATGACGAATAATGCTTTTGCATTTGTATTTGATAAAATAAGTTACGAACTAGTGGAGTTCAAATAGATCGAGCAAAAAACCATGGAATTGTTTGTACACTTAAAGGGCTGCTTGCGCCTAAGGCAGGCTGTCTGTATATTACAAACTAGAGCGTGTGCTATCCTCAAAGCGATGCCCTCAAAATCATTTCAGCAGAAGAATGTTTTAATTTATGCATTCCGCTATTATCGCAGCTGTAAAGAAAAATGTACGCAATATCGAATTAAAGCCATCAATTATTGGCTCAATAATAATTTTTATGGAATGAGACGGAAATATTATTGTTTTGAAGTACGAATATGGTCACTGGCGAATGCATTGAGTTGCCCACAAACCTGAATGGTGGTCACTGGCGAGATGTAAAATCTAGTGAACTATGAATGTAGAGGGAAAATGGCGGTTCTGGGACGCCTTTTTTGACGATCTGAGCAAAATGCAGGATTTCTTTTTGTTGGCCAATAATATTATTCGATTTCTTCAGGCTGCAGGTTTCTAAGTTGTATAATCATCATGGATTTGTTATATTTGGAAAAGAAATGACTGTAGAGGGAAAATGGCGGATCTAGGACGCTTTTTTTGAGGATTGCGCTTAAGACAGGCAGTCTGTATATTACAAACTAGGGCGTGCGCTATCCTCAAAGCGATGCTCTCAAAATCACTTCAGCAGAAGGATGTATGCATTCCGTTATTATCGTTGCTGTAAAGAAAAATGTACGCAATATAGAATTATAGCCATCAATTGCTGGTTCAACAATAAGTTTGTTTGGAATAAGACGGAAATATTTTTGTTTTGAAGTACGAATGTGGTCACTGGCGAATGCAGTAGAGGGAAAATGGCGGTTCTGGGACGCCTTTTTTGAGGAGCCGATCATAATGCAGGATTTCATTATGTTGACCAACAATAGTATTCAATTTCTTCAGGCTGCAAGTTACTACGTTCTATAATCATCATGGAAGTGTTATATTTGGAAGAGAAATGTCAGTTTGACAATTCAATCGAGTGTATAGAATTGCATTTCTATCAGCCATTATCTTCTTTAAAACTACTACCAGGCGACGAAATACATATTAGTGTACAACATTAGGATCTAGATACGCTACCTAGTCAAGTGAAATCCTGCATTTTGATCGACTCCTGAAAAAAAGCGTCCCAGAACCGCCATTTTCCTTCTACGAACTATAAGAGTTATTGCAACTGTCAGTATTAATATTATCAGTACAATACTTATCCGCCTTGATGTAGGGTATCGGTGGTGGTCCTCAGTCATGTGGCAGCCCATCGCTATTCTCTTCCATTTTTGTTTTGCTGTTGAGATTTAATCCTTTCTTTTTGTAAACAATTCAAATGTAAAAAAACTCTTCTTTTTTTGCACGGAAAAACGAGAATATTTTTTATAAACAGCTCCTTAACCCCACAAAGTTCCTATTTCTTAATAATTTTAAAGTTAAAATTCTTTACGTCCAACAAACTACTACAAACATTCTGGAGCTAAAAAGTGAAATTGTTGTCAAAATGTTTCCCTAGAAACGAATCTCAATTCATCAAATAGAAGTGCAAAAGCATTATTGGTCATATTGGTGGAGACAGGAACTGCAGCGTGGTCATCATTTAAAAACGTGCCTTCAAGTAAGGCAAACTTTGATAAGGTAGCGTATATAGATCTTAATGTTGTACACTAATGTGTATTTCGTCGCCTGGTAGTAGTTTTGAAGAAGATAATGGCTGATAGAAACGCAATTCTATGCACTCGATTGAACTGTCAAACTGACATTTCTCTTCCAAATATAACACTTCCATGATGATTATAGAACGTAGTAACCTGCAGCTTGTAGAAATCGAATACTATTGTTGGTCAACAAAAAAAAATTTTGCATTCTGATCGGCTCCTCAAAAAAAGCGTCCCAGAACCGCCATTTTCCCTCTACATTCATAATTCACTAGATTTTATATCTCGCCAGTGACCAACATTCAGGTTTGTGTGCAACTCAATGCATTCGCCAGTGACCACATTCGTACTTCAAAACAAAAATATTTCCGTCTCATCCCAAACTAACTTATTGTTGTGCCAACAATTGATAGCTTTAATTCGATATTGCGTACATTTTTCTTTACAGCTGCGATAATAGCGGAATGCATAAATTAAAACATCCTTCTGCTGAAATGATTTTGAGGGCATCACTTTGAGGATAGCACACGCCCTAGTTTGTAATATACATACAGCCTGCCTTAAGCGCAACCAGCCCTTTAAGTGTACAAACTATTCCATGGTTTTTTACACGATCTATTTGAACTCAACTAGTTCGTACCTTATTTTATCAAATACAAATGCAAAAGCATTATTCGTCATATTGGATGAGACAGGAACTGAGGAACCGTCTTCCTTTAAAAATTTTTTCCCTCTACTAATGTGTATTTCGTCGCCAGGTAGTAGTTTTGAAGAAGATAATGGCTGATACAAACGTAATTCTATGCACTCGATTCAATTGTCAAACTGACATTTCTCTTCCAAATATAACATTCACATGATAATTATAGAACGTAGTAACCTGTAGCCTCAAGAAATCGAATACTATTGTTGGTCAACATAAAGAAATCCCGCATTTTGAACGGCTCCTCAAAAAAAGCGTCCTAGAACCGCCATTTTCCCTCTACATTCATAGTTCACTAGATTTTATATCTCGCCAGTGACCACCATTCAGGTTTGTGGGCAACTCAATGCATTCGCCAGTGACCATATTCGTACTTCAAAACAATAATATTTCCGTCTCATTCCATAAAAATTATTATTGAGCCAGCAATTGATGGCTTTAATTCGATATTGCGTACATTTTTCTTTACAGCAGCGATAATAGCGGAATGCATAAATTAAAACAAACTTCTGCTGAAGTGATTTTGAGGGCATCGCTTTGAGGATAGCACACGCCCTAGTTTGTAATATACACACAGTCTGCCTTAAGCGCAACCAGTCCTTTATGTGTACAAACTATTACTTGGCTTTTTACCCGATCTATTTTACCTCCTCTTAGTTCGTATCTTGTTTCATCAAATAGAAATGCAAAAGTATTATTGGTCATTTTAGATGAGACAGGAACTGCAGTGCCGTCTTCCTTTAAAAATATTTTCTCTCCGCTAATGTGTATTTCGTCGCCTGTTAGTAGTTTTGAAGAAGATAATGGCTGAAACAAACGTAATTCTATGCACTGGATTCAATTGTCAAACTGACAATTCTCTTCCAAATATAACATTTACATGATGATTATAGAACGTAGTAACCTGCAGCCTGTAGAAAAGGAATACTATTGTTGGCCAACAAAAAGAAATCCTGCATTTTGATCGGCTCCTCAAAAAAGGCGTCCCAGAACCGCCATTTTCCCTCTACTGACATTTCTCTTCCAAATATAACACTTCCATGATGATGATAAAACGTAGTAACCTGCAGCCTGAAGAAATCGAATACTATTGTTAGTCAACAAAAAGAAATCCTGCATTTTGATCGGCTCCTGAAAAAAAGCGTCCCAGAACCGCCATTTTCCTTCTACGAACTATAAGAGTTATTGCAACTGTCAGTATTATTATTATTAGTACAATACTTATCCGCCTTGATGTAGGGTATCGGTGGTGGTCCTCAGTCATGTGGCAGCCCATCGCTATTCTCTTCTATTTTTGTTTTGCTGTTGAGATTTAGTCCTTTCTTTTTGTAAACAATTCAAATGTAAAAAAACTCTTTTTTTTTTGCACGGAAAAACGAGAATATTTTATATAAACAGCTCCTTAACCCCACAAAGTTCCTATTTCTTAATAATTTTAAAGTTAAAATTCTTTACGTCCAACAAACTACTATAAACATTCTGGAGCTAAAAAGTGAAATTGTTGTCAAAATGTTTCCCTAGAAACGAATCTCAATTCATCAAATAGAAATGCAAAAGCATTATTGGTCATATTGGTGGAGACAGGAAGTGCAGAGTGGTCATCATTTAAAAACGTGCCTTCAAGTATGGCAAACTTTGACTAGGTAGCGTATATAGATCTTAATGTTGTACAGTAATGTGTATTTCGTCGCCTGGTAGTAGTTTTGAAGAAGATAATGGCTGATAGAAACGCAATTCTATGCACTCGATTGAATTGTCAAACAGACATTTCTCTTCCAAATATAACATTTTCCCTCTACTACTTTAAGTGTACCAACTATTCCTTGGCTTTTTACCCGATCTATTTTACTTCCTCTTAGTTCGTATCTTGTTTCATCAAATAGAAATGCAAAAGTATTATTGGTCATTTTAGATGAGACCGAAACTGCAGTGTCGTCTTCTTTAAAAACTAGCCTTCCAAGAAGAGCTAACTTTGACTAGGTAGCGTATATAGATCTTAATGTTGTATACTAATGTGTATTTCGTCGCCTAATAGTACTTTTCAAGAAGATAATGGCTGATAGAAACGCAATTCTATGCACTCGATTCAATTGTCAAACTGACATTTCTCTACCAAATAAAACATTTCCATGATGAGTATAGAACGTAGTAACCTGTAGCCTGAAGAAATCGAATACTATTGTTGGCCAACAAAAAGAAATCCTGCATTTTGATCGGCTCCTCAAAAAAGGCGTCCCAGAACCGCCATTTTCCCTCTACATTCATAGTTCACTAGATTTTACATCTCGCCAGTGACCACCATTCAGGTTTGTGGGCAACTCAATGCATTCGCCAGTGACCATATTCGTACTTCAAAACAATAATATTTCCGTCTCATTCCATAAAAATTATTATTGAGCCAATAATTGATGGCTTTAATTCGATATTGCGTACATTTTTCTTTACAGCAGCTATAATAGCGGAATGCATAAATTAAAACAACCTTCTGCTGGAGTGATTTTGAGCTCATCGCTTTGAGGATAGCTGACGCCCTAGTTTGTAATATACAGACAGCCTTTCTTAAGCGCAACCAGCCTTTTAAGTGTACAAGCTATTGCATGGTTTTTTGCTCGATCTATTTGAACTCCACTAGTTCGTAGCTTATTTCATCAAATAGAAATGCAAAAGAATTATTTGTCATATTGGTGGAGACAAGAACTGCAGAGTGGTCTTCCTTTAAAAACGTGCCATCCAAGTAGAGCAAACATTGACTAGGTAGCGTATCTAGATCCTAATGTTGTACACTAATATGTATTTCGTCGCCTGGTAGTAGTTTTAAAGAAGATAATGGCTGATAGAAATGCAATTCTATGCACTCGATTGAATTGTCAAACTGCTCTACTTGGAAGGCACGTTTTTAAAGGAAGACCACTCTGCAGTTCTTGTCTCCACCAATATGACAAATAATGGTTTTGCATTTCTATTTGATGAAATATGCTACGAACTAGAGGAGTTCAAATAGATCGAGCAAAGAACCATGCAATAGCTTGTACACTTAAAAGGCTGGTAGCGCTTAAGACAGGCTGTCTGTATATTACAAACTAGGGCGTGTGCTATCCTCAAAGCGATGCCCTCATAATCACATCAGCAGAAGGATGTTTTAATTTATGCATTCCGCTATTATCGCTGCTGTAAAGAAAAATGTACGCAATATCGAATTAAAGCCATCAATTGCTGGCTCAATAATAATTTTTATGGAATGAGACGGAAATATTATTGTTTTGAAGCGAATGCATTGAGTTGTACACAAACCTGAATGGTGGTCACTGGCGAGATATAGAATGTAGTGAACTATGATTGTAGAGAGAAAATGGCGGTTCTGGGACGCTTTTTTTGACGACTTGAGCAAAATGCAGGATTTGTTTTTGTTGGCCAATAATATTATTCGATTTCTTCTGGCTGCAGGTTTCTACGTTGTATAATCATCATGGATTTGTTATATTTGGAAGAGAAATGTCAGTAGAGGGAAAATGGCGGTTCTAGGACGCTTTTTTTAAGGAGCCGATCGAAATGCGGGATTTCTTTATGTTGACCAACAATTGTATTTGATTTCTTCAGGCTACAGCTTACCACATTCCATAATCATCATGGAAATGTTATATTTGGAAGAGAAATGTCAGTTTGACAATTGAATCGAGTGCATAGAATTTCGTTTCTATCAGCCATTATCTTCCTCAAAAGTACTACCAGGCGGCGAAATACACATTAGTATACAACATTAAGATCTATCTAGCCTAGTCAAAGTTAGCTCTTCTTGGAAGGCAAGTTTTTAAAGAAGACGGCACTGCAGTTCCTGTCTCATCTAAAATGACCAATAATACTTTTCAATTTCTATTTGATGAAACAAGATAAGAACTAAGATGAGGTAAAATAGATCGGGTAAAAAGCCAAGGAATAGTTTGTACACTTAAAGTAGTAGAGAGAAAATGGCGTTTCTTGGGACGCTTTTTTTGAGGAGCCGATCAAATATGTAGGATTTCTTTTTGTTGGCCAACAATAGTATTCGATTTCTTCAGGCTGCAGGTTCTACGTTCTATAAACATCATGGAAGTTTTATATTTGGAAGTGAAATGTCAGTTTGACAATTCCAATGTGCATAGAATTACGTTTGTATCAGCCATTATCTTCTTCAAAACTACTACTACGGTTCCTCAGTTCCTGTCTCATCCAAAATGACGAATAATGCTTTTGCATTTCTATTTGATGAAATAAGTTACGAACTAGTGGAGTTCAAATAGATCGAGCAAAAAACCATGGAATTGTTTGTACACTTAAAGGGCTGCTTGCGCCTAAGGCAGGCTGTCTGTATATTACAAACTAGAGCGTGTGCTATCCTCAAAGCGATGCCCTCAAAATCATTTCAGCAGAAGAATGTTTTAATTTATGCATTCCGCTATTATCGCAGCTGTAAAGAAAAATGTACGCAATATCGAATTAAAGCCATCAATTATTGGCTCAATAATAATTTTTATGGAATGAGACGGAAATATTATTGTTTTGAAGTACGAATATGGTCACTGGCGAATGCATTGAGTTGTACACAAACCTGAATGGTGGTCACTGGCGAGATATAAAATCTAGTGAACTATGAATGTAGAGGGAAAATGGCGGTTCTGGGACGCTTTTTTTGACGATCGGAGCAAAATGCAAAATTTCTTTTTGTTGGACAATAATAGTATTCAATTTCTTCAGGCTGCAGGTTTCTACGTTGTATAATCACCATGGAAGTGTTATATTTGGAAGAGAAATGTCAGTAGAGGGAAAATGGCGGTTCTAGGACGCTTTTTTTAAGGAGCCGATCGAAATGCGGGATTTCTTTATGTTGACCAACAATTGTATTTGATTTCTTCAGGCTACAGCTTACTACGTTCCATAATCATCATGGAAATGTTATATTTGGAAGAGAAATGTCAGTTTGACAATTGAATCGAGTGCATAGAATTGCGTTTCTATCAGACATTATCTTCCTCAAAAGTACTACCAGGCGGCGAAATACACATTAGTATACAACATTAAGATCTATCTAGCCTAGTCAAAGTTAGCTCTTCTTGGAAGGCAAGTTTTTAAAGAAGACGACACTGCAGTTTCGGTCTCATCTAAAATGACCAATAATACTTTTGCATTTCTATTTGATGAAACAAGATACGAACTAAGAGGAGGTAAAATAGATCGGGTAAAAAGCCAAGGAATAGTTGGTACACTTAAAGTAGTAGAGGGAAAATGGCGTTTCTTGGGACGCCTTTTTTAAGGAGCCGATCAAAAATGCAGGATTTCTTTTTGTTTGCCAACAATAGTATTCCTTTTCTTCAGGCTGCAGGTTACTACGTTCTATAATCATCATGGAAGTGTTATATTTGGAAGAGAAATGTTAGTTTGACAATTGAATCGAGTGCATAGAATTACGTTTGTATCAGCAATTATCTTCTTCAAAACTACTACCTGGCGACAAAATACACATTAGTAGAGGGAAAAAATTTTTAAAGGAAGACGGTTCCTCAGTTCCTGTCTCATCCAATATGACGAATAATGCTTTTGCATTTGTATTTGATAAAATAAGTTACGAACTAGTGGAGTTCAAATAGATCGAGCAAAAAACCATGGAATTGTTTGTACACTTAAAGGGCTGCTTGCGCCTAAGGCAGGCTGTCTGTATATTACAAACTAGAGCGTGTGCTATCCTCAAAGCGATGCCCTCAAAATCATTTCAGCAGAAGAATGTTTTAATTTATGCATTCCGCTATTATCGCAGCTGTAAAGAAAAATGTACGCAATATCGAATTAAAGCCATCAATTATTGGCTCAATAATAATTTTTATGGAATGAGACGGAAATATTATTGTTTTGAAGTACGAATATGGTCACTGGCGAATGCATTGAGTTGCCCACAACCTGAATGGTGGTCACTGGCGAGATGTAAAATCTAGTGAACTATGAATGTAGAGGGAAAATGGCGGTTCTGGGACGCCTTTTTTGACGATCTGAGCAAAATGCAGGATTTCTTTTTGTTGGCCAATAATATTATTCGATTTCTTCAGGCTGCAGGTTTCTAAGTTGTATAATCATCATGGATTTGTTATATTTGGAAAAGAAATGACTGTAGAGGGAAAATGGCGGATCTAGGACGCTTTTTTTGAGGATTGCGCTTAAGACAGGCAGTCTGTATATTACAAACTAGGGCGTGCGCTATCCTCAAAGCGATGCTCTCAAAATCACTTCAGCAGAAGGATGTATGCATTCCGTTATTATCGTTGCTGTAAAGAAAAATGTACGCAATATAGAATTATAGCCATCAATTGCTGGTTCAACAATAAGTTTGTTTGGAATAAGACGGAAATATTTTTGTTTTGAAGTACGAATGTGGTCACTGGCGAATGCAGTAGAGGGAAAATGGCGGTTCTGGGACGCCTTTTTTGAGGAGCCGATCATAATGCAGGATTTCATTATGTTGACCAACAATAGTATTCAATTTCTTCAGGCTGCAAGTTACTACGTTCTATAATCATCATGGAAGTGTTATATTTGGAAGAGAAATGTCAGTTTGACAATTCAATCGAGTGTATAGAATTGCATTTCTATCAGCCATTATCTTCTTTAAAACTACTACCAGGCGACGAAATACATATTAGTGTACAACATTAGGATCTAGATACGCTACCTAGTCAAGTGAAATCCTGCATTTTGATCGACTCCTGAAAAAAAGCGTCCCAGAACCGCCATTTTCCTTCTACGAACTATAAGAGTTATTGCAACTGTCAGTATTAATATTATCAGTACAATACTTATCCGCCTTGATGTAGGGTATCGGTGGTGGTCCTCAGTCATGTGGCAGCCCATCGCTATTCTCTTCCATTTTTGTTTTGCTGTTGAGATTTAATCCTTTCTTTTTGTAAACAATTCAAATGTAAAAAAACTCTTCTTTTTTTGCACGGAAAAACGAGAATATTTTTTATAAACAGCTCCTTAACCCCACAAAGTTCCTATTTCTTAATAATTTTAAAGTTAAAATTCTTTACGTCCAACAAACTACTACAAACATTCTGGAGCTAAAAAGTGAAATTGTTGTCAAAATGTTTCCCTAGAAACGAATCTCAATTCATCAAATAGAAGTGCAAAAGCATTATTGGTCATATTGGTGGAGACAGGAACTGCAGCGTGGTCATCATTTAAAAACGTGCCTTCAAGTAAGGCAAACTTTGATAAGGTAGCGTATATAGATCTTAATGTTGTACACTAATGTGTATTTCGTCGCCTGGTAGTAGTTTTGAAGAAGATAATGGCTGATAGAAACGCAATTCTATGCACTCGATTGAACTGTCAAACTGACATTTCTCTTCCAAATATAACACTTCCATGATGATTATAGAACGTAGTAACCTGCAGCTTGTAGAAATCGAATACTATTGTTGGTCAACAAAAAAAATTTTGCATTCTGATCGGCTCCTCAAAAAAAGCGTCCCAGAACCGCCATTTTCCCTCTACATTCATAATTCACTAGATTTTATATCTCGCCAGTGACCAACATTCAGGTTTGTGTGCAACTCAATGCATTCGCCAGTGACCACATTCGTACTTCAAAACAAAAATATTTCCGTCTCATCCCAAACTAACTTATTGTTGTGCCAACAATTGATAGCTTTAATTCGATATTGCGTACATTTTTCTTTACAGCTGCGATAATAGCGGAATGCATAAATTAAAACATCCTTCTGCTGAAATGATTTTGAGGGCATCACTTTGAGGATAGCACACGCCCTAGTTTGTAATATACATACAGCCTGCCTTAAGCGCAACCAGCCCTTTAAGTGTACAAACTATTCCATGGTTTTTTACACGATCTATTTGAACTCAACTAGTTCGTACCTTATTTTATCAAATACAAATGCAAAAGCATTATTCGTCATATTGGATGAGACAGGAACTGAGGAACCGTCTTCCTTTAAAAATTTTTTCCCTCTACTAATGTGTATTTCGTCGCCAGGTAGTAGTTTTGAAGAAGATAATGGCTGATACAAACGTAATTCTATGCACTCGATTCAATTGTCAAACTGACATTTCTCTTCCAAATATAACATTCACATGATAATTATAGAACGTAGTAACCTGTAGCCTCAAGAAATCGAATACTATTGTCGGTCAACATAAAGAAATCCCGCATTTTGAACGGCTCCTCAAAAAAAGCGTCCTAGAACCGCCATTTTCCCTCTACATTCATAGTTCACTAGATTTTATATCTCGCCAGTGACCACCATTCAGGTTTGTGGGCAACTCAATGCATTCGCCAGTGACCATATTCGTACTTCAAAACAATAATATTTCCGTCTCATTCCATAAAAATTATTATTGAGCCAGCAATTGATGGCTTTAATTCGATATTGCGTACATTTTTCTTTACAGCAGCGATAATAGCGGAATGCATAAATTAAAACAAACTTCTGCTGAAGTGATTTTGAGGGCATCGCTTTGAGGATAGCACACGCCCTAGTTTGTAATATACACACAGTCTGCCTTAAGCGCAACCAGTCCTTTATGTGTACAAACTATTACTTGGCTTTTTACCCGATCTATTTTACCTCCTCTTAGTTCGTATCTTGTTTCATCAAATAGAAATGCAAAAGTATTATTGGTCATTTTAGATGAGACAGGAACTGCAGTGCCGTCTTCCTTTAAAAATATTTTCTCTCCGCTAATGTGTATTTCGTCGCCTGTTAGTAGTTTTGAAGAAGATAATGGCTGATACAAACGTAATTCTATGCACTGGATTCAATTGTCAAACTGACAATTCTCTTCCAAATATAACATTTACATGATGATTATAGAACGTAGTAACCTGCAGCCTGTAGAAAAGGAATACTATTGTTGGCAAACAAAAAGAAATCCTGCATTTTTGATCGGCTCCTTAAAAAAAGCGTCCCAAGAAACGCCATTTTCCCTCTACTACTTTAAGTGTACCAACTATTCCTTGGCTTTTTACCCGATCTATTTTACTTCCTCTTAGTTCGTATCTTCTTTCATCAAATAGAAATGCAAAAGTATTATTGGTCATTTTAGATGAGACCGAAACTGCAGTGTCGTCTTCTTTAAAAACTAGCCTTCCAAGAAGAGCTAACTTTGACTAGGTAGCGTATATAGATCTTAATGTTGTATACTAATGTGTATTTCGTCGCCTAGTAGTACTTTTCAAGAAGATAATGGCTGATAGAAACGCAATTCTATGCACTCGATTCAATTGTCAAACTGACATTTCTCTACCAAATAAAACATTTCCATGATGAGTATAGAACGTAGTAACCTGTAGCCTGAAGAAATCGAATACTATTGTTGGCCAACAAAAAGAAATCCTGCATTTTGATCGGCTCCTCAAAAAAGGCGTCCCAGAACCGCCATTTTCCCTCTACATTCATAGTTCACTAGATTTTACATCTCGCCAGTGACCACCATTCAGGTTTGTGGGCAACTCAATGCATTCGCCAGTGACCATATTCGTACTTCAAAACAATAATATTTCCGTCTCATTCCATAAAAATTATTATTGAGCCAATAATTGATGGCTTTAATTCGATATTGCGTACATTTTTCTTTACAGCAGCTATAATAGCGGAATGCATAAATTAAAACAACCTTCTGCTGGAGTGATTTTGAGCTCATCGCTTTGAGGATAGCTGACGCCCTAGTTTGTAATATACAGACAGCCTTTCTTAAGCGCAACCAGCCCTTTAAGTGTACAAACTATTCCATGGTTTTTTACACGATCTATTTGAACTCAACTAGTTCGTACCTTATTTTATCAAATACAAATGCAAAAGCATTATTCGTCATATTGGATGAGACAGGAACTGAGGAACCGTCTTCCTTTAAAAATTTTTTCCCTCTACTAATGTGTATTTCGTCGCCAGGTAGTAGTTTTGAAGAAGATAATGGCTGATACAAACGAAATTCTATGCACTCGATTCAATTGTCAAACTGACATTTCTCTTCCAAATATAACATTCACATGATAATTATAGAACGTAGTAACCTGTAGCCTCAAGAAATCGAATACTATTGTTGGTCAACATAAAGAAATCCCGCATTTTGAACGGCTCCTCAAAAAAAGCGTCCTAGAACCGCCATTTTCCCTCTACATTCATAGTTCACTAGATTTTATATCTCGCCAGTGACCACCATTCAGGTTTGTGGGCAACTCAATGCATTCGCCAGTGACCATATTCGTACTTCAAAACAATAATATTTCCGTCTCATTCCATAAAAATTATTATTGAGCCAGCAATTGATGGCTTTAATTCGATATTGCGTACATTTTTCTTTACAGCAGCGATAATAGCGGAATGCATAAATTAAAACAAACTTCTGCTGAAGTGATTTTGAGGGCATCGCTTTGAGGATAGCACACGCCCTAGTTTGTAATATACACACAGTCTGCCTTAAGCGCAACCAGTCCTTTATGTGTACAAACTATTACTTGGCTTTTTACCCGATCTATTTTACCTCCTCTTAGTTCGTATCTTGTTTCATCAAATAGAAATGCAAAAGTATTATTGGTCATTTTAGATGAGACAGGAACTGCAGTGCCGTCTTCCTTTAAAAATATTTTCTCTCCGCTAATGTGTATTTCGTCGCCTGTTAGTAGTTTTGAAGAAGATAATGGCTGATACAAACGTAATTCTATGCACTGGATTCAATTGTCAAACTGACAATTCTCTTCCAAATATAACATTTACATGATGATTATAGAACGTAGTAACCTGCAGCCTGTAGAAAAGGAATACTATTGTTGGCAAACAAAAAGAAATCCTGCATTTTTGATCGGCTCCTTAAAAAAAGCGTCCCAAGAAACGCCATTTTCCCTCTACTACTTTAAGTGTACCAACTATTCCTTGGCTTTTTACCCGATCTATTTTACTTCCTCTTAGTTCGTATCTTGTTTCATCAAATAGAAATGCAAAAGTATTATTGGTCATTTTAGATGAGACCGAAACTGCAGTGTCGTCTTCTTTAAAAACTAGCCTTCCAAGAAGAGCTAACTTTGACTAGGTAGCGTATATAGATCTTAATGTTGTATACTAATGTGTATTTCGTCGCCTAGTAGTACTTTTCAAGAAGATAATGGCTGATAGAAACGCAATTCTATGCACTCGATTCAATTGTCAAACTGACATTTCTCTACCAAATAAAACATTTCCATGATGAGTATAGAACGTAGTAACCTGTAACCTGAAGAAATCGAATACTATTGTTGGCCAACAAAAAGAAATCCTGCATTTTGATCGGCTCCTCAAAAAAGGCGTCCCAGAACCGCCATTTTCCCTCTACTGCATTCGCCAGTGACCACATTCGTACTTCAAAACAAAAATATTTCCGTCTTATTCCAAACAAACTTATTGTTGAACCAGCAATTGATGGCTATAATTCTATATTGCGTACATTTTTCTTTACAGCAACGATAATAACGGAATGCATACATCCTTCTGCTGAAGTGATTTTGAGGGCATCGCTTTGAGGATAGCACACGCCCTAGTTTGTAATATACAGACTGCCTGTCTTAAGCGCAATCCTCAAAAAAAGCGTCCTAGATCCGCCATTTTCCCTCTACAGTCATTTCTTTTCCAAATATAACAAATCCATGATGATTATACAACTTAGAAACCTGCAGCCTGAAGAAATCGAATAATATTATTGGCCAACAAAAAGAAATCCTGCATTTTGCTCAGATCGTCAAAAAAGGCGTCCCAGAACCGCCATTTTCCCTCTACATTCATAGTTCACTAGATTTTACATCTCGCCAGTGACCACCATTCAGGTTTGTGGGCAACTCAATGCATTCGCCAGTGACCATATTCGTACTTCAAAACAATAATATTTCCGTCTCATTCCATAAAAATTATTATTGAGCCAATAATTGATGGCTTTAATTCGATATTGCGTACATTTTTCTTTACAGCAGCTATAATAGCGGAATGCATAAATTAAAACAACCTTCTGCTGGAGTGATTTTGAGCGCATCGCTTTGAGGATAGCTGACGCCCTAGTTTGTAATATACAGACAGCCTTTCTTAAGCGCAACCAGCCTTTTAAGTGTACAAGCTATTGCATGGTTTTTTGCTCGATCTATTTGAACTCCACTAGTTCGTAGCTTATTTCATCAAATAGAAATGCAAAAGAATTATTTGTCATACTGCATTCGCCAGTGACCACATTCGTACTTCAAAACAAAAATATTTCCGTCTTATTCCAAACCAACTTATTGTTGAACCAATAATTGATGGCTTTAATTCGATATTGCGTACATTTTTCTTTACAGCAGCTATAATAGCGGAATGCACAAATTAAAACAACCTTCTGCTGGAGTGATTTTGAGCGCATCGCTTTGAGGATAGCTGACGCCCTAGTTTGTAATATACAGACAGCCTTCCTTAAGCGCAACCAGCCTTTTAAGTGTACAAGCTATTGCATGGTTTTTTGCTCGATCTATTTGAACTCCACTTGTTCGTAGCTTATTTCATCAAATAGAAATGCAAAATAATTATTTGTCATATTGGTGGAGACAAGAACAGCAGAGTGGACTTCCTTTAAAAACGTGCCTTCCAAGTAGAGCAAACTTTGACTAGGTAGCGTATCTAGATCCTAATGTTGTACACTAATATGTATTTCGTCGCCTGGTAGTAGTTTTGAAGAAGATAATGGCTGATAGAAATGCAATTCTATGCACTCTATTGAATTGTCAAACTGACATTTCTCTTCCAAATCTAACACTTCCATGATGATTATAGAACGTAGTAACCTGCAGCTTGTAGAAATCGAATACTATTGTTGGTCAACAAAAAAAATTTTGTATTCTGATCGGCTCCTCAAAAAAAGTGTCCCAGAACCGCCATTTTCCCTCTACATTCATAATTCACTAGATTTTATATCTCGCCAGTGACCAACATTCAGGTTTGTGTGCAACTCAATGCATTCGCCAGTGACCACATTCGTACTTCAAAACAAAAATATTTCCGTCTCATCCCAAACTAACTTATTGTTGTGCCAGCAATTGATTGCTTTAATTCGATATTGCGTACATTTTTCTTTACAGCTGCGATAATAGCGGAATGCATAAATTAAAACATCCTTCTGCTGAAATGATTTTGAGGGCATCACTTTGAGGATAGCACACGCCCTAGTTTGTAATATACACACAGTCTGCCTTAAGCGCAACCAGTCCTTTATGTGTACAAACGATTCCTTGGCTTTTTACCCGATCTATTTTACCTCCTCTTAGTTCGTATCTTGTTTCATCAAATAGAAATGCAAAAGTATTATTGGTCATACTGCATTCGCCAGTGACCACATTCGTACTTCAAAACAAAAATATTTCCGTCTTATTCCAAACCAACTTATTGTTGAACCAATAATTGATGGCTTTAATTCGATATTGCGTACATTTTTCTTTACAGCAGCTATAATAGCGGAATGCACAAATTAAAACAACCTTCTGCTGGAGTGATTTTGAGCGCATCGCTTTGAGGATAGCTGACGCCCTAGTTTGTAATATACAGACAGCCTTCCTTAAGCGCAACCAGCCTTTTAAGTGTACAAGCTATTGCATGGTTTTTTGCTCGATCTATTTGAACTCCACTTGTTCGTAGCTTATTTCATCAAATAGAAATGCAAAATAATTATTTGTCATATTGGTGGAGACAAGAACAGCAGAGTGGACTTCCTTTAAAAACGTGCCTTCCAAGTAGAGCAAACTTTGACTAGGTAGCGTATCTAGATCCTAATGTTGTACACTAATATGTATTTCGTCGCCTGGTAGTAGTTTTAAAGAAGATAATGGCCGATACAAACGTAATTCTATGCACTCGATTCAATTGTCAAACTGACATTTTTCTTCCAAATATAACATTTACATGATGATTATAGAACGTAGTAAACTGTAGCCTGAAGAAATCTACTACTATTGTTGGTCAACATAATGAAATCCCGCATTTTGATCGGCTCCTCAAAAAAAGCGTCCTAGAACCGCCATTTTCCCTCTCATGACATTTCTCTTCCAAATATAACAAATCCATGATGATTATACAACGTAGAAACCTGCAGCCCGAAGAAATCGAATAATATCATTGGCCAACAAAAACAAATCCTGCATTTTGCTCAGATCGTCAAAAAAAGCGTCCCAGAACCGCCATTTTCTCTCTACAATCATAGTTCACTACATTCTATATCTCGCCAGTAACCACCATTCAGGTTTGTGTACAACTCAATGCATTCGCTTCAAAACAATAATATTTCCGTCTCATTCCATAAAAATTATTATTGAGCCAGCAATTGATGGCTTTAATTCGATATTGCGTACATTTTTCTTTACAGCAGCGATAATAGCGGAATGCATAAATTTAAACATCCTTCTGCTGATGTGATTATGAGGGCATCGCTTTGAGGATAGCACACTCCCTAGTTTGTAATATACAGACAGCCTGTTTTAAGCGCTACCAGCCTTTTAAGTGTACAAGCTATTGCATGGTTCTTTGCTCGATCTATTTGAACTCCTCTAGTTCGTAGCATATTTCATCAAATAGAAATGCAAAACCATTATTTGTCATATTGGTGGAGACAAGAACTGCAGAGTGGTCTTCCTTTAAAAACGTGCCTTCCAAGTAGAGCAAACCTTGAATAGGTAGCGTATATAGATCTTAATGATGTATACTAATGTGTATTTCGTCGCCTGGTAGGACTTTTGAAGAAGATAATGATTGATAGAAACGCAATTCTATGCTCTCGATTGAATTGTCAAACTGACATTTCTCTTCCAAATATAACACTTCCATGATGATTATAGAACGTAGTAACCTGCAGCCTGAAGAAATCGAATACTATTGTTGGTCAACATAATGAAATCCTGCATTTTGATCGACTCTTCAAAAAAGGCGTCCCAGAATCGCCATTTTCCCTCTACTTTGTTTGCAATATCTTGATGTTGTACACTAATGTGTATTTCGTCGCCTGGTACTAATTTTGAAGAAGAATATAGGAGATAGAAATGCAATTTTATGCACTCGATTGAATTGCCAAACTGACATTTCTCTTCCAAATATAACACTTCCATGATGATGATAAAACGTAGTAACCTGCAGCCTGAAGAAATCGAATACTATTGTTAGTCAACAAAAAGAAATCCTGCATTTTGATCGGCTCCTGAAAAAAAGCGTCCCAGAACCGCCATTTTCCTTCTACGAACTATAAGAGTTATTGCAACTGTCAGTATTATTATTATTAGTACAATACTTATCCGCCTTGATGTAGGGTATCGGTGGTGGTCCTCAGTCATGTGGCAGCCCATCGCTATTCTCTTCTATTTTTGTTTTGCTGTTGAGATTTAGTCCTTTCTTTTTGTAAACAATTCAAATGTAAAAAAACTCTTTTTTTTTTGCACGGAAAAACGAGAATATTTTTTATAAACAGCTCCTTAACCCCACAAAGTTCCTATTTCTTAATAATTTTAAAGTTAAAATTCTTTACGTCCAACAAACTACTATAAACATTCTGGAGCTAAAAAGTGAAATTGTTGTCAAAATGTTTCCCTAGAAACGAATCTCAATTCATCAAATAGAAGTGCAAAAGCATTATTGGTCATATTGGTGGAGACAGGAACTGCAGCGTGGTCATCATTTAAAAACGTGCCTTCAAGTAAGGCAAACTTTGATAAGGTAGCGTATATAGATCTTAATGTTGTACACTAATGTGTATTTCGTCGCCTGGTAGTAGTTTTGAAGAAGATAATGGCTGATAGAAACGCAATTCTATGCACTCGATTGAACTGTCAAACTGACATTTCTCTTCCAAATATAACACTTCCATGATGATTATAGAACGTAGTAACCTGCAGCTTGTAGAAATCGAATACTATTGTTGGTCAACAAAAAAAATTTTGCATTCTGATCGGCTCCTCAAAAAAAGCGTCCCAGAACCGCCATTTTCCCTCTACATTCATAATTCACTAGATTTTATATCTCGCCAGTGACCAACATTCAGGTTTGTGTGCAACTCAATGCATTCGCCAGTGACCACATTCGTACTTCAAAACAAAAATATTTCCGTCTCATCCCAAACTAACTTATTGTTGTGCCAACAATTGATAGCTTTAATTCGATATTGCGTACATTTTTCTTTACAGCTGCGATAATAGCGGAATGCATAAATTAAAACATCCTTCTGCTGAAATGATTTTGAGGGCATCACTTTGAGGATAGCACACGCCCTAGTTTGTAATATACATACAGCCTGCCTTAAGCGCAACCAGCCCTTTAAGTGTACAAACTATTCCATGGTTTTTTACACGATCTATTTGAACTCAACTAGTTCGTACCTTATTTTATCAAATACAAATGCAAAAGCATTATTCGTCATATTGGATGAGACAGGAACTGAGGAACCGTCTTCCTTTAAAAATTTTTTCCCTCTACTAATGTGTATTTCGTCGCCAGGTAGTAGTTTTGAAGAAGATAATGGCTGATACAAACGTAATTCTATGCACTCGATTCAATTGTCAAACTGACATTTCTCTTCCAAATATAACATTCACATGATAATTATAGAACGTAGTAACCTGTAGCCTCAAGAAATCGAATACTATTGTCGGTCAACATAAAGAAATCCCGCATTTTGAACGGCTCCTCAAAAAAAGCGTCCTAGAACCGCCATTTTCCCTCTACATTCATAGTTCACTAGATTTTATATCTCGCCAGTGACCACCATTCAGGTTTGTGGGCAACTCAATGCATTCGCCAGTGACCATATTCGTACTTCAAAACAATAATATTTCCGTCTCATTCCATAAAAATTATTATTGAGCCAGCAATTGATGGCTTTAATTCGATATTGCGTACATTTTTCTTTACAGCAGCGATAATAGCGGAATGCATAAATTAAAACAAACTTCTGCTGAAGTGATTTTGAGGGCATCGCTTTGAGGATAGCACACGCCCTAGTTTGTAATATACACACAGTCTGCCTTAAGCGCAACCAGTCCTTTATGTGTACAAACTATTACTTGGCTTTTTACCCGATCTATTTTACCTCCTCTTAGTTCGTATCTTGTTTCATCAAATAGAAATGCAAAAGTATTATTGGTCATTTTAGATGAGACAGGAACTGCAGTGCCGTCTTCCTTTAAAAATATTTTCTCTCCGCTAATGTGTATTTCGTCGCCTGTTAGTAGTTTTGAAGAAGATAATGGCTGATACAAACGTAATTCTATGCACTGGATTCAATTGTCAAACTGACAATTCTCTTCCAAATATAACATTTACATGATGATTATAGAACGTAGTAACCTGCAGCCTGTAGAAAAGGAATACTATTGTTGGCAAACAAAAAGAAATCCTGCATTTTTGATCGGCTCCTTAAAAAAAGCGTCCCAAGAAACGCCATTTTCCCTCTACTACTTTAAGTGTACCAACTATTCCTTGGCTTTTTACCCGATCTATTTTACTTCCTCTTAGTTCGTATCTTCTTTCATCAAATAGAAATGCAAAAGTATTATTGGTCATTTTAGATGAGACCGAAACTGCAGTGTCGTCTTCTTTAAAAACTAGCCTTCCAAGAAGAGCTAACTTTGACTAGGTAGCGTATATAGATCTTAATGTTGTATACTAATGTGTATTTCGTCGCCTAGTAGTACTTTTCAAGAAGATAATGGCTGATAGAAACGCAATTCTATGCACTCGATTCAATTGTCAAACTGACATTTCTCTACCAAATAAAACATTTCCATGATGAGTATAGAACGTAGTAACCTGTAGCCTGAAGAAATCGAATACTATTGTTGGCCAACAAAAAGAAATCCTGCATTTTGATCGGCTCCTCAAAAAAGGCGTCCCAGAACCGCCATTTTCCCTCTACATTCATAGTTCACTAGATTTTACATCTCGCCAGTGACCACCATTCAGGTTTGTGGGCAACTCAATGCATTCGCCAGTGACCATATTCGTACTTCAAAACAATAATATTTCCGTCTCATTCCATAAAAATTATTATTGAGCCAATAATTGATGGCTTTAATTCGATATTGCGTACATTTTTCTTTACAGCAGCTATAATAGCGGAATGCATAAATTAAAACAACCTTCTGCTGGAGTGATTTTGAGCTCATCGCTTTGAGGATAGCTGACGCCCTAGTTTGTAATATACAGACAGCCTTTCTTAAGCGCAACCAGCCTTTTAAGTGTACAAGCTATTGCATGGTTTTTTGCTCGATCTATTTGAACTCCACTAGTTCGTAGCTTCTTTCATCAAATAGAAATGCAAAAGAATTATTTGTCATATTGGTGGAGACAAGAACTGCAGAGTGGTCTTCCTTTAAAAACGTGCCATCCAAGTAGAGCAAACATTGACTAGGTAGCGTATCTAGATCCTAATGTTGTACACTAATATGTATTTCGTCGCCTGGTAGTAGTTTTAAAGAAGATAATGGCTGATAGAAATGCAATTCTATGCACTCGATTGAATTGTCAAACTGCTCTACTTGGAAGGCACGTTTTTAAAGGAAGACCACTCTGCAGTTCTTGTCTCCACCAATATGACAAATAATGGTTTTGCATTTCTATTTGATGAAATATGCTACGAACTAGAGGAGTTCAAATAGATCGAGCAAAGAACCATGCAATAGCTTGTACACTTAAAAGGCTGGTAGCGCTTAAGACAGGCTGTCTGTATATTACAAACTAGGGCGTGTGCTATCCTCAAAGCGATGCCCTCATAATCACATCAGCAGAAGGATGTTTTAATTTATGCATTCCGCTATTATCGCTGCTGTAAAGAAAAATGTACGCAATATCGAATTAAAGCCATCAATTGCTGGCTCAATAATAATTTTTATGGAATGAGACGGAAATATTATTGTTTTGAAGCGAATGCATTGAGTTGTACACAAACCTGAATGGTGGTCACTGGCGAGATATAGAATGTAGTGAACTATGATTGTAGAGAGAAAATGGCGGTTCTGGGACGCTTTTTTTGACGACTTGAGCAAAATGCAGGATTTGTTTTTGTTGGCCAATAATATTATTCGATTTCTTCTGGCTGCAGGTTTCTACGTTGTATAATCATCATGGATTTGTTATATTTGGAAGAGAAATGTCAGTAGAGGGAAAATGGCGGTTCTAGGACGCTTTTTTTAAGGAGCCGATCGAAATGCGGGATTTCTTTATGTTGACCAACAATTGTATTTGATTTCTTCAGGCTACAGCTTACCACATTCCATAATCATCATGGAAGTGTTATATTTGGAAGAGAAATGTCAGTTTGACAATTCAATCGAGTGTATAGAACTGCATTTCTATCAGCCATTATCTTCTTTAAAACTACTACCAGGCGACGAAATACATATTAGTGTACAACATTAGGATCTAGATACGCTACCTAGTCAAGTGAAATCCTGCATTTTGATCGACTCCTGAAAAAAAGCGTCCCAGAACCGCCATTTTCCTTCTACGAACTATAAGAGTTATTGCAACTGTCAGTATTAATATTATCAGTACAATACTTATCCGTCTTGATGTAGGGTATCGGTGGTGGTCCTCAGTCATGTGGCAGCCCATCGCTATTCTCTTCCATTTTTGTTTTGCTGTTGAGATTTAATCCTTTCTTTTTGTAAACAATTCAAATGTAAAAAAACTCTTCTTTTTTTGCACGGAAAAACGAGAATATTTTTTATAAACAGCTCCTTAACCCCAGAAAGTTCCTATTTCTTAATAATTTTAAAGTTAAAATTCTTTACGTCCAACAAACTACTACAAACATTCTGGAGCTAAAAAGTGAAATTGTTGTCAAAATGTTTCCCTAGAAACGAATCTCAATTCATCAAATAGAAGTGCAAAAGCATTATTGGTCATATTGGTGGAGACAGGAACTGCAGCGTGGTCATCATTTAAAAACGCGCCTTCAAGTAAGGCAAACTTTGATAAGGTAGCGTATATAGATCTTAATGTTGTACACTAATGTGTATTTCGTCGCCTGGTAGTAGTTTTGAAGAAGATAATGGCTGATAGAAACGCAATTCTATGCACTCGATTGAACTGTCAAACTGACATTTCTCTTCCAAATATAACACTTCCATGATGATTATAGAACGTAGTAACCTGCAGCTTGTAGAAATCGAATACTATTGTTGGTCAACAAAAAAAATTTTGCATTCTGATCGGCTCCTCAAAAAAAGCGTCCCAGAACCGCCATTTTCCCTCTACATTCATAATTCACCTTTCTTCCTTTAAAAATTTTTTCCCTCTACTAATGTGTATTTCGTCGCCAGGTAGTAGAGGGAAAATGGCGGATCTAGGACGCTTTTTTTGAGGATTGCGCTTAAGACAGGCAGTCTGTATATTACAAACTAGGGCGTGCGCTATCCTTTTTTGAGGAGTACACTATTTTTGAGGAGCCGATCATAATGCAGGATTTCATTATGTTGACCAACAATAGTATTCAATTTCTTCAGGCTGCAAGTTACTACGTTCTATAATCATCATGGAAGTGTTATATTTGGAAGAGAAATGTCAGTTTGACAATTCAATCGAGTGTATAGAATTGCATTTCTATCAGCCATTATCTTCTTTAAAACTACTACCAGGCGACGAAATACATATTAGTGTACAACATTAGGATCTAGATACGCTACCTAGTCAAGTGAAATCCTGCATTTTGATCGACTCCTGAAAAAAAGCGTCCCAGAACCGCCATTTTCCTTCTACGAACTATAAGAGTTATTGCAACTGTCAGTATTAATATTATCAGTACAATACTTATCCGCCTTGATGTAGGGTATCGGTGGTGGTCCTCAGTCATGTGGCAGCCCATCGCTATTCTCTTCCATTTTTGTTTTGCTGTTGAGATTTAATCCTTTCTTTTTGTAAACAATTCAAATGTAAAAAAACTCTTCTTTTTTTGCACGGAAAAACGAGAATATTTTTTATAAACAGCTCCTTAACCCCACAAAGTTCCTATTTCATAATAATTTTAAAGTTAAAATTCTTTACGTCCAACAAACTACTACAAACATTCTGGAGCTAAAAAGTGAAATTGTTGTCAAAATGTTTCCCTAGAAACGAATCTCAATTCATCAAATAGAAGTGCAAAAGCATTATTGGTCATATTGGTGGAGACAGGAACTGCAGCGTGGTCATCATTTAAAAACGTGCCTTCAAGTAAGGCAAACTTTGATAAGGTAGCGTATATAGATCTTAATGTTGTACACTAATGTGTATTTCGTCGCCTGGTAGTAGTTTTGAAGAAGATAATGGCTGATAGAAACGCAATTCTATGCACTCGATTGAACTGTCAAACTGACATTTCTCTTCCAAATATAACACTTCCATGATGATTATAGAACGTAGTAACCTGCAGCTTGTAGAAATCGAATACTATTGTTGGTCAACAAAAAAAAATTTTGCATTCTGATCGGCTCCTCAAAAAAAGCGTCCCAGAACCGCCATTTTCCCTCTACATTCATAATTCACTAGATTTTATATCTCGCCAGTGACCAACATTCAGGTTTGTGTGCAACTCAATGCATTCGCCAGTGACCACATTCGTACTTCAAAACAAAAATATTTCCGTCTCATCCCAAACTAACTTATTGTTGTGCCAACAATTGATAGCTTTAATTCGATATTGCGTACATTTTTCTTTACAGCTGCGATAATAGCGGAATGCATAAATTAAAACATCCTTCTGCTGAAATGATTTTGAGGGCATCACTTTGAGGATAGCACACGCCCTAGTTTGTAATATACATACAGCCTGCCTTAAGCGCAACCAGCCCTTTAAGTGTACAAACTATTCCATGGTTTTTTACACGATCTATTTGAACTCAACTAGTTCGTACCTTATTTTATCAAATACAAATGCAAAAGCATTATTCGTCATATTGGATGAGACAGGAACTGAGGAACCGTCTTCCTTTAAAAATTTTTTCCCTCTACTAATGTGTATTTCGTCGCCAGGTAGTAGTTTTGAAGAAGATAATGGCTGATACAAACGTAATTCTATGCACTCGATTCAATTGTCAAACTGACATTTCTCTTCCAAATATAACATTCACATGATAATTATAGAACGTAGTAACCTGTAGCCTCAAGAAATCGAATACTATTGTCGGTCAACATAAAGAAATCCCGCATTTTGAACGGCTCCTCAAAAAAAGCGTCCTAGAACCGCCATTTTCCCTCTACATTCATAGTTCACTAGATTTTATATCTCGCCAGTGACCACCATTCAGGTTTGTGGGCAACTCAATGCATTCGCCAGTGACCATATTCGTACTTCAAAACAATAATATTTCCGTCTCATTCCATAAAAATTATTATTGAGCCAGCAATTGATGGCTTTAATTCGATATTGCGTACATTTTTCTTTACAGCAGCGATAATAGCGGAATGCATAAATTAAAACAAACTTCTGCTGAAGTGATTTTGAGGGCATCGCTTTGAGGATAGCACACGCCCTAGTTTGTAATATACACACAGTCTGCCTTAAGCGCAACCAGTCCTTTATGTGTACAAACTATTACTTGGCTTTTTACCCGATCTATTTTACCTCCTCTTAGTTCGTATCTTGTTTCATCAAATAGAAATGCAAAAGTATTATTGGTCATTTTAGATGAGACAGGAACTGCAGTGCCGTCTTCCTTTAAAAATATTTTCTCTCCGCTAATGTGTATTTCGTCGCCTGTTAGTAGTTTTGAAGAAGATAATGGCTGATACAAACGTAATTCTATGCACTGGATTCAATTGTCAAACTGACAATTCTCTTCCAAATATAACATTTACATGATGATTATAGAACGTAGTAACCTGCAGCCTGTAGAAAAGGAATACTATTGTTGGCAAACAAAAAGAAATCCTGCATTTTTGATCGGCTCCTTAAAAAAAGCGTCCCAAGAAACGCCATTTTCCCTCTACTACTTTAAGTGTACCAACTATTCCTTGGCTTTTTACCCGATCTATTTTACTTCCTCTTAGTTCGTATCTTGTTTCATCAAATAGAAATGCAAAAGTATTATTGGTCATTTTAGATGAGACCGAAACTGCAGTGTCGTCTTCTTTAAAAACTAGCCTTCCAAGAAGAGCTAACTTTGACTAGGTAGCGTATATAGATCTTAATGTTGTATACTAATGTGTATTTCGTCGCCTAGTAGTACTTTTCAAGAAGATAATGGCTGATAGAAACGCAATTCTATGCACTCGATTCAATTGTCAAACTGACATTTCTCTACCAAATAAAACATTTCCATGATGAGTATAGAACGTAGTAACCTGTAACCTGAAGAAATCGAATACTATTGTTGGCCAACAAAAAGAAATCCTGCATTTTGATCGGCTCCTCAAAAAAGGCGTCCCAGAACCGCCATTTTCCCTCTACTGACATTTCTCTTCCAAATATAACACTTCCATGATGATGATAAAACGTAGTAACCTGCAGCCTGAAGAAATCGAATACTATTGTTAGTCAACAAAAAGAAATCCTGCATTTTGATCGGCTCCTGAAAAAAAGCGTCCCAGAACCGCCATTTTCCTTCTACGAACTATAAGAGTTATTGCAACTGTCAGTATTATTATTATTAGTACAATACTTATCCGCCTTGATGTAGGGTATCGGTGGTGGTCCTCAGTCATGTGGCAGCCCATCGCTATTCTCTTCTATTTTTGTTTTGCTGTTGAGATTTAGTCCTTTCTTTTTGTAAACAATTCAAATGTAAAAAAACTCTTTTTTTTTTGCACGGAAAAACGAGAATATTTTTTATAAACAGCTCCTTAACCCCACAAAGTTCCTATTTCTTAATAATTTTAAAGTTAAAATTCTTTACGTCCAACAAACTACTATAAACATTCTGGAGCTAAAAAGTGAAATTGTTGTCAAAATGTTTCCCTAGAAACGAATCTCAATTCATCAAATAGAAATGCAAAAGCATTATTGGTCATATTGGTGGAGACAGGAACTGCAGAGTGGTCATCATTTAAAAACGTGCCTTCAAGTATGGCAAACTTTGACTAGGTAGCGTATATAGATCTTAATGTTGTACAGTAATGTGTATTTCGTCGCCTGGTAGTAGTTTTGAAGAAGATAATGGCTGATAGAAACGCAATTCTATGCACTCGATTGAATTGTCAAACAGACATTTCTCTTCCAAATATAACATTTTCCCTCTACTACTTTAAGTGTACCAACTATTCCTTGGCTTTTTACCCGATCTATTTTACTTCCTCTTAGTTCGTATCTTGTTTCATCAAATAGAAATGCAAAAGTATTATTGGTCATTTTAGATGAGACCGAAACTGCAGTGTCGTCTTCTTTAAAAACTAGCCTTCCAAGAAGAGCTAACTTTGACTAGGTAGCGTATATAGATCTTAATGTTGTATACTAATGTGTATTTCGTCGCCTAGTAGTACTTTTCAAGAAGATAATGGCTGATAGAAACGCAATTCTATGCACTCGATTCAATTGTCAAACTGACATTTCTCTACCAAATAAAACATTTCCATGATGAGTATAGAACGTAGTAACCTGTAGCCTGAAGAAATCGAATACTATTGTTGGCCAACAAAAAGAAATCCTGCATTTTGATCGGCTCCTCAAAAAAGGCGTCCCAGAACCGCCATTTTCCCTCTACATTCATAGTTCACTAGATTTTACATCTCGCCAGTGACCACCATTCAGGTTTGTGGGCAACTCAATGCATTCGCCAGTGACCATATTCGTACTTCAAAACAATAATATTTCCGTCTCATTCCATAAAAATTATTATTGAGCCAATAATTGATGGCTTTAATTCGATATTGCGTACATTTTTCTTTACAGCAGCTATAATAGCGGAATGCATAAATTAAAACAACCTTCTGCTGGAGTGATTTTGAGCTCATCGCTTTGAGGATAGCTGACGCCCTAGTTTGTAATATACAGACAGCCTTTCTTAAGCGCAACCAGCCTTTTAAGTGTACAAGCTATTGCATGGTTTTTTGCTCGATCTATTTGAACTCCACTAGTTCGTAGCTTATTTCATCAAATAGAAATGCAAAAGAATTATTTGTCATATTGGTGGAGACAAGAACTGCAGAGTGGTCTTCCTTTAAAAACGTGCCATCCAAGTAGAGCAAACATTGACTAGGTAGCGTATCTAGATCCTAATGTTGTACACTAATATGTATTTCGTCGCCTGGTAGTAGTTTTAAAGAAGATAATGGCTGATAGAAATGCAATTCTATGCACTCGATTGAATTGTCAAACTGCTCTACTTGGAAGGCACGTTTTTAAAGGAAGACCACTCTGCAGTTCTTGTCTCCACCAATATGACAAATAATGGTTTTGCATTTCTATTTGATGAAATATGCTACGAACTAGAGGAGTTCAAATAGATCGAGCAAAGAACCATGCAATAGCTTGTACACTTAAAAGGCTGGTAGCGCTTAAGACAGGCTGTCTGTATATTACAAACTAGGGCGTGTGCTATCCTCAAAGCGATGCCCTCATAATCACATCAGCAGAAGGATGTTTTAATTTATGCATTCCGCTATTATCGCTGCTGTAAAGAAAAATGTACGCAATATCGAATTAAAGCCATCAATTGCTGGCTCAATAATAATTTTTATGGAATGAGACGGAAATATTATTGTTTTGAAGCGAATGCATTGAGTTGTACACAAACCTGAATGGTGGTCACTGGCGAGATATAGAATGTAGTGAACTATGATTGTAGAGAGAAAATGGCGGTTCTGGGACGCTTTTTTTGACGACTTGAGCAAAATGCAGGATTTGTTTTTGTTGGCCAATAATATTATTCGATTTCTTCTGGCTGCAGGTTTCTACGTTGTATAATCATCATGGATTTGTTATATTTGGAAGAGAAATGTCAGTAGAGGGAAAATGGCGGTTCTAGGACGCTTTTTTTAAGGAGCCGATCGAAATGCGGGATTTCTTTATGTTGACCAACAATTGTATTTGATTTCTTCAGGCTACAGCTTACCACATTCCATAATCATCATGGAAATGTTATATTTGGAAGAGAAATGTCAGTTTGACAATTGAATCGAGTGCATAGAATTTCGTTTCTATCAGCCATTATCTTCCTCAAAAGTACTACCAGGCGGCGAAATACACATTAGTATACAACATTAAGATCTATCTAGCCTAGTCAAAGTTAGCTCTTCTTGGAAGGCAAGTTTTTAAAGAAGACGGCACTGCAGTTCCTGTCTCATCTAAAATGACCAATAATACTTTTCAATTTCTATTTGATGAAACAAGATAAGAACTAAGATGAGGTAAAATAGATCGGGTAAAAAGCCAAGGAATAGTTTGTACACTTAAAGTAGTAGAGAGAAAATGGCGTTTCTTGGGACGCTTTTTTTGAGGAGCCGATCAAATATGTAGGATTTCTTTTTGTTGGCCAACAATAGTATTCGATTTCTTCAGGCTGCAGGTTCTACGTTCTATAAACATCATGGAAGTTTTATATTTGGAAGTGAAATGTCAGTTTGACAATTCCAATGTGCATAGAATTACGTTTGTATCAGCCATTATCTTCTTCAAAACTACTACTACGGTTCCTCAGTTCCTGTCTCATCCAAAATGACGAATAATGCTTTTGCATTTCTATTTGATGAAATAAGTTACGAACTAGTGGAGTTCAAATAGATCGAGCAAAAAACCATGGAATTGTTTGTACACTTAAAGGGCTGCTTGCGCCTAAGGCAGGCTGTCTGTATATTACAAACTAGAGCGTGTGCTATCCTCAAAGCGATGCCCTCAAAATCATTTCAGCAGAAGAATGTTTTAATTTATGCATTCCGCTATTATCGCAGCTGTAAAGAAAAATGTACGCAATATCGAATTAAAGCCATCAATTATTGGCTCAATAATAATTTTTATGGAATGAGACGGAAATATTATTGTTTTGAAGTACGAATATGGTCACTGGCGAATGCATTGAGTTGTACACAAACCTGAATGGTGGTCACTGGCGAGATATAAAATCTAGTGAACTATGAATGTAGAGGGAAAATGGCGGTTCTGGGACGCTTTTTTTGACGATCGGAGCAAAATGCAAAATTTCTTTTTGTTGGACAATAATAGTATTCAATTTCTTCAGGCTGCAGGTTTCTACGTTGTATAATCACCATGGAAGTGTTATATTTGGAAGAGAAATGTCAGTAGAGGGAAAATGGCGGTTCTAGGACGCTTTTTTTAAGGAGCCGATCGAAATGCGGGATTTCTTTATGTTGACCAACAATTGTATTTGATTTCTTCAGGCTACAGCTTACTACGTTCCATAATCATCATGGAAATGTTATATTTGGAAGAGAAATGTCAGTTTGACAATTGAATCGAGTGCATAGAATTGCGTTTCTATCAGACATTATCTTCCTCAAAAGTACTACCAGGCGGCGAAATACACATTAGTATACAACATTAAGATCTATCTAGCCTAGTCAAAGTTAGCTCTTCTTGGAAGGCAAGTTTTTAAAGAAGACGACACTGCAGTTTCGGTCTCATCTAAAATGACCAATAATACTTTTGCATTTCTATTTGATGAAACAAGATACGAACTAAGAGGAGGTAAAATAGATCGGGTAAAAAGCCAAGGAATAGTTGGTACACTTAAAGTAGTAGAGGGAAAATGGCGTTTCTTGGGACGCTTTTTTTAAGGAGCCGATCAAAAATGCAGGATTTCTTTTTGTTTGCCAACAATAGTATTCCTTTTCTTCAGGCTGCAGGTTACTACGTTCTATAATCATCATGGAAGTGTTATATTTGGAAGAGAAATGTTAGTTTGACAATTGAATCGAGTGCATAGAATTACGTTTGTATCAGCCATTATCTTCTTCAAAACTACTACCTGGCGACAAAATACACATTAGTAGAGGGAAAAAATTTTTAAAGGAAGACGGTTCCTCAGTTCCTGTCTCATCCAATATGACGAATAATGCTTTTGCATTTGTATTTGATAAAATAAGTTACGAACTAGTGGAGTTCAAATAGATCGAGCAAAAAACCATGGAATTGTTTGTACACTTAAAGGGCTGCTTGCGCCTAAGGCAGGCTGTCTGTATATTACAAACTAGAGCGTGTGCTATCCTCAAAGCGATGCCCTCAAAATCATTTCAGCAGAAGAATGTTTTAATTTATGCATTCCGCTATTATCGCAGCTGTAAAGAAAAATGTACGCAATATCGAATTAAAGCCATCAATTATTGGCTCAATAATAATTTTTATGGAATGAGACGGAAATATTATTGTTTTGAAGTACGAATATGGTCACTGGCGAATGCATTGAGTTGCCCACAACCTGAATGGTGGTCACTGGCGAGATGTAAAATCTAGTGAACTATGAATGTAGAGGGAAAATGGCGGTTCTGGGACGCCTTTTTTGACGATCTGAGCAAAATGCAGGATTTCTTTTTGTTGGCCAATAATATTATTCGATTTCTTCAGGCTGCAGGTTTCTAAGTTGTATAATCATCATGGATTTGTTATATTTGGAAAAGAAATGACTGTAGAGGGAAAATGGCGGATCTAGGACGCTTTTTTTGAGGATTGCGCTTAAGACAGGCAGTCTGTATATTACAAACTAGGGCGTGCGCTATCCTCAAAGCGATGCTCTCAAAATCACTTCAGCAGAAGGATGTATGCATTCCGTTATTATCGTTGCTGTAAAGAAAAATGTACGCAATATAGAATTATAGCCATCAATTGCTGGTTCAACAATAAGTTTGTTTGGAATAAGACGGAAATATTTTTGTTTTGAAGTACGAATGTGGTCACTGGCGAATGCAGTAGAGGGAAAATGGCGGTTCTGGGACGCCTTTTTTGAGGAGCCGATCATAATGCAGGATTTCATTATGTTGACCAACAATAGTATTCAATTTCTTCAGGCTGCAAGTTACTACGTTCTATAATCATCATGGAAGTGTTATATTTGGAAGAGAAATGTCAGTTTGACAATTCAATCGAGTGTATAGAATTGCATTTCTATCAGCCATTATCTTCTTTAAAACTACTACCAGGCGACGAAATACATATTAGTGTACAACATTAGGATCTAGATACGCTACCTAGTCAAGTGAAATCCTGCATTTTGATCGACTCCTGAAAAAAAGCGTCCCAGAACCGCCATTTTCCTTCTACGAACTATAAGAGTTATTGCAACTGTCAGTATTAATATTATCAGTACAATACTTATCCGCCTTGATGTAGGGTATCGGTGGTGGTCCTCAGTCATGTGGCAGCCCATCGCTATTCTCTTCCATTTTTGTTTTGCTGTTGAGATTTAATCCTTTCTTTTTGTAAACAATTCAAATGTAAAAAAACTCTTCTTTTTTTGCACGGAAAAACGAGAATATTTTTTATAAACAGCTCCTTAACCCCACAAAGTTCCTATTTCTTAATAATTTTAAAGTTAAAATTCTTTACGTCCAACAAACTACTACAAACATTCTGGAGCTAAAAAGTGAAATTGTTGTCAAAATGTTTCCCTAGAAACGAATCTCAATTCATCAAATAGAAGTGCAAAAGCATTATTGGTCATATTGGTGGAGACAGGAACTGCAGCGTGGTCATCATTTAAAAACGTGCCTTCAAGTAAGGCAAACTTTGATAAGGTAGCGTATATAGATCTTAATGTTGTACACTAATGTGTATTTCGTCGCCTGGTAGTAGTTTTGAAGAAGATAATGGCTGATAGAAACGCAATTCTATGCACTCGATTGAACTGTCAAACTGACATTTCTCTTCCAAATATAACACTTCCATGATGATTATAGAACGTAGTAACCTGCAGCTTGTAGAAATCGAATACTATTGTTGGTCAACAAAAAAAATTTTGCATTCTGATCGGCTCCTCAAAAAAAGCGTCCCAGAACCGCCATTTTCCCTCTACATTCATAATTCACTAGATTTTATATCTCGCCAGTGACCAACATTCAGGTTTGTGTGCAACTCAATGCATTCGCCAGTGACCACATTCGTACTTCAAAACAAAAATATTTCCGTCTCATCCCAAACTAACTTATTGTTGTGCCAACAATTGATAGCTTTAATTCGATATTGCGTACATTTTTCTTTACAGCTGCGATAATAGCGGAATGCATAAATTAAAACATCCTTCTGCTGAAATGATTTTGAGGGCATCACTTTGAGGATAGCACACGCCCTAGTTTGTAATATACATACAGCCTGCCTTAAGCGCAACCAGCCCTTTAAGTGTACAAACTATTCCATGGTTTTTTACACGATCTATTTGAACTCAACTAGTTCGTACCTTATTTTATCAAATACAAATGCAAAAGCATTATTCGTCATATTGGATGAGACAGGAACTGAGGAACCGTCTTCCTTTAAAAATTTTTTCCCTCTACTAATGTGTATTTCGTCGCCAGGTAGTAGTTTTGAAGAAGATAATGGCTGATACAAACGTAATTCTATGCACTCGATTCAATTGTCAAACTGACATTTCTCTACCAAATAAAACATTTCCATGATGAGTATAGAACGTAGTAACCTGTAGCCTGAAGAAATCGAATACTATTGTTGGCCAACAAAAAGAAATCCTGCATTTTGATCGGCTCCTCAAAAAAGGCGTCCCAGAACCGCCATTTTCCCTCTACATTCATAGTTCACTAGATTTTACATCTCGCCAGTGACCACCATTCAGGTTTGTGGGCAACTCAATGCATTCGCCAGTGACCATATTCGTACTTCAAAACAATAATATTTCCGTCTCATTCCATAAAAATTATTATTGAGCCAATAATTGATGGCTTTAATTCGATATTGCGTACATTTTTCTTTACAGCAGCTATAATAGCGGAATGCATAAATTAAAACAACCTTCTGCTGGAGTGATTTTGAGCTCATCGCTTTGAGGATAGCTGACGCCCTAGTTTGTAATATACAGACAGCCTTTCTTAAGCGCAACCAGCCTTTTAAGTGTACAAGCTATTGCATGGTTTTTTGCTCGATCTATTTGAACTCCACTAGTTCGTAGCTTATTTCATCAAATAGAAATGCAAAAGAATTATTTGTCATATTGGTGGAGACAAGAACTGCAGAGTGGTCTTCCTTTAAAAACGTGCCATCCAAGTAGAGCAAACATTGACTAGGTAGCGTATCTAGATCCTAATGTTGTACACTAATATGTATTTCGTCGCCTGGTAGTAGTTTTAAAGAAGATAATGGCTGATAGAAATGCAATTCTATGCACTCGATTGAATTGTCAAACTGCTCTACTTGGAAGGCACGTTTTTAAAGGAAGACCACTCTGCAGTTCTTGTCTCCACCAATATGACAAATAATGGTTTTGCATTTCTATTTGATGAAATATGCTACGAACTAGAGGAGTTCAAATAGATCGAGCAAAGAACCATGCAATAGCTTGTACACTTAAAAGGCTGGTAGCGCTTAAGACAGGCTGTCTGTATATTACAAACTAGGGAGTGTGCTATCCTCAAAGCGATGCCCTCATAATCACATCAGCAGAAGGATGTTTTAATTTATGCATTCCGCTATTATCGCTGCTGTAAAGAAAAATGTACGCAATATCGAATTAAAGCCATCAATTGCTGGCTCAATAATAATTTTTATGGAATGAGACGGAAATATTATTGTTTTGAAGCGAATGCATTGAGTTGTACACAAACCTGAATGGTGGTCACTGGCGAGATATAGAATGTAGTGAACTATGATTGTAGAGAGAAAATGGCGGTTCTGGGACGCTTTTTTTGACGACTTGAGCAAAATGCAGGATTTGTTTTTGTTGGCCAATAATATTATTCGATTTCTTCTGGCTGCAGGTTTCTACGTTGTATAATCATCATGGATTTGTTATATTTGGAAGAGAAATGTCAGTAGAGGGAAAATGGCGGTTCTAGGACGCTTTTTTTAAGGAGCCGATCGAAATGCGGGATTTCATTATGTTGACCAACAATTGTATTTGATTTCTTCAGGCTACAGCTTACCACATTCCATAATCATCATGGAAATGTTATATTTGGAAGAGAAATGTCAGTTTGACAATTGAATCGAGTGCATAGAATTTCGTTTCTATCAGCCATTATCTTCCTCAAAAGTACTACCAGGCGGCGAAATACACATTAGTATACAACATTAAGATCTATCTAGCCTAGTCAAAGTTAGCTCTTCTTGGAAGGCAAGTTTTTAAAGAAGACGGCACTGCAGTTCCTGTCTCATCTAAAATGACCAATAATACTTTTCAATTTCTATTTGATGAAACAAGATAAGAACTAAGATGAGGTAAAATAGATCGGGTAAAAAGCCAAGGAATAGTTTGTACACTTAAAGTAGTAGAGAGAAAATGGCGTTTCTTGGGACGCTTTTTTTGAGGAGCCGATCAAATATGTAGGATTTCTTTTTGTTGGCCAACAATAGTATTCGATTTCTTCAGGCTGCAGGTTCTACGTTCTATAAACATCATGGAAGTTTTATATTTGGAAGTGAAATGTCAGTTTGACAATTCCAATGTGCATAGAATTACGTTTGTATCAGCCATTATCTTCTTCAAAACTACTACTACGGTTCCTCAGTTCCTGTCTCATCCAAAATGACGAATAATGCTTTTGCATTTCTATTTGATGAAATAAGTTACGAACTAGTGGAGTTCAAATAGATCGAGCAAAAAACCATGGAATTGTTTGTACACTTAAAGGGCTGCTTGCGCCTAAGGCAGGCTGTCTGTATATTACAAACTAGAGCGTGTGCTATCCTCAAAGCGATGCCCTCAAAATCATTTCAGCAGAAGAATGTTTTAATTTATGCATTCCGCTATTATCGCAGCTGTAAAGAAAAATGTACGCAATATCGAATTAAAGCCATCAATTATTGGCTCAATAATAATTTTTATGGAATGAGACGGAAATATTATTGTTTTGAAGTACGAATATGGTCACTGGCGAATGCATTGAGTTGTACACAAACCTGAATGGTGGTCACTGGCGAGATATAAAATCTAGTGAACTATGAATGTAGAGGGAAAATGGCGGTTCTGGGACGCTTTTTTTGACGATCGGAGCAAAATGCAAAATTTCTTTTTGTTGGACAATAATAGTATTCAATTTCTTCAGGCTGCAGGTTTCTACGTTGTATAATCACCATGGAAGTGTTATATTTGGAAGAGAAATGTCAGTAGAGGGAAAATGGCGGTTCTAGGACGCTTTTTTTAAGGAGCCGATCGAAATGCGGGATTTCTTTATGTTGACCAACAATTGTATTTGATTTCTTCAGGCTACAGCTTACTACGTTCCATAATCATCATGGAAATGTTATATTTGGAAGAGAAATGTCAGTTTGACAATTGAATCGAGTGCATAGAATTGCGTTTCTATCAGACATTATCTTCCTCAAAAGTACTACCAGGCGGCGAAATACACATTAGTATACAACATTAAGATCTATCTAGCCTAGTCAAAGTTAGCTCTTCTTGGAAGGCAAGTTTTTAAAGAAGACGACACTGCAGTTTCGGTCTCATCTAAAATGACCAATAATACTTTTGCATTTCTATTTGATGAAACAAGATACGAACTAAGAGGAGGTAAAATAGATCGGGTAAAAAGCCAAGGAATAGTTGGTACACTTAAAGTAGTAGAGGGAAAATGGCGTTTCTTGGGACGCTTTTTTTAAGGAGCCGATCAAAAATGCAGGATTTCTTTTTGTTTGCCAACAATAGTATTCCTTTTCTTCAGGCTGCAGGTTACTACGTTCTATAATCATCATGGAAGTGTTATATTTGGAAGAGAAATGTTAGTTTGACAATTGAATCGAGTGCATAGAATTACGTTTGTATCAGCCATTATCTTCTTCAAAACTACTACCTGGCGACAAAATACACATTAGTAGAGGGAAAAAATTTTTAAAGGAAGACGGTTCCTCAGTTCCTGTCTCATCCAATATGACGAATAATGCTTTTGCATTTGTATTTGATAAAATAAGTTACGAACTAGTGGAGTTCAAATAGATCGAGCAAAAAACCATGGAATTGTTTGTACACTTAAAGGGCTGCTTGCGCCTAAGGCAGGCTGTCTGTATATTACAAACTAGAGCGTGTGCTATCCTCAAAGCGATGCCCTCAAAATCATTTCAGCAGAAGAATGTTTTAATTTATGCATTCCGCTATTATCGCAGCTGTAAAGAAAAATGTACGCAATATCGAATTAAAGCCATCAATTATTGGCTCAATAATAATTTTTATGGAATGAGACGGAAATATTATTGTTTTGAAGTACGAATATGGTCACTGGCGAATGCATTGAGTTGCCCACAACCTGAATGGTGGTCACTGGCGAGATGTAAAATCTAGTGAACTATGAATGTAGAGGGAAAATGGCGGTTCTGGGACGCCTTTTTTGACGATCTGAGCAAAATGCAGGATTCCTTTTTGTTGGCCAATAATATTATTCGATTTCTTCAGGCTGCAGGTTTCTAAGTTGTATAATCATCATGGATTTGTTATATTTGGAAAAGAAATGACTGTAGAGGGAAAATGGCGGATCTAGGACGCTTTTTTTGAGGATTGCGCTTAAGACAGGCAGTCTGTATATTACAAACAAAAAGAAAACCAGCATTCTCATCAGCTCCTCAAAATAGGCGTCCCAGAACCGCCATTTTCCCCTCGCATCCAAATGATCATTAATGCTTTTCATTTCTATTTGATAATATATGCTACGAACTAGTGGAGTTCAAATAGATCGAGCAATAAACCATGGAATAGCTTGTACACTTAAAAGGCTGGTTGCGCTTAAGACAGTCTATCTGTATATTAGAAACTAGGGCATGTGCTATCCTCAAAGCGATGCCCTCAAAATCACTTCTGCAGAAGGATGATTTAATTTATGCATTCCGTTATTATCGCTGCTGTAATGAAAAATGTACGCAATTTAGAATTATTGCCATCAATTGCTGGTTCAATAATAAGTTTGTTTGGAAAGAGACGGAAATATTTTTCTTTTGAAGTACGAATGTGGTCTCTGGCGAATGCATTGAATTGCACACAAACCTGAATGTTGGTCACTGGCGAGATAAAAAATCTCGTAAACCATTAATGTAGAGAGAAAATGGCGTTTCTGGGGCTCTTTATTTCAAGAGCTGATCAGAATGCTGGATTTCTTTTGGTTGACCAACAGTAGTGTTCCATTTTTTCAGGATGCAGGTTATTACGTTCTATAATCATCATGGAAGTGTTATATTTGGAAGAGAAATGTCAGTTTGGCAATTCAATCGAGTACATAAAATTCCATTTCTATCACCTATATTTTTCTTCAAAACTAGTACCAGACGACGAAATACACATTAGTGTACAACATCAAGATATTGCAAACAAAGTAGAGAGAAAATGGCGGTTCAGGGACGCTTTTTTTGAGGAGCCGATCGAAATGCAGGATTTCTTTTGTTGACTAACAATAGTATTTGATTTCTTCAAGCTGCAGGTTACTACGTTTTATCATCGTCTTGGAAGTGTTATATTTGGAAGAGAAATGTCAGTTTGACAATTCAATCGAGTGCATAGAATTGCGTTTCTATCAGCCATTATCTTCATCAAAAGTACTACCAGGCGACGAAATACACATTAGTAGATGGAAAATGGCGGTTCTGGGACGCTTTTTTTGAGGAGCCGATCAAAATGCAGGATTTGTTTTTGTTGGCCAACAAAAGTATTCGATTCACTTCAGGCTGTAGGTTACTACGTTCTATAATCATCATAGAAGTGTTATATTTGGAAAAGAAATGTCAGTAGAGAGAAAATGGCGGTTCATGGACGCTTTTTTTGAGTAGACGATCAGAATACAGGATTTCTATTTGTTGACCAACAATAGTATTCGATTTTTTTCAGGATGCATGTTACTAGTTCTATCATCATCATGGAAGTGTTAGAGAAATGTACGCAATATCGAATTAAAGCCATGAATGCTGGCTCAACAATAAGTTAGGTTGGAATGGACGGAAATATTTTTCCCTTTAAGTACGAAGCTGGTCACTGGCGAATGCATAGAGTTGCACACATACCTGAATGTTGGTCACTGGCGTGATGTAAAATCCCGTAACCAGGAATGTAGAGGGAAAATAGCGGTTCTGGGACGCTTATTTTGAGGAGCTGATGAGAATGCTGGTTTTCTTTTTGTTGACCAACAGTAGTGTTCGATTTTTTTAAGATGCAGGTTATTACGTTATTTCATCATCGTGGAATTGTTAGAGAAATGTACGCAATATCGAATTAAAGCCAGGAATTGCTGGCTCAACAATAAGTTAGGTTGGAATGTATGGAAATATTTTTCCCTTGAAGTACGAAGCTGATCACTGGCGAATGCATTGAGGGGCACACATACCTGAATGTTGGTCACTGGTGTGATGTAAAATCTCGAAAACCAGGAATGTAGAGAGAAAATGGCGGATCATGGACGCTTTATTTGAGTAGACGATCAGTATGCAGGATTTCTAGTTGTTGACCAACAATAGTATTCGATTTCATCAGGCTGCAGATTACTATGTTTTATGATCATCATGGAAGTGTTAAATTTGGAAGAGGAATGTCAGTTAGTGGAACTCCACTAGTTCGTAGCATATAATATCAAATAGAAATGAAAAGCATTAATGGTCATTTGGATGCGACAGGAACTGCAGAGCCGTCTTTCTTTTAAAAACTTACCTTCCAAGTAGTGCAAACTTTGACTAGGTAGCCTATATAGATCTTGATGTTGTGCTCTAATGTGTACTTCGTCGACTGGTACTAGTTTTGAAAAAAATGATAACTGATAGAAACGCAATTCTATGCACTCGATTGAATTGCCAAACTGACAATTCTCTTTCAAATGTAACACTTCCATGATGATGATAAAACATAGTAAACTGCAGCCTGAAGAAATCGAATACTGTTGTTGGTCAACAAATAGAAATCGTGAATTCTGATCGTCTACTCAAAAAAAGCGTCCAAGAACCGCCATTTTCTCTCTACTGACATTTCTTTCCCAAATATAACACTTCCATGATGATTATAGAACGTAGTAACCTACAGCCTAAAGAGAATCGAATACTACTGTTGGCCAACAAAAAGAAATTCTGCATTTTGATCGGCTCCTCAAAAATAGCGTCCCAGAACCGCCATTTTCATTCTACTACTTCGTACTTCAAGGGAAAAATATTTCCGTCCATTCCAACCTAACTTATTGTTGAGCTAACAATTCAAGGCTTTAATTCGATATAGCGTACAATTCTCTAACATTTCCACGATGATGATAGAACGTAGTAACCTGCATCCTGAAAAAATCGAACACAACTCTTGGTCAAAAAAAAAAAAAATGCAGCATTCAGATCGGCTCCTCAAAATAAGCGGCCCAGAACCGCCATTTTCCCTCTACTTCTTGTTGTACCCTAATGAGTATTTTGTCGCCTGGTAGTACTTTTGAAGAAGCATATGGGTGATGTGTATACAATTATATGCCCCCGATTGAATTGTCAAACTGACATTCCTCTTCCAAATTTAACACTTCCATGATGATCATAAAACATAGTAATCTGCAGCCTGAAGAAATCGAATACTATTGTTGGTCAACAACAAGAAATCCTGCATTCTGATCGTCTACTCAAATAAAGCGTCCATGATCCGCCATTTTCTCTCTACATTCCTGGTTTTCGAGATTTTACATCACACCAGTGACCAACATTCAGGTATGTGTGCCCCTCAATGCATTCGCCAGTGATCAGCTTCGTACTTCAAGGGAAAAATATTTCCATCCATTCCAACCTAACTTATTGTTGAGCCAGCAATTCCTGGCTTTAATTCGATATTGCGTACATTTCTCTAACAATTCCACGATGATGAAATAACGTAATAACCTGCATCTTAAAAAAATCGAACACTACTGTTGGTCAACAAAAAGAAAACCAGCATTCTCATCAGCTCCTCAAAATAGGCGTCCCAGAACCGCCATTTTCCCTCTACATCATGTTGTACGCTAATGAGTATTTCGTCGCCTGGTAGTACTTTTGAATAAGCATAAGGGTGATGGGTATACAATTATATGCCCCCGATTGAATTGACAAACTGACATTTGTCATCCAAATTTAACACTTCCATGATGATTATAGAACGTAATAACAAGTAGTCTGAAAAAATCGAACACTACAGTTGGTCAACAAAAAGAAATCCACCAATCTGATCATCTTCTCAAAATAAGCGCCCCAGAACCGCCATTTTCCCTTTACTACATCTTGTACGCTAATGAGTATTTCGTCGACTGGTATTGCTTTTGAAGAAGCATATGGGTGATAGGCATACAATTATATGCCCCCGATTTAATTGTCAAACTGACATTTCTCTTCCAAATCTAACACTTCCATGATGATTATAGAACGTAGTAACCTGCATCCTGAAAAAAATCGAACACTTCTGTTGGTCTAGAAAAAGAAATCCAGCATTCTGATCAGCTGCTAAAAATAGGCGTCTCAAAACCGCTATTATCCCTCTACATTCCTGGTTCACGAGATTGTACAACACGCCAGTGACCAACATTCAGGTATGTGTGCAATTCAATGTATTCGCCAGTGACCAGCTTTGTAGTTCAAGGGAAAAAAATTTCCGTCCATTCCAACCTAACTTATTGTTGAGCCAGCATTCATGGCTTTAATTCGATATTGCGTACATTTCTCTAACACTTCCATGATGATGATAGAACTAGTAACATGCATCCTGAAAAAAATCGAATACTATTGTTGGTCAACAAATAGAAATCCTGTATTCTGATCGTCTACTCAAAAAAAGCGTCCATGAACCGCCATTTTCTCTCTACTGACATTTCTTTTCCAAATATAACACTTCTATGATGATTATAGAACTGAGTAACCTACAGCCTGAAGAGAATCGAATACTATTGTTGGCCAACAAAAAGAAATCCTGCATTTTGATCGGCTCCTCAAAAAAAGCGTCCCAGAACCGCCATTTTCCCTCTACTACTATATTTTTCTTCAAAACTAGTACCAGACGACGAAATACACATTAGTGTACAACATAAAGATATTGCAAACAAAGTAGAGAGAAAATGGCGGTTCAGGGACGCTTTTTTTGAGGAGCCGATCGAAATGCAGGATTTCTTTTGTTGACTAACAATAGTATTTGATTTCTTCAAGCTGCAGGTTACTACGTTTTATCATCGTCTTGGAAGTGTTATATTTGGAAGAGAAATGTCAGTTTGACAATTCAATTTGTAGTAGAGGGAAAATGGCGGTTCTGGGACGCCTTTTTTGACGATCTGAGCAAAATGCAGGATTCCTTTTTGTTGGCCAATAATATTATTCGATTTCTTCAGGCTGCAGGTTTCTAAGTTGTATAATCATCATGGATTTGTTATATTTGGAAAAGAAATGACTGTAGAGGGAAAATGGCGGATCTAGGACGCTTTTTTTGAGGATTGCGCTTAAGACAGGCAGTCTGTATATTACAAACTAGGGCGTGCGCTATCCTCAAAGCGATGCTCTCAAAATCACTTCAGCAGAAGGATGTATGCATTCCGTTATTATCGTTGCTGTAAAGAAAAATGTACGCAATATAGAATTATAGCCATCAATTGCTGGTTCAACAATAAGTTTGTTTGGAATAAGACGGAAATATTTTTGTTTTGAAGTACGAATGTGGTCACTGGCGAATGCAGTAGAGGGAAAATGGCGGTTCTGGGACGCCTTTTTTGAGGAGCCGATCATAATGCAGGATTTCATTATGTTGACCAACAATAGTATTCAATTTCTTCAGGCTGCAAGTTACTACGTTCTATAATCATCATGGAAGTGTTATATTTGGAAGAGAAATGTCAGTTTGACAATTCAATCGAGTGTATAGAATTGCATTTCTATCAGCCATTATCTTCTTTAAAACTACTACCAGGCGACGAAATACATATTAGTGTACAACATTAGGATCTAGATACGCTACCTAGTCAAGTGAAATCCTGCATTTTGATCGACTCCTGAAAAAAAGCGTCCCAGAACCGCCATTTTCCTTCTACGAACTATAAGAGTTATTGCAACTGTCAGTATTAATATTATCAGTACAATACTTATCCGCCTTGATGTAGGGTATCGGTGGTGGTCCTCAGTCATGTGGCAGCCCATCGCTATTCTCTTCCATTTTTGTTTTGCTGTTGAGATTTAATCCTTTCTTTTTGTAAACAATTCAAATGTAAAAAAACTCTTCTTTTTTTGCACGGAAAAACGAGAATATTTTTTATAAACAGCTCCTTAACCCCACAAAGTTCCTATTTCTTAATAATTTTAAAGTTAAAATTCTTTACGTCCAACAAACTACTACAAACATTCTGGAGCTAAAAAGTGAAATTGTTGTCAAAATGTTTCCCTAGAAACGAATCTCAATTCATCAAATAGAAGTGCAAAAGCATTATTGGTCATATTGGTGGAGACAGGAACTGCAGCGTGGTCATCATTTAAAAACGTGCCTTCAAGTAAGGCAAACTTTGATAAGGTAGCGTATATAGATCTTAATGTTGTACACTAATGTGTATTTCGTCGCCTGGTAGTAGTTTTGAAGAAGATAATGGCTGATAGAAACGCAATTCTATGCACTCGATTGAACTGTCAAACTGACATTTCTCTTCCAAATATAACACTTCCATGATGATTATAGAACGTAGTAACCTGCAGCTTGTAGAAATCGAATACTATTGTTGGTCAACAAAAAAAATTTTGCATTCTGATCGGCTCCTCAAAAAAAGCGTCCCAGAACCGCCATTTTCCCTCTACATTCATAATTCACTAGATTTTATATCTCGCCAGTGACCAACATTCAGGTTTGTGTGCAACTCAATGCATTCGCCAGTGACCACATTCGTACTTCAAAACAAAAATATTTCCGTCTCATCCCAAACTAACTTATTGTTGTGCCAACAATTGATAGCTTTAATTCGATATTGCGTACATTTTTCTTTACAGCTGCGATAATAGCGGAATGCATAAATTAAAACATCCTTCTGCTGAAATGATTTTGAGGGCATCACTTTGAGGATAGCACACGCCCTAGTTTGTAATATACATACAGCCTGCCTTAAGCGCAACCAGCCCTTTAAGTGTACAAACTATTCCATGGTTTTTTACACGATCTATTTGAACTCAACTAGTTCGTACCTTATTTTATCAAATACAAATGCAAAAGCATTATTCGTCATATTGGATGAGACAGGAACTGAGGAACCGTCTTCCTTTAAAAATTTTTTCCCTCTACTAATGTGTATTTCGTCGCCAGGTAGTAGTTTTGAAGAAGATAATGGCTGATACAAACGTAATTCTATGCACTCGATTCAATTGTCAAACTGACATTTCTCTTCCAAATATAACATTCACATGATAATTATAGAACGTAGTAACCTGTAGCCTCAAGAAATCGAATACTATTGTTGGTCAACATAAAGAAATCCCGCATTTTGAACGGCTCCTCAAAAAAAGCGTCCTAGAACCGCCATTTTCCCTCTACATTCATAGTTCACTAGATTTTATATCTCGCCAGTGACCACCATTCAGGTTTGTGGGCAACTCAATGCATTCGCCAGTGACCATATTCGTACTTCAAAACAATAATATTTCCGTCTCATTCCATAAAAATTATTATTGAGCCAGCAATTGATGGCTTTAATTCGATATTGCGTACATTTTTCTTTACAGCAGCGATAATAGCGGAATGCATAAATTAAAACAAACTTCTGCTGAAGTGATTTTGAGGGCATCGCTTTGAGGATAGCACACGCCCTAGTTTGTAATATACACACAGTCTGCCTTAAGCGCAACCAGTCCTTTATGTGTACAAACTATTACTTGGCTTTTTACCCGATCTATTTTACCTCCTCTTAGTTCGTATCTTGTTTCATCAAATAGAAATGCAAAAGTATTATTGGTCATTTTAGATGAGACAGGAACTGCAGTGCCGTCTTCCTTTAAAAATATTTTCTCTCCGCTAATGTGTATTTCGTCGCCTGTTAGTAGTTTTGAAGAAGATAATGGCTGATACAAACGTAATTCTATGCACTGGATTCAATTGTCAAACTGACAATTCTCTTCCAAATATAACATTTACATGATGATTATAGAACGTAGTAACCTGCAGACTGTAGAAAAGGAATACTATTGTTGGCAAACAAAAAGAAATCCTGCATTTTTGATCGGCTCCTTAAAAAAAGCGTCCCAAGAAACGCCATTTTCCCTCTACTACTTTAAGTGTACCAACTATTCCTTGGCTTTTTACCCGATCTATTTTACTTCCTCTTAGTTCGTATCTTGTTTCATCAAATAGAAATGCAAAAGTATTATTGGTCATTTTAGATGAGACCGAAACTGCAGTGTCGTCTTCTTTAAAAACTAGCCTTCCAAGAAGAGCTAACTTTGACTAGGTAGCGTATATAGATCTTAATGTTGTATACTAATGTGTATTTCGTCGCCTAGTAGTACTTTTCAAGAAGATAATGGCTGATAGAAACGCAATTCTATGCACTCGATTCAATTGTCAAACTGACATTTCTCTACCAAATAAAACATTTCCATGATGAGTATAGAACGTAGTAACCTGTAACCTGAAGAAATCGAATACTATTGTTGGCCAACAAAAAGAAATCCTGCATTTTGATCGGCTCCTCAAAAAAGGCGTCCCAGAACCGCCATTTTCCCTCTACTGCATTCGCCAGTGACCACATTCGTACTTCAAAACAAAAATATTTCCGTCTCATTCCATAAAAATTATTATTGAGCCAATAATTGATGGCTTTAATTCGATATTGCGTACATTTTTCTTTACAGCAGCTATAATAGCGGAATGCATAAATTAAAACAACCTTCTGCTGGAGTGATTTTGAGCTCATCGCTTTGAGGATAGCTGACGCCCTAGTTTGTAATATACAGACAGCCTTTCTTAAGCGCAACCAGCCTTTTAAGTGTACAAGCTATTGCATGGTTTTTTGCTCGATCTATTTGAACTCCACTAGTTCGTAGCTTATTTCATCAAATAGAAATGCAAAAGAATTATTTGTCATATTGGTGGAGACAAGAACTGCAGAGTGGTCTTCCTTTAAAAACGTGCCATCCAAGTAGAGCAAACATTGACTAGGTAGCGTATCTAGATCCTAATGTTGTACACTAATATGTATTTCGTCGCCTGGTAGTAGTTTTAAAGAAGATAATGGCTGATAGAAATGCAATTCTATGCACTCGATTGAATTGTCAAACTGCTCTACTTGGAAGGCACGTTTTTAAAGGAAGACCACTCTGCAGTTCTTGTCTCCACCAATATGACAAATAATGGTTTTGCATTTCTATTTGATGAAATATGCTACGAACTAGAGGAGTTCAAATAGATCGAGCAAAGAACCATGCAATAGCTTGTACACTTAAAAGGCTGGTAGCGCTTAAGACAGGCTGTCTGTATATTACAAACTAGGGCGTGTGCTATCCTCAAAGCGATGCCCTCATAATCACATCAGCAGAAGGATGTTTTAATTTATGCATTCCGCTATTATCGCTGCTGTAAAGAAAAATGTACGCAATATCGAATTAAAGCCATCAATTGCTGGCTCAATAATAATTTTTATGGAATGAGACGGAAATATTATTGTTTTGAAGCGAATGCATTGAGTTGTACACAAACCTGAATGGTGGTCACTGGCGAGATATAGAATGTAGTGAACTATGATTGTAGAGAGAAAATGGCGGTTCTGGGACGCTTTTTTTGACGACTTGAGCAAAATGCAGGATTTGTTTTTGTTGGCCAATAATATTATTCGATTTCTTCTGGCTGCAGGTTTCTACGTTGTATAATCATCATGGATTTGTTATATTTGGAAGAGAAATGTCAGTAGAGGGAAAATGGCGGTTCTAGGACGCTTTTTTTAAGGAGCCGATCGAAATGCGGGATTTCTTTATGTTGACCAACAATTGTATTTGATTTCTTCAGGCTACAGCTTACCACATTCCATAATCATCATGGAAATGTTATATTTGGAAGAGAAATGTCAGTTTGACAATTGAATCGAGTGCATAGAATTTCGTTTCTATCAGCCATTATCTTCCTCAAAAGTACTACCAGGCGGCGAAATACACATTAGTATACAACATTAAGATCTATCTAGCCTAGTCAAAGTTAGCTCTTCTTGGAAGGCAAGTTTTTAAAGAAGACGGCACTGCAGTTCCTGTCTCATCTAAAATGACCAATAATACTTTTCAATTTCTATTTGATGAAACAAGATAAGAACTAAGATGAGGTAAAATAGATCGGGTAAAAAGCCAAGGAATAGTTTGTACACTTAAAGTAGTAGAGAGAAAATGGCGTTTCTTGGGACGCTTTTTTTGAGGAGCCGATCAAATATGTAGGATTTCTTTTTGTTGGCCAACAATAGTATTCGATTTCTTCAGGCTGCAGGTTCTACGTTCTATAAACATCATGGAAGTTTTATATTTGGAAGTGAAATGTCAGTTTGACAATTCCAATGTGCATAGAATTACGTTTGTATCAGCCATTATCTTCTTCAAAACTACTACTACGGTTCCTCAGTTCCTGTCTCATCCAAAATGACGAATAATGCTTTTGCATTTCTATTTGATGAAATAAGTTACGAACTAGTGGAGTTCAAATAGATCGAGCAAAAAACCATGGAATTGTTTGTACACTTAAAGGGCTGCTTGCGCCTAAGGCAGGCTGTCTGTATATTACAAACTAGAGCGTGTGCTATCCTCAAAGCGATGCCCTCAAAATCATTTCAGCAGAAGAATGTTTTAATTTATGCATTCCGCTATTATCGCAGCTGTAAAGAAAAATGTACGCAATATCGAATTAAAGCCATCAATTATTGGCTCAATAATAATTTTTATGGAATGAGACGGAAATATTATTGTTTTGAAGTACGAATATGGTCACTGGCGAATGCATTGAGTTGTACACAAACCTGAATGGTGGTCACTGGCGAGATATAAAATCTAGTGAACTATGAATGTAGAGGGAAAATGGCGGTTCTGGGACGCTTTTTTTGACGATCGGAGCAAAATGCAAAATTTCTTTTTGTTGGACAATAATAGTATTCAATTTCTTCAGGCTGCAGGTTTCTACGTTGTATAATCACCATGGAAGTGTTATATTTGGAAGAGAAATGTCAGTAGAGGGAAAATGGCGGTTCTAGGACGCTTTTTTTAAGGAGCCGATCGAAATGCGGGATTTCTTTATGTTGACCAACAATTGTATTTGATTTCTTCAGGCTACAGCTTACTACGTTCCATAATCATCATGGAAATGTTATATTTGGAAGAGAAATGTCAGTTTGACAATTGAATCGAGTGCATAGAATTGCGTTTCTATCAGACATTATCTTCCTCAAAAGTACTACCAGGCGGCGAAATACACATTAGTATACAACATTAAGATCTATCTAGCCTAGTCAAAGTTAGCTCTTCTTGGAAGGCAAGTTTTTAAAGAAGACGACACTGCAGTTTCGGTCTCATCCAAAATGACCAATAATACTTTTGCATTTCTATTTGATGAAACAAGATACGAACTAAGAGGAGGTAAAATAGATCGGGTAAAAAGCCAAGGAATAGTTGGTACACTTAAAGTAGTAGAGGGAAAATGGCGTTTCTTGGGACGCTTTTTTTAAGGAGCCGATCAAAAATGCAGGATTTCTTTTTGTTTGCCAACAATAGTATTCCTTTTCTTCAGGCTGCAGGTTACTACGTTCTATAATCATCATGGAAGTGTTATATTTGGAAGAGAAATGTTAGTTTGACAATTGAATCGAGTGCATAGAATTACGTTTGTATCAGCCATTATCTTCTTCAAAACTACTACCTGGCGACAAAATACACATTAGTAGAGGGAAAAAATTTTTAAAGGAAGACGGTTCCTCAGTTCCTGTCTCATCCAATATGACGAATAATGCTTTTGCATTTGTATTTGATAAAATAAGTTACGAACTAGTGGAGTTCAAATAGATCGAGCAAAAAACCATGGAATTGTTTGTACACTTAAAGGGCTGCTTGCGCCTAAGGCAGGCTGTCTGTATATTACAAACTAGAGCGTGTGCTATCCTCAAAGCGATGCCCTCAAAATCATTTCAGCAGAAGAATGTTTTAATTTATGCATTCCGCTATTATCGCAGCTGTAAAGAAAAATGTACGCAATATCGAATTAAAGCCATCAATTATTGGCTCAATAATAATTTTTATGGAATGAGACGGAAATATTATTGTTTTGAAGTACGAATATGGTCACTGGCGAATGCATTGAGTTGCCCACAACCTGAATGGTGGTCACTGGCGAGATGTAAAATCTAGTGAACTATGAATGTAGAGGGAAAATGGCGGATCTAGGACGCTTTTTTTGAGGATTGCGCTTAAGACAGGCAGTCTGTATATTACAAACTAGGGCGTGCGCTATCCTCAAAGCGATGCTCTCAAAATCACTTCAGCAGAAGGATGTATGCATTCCGTTATTATCGTTGCTGTAAAGAAAAATGTACGCAATATAGAATTATAGCCATCAATTGCTGGTTCAACAATAAGTTTGTTTGGAATAAGACGGAAATATTTTTGTTTTGAAGTACGAATGTGGTCACTGGCGAATGCAGTAGAGGGAAAATGGCGGTTCTGGGACGCCTTTTTTGAGGAGCCGATCATAATGCAGGATTTCATTATGTTGACCAACAATAGTATTCAATTTCTTCAGGCTGCAAGTTACTACGTTCTATAATCATCATGGAAGTGTTATATTTGGAAGAGAAATGTCAGTTTGACAATTCAATCGAGTGTATAGAATTGCATTTCTATCAGCCATTATCTTCTTTAAAACTACTACCAGGCGACGAAATACATATTAGTGTACAACATTAGGATCTAGATACGCTACCTAGTCAAGTGAAATCCTGCATTTTGATCGACTCCTGAAAAAAAGCGTCCCAGAACCGCCATTTTCCTTCTACGAACTATAAGAGTTATTGCAACTGTCAGTATTAATATTATCAGTACAATACTTATCCGCCTTGATGTAGGGTATCGGTGGTGGTCCTCAGTCATGTGGCAGCCCATCGCTATTCTCTTCCATTTTTGTTTTGCTGTTGAGATTTAATCCTTTCTTTTTGTAAACAATTCAAATGTAAAAAAACTCTTCTTTTTTTGCACGGAAAAACGAGAATATTTTTTATAAACAGCTCCTTAACCCCACAAAGTTCCTATTTCTTAATAATTTTAAAGTTAAAATTCTTTACGTCCAACAAACTACTACAAACATTCTGGAGCTAAAAAGTGAAATTGTTGTCAAAATGTTTCCCTAGAAACGAATCTCAATTCATCAAATAGAAGTGCAAAAGCATTATTGGTCATATTGGTGGAGACAGGAACTGCAGCGTGGTCATCATTTAAAAACGTGCCTTCAAGTAAGGCAAACTTTGATAAGGTAGCGTATATAGATCTTAATGTTGTACACTAATGTGTATTTCGTCGCCTGGTAGTAGTTTTGAAGAAGATAATGGCTGATAGAAACGCAATTCTATGCACTCGATTGAACTGTCAAACTGACATTTCTCTTCCAAATATAACACTTCCATGATGATTATAGAACGTAGTAACCTGCAGCTTGTAGAAATCGAATACTATTGTTGGTCAACAAAAAAAATTTTGCATTCTGATCGGCTCCTCAAAAAAAGCGTCCCAGAACCGCCATTTTCCCTCTACATTCATAATTCACTAGATTTTATATCTCGCCAGTGACCAACATTCAGGTTTGTGTGCAACTCAATGCATTCGCCAGTGACCACATTCGTACTTCAAAACAAAAATATTTCCGTCTCATCCCAAACTAACTTATTGTTGTGCCAACAATTGATAGCTTTAATTCGATATTGCGTACATTTTTCTTTACAGCTGCGATAATAGCGGAATGCATAAATTAAAACATCCTTCTGCTGAAATGATTTTGAGGGCATCACTTTGAGGATAGCACACGCCCTAGTTTGTAATATACATACAGCCTGCCTTAAGCGCAACCAGCCCTTTAAGTGTACAAACTATTCCATGGTTTTTTACACGATCTATTTGAACTCAACTAGTTCGTACCTTATTTTATCAAATACAAATGCAAAAGCATTATTCGTCATATTGGATGAGACAGGAACTGAGGAACCGTCTTCCTTTAAAAATTTTTTCCCTCTACTAATGTGTATTTCGTCGCCAGGTAGTAGTTTTGAAGAAGATAATGGCTGATACAAACGAAATTCTATGCACTCGATTCAATTGTCAAACTGACATTTCTCTTCCAAATATAACATTCACATGATAATTATAGAACGTAGTAACCTGTAGCCTCAAGAAATCGAATACTATTGTTGGTCAACATAAAGAAATCCCGCATTTTGAACGGCTCCTCAAAAAAAGCGTCCTAGAACCGCCATTTTCCCTCTACATTCATAGTTCACTAGATTTTATATCTCGCCAGTGACCACCATTCAGGTTTGTGGGCAACTCAATGCATTCGCCAGTGACCATATTCGTACTTCAAAACAATAATATTTCCGTCTCATTCCATAAAAATTATTATTGAGCCAGCAATTGATGGCTTTAATTCGATATTGCGTACATTTTTCTTTACAGCAGCGATAATAGCGGAATGCATAAATTAAAACAAACTTCTGCTGAAGTGATTTTGAGGGCATCGCTTTGAGGATAGCACACGCCCTAGTTTGTAATATACACACAGTCTGCCTTAAGCGCAACCAGTCCTTTATGTGTACAAACTATTACTTGGCTTTTTACCCGATCTATTTTACCTCCTCTTAGTTCGTATCTTGTTTCATCAAATAGAAATGCAAAAGTATTATTGGTCATTTTAGATGAGACAGGAACTGCAGTGCCGTCTTCCTTTAAAAATATTTTCTCTCCGCTAATGTGTATTTCGTCGCCTGTTAGTAGTTTTGAAGAAGATAATGGCTGATACAAACGTAATTCTATGCACTGGATTCAATTGTCAAACTGACAATTCTCTTCCAAATATAACATTTACATGATGATTATAGAACGTAGTAACCTGCAGCCTGTAGAAAAGGAATACTATTGTTGGCAAACAAAAAGAAATCCTGCATTTTTGATCGGCTCCTTAAAAAAAGCGTCCCAAGAAACGCCATTTTCCCTCTACTACTTTAAGTGTACCAACTATTCCTTGGCTTTTTACCCGATCTATTTTACTTCCTCTTAGTTCGTATCTTGTTTCATCAAATAGAAATGCAAAAGTATTATTGGTCATTTTAGATGAGACCGAAACTGCAGTGTCGTCTTCTTTAAAAACTAGCCTTCCAAGAAGAGCTAACTTTGACTAGGTAGCGTATATAGATCTTAATGTTGTATACTAATGTGTATTTCGTCGCCTAGTAGTACTTTTCAAGAAGATAATGGCTGATAGAAACGCAATTCTATGCACTCGATTCAATTGTCAAACTGACATTTCTCTACCAAATAAAACATTTCCATGATGAGTATAGAACGTAGTAACCTGTAACCTGAAGAAATCGAATACTATTGTTGGCCAACAAAAAGAAATCCTGCATTTTGATCGGCTCCTCAAAAAAGGCGTCCCAGAACCGCCATTTTCCCTCTACTGCATTCGCCAGTGACCACATTCGTACTTCAAAACAAAAATATTTCCGTCTTATTCCAAACAAACTTATTGTTGAACCAGCAATTGATGGCTATAATTCTATATTGCGTACATTTTTCTTTACAGCAACGATAATAACGGAATGCATACATCCTTCTGCTGAAGTGATTTTGAGGGCATCGCTTTGAGGATAGCACACGCCCTAGTTTGTAATATACAGACTGCCTGTCTTAAGCGCAATCCTCAAAAAAAGCGTCCTAGATCCGCCATTTTCCCTCTACAGTCATTTCTTTTCCAAATATAACAAATCCATGATGATTATACAACTTAGAAACCTGCAGCCTGAAGAAATCGAATAATATTATTGGCCAACAAAAAGAAATCCTGCATTTTGCTCAGATCGTCAAAAAAGGCGTCCCAGAACCGCCATTTTCCCTCTACATTCATAGTTCACTAGATTTTACATCTCGCCAGTGACCACCATTCAGGTTTGTGGGCAACTCAATGCATTCGCCAGTGACCATATTCGTACTTCAAAACAATAATATTTCCGTCTCATTCCATAAAAATTATTATTGAGCCAATAATTGATGGCTTTAATTCGATATTGCGTACATTTTTCTTTACAGCAGCTATAATAGCGGAATGCATAAATTAAAACAACCTTCTGCTGGAGTGATTTTGAGCGCATCGCTTTGAGGATAGCTGACGCCCTAGTTTGTAATATACAGACAGCCTTTCTTAAGCGCAACCAGCCTTTTAAGTGTACAAGCTATTGCATGGTTTTTTGCTCGATCTATTTGAACTCCACTAGTTCGTAGCTTATTTCATCAAATAGAAATGCAAAAGAATTATTTGTCATACTGCATTCGCCAGTGACCACATTCGTACTTCAAAACAAAAATATTTCCGTCTTATTCCAAACCAACTTATTGTTGAACCAATAATTGATGGCTTTAATTCGATATTGCGTACATTTTTCTTTACAGCAGCTATAATAGCGGAATGCACAAATTAAAACAACCTTCTGCTGGAGTGATTTTGAGCGCATCGCTTTGAGGATAGCTGACGCCCTAGTTTGTAATATACAGACAGCCTTCCTTAAGCGCAACCAGCCTTTTAAGTGTACAAGCTATTGCATGGTTTTTTGCTCGATCTATTTGAACTCCACTTGTTCGTAGCTTATTTCATCAAATAGAAATGCAAAATAATTATTTGTCATATTGGTGGAGACAAGAACAGCAGAGTGGACTTCCTTTAAAAACGTGCCTTCCAAGTAGAGCAAACTTTGACTAGGTAGCGTATCTAGATCCTAATGTTGTACACTAATATGTATTTCGTCGCCTGGTAGTAGTTTTGAAGAAGATAATGGCTGATAGAAATGCAATTCTATGCACTCTATTGAATTGTCAAACTGACATTTCTCTTCCAAATCTAACACTTCCATGATGATTATAGAACGTAGTAACCTGCAGCTTGTAGAAATCGAATACTATTGTTGGTCAACAAAAAAAATTTTGTATTCTGATCGGCTCCTCAAAAAAAGTGTCCCAGAACCGCCATTTTCCCTCTACTACAGAAACGCAATTCTATGCACTCGATTCAATTGTCAAACTGACATTTCTCTACCAAATAAAACATTTCCATGATGAGTATAGAACGTAGTAACCTGTAACCTGAAGAAATCGAATACTATTGTTGGCCAACAAAAAGAAATCCTGCATTTTGATCGGCTCCTCAAAAAAGGCGTCCCAGAACCGCCATTTTCCCTCTACTGCATTCGCCAGTGACCACATTCGTACTTCAAAACAAAAATATTTCCGTCTCATTCCATAAAAATTATTATTGAGCCAATAATTGATGGCTTTAATTCGATATTGCGTACATTTTTCTTTACAGCAGCTATAATAGCGGAATGCATAAATTAAAACAACCTTCTGCTGGAGTGATTTTGAGCTCATCGCTTTGAGGATAGCTGACGCCCTAGTTTGTAATATACAGACAGCCTTTCTTAAGCGCAACCAGCCTTTTAAGTGTACAAGCTATTGCATGGTTTTTTGCTCGATCTATTTGAACTCCACTAGTTCGTAGCTTATTTCATCAAATAGAAATGCAAAAGAATTATTTGTCATATTGGTGGAGACAAGAACTGCAGAGTGGTCTTCCTTTAAAAACGTGCCATCCAAGTAGAGCAAACATTGACTAGGTAGCGTATCTAGATCCTAATGTTGTACACTAATATGTATTTCGTCGCCTGGTAGTAGTTTTAAAGAAGATAATGGCTGATAGAAATGCAATTCTATGCACTCGATTGAATTGTCAAACTGCTCTACTTGGAAGGCACGTTTTTAAAGGAAGACCACTCTGCAGTTCTTGTCTCCACCAATATGACAAATAATGGTTTTGCATTTCTATTTGATGAAATATGCTACGAACTAGAGGAGTTCAAATAGATCGAGCAAAGAACCATGCAATAGCTTGTACACTTAAAAGGCTGGTAGCGCTTAAGACAGGCTGTCTGTATATTACAAACTAGGGCGTGTGCTATCCTCAAAGCGATGCCCTCATAATCACATCAGCAGAAGGATGTTTTAATTTATGCATTCCGCTATTATCGCTGCTGTAAAGAAAAATGTACGCAATATCGAATTAAAGCCATCAATTGCTGGCTCAATAATAATTTTTATGGAATGAGACGGAAATATTATTGTTTTGAAGCGAATGCATTGAGTTGTACACAAACCTGAATGGTGGTCACTGGCGAGATATAGAATGTAGTGAACTATGATTGTAGAGAGAAAATGGCGGTTCTGGGACGCTTTTTTTGACGACTTGAGCAAAATGCAGGATTTGTTTTTGTTGGCCAATAATATTATTCGATTTCTTCTGGCTGCAGGTTTCTACGTTGTATAATCATCATGGATTTGTTATATTTGGAAGAGAAATGTCAGTAGAGGGAAAATGGCGGTTCTAGGACGCTTTTTTTAAGGAGCCGATCGAAATGCGGGATTTCTTTATGTTGACCAACAATTGTATTTGATTTCTTCAGGCTACAGCTTACCACATTCCATAATCATCATGGAAATGTTATATTTGGAAGAGAAATGTCAGTTTGACAATTGAATCGAGTGCATAGAATTTCGTTTCTATCAGCCATTATCTTCCTCAAAAGTACTACCAGGCGGCGAAATACACATTAGTATACAACATTAAGATCTATCTAGCCTAGTCAAAGTTAGCTCTTCTTGGAAGGCAAGTTTTTAAAGAAGACGGCACTGCAGTTCCTGTCTCATCTAAAATGACCAATAATACTTTTCAATTTCTATTTGATGAAACAAGATAAGAACTAAGATGAGGTAAAATAGATCGGGTAAAAAGCCAAGGAATAGTTTGTACACTTAAAGTAGTAGAGAGAAAATGGCGTTTCTTGGGACGCTTTTTTTGAGGAGCCGATCAAATATGTAGGATTTCTTTTTGTTGGCCAACAATAGTATTCGATTTCTTCAGGCTGCAGGTTCTACGTTCTATAAACATCATGGAAGTTTTATATTTGGAAGTGAAATGTCAGTTTGACAATTCCAATGTGCATAGAATTACGTTTGTATCAGCCATTATCTTCTTCAAAACTACTACTACGGTTCCTCAGTTCCTGTCTCATCCAAAATGACGAATAATGCTTTTGCATTTCTATTTGATGAAATAAGTTACGAACTAGTGGAGTTCAAATAGATCGAGCAAAAAACCATGGAATTGTTTGTACACTTAAAGGGCTGCTTGCGCCTAAGGCAGGCTGTCTGTATATTACAAACTAGAGCGTGTGCTATCCTCAAAGCGATGCCCTCAAAATCATTTCAGCAGAAGAATGTTTTAATTTATGCATTCCGCTATTATCGCAGCTGTAAAGAAAAATGTACGCAATATCGAATTAAAGCCATCAATTATTGGCTCAATAATAATTTTTATGGAATGAGACGGAAATATTATTGTTTTGAAGTACGAATATGGTCACTGGCGAATGCATTGAGTTGTACACAAACCTGAATGGTGGTCACTGGCGAGATATAAAATCTAGTGAACTATGAATGTAGAGGGAAAATGGCGGTTCTGGGACGCTTTTTTTGACGATCGGAGCAAAATGCAAAATTTCTTTTTGTTGGACAATAATAGTATTCAATTTCTTCAGGCTGCAGGTTTCTACGTTGTATAATCACCATGGAAGTGTTATATTTGGAAGAGAAATGTCAGTAGAGGGAAAATGGCGGTTCTAGGACGCTTTTTTTAAGGAGCCGATCGAAATGCGGGATTTCTTTATGTTGACCAACAATTGTATTTGATTTCTTCAGGCTACAGCTTACTACGTTCCATAATCATCATGGAAATGTTATATTTGGAAGAGAAATGTCAGTTTGACAATTGAATCGAGTGCATAGAATTGCGTTTCTATCAGACATTATCTTCCTCAAAAGTACTACCAGGCGGCGAAATACACATTAGTATACAACATTAAGATCTATCTAGCCTAGTCAAAGTTAGCTCTTCTTGGAAGGCAAGTTTTTAAAGAAGACGACACTGCAGTTTCGGTCTCATCCAAAATGACCAATAATACTTTTGCATTTCTATTTGATGAAACAAGATACGAACTAAGAGGAGGTAAAATAGATCGGGTAAAAAGCCAAGGAATAGTTGGTACACTTAAAGTAGTAGAGGGAAAATGGCGTTTCTTGGGACGCTTTTTTTAAGGAGCCGATCAAAAATGCAGGATTTCTTTTTGTTTGCCAACAATAGTATTCCTTTTCTTCAGGCTGCAGGTTACTACGTTCTATAATCATCATGGAAGTGTTATATTTGGAAGAGAAATGTTAGTTTGACAATTGAATCGAGTGCATAGAATTACGTTTGTATCAGCCATTATCTTCTTCAAAACTACTACCTGGCGACAAAATACACATTAGTAGAGGGAAAAAATTTTTAAAGGAAGACGGTTCCTCAGTTCCTGTCTCATCCAATATGACGAATAATGCTTTTGCATTTGTATTTGATAAAATAAGTTACGAACTAGTGGAGTTCAAATAGATCGAGCAAAAAACCATGGAATTGTTTGTACACTTAAAGGGCTGCTTGCGCCTAAGGCAGGCTGTCTGTATATTACAAACTAGAGCGTGTGCTATCCTCAAAGCGATGCCCTCAAAATCATTTCAGCAGAAGAATGTTTTAATTTATGCATTCCGCTATTATCGCAGCTGTAAAGAAAAATGTACGCAATATCGAATTAAAGCCATCAATTATTGGCTCAATAATAATTTTTATGGAATGAGACGGAAATATTATTGTTTTGAAGTACGAATATGGTCACTGGCGAATGCATTGAGTTGCCCACAACCTGAATGGTGGTCACTGGCGAGATGTAAAATCTAGTGAACTATGAATGTAGAGGGAAAATGGCGGATCTAGGACGCTTTTTTTGAGGATTGCGCTTAAGACAGGCAGTCTGTATATTACAAACTAGGGCGTGCGCTATCCTCAAAGCGATGCTCTCAAAATCACTTCAGCAGAAGGATGTATGCATTCCGTTATTATCGTTGCTGTAAAGAAAAATGTACGCAATATAGAATTATAGCCATCAATTGCTGGTTCAACAATAAGTTTGTTTGGAATAAGACGGAAATATTTTTGTTTTGAAGTACGAATGTGGTCACTGGCGAATGCAGTAGAGGGAAAATGGCGGTTCTGGGACGCCTTTTTTGAGGAGCCGATCATAATGCAGGATTTCATTATGTTGACCAACAATAGTATTCAATTTCTTCAGGCTGCAAGTTACTACGTTCTATAATCATCATGGAAGTGTTATATTTGGAAGAGAAATGTCAGTTTGACAATTCAATCGAGTGTATAGAATTGCATTTCTATCAGCCATTATCTTCTTTAAAACTACTACCAGGCGACGAAATACATATTAGTGTACAACATTAGGATCTAGATACGCTACCTAGTCAAGTGAAATCCTGCATTTTGATCGACTCCTGAAAAAAAGCGTCCCAGAACCGCCATTTTCCTTCTACGAACTATAAGAGTTATTGCAACTGTCAGTATTAATATTATCAGTACAATACTTATCCGCCTTGATGTAGGGTATCGGTGGTGGTCCTCAGTCATGTGGCAGCCCATCGCTATTCTCTTCCATTTTTGTTTTGCTGTTGAGATTTAATCCTTTCTTTTTGTAAACAATTCAAATGTAAAAAAACTCTTCTTTTTTTGCACGGAAAAACGAGAATATTTTTTATAAACAGCTCCTTAACCCCACAAAGTTCCTATTTCTTAATAATTTTAAAGTTAAAATTCTTTACGTCCAACAAACTACTACAAACATTCTGGAGCTAAAAAGTGAAATTGTTGTCAAAATGTTTCCCTAGAAACGAATCTCAATTCATCAAATAGAAGTGCAAAAGCATTATTGGTCATATTGGTGGAGACAGGAACTGCAGCGTGGTCATCATTTAAAAACGTGCCTTCAAGTAAGGCAAACTTTGATAAGGTAGCGTATATAGATCTTAATGTTGTACACTAATGTGTATTTCGTCGCCTGGTAGTAGTTTTGAAGAAGATAATGGCTGATAGAAACGCAATTCTATGCACTCGATTGAACTGTCAAACTGACATTTCTCTTCCAAATATAACACTTCCATGATGATTATAGAACGTAGTAACCTGCAGCTTGTAGAAATCGAATACTATTGTTGGTCAACAAAAAAAATTTTGCATTCTGATCGGCTCCTCAAAAAAAGCGTCCCAGAACCGCCATTTTCCCTCTACATTCATAATTCACTAGATTTTATATCTCGCCAGTGACCAACATTCAGGTTTGTGTGCAACTCAATGCATTCGCCAGTGACCACATTCGTACTTCAAAACAAAAATATTTCCGTCTCATCCCAAACTAACTTATTGTTGTGCCAACAATTGATAGCTTTAATTCGATATTGCGTACATTTTTCTTTACAGCTGCGATAATAGCGGAATGCATAAATTAAAACATCCTTCTGCTGAAATGATTTTGAGGGCATCACTTTGAGGATAGCACACGCCCTAGTTTGTAATATACATACAGCCTGCCTTAAGCGCAACCAGCCCTTTAAGTGTACAAACTATTCCATGGTTTTTTACACGATCTATTTGAACTCAACTAGTTCGTACCTTATTTTATCAAATACAAATGCAAAAGCATTATTCGTCATATTGGATGAGACAGGAACTGAGGAACCGTCTTCCTTTAAAAATTTTTTCCCTCTACTAATGTGTATTTCGTCGCCAGGTAGTAGTTTTGAAGAAGATAATGGCTGATACAAACGTAATTCTATGCACTCGATTCAATTGTCAAACTGACATTTCTCTTCCAAATATAACATTCACATGATAATTATAGAACGTAGTAACCTGTAGCCTCAAGAAATCGAATACTATTGTTGGTCAACATAAAGAAATCCCGCATTTTGAACGGCTCCTCAAAAAAAGCGTCCTAGAACCGCCATTTTCCCTCTACATTCATAGTTCACTAGATTTTATATCTCGCCAGTGACCACCATTCAGGTTTGTGGGCAACTCAATGCATTCGCCAGTGACCATATTCGTACTTCAAAACAATAATATTTCCGTCTCATTCCATAAAAATTATTATTGAGCCAGCAATTGATGGCTTTAATTCGATATTGCGTACATTTTTCTTTACAGCAGCGATAATAGCGGAATGCATAAATTAAAACAAACTTCTGCTGAAGTGATTTTGAGGGCATCGCTTTGAGGATAGCACACGCCCTAGTTTGTAATATACACACAGTCTGCCTTAAGCGCAACCAGTCCTTTATGTGTACAAACTATTACTTGGCTTTTTACCCGATCTATTTTACCTCCTCTTAGTTCGTATCTTGTTTCATCAAATAGAAATGCAAAAGTATTATTGGTCATTTTAGATGAGACAGGAACTGCAGTGCCGTCTTCCTTTAAAAATATTTTCTCTCCGCTAATGTGTATTTCGTCGCCTGTTAGTAGTTTTGAAGAAGATAATGGCTGATACAAACGTAATTCTATGCACTGGATTCAATTGTCAAACTGACAATTCTCTTCCAAATATAACATTTACATGATGATTATAGAACGTAGTAACCTGCAGCCTGTAGAAAAGGAATACTATTGTTGGCAAACAAAAAGAAATCCTGCATTTTTGATCGGCTCCTTAAAAAAAGCGTCCCAAGAAACGCCATTTTCCCTCTACTACTTTAAGTGTACCAACTATTCCTTGGCTTTTTACCCGATCTATTTTACTTCCTCTTAGTTCGTATCTTGTTTCATCAAATAGAAATGCAAAAGTATTATTGGTCATTTTAGATGAGACCGAAACTGCAGTGTCGTCTTCTTTAAAAACTAGCCTTCCAAGAAGAGCTAACTTTGACTAGGTAGCGTATATAGATCTTAATGTTGTATACTAATGTGTATTTCGTCGCCTAGTAGTACTTTTCAAGAAGATAATGGCTGATAGAAACGCAATTCTATGCACTCGATTCAATTGTCAAACTGACATTTCTCTACCAAATAAAACATTTCCATGATGAGTATAGAACGTAGTAACCTGTAACCTGAAGAAATCGAATACTATTGTTGGCCAACAAAAAGAAATCCTGCATTTTGATCGGCTCCTCAAAAAAGGCGTCCCAGAACCGCCATTTTCCCTCTACTGCATTCGCCAGTGACCACATTCGTACTTCAAAACAAAAATATTTCCGTCTTATTCCAAACAAACTTATTGTTGAACCAGCAATTGATGGCTATAATTCTATATTGCGTACATTTTTCTTTACAGCAACGATAATAACGGAATGCATACATCCTTCTGCTGAAGTGATTTTGAGGGCATCGCTTTGAGGATAGCACACGCCCTAGTTTGTAATATACAGACTGCCTGTCTTAAGCGCAATCCTCAAAAAAAGCGTCCTAGATCCGCCATTTTCCCTCTACAGTCATTTCTTTTCCAAATATAACAAATCCATGATGATTATACAACTTAGAAACCTGCAGCCTGAAGAAATCGAATAATATTATTGGCCAACAAAAAGAAATCCTGCATTTTGCTCAGATCGTCAAAAAAGGCGTCCCAGAACCGCCATTTTCCCTCTACATTCATAGTTCACTAGATTTTACATCTCGCCAGTGACCACCATTCAGGTTTGTGGGCAACTCAATGCATTCGCCAGTGACCATATTCGTACTTCAAAACAATAATATTTCCGTCTCATTCCATAAAAATTATTATTGAGCCAATAATTGATGGCTTTAATTCGATATTGCGTACATTTTTCTTTACAGCAGCTATAATAGCGGAATGCATAAATTAAAACAACCTTCTGCTGGAGTGATTTTGAGCGCATCGCTTTGAGGATAGCTGACGCCCTAGTTTGTAATATACAGACAGCCTTTCTTAAGCGCAACCAGCCTTTTAAGTGTACAAGCTATTGCATGGTTTTTTGCTCGATCTATTTGAACTCCACTAGTTCGTAGCTTATTTCATCAAATAGAAATGCAAAAGAATTATTTGTCATACTGCATTCGCCAGTGACCACATTCGTACTTCAAAACAAAAATATTTCCGTCTTATTCCAAACCAACTTATTGTTGAACCAATAATTGATGGCTTTAATTCGATATTGCGTACATTTTTCTTTACAGCAGCTATAATAGCGGAATGCACAAATTAAAACAACCTTCTGCTGGAGTGATTTTGAGCGCATCGCTTTGAGGATAGCTGACGCCCTAGTTTGTAATATACAGACAGCCTTCCTTAAGCGCAACCAGCCTTTTAAGTGTACAAGCTATTGCATGGTTTTTTGCTCGATCTATTTGAACTCCACTTGTTCGTAGCTTATTTCATCAAATAGAAATGCAAAATAATTATTTGTCATATTGGTGGAGACAAGAACAGCAGAGTGGACTTCCTTTAAAAACGTGCCTTCCAAGTAGAGCAAACTTTGACTAGGTAGCGTATCTAGATCCTAATGTTGTACACTAATATGTATTTCGTCGCCTGGTAGTAGTTTTGAAGAAGATAATGGCTGATAGAAATGCAATTCTATGCACTCTATTGAATTGTCAAACTGACATTTCTCTTCCAAATCTAACACTTCCATGATGATTATAGAACGTAGTAACCTGCAGCTTGTAGAAATCGAATACTATTGTTGGTCAACAAAAAAAATTTTGTATTCTGATCGGCTCCTCAAAAAAAGTGTCCCAGAACCGCCATTTTCCCTCTACATTCATAATTCACTAGATTTTATATCTCGCCAGTGACCAACATTCAGGTTTGTGTGCAACTCAATGCATTCGCCAGTGACCACATTCGTACTTCAAAACAAAAATATTTCCGTCTCATCCCAAACTAACTTATTGTTGTGCCAGCAATTGATTGCTTTAATTCGATATTGCGTACATTTTTCTTTACAGCTGCGATAATAGCGGAATGCATAAATTAAAACATCCTTCTGCTGAAATGATTTTGAGGGCATCACTTTGAGGATAGCACACGCCCTAGTTTGTAATATACACACAGTCTGCCTTAAGCGCAACCAGTCCTTTATGTGTACAAACGATTCCTTGGCTTTTTACCCGATCTATTTTACCTCCTCTTAGTTCGTATCTTGTTTCATCAAATAGAAATGCAAAAGTATTATTGGTCATACTGCATTCGCCAGTGACCACATTCGTACTTCAAAACAAAAATATTTCCGTCTTATTCCAAACCAACTTATTGTTGAACCAATAATTGATGGCTTTAATTCGATATTGCGTACATTTTTCTTTACAGCAGCTATAATAGCGGAATGCACAAATTAAAACAACCTTCTGCTGGAGTGATTTTGAGCGCATCGCTTTGAGGATAGCTGACGCCCTAGTTTGTAATATACAGACAGCCTTCCTTAAGCGCAACCAGCCTTTTAAGTGTACAAGCTATTGCATGGTTTTTTGCTCGATCTATTTGAACTCCACTTGTTCGTAGCTTATTTCATCAAATAGAAATGCAAAATAATTATTTGTCATATTGGTGGAGACAAGAACAGCAGAGTGGACTTCCTTTAAAAACGTGCCTTCCAAGTAGAGCAAACTTTGACTAGGTAGCGTATCTAGATCCTAATGTTGTACACTAATATGTATTTCGTCGCCTGGTAGTAGTTTTAAAGAAGATAATGGCCGATACAAACGTAATTCTATGCACTCGATTCAATTGTCAAACTGACATTTTTCTTCCAAATATAACATTTACATGATGATTATAGAACGTAGTAAACTGTAGCCTGAAGAAATCTACTACTATTGTTGGTCAACATAATGAAATCCCGCATTTTGATCGGCTCCTCAAAAAAAGCGTCCTAGAACCGCCATTTTCCCTCTCATGACATTTCTCTTCCAAATATAACAAATCCATGATGATTATACAACGTAGAAACCTGCAGCCCGAAGAAATCGAATAATATCATTGGCCAACAAAAACAAATCCTGCATTTTGCTCAGATCGTCAAAAAAAGCGTCCCAGAACCGCCATTTTCTCTCTACAATCATAGTTCACTACATTCTATATCTCGCCAGTAACCACCATTCAGGTTTGTGTACAACTCAATGCATTCGCTTCAAAACAATAATATTTCCGTCTCATTCCATAAAAATTATTATTGAGCCAGCAATTGATGGCTTTAATTCGATATTGCGTACATTTTTCTTTACAGCAGCGATAATAGCGGAATGCATAAATTTAAACATCCTTCTGCTGATGTGATTATGAGGGCATCGCTTTGAGGATAGCACACTCCCTAGTTTGTAATATACAGACAGCCTGTTTTAAGCGCTACCAGCCTTTTAAGTGTACAAGCTATTGCATGGTTCTTTGCTCGATCTATTTGAACTCCTCTAGTTCGTAGCATATTTCATCAAATAGAAATGCAAAACCATTATTTGTCATATTGGTGGAGACAAGAACTGCAGAGTGGTCTTCCTTTAAAAACGTGCCTTCCAAGTAGAGCAAACCTTGAATAGGTAGCGTATATAGATCTTAATGATGTATACTAATGTGTATTTCGTCGCCTGGTAGGACTTTTGAAGAAGATAATGATTGATAGAAACGCAATTCTATGCTCTCGATTGAATTGTCAAACTGACATTTCTCTTCCAAATATAACACTTCCATGATGATTATAGAACGTAGTAACCTGCAGCCTGAAGAAATCGAATACTATTGTTGGTCAACATAATGAAATCCTGCATTTTGATCGACTCTTCAAAAAAGGCGTCCCAGAATCGCCATTTTCCCTCTACTTTGTTTGCAATATCTTGATGTTGTACACTAATGTGTATTTCGTCGCCTGGTACTAATTTTGAAGAAGAATATAGGAGATAGAAATGCAATTTTATGCACTCGATTGAATTGCCAAACTGACATTTCTCTTCCAAATATAACACTTCCATGATGATGATAAAACGTAGTAACCTGCAGCCTGAAGAAATCGAATACTATTGTTAGTCAACAAAAAGAAATCCTGCATTTTGATCGGCTCCTGAAAAAAAGCGTCCCAGAACCGCCATTTTCCTTCTACGAACTATAAGAGTTATTGCAACTGTCAGTATTATTATTATTAGTACAATACTTATCCGCCTTGATGTAGGGTATCGGTGGTGGTCCTCAGTCATGTGGCAGCCCATCGCTATTCTCTTCTATTTTTGTTTTGCTGTTGAGATTTAGTCCTTTCTTTTTGTAAACAATTCAAATGTAAAAAAACTCTTTTTTTTTTGCACGGAAAAACGAGAATATTTTTTATAAACAGCTCCTTAACCCCACAAAGTTCCTATTTCTTAATAATTTTAAAGTTAAAATTCTTTACGTCCAACAAACTACTATAAACATTCTGGAGCTAAAAAGTGAAATTGTTGTCAAAATGTTTCCCTAGAAACGAATCTCAATTCATCAAATAGAAATGCAAAAGCATTATTGGTCATATTGGTGGAGACAGGAACTGCAGAGTGGTCATCATTTAAAAACGTGCCTTCAAGTATGGCAAACTTTGACTAGGTAGCGTATATAGATCTTAATGTTGTACAGTAATGTGTATTTCGTCGCCTGGTAGTAGTTTTGAAGAAGATAATGGCTGATAGAAACGCAATTCTATGCACTCGATTGAATTGTCAAACAGACATTTCTCTTCCAAATATAACATTTTCCCTCTACTACTTTAAGTGTACCAACTATTCCTTGGCTTTTTACCCGATCTATTTTACTTCCTCTTAGTTCGTATCTTGTTTCATCAAATAGAAATGCAAAAGTATTATTGGTCATTTTAGATGAGACCGAAACTGCAGTGTCGTCTTCTTTAAAAACTAGCCTTCCAAGAAGAGCTAACTTTGACTAGGTAGCGTATATAGATCTTAATGTTGTATACTAATGTGTATTTCGTCGCCTAGTAGTACTTTTCAAGAAGATAATGGCTGATAGAAACGCAATTCTATGCACTCGATTCAATTGTCAAACTGACATTTCTCTACCAAATAAAACATTTCCATGATGAGTATAGAACGTAGTAACCTGTAGCCTGAAGAAATCGAATACTATTGTTGGCCAACAAAAACAAATCCTGCATTTTGATCGGCTCCTCAAAAAAGGCGTCCCAGAACCGCCATTTTCCCTCTACATTCATAGTTCACTAGATTTTACATCTCGCCAGTGACCACCATTCAGGTTTGTGGGCAACTCAATGCATTCGCCAGTGACCATATTCGTACTTCAAAACAATAATATTTCCGTCTCATTCCATAAAAATTATTATTGAGCCAATAATTGATGGCTTTAATTCGATATTGCGTACATTTTTCTTTACAGCAGCTATAATAGCGGAATGCATAAATTAAAACAACCTTCTGCTGGAGTGATTTTGAGCTCATCGCTTTGAGGATAGCTGACGCCCTAGTTTGTAATATACAGACAGCCTTTCTTAAGCGCAACCAGCCTTTTAAGTGTACAAGCTATTGCATGGTTTTTTGCTCGATCTATTTGAACTCCACTAGTTCGTAGCTTATTTCATCAAATAGAAATGCAAAAGAATTATTTGTCATATTGGTGGAGACAAGAACTGCAGAGTGGTCTTCCTTTAAAAACGTGCCATCCAAGTAGAGCAAACATTGACTAGGTAGCGTATCTAGATCCTAATGTTGTACACTAATATGTATTTCGTCGCCTGGTAGTAGTTTTAAAGAAGATAATGGCTGATAGAAATGCAATTCTATGCACTCGATTGAATTGTCAAACTGCTCTACTTGGAAGGCACGTTTTTAAAGGAAGACCACTCTGCAGTTCTTGTCTCCACCAATATGACAAATAATGGTTTTGCATTTCTATTTGATGAAATATGCTACGAACTAGAGGAGTTCAAATAGATCGAGCAAAGAACCATGCAATAGCTTGTACACTTAAAAGGCTGGTAGCGCTTAAGACAGGCTGTCTGTATATTACAAACTAGGGAGTGTGCTATCCTCAAAGCGATGCCCTCATAATCACATCAGCAGAAGGATGTTTTAATTTATGCATTCCGCTATTATCGCTGCTGTAAAGAAAAATGTACGCAATATCGAATTAAAGCCATCAATTGCTGGCTCAATAATAATTTTTATGGAATGAGACGGAAATATTATTGTTTTGAAGCGAATGCATTGAGTTGTACACAAACCTGAATGGTGGTCACTGGCGAGATATAGAATGTAGTGAACTATGATTGTAGAGAGAAAATGGCGGTTCTGGGACGCTTTTTTTGACGACTTGAGCAAAATGCAGGATTTGTTTTTGTTGGCCAATAATATTATTCGATTTCTTCTGGCTGCAGGTTTCTACGTTGTATAATCATCATGGATTTGTTATATTTGGAAGAGAAATGTCAGTAGAGGGAAAATGGCGGTTCTAGGACGCTTTTTTTAAGGAGCCGATCGAAATGCGGGATTTCATTATGTTGACCAACAATTGTATTTGATTTCTTCAGGCTACAGCTTACCACATTCCATAATCATCATGGAAATGTTATATTTGGAAGAGAAATGTCAGTTTGACAATTGAATCGAGTGCATAGAATTTCGTTTCTATCAGCCATTATCTTCCTCAAAAGTACTACCAGGCGGCGAAATACACATTAGTATACAACATTAAGATCTATCTAGCCTAGTCAAACTTAGCTCTTCTTGGAAGGCAAGTTTTTAAAGAAGACGGCACTGCAGTTCCTGTCTCATCTAAAATGACCAATAATACTTTTCAATTTCTATTTGATGAAACAAGATAAGAACTAAGATGAGGTAAAATAGATCGGGTAAAAAGCCAAGGAATAGTTTGTACACTTAAAGTAGTAGAGAGAAAATGGCGTTTCTTGGGACGCTTTTTTTGAGGAGCCGATCAAATATGTAGGATTTCTTTTTGTTGGCCAACAATAGTATTCGATTTCTTCAGGCTGCAGGTTCTACGTTCTATAAACATCATGGAAGTTTTATATTTGGAAGTGAAATGTCAGTTTGACAATTCCAATGTGCATAGAATTACGTTTGTATCAGCCATTATCTTCTTCAAAACTACTACTACGGTTCCTCAGTTCCTGTCTCATCCAAAATGACGAATAATGCTTTTGCATTTCTATTTGATGAAATAAGTTACGAACTAGTGGAGTTCAAATAGATCGAGCAAAAAACCATGGAATTGTTTGTACACTTAAAGGGCTGCTTGCGCCTAAGGCAGGCTGTCTGTATATTACAAACTAGAGCGTGTGCTATCCTCAAAGCGATGCCCTCAAAATCATTTCAGCAGAAGAATGTTTTAATTTATGCATTCCGCTATTATCGCAGCTGTAAAGAAAAATGTACGCAATATCGAATTAAAGCCATCAATTATTGGCTCAATAATAATTTTTATGGAATGAGACGGAAATATTATTGTTTTGAAGTACGAATACGGTCACTGGCGAATGCATTGAGTTGCCCACAAACCTGAATGGTGGTCACTGGCGAGATGTAAAATCTAGTGAACTATGAATGTAGAGGGAAAATGGCGGTTCTGGGACGCCTTTTTTGACGATCTGAGCAAAATGCAGGATTTCTTTTTGTTGGCCAATAATATTATTCGATTTCTTCAGGCTGCAGGTTTCTAAGTTGTATAATCATCATGGATTTGTTATATTTGGAAAAGAAATGACTGTAGAGGGAAAATGGCGGATCTAGGACGCTTTTTTTGAGGATTGCGCTTAAGACAGGCAGTCTGTATATTACAAACTAGGGCGTGCGCTATCCTCAAAGCGATGCTCTCAAAATCACTTCAGCAGAAGGATGTATGCATTCCGTTATTATCGTTGCTGTAAAGAAAAATGTACGCAATATAGAATTATAGCCATCAATTGCTGGTTCAACAATAAGTTTGTTTGGAATAAGACGGAAATATTTTTGTTTTGAAGTACGAATGTGGTCACTGGCGAATGCAGTAGAGGGAAAATGGCGGTTCTGGGACGCCTTTTTTGAGGAGCCGATCATAATGCAGGATTTCATTATGTTGACCAACAATAGTATTCAATTTCTTCAGGCTGCAAGTTACTACGTTCTATAATCATCATGGAAGTGTTATATTTGGAAGAGAAATGTCAGTTTGACAATTCAATCGAGTGTATAGAACTGCATTTCTATCAGCCATTATCTTCTTTAAAACTACTACCAGGCGACGAAATACATATTAGTGTACAACATTAGGATCTAGATACGCTACCTAGTCAAGTGAAATCCTGCATTTTGATCGACTCCTGAAAAAAAGCGTCCCAGAACCGCCATTTTCCTTCTACGAACTATAAGAGTTATTGCAACTGTCAGTATTAATATTATCAGTACAATACTTATCCGTCTTGATGTAGGGTATCGGTGGTGGTCCTCAGTCATGTGGCAGCCCATCGCTATTCTCTTCCATTTTTGTTTTGCTGTTGAGATTTAATCCTTTCTTTTTGTAAACAATTCAAATGTAAAAAAACTCTTCTTTTTTTGCACGGAAAAACGAGAATATTTTTTATAAACAGCTCCTTAACCCCAGAAAGTTCCTATTTCTTAATAATTTTAAAGTTAAAATTCTTTACGTCCAACAAACTACTACAAACATTCTGGAGCTAAAAAGTGAAATTGTTGTCAAAATGTTTCCCTAGAAACGAATCTCAATTCATCAAATAGAAGTGCAAAAGCATTATTGGTCATATTGGTGGAGACAGGAACTGCAGCGTGGTCATCATTTAAAAACGCGCCTTCAAGTAAGGCAAACTTTGATAAGGTGGCGTATATAGATCTTAATGTTGTACACTAATGTGTATTTCGTCGCCTGGTAGTAGTTTTGAAGAAGATAATGGCTGATAGAAACGCAATTCTATGCACTCGATTGAACTGTCAAACTGACATTTCTCTTCCAAATATAACACTTCCATGATGATTATAGAACGTAGTAACCTTCAGCTTGTAGAAATCGAATACTATTGTTGGTCAACAAAAAAAATTTTGCATTCTGATCGGCTCCTCAAGAAAAGCGTCCCAGAACCGCCATTTTCCCTCTACATTCATAATTCACCTTTCTTCCTTTAAAAATTTTTTCCCTCTACTAATGTGTATTTCGTCGCCAGGTAGTAGAGGGAAAATGGCGGATCTAGGACGCTTTTTTTGAGGATTGCGCTTAAGACAGGCAGTCTGTATATTACAAACTAGGGCGTGCGCTATCCTCAAAGCGATGCTCTCAAAATCACTTCAGCAGAAGGATGTATGCATTCCGTTATTATCGTTGCTGTAAAGAAAAATGTACGCAATATAGAATTATAGCCATCAATTGCTGGTTCAACAATAAGTTTGTTTGGAATAAGACGGAAATATTTTTGTTTTGAAGTACGAATGTGGTCACTGGCGAATGCAGTAGAGGGAAAATGGCGGTTCTGGGACGCCTTTTTTGAGGAGCCGATCATAATGCAGGATTTCATTATGTTGACCAACAATAGTATTCAATTTCTTCAGGCTGCAAGTTACTACGTTCTATAATCATCATGGAAGTGTTATATTTGGAAGAGAAATGTCAGTTTGACAATTCAATCGAGTGTATAGAATTGCATTTCTATCAGCCATTATCTTCTTTAAAACTACTACCAGGCGACGAAATACATATTAGTGTACAACATTAGGATCTAGATACGCTACCTAGTCAAGTGAAATCCTGCATTTTGATCGACTCCTGAAAAAAAGCGTCCCAGAACCGCCATTTTCCTTCTACGAACTATAAGAGTTATTGCAACTGTCAGTATTAATATTATCAGTACAATACTTATCCGTCTTGATGTAGGGTATCGGTGGTGGTCCTCAGTCATGTGGCAGCCCATCGCTATTCTCTTCCATTTTTGTTTTGCTGTTGAGATTTAATCCTTTCTTTTTGTAAACAATTCAAATGTAAAAAAACTCTTCTTTTTTTGCACGGAAAAACGAGAATATTTTTTATAAACAGCTCCTTAACCCCACAAAGTTCCTATTTCTTAATAATTTTAAAGTTAAAATTCTTTACGTCCAACAAACTACTACAAACATTCTGGAGCTAAAAAGTGAAATTGTTGTCAAAATGTTTCCCTAGAAACGAATCTCAATTCATCAAATAGAAGTGCAAAAGCATTATTGGTCATATTGGTGGAGACAGGAACTGCAGCGTGGTCATCATTTAAAAACGTGCCTTCAAGTAAGGCAAACTTTGATAAGGTAGCGTATATAGATCTTAATGTTGTACACTAATGTGTATTTCGTCGCCTGATAGTAGTTTTGAAGAAGATAATGGCTGATAGAAACGCAATTCTATGCACTCGATTGAACTGTCAAACTGACATTTCTCTTCCAAATATAACACTTCCATGATGATTATAGAACGTAGTAACCTGCAGCTTGTAGAAATCGAATACTATTGTTGGTCAACAAAAAAAATTTTGCATTCTGATCGGCTCCTCAAAAAAAGCGTCCCAGAACCGCCATTTTCCCTCTACATTCATAATTCACTAGATTTTATATCTCGCCAGTGACCAACATTCAGGTTTGTGTGCAACTCAATGCATTCGCCAGTGACCACATTCGTACTTCAAAACAAAAATATTTCCGTCTCATCCCAAACTAACTTATTGTTGTGCCAACAATTGATAGCTTTAATTCGATATTGCGTACATTTTTCTTTACAGCTGCGATAATAGCGGAATGCATAAATTAAAACATCCTTCTGCTGAAATGATTTTGAGGGCATCACTTTGAGGATAGCACACGCCCTAGTTTGTAATATACATACAGCCTGCCTTAAGCGCAACCAGCCCTTTAAGTGTACAAACTATTCCATGGTTTTTTACACGATCTATTTGAACTCAACTAGTTCGTACCTTATTTTATCAAATACAAATGCAAAAGCATTATTCGTCATATTGGATGAGACAGGAACTGAGGAACCGTCTTCCTTTAAAAATTTTTTCCCTCTACTAATGTGTATTTCGTCGCCAGGTAGTAGTTTTGAAGAAGATAATGGCTGATACAAACGTAATTCTATGCACTCGATTCAATTGTCAAACTGACATTTCTCTTCCAAATATAACATTCACATGATAATTATAGAACGTAGTAACCTGTAGCCTCAAGAAATCGAATACTATTGTCGGTCAACATAAAGAAATCCCGCATTTTGAACGGCTCCTCAAAAAAAGCGTCCTAGAACCGCCATTTTCCCTCTACATTCATAGTTCACTAGATTTTATATCTCGCCAGTGACCACCATTCAGGTTTGTGGGCAACTCAATGCATTCGCCAGTGACCATATTCGTACTTCAAAACAATAATATTTCCGTCTCATTCCATAAAAATTATTATTGAGCCAGCAATTGATGGCTTTAATTCGATATTGCGTACATTTTTCTTTACAGCAGCGATAATAGCGGAATGCATAAATTAAAACAAACTTCTGCTGAAGTGATTTTGAGGGCATCGCTTTGAGGATAGCACACGCCCTAGTTTGTAATATACACACAGTCTGCCTTAAGCGCAACCAGTCCTTTATGTGTACAAACTATTACTTGGCTTTTTACCCGATCTATTTTACCTCCTCTTAGTTCGTATCTTGTTTCATCAAATAGAAATGCAAAAGTATTATTGGTCATTTTAGATGAGACAGGAACTGCAGTGCCGTCTTCCTTTAAAAATATTTTCTCTCCGCTAATGTGTATTTCGTCGCCTGTTAGTAGTTTTGAAGAAGATAATGGCTGATACAAACGTAATTCTATGCACTGGATTCAATTGTCAAACTGACAATTCTCTTCCAAATATAACATTTACATGATGATTATAGAACGTAGTAACCTGCAGCCTGTAGAAAAGGAATACTATTGTTGGCAAACAAAAAGAAATCCTGCATTTTTGATCGGCTCCTTAAAAAAAGCGTCCCAAGAAACGCCATTTTCCCTCTACTACTTTAAGTGTACCAACTATTCCTTGGCTTTTTACCCGATCTATTTTACTTCCTCTTAGTTCGTATCTTCTTTCATCAAATAGAAATGCAAAAGTATTATTGGTCATTTTAGATGAGACCGAAACTGCAGTGTCGTCTTCTTTAAAAACTAGCCTTCCAAGAAGAGCTAACTTTGACTAGGTAGCGTATATAGATCTTAATGTTGTATACTAATGTGTATTTCGTCGCCTAGTAGTACTTTTCAAGAAGATAATGGCTGATAGAAACGCAATTCTATGCACTCGATTCAATTGTCAAACTGACATTTCTCTACCAAATAAAACATTTCCATGATGAGTATAGAACGTAGTAACCTGTAGCCTGAAGAAATCGAATACTATTGTTGGCCAACAAAAAGAAATCCTGCATTTTGATCGGCTCCTCAAAAAAGGCGTCCCAGAACCGCCATTTTCCCTCTACATTCATAGTTCACTAGATTTTACATCTCGCCAGTGACCACCATTCAGGTTTGTGGGCAACTCAATGCATTCGCCAGTGACCATATTCGTACTTCAAAACAATAATATTTCCGTCTCATTCCATAAAAATTATTATTGAGCCAATAATTGATGGCTTTAATTCGATATTGCGTACATTTTTCTTTACAGCAGCTATAATAGCGGAATGCATAAATTAAAACAACCTTCTGCTGGAGTGATTTTGAGCTCATCGCTTTGAGGATAGCTGACGCCCTAGTTTGTAATATACAGACAGCCTTTCTTAAGCGCAACCAGCCTTTTAAGTGTACAAGCTATTGCATGGTTTTTTGCTCGATCTATTTGAACTCCACTAGTTCGTAGCTTCTTTCATCAAATAGAAATGCAAAAGAATTATTTGTCATATTGGTGGAGACAAGAACTGCAGAGTGGTCTTCCTTTAAAAACGTGCCATCCAAGTAGAGCAAACATTGACTAGGTAGCGTATCTAGATCCTAATGTTGTACACTAATATGTATTTCGTCGCCTGGTAGTAGTTTTAAAGAAGATAATGGCTGATAGAAATGCAATTCTATGCACTCGATTGAATTGTCAAACTGGGAAAATGGCGGTTCTGGGACGCCTTTTTTGAGGAGCCGATCATAATGCAGGATTTCATTATGTTGACCAACAATAGTATTCAATTTCTTCAGGCTGCAAGTTACTACGTTCTATAATCATCATGGAAGTGTTATATTTGGAAGAGAAATGTCAGTTTGACAATTCAATCGAGTGTATAGAATTGCATTTCTATCAGCCATTATCTTCTTTAAAACTACTACCAGGCGACGAAATACATATTAGTGTACAACATTAGGATCTAGATACGCTACCTAGTCAAGTGAAATCCTGCATTTTGATCGACTCCTGAAAAAAAGCGTCCCAGAACCGCCATTTTCCTTCTACGAACTATAAGAGTTATTGCAACTGTCAGTATTAATATTATCAGTACAATACTTATCCGTCTTGATGTAGGGTATCGGTGGTGGTCCTCAGTCATGTGGCAGCCCATCGCTATTCTCTTCCATTTTTGTTTTGCTGTTGAGATTTAATCCTTTCTTTTTGTAAACAATTCAAATGTAAAAAAACTCTTCTTTTTTTGCACGGAAAAACGAGAATATTTTTTATAAACAGCTCCTTAACCCCACAAAGTTCCTATTTCTTAATAATTTTAAAGTTAAAATTCTTTACGTCCAACAAACTACTACAAACATTCTGGAGCTAAAAAGTGAAATTGTTGTCAAAATGTTTCCCTAGAAACGAATCTCAATTCATCAAATAGAAGTGCAAAAGCATTATTGGTCATATTGGTGGAGACAGGAACTGCAGCGTGGTCATCATTTAAAAACGTGCCTTCAAGTAAGGCAAACTTTGATAAGGTAGCGTATATAGATCTTAATGTTGTACACTAATGTGTATTTCGTCGCCTGATAGTAGTTTTGAAGAAGATAATGGCTGATAGAAACGCAATTCTATGCACTCGATTGAACTGTCAAACTGACATTTCTCTTCCAAATATAACACTTCCATGATGATTATAGAACGTAGTAACCTGCAGCTTGTAGAAATCGAATACTATTGTTGGTCAACAAAAAAAATTTTGCATTCTGATCGGCTCCTCAAAAAAAGCGTCCCAGAACCGCCATTTTCCCTCTACATTCATAATTCACTAGATTTTATATCTCGCCAGTGACCAACATTCAGGTTTGTGTGCAACTCAATGCATTCGCCAGTGACCACATTCGTACTTCAAAACAAAAATATTTCCGTCTCATCCCAAACTAACTTATTGTTGTGCCAACAATTGATAGCTTTAATTCGATATTGCGTACATTTTTCTTTACAGCTGCGATAATAGCGGAATGCATAAATTAAAACATCCTTCTGCTGAAATGATTTTGAGGGCATCACTTTGAGGATAGCACACGCCCTAGTTTGTAATATACATACAGCCTGCCTTAAGCGCAACCAGCCCTTTAAGTGTACAAACTATTCCATGGTTTTTTACACGATCTATTTGAACTCAACTAGTTCGTACCTTATTTTATCAAATACAAATGCAAAAGCATTATTCGTCATATTGGATGAGACAGGAACTGAGGAACCGTCTTCCTTTAAAAATTTTTTCCCTCTACTAATGTGTATTTCGTCGCCAGGTAGTAGTTTTGAAGAAGATAATGGCTGATACAAACGTAATTCTATGCACTCGATTCAATTGTCAAACTGACATTTCTCTTCCAAATATAACATTCACATGATAATTATAGAACGTAGTAACCTGTAGCCTCAAGAAATCGAATACTATTGTCGGTCAACATAAAGAAATCCCGCATTTTGAACGGCTCCTCAAAAAAAGCGTCCTAGAACCGCCATTTTCCCTCTACATTCATAGTTCACTAGATTTTATATCTCGCCAGTGACCACCATTCAGGTTTGTGGGCAACTCAATGCATTCGCCAGTGACCATATTCGTACTTCAAAACAATAATATTTCCGTCTCATTCCATAAAAATTATTATTGAGCCAGCAATTGATGGCTTTAATTCGATATTGCGTACATTTTTCTTTACAGCAGCGATAATAGCGGAATGCATAAATTAAAACAAACTTCTGCTGAAGTGATTTTGAGGGCATCGCTTTGAGGATAGCACACGCCCTAGTTTGTAATATACACACAGTCTGCCTTAAGCGCAACCAGTCCTTTATGTGTACAAACTATTACTTGGCTTTTTACCCGATCTATTTTACCTCCTCTTAGTTCGTATCTTGTTTCATCAAATAGAAATGCAAAAGTATTATTGGTCATTTTAGATGAGACAGGAACTGCAGTGCCGTCTTCCTTTAAAAATATTTTCTCTCCGCTAATGTGTATTTCGTCGCCTGTTAGTAGTTTTGAAGAAGATAATGGCTGATACAAACGTAATTCTATGCACTGGATTCAATTGTCAAACTGACAATTCTCTTCCAAATATAACATTTACATGATGATTATAGAACGTAGTAACCTGCAGCCTGTAGAAAAGGAATACTATTGTTGGCAAACAAAAAGAAATCCTGCATTTTTGATCGGCTCCTTAAAAAAAGCGTCCCAAGAAACGCCATTTTCCCTCTACTACTTTAAGTGTACCAACTATTCCTTGGCTTTTTACCCGATCTATTTTACTTCCTCTTAGTTCGTATCTTCTTTCATCAAATAGAAATGCAAAAGTATTATTGGTCATTTTAGATGAGACCGAAACTGCAGTGTCGTCTTCTTTAAAAACTAGCCTTCCAAGAAGAGCTAACTTTGACTAGGTAGCGTATATAGATCTTAATGTTGTATACTAATGTGTATTTCGTCGCCTAGTAGTACTTTTCAAGAAGATAATGGCTGATAGAAACGCAATTCTATGCACTCGATTCAATTGTCAAACTGACATTTCTCTACCAAATAAAACATTTCCATGATGAGTATAGAACGTAGTAACCTGTAGCCTGAAGAAATCGAATACTATTGTTGGCCAACAAAAAGAAATCCTGCATTTTGATCGGCTCCTCAAAAAAGGCGTCCCAGAACCGCCATTTTCCCTCTACATTCATAGTTCACTAGATTTTACATCTCGCCAGTGACCACCATTCAGGTTTGTGGGCAACTCAATGCATTCGCCAGTGACCATATTCGTACTTCAAAACAATAATATTTCCGTCTCATTCCATAAAAATTATTATTGAGCCAATAATTGATGGCTTTAATTCGATATTGCGTACATTTTTCTTTACAGCAGCTATAATAGCGGAATGCATAAATTAAAACAACCTTCTGCTGGAGTGATTTTGAGCTCATCGCTTTGAGGATAGCTGACGCCCTAGTTTGTAATATACAGACAGCCTTTCTTAAGCGCAACCAGCCTTTTAAGTGTACAAGCTATTGCATGGTTTTTTGCTCGATCTATTTGAACTCCACTAGTTCGTAGCTTCTTTCATCAAATAGAAATGCAAAAGAATTATTTGTCATATTGGTGGAGACAAGAACTGCAGAGTGGTCTTCCTTTAAAAACGTGCCATCCAAGTAGAGCAAACATTGACTAGGTAGCGTATCTAGATCCTAATGTTGTACACTAATATGTATTTCGTCGCCTGGTAGTAGTTTTAAAGAAGATAATGGCTGATAGAAATGCAATTCTATGCACTCGATTGAATTGTCAAACTGCTCTACTTGGAAGGCACGTTTTTAAAGGAAGACCACTCTGCAGTTCTTGTCTCCACCAATATGACAAATAATGGTTTTGCATTTCTATTTGATGAAATATGCTACGAACTAGAGGAGTTCAAATAGATCGAGCAAAGAACCATGCAATAGCTTGTACACTTAAAAGGCTGGTAGCGCTTAAGACAGGCTGTCTGTATATTACAAACTAGGGCGTGTGCTATCCTCAAAGCGATGCCCTCATAATCACATCAGCAGAAGGATGTTTTAATTTATGCATTCCGCTATTATCGCTGCTGTAAAGAAAAATGTACGCAATATCGAATTAAAGCCATCAATTGCTGGCTCAATAATAATTTTTATGGAATGAGACGGAAATATTATTGTTTTGAAGCGAATGCATTGAGTTGTACACAAACCTGAATGGTGGTCACTGGCGAGATATAGAATGTAGTGAACTATGATTGTAGAGAGAAAATGGCGGTTCTGGGACGCTTTTTTTGACGACTTGAGCAAAATGCAGGATTTGTTTTTGTTGGCCAATAATATTATTCGATTTCTTCTGGCTGCAGGTTTCTACGTTGTATAATCATCATGGATTTGTTATATTTGGAAGAGAAATGTCAGTAGAGGGAAAATGGCGGTTCTAGGACGCTTTTTTTAAGGAGCCGATCGAAATGCGGGATTTCTTTATGTTGACCAACAATTGTATTTGATTTCTTCAGGCTACAGCTTACCACATTCCATAATCATCATGGAAGTGTTATATTTGGAAGAGAAATGTCAGTTTGACAATTCAATCGAGTGTATAGAACTGCATTTCTATCAGCCATTATCTTCTTTAAAACTACTACCAGGCGACGAAATACATATTAGTGTACAACATTAGGATCTAGATACGCTACCTAGTCAAGTGAAATCCTGCATTTTGATCGACTCCTGAAAAAAAGCGTCCCAGAACCGCCATTTTCCTTCTACGAACTATAAGAGTTATTGCAACTGTCAGTATTAATATTATCAGTACAATACTTATCCGTCTTGATGTAGGGTATCGGTGGTGGTCCTCAGTCATGTGGCAGCCCATCGCTATTCTCTTCCATTTTTGTTTTGCTGTTGAGATTTAATCCTTTCTTTTTGTAAACAATTCAAATGTAAAAAAACTCTTCTTTTTTTGCACGGAAAAACGAGAATATTTTTTATAAACAGCTCCTTAACCCCAGAAAGTTCCTATTTCTTAATAATTTTAAAGTTAAAATTCTTTACGTCCAACAAACTACTACAAACATTCTGGAGCTAAAAAGTGAAATTGTTGTCAAAATGTTTCCCTAGAAACGAATCTCAATTCATCAAATAGAAGTGCAAAAGCATTATTGGTCATATTGGTGGAGACAGGAACTGCAGCGTGGTCATCATTTAAAAACGCGCCTTCAAGTAAGGCAAACTTTGATAAGGTAGCGTATATAGATCTTAATGTTGTACACTAATGTGTATTTCGTCGCCTGGTAGTAGTTTTGAAGAAGATAATGGCTGATAGAAACGCAATTCTATGCACTCGATTGAACTGTCAAACTGACATTTCTCTTCCAAATATAACACTTCCATGATGATTATAGAACGTAGTAACCTGCAGCTTGTAGAAATCGAATACTATTGTTGGTCAACAAAAAAAATTTTGCATTCTGATCGGCTCCTCAAAAAAAGCGTCCCAGAACCGCCATTTTCCCTCTACATTCATAATTCACTAGATTTTATATCTCGCCAGTGACCAACATTCAGGTTTGTGTGCAACTCAATGCATTCGCCAGTGACCACATTCGTACTTCAAAACAAAAATATTTCCGTCTCATCCCAAACTAACTTATTGTTGTGCCAACAATTGATAGCTTTAATTCGATATTGCGTACATTTTTCTTTACAGCTGCGATAATAGCGGAATGCATAAATTAAAACATCCTTCTGCTGAAATGATTTTGAGGGCATCACTTTGAGGATAGCACACGCCCTAGTTTGTAATATACATACAGCCTGCCTTAAGCGCAACCAGCCCTTTAAGTGTACAAACTATTCCATGGTTTTTTACACGATCTATTTGAACTCAACTAGTTCGTACCTTATTTTATCAAATACAAATGCAAAAGCATTATTCGTCATATTGGATGAGACAGGAACTGAGGAACCGTCTTCCTTTAAAAATTTTTTCCCTCTACTAATGTGTATTTCGTCGCCAGGTAGTAGTTTTGAAGAAGATAATGGCTGATACAAACGTAATTCTATGCACTCGATTCAATTGTCAAACTGACATTTCTCTTCCAAATATAACATTCACATGATAATTATAGAACGTAGTAACCTGTAGCCTCAAGAAATCGAATACTATTGTCGGTCAACATAAAGAAATCCCGCATTTTGAACGGCTCCTCAAAAAAAGCGTCCTAGAACCGCCATTTTCCCTCTACATTCATAGTTCACTAGATTTTATATCTCGCCAGTGACCACCATTCAGGTTTGTGGGCAACTCAATGCATTCGCCAGTGACCATATTCGTACTTCAAAACAATAATATTTCCGTCTCATTCCATAAAAATTATTATTGAGCCAGCAATTGATGGCTTTAATTCGATATTGCGTACATTTTTCTTTACAGCAGCGATAATAGCGGAATGCATAAATTAAAACAAACTTCTGCTGAAGTGATTTTGAGGGCATCGCTTTGAGGATAGCACACGCCCTAGTTTGTAATATACACACAGTCTGCCTTAAGCGCAACCAGTCCTTTATGTGTACAAACTATTACTTGGCTTTTTACCCGATCTATTTTACCTCCTCTTAGTTCGTATCTTGTTTCATCAAATAGAAATGCAAAAGTATTATTGGTCATTTTAGATGAGACAGGAACTGCAGTGCCGTCTTCCTTTAAAAATATTTTCTCTCCGCTAATGTGTATTTCGTCGCCTGTTAGTAGTTTTGAAGAAGATAATGGCTGATACAAACGTAATTCTATGCACTGGATTCAATTGTCAAACTGACAATTCTCTTCCAAATATAACATTTACATGATGATTATAGAACGTAGTAACCTGCAGCCTGTAGAAAAGGAATACTATTGTTGGCAAACAAAAAGAAATCCTGCATTTTTGATCGGCTCCTTAAAAAAAGCGTCCCAAGAAACGCCATTTTCCCTCTACTACTTTAAGTGTACCAACTATTCCTTGGCTTTTTACCCGATCTATTTTACTTCCTCTTAGTTCGTATCTTGTTTCATCAAATAGAAATGCAAAAGTATTATTGGTCATTTTAGATGAGACCGAAACTGCAGTGTCGTCTTCTTTAAAAACTAGCCTTCCAAGAAGAGCTAACTTTGACTAGGTAGCGTATATAGATCTTAATGTTGTATACTAATGTGTATTTCGTCGCCTAGTAGTACTTTTCAAGAAGATAATGGCTGATAGAAACGCAATTCTATGCACTCGATTCAATTGTCAAACTGACATTTCTCTACCAAATAAAACATTTCCATGATGAGTATAGAACGTAGTAACCTGTAACCTGAAGAAATCGAATACTATTGTTGGCCAACAAAAAGAAATCCTGCATTTTGATCGGCTCCTCAAAAAAGGCGTCCCAGAACCGCCATTTTCCCTCTACTGACATTTCTCTTCCAAATATAACACTTCCATGATGATGATAAAACGTAGTAACCTGCAGCCTGAAGAAATCGAATACTATTGTTAGTCAACAAAAAGAAATCCTGCATTTTGATCGGCTCCTGAAAAAAAGCGTCCCAGAACCGCCATTTTCCTTCTACGAACTATAAGAGTTATTGCAACTGTCAGTATTATTATTATTAGTACAATACTTATCCGCCTTGATGTAGGGTATCGGTGGTGGTCCTCAGTCATGTGGCAGCCCATCGCTATTCTCTTCTATTTTTGTTTTGCTGTTGAGATTTAGTCCTTTCTTTTTGTAAACAATTCAAATGTAAAAAAACTCTTTTTTTTTTGCACGGAAAAACGAGAATATTTTTTATAAACAGCTCCTTAACCCCACAAAGTTCCTATTTCTTAATAATTTTAAAGTTAAAATTCTTTACGTCCAACAAACTACTATAAACATTCTGGAGCTAAAAAGTGAAATTGTTGTCAAAATGTTTCCCTAGAAACGAATCTCAATTCATCAAATAGAAATGCAAAAGCATTATTGGTCATATTGGTGGAGACAGGAACTGCAGAGTGGTCATCATTTAAAAACGTGCCTTCAAGTATGGCAAACTTTGACTAGGTAGCGTATATAGATCTTAATGTTGTACAGTAATGTGTATTTCGTCGCCTGGTAGTAGTTTTGAAGAAGATAATGGCTGATAGAAACGCAATTCTATGCACTCGATTGAATTGTCAAACAGACATTTCTCTTCCAAATATAACATTTTCCCTCTACTACTTTAAGTGTACCAACTATTCCTTGGCTTTTTACCCGATCTATTTTACTTCCTCTTAGTTCGTATCTTGTTTCATCAAATAGAAATGCAAAAGTATTATTGGTCATTTTAGATGAGACCGAAACTGCAGTGTCGTCTTCTTTAAAAACTAGCCTTCCAAGAAGAGCTAACTTTGACTAGGTAGCGTATATAGATCTTAATGTTGTATACTAATGTGTATTTCGTCGCCTAGTAGTACTTTTCAAGAAGATAATGGCTGATAGAAACGCAATTCTATGCACTCGATTCAATTGTCAAACTGACATTTCTCTACCAAATAAAACATTTCCATGATGAGTATAGAACGTAGTAACCTGTAGCCTGAAGAAATCGAATACTATTGTTGGCCAACAAAAAGAAATCCTGCATTTTGATCGGCTCCTCAAAAAAGGCGTCCCAGAACCGCCATTTTCCCTCTACATTCATAGTTCACTAGATTTTACATCTCGCCAGTGACCACCATTCAGGTTTGTGGGCAACTCAATGCATTCGCCAGTGACCATATTCGTACTTCAAAACAATAATATTTCCGTCTCATTCCATAAAAATTATTATTGAGCCAATAATTGATGGCTTTAATTCGATATTGCGTACATTTTTCTTTACAGCAGCTATAATAGCGGAATGCATAAATTAAAACAACCTTCTGCTGGAGTGATTTTGAGCTCATCGCTTTGAGGATAGCTGACGCCCTAGTTTGTAATATACAGACAGCCTTTCTTAAGCGCAACCAGCCTTTTAAGTGTACAAGCTATTGCATGGTTTTTTGCTCGATCTATTTGAACTCCACTAGTTCGTAGCTTCTTTCATCAAATAGAAATGCAAAAGAATTATTTGTCATATTGGTGGAGACAAGAACTGCAGAGTGGTCTTCCTTTAAAAACGTGCCATCCAAGTAGAGCAAACATTGACTAGGTAGCGTATCTAGATCCTAATGTTGTACACTAATATGTATTTCGTCGCCTGGTAGTAGTTTTAAAGAAGATAATGGCTGATAGAAATGCAATTCTATGCACTCGATTGAATTGTCAAACTGCTCTACTTGGAAGGCACGTTTTTAAAGGAAGACCACTCTGCAGTTCTTGTCTCCACCAATATGACAAATAATGGTTTTGCATTTCTATTTGATGAAATATGCTACGAACTAGAGGAGTTCAAATAGATCGAGCAAAGAACCATGCAATAGCTTGTACACTTAAAAGGCTGGTAGCGCTTAAGACAGGCTGTCTGTATATTACAAACTAGGGCGTGTGCTATCCTCAAAGCGATGCCCTCATAATCACATCAGCAGAAGGATGTTTTAATTTATGCATTCCGCTATTATCGCTGCTGTAAAGAAAAATGTACGCAATATCGAATTAAAGCCATCAATTGCTGGCTCAATAATAATTTTTATGGAATGAGACGGAAATATTATTGTTTTGAAGCGAATGCATTGAGTTGTACACAAACCTGAATGGTGGTCACTGGCGAGATATAGAATGTAGTGAACTATGATTGTAGAGAGAAAATGGCGGTTCTGGGACGCTTTTTTTGACGACTTGAGCAAAATGCAGGATTTGTTTTTGTTGGCCAATAATATTATTCGATTTCTTCTGGCTGCAGGTTTCTACGTTGTATAATCATCATGGATTTGTTATATTTGGAAGAGAAATGTCAGTAGAGGGAAAATGGCGGTTCTAGGACGCTTTTTTTAAGGAGCCGATCGAAATGCGGGATTTCTTTATGTTGACCAACAATTGTATTTGATTTCTTCAGGCTACAGCTTACCACATTCCATAATCATCATGGAAATGTTATATTTGGAAGAGAAATGTCAGTTTGACAATTGAATCGAGTGCATAGAATTTCGTTTCTATCAGCCATTATCTTCCTCAAAAGTACTACCAGGCGGCGAAATACACATTAGTATACAACATTAAGATCTATCTAGCCTAGTCAAAGTTAGCTCTTCTTGGAAGGCAAGTTTTTAAAGAAGACGGCACTGCAGTTCCTGTCTCATCTAAAATGACCAATAATACTTTTCAATTTCTATTTGATGAAACAAGATAAGAACTAAGATGAGGTAAAATAGATCGGGTAAAAAGCCAAGGAATAGTTTGTACACTTAAAGTAGTAGAGAGAAAATGGCGTTTCTTGGGACGCTTTTTTTGAGGAGCCGATCAAATATGTAGGATTTCTTTTTGTTGGCCAACAATAGTATTCGATTTCTTCAGGCTGCAGGTTCTACGTTCTATAAACATCATGGAAGTTTTATATTTGGAAGTGAAATGTCAGTTTGACAATTCCAATGTGCATAGAATTACGTTTGTATCAGCCATTATCTTCTTCAAAACTACTACTACGGTTCCTCAGTTCCTGTCTCATCCAAAATGACGAATAATGCTTTTGCATTTCTATTTGATGAAATAAGTTACGAACTAGTGGAGTTCAAATAGATCGAGCAAAAAACCATGGAATTGTTTGTACACTTAAAGGGCTGCTTGCGCCTAAGGCAGGCTGTCTGTATATTACAAACTAGAGCGTGTGCTATCCTCAAAGCGATGCCCTCAAAATCATTTCAGCAGAAGAATGTTTTAATTTATGCATTCCGCTATTATCGCAGCTGTAAAGAAAAATGTACGCAATATCGAATTAAAGCCATCAATTATTGGCTCAATAATAATTTTTATGGAATGAGACGGAAATATTATTGTTTTGAAGTACGAATATGGTCACTGGCGAATGCATTGAGTTGTACACAAACCTGAATGGTGGTCACTGGCGAGATATAAAATCTAGTGAACTATGAATGTAGAGGGAAAATGGCGGTTCTGGGACGCTTTTTTTGACGATCGGAGCAAAATGCAAAATTTCTTTTTGTTGGACAATAATAGTATTCAATTTCTTCAGGCTGCAGGTTTCTACGTTGTATAATCACCATGGAAGTGTTATATTTGGAAGAGAAATGTCAGTAGAGGGAAAATGGCGGTTCTAGGACGCTTTTTTTAAGGAGCCGATCGAAATGCGGGATTTCTTTATGTTGACCAACAATTGTATTTGATTTCTTCAGGCTACAGCTTACTACGTTCCATAATCATCATGGAAATGTTATATTTGGAAGAGAAATGTCAGTTTGACAATTGAATCGAGTGCATAGAATTGCGTTTCTATCAGCCATTATCTTCCTCAAAAGTACTACCAGGCGGCGAAATACACATTAGTATACAACATTAAGATCTATCTAGCCTAGTCAAAGTTAGCTCTTCTTGGAAGGCAAGTTTTTAAAGAAGACGACACTGCAGTTTCGGTCTCATCTAAAATGACCAATAATACTTTTGCATTTCTATTTGATGAAACAAGATACGAACTAAGAGGAGGTAAAATAGATCGGGTAAAAAGCCAAGGAATAGTTGGTACACCTAAAAGTAGTAGAGGGAAAATGGCGTTTCTTGGGACGCTTTTTTTTAAGGAGCCGATCAAAAATGCAGGATTTCTTTTTGTTTGCCAACAATAGTATTCCTTTTCTTCAGGCTGCAGGTTACTACGTTCTATAATCATCATGGAAGTGTTATATTTGGAAGAGAAATGTTAGTTTGACAATTGAATCGAGTGCATAGAATTACGTTTGTATCAGCCATTATCTTCTTCAAAACTACTACCTGGCGACAAAATACACATTAGTAGAGGGAAAAAATTTTTAAAGGAAGACGGTTCCTCAGTTCCTGTCTCATCCAATATGACGAATAATGCTTTTGCATTTGTATTTGATAAAATAAGTTACGAACTAGTGGAGTTCAAATAGATCGAGCAAAAAACCATGGAATTGTTTGTACACTTAAAGGGCTGCTTGCGCCTAAGGCAGGCTGTCTGTATATTACAAACTAGAGCGTGTGCTATCCTCAAAGCGATGCCCTCAAAATCATTTCAGCAGAAGAATGTTTTAATTTATGCATTCCGCTATTATCGCAGCTGTAAAGAAAAATGTACGCAATATCGAATTAAAGCCATCAATTATTGGCTCAATAATAATTTTTATGGAATGAGACGGAAATATTATTGTTTTGAAGTACGAATATGGTCACTGGCGAATGCATTGAGTTGCCCACAACCTGAATGGTGGTCACTGGCGAGATGTAAAATCTAGTGAACTATGAATGTAGAGGGAAAATGGCGGTTCTGGGACGCCTTTTTTGACGATCTGAGCAAAATGCAGGATTTCTTTTTGTTGGCCAATAATATTATTCGATTTCTTCAGGCTGCAGGTTTCTAAGTTGTATAATCATCATGGATTTGTTATATTTGGAAAAGAAATGACTGTAGAGGGAAAATGGCGGATCTAGGACGCTTTTTTTGAGGATTGCGCTTAAGACAGGCAGTCTGTATATTACAAACTAGGGCGTGCGCTATCCTCAAAGCGATGCTCTCAAAATCACTTCAGCAGAAGGATGTATGCATTCCGTTATTATCGTTGCTGTAAAGAAAAATGTACGCAATATAGAATTATAGCCATCAATTGCTGGTTCAACAATAAGTTTGTTTGGAATAAGACGGAAATATTTTTGTTTTGAAGTACGAATGTGGTCACTGGCGAATGCAGTAGAGGGAAAATGGCGGTTCTGGGACGCCTTTTTTGAGGAGCCGATCATAATGCAGGATTTCATTATGTTGACCAACAATAGTATTCAATTTCTTCAGGCTGCAAGTTACTACGTTCTATAATCATCATGGAAGTGTTATATTTGGAAGAGAAATGTCAGTTTGACAATTCAATCGAGTGTATAGAATTGCATTTCTATCAGCCATTATCTTCTTTAAAACTACTACCAGGCGACGAAATACATATTAGTGTACAACATTAGGATCTAGATACGCTACCTAGTCAAGTGAAATCCTGCATTTTGATCGACTCCTGAAAAAAAGCGTCCCAGAACCGCCATTTTCCTTCTACGAACTATAAGAGTTATTGCAACTGTCAGTATTAATATTATCAGTACAATACTTATCCGCCTTGATGTAGGGTATCGGTGGTGGTCCTCAGTCATGTGGCAGCCCATCGCTATTCTCTTCCATTTTTGTTTTGCTGTTGAGATTTAATCCTTTCTTTTTGTAAACAATTTAAATGTAAAAAAACTCTTCTTTTTTTGCACGGAAAAACGAGAATATTTTTTATAAACAGCTCCTTAACCCCACAAAGTTCCTATTTCTTAATAATTTTAAAGTTAAAATTCTTTACGTCCAACAAACTACTACAAACATTCTGGAGCTAAAAAGTGAAATTGTTGTCAAAATGTTTCCCTAGAAACGAATCTCAATTCATCAAATAGAAGTGCAAAAGCATTATTGGTCATATTGGTGGAGACAGGAACTGCAGCGTGGTCATCATTTAAAAACGTGCCTTCAAGTAAGGCAAACTTTGATAAGGTAGCGTATATAGATCTTAATGTTGTACACTAATGTGTATTTCGTCGCCTGGTAGTAGTTTTGAAGAAGATAATGGCTGATAGAAACGCAATTCTATGCACTCGATTGAACTGTCAAACTGACATTTCTCTTCCAAATATAACACTTCCATGATGATTATAGAACGTAGTAACCTGCAGCTTGTAGAAATCGAATACTATTGTTGGTCAACAAAAAAAATTTTGCATTCTGATCGGCTCCTCAAAAAAAGCGTCCCAGAACCGCCATTTTCCCTCTACATTCATAATTCACTAGATTTTATATCTCGCCAGTGACCAACATTCAGGTTTGTGTGCAACTCAATGCATTCGCCAGTGACCACATTCGTACTTCAAAACAAAAATATTTCCGTCTCATCCCAAACTAACTTATTGTTGTGCCAACAATTGATAGCTTTAATTCGATATTGCGTACATTTTTCTTTACAGCTGCGATAATAGCGGAATGCATAAATTAAAACATCCTTCTGCTGAAATGATTTTGAGGGCATCACTTTGAGGATAGCACACGCCCTAGTTTGTAATATACATACAGCCTGCCTTAAGCGCAACCAGCCCTTTAAGTGTACAAACTATTCCATGGTTTTTTACACGATCTATTTGAACTCAACTAGTTCGTACCTTATTTTATCAAATACAAATGCAAAAGCATTATTCGTCATATTGGATGAGACAGGAACTGAGGAACCGTCTTCCTTTAAAAATTTTTTCCCTCTACTAATGTGTATTTCGTCGCCAGGTAGTAGTTTTGAAGAAGATAATGGCTGATACAAACGTAATTCTATGCACTCGATTCAATTGTCAAACTGACATTTCTCTTCCAAATATAACATTCACATGATAATTATAGAACGTAGTAACCTGTAGCCTCAAGAAATCGAATACTATTGTCGGTCAACATAAAGAAATCCCGCATTTTGAACGGCTCCTCAAAAAAAGCGTCCTAGAACCGCCATTTTCCCTCTACATTCATAGTTCACTAGATTTTATATCTCGCCAGTGACCACCATTCAGGTTTGTGGGCAACTCAATGCATTCGCCAGTGACCATATTCGTACTTCAAAACAATAATATTTCCGTCTCATTCCATAAAAATTATTATTGAGCCAGCAATTGATGGCTTTAATTCGATATTGCGTACATTTTTCTTTACAGCAGCGATAATAGCGGAATGCATAAATTAAAACAAACTTCTGCTGAAGTGATTTTGAGGGCATCGCTTTGAGGATAGCACACGCCCTAGTTTGTAATATACACACAGTCTGCCTTAAGCGCAACCAGTCCTTTATGTGTACAAACTATTACTTGGCTTTTTACCCGATCTATTTTACCTCCTCTTAGTTCGTATCTTGTTTCATCAAATAGAAATGCAAAAGTATTATTGGTCATTTTAGATGAGACAGGAACTGCAGTGCCGTCTTCCTTTAAAAATATTTTCTCTCCGCTAATGTGTATTTCGTCGCCTGTTAGTAGTTTTGAAGAAGATAATGGCTGATACAAACGTAATTCTATGCACTGGATTCAATTGTCAAACTGACAATTCTCTTCCAAATATAACATTTACATGATGATTATAGAACGTAGTAACCTGCAGCCTGTAGAAAAGGAATACTATTGTTGGCAAACAAAAAGAAATCCTGCATTTTTGATCGGCTCCTTAAAAAAAGCGTCCCAAGAAACGCCATTTTCCCTCTACTACTTTAAGTGTACCAACTATTCCTTGGCTTTTTACCCGATCTATTTTACTTCCTCTTAGTTCGTATCTTCTTTCATCAAATAGAAATGCAAAAGTATTATTGGTCATTTTAGATGAGACCGAAACTGCAGTGTCGTCTTCTTTAAAAACTAGCCTTCCAAGAAGAGCTAACTTTGACTAGGTAGCGTATATAGATCTTAATGTTGTATACTAATGTGTATTTCGTCGCCTAGTAGTACTTTTCAAGAAGATAATGGCTGATAGAAACGCAATTCTATGCACTCGATTCAATTGTCAAACTGACATTTCTCTACCAAATAAAACATTTCCATGATGAGTATAGAACGTAGTAACCTGTAGCCTGAAGAAATCGAATACTATTGTTGGCCAACAAAAAGAAATCCTGCATTTTGATCGGCTCCTCAAAAAAGGCGTCCCAGAACCGCCATTTTCCCTCTACATTCATAGTTCACTAGATTTTACATCTCGCCAGTGACCACCATTCAGGTTTGTGGGCAACTCAATGCATTCGCCAGTGACCATATTCGTACTTCAAAACAATAATATTTCCGTCTCATTCCATAAAAATTATTATTGAGCCAATAATTGATGGCTTTAATTCGATATTGCGTACATTTTTCTTTACAGCAGCTATAATAGCGGAATGCATAAATTAAAACAACCTTCTGCTGGAGTGATTTTGAGCTCATCGCTTTGAGGATAGCTGACGCCCTAGTTTGTAATATACAGACAGCCTTTCTTAAGCGCAACCAGCCTTTTAAGTGTACAAGCTATTGCATGGTTTTTTGCTCGATCTATTTGAACTCCACTAGTTCGTAGCTTATTTCATCAAATAGAAATGCAAAAGAATTATTTGTCATATTGGTGGAGACAAGAACTGCAGAGTGGTCTTCCTTTAAAAACGTGCCATCCAAGTAGAGCAAACATTGACTAGGTAGCGTATCTAGATCCTAATGTTGTACACTAATATGTATTTCGTCGCCTGGTAGTAGTTTTAAAGAAGATAATGGCTGATAGAAATGCAATTCTATGCACTCGATTGAATTGTCAAACTGCTCTACTTGGAAGGCACGTTTTTAAAGGAAGACCACTCTGCAGTTCTTGTCTCCACCAATATGACAAATAATGGTTTTGCATTTCTATTTGATGAAATATGCTACGAACTAGAGGAGTTCAAATAGATCGAGCAAAGAACCATGCAATAGCTTGTACACTTAAAAGGCTGGTAGCGCTTAAGACAGGCTGTCTGTATATTACAAACTAGGGCGTGTGCTATCCTCAAAGCGATGCCCTCATAATCACATCAGCAGAAGGATGTTTTAATTTATGCATTCCGCTATTATCGCTGCTGTAAAGAAAAATGTACGCAATATCGAATTAAAGCCATCAATTGCTGGCTCAATAATAATTTTTATGGAATGAGACGGAAATATTATTGTTTTGAAGCGAATGCATTGAGTTGTACACAAACCTGAATGGTGGTCACTGGCGAGATATAGAATGTAGTGAACTATGATTGTAGAGAGAAAATGGCGGTTCTGGGACGCTTTTTTTGACGACTTGAGCAAAATGCAGGATTTGTTTTTGTTGGCCAATAATATTATTCGATTTCTTCTGGCTGCAGGTTTCTACGTTGTATAATCATCATGGATTTGTTATATTTGGAAGAGAAATGTCAGTAGAGGGAAAATGGCGGTTCTAGGACGCTTTTTTTAAGGAGCCGATCGAAATGCGGGATTTCTTTATGTTGACCAACAATTGTATTTGATTTCTTCAGGCTACAGCTTACCACATTCCATAATCATCATGGAAATGTTATATTTGGAAGAGAAATGTCAGTTTGACAATTGAATCGAGTGCATAGAATTTCGTTTCTATCAGCCATTATCTTCCTCAAAAGTACTACCAGGCGGCGAAATACACATTAGTATACAACATTAAGATCTATCTAGCCTAGTCAAAGTTAGCTCTTCTTGGAAGGCAAGTTTTTAAAGAAGACGGCACTGCAGTTCCTGTCTCATCTAAAATGACCAATAATACTTTTCAATTTCTATTTGATGAAACAAGATAAGAACTAAGATGAGGTAAAATAGATCGGGTAAAAAGCCAAGGAATAGTTTGTACACTTAAAGTAGTAGAGAGAAAATGGCGTTTCTTGGGACGCTTTTTTTGAGGAGCCGATCAAATATGTAGGATTTCTTTTTGTTGGCCAACAATAGTATTCGATTTCTTCAGGCTGCAGGTTCTACGTTCTATAAACATCATGGAAGTTTTATATTTGGAAGTGAAATGTCAGTTTGACAATTCCAATGTGCATAGAATTACGTTTGTATCAGCCATTATCTTCTTCAAAACTACTACTACGGTTCCTCAGTTCCTGTCTCATCCAAAATGACGAATAATGCTTTTGCATTTCTATTTGATGAAATAAGTTACGAACTAGTGGAGTTCAAATAGATCGAGCAAAAAACCATGGAATTGTTTGTACACTTAAAGGGCTGCTTGCGCCTAAGGCAGGCTGTCTGTATATTACAAACTAGAGCGTGTGCTATCCTCAAAGCGATGCCCTCAAAATCATTTCAGCAGAAGAATGTTTTAATTTATGCATTCCGCTATTATCGCAGCTGTAAAGAAAAATGTACGCAATATCGAATTAAAGCCATCAATTATTGGCTCAATAATAATTTTTATGGAATGAGACGGAAATATTATTGTTTTGAAGTACGAATATGGTCACTGGCGAATGCATTGAGTTGTACACAAACCTGAATGGTGGTCACTGGCGAGATATAAAATCTAGTGAACTATGAATGTAGAGGGAAAATGGCGGTTCTGGGACGCTTTTTTTGACGATCGGAGCAAAATGCAAAATTTCTTTTTGTTGGACAATAATAGTATTCAATTTCTTCAGGCTGCAGGTTTCTACGTTGTATAATCACCATGGAAGTGTTATATTTGGAAGAGAAATGTCAGTAGAGGGAAAATGGCGGTTCTAGGACGCTTTTTTTAAGGAGCCGATCGAAATGCGGGATTTCTTTATGTTGACCAACAATTGTATTTGATTTCTTCAGGCTACAGCTTACTACGTTCCATAATCATCATGGAAATGTTATATTTGGAAGAGAAATGTCAGTTTGACAATTGAATCGAGTGCATAGAATTGCGTTTCTATCAGACATTATCTTCCTCAAAAGTACTACCAGGCGGCGAAATACACATTAGTATACAACATTAAGATCTATCTAGCCTAGTCAAAGTTAGCTCTTCTTGGAAGGCAAGTTTTTAAAGAAGACGACACTGCAGTTTCGGTCTCATCTAAAATGACCAATAATACTTTTGCATTTCTATTTGATGAAACAAGATACGAACTAAGAGGAGGTAAAATAGATCGGGTAAAAAGCCAAGGAATAGTTGGTACACTTAAAGTAGTAGAGGGAAAATGGCGTTTCTTGGGACGCTTTTTTTAAGGAGCCGATCAAAAATGCAGGATTTCTTTTTGTTTGCCAACAATAGTATTCCTTTTCATCAGGCTGCAGGTTACTACGTTCTATAATCATCATGGAAGTGTTATATTTGGAAGAGAAATGTTAGTTTGACAATTGAATCGAGTGCATAGAATTACGTTTGTATCAGCCATTATCTTCTTCAAAACTACTACCTGGCGACAAAATACACATTAGTAGAGGGAAAAAATTTTTAAAGGAAGACGGTTCCTCAGTTCCTGTCTCATCCAATATGACGAATAATGCTTTTGCATTTGTATTTGATAAAATAAGTTACGAACTAGTGGAGTTCAAATAGATCGAGCAAAAAACCATGGAATTGTTTGTACACTTAAAGGGCTGCTTGCGCCTAAGGCAGGCTGTCTGTATATTACAAACTAGAGCGTGTGCTATCCTCAAAGCGATGCCCTCAAAATCATTTCAGCAGAAGAATGTTTTAATTTATGCATTCCGCTATTATCGCAGCTGTAAAGAAAAATGTACGCAATATCGAATTAAAGCCATCAATTATTGGCTCAATAATAATTTTTATGGAATGAGACGGAAATATTATTGTTTTGAAGTACGAATATGGTCACTGGCGAATGCATTGAGTTGCCCACAAACCTGAATGGTGGTCACTGGCGAGATGTAAAATCTAGTGAACTATGAATGTAGAGGGAAAATGGCGGTTCTGGGACGCCTTTTTTGACGATCTGAGCAAAATGCAGGATTTCTTTTTGTTGGCCAATAATATTATTCGATTTCTTCAGGCTGCAGGTTTCTAAGTTGTATAATCATCATGGATTTGTTATATTTGGAAAAGAAATGACTGTAGAGGGAAAATGGCGGATCTAGGACGCTTTTTTTGAGGATTGCGCTTAAGACAGGCAGTCTGTATATTACAAACTAGGGCGTGCGCTATCCTCAAAGCGATGCTCTCAAAATCACTTCAGCAGAAGGATGTATGCATTCCGTTATTATCGTTGCTGTAAAGAAAAATGTACGCAATATAGAATTATAGCCATCAATTGCTGGTTCAACAATAAGTTTGTTTGGAATAAGACGGAAATATTTTTGTTTTGAAGTACGAATGTGGTCACTGGCGAATGCAGTAGAGGGAAAATGGCGGTTCTGGGACGCCTTTTTTGAGGAGCCGATCATAATGCAGGATTTCATTATGTTGACCAACAATAGTATTCAATTTCTTCAGGCTGCAAGTTACTACGTTCTATAATCATCATGGAAGTGTTATATTTGGAAGAGAAATGTCAGTTTGACAATTCAATCGAGTGTATAGAATTGCATTTCTATCAGCCATTATCTTCTTTAAAACTACTACCAGGCGACGAAATACATATTAGTGTACAACATTAGGATCTAGATACGCTACCTAGTCAAGTGAAATCCTGCATTTTGATCGACTCCTGAAAAAAAGCGTCCCAGAACCGCCATTTTCCTTCTACGAACTATAAGAGTTATTGCAACTGTCAGTATTAATATTATCAGTACAATACTTATCCGCCTTGATGTAGGGTATCGGTGGTGGTCCTCAGTCATGTGGCAGCCCATCGCTATTCTCTTCCATTTTTGTTTTGCTGTTGAGATTTAATCCTTTCTTTTTGTAAACAATTCAAATGTAAAAAAACTCTTCTTTTTTTGCACGGAAAAACGAGAATATTTTTTATAAACAGCTCCTTAACCCCACAAAGTTCCTATTTCTTAATAATTTTAAAGTTAAAATTCTTTACGTCCAACAAACTACTACAAACATTCTGGAGCTAAAAAGTGAAATTGTTGTCAAAATGTTTCCCTAGAAACGAATCTCAATTCATCAAATAGAAGTGCAAAAGCATTATTGGTCATATTGGTGGAGACAGGAACTGCAGCGTGGTCATCATTTAAAAACGTGCCTTCAAGTAAGGCAAACTTTGATAAGGTAGCGTATATAGATCTTAATGTTGTACACTAATGTGTATTTCGTCGCCTGGTAGTAGTTTTGAAGAAGATAATGGCTGATAGAAACGCAATTCTATGCACTCGATTGAACTGTCAAACTGACATTTCTCTTCCAAATATAACACTTCCATGATGATTATAGAACGTAGTAACCTGCAGCTTGTAGAAATCGAATACTATTGTTGGTCAACAAAAAAAATTTTGCATTCTGATCGGCTCCTCAAAAAAAGCGTCCCAGAACCGCCATTTTCCCTCTACATTCATAATTCACTAGATTTTATATCTCGCCAGTGACCAACATTCAAGTTTGTGTGCAACTCAATGCATTCGCCAGTGACCACATTCGTACTTCAAAACAAAAATATTTCCGTCTCATCCCAAACTAACTTATTGTTGTGCCAACAATTGATAGCTTTAATTCGATATTGCGTACATTTTTCTTTACAGCTGCGATAATAGCGGAATGCATAAATTAAAACATCCTTCTGCTGAAATGATTTTGAGGGCATCACTTTGAGGATAGCACACGCCCTAGTTTGTAATATACATACAGCCTGCCTTAAGCGCAACCAGCCCTTTAAGTGTACAAACTATTCCATGGTTTTTTACACGATCTATTTGAACTCAACTAGTTCGTACCTTATTTTATCAAATACAAATGCAAAAGCATTATTCGTCATATTGGATGAGACAGGAACTGAGGAACCGTCTTCCTTTAAAAATTTTTTCCCTCTACTAATGTGTATTTCGTCGCCAGGTAGTAGTTTTGAAGAAGATAATGGCTGATACAAACGTAATTCTATGCACTCGATTCAATTGTCAAACTGACATTTCTCTTCCAAATATAACATTCACATGATAATTATAGAACGTAGTAACCTGTAGCCTCAAGAAATCGAATACTATTGTCGGTCAACATAAAGAAATCCCGCATTTTGAACGGCTCCTCAAAAAAAGCGTCCTAGAACCGCCATTTTCCCTCTACATTCATAGTTCACTAGATTTTATATCTCGCCAGTGACCACCATTCAGGTTTGTGGGCAACTCAATGCATTCGCCAGTGACCATATTCGTACTTCAAAACAATAATATTTCCGTCTCATTCCATAAAAATTATTATTGAGCCAGCAATTGATGGCTTTAATTCGATATTGCGTACATTTTTCTTTACAGCAGCGATAATAGCGGAATGCATAAATTAAAACAAACTTCTGCTGAAGTGATTTTGAGGGCATCGCTTTGAGGATAGCACACGCCCTAGTTTGTAATATACACACAGTCTGCCTTAAGCGCAACCAGTCCTTTATGTGTACAAACTATTACTTGGCTTTTTACCCGATCTATTTTACCTCCTCTTAGTTCGTATCTTGTTTCATCAAATAGAAATGCAAAAGTATTATTGGTCATTTTAGATGAGACAGGAACTGCAGTGCCGTCTTCCTTTAAAAATATTTTCTCTCCGCTAATGTGTATTTCGTCGCCTGTTAGTAGTTTTGAAGAAGATAATGGCTGATACAAACGTAATTCTATGCACTGGATTCAATTGTCAAACTGACAATTCTCTTCCAAATATAACATTTACATGATGATTATAGAACGTAGTAACCTGCAGCCTGTAGAAAAGGAATACTATTGTTGGCAAACAAAAAGAAATCCTGCATTTTTGATCGGCTCCTTAAAAAAAGCGTCCCAAGAAACGCCATTTTCCCTCTACTACTTTAAGTGTACCAACTATTCCTTGGCTTTTTACCCGATCTATTTTACTTCCTCTTAGTTCGTATCTTCTTTCATCAAATAGAAATGCAAAAGTATTATTGGTCATTTTAGATGAGACCGAAACTGCAGTGTCGTCTTCTTTAAAAACTAGCCTTCCAAGAAGAGCTAACTTTGACTAGGTAGCGTATATAGATCTTAATGTTGTATACTAATGTGTATTTCGTCGCCTAGTAGTACTTTTCAAGAAGATAATGGCTGATAGAAACGCAATTCTATGCACTCGATTCAATTGTCAAACTGACATTTCTCTACCAAATAAAACATTTCCATGATGAGTATAGAACGTAGTAACCTGTAACCTGAAGAAATCGAATACTATTGTTGGCCAACAAAAAGAAATCCTGCATTTTGATCGGCTCCTCAAAAAAGGCGTCCCAGAACCGCCATTTTCCCTCTACTGCATTCGCCAGTGACCACATTCGTACTTCAAAACAAAAATATTTCCGTCTTATTCCAAACAAACTTATTGTTGAACCAGCAATTGATGGCTATAATTCTATATTGCGTACATTTTTCTTTACAGCAACGATAATAACGGAATGCATACATCCTTCTGCTGAAGTGATTTTGAGGGCATCGCTTTGAGGATAGCACACGCCCTAGTTTGTAATATACAGACTGCCTGTCTTAAGCGCAATCCTCAAAAAAAGCGTCCTAGATCCGCCATTTTCCCTCTACAGTCATTTCTTTTCCAAATATAACAAATCCATGATGATTATACAACTTAGAAACCTGCAGCCTGAAGAAATCGAATAATATTATTGGCCAACAAAAAGAAATCCTGCATTTTGCTCAGATCGTCAAAAAAGGCGTCCCAGAACCGCCATTTTCCCTCTACATTCATAGTTCACTAGATTTTACATCTCGCCAGTGACCACCATTCAGGTTTGTGGGCAACTCAATGCATTCGCCAGTGACCATATTCGTACTTCAAAACAATAATATTTCCGTCTCATTCCATAAAAATTATTATTGAGCCAATAATTGATGGCTTTAATTCGATATTGCGTACATTTTTCTTTACAGCAGCTATAATAGCGGAATGCATAAATTAAAACAACCTTCTGCTGGAGTGATTTTGAGCGCATCGCTTTGAGGATAGCTGACGCCCTAGTTTGTAATATACAGACAGCCTTTCTTAAGCGCAACCAGCCTTTTAAGTGTACAAGCTATTGCATGGTTTTTTGCTCGATCTATTTGAACTCCACTAGTTCGTAGCTTATTTCATCAAATAGAAATGCAAAAGAATTATTTGTCATACTGCATTCGCCAGTGACCACATTCGTACTTCAAAACAAAAATATTTCCGTCTTATTCCAAACCAACTTATTGTTGAACCAATAATTGATGGCTTTAATTCGATATTGCGTACATTTTTCTTTACAGCAGCTATAATAGCGGAATGCACAAATTAAAACAACCTTCTGCTGGAGTGATTTTGAGCGCATCGCTTTGAGGATAGCTGACGCCCTAGTTTGTAATATACAGACAGCCTTCCTTAAGCGCAACCAGCCTTTTAAGTGTACAAGCTATTGCATGGTTTTTTGCTCGATCTATTTGAACTCCACTTGTTCGTAGCTTATTTCATCAAATAGAAATGCAAAATAATTATTTGTCATATTGGTGGAGACAAGAACAGCAGAGTGGACTTCCTTTAAAAACGTGCCTTCCAAGTAGAGCAAACTTTGACTAGGTAGCGTATCTAGATCCTAATGTTGTACACTAATATGTATTTCGTCGCCTGGTAGTAGTTTTGAAGAAGATAATGGCTGATAGAAATGCAATTCTATGCACTCTATTGAATTGTCAAACTGACATTTCTCTTCCAAATCTAACACTTCCATGATGATTATAGAACGTAGTAACCTGCAGCTTGTAGAAATCGAATACTATTGTTGGTCAACAAAAAAAATTTTGTATTCTGATCGGCTCCTCAAAAAAAGTGTCCCAGAACCGCCATTTTCCCTCTACATTCATAATTCACTAGATTTTATATCTCGCCAGTGACCAACATTCAGGTTTGTGTGCAACTCAATGCATTCGCCAGTGACCACATTCGTACTTCAAAACAAAAATATTTCCGTCTCATCCCAAACTAACTTATTGTTGTGCCAGCAATTGATTGCTTTAATTCGATATTGCGTACATTTTTCTTTACAGCTGCGATAATAGCGGAATGCATAAATTAAAACATCCTTCTGCTGAAATGATTTTGAGGGCATCACTTTGAGGATAGCACACGCCCTAGTTTGTAATATACACACAGTCTGCCTTAAGCGCAACCAGTCCTTTATGTGTACAAACGATTCCTTGGCTTTTTACCCGATCTATTTTACCTCCTCTTAGTTCGTATCTTGTTTCATCAAATAGAAATGCAAAAGTATTATTGGTCATACTGCATTCGCCAGTGACCACATTCGTACTTCAAAACAAAAATATTTCCGTCTTATTCCAAACCAACTTATTGTTGAACCAATAATTGATGGCTTTAATTCGATATTGCGTACATTTTTCTTTACAGCAGCTATAATAGCGGAATGCACAAATTAAAACAACCTTCTGCTGGAGTGATTTTGAGCGCATCGCTTTGAGGATAGCTGACGCCCTAGTTTGTAATATACAGACAGCCTTCCTTAAGCGCAACCAGCCTTTTAAGTGTACAAGCTATTGCATGGTTTTTTGCTCGATCTATTTGAACTCCACTTGTTCGTAGCTTATTTCATCAAATAGAAATGCAAAATAATTATTTGTCATATTGGTGGAGACAAGAACAGCAGAGTGGACTTCCTTTAAAAACGTGCCTTCCAAGTAGAGCAAACTTTGACTAGGTAGCGTATCTAGATCCTAATGTTGTACACTAATATGTATTTCGTCGCCTGGTAGTAGTTTTAAAGAAGATAATGGCCGATACAAACGTAATTCTATGCACTCGATTCAATTGTCAAACTGACATTTTTCTTCCAAATATAACATTTACATGATGATTATAGAACGTAGTAAACTGTAGCCTGAAGAAATCTACTACTATTGTTGGTCAACATAATGAAATCCCGCATTTTGATCGGCTCCTCAAAAAAAGCGTCCTAGAACCGCCATTTTCCCTCTCATGACATTTCTCTTCCAAATATAACAAATCCATGATGATTATACAACGTAGAAACCTGCAGCCCGAAGAAATCGAATAATATCATTGGCCAACAAAAACAAATCCTGCATTTTGCTCAGATCGTCAAAAAAAGCGTCCCAGAACCGCCATTTTCTCTCTACAATCATAGTTCACTACATTCTATATCTCGCCAGTAACCACCATTCAGGTTTGTGTACAACTCAATGCATTCGCTTCAAAACAATAATATTTCCGTCTCATTCCATAAAAATTATTATTGAGCCAGCAATTGATGGCTTTAATTCGATATTGCGTACATTTTTCTTTACAGCAGCGATAATAGCGGAATGCATAAATTTAAACATCCTTCTGCTGATGTGATTATGAGGGCATCGCTTTGAGGATAGCACACTCCCTAGTTTGTAATATACAGACAGCCTGTTTTAAGCGCTACCAGCCTTTTAAGTGTACAAGCTATTGCATGGTTCTTTGCTCGATCTATTTGAACTCCTCTAGTTCGTAGCATATTTCATCAAATAGAAATGCAAAACCATTATTTGTCATATTGGTGGAGACAAGAACTGCAGAGTGGTCTTCCTTTAAAAACGTGCCTTCCAAGTAGAGCAAACCTTGAATAGGTAGCGTATATAGATCTTAATGATGTATACTAATGTGTATTTCGTCGCCTGGTAGGACTTTTGAAGAAGATAATGATTGATAGAAACGCAATTCTATGCTCTCGATTGAATTGTCAAACTGACATTTCTCTTCCAAATATAACACTTCCATGATGATTATAGAACGTAGTAACCTGCAGCCTGAAGAAATCGAATACTATTGTTGGTCAACATAATGAAATCCAGCATTTTGATCGACTCTTCAAAAAAGGCGTCCCAGAATCGCCATTTTCCCTCTACTTTGTTTGCAATATCTTGATGTTGTACACTAATGTGTATTTCGTCGCCTGGTACTAATTTTGAAGAAGAATATAGGAGATAGAAATGCAATTTTATGCACTCGATTGAATTGCCAAACTGACATTTCTCTTCCAAATATAACACTTCCATGATGATGATAAAACGTAGTAACCTGCAGCCTGAAGAAATCGAATACTATTGTTAGTCAACAAAAAGAAATCCTGCATTTTGATCGGCTCCTGAAAAAAAGCGTCCCAGAACCGCCATTTTCCTTCTACGAACTATAAGAGTTATTGCAACTGTCAGTATTATTATTATTAGTACAATACTTATCCGCCTTGATGTAGGGTATCGGTGGTGGTCCTCAGTCATGTGGCAGCCCATCGCTATTCTCTTCTATTTTTGTTTTGCTGTTGAGATTTAGTCCTTTCTTTTTGTAAACAATTCAAATGTAAAAAAACTCTTTTTTTTTGCACGGAAAAACGAGAATATTTTTTATAAACAGCTCCTTAACCCCACAAAGTTCCTATTTCTTAATAATTTTAAAGTTAAAATTCTTTACGTCCAACAAACTACTATAAACATTCTGGAGCTAAAAAGTGAAATTGTTGTCAAAATGTTTCCCTAGAAACGAATCTCAATTCATCAAATAGAAATGCAAAAGCATTATTGGTCATATTGGTGGAGACAGGAACTGCAGAGTGGTCATCATTTAAAAACGTGCCTTCAAGTATGGCAAACTTTGACTAGGTAGCGTATATAGATCTTAATGTTGTACAGTAATGTGTATTTCGTCGCCTGGTAGTAGTTTTGAAGAAGATAATGGCTGATAGAAACGCAATTCTATGCACTCGATTGAATTGTCAAACAGACATTTCTCTTCCAAATATAACATTTTCCCTCTACTACTTTAAGTGTACCAACTATTCCTTGGCTTTTTACCCGATCTATTTTACTTCCTCTTAGTTCGTATCTTGTTTCATCAAATAGAAATGCAAAAGTATTATTGGTCATTTTAGATGAGACCGAAACTGCAGTGTCGTCTTCTTTAAAAACTAGCCTTCCAAGAAGAGCTAACTTTGACTAGGTAGCGTATATAGATCTTAATGTTGTATACTAATGTGTATTTCGTCGCCTAGTAGTACTTTTCAAGAAGATAATGGCTGATAGAAACGCAATTCTATGCACTCGATTCAATTGTCAAACTGACATTTCTCTACCAAATAAAACATTTCCATGATGAGTATAGAACGTAGTAACCTGTAGCCTGAAGAAATCGAATACTATTGTTGGCCAACAAAAAGAAATCCTGCATTTTGATCGGCTCCTCAAAAAAGGCGTCCCAGAACCGCCAGTTTCCCTCTACATTCATAGTTCACTAGATTTTACATCTCGCCAGTGACCACCATTCAGGTTTGTGGGCAACTCAATGCATTCGCCAGTGACCATATTCGTACTTCAAAACAATAATATTTCCGTCTCATTCCATAAAAATTATTATTGAGCCAATAATTGATGGCTTTAATTCGATATTGCGTACATTTTTCTTTACAGCAGCTATAATAGCGGAATGCATAAATTAAAACAACCTTCTGCTGGAGTGATTTTGAGCTCATCGCTTTGAGGATAGCTGACGCCCTAGTTTGTAATATACAGACAGCCTTTCTTAAGCGCAACCAGCCTTTTAAGTGTACAAGCTATTGCATGGTTTTTTGCTCGATCTATTTGAACTCCACTAGTTCGTAGCTTATTTCATCAAATAGAAATGCAAAAGAATTATTTGTCATATTGGTGGAGACAAGAACTGCAGAGTGGTCTTCCTTTAAAAACGTGCCATCCAAGTAGAGCAAACATTGACTAGGTAGCGTATCTAGATCCTAATGTTGTACACTAATATGTATTTCGTCGCCTGGTAGTAGTTTTAAAGAAGATAATGGCTGATAGAAATGCAATTCTATGCACTCGATTGAATTGTCAAACTGCTCTACTTGGAAGGCACGTTTTTAAAGGAAGACCACTCTGCAGTTCTTGTCTCCACCAATATGACAAATAATGGTTTTGCATTTCTATTTGATGAAATATGCTACGAACTAGAGGAGTTCAAATAGATCGAGCAAAGAACCATGCAATAGCTTGTACACTTAAAAGGCTGGTAGCGCTTAAGACAGGCTGTCTGTATATTACAAACTAGGGCGTGTGCTATCCTCAAAGCGATGCCCTCATAATCACATCAGCAGAAGGATGTTTTAATTTATGCATTCCGCTATTATCGCTGCTGTAAAGAAAAATGTACGCAATATCGAATTAAAGCCATCAATTGCTGGCTCAATAATAATTTTTATGGAATGAGACGGAAATATTATTGTTTTGAAGCGAATGCATTGAGTTGTACACAAACCTGAATGGTGGTCACTGGCGAGATATAGAATGTAGTGAACTATGATTGTAGAGAGAAAATGGCGGTTCTGGGACGCTTTTTTTGACGACTTGAGCAAAATGCAGGATTTGTTTTTGTTGGCCAATAATATTATTCGATTTCTTCTGGCTGCAGGTTTCTACGTTGTATAATCATCATGGATTTGTTATATTTGGAAGAGAAATGTCAGTAGAGGGAAAATGGCGGTTCTAGGACGCTTTTTTTAAGGAGCCGATCGAAATGCGGGATTTCATTATGTTGACCAACAATTGTATTTGATTTCTTCAGGCTACAGCTTACCACATTCCATAATCATCATGGAAATGTTATATTTGGAAGAGAAATGTCAGTTTGACAATTGAATCGAGTGCATAGAATTTCGTTTCTATCAGCCATTATCTTCCTCAAAAGTACTACCAGGCGGCGAAATACACATTAGTATACAACATTAAGATCTATCTAGCCTAGTCAAACTTAGCTCTTCTTGGAAGGCAAGTTTTTAAAGAAGACGGCACTGCAGTTCCTGTCTCATCTAAAATGACCAATAATACTTTTCAATTTCTATTTGATGAAACAAGATAAGAACTAAGATGAGGTAAAATAGATCGGGTAAAAAGCCAAGGAATAGTTTGTACACTTAAAGTAGTAGAGAGAAAATGGCGTTTCTTGGGACGCTTTTTTTGAGGAGCCGATCAAATATGTAGGATTTCTTTTTGTTGGCCAACAATAGTATTCGATTTCTTCAGGCTGCAGGTTCTACGTTCTATAAACATCATGGAAGTTTTATATTTGGAAGTGAAATGTCAGTTTGACAATTCCAATGTGCATAGAATTACGTTTGTATCAGCCATTATCTTCTTCAAAACTACTACTACGGTTCCTCAGTTCCTGTCTCATCCAAAATGACGAATAATGCTTTTGCATTTCTATTTGATGAAATAAGTTACGAACTAGTGGAGTTCAAATAGATCGAGCAAAAAACCATGGAATTGTTTGTACACTTAAAGGGCTGCTTGCGCCTAAGGCAGGCTGTCTGTATATTACAAACTAGAGCGTGTGCTATCCTCAAAGCGATGCCCTCAAAATCATTTCAGCAGAAGAATGTTTTAATTTATGCATTCCGCTATTATCGCAGCTGTAAAGAAAAATGTACGCAATATCGAATTAAAGCCATCAATTATTGGCTCAATAATAATTTTTATGGAATGAGACGGAAATATTATTGTTTTGAAGTACGAATACGGTCACTGGCGAATGCATTGAGTTGCCCACAAACCTGAATGGTGGTCACTGGCGAGATGTAAAATCTAGTGAACTATGAATGTAGAGCGAAAATGGCGGTTCTGGGACGCCTTTTTTGACGATCTGAGCAAAATGCAGGATTTCTTTTTGTTGGCCAATAATATTATTCGATTTCTTCAGGCTGCAGGTTTCTAAGTTGTATAATCATCATGGATTTGTTATATTTGGAAAAGAAATGACTGTAGAGGGAAAATGGCGGATCTAGGACGCTTTTTTTGAGGATTGCGCTTAAGACAGGCAGTCTGTATATTACAAACTAGGGCGTGCGCTATCCTCAAAGCGATGCTCTCAAAATCACTTCAGCAGAAGGATGTATGCATTCCGTTATTATCGTTGCTGTAAAGAAAAATGTACGCAATATAGAATTATAGCCATCAATTGCTGGTTCAACAATAAGTTTGTTTGGAATAAGACGGAAATATTTTTGTTTTGAAGTACGAATGTGGTCACTGGCGAATGCAGTAGAGGGAAAATGGCGGTTCTGGGACGCCTTTTTTGAGGAGCCGATCATAATGCAGGATTTCATTATGTTGACCAACAATAGTATTCAATTTCTTCAGGCTGCAAGTTACTACGTTCTATAATCATCATGGAAGTGTTATATTTGGAAGAGAAATGTCAGTTTGACAATTCAATCGAGTGTATAGAACTGCATTTCTATCAGCCATTATCTTCTTTAAAACTACTACCAGGCGACGAAATACATATTAGTGTACAACATTAGGATCTAGATACGCTACCTAGTCAAGTGAAATCCTGCATTTTGATCGACTCCTGAAAAAAAGCGTCCCAGAACCGCCATTTTCCTTCTACGAACTATAAGAGTTATTGCAACTGTCAGTATTAATATTATCAGTACAATACTTATCCGTCTTGATGTAGGGTATCGGTGGTGGTCCTCAGTCATGTGGCAGCCCATCGCTATTCTCTTCCATTTTTGTTTTGCTGTTGAGATTTAATCCTTTCTTTTTGTAAACAATTCAAATGTAAAAAAACTCTTCTTTTTTTGCACGGAAAAACGAGAATATTTTTTATAAACAGCTCCTTAACCCCAGAAAGTTCCGATTTCTTAATAATTTTAAAGTTAAAATTCTTTACGTCCAACAAACTACTACAAACATTCTGGAGCTAAAAAGTGAAATTGTTGTCAAAATGTTTCCCTAGAAACGAATCTCAATTCATCAAATAGAAGTGCAAAAGCATTATTGGTCATATTGGTGGAGACAGGAACTGCAGCGTGGTCATCATTTAAAAACGCGCCTTCAAGTAAGGCAAACTTTGATAAGGTAGCGTATATAGATCTTAATGTTGTACACTAATGTGTATTTCGTCGCCTGGTAGTAGTTTTGAAGAAGATAATGGCTGATAGAAACGCAATTCTATGCACTCGATTGAACTGTCAAACTGACATTTCTCTTCCAAATATAACACTTCCATGATGATTATAGAACGTAGTAACCTGCAGCTTGTAGAAATCGAATACTATTGTTGGTCAACAAAAAAAATTTTGCATTCTGATCGGCTCCTCAAAAAAAGCGTCCCAGAACCGCCATTTTCCCTCTACATTCATAATTCACCTTTCTTCCTTTAAAAATTTTTTCCCTCTACTAATGTGTATTTCGTCGCCAGGTAGTAGAGGGAAAATGGCGGATCTAGGACGCTTTTTTTGAGGATTGCGCTTAAGACAGGCAGTCTGTATATTACAAACTAGGGCGTGCGCTATCCTCAAAGCGATGCTCTCAAAATCACTTCAGCAGAAGGATGTATGCATTCCGTTATTATCGTTGCTGTAAAGAAAAATGTACGCAATATAGAATTATAGCCATCAATTGCTGGTTCAACAATAAGTTTGTTTGGAATAAGACGGAAATATTTTTGTTTTGAAGTACGAATGTGGTCACTGGCGAATGCAATTCTATGCACTCGATTCAATTGTCAAACTGACATTTCTCTACCAAATAAAACATTTCCATGATGAGTATAGAACGTAGTAACCTGTAGCCTGAAGAAATCGAATACTATTGTTGGCCAACAAAAAGAAATCCTGCATTTTGATCGGCTCCTCAAAAAAGGCGTCCCAGAACCGCCATTTTCCCTCTACATTCATAGTTCACTAGATTTTACATCTCGCCAGTGACCACCATTCAGGTTTGTGGGCAACTCAATGCATTCGCCAGTGACCATATTCGTACTTCAAAACAATAATATTTCCGTCTCATTCCATAAAAATTATTATTGAGCCAATAATTGATGGCTTTAATTCGATATTGCGTACATTTTTCTTTACAGCAGCTATAATAGCGGAATGCATAAATTAAAACAACCTTCTGCTGGAGTGATTTTGAGCTCATCGCTTTGAGGATAGCTGACGCCCTAGTTTGTAATATACAGACAGCCTTTCTTAAGCGCAACCAGCCTTTTAAGTGTACAAGCTATTGCATGGTTTTTTGCTCGATCTATTTGAACTCCACTAGTTCGTAGCTTCTTTCATCAAATAGAAATGCAAAAGAATTATTTGTCATATTGGTGGAGACAAGAACTGCAGAGTGGTCTTCCTTTAAAAACGTGCCATCCAAGTAGAGCAAACATTGACTAGGTAGCGTATCTAGATCCTAATGTTGTACACTAATATGTATTTCGTCGCCTGGTAGTAGTTTTAAAGAAGATAATGGCTGATAGAAATGCAATTCTATGCACTCGATTGAATTGTCAAACTGCTCTACTTGGAAGGCACGTTTTTAAAGGAAGACCACTCTGCAGTTCTTGTCTCCACCAATATGACAAATAATGGTTTTGCATTTCTATTTGATGAAATATGCTACGAACTAGAGGAGTTCAAATAGATCGAGCAAAGAACCATGCAATAGCTTGTACACTTAAAAGGCTGGTAGCGCTTAAGACAGGCTGTCTGTATATTACAAACTAGGGCGTGTGCTATCCTCAAAGCGATGCCCTCATAATCACATCAGCAGAAGGATGTTTTAATTTATGCATTCCGCTATTATCGCTGCTGTAAAGAAAAATGTACGCAATATCGAATTAAAGCCATCAATTGCTGGCTCAATAATAATTTTTATGGAATGAGACGGAAATATTATTGTTTTGAAGCGAATGCATTGAGTTGTACACAAACCTGAATGGTGGTCACTGGCGAGATATAGAATGTAGTGAACTATGATTGTAGAGGGAAAATGGCGGTTCTGGGACGCCTTTTTTGAGGAGCCGATCATAATGCAGGATTTCATTATGTTGACCAACAATAGTATTCAATTTCTTCAGGCTGCAAGTTACTACGTTCTATAATCATCATGGAAGTGTTATATTTGGAAGAGAAATGTCAGTTTGACAATTCAATCGAGTGTATAGAATTGCATTTCTATCAGCCATTATCTTCTTTAAAACTACTACCAGGCGACGAAATACATATTAGTGTACAACATTAGGATCTAGATACGCTACCTAGTCAAGTGAAATCCTGCATTTTGATCGACTCCTGAAAAAAAGCGTCCCAGAACCGCCATTTTCCTTCTACGAACTATAAGAGTTATTGCAACTGTCAGTATTAATATTATCAGTACAATACTTATCCGTCTTGATGTAGGGTATCGGTGGTGGTCCTCAGTCATGTGGCAGCCCATCGCTATTCTCTTCCATTTTTGTTTTGCTGTTGAGATTTAATCCTTTCTTTTTGTAAACAATTCAAATGTAAAAAAACTCTTCTTTTTTTGCACGGAAAAACGAGAATATTTTTTATAAACAGCTCCTTAACCCCAGAAAGTTCCTATTTCTTAATAATTTTAAAGTTAAAATTCTTTACGTCCAACAAACTACTACAAACATTCTGGAGCTAAAAAGTGAAATTGTTGTCAAAATGTTTCCCTAGAAACGAATCTCAATTCATCAAATAGAAGTGCAAAAGCATTATTGGTCATATTGGTGGAGACAGGAACTGCAGCGTGGTCATCATTTAAAAACGTGCCTTCAAGTAAGGCAAACTTTGATAAGGTAGCGTATATAGATCTTAATGTTGTACACTAATGTGTATTTCGTCGCCTGGTAGTAGTTTTGAAGAAGATAATGGCTGATAGAAACGCAATTCTATGCACTCGATTGAACTGTCAAACTGACATTTCTCTTCCAAATATAACACTTCCATGATGATTATAGAACGTAGTAACCTGCAGCTTGTAGAAATCGAATACTATTGTTGGTCAACAAAAAAAATTTTGCATTCTGATCGGCTCCTCAAAAAAAGCGTCCCAGAACCGCCATTTTCCCTCTACATTCATAATTCACTAGATTTTATATCTCGCCAGTGACCAACATTCAGGTTTGTGTGCAACTCAATGCATTCGCCAGTGACCACATTCGTACTTCAAAACAAAAATATTTCCGTCTCATCCCAAACTAACTTATTGTTGTGCCAACAATTGATAGCTTTAATTCGATATTGCGTACATTTTTCTTTACAGCTGCGATAATAGCGGAATGCATAAATTAAAACATCCTTCTGCTGAAATGATTTTGAGGGCATCACTTTGAGGATAGCACACGCCCTAGTTTGTAATATACATACAGCCTGCCTTAAGCGCAACCAGCCCTTTAAGTGTACAAACTATTCCATGGTTTTTTACACGATCTATTTGAACTCAACTAGTTCGTACCTTATTTTATCAAATACAAATGCAAAAGCATTATTCGTCATATTGGATGAGACAGGAACTGAGGAACCGTCTTCCTTTAAAAATTTTTTCCCTCTACTAATGTGTATTTCGTCGCCAGGTAGTAGTTTTGAAGAAGATAATGGCTGATACAAACGTAATTCTATGCACTCGATTCAATTGTCAAACTGACATTTCTCTTCCAAATATAACATTCACATGATAATTATAGAACGTAGTAACCTGTAGCCTCAAGAAATCGAATACTATTGTCGGTCAACATAAAGAAATCCCGCATTTTGAACGGCTCCTCAAAAAAAGCGTCCTAGAACCGCCATTTTCCCTCTACATTCATAGTTCACTAGATTTTATATCTCGCCAGTGACCACCATTCAGGTTTGTGGGCAACTCAATGCATTCGCCAGTGACCATATTCGTACTTCAAAACAATAATATTTCCGTCTCATTCCATAAAAATTATTATTGAGCCAGCAATTGATGGCTTTAATTCGATATTGCGTACATTTTTCTTTACAGCAGCGATAATAGCGGAATGCATAAATTAAAACAAACTTCTGCTGAAGTGATTTTGAGGGCATCGCTTTGAGGATAGCACACGCCCTAGTTTGTAATATACACACAGTCTGCCTTAAGCGCAACCAGTCCTTTATGTGTACAAACTATTACTTGGCTTTTTACCCGATCTATTTTACCTCCTCTTAGTTCGTATCTTGTTTCATCAAATAGAAATGCAAAAGTATTATTGGTCATTTTAGATGAGACAGGAACTGCAGTGCCGTCTTCCTTTAAAAATATTTTCTCTCCGCTAATGTGTATTTCGTCGCCTGTTAGTAGTTTTGAAGAAGATAATGGCTGATACAAACGTAATTCTATGCACTGGATTCAATTGTCAAACTGACAATTCTCTTCCAAATATAACATTTACATGATGATTATAGAACGTAGTAACCTGCAGCCTGTAGAAAAGGAATACTATTGTTGGCAAACAAAAAGAAATCCTGCATTTTTGATCGGCTCCTTAAAAAAAGCGTCCCAAGAAACGCCATTTTCCCTCTACTACTTTAAGTGTACCAACTATTCCTTGGCTTTTTACCCGATCTATTTTACTTCCTCTTAGTTCGTATCTTCTTTCATCAAATAGAAATGCAAAAGTATTATTGGTCATTTTAGATGAGACCGAAACTGCAGTGTCGTCTTCTTTAAAAACTAGCCTTCCAAGAAGAGCTAACTTTGACTAGGTAGCGTATATAGATCTTAATGTTGTATACTAATGTGTATTTCGTCGCCTAGTAGTACTTTTCAAGAAGATAATGGCTGATAGAAACGCAATTCTATGCACTCGATTCAATTGTCAAACTGACATTTCTCTACCAAATAAAACATTTCCATGATGAGTATAGAACGTAGTAACCTGTAGCCTGAAGAAATCGAATACTATTGTTGGCCAACAAAAAGAAATCCTGCATTTTGATCGGCTCCTCAAAAAAGGCGTCCCAGAACCGCCATTTTCCCTCTACATTCATAGTTCACTAGATTTTACATCTCGCCAGTGACCACCATTCAGGTTTGTGGGCAACTCAATGCATTCGCCAGTGACCATATTCGTACTTCAAAACAATAATATTTCCGTCTCATTCCATAAAAATTATTATTGAGCCAATAATTGATGGCTTTAATTCGATATTGCGTACATTTTTCTTTACAGCAGCTATAATAGCGGAATGCATAAATTAAAACAACCTTCTGCTGGAGTGATTTTGAGCTCATCGCTTTGAGGATAGCTGACGCCCTAGTTTGTAATATACAGACAGCCTTTCTTAAGCGCAACCAGCCTTTTAAGTGTACAAGCTATTGCATGGTTTTTTGCTCGATCTATTTGAACTCCACTAGTTCGTAGCTTCTTTCATCAAATAGAAATGCAAAAGAATTATTTGTCATATTGGTGGAGACAAGAACTGCAGAGTGGTCTTCCTTTAAAAACGTGCCATCCAAGTAGAGCAAACATTGACTAGGTAGCGTATCTAGATCCTAATGTTGTACACTAATATGTATTTCGTCGCCTGGTAGTAGTTTTAAAGAAGATAATGGCTGATAGAAATGCAATTCTATGCACTCGATTGAATTGTCAAACTGCTCTACTTGGAAGGCACGTTTTTAAAGGAAGACCACTCTGCAGTTCTTGTCTCCACCAATATGACAAATAATGGTTTTGCATTTCTATTTGATGAAATATGCTACGAACTAGAGGAGTTCAAATAGATCGAGCAAAGAACCATGCAATAGCTTGTACACTTAAAAGGCTGGTAGCGCTTAAGACAGGCTGTCTGTATATTACAAACTAGGGCGTGTGCTATCCTCAAAGCGATGCCCTCATAATCACATCAGCAGAAGGATGTTTTAATTTATGCATTCCGCTATTATCGCTGCTGTAAAGAAAAATGTACGCAATATCGAATTAAAGCCATCAATTGCTGGCTCAATAATAATTTTTATGGAATGAGACGGAAATATTATTGTTTTGAAGCGAATGCATTGAGTTGTACACAAACCTGAATGGTGGTCACTGGCGAGATATAGAATGTAGTGAACTATGATTGTAGAGAGAAAATGGCGGTTCTGGGACGCTTTTTTTGACGACTTGAGCAAAATGCAGGATTTGTTTTTGTTGGCCAATAATATTATTCGATTTCTTCTGGCTGCAGGTTTCTACGTTGTATAATCATCATGGATTTGTTATATTTGGAAGAGAAATGTCAGTAGAGGGAAAATGGCGGTTCTAGGACGCTTTTTTTAAGGAGCCGATCGAAATGCGGGATTTCTTTATGTTGACCAACAATTGTATTTGATTTCTTCAGGCTACAGCTTACCACATTCCATAATCATCATGGAAGTGTTATATTTGGAAGAGAAATGTGAAATACATATTAGTGTACAACATTAGGATCTAGATACGCTACCTAGTCAAGTGAAATCCTGCATTTTGATCGACTCCTGAAAAAAAGCGTCCCAGAACCGCCATTTTCCTTCTACGAACTATAAGAGTTATTGCAACTGTCAGTATTAATATTATCAGTACAATACTTATCCGCCTTGATGTAGGGTATCGGCGGCGTTTCTATCAACCATTATCTTCTTCAAAAGTACTACCAGGCGACGAAATACACATTAGTATACAACATTAAGATCTACATACGCTACCTAGTCAACGTTTCCTCTTCTTGGAAGGCAAGTTTTTAAAGAAGACGGCACTGCAGTTCCTGTCTCATCTAAAATGACCAATAATACTTTTGCATTTCTATTTGATGAAACAAGATACGAACTAATAGGAGGTAAAATAGATCGGGTAAAAAGCAAAGGAATAGTTTGTACACATAAAGGACTGGTTGCGCTTAAGGCAGGCTGTCTGTATATTACAAACTTGGGCGCGTGCTATCCTCAAAGCGATGCCCTCAAAATCACTTCAGCAGAAGGTTGTTTTAATTTATGCATTCCGCGGTTATCGCTGCTGTAAAGAAAAATGTACGCAATATCGAATTAAAGCCATCAATTGCTGGCTCAATAATAATTTATATGGAATGAGGCGGAAATATTATTGTTTTGAAGTACGAATATGGTCACTGGCGAATGCATTGAGTTGCACACAAACTGAATGGTGGTCACTGGCGAGATATAGAATCTAGTCAACTATGAATGTAGAGGGAAAATGGCGGTTCTGGGACGCTTTTTTTGACGATCTGAGCAAAATGCAGGATTTGTTTTTGTTGGCCAATAATATTATTCGATTTCTTCGGGCTGCAGGTTTCTACGTTGTATAATCATCATGGATTTGTTATATTTGGAAGAGAAATGTCAGTAGAGGGAAAATGGCGGTTCTAGGACGCTTTTTTTGAGGAGCCGATCAAAATGCTGGATTTCTTTATTTTACTAACATTAGTGTTCGATTTCTTCAGGTTGCAGGTTACTATGTTTTATCATCATCATGGAAGTGTTATATTTGGAAGAGAAATGTCAGTTTGGGAATTCAATCGGGTGCATAGAATTGCATTTCTATCACCCATATTCTTCTTCAAAACTAGTACCAGGCGACGAAATACACATTAGTGTACAATAATCAAGATATTGCAAACAATGTAGAAAGAAAATGGCGGTTCTGGGACGCCTTTTTTGAGGAGCCGATCAAAATGCAGGATTTCTTTATTTGACCAACAATAGTATTCAATTTCTTCAGGCTGCAGGTTACTACGTTCTATAATCTTCATGGAAGTATTATATTTGGAAGAGAAATGTCAGTTTGACAATTCAATCGAGTGCATAGAATTGCGTTTCTATCAACCATTATATTCTTCAAAAGTACTACCAGACGACGAAATACACATTAGTGTACAACATTAGAATCTATATACGCTACCTAGTCAAAGTTTGCTCTACTTGGAAGGCACGTTTTTAATGGAAGACCACTCTGCAGTTCCTGTCTCCACTAATATGACAAATAATGCTTTTGCATTTCTATTTGATGAAATAAGCTACGAACTAGTGGAGTTCAAATAACCTCAAAGTGCTAACCTCAAAGCGATGCCCTCAAAATCACTTCAGCAGAAGGATGTATGCATTCCGATATTATCGCTGCTGTAAAGAAAAATGTACGCAATATAGAATTATAGTCATCAATTGCTGGTTCAACAATAAGTTTGTTTGGAATAAGACGGAAATATTTTTGTTTTAAAGTACGAATGTGGTCACTGGCGAATGCAGTAGAGGGAAAATGGCGGTTCTGGGACGCCTTTTTTGAGGATCCGATCAAAATGCAGGATTTCTTTTTGCTGGCCAACAATAGTATTCGATTTCTTCAGGCTGTAGGTTACGACGTTTTATAATCAACAGTAGAGGGAAAATGGCGGTTCTGGGACGCCTTTTTTGAGGATCCGATCAAAATGCAGGATTTCTTTTTGTTGGCCAATAATAGCATTCGATTTCTTCAGGCTGTAGGTTACGACGTTTTATAATCATCATGGAAGTGTTACATTTGGAATAGAAATGTCAGTTTGACAATTCAATCGAGTGCAAAGAATGGCGTTTCTATCAGCCATTATCTTCTTCAAAAGTACTACCAGGCGACGAAATACACATTAGTATACAACATTAAGATCTATATACGCTACCTAGTCAACGTTTCCTTTTCTTGGAAGGCAAGTTTTTAAAGAAGACGGCACTGCAGTTCCTGTCTCATCTAAAATGACCAATAATACTTTTGCATTTCTGTTTGATGAAACAAGATACGAACTAAGAGGAGGTAAAATAGATCGGGTAAAAAGCCAAGGAATATTTGTACAATTAATGGGCTGGTTGCGCTTGAGGCAGGCTTTCTGTATATTACAAACTGGGGCGTGTGCTATCCTCAAAGCGATGCCCTCAAAATCATTTCAGCAGAAGGTTGTTTTAATTTATGCATTCCGCTATTATCGCTGCTGTAAAGGAAAATGTTCGTAATATCGAATTAAAGCCATCAATTGCTGGCTCATAAATAAATTTTATGCAATGAGGCGGAAATATTATTGTTTTGAAGTACGAATATGGTCACTGGCGAATTCATTGAGTTGCACACAAACCTGAATGGTGGTCACTGGCGAGATATAATATCTAGTGAACTATGAACGTAGAGGGAAAATAGCGGTTCTGGGACGCTTTTTTTGAGGAGCCGATCAAAATGCTGGATTTCTTTATTTTACTAACATTAGTGTTCGATTTCTTCAGGTTGCAGGTTACTATGTTTTATCATCATCATGGAAGTGTTATATTTGGAAGAGAAATGTCAGTTTGGGAATTCAATCGGGTGCATAGAATTGCATTTCTATCACCCATATTCTTCTTCAAAACTAGTACCAGGCGACGAAATACACATTAGTGTACAATAATCAAGATATTGCAAACAATGTAGAAAGAAAATGGCGGTTCTGGGACGCCTTTTTTGAGGAGCCGATCAAAATGCAGGATTTCTTTATTTGACCTCAGATTCCTACCAGTAGAGGGAAAATGGCGGTTCTAGGACGCTTTTTTTGAGGAGCCGATCAAAATGCGGGATTTCTTTTTGTTGACTAACAATAGTATGCGATTTCTTCAGGCTGCAGGTTACTACGTTTTATCATCATCATGGAAGTGTTATATTTGGAAGAGAAATGTCAGTTTGACAATTCAATCGAGAGCATAGAATTGCGTTTCTATCAGCCATTATCTTCTTCAAAAGTACTACCAGGCGACGAAATACACATTAGTAGCGGGAAAATATTTTTAAAGGAAGACGGTTCCTCAGATTCCTACCAGGCGACGAAATACACATTAGTGTACAACATTAGAATCTATATACGCTACCTAGTCAAAGTTTGCTCTACTTGGAAGGCACGTTTTTAATGGAAGACCACTCTGCAGTTCCTGTCTCCACCAATATGACAAATAATGCTTTTGCATTTCTATTTGATGAAATAAGCTACGAGCTAGAGGAGTTCAAATAGATCGAGCAAAGAACCATGCAATAGCTTGTACACTTAAAAGGCTGGTAGCGCTTAAGACAGGCTGTCTGTATATTACAAACTAGGGCGTGTGCTATCCTCAAAGCGATGCCCTCATAATCACATCAGCAGAAGGATGTTTTAATTTATGCATTCCGCTATTATCGCTGCTGTAAAGAAAAATGTACGCAATATCGAATTAAAGCCATCAATTGCTGGCTCAATAATAATTTTTACTGAATGAGACGGAAATATTATTGTTTTGAAGCGAATACATTGAGTTGTACACAAACCTGAATGGTGGTCACTGGCGAGATATAGAATCTAGTGAACTATGAATGTAGAGGGAAAATGGCGGTTCTAGGACGCTTTTTTTGAGGAGCCGATCAAAATGCGGGATTTCTTTTTGTTGACTAACAATAGTATGCGATTTCTTCAGGCTGCAGGTTACTACGTTTTATCATCATCATGGAAGTGTTATATTTGGAAGAGAAATGTCAGTTTGACAATTCAATCGAGAGCATAGAATTGCGTTTCTATCAGCCATTATCTTCTTCAAAAGTACTACCAGGCGACGAAATACACATTAGTAGCGGGAAAATATTTTTAAAGGAAGACGGTTCCTCAGATCCTGTCTCATCCAAAATGACGAATAATGCTTTTGCATTTCTATTTGATGAAATAAGGTACGAACTAGTGGAGTTCAAATAGATCGAGCAAAAAACAATGGAATAGATTGTACACTTAAAAGGCTGGTTGCGCTTATGACAGGCTGTCTGTATATTACAAACTAGGGCGTGTGCTATCCTCAAAGCGATGCCCTCAAAATCATTTCAGCAGAAGGATGTTTTAATTTATGCATTCCGCTAATTTCGCTGCTGTAAAGAAAAATGTACGCAATATCGAATTAAAGCCATCAATTGCTGGCTCAATAATAATTTTTATGGAATGAGACGGAAATATTATTGTTTTGAAGCGAATGCATTGAGTTGTACACAAACCTGAATGGTGGTCACTGGCGAGATATAAAATCTAGTGAACTATGAATGTAGAGGGAAAATGGCGGTTCTGGGACGCTTTTTTTGACGATCTGAGCAAAATGCAAAATTTCTTTTTGTTGGCGAATATTAGTATTCGATTTCTTCAGGCTGCAGGTTTCTACGTTGTATAATCACCATGGAAGTGTTATATTTGGAAGAGAAATGTCAGTAGAGGGAAAATGGCGGTTCTAGGACGCTTTTTTTAAGGAGCTGATCGAAATGCGGGATTTCTTTATGTTGACCAACAATTGTATTTGATTTCTTCAGGCTACAGCTTACTACGTTCCATAATCATCATGGAAATATTATATTTGGATGAGAAATGTCAGTTTGATAATTGAATCGAGTGCATAGATTTGCGTTTCTATCAGCCATTATCTTCCTCAAAAGTACTACCAGGCGGCGAAATACACATTAGTATACAACATTAAGATCTATCTAGCCTAGTCAAAGTTAGCTCTTCTTGGAAGGGAAGTTTTTAAAGAAGACGGCATTGCAGTTCCTGTCTCATCTAAAATGACCAATAATACTTTTCAATTTCTATTTGATTAAACAAGATACGAACTAAGAGGAGGTAGAATAGATCGGGTAAAAAGCCAAGGAATAGTTTGTACACATAAAGGACTGGTTGCGCTTAAGGCAGGCTGTGTGTATATTACAAACTAGGGCGTGTGCTATCGTCAAAGCGATGCCCTCAAAATCATTTCAGCAGAAGGATGTTTTAATTTCACCACCACGCTGCAGTTCCTGTCTCCACCAATATGACGAGATCTGAGGAACCGTCTTACTTTAAAAATATTTTCCCGCTACTAATGTGTATTTCGTCGCCTGGTAGTAGTTTTGAAGAAGATAATGGCTGATACAAACGTAATTCTATGCACTCGATTCAATTGTCAAACTGACATTTTTCTTCCAAATGTAACATTTACATGAAGTGATATTGAGGGCATCGCTTTGAGGATAGCACACGCCCTAGTTTGTAATATACACACAGCCTGCCTTAAGCGCAACCAGTCCTTTATGTGTACAAACTATTCCTTGGCTTTTTACCCGATCTATTCTACCTCCTCTTAGTTCGTATCTTGTTTAATCAAATAGAAATTGAAAAGTATTATTGGTCATTTTAGATGAGACAGGAACTGCAATGCCGTCTTCTTTAAAACTTCCCTTCCAAGAAGAGCTAACTTTGACTAGGCTAGATAGATCTTAATGTTGTATACTAATGTGTATTTCGCCGCCTGGTAGTACTTTTGAGGAAGATAACGGCTGATAGAAACGCAATTCTATGCACTCGATTCAATTGTCAAACTGACATTTCTCATCCAAATATAACATTTCCATGATGATTATGGAACATAGTAAGCTGTAGCCTGAAGAAATCAAATACAATTGTTGGTCAACATAAAGAAATCTCGCATTTCGATCGGCTCCTTAAAAAAAGCGTCCTAGAACCGCCATTTTTCCTCTACTGACATTTCTCTTCCAAATATAACACTTCCATGGTGATTATACAACGTAGAAACCTGCAGCCTGAAGAAATCGAATACTAATATTGGCCAACAAAAAGAAATTTTGCATTTTGCTCAGATCGTCAAAAAAAGCGTCCCAGATCCGCCATTTTCCCTCTACATTCATTGTTCACTAGATTTTATATCTCGCCAGTGACCACCATTCAGGTTTGTGTACTACTCAATGCATTCGCTTCAAAACAATAATATTTCCGTCTCATTCCATAAAAATTATTATTGAGCCAGCAATTGATGGCATTAATTCGATATTGCGTACATTTTTCTTTACAGCAGCGAAATTAGCGGAATGCTTAAATTAAAACATCCTTCTGCTGAAATGATTTTGAGGGCATCACTTTGAGGATAGCACACGCCCTAGTTTGTAATATACAGACAGCCTGTCATAAGCGCAACCAGCCTTTTAAGTGTAAAAACTATTCCATTGTTTTTTGCTCGATCTATTTGAACTCCACTAGTTCGTACCTTATTTCATCAAATAGAAATGCAAAAGCATTATTCGTCATTTTGGATGAGACAGGATCTGAGGAACCGTCTTCCTTTAAAAATATTTTCCCGCTACTAATGTGTATTTCGTCGCCTGGTAGTAGTTTTGAAGAAGATAATGGCTAATACAAACGTAATTCTATGCACTCGATTCAATTGTCAAACTGACATTTTTCTTCCAAATATAACATTTACATGATGATTATAGAACGTAGTAAACTGTAGCCTGAAGAAATCTACTACTATTGTTGGTCAATATAATGAAATCCCGCATTTTGATCGGCTCCTCAAAAAAGCGTCCTAGAACCGCCATTTTCCCTCTACTGACATTTCTCTTCCAAATATAACAAATCCATGATGATTATACAACGTAGAAACCTGCAGCCCGAAGAAATCGAATAATATTATTGGCCAACAAAAACAAATCCTGCATTTTGCTCAGATCGTCAAAAAAAGCGTCCCAGAACCGCCATTTTCCCTCTACATTCATAGTTCACTAGATTCTATATCTCGCCAGTGACCACCATTCAGGTTTGTGTACAACTCAATGCATTCGCTTCAAAACAATAATATTTCCGTCTCATTCAGTAAAAATTATTATTGAGCCAGCAATTGATGGCTTTAATTCGATATTGCGTACATTTTTCTTTACAGCAGCGATAATAGCGGAATGCATAAATTAAAACATCCTTCTGCTGATGTGATTATGAGGGCATCGCTTTGAGGATAGCACACGCCCTAGTTTGTAATATACAGACAGCCTGTCTTAAGCGCTACCAGCCTTTTAAGTGTACAAGCTATTGCATGGTTCTTTGCTCGATCTATTTGAACTCCTCTAGCTCGTAGCTTATTTCATCAAATAGAAATGCAAAAGCATTATTTGTCATATTGGTGGAGACAGGAACTGCAGAGTGGTCTTCCATTAAAAACGTGCCTTCCAAGTAGAGCAAACTTTGACTAGGTAGCGTATATAGATTCTAATGTTGTACACTAATGTGTATTTCGTCGCCTGGTAGTACTTTTGAAGAAGATAATGGTTGATAGAAACGCAATTCTATGCACTCGATTGAATTGTCAAACTGACATTTCTCTTTCAAATATAATACTTCCATGAAGATTATAGAACGTAGTAACCTGCAGCCTGAAGAAATCGAATACTATTGTTGGTCAAATAAAGAAATCCTGCATTTTGATCGGCTCCTCAAAAAAGGCGTCCCAGAACCGCCATTTTCTTTCTACATTGTTTGCAATATCCTGATTATTGTACACTAATGTGTATTTCGTTGCCTGGTACTAGTTCTGAAGAAGAATATGGGTGATAGAAATGCAATTTTATGCACGCGATTGAATTCCCAAACTGTCATTTTTCTTCCAAATATAACACTTCCATGACGATGATAAAACATAGTAACCTGCAGCCTGAAGAAATCGAACACTATTGTTAGTAAAATAAAGAAATCCAGTATTTTGATCGGCTCCTCAAAAAAAGCGTCCTAGAACCGCCATTTTGCCTCTACTGACATTTCTCTTCCAAATATAACACTTCCATGGTGACTATACAACGTAGAAACCTGCAGCTTGAAGAAATCGAATACTATTATTGGCCAACAAAAATAAATTTAGCATTTTGCTCAGATCGTCAAAAATAGCGTCCCAGAACCGCCATTTTCCCTCTACGTTCAAAGTTCACTAGATTCTATATCTCGCCAGTGACCACCATTCAGGTTTGTGTGCAACTCAATGAATTCGCCAGTGACCATATTCGTACTTCAAAACAATAATATTTCCGTCTCATTCCATAAAAATTATTTATGAGCCAGCAATTGATGGCTTTAATTCGATATTGCGTACATTTTTCTTTACAGCAGCGAAATTAGCGGAATGCATAAATTAAAACATCCTTCTGCTGAAATGATTTTGAGGGCATCGCTTTGACGATAGCACACGCCCTAGTTTGTAATATACACACAGCCTGCCTTAAGCGCAACCAGTCCTTTATGTGTACAAACTATTCCTTGGCTTTTTACCCGATCTATTCTACCTCCTCTTAGTTCGTATCTTGTTTAATCAAATAGAAATTGAAAAGTATTATTGGTCATTTTAGATGAGACAGGAACTGCAATGCCGTCTTCTTTAAAAACTTCCCTTCCAAGAAGAGCTAACTTTGACTAGGCTAGATAGATCTTAATGTTGTATACTAATGTGTATTTCGCCGCCTGGTAGTACTTTTGAGGAAGATAATGGCTGATAGAAACGCAAATCTATGCACTCGATTCAATTATCAAACTGACATTTCTCATCCAAATATAATATTTCCATGATGATTATGGAACGTAGTAAGCTGTAGCCTGAAGAAATCAAATACAATTGTTGGTCAACATAAAGAAATCCCGCATTTCGATCAGCTCCTTAAAAAAAGCGTCCTAGAACCGCCATTTTCCCTCTACTGACATTTCTCTTCCAAATATAACACTTCCATGGTGATTATACAACGTAGAAACCTGCAGCCTGAAGAAATCGAATACTAATATTCGCCAACAAAAAGAAATTTTGCATTTTGCTCAGATCGTCAAAAAAAGCGTCCCAGAACCGCCATTTTCCCTCTACATTCATAGTTCACTAGATTTTATATCTCGCCAGTGACCACCATTCAGGTTTGTGTACAACTCAATGCATTCGCTTCAAAACAATAATATTTCCGTCTCATTCCATAAAAATTATTATTGAGCCAGCAATTGATGGCTTTAATTCGATATTGCGTACATTTTTCTTTACAGCAGCGAAATTAGCGGAATGCATAAATTAAAACATCCTTCTGCTGAAATGATTTTGAGGGCATCGCTTTGAGGATAGCACACGCCCTAGTTTGTAATATACAGACAGCCTGTCATAAGCGCAACCAGCCTTTTAAGTGTACAATCTATTCCATTGTTTTTTGCTCGATCTATTTGAACTCCACTAGTTCGTACCTTATTTCATCAAATAGAAATGCAAAAGCATTATTCGTCATTTTGGATGAGACAGGATCTGAGGAACCGTCTTCCTTTAAAAATATTTTCCCGCTACTAATGTGTATTTCGTCGCCTGGTAGTACTTTTGAAGAAGATAATGGCTGATAGAAACGCAATTCTATGCTCTCGATTGAATTGTCAAACTGACATTTCTCTTCCAAATATAACACTTCCATGATGATGATAAAACGTAGTAACCTGCAGCCTGAAGAAATCGCATACTATTGTTAGTCAACAAAAAGAAATCCCGCATTTTGATCGGCTCCTCAAAAAAAGCGTCCTAGAACCGCCATTTTCCCTCTACATTCATAGTTCACTAGATTCTATATCTCGCCAGTGACCACCATTCAGGTTTGTGTACAACTCAATGCATTCGCTTCAAAACAATAATATTTCCGTCTCATTCAGTAAAAATTATTATTGAGCCAGCAATTGATGGCTTTAATTCGATATTGCGTACATTTTTCTTTACAGCAGCGATAATAGCGGAATGCATAAATTAAAACATCCTTCTGCTGATGTGATTATGAGGGCATCGCTTTGAGGATAGCACACGCCCTAGTTTGTAATATACAGACAGCCTGTCTTAAGCGCTACCAGCCTTTTAAGTGTACAAGCTATTGCATGGTTCTTTGCTCGATCTATTTGAACTCCTCTAGCTCGTAGCTTATTTCATCAAATAGAAATGCAAAAGCATTATTTGTCATATTGGTGGAGACAGGAACTGCAGAGTGGTCTTCCATTAAAAACGTGCCTTCCAAGTAGAGCAAACTTTGACTAGGTAGCGTATATAGATTCTAATGTTGTACACTAATGTGTATTTCGTCGCCTGGTAGGAATCTGAGGAACCGTCTTCCTTTAAAAATATTTTCCCGCTACTAATGTGTATTTCGTCGCCTGGTAGTACTTTTGAAGAAGATAATGGCTGATAGAAACGCAATTCTATGCTCTCGATTGAATTGTCAAACTGACATTTCTCTTCCAAATATAACACTTCCATGATGATGATAAAACGTAGTAACCTGCAGCCTGAAGAAATCGCATACTATTGTTAGTCAACAAAAAGAAATCCCGCATTTTGATCGGCTCCTCAAAAAAAGCGTCCTAGAACCGCCATTTTCCCTCTACTGGTAGGAATCTGAGGTCAAATAAAGAAATCCTGCATTTTGATCGGCTCCTCAAAAAAGGCGTCCCAGAACCGCCATTTTCTTTCTACATTGTTTGCAATATCTTGATTATTGTACACTAATGTGTATTTCGTCGCCTGGTACTAGTTTTGAAGAAGAATATGGGTGATAGAAATGCAATTCTATGCACCCGATTGAATTCCCAAACTGACATTTCTCTTCCAAATATAACACTTCCATGATGATGATAAAACATAGTAACCTGCAACCTGAAGAAATCGAACACTAATGTTAGTAAAATAAAGAAATCCAGCATTTTGATCGGCTCCTCAAAAAAAGCGTCCCAGAACCGCTATTTTCCCTCTACGTTCATAGTTCACTAGATATTATATCTCGCCAGTGACCACCATTCAGGTTTGTGTGCAACTCAATGAATTCGCCAGTGACCATATTCGTACTTCAAAACAATAATATTTCCGCCTCATTGCATAAAATTTATTTATGAGCCAGCAATTGATGGCTTTAATTCGATATTACGAACATTTTCCTTTACAGCAGCGATAATAGCGGAATGCATAAATTAAAACAACCTTCTGCTGAAATGATTTTGAGGGCATCGCTTTGAGGATAGCACACGCCCCAGTTTGTAATATACAGAAAGCCTGCCTCAAGCGCAACCAGCCCATTAATTGTACAAATATTCCTTGGCTTTTTACCCGATCTATTTTACCTCCTCTTAGTTCGTATCTTGTTTCATCAAACAGAAATGCAAAAGTATTATTGGTCATTTTAGATGAGACAGGAACTGCAGTGCCGTCTTCTTTAAAAACTTGCCTTCCAAGAAAAGGAAACGTTGACTAGGTAGCGTATATAGATCTTAATGTTGTATACTAATGTGTATTTCGTCGCCTGGTAGTACTTTTGAAGAAGATAATGGCTGATAGAAACGCCATTCTTTGCACTCGATTGAATTGTCAAACTGACATTTCTATTCCAAATGTAACACTTCCATGATGATTATAAAACGTCGTAACCTACAGCCTGAAGAAATCGAATGCTATTATTGGCCAACAAAAAGAAATCCTGCATTTTGATCGGATCCTCAAAAAAGGCGTCCCAGAACCGCCATTTTCCCTCTACTGTTGATTATAAAACGTCGTAACCTACAGCCTGAAGAAATCGAATACTATTGTTGGCCAGCAAAAAGAAATCCTGCATTTTGATCGGATCCTCAAAAAAGGCGTCCCAGAACCGCCATTTTCCCTCTAGAGGGAAAATGGCGGTTCTAGGACGCTTTTTTTGAGGAGCCGATCAAAATGCGGGATTTCTTTTTGTTGACTAACAATAGTATGCGATTTCTTCAGGCTGCAGGTTACTACGTTTTATCATCATCATGGAAGTGTTATATTTGGAAGAGAAATGTCAGTTTGACAATTCAATCGAGAGCATAGAATTGCGTTTCTATCAGCCATTATCTTCTTCAAAAGTACTACCAGGCGACGAAATACACATTAGTAGCGGGAAAATATTTTTAAAGGAAGACGGTTCCTCAGATTCCTACCAGGCGACGAAATACACATTAGTGTACAACATTAGAATCTATATACGCTACCTAGTCAAAGTTTGCTCTACTTGGAAGGCACGTTTTTAATGGAAGACCACTCTGCAGTTCCTGTCTCCACCAATATGACAAATAATGCTTTTGCATTTCTATTTGATGAAATAAGCTACGAGCTAGAGGAGTTCAAATAGATCGAGCAAAGAACCATGCAATAGCTTGTACACTTAAAAGGCTGGTAGCGCTTAAGACAGGCTGTCTGTATATTACAAACTAGGGCGTGTGCTATCCTCAAAGCGATGCCCTCATAATCACATCAGCAGAAGGATGTTTTAATTTATGCATTCCGCTATTATCGCTGCTGTAAAGAAAAATGTACGCAATATCGAATTAAAGCCATCAATTGCTGGCTCAATAATAATTTTTACTGAATGAGACGGAAATATTATTGTTTTGAAGCGAATACATTGAGTTGTACACAAACCTGAATGGTGGTCACTGGCGAGATATAGAATCTAGTGAACTATGAATGTAGAGGGAAAATGGCGGTTCTAGGACGCTTTTTTTGAGGAGCCGATCAAAATGCGGGATTTCTTTTTGTTGACTAACAATAGTATGCGATTTCTTCAGGCTGCAGGTTACTACGTTTTATCATCATCATGGAAGTGTTATATTTGGAAGAGAAATGTCAGTTTGACAATTCAATCGAGAGCATAGAATTGCGTTTCTATCAGCCATTATCTTCTTCAAAAGTACTACCAGGCGACGAAATACACATTAGTAGCGGGAAAATATTTTTAAAGGAAGACGGTTCCTCAGATCCTGTCTCATCCAAAATGACGAATAATGCTTTTGCATTTCTATTTGATGAAATAAGGTACGAACTAGTGGAGTTCAAATAGATCGAGCAAAAAACAATGGAATAGATTGTACACTTAAAAGGCTGGTTGCGCTTATGACAGGCTGTCTGTATATTACAAACTAGGGCGTGTGCTATCCTCAAAGCGATGCCCTCAAAATCATTTCAGCAGAAGGATGTTTTAATTTATGCATTCCGCTAATTTCGCTGCTGTAAAGAAAAATGTACGCAATATCGAATTAAAGCCATCAATTGCTGGCTCAATAATAATTTTTATGGAATGAGACGGAAATATTATTGTTTTGAAGCGAATGCATTGAGTTGTACACAAACCTGAATGGTGGTCACTGGCGAGATATAAAATCTAGTGAACTATGAATGTAGAGGGAAAATGGCGGTTCTGGGACGCTTTTTTTGACGATCTGAGCAAAATGCAAAATTTCTTTTTGTTGGCGAATATTAGTATTCGATTTCTTCAGGCTGCAGGTTTCTACGTTGTATAATCACCATGGAAGTGTTATATTTGGAAGAGAAATGTCAGTAGAGGGAAAATGGCGGTTCTAGGACGCTTTTTTTAAGGAGCTGATCGAAATGCGGGATTTCTTTATGTTGACCAACAATTGTATTTGATTTCTTCAGGCTACAGCTTACTACGTTCCATAATCATCATGGAAATATTATATTTGGATGAGAAATGTCAGTTTGATAATTGAATCGAGTGCATAGATTTGCGTTTCTATCAGCCATTATCTTCCTCAAAAGTACTACCAGGCGGCGAAATACACATTAGTATACAACATTAAGATCTATCTAGCCTAGTCAAAGTTAGCTCTTCTTGGAAGGGAAGTTTTTAAAGAAGACGGCATTGCAGTTCCTGTCTCATCTAAAATGACCAATAATACTTTTCAATTTCTATTTGATTAAACAAGATACGAACTAAGAGGAGGTAGAATAGATCGGGTAAAAAGCCAAGGAATAGTTTGTACACATAAAGGACTGGTTGCGCTTAAGGCAGGCTGTGTGTATATTACAAACTAGGGCGTGTGCTATCGTCAAAGCGATGCCCTCAAAATCATTTCAGCAGAAGGATGTTTTAATTTCACCACCACGCTGCAGTTCCTGTCTCCACCAATATGACGAGATCTGAGGAACCGTCTTACTTTAAAAATATTTTCCCGCTACTAATGTGTATTTCGTCGCCTGGTAGTAGTTTTGAAGAAGATAATGGCTGATACAAACGTAATTCTATGCACTCGATTCAATTGTCAAACTGACATTTTTCTTCCAAATGTAACATTTACATGAAGTGATATTGAGGGCATCGCTTTGAGGATAGCACACGCCCTAGTTTGTAATATACACACAGCCTGCCTTAAGCGCAACCAGTCCTTTATGTGTACAAACTATTCCTTGGCTTTTTACCCGATCTATTCTACCTCCTCTTAGTTCGTATCTTGTTTAATCAAATAGAAATTGAAAAGTATTATTGGTCATTTTAGATGAGACAGGAACTGCAATGCCGTCTTCTTTAAAACTTCCCTTCCAAGAAGAGCTAACTTTGACTAGGCTAGATAGATCTTAATGTTGTATACTAATGTGTATTTCGCCGCCTGGTAGTACTTTTGAGGAAGATAACGGCTGATAGAAACGCAATTCTATGCACTCGATTCAATTGTCAAACTGACATTTCTCATCCAAATATAACATTTCCATGATGATTATGGAACATAGTAAGCTGTAGCCTGAAGAAATCAAATACAATTGTTGGTCAACATAAAGAAATCTCGCATTTCGATCGGCTCCTTAAAAAAAGCGTCCTAGAACCGCCATTTTTCCTCTACTGACATTTCTCTTCCAAATATAACACTTCCATGGTGATTATACAACGTAGAAACCTGCAGCCTGAAGAAATCGAATACTAATATTGGCCAACAAAAAGAAATTTTGCATTTTGCTCAGATCGTCAAAAAAAGCGTCCCAGATCCGCCATTTTCCCTCTACATTCATTGTTCACTAGATTTTATATCTCGCCAGTGACCACCATTCAGGTTTGTGTACTACTCAATGCATTCGCTTCAAAACAATAATATTTCCGTCTCATTCCATAAAAATTATTATTGAGCCAGCAATTGATGGCATTAATTCGATATTGCGTACATTTTTCTTTACAGCAGCGAAATTAGCGGAATGCTTAAATTAAAACATCCTTCTGCTGAAATGATTTTGAGGGCATCACTTTGAGGATAGCACACGCCCTAGTTTGTAATATACAGACAGCCTGTCATAAGCGCAACCAGCCTTTTAAGTGTAAAAACTATTCCATTGTTTTTTGCTCGATCTATTTGAACTCCACTAGTTCGTACCTTATTTCATCAAATAGAAATGCAAAAGCATTATTCGTCATTTTGGATGAGACAGGATCTGAGGAACCGTCTTCCTTTAAAAATATTTTCCCGCTACTAATGTGTATTTCGTCGCCTGGTAGTAGTTTTGAAGAAGATAATGGCTAATACAAACGTAATTCTATGCACTCGATTCAATTGTCAAACTGACATTTTTCTTCCAAATATAACATTTACATGATGATTATAGAACGTAGTAAACTGTAGCCTGAAGAAATCTACTACTATTGTTGGTCAATATAATGAAATCCCGCATTTTGATCGGCTCCTCAAAAAAGCGTCCTAGAACCGCCATTTTCCCTCTACTGACATTTCTCTTCCAAATATAACAAATCCATGATGATTATACAACGTAGAAACCTGCAGCCCGAAGAAATCGAATAATATTATTGGCCAACAAAAACAAATCCTGCATTTTGCTCAGATCGTCAAAAAAAGCGTCCCAGAACCGCCATTTTCCCTCTACATTCATAGTTCACTAGATTCTATATCTCGCCAGTGACCACCATTCAGGTTTGTGTACAACTCAATGCATTCGCTTCAAAACAATAATATTTCCGTCTCATTCAGTAAAAATTATTATTGAGCCAGCAATTGATGGCTTTAATTCGATATTGCGTACATTTTTCTTTACAGCAGCGATAATAGCGGAATGCATAAATTAAAACATCCTTCTGCTGATGTGATTATGAGGGCATCGCTTTGAGGATAGCACACGCCCTAGTTTGTAATATACAGACAGCCTGTCTTAAGCGCTACCAGCCTTTTAAGTGTACAAGCTATTGCATGGTTCTTTGCTCGATCTATTTGAACTCCTCTAGCTCGTAGCTTATTTCATCAAATAGAAATGCAAAAGCATTATTTGTCATATTGGTGGAGACAGGAACTGCAGAGTGGTCTTCCATTAAAAACGTGCCTTCCAAGTAGAGCAAACTTTGACTAGGTAGCGTATATAGATTCTAATGTTGTACACTAATGTGTATTTCGTCGCCTGGTAGTACTTTTGAAGAAGATAATGGTTGATAGAAACGCAATTCTATGCACTCGATTGAATTGTCAAACTGACATTTCTCTTTCAAATATAATACTTCCATGAAGATTATAGAACGTAGTAACCTGCAGCCTGAAGAAATCGAATACTATTGTTGGTCAAATAAAGAAATCCTGCATTTTGATCGGCTCCTCAAAAAAGGCGTCCCAGAACCGCCATTTTCTTTCTACATTGTTTGCAATATCCTGATTATTGTACACTAATGTGTATTTCGTTGCCTGGTACTAGTTCTGAAGAAGAATATGGGTGATAGAAATGCAATTTTATGCACGCGATTGAATTCCCAAACTGTCATTTTTCTTCCAAATATAACACTTCCATGACGATGATAAAACATAGTAACCTGCAGCCTGAAGAAATCGAACACTATTGTTAGTAAAATAAAGAAATCCAGTATTTTGATCGGCTCCTCAAAAAAAGCGTCCTAGAACCGCCATTTTGCCTCTACTGACATTTCTCTTCCAAATATAACACTTCCATGGTGACTATACAACGTAGAAACCTGCAGCTTGAAGAAATCGAATACTATTATTGGCCAACAAAAATAAATTTAGCATTTTGCTCAGATCGTCAAAAATAGCGTCCCAGAACCGCCATTTTCCCTCTACGTTCAAAGTTCACTAGATTCTATATCTCGCCAGTGACCACCATTCAGGTTTGTGTGCAACTCAATGAATTCGCCAGTGACCATATTCGTACTTCAAAACAATAATATTTCCGTCTCATTCCATAAAAATTATTTATGAGCCAGCAATTGATGGCTTTAATTCGATATTGCGTACATTTTTCTTTACAGCAGCGAAATTAGCGGAATGCATAAATTAAAACATCCTTCTGCTGAAATGATTTTGAGGGCATCGCTTTGACGATAGCACACGCCCTAGTTTGTAATATACACACAGCCTGCCTTAAGCGCAACCAGTCCTTTATGTGTACAAACTATTCCTTGGCTTTTTACCCGATCTATTCTACCTCCTCTTAGTTCGTATCTTGTTTAATCAAATAGAAATTGAAAAGTATTATTGGTCATTTTAGATGAGACAGGAACTGCAATGCCGTCTTCTTTAAAAACTTCCCTTCCAAGAAGAGCTAACTTTGACTAGGCTAGATAGATCTTAATGTTGTATACTAATGTGTATTTCGCCGCCTGGTAGTACTTTTGAGGAAGATAATGGCTGATAGAAACGCAAATCTATGCACTCGATTCAATTATCAAACTGACATTTCTCATCCAAATATAATATTTCCATGATGATTATGGAACGTAGTAAGCTGTAGCCTGAAGAAATCAAATACAATTGTTGGTCAACATAAAGAAATCCCGCATTTCGATCAGCTCCTTAAAAAAAGCGTCCTAGAACCGCCATTTTCCCTCTACTGACATTTCTCTTCCAAATATAACACTTCCATGGTGATTATACAACGTAGAAACCTGCAGCCTGAAGAAATCGAATACTAATATTCGCCAACAAAAAGAAATTTTGCATTTTGCTCAGATCGTCAAAAAAAGCGTCCCAGAACCGCCATTTTCCCTCTACATTCATAGTTCACTAGATTTTATATCTCGCCAGTGACCACCATTCAGGTTTGTGTACAACTCAATGCATTCGCTTCAAAACAATAATATTTCCGTCTCATTCCATAAAAATTATTATTGAGCCAGCAATTGATGGCTTTAATTCGATATTGCGTACATTTTTCTTTACAGCAGCGAAATTAGCGGAATGCATAAATTAAAACATCCTTCTGCTGAAATGATTTTGAGGGCATCGCTTTGAGGATAGCACACGCCCTAGTTTGTAATATACAGACAGCCTGTCATAAGCGCAACCAGCCTTTTAAGTGTACAATCTATTCCATTGTTTTTTGCTCGATCTATTTGAACTCCACTAGTTCGTACCTTATTTCATCAAATAGAAATGCAAAAGCATTATTCGTCATTTTGGATGAGACAGGATCTGAGGAACCGTCTTCCTTTAAAAATATTTTCCCGCTACTAATGTGTATTTCGTCGCCTGGTAGTACTTTTGAAGAAGATAATGGCTGATAGAAACGCAATTCTATGCTCTCGATTGAATTGTCAAACTGACATTTCTCTTCCAAATATAACACTTCCATGATGATGATAAAACGTAGTAACCTGCAGCCTGAAGAAATCGCATACTATTGTTAGTCAACAAAAAGAAATCCCGCATTTTGATCGGCTCCTCAAAAAAAGCGTCCTAGAACCGCCATTTTCCCTCTACATTCATAGTTCACTAGATTCTATATCTCGCCAGTGACCACCATTCAGGTTTGTGTACAACTCAATGCATTCGCTTCAAAACAATAATATTTCCGTCTCATTCAGTAAAAATTATTATTGAGCCAGCAATTGATGGCTTTAATTCGATATTGCGTACATTTTTCTTTACAGCAGCGATAATAGCGGAATGCATAAATTAAAACATCCTTCTGCTGATGTGATTATGAGGGCATCGCTTTGAGGATAGCACACGCCCTAGTTTGTAATATACAGACAGCCTGTCTTAAGCGCTACCAGCCTTTTAAGTGTACAAGCTATTGCATGGTTCTTTGCTCGATCTATTTGAACTCCTCTAGCTCGTAGCTTATTTCATCAAATAGAAATGCAAAAGCATTATTTGTCATATTGGTGGAGACAGGAACTGCAGAGTGGTCTTCCATTAAAAACGTGCCTTCCAAGTAGAGCAAACTTTGACTAGGTAGCGTATATAGATTCTAATGTTGTACACTAATGTGTATTTCGTCGCCTGGTAGGAATCTGAGGAACCGTCTTCCTTTAAAAATATTTTCCCGCTACTAATGTGTATTTCGTCGCCTGGTAGTACTTTTGAAGAAGATAATGGCTGATAGAAACGCAATTCTATGCTCTCGATTGAATTGTCAAACTGACATTTCTCTTCCAAATATAACACTTCCATGATGATGATAAAACGTAGTAACCTGCAGCCTGAAGAAATCGCATACTATTGTTAGTCAACAAAAAGAAATCCCGCATTTTGATCGGCTCCTCAAAAAAAGCGTCCTAGAACCGCCATTTTCCCTCTACTGGTAGGAATCTGAGGTCAAATAAAGAAATCCTGCATTTTGATCGGCTCCTCAAAAAAGGCGTCCCAGAACCGCCATTTTCTTTCTACATTGTTTGCAATATCTTGATTATTGTACACTAATGTGTATTTCGTCGCCTGGTACTAGTTTTGAAGAAGAATATGGGTGATAGAAATGCAATTCTATGCACCCGATTGAATTCCCAAACTGACATTTCTCTTCCAAATATAACACTTCCATGATGATGATAAAACATAGTAACCTGCAACCTGAAGAAATCGAACACTAATGTTAGTAAAATAAAGAAATCCAGCATTTTGATCGGCTCCTCAAAAAAAGCGTCCCAGAACCGCTATTTTCCCTCTACGTTCATAGTTCACTAGATATTATATCTCGCCAGTGACCACCATTCAGGTTTGTGTGCAACTCAATGAATTCGCCAGTGACCATATTCGTACTTCAAAACAATAATATTTCCGACTCATTGCATAAAATTTATTTATGAGCCAGCAATTGATGGCTTTAATTCGATATTACGAACATTTTCCTTTACAGCAGCGATAATAGCGGAATGCATAAATTAAAACAACCTTCTGCTGAAATGATTTTGAGGGCATCGCTTTGAGGATAGCACACGCCCCAGTTTGTAATATACAGAAAGCCTGCCTCAAGCGCAACCAGCCCATTAATTGTACAAATATTCCTTGGCTTTTTACCCGATCTATTTTACCTCCTCTTAGTTCGTATCTTGTTTCATCAAACAGAAATGCAAAAGTATTATTGGTCATTTTAGATGAGACAGGAACTGCAGTGCCGTCTTCTTTAAAAACTTGCCTTCCAAGAAAAGGAAACGTTGACTAGGTAGCGTATATAGATCTTAATGTTGTATACTAATGTGTATTTCGTCGCCTGGTAGTACTTTTGAAGAAGATAATGGCTGATAGAAACGCCATTCTTTGCACTCGATTGAATTGTCAAACTGACATTTCTATTCCAAATGTAACACTTCCATGATGATTATAAAACGTCGTAACCTACAGCCTGAAGAAATCGAATGCTATTATTGGCCAACAAAAAGAAATCCTGCATTTTGATCGGATCCTCAAAAAAGGCGTCCCAGAACCGCCATTTTCCCTCTACTGTTGATTATAAAACGTCGTAACCTACAGCCTGAAGAAATCGAATACTATTGTTGGCCAGCAAAAAGAAATCCTGCATTTTGATCGGATCCTCAAAAAAGGCGTCCCAGAACCGCCATTTTCCCTCTACTGCATTCGCCAGTGACCACATTCGTACTTTAAAACAAAAATATTTCCGTCTTATTCCAAACAAACTTATTGTTGAACCAGCAATTGATGACTATAATTCTATATTGCGTACATTTTTCTTTACAGCAGCGATAATATCGGAATGCATACATCCTTCTGCTGAAGTGATTTTGAGGGCATCGCTTTGAGGTTAGCACTTTGAGGTTATTTGAACTCCACTAGTTCGTAGCTTATTTCATCAAATAGAAATGCAAAAGCATTATTTGTCATATTAGTGGAGACAGGAACTGCAGAGTGGTCTTCCATTAAAAACGTGCCTTCCAAGTAGAGCAAACTTTGACTAGGTAGCGTATATAGATTCTAATGTTGTACACTAATGTGTATTTCGTCGTCTGGTAGTACTTTTGAAGAAGATAATGGTTGATAGAAACGCAATTCTATGCACTCGATTGAATTGTCAAACTGACATTTCTCTTCCAAATATAATACTTCCATGAAGATTATAGAACGTAGTAACCTGCAGCCTGAAGAAATTGAATACTATTGTTGGTCAAATAAAGAAATCCTGCATTTTGATCGGCTCCTCAAAAAAGGCGTCCCAGAACCGCCATTTTCTTTCTACATTGTTTGCAATATCTTGATTATTGTACACTAATGTGTATTTCGTCGCCTGGTACTAGTTTTGAAGAAGAATATGGGTGATAGAAATGCAATTCTATGCACCCGATTGAATTCCCAAACTGACATTTCTCTTCCAAATATAACACTTCCATGATGATGATAAAACATAGTAACCTGCAACCTGAAGAAATCGAACACTAATGTTAGTAAAATAAAGAAATCCAGCATTTTGATCGGCTCCTCAAAAAAAGCGTCCTAGAACCGCCATTTTCCCTCTACTGACATTTCTCTTCCAAATATAACAAATCCATGATGATTATACAACGTAGAAACCTGCAGCCCGAAGAAATCGAATAATATTATTGGCCAACAAAAACAAATCCTGCATTTTGCTCAGATCGTCAAAAAAAGCGTCCCAGAACCGCCATTTTCCCTCTACATTCATAGTTCACTAGATTCTATATCTCGCCAGTGACCACCATTCAGTTTGTGTGCAACTCAATGCATTCGCCAGTGACCATATTCGTACTTCAAAACAATAATATTTCCGCCTCATTCCATATAAATTATTATTGAGCCAGCAATTGATGGCTTTAATTCGATATTGCGTACATTTTTCTTTACAGCAGCGATAACCGCGGAATGCATAAATTAAAACAACCTTCTGCTGAAGTGATTTTGAGGGCATCGCTTTGAGGATAGCACGCGCCCAAGTTTGTAATATACAGACAGCCTGCCTTAAGCGCAACCAGTCCTTTATGTGTACAAACTATTCCTTGGCTTTTTACCCGATCTATTTTACCTCCTATTAGTTCGTATCTTGTTTCATCAAATAGAAATGCAAAAGTATTATTGGTCATTTTAGATGAGACAGGAACTGCAGTGCCGTCTTCTTTAAAAACTTGCCTTCCAAGAAGAGGAAACGTTGACTAGGTAGCGTATGTAGATCTTAATGTTGTATACTAATGTGTATTTCGTCGCCTGGTAGTACTTTTGAAGAAGATAATGGTTGATAGAAACGCAATTCTATGCACTCGATTGAATTGTCAAACTGACATTTCTATTCCAAATGTAATACTTCCATGAAGATTATAGAACGTAGTAACCTGCAGCCTGAAGAAATCGAATACTATTGTTGGTCAAATAAAGAAATCCTGCATTTTGATCGGCTCCTCAAAAAAGGCGTCCCAGATCCGCCATTTTCTTTCTACATTGTTTGCAATATCCTGATTATTGTACACTAATGTGTATTTCGTCGCCTGGTAGTACTTTTGAAGAAGATAATGGTTGATAGAAATGCAATTTTATGCACGCGATTGAATTCCCAAACTGTCATTTTTCTTCCAAATATAACACTTCCATGATGATGATAAAACATAGTAACCTGCAGCCTGAAGAAATCGAACACTATTTTTAGTAAAATAAAGAAATCCAGTATTTTGATCGGCTCCTCAAAAAAAGCGTCCTAGAACCGCCATCTTGCCTCTACTGACATTTCTCTTCCAAATATAACACTTCCATGGTGACTATACAACGTAGAAACCTGCAGCTTGAAGAAATCGAATACTATTATTGGCCAACAAAAATAAATTTTGCATTTTGCTCAGATCGTCAAAAATAGCGTCCCAGAACCGCCATTTTCCCTCTACGTTCAAAGTTCACTAGATATTATATCTCGCCAGTGACCACCATTCAGGTTTGTGTGCAACTCAATGAATTCGCCAGTGACCATATTCGTACTTCAAAACAATAATATTTCCGTCTCATTCCATAAAAATTATTTATGAGCCAGCAATTGATGGCTTTAATTCGATATTGCGTACATTTTTCTTTACAGCAGCGAAATTAGCGGAATGCATAAATTAAAACATCCTTCTGCTGAAATGATTTTGAGGGCATCGCTTTGACGATAGCACACGCCCTAGTTTGTAATATACAGACAGCCTGTCATAAGCGCAACCAGCCTTTTAAGTGTACAAACTATTCCATTGTTTTTTGCTTGATCTATTTGAACTCCTCTGGTTCGTACCTTATTTCATCAAATAGAAATGCAAAAGCATTATTCGTCATTTTGGATGAGACAAGATCTGAGGAACCGTCTTACTTTAAAAATATTTTCCCGCTACTAATGTGTATTTCGTCGCCTGGTAGTAGTTTTGAAGAAGATAATGGCTGATACAAACGTAATTCTATGCACTCGATTCAATTGTCAAACTGACATTTTTCTTCCAAATATAACATTTACATGAAGTGATATTGAGGGCATCGCTTTGAGGATAGCACACGCCCTAGTTTGTAATATACACACAGCCTGCCTTAAGCGCAACCAGTCCTTTATGTGTACAAACTATTCCTTGGCTTTTTACCCGATCTATTCTACCTCCTCTTAGTTCGTATCTTGTTTAATCAAATAGAAATTGAAAAGTATTATTGGTCATTTTAGATGAGACAGGAACTGCAATGCCGTCTTCTTTAAAACTTCCCTTCCAAGAAGAGCTAACTTTGACTAGGCTAGATAGATCTTAATGTTGTATACTAATGTGTATTTCGCCGCCTGGTAGTACTTTTGAGGAAGATAACGGCTGATAGAAACGCAATTCTATGCACTCGATTCAATTGTCAAACTGACATTTCTCATCCAAATATAACATTTCCATGATGATTATGGAACATAGTAAGCTGTAGCCTGAAGAAATCAAATACAATTGTTGGTCAACATAAAGAAATCTCGCATTTCGATCGGCTCCTTAAAAAAAGCGTCCTAGAACCGCCATTTTTCCTCTACTGACATTTCTCTTCCAAATATAACACTTCCATGGTGATTATACAACGTAGAAACCTGCAGCCTGAAGAAATCGAATACTAATATTGGCCAACAAAAAGAAATTTTGCATTTTGCTCAGATCGTCAAAAAAAGCGTCCCAGATCCGCCATTTTCCCTCTACATTCATTGTTCACTAGATTTTATATCTCGCCAGTGACCACCATTCAGGTTTGTGTACTACTCAATGCATTCGCTTCAAAACAATAATATTTCCGTCTCATTCCATAAAAATTATTATTGAGCCAGCAATTGATGGCATTAATTCGATATTGCGTACATTTTTCTTTACAGCAGCGAAATTAGCGGAATGCTTAAATTAAAACATCCTTCTGCTGAAATGATTTTGAGGGCATCACTTTGAGGATAGCACACGCCCTAGTTTGTAATATACAGACAGCCTGTCATAAGCGCAACCAGCCTTTTAAGTGTAAAAACTATTCCATTGTTTTTTGCTCGATCTATTTGAACTCCACTAGTTCGTACCTTATTTCATCAAATAGAAATGCAAAAGCATTATTCGTCATTTTGGATGAGACAGGATCTGAGGAACCGTCTTCCTTTAAAAATATTTTCCCGCTACTAATGTGTATTTCGTCGCCTGGTAGTAGTTTTGAAGAAGATAATGGCTAATACAAACGTAATTCTATGCACTCGATTCAATTGTCAAACTGACATTTTTCTTCCAAATATAACATTTACATGATGATTATAGAACGTAGTAAACTGTAGCCTGAAGAAATCTACTACTATTGTTGGTCAATATAATGAAATCCCGCATTTTGATCGGCTCCTCAAAAAAGCGTCCTAGAACCGCCATTTTCCCTCTACTGACATTTCTCTTCCAAATATAACAAATCCATGATGATTATACAACGTAGAAACCTGCAGCCCGAAGAAATCGAATAATATTATTGGCCAACAAAAACAAATCCTGCATTTTGCTCAGATCGTCAAAAAAAGCGTCCCAGAACCGCCATTTTCCCTCTACATTCATAGTTCACTAGATTCTATATCTCGCCAGTGACCACCATTCAGGTTTGTGTACAACTCAATGCATTCGCTTCAAAACAATAATATTTCCGTCTCATTCAGTAAAAATTATTATTGAGCCAGCAATTGATGGCTTTAATTCGATATTGCGTACATTTTTCTTTACAGCAGCGATAATAGCGGAATGCATAAATTAAAACATCCTTCTGCTGATGTGATTATGAGGGCATCGCTTTGAGGATAGCACACGCCCTAGTTTGTAATATACAGACAGCCTGTCTTAAGCGCTACCAGCCTTTTAAGTGTACAAGCTATTGCATGGTTCTTTGCTCGATCTATTTGAACTCCTCTAGCTCGTAGCTTATTTCATCAAATAGAAATGCAAAAGCATTATTTGTCATATTGGTGGAGACAGGAACTGCAGAGTGGTCTTCCATTAAAAACGTGCCTTCCAAGTAGAGCAAACTTTGACTAGGTAGCGTATATAGATTCTAATGTTGTACACTAATGTGTATTTCGTCGCCTGGTAGTACTTTTGAAGAAGATAATGGTTGATAGAAACGCAATTCTATGCACTCGATTGAATTGTCAAACTGACATTTCTCTTTCAAATATAATACTTCCATGAAGATTATAGAACGTAGTAACCTGCAGCCTGAAGAAATCGAATACTATTGTTGGTCAAATAAAGAAATCCTGCATTTTGATCGGCTCCTCAAAAAAGGCGTCCCAGAACCGCCATTTTCTTTCTACATTGTTTGCAATATCCTGATTATTGTACACTAATGTGTATTTCGTTGCCTGGTACTAGTTCTGAAGAAGAATATGGGTGATAGAAATGCAATTTTATGCACGCGATTGAATTCCCAAACTGTCATTTTTCTTCCAAATATAACACTTCCATGACGATGATAAAACATAGTAACCTGCAGCCTGAAGAAATCGAACACTATTGTTAGTAAAATAAAGAAATCCAGTATTTTGATCGGCTCCTCAAAAAAAGCGTCCTAGAACCGCCATTTTGCCTCTACTGACATTTCTCTTCCAAATATAACACTTCCATGGTGACTATACAACGTAGAAACCTGCAGCTTGAAGAAATCGAATACTATTATTGGCCAACAAAAATAAATTTAGCATTTTGCTCAGATCGTCAAAAATAGCGTCCCAGAACCGCCATTTTCCCTCTACGTTCAAAGTTCACTAGATTCTATATCTCGCCAGTGACCACCATTCAGGTTTGTGTGCAACTCAATGAATTCGCCAGTGACCATATTCGTACTTCAAAACAATAATATTTCCGTCTCATTCCATAAAAATTATTTATGAGCCAGCAATTGATGGCTTTAATTCGATATTGCGTACATTTTTCTTTACAGCAGCGAAATTAGCGGAATGCATAAATTAAAACATCCTTCTGCTGAAATGATTTTGAGGGCATCGCTTTGACGATAGCACACGCCCTAGTTTGTAATATACACACAGCCTGCCTTAAGCGCAACCAGTCCTTTATGTGTACAAACTATTCCTTGGCTTTTTACCCGATCTATTCTACCTCCTCTTAGTTCGTATCTTGTTTAATCAAATAGAAATTGAAAAGTATTATTGGTCATTTTAGATGAGACAGGAACTGCAATGCCGTCTTCTTTAAAAACTTCCCTTCCAAGAAGAGCTAACTTTGACTAGGCTAGATAGATCTTAATGTTGTATACTAATGTGTATTTCGCCGCCTGGTAGTACTTTTGAGGAAGATAATGGCTGATAGAAACGCAAATCTATGCACTCGATTCAATTATCAAACTGACATTTCTCATCCAAATATAATATTTCCATGATGATTATGGAACGTAGTAAGCTGTAGCCTGAAGAAATCAAATACAATTGTTGGTCAACATAAAGAAATCCCGCATTTCGATCAGCTCCTTAAAAAAAGCGTCCTAGAACCGCCATTTTCCCTCTACTGACATTTCTCTTCCAAATATAACACTTCCATGGTGATTATACAACGTAGAAACCTGCAGCCTGAAGAAATCGAATACTAATATTCGCCAACAAAAAGAAATTTTGCATTTTGCTCAGATCGTCAAAAAAAGCGTCCCAGAACCGCCATTTTCCCTCTACATTCATAGTTCACTAGATTTTATATCTCGCCAGTGACCACCATTCAGGTTTGTGTACAACTCAATGCATTCGCTTCAAAACAATAATATTTCCGTCTCATTCCATAAAAATTATTATTGAGCCAGCAATTGATGGCTTTAATTCGATATTGCGTACATTTTTCTTTACAGCAGCGAAATTAGCGGAATGCATAAATTAAAACATCCTTCTGCTGAAATGATTTTGAGGGCATCGCTTTGAGGATAGCACACGCCCTAGTTTGTAATATACAGACAGCCTGTCATAAGCGCAACCAGCCTTTTAAGTGTACAATCTATTCCATTGTTTTTTGCTCGATCTATTTGAACTCCACTAGTTCGTACCTTATTTCATCAAATAGAAATGCAAAAGCATTATTCGTCATTTTGGATGAGACAGGATCTGAGGAACCGTCTTCCTTTAAAAATATTTTCCCGCTACTAATGTGTATTTCGTCGCCTGGTAGTACTTTTGAAGAAGATAATGGCTGATAGAAACGCAATTCTATGCTCTCGATTGAATTGTCAAACTGACATTTCTCTTCCAAATATAACACTTCCATGATGATGATAAAACGTAGTAACCTGCAGCCTGAAGAAATCGCATACTATTGTTAGTCAACAAAAAGAAATCCCGCATTTTGATCGGCTCCTCAAAAAAAGCGTCCTAGAACCGCCATTTTCCCTCTACATTCATAGTTCACTAGATTCTATATCTCGCCAGTGACCACCATTCAGGTTTGTGTACAACTCAATGCATTCGCTTCAAAACAATAATATTTCCGTCTCATTCAGTAAAAATTATTATTGAGCCAGCAATTGATGGCTTTAATTCGATATTGCGTACATTTTTCTTTACAGCAGCGATAATAGCGGAATGCATAAATTAAAACATCCTTCTGCTGATGTGATTATGAGGGCAAAGCTTTGAGGATAGCACACGCCCTAGTTTGTAATATACAGACAGCCTGTCTTAAGCGCTACCAGCCTTTTAAGTGTACAAGCTATTGCATGGTTCTTTGCTCGATCTATTTGAACTCCTCTAGCTCGTAGCTTATTTCATCAAATAGAAATGCAAAAGCATTATTTGTCATATTGGTGGAGACAGGAACTGCAGAGTGGTCTTCCATTAAAAACGTGCCTTCCAAGTAGAGCAAACTTTGACTAGGTAGCGTATATAGATTCTAATGTTGTACACTAATGTGTATTTCGTCGCCTGGTAGGAATCTGAGGAACCGTCTTCCTTTAAAAATATTTTCCCGCTACTAATGTGTATTTCGTCGCCTGGTAGTACTTTTGAAGAAGATAATGGCTGATAGAAACGCAATTCTATGCTCTCGATTGAATTGTCAAACTGACATTTCTCTTCCAAATATAACACTTCCATGATGATGATAAAACGTAGTAACCTGCAGCCTGAAGAAATCGCATACTATTGTTAGTCAACAAAAAGAAATCCCGCATTTTGATCGGCTCCTCAAAAAAAGCGTCCTAGAACCGCCATTTTCCCTCTACTGGTAGGAATCTGAGGTCAAATAAAGAAATCCTGCATTTTGATCGGCTCCTCAAAAAAGGCGTCCCAGAACCGCCATTTTCTTTCTACATTGTTTGCAATATCTTGATTATTGTACACTAATGTGTATTTCGTCGCCTGGTACTAGTTTTGAAGAAGAATATGGGTGATAGAAATGCAATTCTATGCACCCGATTGAATTCCCAAACTGACATTTCTCTTCCAAATATAACACTTCCATGATGATGATAAAACATAGTAACCTGCAACCTGAAGAAATCGAACACTAATGTTAGTAAAATAAAGAAATCCAGCATTTTGATCGGCTCCTCAAAAAAAGCGTCCCAGAACCGCTATTTTCCCTCTACGTTCATAGTTCACTAGATATTATATCTCGCCAGTGACCACCATTCAGGTTTGTGTGCAACTCAATGAATTCGCCAGTGACCATATTCGTACTTCAAAACAATAATATTTCCGTCTCATTGCATAAAATTTATTTATGAGCCAGCAATTGATGGCTTTAATTCGATATTACGAACATTTTCCTTTACAGCAGCGATAATAGCGGAATGCATAAATTAAAACAACCTTCTGCTGAAATGATTTTGAGGGCATCGCTTTGAGGATAGCACACGCCCCAGTTTGTAATATACAGAAAGCCTGCCTCAAGCGCAACCAGCCCATTAATTGTACAAATATTCCTTGGCTTTTTACCCGATCTATTTTACCTCCTCTTAGTTCGTATCTTGTTTCATCAAACAGAAATGCAAAAGTATTATTGGTCATTTTAGATGAGACAGGAACTGCAGTGCCGTCTTCTTTAAAAACTTGCCTTCCAAGAAAAGGAAACGTTGACTAGGTAGCGTATATAGATCTTAATGTTGTATACTAATGTGTATTTCGTCGCCTGGAAGTACTTTTGAAGAAGATAATGGCTGATAGAAACGCCATTCTTTGCACTCGATTGAATTGTCAAACTGACATTTCTATTCCAAATGTAACACTTCCATGATGATTATAAAACGTCGTAACCTACAGCCTGAAGAAATCGAATGCTATTATTGGCCAACAAAAAGAAATCCTGCATTTTGATCGGATCCTCAAAAAAGGCGTCCCAGAACCGCCATTTTCCCTCTACTGATGATTATAAAACGTCGTAACCTACAGCCTGAAGAAATCGAATACTATTGTTGGCCAGCAAAAAGAAATCCTGCATTTTGATCGGATCCTCAAAAAAGGCGTCCCAGAACCGCCATTTTCCCTCTACTGCATTCGCCAGTGACCACATTCGTACTTTAAAACAAAAATATTTCCGTCTTATTCCAAACAAACTTATTGTTGAACCAGCAATTGATGACTATAATTCTATATTGCGTACATTTTTCTTTACAGCAGCGATAACATCGGAATGCATACATCCTTCTGCTGAAGTGATTTTGAGGGCATCGCTTTGAGGTTAGCACTTTGAGGTTATTTGAACTCCACTAGTTCGTAGCTTATTTCATCAAATAGAAATGCAAAAGCATTATTTGTCATATTGGTGGAGACAGGAACTGCAGAGTGGTCTTCCATTAAAAACGTGCCTTCCAAGTAGAGCAAACTTTGACTAGGTAGCGTATATAGATTCTAATGTTGTACACTAATGTGTATTTCGTCGTCTGGTAGTACTTTTGAAGAAGATAATGGTTGATAGAAACGCAATTCTATGCACTCGATTGAATTGTCAAACTGACATTTCTCTTCCAAATATAATACTTCCATGAAGATTATAGAACGTAGTAACCTGCAGCCTGAAGAAATTGAATACTATTGTTGGTCAAATAAAGAAATCCTGCATTTTGATCGGCTCCTCAAAAAAGGCGTCCCAGAACCGCCATTTTCTTTCTACATTGTTTGCAATATCTTGATTATTGTACACTAATGTGTATTTCGTCGCCTGGTACTAGTTTTGAAGAAGAATATGGGTGATAGAAATGCAATTCTATGCACCCGATTGAATTCCCAAACTGACATTTCTCTTCCAAATATAACACTTCCATGATGATGATAAAACATAGTAACCTGCAACCTGAAGAAATCGAACACTAATGTTAGTAAAATAAAGAAATCCAGCATTTTGATCGGCTCCTCAAAAAAAGCGTCCCAGAACCGCTATTTTCCCTCTACGTTCATAGTTCACTAGATATTATATCTCGCCAGTGACCACCATTCAGGTTTGTGTGCAACTCAATGAATTCGCCAGTGACCATATTCGTACTTCAAAACAATAATATTTCCGCCTCATTGCATAAAATTTATTTATGAGCCAGCAATTGATGGCTTTAATTCGATATTACGAACATTTTCCTTTACAGCAGCGATAATAGCGGAATGCATAAATTAAAACAACCTTCTGCTGAAATGATTTTGAGGGCATCGCTTTGAGGATAGCACACGCCCCAGTTTGTAATATACAGAAAGCCTGCCTCAAGCGCAACCAGCCCATTAATTGTACAAATATTCCTTGGCTTTTTACCCGATCTATTTTACCTCCTCTTAGTTCGTATCTTGTTTCATCAAACAGAAATGCAAAAGTATTATTGGTCATTTTAGATGAGACAGGAACTGCAGTGCCGTCTTCTTTAAAAACTTGCCTTCCAAGAAAAGGAAACGTTGACTAGGTAGCGTATATAGATCTTAATGTTGTATACTAATGTGTATTTCGTCGCCTGGTAGTACTTTTGAAGAAGATAATGGCTGATAGAAACGCCATTCTTTGCACTCGATTGAATTGTCAAACTGACATTTCTATTCCAAATGTAACACTTCCATGATGATTATAAAACGTCGTAACCTACAGCCTGAAGAAATCGAATGCTATTATTGGCCAACAAAAAGAAATCCTGCATTTTGATCGGATCCTCAAAAAAGGCGTCCCAGAACCGCCATTTTCCCTCTACTGTTGATTATAAAACGTCGTAACCTACAGCCTGAAGAAATCGAATACTATTGTTGGCCAGCAAAAAGAAATCCTGCATTTTGATCGGATCCTCAAAAAAGGCGTCCCAGAACCGCCATTTTCCCTCTACTGCATTCGCCAGTGACCACATTCGTACTTTAAAACAAAAATATTTCCGTCTTATTCCAAACAAACTTATTGTTGAACCAGCAATTGATGACTATAATTCTATATTGCGTACATTTTTCTTTACAGCAGCGATAATATCGGAATGCATACATCCTTCTGCTGAAGTGATTTTGAGGGCATCGCTTTGAGGTTAGCACTTTGAGGTTATTTGAACTCCACTAGTTCGTAGCTTATTTCATCAAATAGAAATGCAAAAGCATTATTTGTCATATTAGTGGAGACAGGAACTGCAGAGTGGTCTTCCATTAAAAACGTGCCTTCCAAGTAGAGCAAACTTTGACTAGGTAGCGTATATAGATTCTAATGTTGTACACTAATGTGTATTTCGTCGTCTGGTAGTACTTTTGAAGAAGATAATGGTTGATAGAAACGCAATTCTATGCACTCGATTGAATTGTCAAACTGACATTTCTCTTCCAAATATAATACTTCCATGAAGATTATAGAACGTAGTAACCTGCAGCCTGAAGAAATTGAATACTATTGTTGGTCAAATAAAGAAATCCTGCATTTTGATCGGCTCCTCAAAAAAGGCGTCCCAGAACCGCCATTTTCTTTCTACATTGTTTGCAATATCTTGATTATTGTACACTAATGTGTATTTCGTCGCCTGGTACTAGTTTTGAAGAAGAATATGGGTGATAGAAATGCAATTCTATGCACCCGATTGAATTCCCAAACTGACATTTCTCTTCCAAATATAACACTTCCATGATGATGATAAAACATAGTAACCTGCAACCTGAAGAAATCGAACACTAATGTTAGTAAAATAAAGAAATCCAGCATTTTGATCGGCTCCTCAAAAAAAGCGTCCTAGAACCGCCATTTTCCCTCTACTGACATTTCTCTTCCAAATATAACAAATCCATGATGATTATACAACGTAGAAACCTGCAGCCCGAAGAAATCGAATAATATTATTGGCCAACAAAAACAAATCCTGCATTTTGCTCAGATCGTCAAAAAAAGCGTCCCAGAACCGCCATTTTCCCTCTACATTCATAGTTCACTAGATTCTATATCTCGCCAGTGACCACCATTCAGTTTGTGTGCAACTCAATGCATTCGCCAGTGACCATATTCGTACTTCAAAACAATAATATTTCCGCCTCATTCCATATAAATTATTATTGAGCCAGCAATTGATGGCTTTAATTCGATATTGCGTACATTTTTCTTTACAGCAGCGATAACCGCGGAATGCATAAATTAAAACAACCTTCTGCTGAAGTGATTTTGAGGGCATCGCTTTGAGGATAGCACGCGCCCAAGTTTGTAATATACAGACAGCCTGCCTTAAGCGCAACCAGTCCTTTATGTGTACAAACTATTACTTGGCTTTTTACCCGATCTATTTTACCTCCTCTTAGTTCGTATCTTGTTTCATCAAATAGAAATGCAAAAGTATTATTGGTCATTTTAGATGAGACAGGAACTGCAGTGCCGTCTTCCTTTAAAAATATTTTCTCTCCGCTAATGTGTATTTCGTCGCCTGTTAGTAGTTTTGAAGAAGATAATGGCTGATACAAACGTAATTCTATGCACTGGATTCAATTGTCAAACTGACAATTCTCTTCCAAATATAACATTTACATGATGATTATAGAACGTAGTAACCTGCAGCCTGTAGAAAAGGAATACTATTGTTGGCAAACAAAAAGAAATCCTGCATTTTTGATCGGCTCCTTAAAAAAAGCGTCCCAAGAAACGCCATTTTCCCTCTACTACTTTAAGTGTACCAACTATTCCTTGGCTTTTTACCCGATCTATTTTACTTCCTCTTAGTTCGTATCTTCTTTCATCAAATAGAAATGCAAAAGTATTATTGGTCATTTTAGATGAGACCGAAACTGCAGTGTCGTCTTCTTTAAAAACTAGCCTTCCAAGAAGAGCTAACTTTGACTAGGTAGCGTATATAGATCTTAATGTTGTATACTAATGTGTATTTCGTCGCCTAGTAGTACTTTTCAAGAAGATAATGGCTGATAGAAACGCAATTCTATGCACTCGATTCAATTGTCAAACTGACATTTCTCTACCAAATAAAACATTTCCATGATGAGTATAGAACGTAGTAACCTGTAGCCTGAAGAAATCGAATACTATTGTTGGCCAACAAAAAGAAATCCTGCATTTTGATCGGCTCCTCAAAAAAGGCGTCCCAGAACCGCCATTTTCCCTCTACATTCATAGTTCACTAGATTTTACATCTCGCCAGTGACCACCATTCAGGTTTGTGGGCAACTCAATGCATTCGCCAGTGACCATATTCGTACTTCAAAACAATAATATTTCCGTCTCATTCCATAAAAATTATTATTGAGCCAATAATTGATGGCTTTAATTCGATATTGCGTACATTTTTCTTTACAGCAGCTATAATAGCGGAATGCATAAATTAAAACAACCTTCTGCTGGAGTGATTTTGAGCTCATCGCTTTGAGGATAGCTGACGCCCTAGTTTGTAATATACAGACAGCCTTTCTTAAGCGCAACCAGCCTTTTAAGTGTACAAGCTATTGCATGGTTTTTTGCTCGATCTATTTGAACTCCACTAGTTCGTAGCTTCTTTCATCAAATAGAAATGCAAAAGAATTATTTGTCATATTGGTGGAGACAAGAACTGCAGAGTGGTCTTCCTTTAAAAACGTGCCATCCAAGTAGAGCAAACATTGACTAGGTAGCGTATCTAGATCCTAATGTTGTACACTAATATGTATTTCGTCGCCTGGTAGTAGTTTTAAAGAAGATAATGGCTGATAGAAATGCAATTCTATGCACTCGATTGAATTGTCAAACTGCTCTACTTGGAAGGCACGTTTTTAAAGGAAGACCACTCTGCAGTTCTTGTCTCCACCAATATGACAAATAATGGTTTTGCATTTCTATTTGATGAAATATGCTACGAACTAGAGGAGTTCAAATAGATCGAGCAAAGAACCATGCAATAGCTTGTACACTTAAAAGGCTGGTAGCGCTTAAGACAGGCTGTCTGTATATTACAAACTAGGGCGTGTGCTATCCTCAAAGCGATGCCCTCATAATCACATCAGCAGAAGGATGTTTTAATTTATGCATTCCGCTATTATCGCTGCTGTAAAGAAAAATGTACGCAATATCGAATTAAAGCCATCAATTGCTGGCTCAATAATAATTTTTATGGAATGAGACGGAAATATTATTGTTTTGAAGCGAATGCATTGAGTTGTACACAAACCTGAATGGTGGTCACTGGCGAGATATAGAATGTAGTGAACTATGATTGTAGAGAGAAAATGGCGGTTCTGGGACGCTTTTTTTGACGACTTGAGCAAAATGCAGGATTTGTTTTTGTTGGCCAATAATATTATTCGATTTCTTCTGGCTGCAGGTTTCTACGTTGTATAATCATCATGGATTTGTTATATTTGGAAGAGAAATGTCAGTAGAGGGAAAATGGCGGTTCTAGGACGCTTTTTTTAAGGAGCCGATCGAAATGCGGGATTTCTTTATGTTGACCAACAATTGTATTTGATTTCTTCAGGCTACAGCTTACCACATTCCATAATCATCATGGAAGTGTTATATTTGGAAGAGAAATGTCAGTTTGACAATTCAATCGAGTGTATAGAACTGCATTTCTATCAGCCATTATCTTCTTTAAAACTACTACCAGGCGACGAAATACATATTAGTGTACAACATTAAGATCTATCTAGCCTAGTCAAAGTTAGCTCTTCTTGGAAGGCAAGTTTTTAAAGAAGACGGCACTGCAGTTCCTGTCTCATCTAAAATGACCAATAATACTTTTCAATTTCTATTTGATGAAACAAGATAAGAACTAAGATGAGGTAAAATAGATCGGGTAAAAAGCCAAGGAATAGTTTGTACACTTAAAGTAGTAGAGAGAAAATGGCGTTTCTTGGGACGCTTTTTTTGAGGAGCCGATCAAATATGTAGGATTTCTTTTTGTTGGCCAACAATAGTATTCGATTTCTTCAGGCTGCAGGTTCTACGTTCTATAAACATCATGGAAGTTTTATATTTGGAAGTGAAATGTCAGTTTGACAATTCCAATGTGCATAGAATTACGTTTGTATCAGCCATTATCTTCTTCAAAACTACTACTACGGTTCCTCAGTTCCTGTCTCATCCAAAATGACGAATAATGCTTTTGCATTTCTATTTGATGAAATAAGTTACGAACTAGTGGAGTTCAAATAGATCGAGCAAAAAACCATGGAATTGTTTGTACACTTAAAGGGCTGCTTGCGCCTAAGGCAGGCTGTCTGTATATTACAAACTAGAGCGTGTGCTATCCTCAAAGCGATGCCCTCAAAATCATTTCAGCAGAAGAATGTTTTAATTTATGCATTCCGCTATTATCGCAGCTGTAAAGAAAAATGTACGCAATATCGAATTAAAGCCATCAATTATTGGCTCAATAATAATTTTTATGGAATGAGACGGAAATATTATTGTTTTGAAGTACAAATATGGTCACTGGCGAATGCATTGAGTTGTACACAAACCTGAATGGTGGTCACTGGCGAGATATAAAATCTAGTGAACTATGAATGTAGAGGGAAAATGGCGGTTCTGGGACGCTTTTTTTGACGATCGGAGCAAAATGCAAAATTTCTTTTTGTTGGACAATAATAGTATTCAATTTCTTCAGGCTGCAGGTTTCTACGTTGTATAATCACCATGGAAGTGTTATATTTGGAAGAGAAATGTCAGTAGAGGGAAAATGGCGGTTCTAGGACGCTTTTTTTAAGGAGCCGATCGAAATGCGGGATTTCTTTATGTTGACCAACAATTGTATTTGATTTCTTCAGGCTACAGCTTACTACGTTCCATAATCATCATGGAAATGTTATATTTGGAAGAGAAATGTCAGTTTGACAATTGAATCGAGTGCATAGAATTGCGTTTCTATCAGACATTATCTTCCTCAAAAGTACTACCAGGCGGCGAAATACACATTAGTATACAACATTAAGATCTATCTAGCCTAGTCAAAGTTAGCTCTTCTTGGAAGGCAAGTTTTTAAAGAAGACGACACTGCAGTTTCGGTCTCATCTAAAATGACCAATAATACTTTTGCATTTCTATTTGATGAAACAAGATACGAACTAAGAGGAGGTAAAATAGATCGGGTAAAAAGCCAAGGAATAGTTGGTACACTTAAAGTAGTAGAGGGAAAATGGCGTTTCTTGGGACGCTTTTTTTAAGGAGCCGATCAAAAATGCAGGATTTCTTTTTGTTTGCCAACAATAGTATTCCTTTTCTTCAGGCTGCAGGTTACTACGTTCTATAATCATCATGGAAGTGTTATATTTGGAAGAGAAATGTTAGTTTGACAATTGAATCGAGTGCATAGAATTACGTTTGTATCAGCCATTATCTTCTTCAAAACTACTACCTGGCGACAAAATACACATTAGTAGAGGGAAAAAATTTTTAAAGGAAGACGGTTCCTCAGTTCCTGTCTCATCCAATATGACGAATAATGCTTTTGCATTTGTATTTGATAAAATAAGTTACGAACTAGTGGAGTTCAAATAGATCGAGCAAAAAACCATGGAATTGTTTGTACACTTAAAGGGCTGCTTGCGCCTAAGGCAGGCTGTCTGTATATTACAAACTAGAGCGTGTGCTATCCTCAAAGCGATGCCCTCAAAATCATTTCAGCAGAAGAATGTTTTAATTTATGCATTCCGCTATTATCGCAGCTGTAAAGAAAAATGTACGCAATATCGAATTAAAGCCATCAATTATTGGCTCAATAATAATTTTTATGGAATGAGACGGAAATATTATTGTTTTGAAGTACGAATATGGTCACTGGCGAATGCATTGAGTTGCCCACAACCTGAATGGTGGTCACTGGCGAGATGTAAAATTTAGTGAACTATGAATGTAGAGGGAAAATGGCGGTTCTGGGACGCCTTTTTTGACGATCTGAGCAAAATGCAGGATTCCTTTTTGTTGGCCAATAATATTATTCGATTTCTTCAGGCTGCAGGTTTCTAAGTTGTATAATCATCATGGATTTGTTATATTTGGAAAAGAAATGACTGTAGAGGGAAAATGGCGGATCTAGGACGCTTTTTTTGAGGATTGCGCTTAAGACAGGCAGTCTGTATATTACAAACTAGGGCGTGCGCTATCCTCAAAGCGATGCTCTCAAAATCACTTCAGCAGAAGGATGTATGCATTCCGTTATTATCGTTGCTGTAAAGAAAAATGTACGCAATATAGAATTATAGCCATCAATTGCTGGTTCAACAATAAGTTTGTTTGGAATAAGACGGAAATATTTTTGTTTTGAAGTACGAATGTGGTCACTGGCGAATGCAGTAGAGGGAAAATGGCGGTTCTGGGACGCCTTTTTTGAGGAGCCGATCATAATGCAGGATTTCATTATGTTGACCAACAATAGTATTCAATTTCTTCAGGCTGCAAGTTACTACGTTCTATAATCATCATGGAAGTGTTATATTTGGAAGAGAAATGTCAGTTTGACAATTCAATCGAGTGTATAGAATTGCATTTCTATCAGCCATTATCTTCTTTAAAACTACTACCAGGCGACGAAATACATATTAGTGTACAACATTAGGATCTAGATACGCTACCTAGTCAAGTGAAATCCTGCATTTTGATCGACTCCTGAAAAAAAGCGTCCCAGAACCGCCATTTTCCTTCTACGAACTATAAGAGTTATTGCAACTGTCAGTATTAATATTATCAGTACAATACTTATCCGCCTTGATGTAGGGTATCGGCGGCGTTTCTATCAACCATTATCTTCTTCAAAAGTACTACCAGGCGACGAAATACACATTAGTATACAACATTAAGATCTACATACGCTACCTAGTCAACGTTTCCTCTTCTTGGAAGGCAAGTTTTTAAAGAAGACGGCACTGCAGTTCCTGTCTCATCTAAAATGACCAATAATACTTTTGCATTTCTATTTGATGAAACAAGATACGAACTAATAGGAGGTAAAATAGATCGGGTAAAAAGCCAAGGAATAGTTTGTACACATAAAGGACTGGTTGCGCTTAAGGCAGGCTGTCTGTATATTACAAACTTGGGCGCGTGCTATCCTCAAAGCGATGCCCTCAAAATCACTTCAGCAGAAGGTTGTTTTAATTTATGCATTCCGCGGTTATCGCTGCTGTAAAGAAAAATGTACGCAATATCGAATTAAAGCCATCAATTGCTGGCTCAATAATAATTTATATGGAATGAGGCGGAAATATTATTGTTTTGAAGTACGAATATGGTCACTGGCGAATGCATTGAGTTGCACACAAACTGAATGGTGGTCACTGGCGAGATATAGAATCTAGTGAACTATGAATGTAGAGGGAAAATGGCGGTTCTGGGACGCTTTTTTTGACGATCTGAGCAAAATGCAGGATTTGTTTTTGTTGGCCAATAATATTATTCGATTTCTTCGGGCTGCAGGTTTCTACGTTGTATAATCATCATGGATTTGTTATATTTGGAAGAGAAATGTCAGTAGAGGGAAAATGGCGGTTCTAGGACGCTTTTTTTGAGGAGCCGATCAAAATGCTGGATTTCTTTATTTTACTAACATTAGTGTTCGATTTCTTCAGGTTGCAGGTTACTATGTTTTATCATCATCATGGAAGTGTTATATTTGGAAGAGAAATGTCAGTTTGGGAATTCAATCGGGTGCATAGAATTGCATTTCTATCACCCATATTCTTCTTCAAAACTAGTACCAGGCGACGAAATACACATTAGTGTACAATAATCAAGATATTGCAAACAATGTAGAAAGAAAATGGCGGTTCTGGGACGCCTTTTTTGAGGAGCCGATCAAAATGCAGGATTTCTTTATTTGACCAACAATAGTATTCAATTTCTTCAGGCTGCAGGTTACTACGTTCTATAATCTTCATGGAAGTATTATATTTGGAAGAGAAATGTCAGTTTGACAATTCAATCGAGTGCATAGAATTGCGTTTCTATCAACCATTATCTTCTTCAAAAGTACTACCAGACGACGAAATACACATTAGTGTACAACATTAGAATCTATATACGCTACCTAGTCAAAGTTTGCTCTACTTGGAAGGCACGTTTTTAATGGAAGACCACTCTGCAGTTCCTGTCTCCACTAATATGACAAATAATGCTATTGCATTTCTATTTGATGAAATAAGCTACGAACTAGTGGAGTTCAAATAACCTCAAAGTGCTAACCTCAAAGCGATGCCCTCAAAATCACTTCAGCAGAAGGATGTATGCATTCCGATATTATCGCTGCTGTAAAGAAAAATGTACGCAATATAGAATTATAGTCATCAATTGCTGGTTCAACAATAAGTTTGTTTGGAATAAGACGGAAATATTTTTGTTTTAAAGTACGAATGTGGTCACTGGCGAATGCAGTAGAGGGAAAATGGCGGTTCTGGGACGCCTTTTTTGAGGATCCGATCAAAATGCAGGATTTCTTTTTGCTGGCCAACAATAGTATTCGATTTCTTCAGGCTGTAGGTTACGACGTTTTATAATCAACAGTAGAGGGAAAATGGCGGTTCTGGGACGCCTTTTTTGAGGATCCGATCAAAATGCAGGATTTCTTTTTGTTGGCCAATAATAGCATTCGATTTCTTCAGGCTGTAGGTTACGACGTTTTATAATCATCATGGAAGTGTTACATTTGGAATAGAAATGTCAGTTTGACAATTCAATCGAGTGCAAAGAATGGCGTTTCTATCAGCCATTATCTTCTTCAAAAGTACTACCAGGCGACGAAATACACATTAGTATACAACATTAAGATCTATATACGCTACCTAGTCAACGTTTCCTTTTCTTGGAAGGCAAGTTTTTAAAGAAGACGGCACTGCAGTTCCTGTCTCATCTAAAATGACCAATAATACTTTTGCATTTCTGTTTGATGAAACAAGATACGAACTAAGAGGAGGTAAAATAGATCGGGTAAAAAGCCAAGGAATATTTGTACAATTAATGGGCTGGTTGCGCTTGAGGCAGGCTTTCTGTATATTACAAACTGGGGCGTGTGCTATCCTCAAAGCGATGCCCTCAAAATCATTTCAGCAGAAGGTTGTTTTAATTTATGCATTCCGCTATTATCGCTGCTGTAAAGGAAAATGTTCGTAATATCGAATTAAAGCCATCAATTGCTGGCTCATAAATAAATTTTATGCAATGAGGCGGAAATATTATTGTTTTGAAGTACGAATATGGTCACTGGCGAATTCATTGAGTTGCACACAAACCTGAATGGTGGTCACTGGCGAGATATAATATCTAGTGAACTATGAACGTAGAGGGAAAATAGCGGTTCTGGGACGCTTTTTTTGAGGAGCCGATCAAAATGCTGGATTTCTTTATTTTACTAACATTAGTGTTCGATTTCTTCAGGTTGCAGGTTACTATGTTTTATCATCATCATGGAAGTGTTATATTTGGAAGAGAAATGTCAGTTTGGGAATTCAATCGGGTGCATAGAATTGCATTTCTATCACCCATATTCTTCTTCAAAACTAGTACCAGGCGACGAAATACACATTAGTGTACAATAATCAAGATATTGCAAACAATGTAGAAAGAAAATGGCGGTTCTGGGACGCCTTTTTTGAGGAGCCGATCAAAATGCAGGATTTCTTTATTTGACCAACAATAGTATTCAATTTCTTCAGGCTGCAGGTTACTACGTTCTATAATCTTCATGGAAGTATTATATTTGGAAGAGAAATGTCAGTTTGACATTTCAATCGAGTGCATAGAATTGCGTTTCTATCAACCATTATCTTCTTCAAAAGTACTACCAGACGACGAAATACACATTAGTGTACAACATTAGAATCTATATACGCTACCTAGTCAAAGTTTGCTCTACTTGGAAGGCACGTTTTTAATGGAAGACCACTCTGCAGTTCCTGTCTCCACCAATATGACAAATAATGCTTTTGCATTTCTATTTGATGAAATAAGCTACGAACTAGTGGAGTTCAAATAACCTCAAAGTGCTAACCTCAAAGCGATGCCCTCAAAATCACTTCAGCAGAAGGATGTATGCATTCCGATATTATCGCTGCTGTAAAGAAAAATGTACGCAATATAGAATTATAGTCATCAATTGCTGGTTCAACAATAAGTTTGTTTGGAATAAGACGGAAATATTTTTGTTTTAAAGTACGAATGTGGTCACTGGCGAATGCAGTAGAGGGAAAATGGCGGTTCTGGGACGCCTTTTTTGAGGATCCGATCAAAATGCAGGATTTCTTTTTGCTGGCCAACAATAGTATTCGATTTCTTCAGGCTGTAGGTTACGACGTTTTATAATCATCAGTAGAGGGAAAATGGCGGTTCTGGGACGCCTTTTTTGAGGATCCGATCAAAATGCAGGATTTCTTTTTGTTGGCCAATAATAGCATTCGATTTCTTCAGGCTGTAGGTTACGACGTTTTATAATCATCATGGAAGTGTTACATTTGGAATAGAAATGTCAGTTTGACAATTCAATCGAGTGCAAAGAATGGCGTTTCTATCAGCCATTATCTTCTTCAAAAGTACTACCAGGCGACGAAATACACATTAGTATACAACATTAAGATCTATATACGCTACCTAGTCAACGTTTCCTTTTCTTGGAAGGCAAGTTTTTAAAGAAGACGGCACTGCAGTTCCTGTCTCATCTAAAATGACCAATAATACTTTTGCATTTCTGTTTGATGAAACAAGATACGAACTAAGAGGAGGTAAAATAGATCGGGTAAAAAGCCAAGGAATATTTGTACAATTAATGGGCTGGTTGCGCTTGAGGCAGGCTTTCTGTATATTACAAACTGGGGCGTGTGCTATCCTCAAAGCGATGCCCTCAAAATCATTTCAGCAGAAGGTTGTTTTAATTTATGCATTCCGCTATTATCGCTGCTGTAAAGGAAAATGTTCGTAATATCGAATTAAAGCCATCAATTGCTGGCTCATAAATAAATTTTATGCAATGAGACGGAAATATTATTGTTTTGAAGTACGAATATGGTCACTGGCGAATTCATTGAGTTGCACACAAACCTGAATGGTGGTCACTGGCGAGATATAATATCTAGTGAACTATGAACGTAGAGGGAAAATAGCGGTTCTGGGACGCTTTTTTTGAGGAGCCGATCAAAATGCTGGATTTCTTTATTTTACTAACATTAGTGTTCGATTTCTTCAGGTTGCAGGTTACTATGTTTTATCATCATCATGGAAGTGTTATATTTGGAAGAGAAATGTCAGTTTGGGAATTCAATCGGGTGCATAGAATTGCATTTCTATCACCCATATTCTTCTTCAAAACTAGTACCAGGCGACGAAATACACATTAGTGTACAATAATCAAGATATTGCAAACAATGTAGAAAGAAAATGGCGGTTCTGGGACGCCTTTTTTGAGGAGCCGATCAAAATGCAGGATTTCTTTATTTGACCTCAGATTCCTACCAGTAGAGGGAAAATGGCGGTTCTAGGACGCTTTTTTTGAGGAGCCGATCAAAATGCGGGATTTCTTTTTGTTGACTAACAATAGTATGCGATTTCTTCAGGCTGCAGGTTACTACGTTTTATCATCATCATGGAAGTGTTATATTTGGAAGAGAAATGTCAGTTTGACAATTCAATCGAGAGCATAGAATTGCGTTTCTATCAGCCATTATCTTCTTCAAAAGTACTACCAGGCGACGAAATACACATTAGTAGCGGGAAAATATTTTTAAAGGAAGACGGTTCCTCAGATTCCTACCAGGCGACGAAATACACATTAGTGTACAACATTAGAATCTATATACGCTACCTAGTCAAAGTTTGCTCTACTTGGAAGGCACGTTTTTAATGGAAGACCACTCTGCAGTTCCTGTCTCCACCAATATGACAAATAATGCTTTTGCATTTCTATTTGATGAAATAAGCTACGAGCTAGAGGAGTTCAAATAGATCGAGCAAAGAACCATGCAATAGCTTGTACACTTAAAAGGCTGGTAGCGCTTAAGACAGGCTGTCTGTATATTACAAACTAGGGCGTGTGCTATCCTCAAAGCGATGCCCTCATAATCACATCAGCAGAAGGATGTTTTAATTTATGCATTCCGCTATTATCGCTGCTGTAAAGAAAAATGTACGCAATATCGAATTAAAGCCATCAATTGCTGGCTCAATAATAATTTTTACTGAATGAGACGGAAATATTATTGTTTTGAAGCGAATGCATTGAGTTGTACACAAACCTGAATGGTGGTCACTGGCGAGATATAGAATCTAGTGAACTATGAATGTAGAGGGAAAATGGCGGTTCTAGGACGCTTTTTTTGAGGAGCCGATCAAAATGCGGGATTTCTTTTTGTTGACTAACAATAGTATGCGATTTCTTCAGGCTGCAGGTTACTACGTTTTATCATCATCATGGAAGTGTTATATTTGGAAGAGAAATGTCAGTTTGACAATTCAATCGAGAGCATAGAATTGCGTTTCTATCAGCCATTATCTTCTTCAAAAGTACTACCAGGCGACGAAATACACATTAGTAGCGGGAAAATATTTTTAAAGGAAGACGGTTCCTCAGATCCTGTCTCATCCAAAATGACGAATAATGCTTTTGCATTTCTATTTGATGAAATAAGGTACGAACTAGTGGAGTTCAAATAGATCGAGCAAAAAACAATGGAATAGATTGTACACTTAAAAGGCTGGTTGCGCTTATGACAGGCTGTCTGTATATTACAAACTAGGGCGTGTGCTATCCTCAAAGCGATGCCCTCAAAATCATTTCAGCAGAAGGATGTTTTAATTTATGCATTCCGCTAATTTCGCTGCTGTAAAGAAAAATGTACGCAATATCGAATTAAAGCCATCAATTGCTGGCTCAATAATAATTTTTATGGAATGAGACGGAAATATTATTGTTTTGAAGCGAATGCATTGAGTTGTACACAAACCTGAATGGTGGTCACTGGCGAGATATAAAATCTAGTGAACTATGAATGTAGAGGGAAAATGGCGGTTCTGGGACGCTTTTTTTGACGATCTGAGCAAAATGCAAAATTTCTTTTTGTTGGCGAATATTAGTATTCGATTTCTTCAGGCTGCAGGTTTCTACGTTGTATAATCACCATGGAAGTGTTATATTTGGAAGAGAAATGTCAGTAGAGGGAAAATGGCGGTTCTAGGACGCTTTTTTTAAGGAGCTGATCGAAATGCGGGATTTCTTTATGTTGACCAACAATTGTATTTGATTTCTTCAGGCTACAGCTTACTACGTTCCATAATCATCATGGAAATATTATATTTGGATGAGAAATGTCAGTTTGATAATTGAATCGAGTGCATAGATTTGCGTTTCTATCAGCCATTATCTTCCTCAAAAGTACTACCAGGCGGCGAAATACACATTAGTATACAACATTAAGATCTATCTAGCCTAGTCAAAGTTAGCTCTTCTTGGAAGGGAAGTTTTTAAAGAAGACGGCATTGCAGTTCCTGTCTCATCTAAAATGACCAATAATACTTTTCAATTTCTATTTGATTAAACAAGATACGAACTAAGAGGAGGTAGAATAGATCGGGTAAAAAGCCAAGGAATAGTTTGTACACATAAAGGACTGGTTGCGCTTAAGGCAGGCTGTGTGTATATTACAAACTAGGGCGTGTGCTATCGTCAAAGCGATGCCCTCAAAATCATTTCAGCAGAAGGATGTTTTAATTTCACCACCACGCTGCAGTTCCTGTCTCCACCAATATGACGAGATCTGAGGAACCGTCTTACTTTAAAAATATTTTCCCGCTACTAATGTGTATTTCGTCGCCTGGTAGTAGTTTTGAAGAAGATAATGGCTGATACAAACGTAATTCTATGCACTCGATTCAATTGTCAAACTGACATTTTTCTTCCAAATGTAACATTTACATGAAGTGATATTGAGGGCATCGCTTTGAGGATAGCACACGCCCTAGTTTGTAATATACACACAGCCTGCCTTAAGCGCAACCAGTCCTTTATGTGTACAAACTATTCCTTGGCTTTTTACCCGATCTATTCTACCTCCTCTTAGTTCGTATCTTGTTTAATCAAATAGAAATTGAAAAGTATTATTGGTCATTTTAGATGAGACAGGAACTGCAATGCCGTCTTCTTTAAAACTTCCCTTCCAAGAAGAGCTAACTTTGACTAGGCTAGATAGATCTTAATGTTGTATACTAATGTGTATTTCGCCGCCTGGTAGTACTTTTGAGGAAGATAACGGCTGATAGAAACGCAATTCTATGCACTCGATTCAATTGTCAAACTGACATTTCTCATCCAAATATAACATTTCCATGATGATTATGGAACATAGTAAGCTGTAGCCTGAAGAAATCAAATACAATTGTTGGTCAACATAAAGAAATCTCGCATTTCGATCGGCTCCTTAAAAAAAGCGTCCTAGAACCGCCATTTTTCCTCTACTGACATTTCTCTTCCAAATATAACACTTCCATGGTGATTATACAACGTAGAAACCTGCAGCCTGAAGAAATCGAATACTAATATTGGCCAACAAAAAGAAATTTTGCATTTTGCTCAGATCGTCAAAAAAAGCGTCCCAGATCCGCCATTTTCCCTCTACATTCATTGTTCACTAGATTTTATATCTCGCCAGTGACCACCATTCAGGTTTGTGTACTACTCAATGCATTCGCTTCAAAACAATAATATTTCCGTCTCATTCCATAAAAATTATTATTGAGCCAGCAATTGATGGCATTAATTCGATATTGCGTACATTTTTCTTTACAGCAGCGAAATTAGCGGAATGCTTAATTTAAAACATCCTTCTGCTGAAATGATTTTGAGGGCATCACTTTGAGGATAGCACACGCCCTAGTTTGTAATATACAGACAGCCTGTCATAAGCGCAACCAGCCTTTTAAGTGTAAAAACTATTCCATTGTTTTTTGCTCGATCTATTTGAACTCCACTAGTTCGTACCTTATTTCATCAAATAGAAATGCAAAAGCATTATTCGTCATTTTGGATGAGACAGGATCTGAGGAACCGTCTTCCTTTAAAAATATTTTCCCGCTACTAATGTGTATTTCGTCGCCTGGTAGTAGTTTTGAAGAAGATAATGGCTAATACAAACGTAATTCTATGCACTCGATTCAATTGTCAAACTGACATTTTTCTTCCAAATATAACATTTACATGATGATTATAGAACGTAGTAAACTGTAGCCTGAAGAAATCTACTACTATTGTTGGTCAATATAATGAAATCCCGCATTTTGATCGGCTCCTCAAAAAAGCGTCCTAGAACCGCCATTTTCCCTCTACTGACATTTCTCTTCCAAATATAACAAATCCATGATGATTATACAACGTAGAAACCTGCAGCCCGAAGAAATCGAATAATATTATTGGCCAACAAAAACAAATCCTGCATTTTGCTCAGATCGTCAAAAAAAGCGTCCCAGAACCGCCATTTTCCCTCTACATTCATAGTTCACTAGATTCTATATCTCGCCAGTGACCACCATTCAGGTTTGTGTACAACTCAATGCATTCGCTTCAAAACAATAATATTTCCGTCTCATTCAGTAAAAATTATTATTGAGCCAGCAATTGATGGCTTTAATTCGATATTGCGTACATTTTTCTTTACAGCAGCGATAATAGCGGAATGCATAAATTAAAACATCCTTCTGCTGATGTGATTATGAGGGCATCGCTTTGAGGATAGCACACGCCCTAGTTTGTAATATACAGACAGCCTGTCTTAAGCGCTACCAGCCTTTTAAGTGTACAAGCTATTGCATGGTTCTTTGCTCGATCTATTTGAACTCCTCTAGCTCGTAGCTTATTTCATCAAATAGAAATGCAAAAGCATTATTTGTCATATTGGTGGAGACAGGAACTGCAGAGTGGTCTTCCATTAAAAACGTGCCTTCCAAGTAGAGCAAACTTTGACTAGGTAGCGTATATAGATTCTAATGTTGTACACTAATGTGTATTTCGTCGCCTGGTAGTACTTTTGAAGAAGATAATGGTTGATAGAAACGCAATTCTATGCACTCGATTGAATTGTCAAACTGACATTTCTCTTTCAAATATAATACTTCCATGAAGATTATAGAACGTAGTAACCTGCAGCCTGAAGAAATCGAATACTATTGTTGGTCAAATAAAGAAATCCTGCATTTTGATCGGCTCCTCAAAAAAGGCGTCCCAGAACCGCCATTTTCTTTCTACATTGTTTGCAATATCCTGATTATTGTACACTAATGTGTATTTCGTTGCCTGGTACTAGTTCTGAAGAAGAATATGGGTGATAGAAATGCAATTTTATGCACGCGATTGAATTCCCAAACTGTCATTTTTCTTCCAAATATAACACTTCCATGACGATGATAAAACATAGTAACCTGCAGCCTGAAGAAATCGAACACTATTGTTAGTAAAATAAAGAAATCCAGTATTTTGATCGGCTCCTCAAAAAAAGCGTCCTAGAACCGCCATTTTGCCTCTACTGACATTTCTCTTCCAAATATAACACTTCCATGGTGACTATACAACGTAGAAACCTGCAGCTTGAAGAAATCGAATACTATTATTGGCCAACAAAAATAAATTTAGCATTTTGCTCAGATCGTCAAAAATAGCGTCCCAGAACCGCCATTTTCCCTCTACGTTCAAAGTTCACTAGATTCTATATCTCGCCAGTGACCACCATTCAGGTTTGTGTGCAACTCAATGAATTCGCCAGTGACCATATTCGTACTTCAAAACAATAATATTTCCGTCTCATTCCATAAAAATTATTTATGAGCCAGCAATTGATGGCTTTAATTCGATATTGCGTACATTTTTCTTTACAGCAGCGAAATTAGCGGAATGCATAAATTAAAACATCCTTCTGCTGAAATGATTTTGAGGGCATCGCTTTGACGATAGCACACGCCCTAGTTTGTAATATACACACAGCCTGCCTTAAGCGCAACCAGTCCTTTATGTGTACAAACTATTCCTTGGCTTTTTACCCGATCTATTCTACCTCCTCTTAGTTCGTATCTTGTTTAATCAAATAGAAATTGAAAAGTATTATTGGTCATTTTAGATGAGACAGGAACTGCAATGCCGTCTTCTTTAAAAACTTCCCTTCCAAGAAGAGCTAACTTTGACTAGGCTAGATAGATCTTAATGTTGTATACTAATGTGTATTTCGCCGCCTGGTAGTACTTTTGAGGAAGATAATGGCTGATAGAAACGCAAATCTATGCACTCGATTCAATTATCAAACTGACATTTCTCATCCAAATATAATATTTCCATGATGATTATGGAACGTAGTAAGCTGTAGCCTGAAGAAATCAAATACAATTGTTGGTCAACATAAAGAAATCCCGCATTTCGATCAGCTCCTTAAAAAAAGCGTCCTAGAACCGCCATTTTCCCTCTACTGACATTTCTCTTCCAAATATAACACTTCCATGGTGATTATACAACGTAGAAACCTGCAGCCTGAAGAAATCGAATACTAATATTCGCCAACAAAAAGAAATTTTGCATTTTGCTCAGATCGTCAAAAAAAGCGTCCCAGAACCGCCATTTTCCCTCTACATTCATAGTTCACTAGATTTTATATCTCGCCAGTGACCACCATTCAGGTTTGTGTACAACTCAATGCATTCGCTTCAAAACAATAATATTTCCGTCTCATTCCATAAAAATTATTATTGAGCCAGCAATTGATGGCTTTAATTCGATATTGCGTACATTTTTCTTTACAGCAGCGAAATTAGCGGAATGCATAAATTAAAACATCCTTCTGCTGAAATGATTTTGAGGGCATCGCTTTGAGGATAGCACACGCCCTAGTTTGTAATATACAGACAGCCTGTCATAAGCGCAACCAGCCTTTTAAGTGTACAATCTATTCCATTGTTTTTTGCTCGATCTATTTGAACTCCACTAGTTCGTACCTTATTTCATCAAATAGAAATGCAAAAGCATTATTCGTCATTTTGGATGAGACAGGATCTGAGGAACCGTCTTCCTTTAAAAATATTTTCCCGCTACTAATGTGTATTTCGTCGCCTGGTAGTACTTTTGAAGAAGATAATGGCTGATAGAAACGCAATTCTATGCTCTCGATTGAATTGTCAAACTGACATTTCTCTTCCAAATATAACACTTCCATGATGATGATAAAACGTAGTAACCTGCAGCCTGAAGAAATCGCATACTATTGTTAGTCAACAAAAAGAAATCCCGCATTTTGATCGGCTCCTCAAAAAAAGCGTCCTAGAACCGCCATTTTCCCTCTACATTCATAGTTCACTAGATTCTATATCTCGCCAGTGACCACCATTCAGGTTTGTGTACAACTCAATGCATTCGCTTCAAAACAATAATATTTCCGTCTCATTCAGTAAAAATTATTATTGAGCCAGCAATTGATGGCTTTAATTCGATATTGCGTACATTTTTCTTTACAGCAGCGATAATAGCGGAATGCATAAATTAAAACATCCTTCTGCTGATGTGATTATGAGGGCATCGCTTTGAGGATAGCACACGCCCTAGTTTGTAATATACAGACAGCCTGTCTTAAGCGCTACCAGCCTTTTAAGTGTACAAGCTATTGCATGGTTCTTTGCTCGATCTATTTGAACTCCTCTAGCTCGTAGCTTATTTCATCAAATAGAAATGCAAAAGCATTATTTGTCATATTGGTGGAGACAGGAACTGCAGAGTGGTCTTCCATTAAAAACGTGCCTTCCAAGTAGAGCAAACTTTGACTAGGTAGCGTATATAGATTCTAATGTTGTACACTAATGTGTATTTCGTCGCCTGGTAGGAATCTGAGGAACCGTCTTCCTTTAAAAATATTTTCCCGCTACTAATGTGTATTTCGTCGCCTGGTAGTACTTTTGAAGAAGATAATGGCTGATAGAAACGCAATTCTATGCTCTCGATTGAATTGTCAAACTGACATTTCTCTTCCAAATATAACACTTCCATGATGATGATAAAACGTAGTAACCTGCAGCCTGAAGAAATCGCATACTATTGTTAGTCAACAAAAAGAAATCCCGCATTTTGATCGGCTCCTCAAAAAAAGCGTCCTAGAACCGCCATTTTCCCTCTACTGGTAGGAATCTGAGGTCAAATAAAGAAATCCTGCATTTTGATCGGCTCCTCAAAAAAGGCGTCCCAGAACCGCCATTTTCTTTCTACATTGTTTGCAATATCTTGATTATTGTACACTAATGTGTATTTCGTCGCCTGGTACTAGTTTTGAAGAAGAATATGGGTGATAGAAATGCAATTCTATGCACCCGATTGAATTCCCAAACTGACATTTCTCTTCCAAATATAACACTTCCATGATGATGATAAAACATAGTAACCTGCAACCTGAAGAAATCGAACACTAATGTTAGTAAAATAAAGAAATCCAGCATTTTGATCGGCTCCTCAAAAAAAGCGTCCCAGAACCGCTATTTTCCCTCTACGTTCATAGTTCACTAGATATTATATCTCGCCAGTGACCACCATTCAGGTTTGTGTGCAACTCAATGAATTCGCCAGTGACCATATTCGTACTTCAAAACAATAATATTTCCGTCTCATTGCATAAAATTTATTTATGAGCCAGCAATTGATGGCTTTAATTCGATATTACGAACATTTTCCTTTACAGCAGCGATAATAGCGGAATGCATAAATTAAAACAACCTTCTGCTGAAATGATTTTGAGGACATCGCTTTGAGGATAGCACACGCCCCAGTTTGTAATATACAGAAAGCCTGCCTCAAGCGCAACCAGCCCATTAATTGTACAAATATTCCTTGGCTTTTTACCCGATCTATTTTACCTCCTCTTAGTTCGTATCTTGTTTCATCAAACAGAAATGCAAAAGTATTATTGGTCATTTTAGATGAGACAGGAACTGCAGTGCCGTCTTCTTTAAAAACTTGCCTTCCAAGAAAAGGAAACGTTGACTAGGTAGCGTATATAGATCTTAATGTTGTATACTAATGTGTATTTCGTCGCCTGGAAGTACTTTTGAAGAAGATAATGGCTGATAGAAACGCCATTCTTTGCACTCGATTGAATTGTCAAACTGACATTTCTATTCCAAATGTAACACTTCCATGATGATTATAAAACGTCGTAACCTACAGCCTGAAGAAATCGAATGCTATTATTGGCCAACAAAAAGAAATCCTGCATTTTGATCGGATCCTCAAAAAAGGCGTCCCAGAACCGCCATTTTCCCTCTACTGGTAGGAATCTGAGGTCAAATAAAGAAATCCTGCATTTTGATCGGCTCCTCAAAAAAGGCGTCCCAGAACCGCCATTTTCTTTCTACATTGTTTGCAATATCTTGATTATTGTACACTAATGTGTATTTCGTCGCCTGGTACTAGTTTTGAAGAAGAATATGGGTGATAGAAATGCAATTCTATGCACCCGATTGAATTCCCAAACTGACATTTCTCTTCCAAATATAACACTTCCATGATGATGATAAAACATAGTAACCTGCAACCTGAAGAAATCGAACACTAATGTTAGTAAAATAAAGAAATCCAGCATTTTGATCGGCTCCTCAAAAAAAGCGTCCCAGAACCGCTATTTTCCCTCTACGTTCATAGTTCACTAGATATTATATCTCGCCAGTGACCACCATTCAGGTTTGTGTGCAACTCAATGAATTCGCCAGTGACCATATTCGTACTTCAAAACAATAATATTTCCGTCTCATTGCATAAAATTTATTTATGAGCCAGCAATTGATGGCTTTAATTCGATATTACGAACATTTTCCTTTACAGCAGCGATAATAGCGGAATGCATAAATTAAAACAACCTTCTGCTGAAATGATTTTGAGGACATCGCTTTGAGGATAGCACACGCCCCAGTTTGTAATATACAGAAAGCCTGCCTCAAGCGCAACCAGCCCATTAATTGTACAAATATTCCTTGGCTTTTTACCCGATCTATTTTACCTCCTCTTAGTTCGTATCTTGTTTCATCAAACAGAAATGCAAAAGTATTATTGGTCATTTTAGATGAGACAGGAACTGCAGTGCCGTCTTCTTTAAAAACTTGCCTTCCAAGAAAAGGAAACGTTGACTAGGTAGCGTATATAGATCTTAATGTTGTATACTAATGTGTATTTCGTCGCCTGGAAGTACTTTTGAAGAAGATAATGGCTGATAGAAACGCCATTCTTTGCACTCGATTGAATTGTCAAACTGACATTTCTATTCCAAATGTAACACTTCCATGATGATTATAAAACGTCGTAACCTACAGCCTGAAGAAATCGAATGCTATTATTGGCCAACAAAAAGAAATCCTGCATTTTGATCGGATCCTCAAAAAAGGCGTCCCAGAACCGCCATTTTCCCTCTACTGGTAGGAATCTGAGGTCAAATAAAGAAATCCTGCATTTTGATCGGCTCCTCAAAAAAGGCGTCCCAGAACCGCCATTTTCTTTCTACATTGTTTGCAATATCTTGATTATTGTACACTAATGTGTATTTCGTCGCCTGGTACTAGTTTTGAAGAAGAATATGGGTGATAGAAATGCAATTCTATGCACCCGATTGAATTCCCAAACTGACATTTCTCTTCCAAATATAACACTTCCATGATGATGATAAAACATAGTAACCTGCAACCTGAAGAAATCGAACACTAATGTTAGTAAAATAAAGAAATCCAGCATTTTGATCGGCTCCTCAAAAAAAGCGTCCCAGAACCGCTATTTTCCCTCTACGTTCATAGTTCACTAGATATTATATCTCGCCAGTGACCACCATTCAGGTTTGTGTGCAACTCAATGAATTCGCCAGTGACCATATTCGTACTTCAAAACAATAATATTTCCGTCTCATTGCATAAAATTTATTTATGAGCCAGCAATTGATGGCTTTAATTCGATATTACGAACATTTTCCTTTACAGCAGCGATAATAGCGGAATGCATAAATTAAAACAACCTTCTGCTGAAATGATTTTGAGGGCATCGCTTTGAGGATAGCACACGCCCCAGTTTGTAATATACAGAAAGCCTGCCTCAAGCGCAACCAGCCCATTAATTGTACAAATATTCCTTGGCTTTTTACCCGATCTATTTTACCTCCTCTTAGTTCGTATCTTGTTTCATCAAACAGAAATGCAAAAGTATTATTGGTCATTTTAGATGAGACAGGAACTGCAGTGCCGTCTTCTTTAAAAACTTGCCTTCCAAGAAAAGGAAACGTTGACTAGGTAGCGTATATAGATCTTAATGTTGTATACTAATGTGTATTTCGTCGCCTGGAAGTACTTTTGAAGAAGATAATGGCTGATAGAAACGCCATTCTTTGCACTCGATTGAATTGTCAAACTGACATTTCTATTCCAAATGTAACACTTCCATGATGATTATAAAACGTCGTAACCTACAGCCTGAAGAAATCGAATGCTATTATTGGCCAACAAAAAGAAATCCTGCATTTTGATCGGATCCTCAAAAAAGGCGTCCCAGAACCGCCATTTTCCCTCTACTGATGATTATAAAACGTCGTAACCTACAGCCTGAAGAAATCGAATACTATTGTTGGCCAGCAAAAAGAAATCCTGCATTTTGATCGGATCCTCAAAAAAGGCGTCCCAGAACCGCCATTTTCCCTCTACTGCATTCGCCAGTGACCACATTCGTACTTTAAAACAAAAATATTTCCGTCTTATTCCAAACAAACTTATTGTTGAACCAGCAATTGATGACTATAATTCTATATTGCGTACATTTTTCTTTACAGCAGCGATAATATCGGAATGCATACATCCTTCTGCTGAAGTGATTTTGAGGGCATCGCTTTGAGGTTAGCACTTTGAGGTTATTTGAACTCCACTAGTTCGTAGCTTATTTCATCAAATAGAAATGCAAAAGCATTATTTGTCATATTGGTGGAGACAGGAACTGCAGAGTGGTCTTCCATTAAAAACGTGCCTTCCAAGTAGAGCAAACTTTGACTAGGTAGCGTATATAGATTCTAATGTTGTACACTAATGTGTATTTCGTCGTCTGGTAGTACTTTTGAAGAAGATAATGGTTGATAGAAACGCAATTCTATGCACTCGATTGAATTGTCAAACTGACATTTCTCTTCCAAATATAATACTTCCATGAAGATTATAGAACGTAGTAACCTGCAGCCTGAAGAAATTGAATACTATTGTTGGTCAAATAAAGAAATCCTGCATTTTGATCGGCTCCTCAAAAAAGGCGTCCCAGAACCGCCATTTTCTTTCTACATTGTTTGCAATATCTTGATTATTGTACACTAATGTGTATTTCGTCGCCTGGTACTAGTTTTGAAGAAGAATATGGGTGATAGAAATGCAATTCTATGCACCCGATTGAATTCCCAAACTGACATTTCTCTTCCAAATATAACACTTCCATGATGATGATAAAACATAGTAACCTGCAACCTGAAGAAATCGAACACTAATGTTAGTAAAATAAAGAAATCCAGCATTTTGATCGGCTCCTCAAAAAAAGCGTCCCAGAACCGCTATTTTCCCTCTACGTTCATAGTTCACTAGATATTATATCTCGCCAGTGACCACCATTCAGGTTTGTGTGCAACTCAATGAATTCGCCAGTGACCATATTCGTACTTCAAAACAATAATATTTCCGCCTCATTGCATAAAATTTATTTATGAGCCAGCAATTGATGGCTTTAATTCGATATTACGAACATTTTCCTTTACAGCAGCGATAATAGCGGAATGCATAAATTAAAACAACCTTCTGCTGAAATGATTTTGAGGGCATCGCTTTGAGGATAGCACACGCCCCAGTTTGTAATATACAGAAAGCCTGCCTCAAGCGCAACCAGCCCATTAATTGTACAAATATTCCTTGGCTTTTTACCCGATCTATTTTACCTCCTCTTAGTTCGTATCTTGTTTCATCAAACAGAAATGCAAAAGTATTATTGGTCATTTTAGATGAGACAGGAACTGCAGTGCCGTCTTCTTTAAAAACTTGCCTTCCAAGAAAAGGAAACGTTGACTAGGTAGCGTATATAGATCTTAATGTTGTATACTAATGTGTATTTCGTCGCCTGGTAGTACTTTTGAAGAAGATAATGGCTGATAGAAACGCCATTCTTTGCACTCGATTGAATTGTCAAACTGACATTTCTATTCCAAATGTAACACTTCCATGATGATTATAAAACGTCGTAACCTACAGCCTGAAGAAATCGAATGCTATTATTGGCCAACAAAAAGAAATCCTGCATTTTGATCGGATCCTCAAAAAAGGCGTCCCAGAACCGCCATTTTCCCTCTACTGTTGATTATAAAACGTCGTAACCTACAGCCTGAAGAAATCGAATACTATTGTTGGCCAGCAAAAAGAAATCCTGCATTTTGATCGGATCCTCAAAAAAGGCGTCCCAGAACCGCCATTTTCCCTCTACTGCATTCGCCAGTGACCACATTCGTACTTTAAAACAAAAATATTTCCGTCTTATTCCAAACAAACTTATTGTTGAACCAGCAATTGATGACTATAATTCTATATTGCGTACATTTTTCTTTACAGCAGCGATAATATCGGAATGCATACATCCTTCTGCTGAAGTGATTTTGAGGGCATCGCTTTGAGGTTAGCACTTTGAGGTTATTTGAACTCCACTAGTTCGTAGCTTATTTCATCAAATAGAAATGCAAAAGCATTATTTGTCATATTAGTGGAGACAGGAACTGCAGAGTGGTCTTCCATTAAAAACGTGCCTTCCAAGTAGAGCAAACTTTGACTAGGTAGCGTATATAGATTCTAATGTTGTACACTAATGTGTATTTCGTCGTCTGGTAGTACTTTTGAAGAAGATAATGGTTGATAGAAACGCAATTCTATGCACTCGATTGAATTGTCAAACTGACATTTCTCTTCCAAATATAATACTTCCATGAAGATTATAGAACGTAGTAACCTGCAGCCTGAAGAAATTGAATACTATTGTTGGTCAAATAAAGAAATCCTGCATTTTGATCGGCTCCTCAAAAAAGGCGTCCCAGAACCGCCATTTTCTTTCTACATTGTTTGCAATATCTTGATTATTGTACACTAATGTGTATTTCGTCGCCTGGTACTAGTTTTGAAGAAGAATATGGGTGATAGAAATGCAATTCTATGCACCCGATTGAATTCCCAAACTGACATTTCTCTTCCAAATATAACACTTCCATGATGATGATAAAACATAGTAACCTGCAACCTGAAGAAATCGAACACTAATGTTAGTAAAATAAAGAAATCCAGCATTTTGATCGGCTCCTCAAAAAAAGCGTCCTAGAACCGCCATTTTCCCTCTACTGACATTTCTCTTCCAAATATAACAAATCCATGATGATTATACAACGTAGAAACCTGCAGCCCGAAGAAATCGAATAATATTATTGGCCAACAAAAACAAATCCTGCATTTTGCTCAGATCGTCAAAAAAAGCGTCCCAGAACCGCCATTTTCCCTCTACATTCATAGTTCACTAGATTCTATATCTCGCCAGTGACCACCATTCAGTTTGTGTGCAACTCAATGCATTCGCCAGTGACCATATTCGTACTTCAAAACAATAATATTTCCGCCTCATTCCATATAAATTATTATTGAGCCAGCAATTGATGGCTTTAATTCGATATTGCGTACATTTTTCTTTACAGCAGCGATAACCGCGGAATGCATAAATTAAAACAACCTTCTGCTGAAGTGATTTTGAGGGCATCGCTTTGAGGATAGCACGCGCCCAAGTTTGTAATATACAGACAGCCTGCCTTAAGCGCAACCAGTCCTTTATGTGTACAAACTATTCCTTGGCTTTTTACCCGATCTATTTTACCTCCTATTAGTTCGTATCTTGTTTCATCAAATAGAAATGCAAAAGTATTATTGGTCATTTTAGATGAGACAGGAACTGCAGTGCCGTCTTCTTTAAAAACTTGCCTTCCAAGAAGAGGAAACGTTGACTAGGTAGCGTATGTAGATCTTAATGTTGTATACTAATGTGTATTTCGTCGCCTGGTAGTACTTTTGAAGAAGATAATGGTTGATAGAAACGCAATTCTATGCACTCGATTGAATTGTCAAACTGACATTTCTATTCCAAATGTAATACTTCCATGAAGATTATAGAACGTAGTAACCTGCAGCCTGAAGAAATCGAATACTATTGTTGGTCAAATAAAGAAATCCTGCATTTTGATCGGCTCCTCAAAAAAGGCGTCCCAGATCCGCCATTTTCTTTCTACATTGTTTGCAATATCCTGATTATTGTACACTAATGTGTATTTCGTTGCCTGGTACTAGTTTTGAAGAAGAATATGGGTGATAGAAATGCAATTTTATGCACGCGATTGAATTCCCAAACTGTCATTTTTCTTCCAAATATAACACTTCCATGATGATGATAAAACATAGTAACCTGCAGCCTGAAGAAATCGAACACTATTTTTAGTAAAATAAAGAAATCCAGTATTTTGATCGGCTCCTCAAAAAAAGCGTCCTAGAACCGCCATCTTGCCTCTACTGACATTTCTCTTCCAAATATAACACTTCCATGGTGACTATACAACGTAGAAACCTGCAGCTTGAAGAAATCGAATACTATTATTGGCCAACAAAAATAAATTTTGCATTTTGCTCAGATCGTCAAAAATAGCGTCCCAGAACCGCCATTTTCCCTCTACGTTCAAAGTTCACTAGATATTATATCTCGCCAGTGACCACCATTCAGGTTTGTGTGCAACTCAATGAATTCGCCAGTGACCATATTCGTACTTCAAAACAATAATATTTCCGTCTCATTCCATAAAAATTATTTATGAGCCAGCAATTGATGGCTTTAATTCGATATTGCGTACATTTTTCTTTACTGCAGCGAAATTAGCGGAATGCATAAATTAAAACATCCTTCTGCTGAAATGATTTTGAGGGCATCGCTTTGACGATAGCACACGCCCTAGTTTGTAATATACAGACAGCCTGTCATAAGCGCAACCAGCCTTTTAAGTGTACAAACTATTCCATTGTTTTTTGCTTGATCTATTTGAACTCCTCTGGTTCGTACCTTATTTCATCAAATAGAAATGCAAAAGCATTATTCGTCATTTTGGATGAGACAAGATCTGAGGAACCGTCTTACTTTAAAAATATTTTCCCGCTACTAATGTGTATTTCGTCGCCTGGTAGTAGTTTTGAAGAAGATAATGGCTGATACAAACGTAATTCTATGCACTCGATTCAATTGTCAAACTGACATTTTTCTTCCAAATATAACATTTACATGAAGTGATATTGAGGGCATCGCTTTGAGGATAGCACACGCCCTAGTTTGTAATATACACACAGCCTGCCTTAAGCGCAACCAGTCCTTTATGTGTACAAACTATTCCTTGGCTTTTTACCCGATCTATTCTACCTCCTCTTAGTTCGTATCTTGTTTAATCAAATAGAAATTGAAAAGTATTATTGGTCATTTTAGATGAGACAGGAACTGCAATGCCGTCTTCTTTAAAACTTCCCTTCCAAGAAGAGCTAACTTTGACTAGGCTAGATAGATCTTAATGTTGTATACTAATGTGTATTTCGCCGCCTGGTAGTACTTTTGAGGAAGATAACGGCTGATAGAAACGCAATTCTATGCACTCGATTCAATTGTCAAACTGACATTTCTCATCCAAATATAACATTTCCATGATGATTATGGAACATAGTAAGCTGTAGCCTGAAGAAATCAAATACAATTGTTGGTCAACATAAAGAAATCTCGCATTTCGATCGGCTCCTTAAAAAAAGCGTCCTAGAACCGCCATTTTTCCTCTACTGACATTTCTCTTCCAAATATAACACTTCCATGGTGATTATACAACGTAGAAACCTGCAGCCTGAAGAAATCGAATACTAATATTGGCCAACAAAAAGAAATTTTGCATTTTGCTCAGATCGTCAAAAAAAGCGTCCCAGATCCGCCATTTTCCCTCTACATTCATTGTTCACTAGATTTTATATCTCGCCAGTGACCACCATTCAGGTTTGTGTACTACTCAATGCATTCGCTTCAAAACAATAATATTTCCGTCTCATTCCATAAAAATTATTATTGAGCCAGCAATTGATGGCATTAATTCGATATTGCGTACATTTTTCTTTACAGCAGCGAAATTAGCGGAATGCTTAAATTAAAACATCCTTCTGCTGAAATGATTTTGAGGGCATCACTTTGAGGATAGCACACGCCCTAGTTTGTAATATACAGACAGCCTGTCATAAGCGCAACCAGCCTTTTAAGTGTAAAAACTATTCCATTGTTTTTTGCTCGATCTATTTGAACTCCACTAGTTCGTACCTTATTTCATCAAATAGAAATGCAAAAGCATTATTCGTCATTTTGGATGAGACAGGATCTGAGAAACCGTCTTCCTTTAAAAATATTTTCCCGCTACTAATGTGTATTTCGTCGCCTGGTAGTAGTTTTGAAGAAGATAATGGCTAATACAAACGTAATTCTATGCACTCGATTCAATTGTCAAACTGACATTTTTCTTCCAAATATAACATTTACATGATGATTATAGAACGTAGTAAACTGTAGCCTGAAGAAATCTACTACTATTGTTGGTCAATATAATGAAATCCCGCATTTTGATCGGCTCCTCAAAAAAGCGTCCTAGAACCGCCATTTTCCCTCTACTGACATTTCTCTTCCAAATATAACAAATCCATGATGATTATACAACGTAGAAACCTGCAGCCCGAAGAAATCGAATAATATTATTGGCCAACAAAAACAAATCCTGCATTTTGCTCAGATCGTCAAAAAAAGCGTCCCAGAACCGCCATTTTCCCTCTACATTCATAGTTCACTAGATTCTATATCTCGCCAGTGACCACCATTCAGGTTTGTGTACAACTCAATGCATTCGCTTCAAAACAATAATATTTCCGTCTCATTCAGTAAAAATTATTATTGAGCCAGCAATTGATGGCTTTAATTCGATATTGCGTACATTTTTCTTTACAGCAGCGATAATAGCGGAATGCATAAATTAAAACATCCTTCTGCTGATGTGATTATGAGGGCATCGCTTTGAGGATAGCACACGCCCTAGTTTGTAATATACAGACAGCCTGTCTTAAGCGCTACCAGCCTTTTAAGTGTACAAGCTATTGCATGGTTCTTTGCTCGATCTATTTGAACTCCTCTAGCTCGTAGCTTATTTCATCAAATAGAAATGCAAAAGCATTATTTGTCATATTGGTGGAGACAGGAACTGCAGAGTGGTCTTCCATTAAAAACGTGCCTTCCAAGTAGAGCAAACTTTGACTAGGTAGCGTATATAGATTCTAATGTTGTACACTAATGTGTATTTCGTCGCCTGGTAGTACTTTTGAAGAAGATAATGGTTGATAGAAACGCAATTCTATGCACTCGATTGAATTGTCAAACTGACATTTCTCTTTCAAATATAATACTTCCATGAAGATTATAGAACGTAGTAACCTGCAGCCTGAAGAAATCGAATACTATTGTTGGTCAAATAAAGAAATCCTGCATTTTGATCGGCTCCTCAAAAAAGGCGTCCCAGAACCGCCATTTTCTTTCTACATTGTTTGCAATATCCTGATTATTGTACACTAATGTGTATTTCGTTGCCTGGTACTAGTTCTGAAGAAGAATATGGGTGATAGAAATGCAATTTTATGCACGCGATTGAATTCCCAAACTGTCATTTTTCTTCCAAATATAACACTTCCATGACGATGATAAAACATAGTAACCTGCAGCCTGAAGAAATCGAACACTATTGTTAGTAAAATAAAGAAATCCAGTATTTTGATCGGCTCCTCAAAAAAAGCGTCCTAGAACCGCCATTTTGCCTCTACTGACATTTCTCTTCCAAATATAACACTTCCATGGTGACTATACAACGTAGAAACCTGCAGCTTGAAGAAATCGAATACTATTATTGGCCAACAAAAATAAATTTAGCATTTTGCTCAGATCGTCAAAAATAGCGTCCCAGAACCGCCATTTTCCCTCTACGTTCAAAGTTCACTAGATTCTATATCTCGCCAGTGACCACCATTCAGGTTTGTGTGCAACTCAATGAATTCGCCAGTGACCATATTCGTACTTCAAAACAATAATATTTCCGTCTCATTCCATAAAAATTATTTATGAGCCAGCAATTGATGGCTTTAATTCGATATTGCGTACATTTTTCTTTACAGCAGCGAAATTAGCGGAATGCATAAATTAAAACATCCTTCTGCTGAAATGATTTTGAGGGCATCGCTTTGACGATAGCACACGCCCTAGTTTGTAATATACACACAGCCTGCCTTAAGCGCAACCAGTCCTTTATGTGTACAAACTATTCCTTGGCTTTTTACCCGATCTATTCTACCTCCTCTTAGTTCGTATCTTGTTTAATCAAATAGAAATTGAAAAGTATTATTGGTCATTTTAGATGAGACAGGAACTGCAATGCCGTCTTCTTTAAAAACTTCCCTTCCAAGAAGAGCTAACTTTGACTAGGCTAGATAGATCTTAATGTTGTATACTAATGTGTATTTCGCCGCCTGGTAGTACTTTTGAGGAAGATAATGGCTGATAGAAACGCAAATCTATGCACTCGATTCAATTATCAAACTGACATTTCTCATCCAAATATAATATTTCCATGATGATTATGGAACGTAGTAAGCTGTAGCCTGAAGAAATCAAATACAATTGTTGGTCAACATAAAGAAATCCCGCATTTCGATCAGCTCCTTAAAAAAAGCGTCCTAGAACCGCCATTTTCCCTCTACTGACATTTCTCTTCCAAATATAATACTTCCATGAAGATTATAGAACGTAGTAACCTGCAGCCTGAAGAAATTGAATACTATTGTTGGTCAAATAAAGAAATCCTGCATTTTGATCGGCTCCTCAAAAAAGGCGTCCCAGAACCGCCATTTTCTTTCTACATTGTTCGCAATATCTTGATTATTGTACACTAATGTGTATTTCGTCGCCTGGTACTAGTTTTGAAGAAGAATATGGGTGATAGAAATGCAATTCTATGCACCCGATTGAATTCCCAAACTGACATTTCTCTTCCAAATATAACACTTCCATGATGATGATAAAACATAGTAACCTGCAACCTGAAGAAATCGAACACTAATGTTAGTAAAATAAAGAAATCCAGCATTTTGATCGGCTCCTCAAAAAAAGCGTCCTAGAACCGCCATTTTCCCTCTACTGACATTTCTCTTCCAAATATAACAAATCCATGATGATTATACAACGTAGAAACCTGCAGCCCGAAGAAATCGAATAATATTATTGGCCAACAAAAACAAATCCTGCATTTTGCTCAGATCGTCAAAAAAAGCGTCCCAGAACCGCCATTTTCCCTCTACATTCATAGTTCACTAGATTCTATATCTCGCCAGTGACCACCCTTCAGTTTGTGTGCAACTCAATGCATTCGCCAGTGACCATATTCGTACTTCAAAACAATAATATTTCCGCCTCATTCCATATAAATTATTATTGAGCCAGCAATTGATGGCTTTAATTCGATATTGCGTACATTTTTCTTTACAGCAGCGATAACCGCGGAATGCATAAATTAAAACAACCTTCTGCTGAAGTGATTTTGAGGGCATCGCTTTGAGGATAGCACGCGCCCAAGTTTGTAATATACAGACAGCCTGCCTTAAGCGCAACCAGTCCTTTATGTGTACAAACTATTCCTTGGCTTTTTACCCGATCTATTTTACCTCCTATTAGTTCGTATCTTGTTTCATCAAATAGAAATGCAAAAGTATTATTGGTCATTTTAGATGAGACAGGAACTGCAGTGCCGTCTTCTTTAAAAACTTGCCTTCCAAGAAGAGGAAACGTTGACTAGGTAGCGTATGTAGATCTTAATGTTGTATACTAATGTGTATTTCGTCGCCTGGTAGTACTTTTGAAGAAGATAATGGTTGATAGAAACGCAATTCTATGCACTCGATTGAATTGTCAAACTGACATTTCTATTCCAAATGTAATACTTCCATGAAGATTATAGAACGTAGTAACCTGCAGCCTGAAGAAATCGAATACTATTGTTGGTCAAATAAAGAAATCCTGCATTTTGATCGGCTCCTCAAAAAAGGCGTCCCAGATCCGCCATTTTCTTTCTACATTGTTTGCAATATCCTGATTATTGTACACTAATGTGTATTTCGTTGCCTGGTACTAGTTTTGAAGAAGAATATGGGTGATAGAAATGCAATTTTATGCACGCGATTGAATTCCCAAACTGTCATTTTTCTTCCAAATATAACACTTCCATGATGATGATAAAACATAGTAACCTGCAGCCTGAAGAAATCGAACACTATTTTTAGTAAAATAAAGAAATCCAGTATTTTGATCGGCTCCTCAAAAAAAGCGTCCTAGAACCGCCATCTTGCCTCTACTGACATTTCTCTTCCAAATATAACACTTCCATGGTGACTATACAACGTAGAAACCTGCAGCTTGAAGAAATCGAATACTATTATTGGCCAACAAAAATAAATTTTGCATTTTGCTCAGATCGTCAAAAATAGCGTCCCAGAACCGCCATTTTCCCTCTACGTTCAAAGTTCACTAGATTCTATATCTCGCCAGTGACCACCATTCAGGTTTGTGTGCAACTCAATGAATTCGCCAGTGACCATATTCGTACTTCAAAACAATAATATTTCCGTCTCATTCCATAAAAATTATTTATGAGCCAGCAATTGATGGCTTTAATTCGATATTGCGTACATTTTTCTTTACAGCAGCGAAATTAGCGGAATGCATAAATTAAAACATCCTTCTGCTGAAATGATTTTGAGGGCATCGCTTTGACGATAGCACACGCCCTAGTTTGTAATATACACACAGCCTGCCTTAAGCGCAACCAGTCCTTTATGTGTACAAACTATTCCTTGGCTTTTTACCCGATCTATTCTACCTCCTCTTAGTTCGTATCTTGTTTAATCAAATAGAAATTGAAAAGTATTATTGGTCATTTTAGATGAGACAGGAACTGCAATGCCGTCTTCTTTAAAAACTTCCCTTCCAAGAAGAGCTAACTTTGACTAGGCTAGATAGATCTTAATGTTGTATACTAATGTGTATTTCGCCGCCTGGTAGTACTTTTGAGGAAGATAATGGCTGATAGAAACGCAAATCTATGCACTCGATTCAATTATCAAACTGACATTTCTCATCCAAATATAATATTTCCATGATGATTATGGAACGTAGTAAGCTGTAGCCTGAAGAAATCAAATACAATTGTTGGTCAACATAAAGAAATCCCGCATTTCGATCAGCTCCTTAAAAAAAGCGTCCTAGAACCGCCATTTTCCCTCTACTGACATTTCTCTTCCAAATATAATACTTCCATGAAGATTATAGAACGTAGTAACCTGCAGCCTGAAGAAATTGAATACTATTGTTGGTCAAATAAAGAAATCCTGCATTTTGATCGGCTCCTCAAAAAAGGCGTCCCAGAACCGCCATTTTCTTTCTACATTGTTCGCAATATCTTGATTATTGTACACTAATGTGTATTTCGTCGCCTGGTACTAGTTTTGAAGAAGAATATGGGTGATAGAAATGCAATTCTATGCACCCGATTGAATTCCCAAACTGACATTTCTCTTCCAAATATAACACTTCCATGATGATGATAAAACATAGTAACCTGCAACCTGAAGAAATCGAACACTAATGTTAGTAAAATAAAGAAATCCAGCATTTTGATCGGCTCCTCAAAAAAAGCGTCCTAGAACCGCCATTTTCCCTCTACTGACATTTCTCTTCCAAATATAACAAATCCATGATGATTATACAACGTAGAAACCTGCAGCCCGAAGAAATCGAATAATATTATTGGCCAACAAAAACAAATCCTGCATTTTGCTCAGATCGTCAAAAAAAGCGTCCCAGAACCGCCATTTTCCCTCTACATTCATAGTTCACTAGATTCTATATCTCGCCAGTGACCACCATTCAGTTTGTGTGCAACTCAATGCATTCGCCAGTGACCATATTCGTACTTCAAAACAATAATATTTCCGCCTCATTCCATATAAATTATTATTGAGCCAGCAATTGATGGCTTTAATTCGATATTGCGTACATTTTTCTTTACAGCAGCGATAACCGCGGAATGCATAAATTAAAACAACCTTCTGCTGAAGTGATTTTGAGGGCATCGCTTTGAGGATAGCACGCGCCCAAGTTTGTAATATACAGACAGCCTGCCTTAAGCGCAACCAGTCCTTTATGTGTACAAACTATTCCTTGGCTTTTTACCCGATCTATTTTACCTCCTATTAGTTCGTATCTTGTTTCATCAAATAGAAATGCAAAAGTATTATTGGTCATTTTAGATGAGACAGGAACTGCAGTGCCGTCTTCTTTAAAAACTTGCCTTCCAAGAAGAGGAAACGTTGACTAGGTAGCGTATGTAGATCTTAATGTTGTATACTAATGTGTATTTCGTCGCCTGGTAGTACTTTTGAAGAAGATAATGGTTGATAGAAACGCAATTCTATGCACTCGATTGAATTGTCAAACTGACATTTCTATTCCAAATGTAATACTTCCATGAAGATTATAGAACGTAGTAACCTGCAGCCTGAAGAAATCGAATACTATTGTTGGTCAAATAAAGAAATCCTGCATTTTGATCGGCTCCTCAAAAAAGGCGTCCCAGATCCGCCATTTTCTTTCTACATTGTTTGCAATATCCTGATTATTGTACACTAATGTGTATTTCGTTGCCTGGTACTAGTTTTGAAGAAGAATATGGGTGATAGAAATGCAATTTTATGCACGCGATTGAATTCCCAAACTGTCATTTTTCTTCCAAATATAACACTTCCATGATGATGATAAAACATAGTAACCTGCAGCCTGAAGAAATCGAACACTATTTTTAGTAAAATAAAGAAATCCAGTATTTTGATCGGCTCCTCAAAAAAAGCGTCCTAGAACCGCCATCTTGCCTCTACTGACATTTCTCTTCCAAATATAACACTTCCATGGTGACTATACAACGTAGAAACCTGCAGCTTGAAGAAATCGAATACTATTATTGGCCAACAAAAATAAATTTTGCATTTTGCTCAGATCGTCAAAAATAGCGTCCCAGAACCGCCATTTTCCCTCTACGTTCAAAGTTCACTAGATATTATATCTCGCCAGTGACCACCATTCAGGTTTGTGTGCAACTCAATGAATTCGCCAGTGACCATATTCGTACTTCAAAACAATAATATTTCCGTCTCATTCCATAAAAATTATTTATGAGCCAGCAATTGATGGCTTTAATTCGATATTGCGTACATTTTTCTTTACAGCAGCGAAATTAGCGGAATGCATAAATTAAAACATCCTTCTGCTGAAATGATTTTGAGGGCATCGCTTTGACGATAGCACACGCCCTAGTTTGTAATATACAGACAGCCTGTCATAAGCGCAACCAGCCTTTTAAGTGTACAAACTATTCCATTGTTTTTTGCTTGATCTATTTGAACTCCTCTGGTTCGTACCTTATTTCATCAAATAGAAATGCAAAAGCATTATTCGTCATTTTGGATGAGACAAGATCTGAGGAACCGTCTTACTTTAAAAATATTTTCCCGCTACTAATGTGTATTTCGTCGCCTGGTAGTAGTTTTGAAGAAGATAATGGCTGATACAAACGTAATTCTATGCACTCGATTCAATTGTCAAACTGACATTTTTCTTCCAAATATAACATTTACATGAAGTGATATTGAGGGCATCGCTTTGAGGATAGCACACGCCCTAGTTTGTAATATACACACAGCCTGCCTTAAGCGCAACCAGTCCTTTATGTGTACAAACTATTCCTTGGCTTTTTACCCGATCTATTCTACCTCCTCTTAGTTCGTATCTTGTTTAATCAAATAGAAATTGAAAAGTATTATTGGTCATTTTAGATGAGACAGGAACTGCAATGCCGTCTTCTTTAAAACTTCCCTTCCAAGAAGAGCTAACTTTGACTAGGCTAGATAGATCTTAATGTTGTATACTAATGTGTATTTCGCCGCCTGGTAGTACTTTTGAGGAAGATAACGGCTGATAGAAACGCAATTCTATGCACTCGATTCAATTGTCAAACTGACATTTCTCATCCAAATATAACATTTCCATGATGATTATGGAACATAGTAAGCTGTAGCCTGAAGAAATCAAATACAATTGTTGGTCAACATAAAGAAATCTCGCATTTCGATCGGCTCCTTAAAAAAAGCGTCCTAGAACCGCCATTTTTCCTCTACTGACATTTCTCTTCCAAATATAACACTTCCATGGTGATTATACAACGTAGAAACCTGCAGCCTGAAGAAATCGAATACTAATATTGGCCAACAAAAAGAAATTTTGCATTTTGCTCAGATCGTCAAAAAAAGCGTCCCAGATCCGCCATTTTCCCTCTACATTCATTGTTCACTAGATTTTATATCTCGCCAGTGACCACCATTCAGGTTTGTGTACTACTCAATGCATTCGCTTCAAAACAATAATATTTCCGTCTCATTCCATAAAAATTATTATTGAGCCAGCAATTGATGGCATTAATTCGATATTGCGTACATTTTTCTTTACAGCAGCGAAATTAGCGGAATGCTTAAATTAAAACATCCTTCTGCTGAAATGATTTTGAGGGCATCACTTTGAGGATAGCACACGCCCTAGTTTGTAATATACAGACAGCCTGTCATAAGCGCAACCAGCCTTTTAAGTGTAAAAACTATTCCATTGTTTTTTGCTCGATCTATTTGAACTCCACTAGTTCGTACCTTATTTCATCAAATAGAAATGCAAAAGCATTATTCGTCATTTTGGATGAGACAGGATCTGAGGAACCGTCTTCCTTTAAAAATATTTTCCCGCTACTAATGTGTATTTCGTCGCCTGGTAGTAGTTTTGAAGAAGATAATGGCTAATACAAACGTAATTCTATGCACTCGATTCAATTGTCAAACTGACATTTTTCTTCCAAATATAACATTTACATGATGATTATAGAACGTAGTAAACTGTAGCCTGAAGAAATCTACTACTATTGTTGGTCAATATAATGAAATCCCGCATTTTGATCGGCTCCTCAAAAAAGCGTCCTAGAACCGCCATTTTCCCTCTACTGACATTTCTCTTCCAAATATAACAAATCCATGATGATTATACAACGTAGAAACCTGCAGCCCGAAGAAATCGAATAATATTATTGGCCAACAAAAACAAATCCTGCATTTTGCTCAGATCGTCAAAAAAAGCGTCCCAGAACCGCCATTTTCCCTCTACATTCATAGTTCACTAGATTCTATATCTCGCCAGTGACCACCATTCAGGTTTGTGTACAACTCAATGCATTCGCTTCAAAACAATAATATTTCCGTCTCATTCAGTAAAAATTATTATTGAGCCAGCAATTGATGGCTTTAATTCGATATTGCGTACATTTTTCTTTACAGCAGCGATAATAGCGGAATGCATAAATTAAAACATCCTTCTGCTGATGTGATTATGAGGGCATCGCTTTGAGGATAGCACACGCCCTAGTTTGTAATATACAGACAGCCTGTCTTAAGCGCTACCAGCCTTTTAAGTGTACAAGCTATTGCATGGTTCTTTGCTCGATCTATTTGAACTCCTCTAGCTCGTAGCTTATTTCATCAAATAGAAATGCAAAAGCATTATTTGTCATATTGGTGGAGACAGGAACTGCAGAGTGGTCTTCCATTAAAAACGTGCCTTCCAAGTAGAGCAAACTTTGACTAGGTAGCGTATATAGATTCTAATGTTGTACACTAATGTGTATTTCGTCGCCTGGTAGTACTTTTGAAGAAGATAATGGTTGATAGAAACGCAATTCTATGCACTCGATTGAATTGTCAAACTGACATTTCTCTTTCAAATATAATACTTCCATGAAGATTATAGAACGTAGTAACCTGCAGCCTGAAGAAATCGAATACTATTGTTGGTCAAATAAAGAAATCCTGCATTTTGATCGGCTCCTCAAAAAAGGCGTCCCAGAACCGCCATTTTCTTTCTACATTGTTTGCAATATCCTGATTATTGTACACTAATGTGTATTTCGTTGCCTGGTACTAGTTCTGAAGAAGAATATGGGTGATAGAAATGCAATTTTATGCACGCGATTGAATTCCCAAACTGTCATTTTTCTTCCAAATATAACACTTCCATGACGATGATAAAACATAGTAACCTGCAGCCTGAAGAAATCGAACACTATTGTTAGTAAAATAAAGAAATCCAGTATTTTGATCGGCTCCTCAAAAAAAGCGTCCTAGAACCGCCATTTTGCCTCTACTGACATTTCTCTTCCAAATATAACACTTCCATGGTGACTATACAACGTAGAAACCTGCAGCTTGAAGAAATCGAATACTATTATTGGCCAACAAAAATAAATTTAGCATTTTGCTCAGATCGTCAAAAATAGCGTCCCAGAACCGCCATTTTCCCTCTACGTTCAAAGTTCACTAGATTCTATATCTCGCCAGTGACCACCATTCAGGTTTGTGTGCAACTCAATGAATTCGCCAGTGACCATATTCGTACTTCAAAACAATAATATTTCCGTCTCATTCCATAAAAATTATTTATGAGCCAGCAATTGATGGCTTTAATTCGATATTGCGTACATTTTTCTTTACAGCAGCGAAATTAGCGGAATGCATAAATTAAAACATCCTTCTGCTGAAATGATTTTGAGGGCATCGCTTTGACGATAGCACACGCCCTAGTTTGTAATATACACACAGCCTGCCTTAAGCGCAACCAGTCCTTTATGTGTACAAACTATTCCTTGGCTTTTTACCCGATCTATTCTACCTCCTCTTAGTTCGTATCTTGTTTAATCAAATAGAAATTGAAAAGTATTATTGGTCATTTTAGATGAGACAGGAACTGCAATGCCGTCTTCTTTAAAAACTTCCCTTCCAAGAAGAGCTAACTTTGACTAGGCTAGATAGATCTTAATGTTGTATACTAATGTGTATTTCGCCGCCTGGTAGTACTTTTGAGGAAGATAATGGCTGATAGAAACGCAATTCTATGCTCTCGATTGAATTGTCAAACTGACATTTCTCTTCCAAATATAACACTTCCATGATGATGATAAAACGTAGTAACCTGCAGCCTGAAGAAATCGCATACTATTGTTAGTCAACAAAAAGAAATCCCGCATTTTGATCGGCTCCTCAAAAAAAGCGTCCTAGAACCGCCATTTTCCCTCTACATTCATAGTTCACTAGATTCTATATCTCGCCAGTGACCACCATTCAGGTTTGTGTACAACTCAATGCATTCGCTTCAAAACAATAATATTTCCGTCTCATTCAGTAAAAATTATTATTGAGCCAGCAATTGATGGCTTTAATTCGATATTGCGTACATTTTTCTTTACAGCAGCGATAATAGCGGAATGCATAAATTAAAACATCCTTCTGCTGATGTGATTATGAGGGCATCGCTTTGAGGATAGCACACGCCCTAGTTTGTAATATACAGACAGCCTGTCTTAAGCGCTACCAGCCTTTTAAGTGTACAAGCTATTGCATGGTTCTTTGCTCGATCTATTTGAACTCCTCTAGCTCGTAGCTTATTTCATCAAATAGAAATGCAAAAGCATTATTTGTCATATTGGTGGAGACAGGAACTGCAGAGTGGTCTTCCATTAAAAACGTGCCTTCCAAGTAGAGCAAACTTTGACTAGGTAGCGTATATAGATTCTAATGTTGTACACTAATGTGTATTTCGTCGCCTGGTAGGAATCTGAGGAACCGTCTTCCTTTAAAAATATTTTCCCGCTACTAATGTGTATTTCGTCGCCTGGTAGTACTTTTGAAGAAGATAATGGCTGATAGAAACGCAATTCTATGCTCTCGATTGAATTGTCAAACTGACATTTCTCTTCCAAATATAACACTTCCATGATGATGATAAAACGTAGTAACCTGCAGCCTGAAGAAATCGCATACTATTGTTAGTCAACAAAAAGAAATCCCGCATTTTGATCGGCTCCTCAAAAAAAGCGTCCTAGAACCGCCATTTTCCCTCTACTGGTAGGAATCTGAGGTCAAATAAAGAAATCCTGCATTTTGATCGGCTCCTCAAAAAAGGCGTCCCAGAACCGCCATTTTCTTTCTACATTGTTTGCAATATCTTGATTATTGTACACTAATGTGTATTTCGTCGCCTGGTACTAGTTTTGAAGAAGAATATGGGTGATAGAAATGCAATTCTATGCACCCGATTGAATTCCCAAACTGACATTTCTCTTCCAAATATAACACTTCCATGATGATGATAAAACATAGTAACCTGCAACCTGAAGAAATCGAACACTAATGTTAGTAAAATAAAGAAATCCAGCATTTTGATCGGCTCCTCAAAAAAAGCGTCCCAGAACCGCTATTTTCCCTCTACGTTCATAGTTCACTAGATATTATATCTCGCCAGTGACCACCATTCAGGTTTGTGTGCAACTCAATGAATTCGCCAGTGACCATATTCGTACTTCAAAACAATAATATTTCCGTCTCATTGCATAAAATTTATTTATGAGCCAGCAATTGATGGCTTTAATTCGATATTACGAACATTTTCCTTTACAGCAGCGATAATAGCGGAATGCATAAATTAAAACAACCTTCTGCTGAAATGATTTTGAGGGCATCGCTTTGAGGATAGCACACGCCCCAGTTTGTAATATACAGAAAGCCTGCCTCAAGCGCAACCAGCCCATTAATTGTACAAATATTCCTTGGCTTTTTACCCGATCTATTTTACCTCCTCTTAGTTCGTATCTTGTTTCATCAAACAGAAATGCAAAAGTATTATTGGTCATTTTAGATGAGACAGGAACTGCAGTGCCGTCTTCTTTAAAAACTTGCCTTCCAAGAAAAGGAAACGTTGACTAGGTAGCGTATATAGATCTTAATGCTGTATACTAATGTGTATTTCGTCGCCTGGTAGTACTTTTGAAGAAGATAATGGCTGATAGAAACGCCATTCTTTGCACTCGATTGAATTGTCAAACTGACATTTCTATTCCAAATGTAACACTTCCATGATGATTATAAAACGTCGTAACCTACAGCCTGAAGAAATCGAATGCTATTATTGGCCAACAAAAAGAAATCCTGCATTTTGATCGGATCCTCAAAAAAGGCGTCCCAGAACCGCCATTTTCCCTCTACTGATGATTATAAAACGTCGTAACCTACAGCCTGAAGAAATCGAATACTATTGTTGGCCAGCAAAAAGAAATCCTGCATTTTGATCGGATCCTCAAAAAAGGCGTCCCAGAACCGCCATTTTCCCTCTACTGCATTCGCCAGTGACCACATTCGTACTTTAAAACAAAAATATTTCCGTCTTATTCCAAACAAACTTATTGTTGAACCAGCAATTGATGACTATAATTCTATATTGCGTACATTTTTCTTTACAGCAGCGATAATATCGGAATGCATACATCCTTCTGCTGAAGTGATTTTGAGGGCATCGCTTTGAGGTTAGCACTTTGAGGTTATTTGAACTCCACTAGTTCGTAGCTTATTTCATCAAATAGAAATGCAAAAGCATTATTTGTCATATTGGTGGAGACAGGAACTGCAGAGTGGTCTTCCATTAAAAACGTGCCTTCCAAGTAGAGCAAACTTTGACTAGGTAGCGTATATAGATTCTAATGTTGTACACTAATGTGTATTTCGTCGTCTGGTAGTACTTTTGAAGAAGATAATGGTTGATAGAAACGCAATTCTATGCACTCGATTGAATTGTCAAACTGACATTTCTCTTCCAAATATAATACTTCCATGAAGATTATAGAACGTAGTAACCTGCAGCCTGAAGAAATTGAATACTATTGTTGGTCAAATAAAGAAATCCTGCATTTTGATCGGCTCCTCAAAAAAGGCGTCCCAGAACCGCCATTTTCTTTCTACATTGTTTGCAATATCTTGATTATTGTACACTAATGTGTATTTCGTCGCCTGGTACTAGTTTTGAAGAAGAATATGGGTGATAGAAATGCAATTCTATGCACCCGATTGAATTCCCAAACTGACATTTCTCTTCCAAATATAACACTTCCATGATGATGATAAAACATAGTAACCTGCAACCTGAAGAAATCGAACACTAATGTTAGTAAAATAAAGAAATCCAGCATTTTGATCGGCTCCTCAAAAAAAGCGTCCCAGAACCGCTATTTTCCCTCTACGTTCATAGTTCACTAGATATTATATCTCGCCAGTGACCACCATTCAGGTTTGTGTGCAACTCAATGAATTCGCCAGTGACCATATTCGTACTTCAAAACAATAATATTTCCGTCTCATTGCATAAAATTTATTTATGAGCCAGCAATTGATGGCTTTAATTCGATATTACGAACATTTTCCTTTACAGCAGCGATAATAGCGGAATGCATAAATTAAAACAACCTTCTGCTGAAATGATTTTGAGGGCATCGCTTTGAGGATAGCACACGCCCCAGTTTGTAATATACAGAAAGCCTGCCTCAAGCGCAACCAGCCCATTAATTGTACAAATATTCCTTGGCTTTTTACCCGATCTATTTTACCTCCTCTTAGTTCGTATCTTGTTTCATCAAACAGAAATGCAAAAGTATTATTGGTCATTTTAGATGAGACAGGAACTGCAGTGCCGTCTTCTTTAAAAACTTGCCTTCCAAGAAAAGGAAACGTTGACTAGGTAGCGTATATAGATCTTAATGTTGTATACTAATGTGTATTTCGTCGCCTGGTAGTACTTTTGAAGAAGATAATGGCTGATAGAAACGCCATTCTTTGCACTCGATTGAATTGTCAAACTGACATTTCTCTTCCAAATATAACACTTCCATGGTGATTATACAACGTAGAAACCTGCAGCCTGAAGAAATCGAATACTAATATTGGCCAACAAAAAGAAATTTTGCATTTTGCTCAGATCGTCAAAAAAAGCGTCCCAGATCCGCCATTTTCCCTCTACATTCATTGTTCACTAGATTTTATATCTCGCCAGTGACCACCATTCAGGTTTGTGTACTACTCAATGCATTCGCTTCAAAACAATAATATTTCCGTCTCATTCCATAAAAATTATTATTGAGCCAGCAATTGATGGCATTAATTCGATATTGCGTACATTTTTCTTTACAGCAGCGAAATTAGCGGAATGCTTAAATTAAAACATCCTTCTGCTGAAATGATTTTGAGGGCATCACTTTGAGGATAGCACACGCCCTAGTTTGTAATATACAGACAGCCTGTCATAAGCGCAACCAGCCTTTTAAGTGTAAAAACTATTCCATTGTTTTTTGCTCGATCTATTTGAACTCCACTAGTTCGTACCTTATTTCATCAAATAGAAATGCAAAAGCATTATTCGTCATTTTGGATGAGACAGGATCTGAGGAACCGTCTTCCTTTAAAAATATTTTCCCGCTACTAATGTGTATTTCGTCGCCTGGTAGTAGTTTTGAAGAAGATAATGGCTAATACAAACGTAATTCTATGCACTCGATTCAATTGTCAAACTGACATTTTTCTTCCAAATATAACATTTACATGATGATTATAGAACGTAGTAAACTGTAGCCTGAAGAAATCTACTACTATTGTTGGTCAATATAATGAAATCCCGCATTTTGATCGGCTCCTCAAAAAAGCGTCCTAGAACCGCCATTTTCCCTCTACTGACATTTCTCTTCCAAATATAACAAATCCATGATGATTATACAACGTAGAAACCTGCAGCCCGAAGAAATCGAATAATATTATTGGCCAACAAAAACAAATCCTGCATTTTGCTCAGATCGTCAAAAAAAGCGTCCCAGAACCGCCATTTTCCCTCTACATTCATAGTTCACTAGATTCTATATCTCGCCAGTGACCACCATTCAGGTTTGTGTACAACTCAATGCATTCGCTTCAAAACAATAATATTTCCGTCTCATTCAGTAAAAATTATTATTGAGCCAGCAATTGATGGCTTTAATTCGATATTGCGTACATTTTTCTTTACAGCAGCGATAATAGCGGAATGCATAAATTAAAACATCCTTCTGCTGATGTGATTATGAGGGCATCGCTTTGAGGATAGCACACGCCCTAGTTTGTAATATACAGACAGCCTGTCTTAAGCGCTACCAGCCTTTTAAGTGTACAAGCTATTGCATGGTTCTTTGCTCGATCTATTTGAACTCCTCTAGCTCGTAGCTTATTTCATCAAATAGAAATGCAAAAGCATTATTTGTCATATTGGTGGAGACAGGAACTGCAGAGTGGTCTTCCATTAAAAACGTGCCTTCCAAGTAGAGCAAACTTTGACTAGGTAGCGTATATAGATTCTAATGTTGTACACTAATGTGTATTTCGTCGCCTGGTAGTACTTTTGAAGAAGATAATGGTTGATAGAAACGCAATTCTATGCACTCGATTGAATTGTCAAACTGACATTTCTCTTTCAAATATAATACTTCCATGAAGATTATAGAACGTAGTAACCTGCAGCCTGAAGAAATCGAATACTATTGTTGGTCAAATAAAGAAATCCTGCATTTTGATCGGCTCCTCAAAAAAGGCGTCCCAGAACCGCCATTTTCTTTCTACATTGTTTGCAATATCCTGATTATTGTACACTAATGTGTATTTCGTTGCCTGGTACTAGTTCTGAAGAAGAATATGGGTGATAGAAATGCAATTTTATGCACGCGATTGAATTCCCAAACTGTCATTTTTCTTCCAAATATAACACTTCCATGACGATGATAAAACATAGTAACCTGCAGCCTGAAGAAATCGAACACTATTGTTAGTAAAATAAAGAAATCCAGTATTTTGATCGGCTCCTCAAAAAAAGCGTCCTAGAACCGCCATTTTGCCTCTACTGACATTTCTCTTCCAAATATAACACTTCCATGGTGACTATACAACGTAGAAACCTGCAGCTTGAAGAAATCGAATACTATTATTGGCCAACAAAAATAAATTTAGCATTTTGCTCAGATCGTCAAAAATAGCGTCCCAGAACCGCCATTTTCCCTCTACGTTCAAAGTTCACTAGATTCTATATCTCGCCAGTGACCACCATTCAGGTTTGTGTGCAACTCAATGAATTCGCCAGTGACCATATTCGTACTTCAAAACAATAATATTTCCGTCTCATTCCATAAAAATTATTTATGAGCCAGCAATTGATGGCTTTAATTCGATATTGCGTACATTTTTCTTTACAGCAGCGAAATTAGCGGAATGCATAAATTAAAACATCCTTCTGCTGAAATGATTTTGAGGGCATCGCTTTGACGATAGCACACGCCCTAGTTTGTAATATACACACAGCCTGCCTTAAGCGCAACCAGTCCTTTATGTGTACAAACTATTCCTTGGCTTTTTACCCGATCTATTCTACCTCCTCTTAGTTCGTATCTTGTTTAATCAAATAGAAATTGAAAAGTATTATTGGTCATTTTAGATGAGACAGGAACTGCAATGCCGTCTTCTTTAAAAACTTCCCTTCCAAGAAGAGCTAACTTTGACTAGGCTAGATAGATCTTAATGTTGTATACTAATGTGTATTTCGCCGCCTGGTAGTACTTTTGAGGAAGATAATGGCTGATAGAAACGCAAATCTATGCACTCGATTCAATTATCAAACTGACATTTCTCATCCAAATATAATATTTCCATGATGATTATGGAACGTAGTAAGCTGTAGCCTGAAGAAATCAAATACAATTGTTGGTCAACATAAAGAAATCCCGCATTTCGATCAGCTCCTTAAAAAAAGCGTCCTAGAACCGCCATTTTCCCTCTACTGACATTTCTCTTCCAAATATAACACTTCCATGGTGATTATACAACGTAGAAACCTGCAGCCTGAAGAAATCGAATACTAATATTCGCCAACAAAAAGAAATTTTGCATTTTGCTCAGATCGTCAAAAAAAGCGTCCCAGAACCGCCATTTTCCCTCTACATTCATAGTTCACTAGATTTTATATCTCGCCAGTGACCACCATTCAGGTTTGTGTACAACTCAATGCATTCGCTTCAAAACAATAATATTTCCGTCTCATTCCATAAAAATTATTATTGAGCCAGCAATTGATGGCTTTAATTCGATATTGCGTACATTTTTCTTTACAGCAGCGAAATTAGCGGAATGCATAAATTAAAACATCCTTCTGCTGAAATGATTTTGAGGGCATCGCTTTGAGGATAGCACACGCCCTAGTTTGTAATATACAGACAGCCTGTCATAAGCGCAACCAGCCTTTTAAGTGTACAATCTATTCCATTGTTTTTTGCTCGATCTATTTGAACTCCACTAGTTCGTACCTTATTTCATCAAATAGAAATGCAAAAGCATTATTCGTCATTTTGGATGAGACAGGATCTGAGGAACCGTCTTCCTTTAAAAATATTTTCCCGCTACTAATGTGTATTTCGTCGCCTGGTAGTACTTTTGAAGAAGATAATGGCTGATAGAAACGCAATTCTATGCTCTCGATTGAATTGTCAAACTGACATTTCTCTTCCAAATATAACACTTCCATGATGATGATAAAACGTAGTAACCTGCAGCCTGAAGAAATCGCATACTATTGTTAGTCAACAAAAAGAAATCCCGCATTTTGATCGGCTCCTCAAAAAAAGCGTCCTAGAACCGCCATTTTCCCTCTACTGGTAGGAATCTGAGGTCAAATAAAGAAATCCTGCATTTTGATCGGCTCCTCAAAAAAGGCGTCCCAGAACCGCCATTTTCTTTCTACATTGTTTGCAATATCTTGATTATTGTACACTAATGTGTATTTCGTCGCCTGGTACTAGTTTTGAAGAAGAATATGGGTGATAGAAATGCAATTCTATGCACCCGATTGAATTCCCAAACTGACATTTCTCTTCCAAATATAACACTTCCATGATGATGATAAAACATAGTAACCTGCAACCTGAAGAAATCGAACACTAATGTTAGTAAAATAAAGAAATCCAGCATTTTGATCGGCTCCTCAAAAAAAGCGTCCCAGAACCGCTATTTTCCCTCTACGTTCATAGTTCACTAGATATTATATCTCGCCAGTGACCACCATTCAGGTTTGTGTGCAACTCAATGAATTCGCCAGTGACCATATTCGTACTTCAAAACAATAATATTTCCGTCTCATTGCATAAAATTTATTTATGAGCCAGCAATTGATGGCTTTAATTCGATATTACGAACATTTTCCTTTACAGCAGCGATAATAGCGGAATGCATAAATTAAAACAACCTTCTGCTGAAATGATTTTGAGGGCATCGCTTTGAGGATAGCACACGCCCCAGTTTGTAATATACAGAAAGCCTTCCTCAAGCGCAACCAGCCCATTAATTGTACAAATATTCCTTGGCTTTTTACCCGATCTATTTTACCTCCTCTTAGTTCGTATCTTGTTTCATCAAACAGAAATGCAAAAGTATTATTGGTCATTTTAGATGAGACAGGAACTGCAGTGCCGTCTTCTTTAAAAACTTGCCTTCCAAGAAAAGGAAACGTTGACTAGGTAGCGTATATAGATCTTAATGTTGTATACTAATGTGTATTTCGTCGCCTGGTAGTACTTTTGAAGAAGATAATGGCTGATAGAAACGCCATTCTTTGCACTCGATTGAATTGTCAAACTGACATTTCTATTCCAAATGTAACACTTCCATGATGATTATAAAACGTCGTAACCTACAGCCTGAAGAAATCGAATGCTATTATTGGCCAACAAAAAGAAATCCTGCATTTTGATCGGATCCTCAAAAAAGGCGTCCCAGAACCGCCATTTTCCCTCTACTGATGATTATAAAACGTCGTAACCTACAGCCTGAAGAAATCGAATACTATTGTTGGCCAGCAAAAAGAAATCCTGCATTTTGATCGGATCCTCAAAAAAGGCGTCCCAGAACCGCCATTTTCCCTCTACTGCATTCGCCAGTGACCACATTCGTACTTTAAAACAAAAATATTTCCGTCTTATTCCAAACAAACTTATTGTTGAACCAGCAATTGATGACTATAATTCTATATTGCGTACATTTTTCTTTACAGCAGCGATAATATCGGAATGCATACATCCTTCTGCTGAAGTGATTTTGAGGGCATCGCTTTGAGGTTAGCACTTTGAGGTTATTTGAACTCCACTAGTTCGTAGCTTATTTCATCAAATAGAAATGCAAAAGCATTATTTGTCATATTGGTGGAGACAGGAACTGCAGAGTGGTCTTCCATTAAAAACGTGCCTTCCAAGTAGAGCAAACTTTGACTAGGTAGCGTATATAGATTCTAATGTTGTACACTAATGTGTATTTCGTCGTCTGGTAGTACTTTTGAAGAAGATAATGGTTGATAGAAACGCAATTCTATGCACTCGATTGAATTGTCAAACTGACATTTCTCTTCCAAATATAATACTTCCATGAAGATTATAGAACGTAGTAACCTGCAGCCTGAAGAAATTGAATACTATTGTTGGTCAAATAAAGAAATCCTGCATTTTGATCGGCTCCTCAAAAAAGGCGTCCCAGAACCGCCATTTTCTTTCTACATTGTTTGCAATATCTTGATTATTGTACACTAATGTGTATTTCGTCGCCTGGTACTAGTTTTGAAGAAGAATATGGGTGATAGAAATGCAATTCTATGCACCCGATTGAATTCCCAAACTGACATTTCTCTTCCAAATATAACACTTCCATGATGATGATAAAACATAGTAACCTGCAACCTGAAGAAATCGAACACTAATGTTAGTAAAATAAAGAAATCCAGCATTTTGATCGGCTCCTCAAAAAAAGCGTCCCAGAACCGCTATTTTCCCTCTACGTTCATAGTTCACTAGATATTATATCTCGCCAGTGACCACCATTCAGGTTTGTGTGCAACTCAATGAATTCGCCAGTGACCATATTCGTACTTCAAAACAATAATATTTCCGCCTCATTGCATAAAATTTATTTATGAGCCAGCAATTGATGGCTTTAATTCGATATTACGAACATTTTCCTTTACAGCAGCGATAATAGCGGAATGCATAAATTAAAACAACCTTCTGCTGAAATGATTTTGAGGGCATCGCTTTGAGGATAGCACACGCCCCAGTTTGTAATATACAGAAAGCCTGCCTCAAGCGCAACCAGCCCATTAATTGTACAAATATTCCTTGGCTTTTTACCCGATCTATTTTACCTCCTCTTAGTTCGTATCTTGTTTCATCAAACAGAAATGCAAAAGTATTATTGGTCATTTTAGATGAGACAGGAACTGCAGTGCCGTCTTCTTTAAAAACTTGCCTTCCAAGAAAAGGAAACGTTGACTAGGTAGCGTATATAGATCTTAATGTTGTATACTAATGTGTATTTCGTCGCCTGGTAGTACTTTTGAAGAAGATAATGGCTGATAGAAACGCCATTCTTTGCACTCGATTGAATTGTCAAACTGACATTTCTATTCCAAATGTAACACTTCCATGATGATTATAAAACGTCGTAACCTACAGCCTGAAGAAATCGAATGCTATTATTGGCCAACAAAAAGAAATCCTGCATTTTGATCGGATCCTCAAAAAAGGCGTCCCAGAACCGCCATTTTCCCTCTACTGTTGATTATAAAACGTCGTAACCTACAGCCTGAAGAAATCGAATACTATTGTTGGCCAGCAAAAAGAAATCCTGCATTTTGATCGGATCCTCAAAAAAGGCGTCCCAGAACCGCCATTTTCCCTCTACTGCATTCGCCAGTGACCACATTCGTACTTTAAAACAAAAATATTTCCGTCTTATTCCAAACAAACTTATTGTTGAACCAGCAATTGATGACTATAATTCTATATTGCGTACATTTTTCTTTACAGCAGCGATAATATCGGAATGCATACATCCTTCTGCTGAAGTGATTTTGAGGGCATCGCTTTGAGGTTAGCACTTTGAGGTTATTTGAACTCCACTAGTTCGTAGCTTATTTCATCAAATAGAAATGCAAAAGCATTATTTGTCATATTAGTGGAGACAGGAACTGCAGAGTGGTCTTCCATAAAAAACGTGCCTTCCAAGTAGAGCAAACTTTGACTAGGTAGCGTATATAGATTCTAATGTTGTACACTAATGTGTATTTCGTCGTCTGGTAGTACTTTTGAAGAAGATAATGGTTGATAGAAACGCAATTCTATGCACTCGATTGAATTGTCAAACTGACATTTCTCTTCCAAATATAATACTTCCATGAAGATTATAGAACGTAGTAACCTGCAGCCTGAAGAAATTGAATACTATTGTTGGTCAAATAAAGAAATCCTGCATTTTGATCGGCTCCTCAAAAAAGGCGTCCCAGAACCGCCATTTTCTTTCTACATTGTTTGCAATATCTTGATTATTGTACACTAATGTGTATTTCGTCGCCTGGTACTAGTTTTGAAGAAGAATATGGGTGATAGAAATGCAATTCTATGCACCCGATTGAATTCCCAAACTGACATTTCTCTTCCAAATATAACACTTCCATGATGATGATAAAACATAGTAACCTGCAACCTGAAGAAATCGAACACTAATGTTAGTAAAATAAAGAAATCCAGCATTTTGATCGGCTCCTCAAAAAAAGCGTCCTAGAACCGCCATTTTCCCTCTACTGACATTTCTCTTCCAAATATAACAAATCCATGATGATTATACAACGTAGAAACCTGCAGCCCGAAGAAATCGAATAATATTATTGGCCAACAAAAACAAATCCTGCATTTTGCTCAGATCGTCAAAAAAAGCGTCCCAGAACCGCCATTTTCCCTCTACATTCATAGTTCACTAGATTCTATATCTCGCCAGTGACCACCATTCAGTTTGTGTGCAACTCAATGCATTCGCCAGTGACCATATTCGTACTTCAAAACAATAATATTTCCGCCTCATTCCATATAAATTATTATTGAGCCAGCAATTGATGGCTTTAATTCGATATTGCGTACATTTTTCTTTACAGCAGCGATAACCGCGGAATGCATAAATTAAAACAACCTTCTGCTGAAGTGATTTTGAGGGCATCGCTTTGAGGATAGCACGCGCCCAAGTTTGTAATATACAGACAGCCTGCCTTAAGCGCAACCAGTCCTTTATGTGTACAAACTATTCCTTGGCTTTTTACCCGATCTATTTTACCTCCTATTAGTTCGTATCTTGTTTCATCAAATAGAAATGCAAAAGTATTATTGGTCATTTTAGATGAGACAGGAACTGCAGTGCCGTCTTCTTTAAAAACTTGCCTTCCAAGAAGAGGAAACGTTGACTAGGTAGCGTATGTAGATCTTAATGTTGTATACTAATGTGTATTTCGTCGCCTGGTAGTACTTTTGAAGAAGATAATGGTTGATAGAAACGCAATTCTATGCACTCGATTGAATTGTCAAACTGACATTTCTATTCCAAATGTAATACTTCCATGAAGATTATAGAACGTAGTAACCTGCAGCCTGAAGAAATCGAATACTATTGTTGGTCAAATAAAGAAATCCTGCATTTTGATCGGCTCCTCAAAAAAGGCGTCCCAGATCCGCCATTTTCTTTCTACATTGTTTGCAATATCCTGATTATTGTACACTAATGTGTATTTCGTTGCCTGGTACTAGTTTTGAAGAAGAATATGGGTGATAGAAATGCAATTTTATGCACGCGATTGAATTCCCAAACTGTCATTTTTCTTCCAAATATAACACTTCCATGATGATGATAAAACATAGTAACCTGCAGCCTGAAGAAATCGAACACTATTTTTAGTAAAATAAAGAAATCCAGTATTTTGATCGGCTCCTCAAAAAAAGCGTCCCAGAACCGCCATTTTCCTTCTACGAACTATAAGAGTTATTGCAACTGTCAGTATTAATATTATCAGTACAATACTTATCCGTCTTGATGTAGGGTATCGGTGGTGGTCCTCAGTCATGTGGCAGCCCATCGCTATTCTCTTCCATTTTTGTTTTGCTGTTGAGATTTAATCCTTTCTTTTTGTAAACAATTCAAATGTAAAAAAACTCTTCTTTTTTTGCACGGAAAAACGAGAATATTTTTTATAAACAGCTCCTTAACCCCAGAAAGTTCCTATTTCTTAATAATTTTAAAGTTAAAATTCTTTACGTCCAACAAACTACTACAAACATTCTGGAGCTAAAAAGTGAAATTGTTGTCAAAATGTTTCCCTAGAAACGAATCTCAATTCATCAAATAGAAGTGCAAAAGCATTATTGGTCATATTGGTGGAGACAGGAACTGCAGCGTGGTCATCATTTAAAAACGTGCCTTCAAGTAAGGCAAACTTTGATAAGGTAGCGTATATAGATCTTAATGTTGTACACTAATGTGTATTTCGTCGCCTGGTAGTAGTTTTGAAGAAGATAATGGCTGATAGAAACGCAATTCTATGCACTCGATTGAACTGTCAAACTGACATTTCTCTTCCAAATATAACACTTCCATGATGATTATAGAACGTAGTAACCTGCAGCTTGTAGAAATCGAATACTATTGTTGGTCAACAAAAAAAATTTTGCATTCTGATCGGCTCCTCAAAAAAAGCGTCCCAGAACCGCCATTTTCCCTCTACATTCATAATTCACTAGATTTTATATCTCGCCAGTGACCAACATTCAGGTTTGTGTGCAACTCAATGCATTCGCCAGTGACCACATTCGTACTTCAAAACAAAAATATTTCCGTCTCATCCCAAACTAACTTATTGTTGTGCCAACAATTGATAGCTTTAATTCGATATTGCGTACATTTTTCTTTACAGCTGCGATAATAGCGGAATGCATAAATTAAAACATCCTTCTGCTGAAATGATTTTGAGGGCATCACTTTGAGGATAGCACACGCCCTAGTTTGTAATATACATACAGCCTGCCTTAAGCGCAACCAGCCCTTTAAGTGTACAAACTATTCCATGGTTTTTTACACGATCTATTTGAACTCAACTAGTTCGTACCTTATTTTATCAAATACAAATGCAAAAGCATTATTCGTCATATTGGATGAGACAGGAACTGAGGAACCGTCTTCCTTTAAAAATTTTTTCCCTCTACTAATGTGTATTTCGTCGCCAGGTAGTAGTTTTGAAGAAGATAATGGCTGATACAAACGTAATTCTATGCACTCGATTCAATTGTCAAACTGACATTTCTCTTCCAAATATAACATTCACATGATAATTATAGAACGTAGTAACCTGTAGCCTCAAGAAATCGAATACTATTGTCGGTCAACATAAAGAAATCCCGCATTTTGAACGGCTCCTCAAAAAAAGCGTCCTAGAACCGCCATTTTCCCTCTACATTCATAGTTCACTAGATTTTATATCTCGCCAGTGACCACCATTCAGGTTTGTGGGCAACTCAATGCATTCGCCAGTGACCATATTCGTACTTCAAAACAATAATATTTCCGTCTCATTCCATAAAAATTATTATTGAGCCAGCAATTGATGGCTTTAATTCGATATTGCGTACATTTTTCTTTACAGCAGCGATAATAGCGGAATGCATAAATTAAAACAAACTTCTGCTGAAGTGATTTTGAGGGCATCGCTTTGAGGATAGCACACGCCCTAGTTTGTAATATACACACAGTCTGCCTTAAGCGCAACCAGTCCTTTATGTGTACAAACTATTACTTGGCTTTTTACCCGATCTATTTTACCTCCTCTTAGTTCGTATCTTGTTTCATCAAATAGAAATGCAAAAGTATTATTGGTCATTTTAGATGAGACAGGAACTGCAGTGCCGTCTTCCTTTAAAAATATTTTCTCTCCGCTAATGTGTATTTCGTCGCCTGTTAGTAGTTTTGAAGAAGATAATGGCTGATACAAACGTAATTCTATGCACTGGATTCAATTGTCAAACTGACAATTCTCTTCCAAATATAACATTTACATGATGATTATAGAACGTAGTAACCTGCAGCCTGTAGAAAAGGAATACTATTGTTGGCAAACAAAAAGAAATCCTGCATTTTTGATCGGCTCCTTAAAAAAAGCGTCCCAAGAAACGCCATTTTCCCTCTACTACTTTAAGTGTACCAACTATTCCTTGGCTTTTTACCCGATCTATTTTACTTCCTCTTAGTTCGTATCTTCTTTCATCAAATAGAAATGCAAAAGTATTATTGGTCATTTTAGATGAGACCGAAACTGCAGTGTCGTCTTCTTTAAAAACTAGCCTTCCAAGAAGAGCTAACTTTGACTAGGTAGCGTATATAGATCTTAATGTTGTATACTAATGTGTATTTCGTCGCCTAGTAGTACTTTTCAAGAAGATAATGGCTGATAGAAACGCAATTCTATGCACTCGATTCAATTGTCAAACTGACATTTCTCTACCAAATAAAACATTTCCATGATGAGTATAGAACGTAGTAACCTGTAGCCTGAAGAAATCGAATACTATTGTTGGCCAACAAAAAGAAATCCTGCATTTTGATCGGCTCCTCAAAAAAGGCGTCCCAGAACCGCCATTTTCCCTCTACATTCATAGTTCACTAGATTTTACATCTCGCCAGTGACCACCATTCAGGTTTGTGGGCAACTCAATGCATTCGCCAGTGACCATATTCGTACTTCAAAACAATAATATTTCCGTCTCATTCCATAAAAATTATTATTGAGCCAATAATTGATGGCTTTAATTCGATATTGCGTACATTTTTCTTTACAGCAGCTATAATAGCGGAATGCATAAATTAAAACAACCTTCTGCTGGAGTGATTTTGAGCTCATCGCTTTGAGGATAGCTGACGCCCTAGTTTGTAATATACAGACAGCCTTTCTTAAGCGCAACCAGCCTTTTAAGTGTACAAGCTATTGCATGGTTTTTTGCTCGATCTATTTGAACTCCACTAGTTCGTAGCTTCTTTCATCAAATAGAAATGCAAAAGAATTATTTGTCATATTGGTGGAGACAAGAACTGCAGAGTGGTCTTCCTTTAAAAACGTGCCATCCAAGTAGAGCAAACATTGACTAGGTAGCGTATCTAGATCCTAATGTTGTACACTAATATGTATTTCGTCGCCTGGTAGTAGTTTTAAAGAAGATAATGGCTGATAGAAATGCAATTCTATGCACTCGATTGAATTGTCAAACTGCTCTACTTGGAAGGCACGTTTTTAAAGGAAGACCACTCTGCAGTTCTTGTCTCCACCAATATGACAAATAATGGTTTTGCATTTCTATTTGATGAAATATGCTACGAACTAGAGGAGTTCAAATAGATCGAGCAAAGAACCATGCAATAGCTTGTACACTTAAAAGGCTGGTAGCGCTTAAGACAGGCTGTCTGTATATTACAAACTAGGGCGTGTGCTATCCTCAAAGCGATGCCCTCATAATCACATCAGCAGAAGGATGTTTTAATTTATGCATTCCGCTATTATCGCTGCTGTAAAGAAAAATGTACGCAATATCGAATTAAAGCCATCAATTGCTGGCTCAATAATAATTTTTATGGAATGAGACGGAAATATTATTGTTTTGAAGCGAATGCATTGAGTTGTACACAAACCTGAATGGTGGTCACTGGCGAGATATAGAATGTAGTGAACTATGATTGTAGAGAGAAAATGGCGGTTCTGGGACGCTTTTTTTGACGACTTGAGCAAAATGCAGGATTTGTTTTTGTTGGCCAATAATATTATTCGATTTCTTCTGGCTGCAGGTTTCTACGTTGTATAATCATCATGGATTTGTTATATTTGGAAGAGAAATGTCAGTAGAGGGAAAATGGCGGTTCTAGGACGCTTTTTTTAAGGAGCCGATCGAAATGCGGGATTTCTTTATGTTGACCAACAATTGTATTTGATTTCTTCAGGCTACAGCTTACCACATTCCATAATCATCATGGAAATGTTATATTTGGAAGAGAAATGTCAGTTTGACAATTGAATCGAGTGCATAGAATTTCGTTTCTATCAGCCATTATCTTCCTCAAAAGTACTACCAGGCGGCGAAATACACATTAGTATACAACATTAAGATCTATCTAGCCTAGTCAAAGTTAGCTCTTCTTGGAAGGCAAGTTTTTAAAGAAGACGGCACTGCAGTTCCTGTCTCATCTAAAATGACCAATAATACTTTTCAATTTCTATTTGATGAAACAAGATAAGAACTAAGATGAGGTAAAATAGATCGGGTAAAAAGCCAAGGAATAGTTTGTACACTTAAAGTAGTAGAGAGAAAATGGCGTTTCTTGGGACGCTTTTTTTGAGGAGCCGATCAAATATGTAGGATTTCTTTTTGTTGGCCAACAATAGTATTCGATTTCTTCAGGCTGCAGGTTCTACGTTCTATAAACATCATGGAAGTTTTATATTTGGAAGTGAAATGTCAGTTTGACAATTCCAATGTGCATAGAATTACGTTTGTATCAGCCATTATCTTCTTCAAAACTACTACTACGGTTCCTCAGTTCCTGTCTCATCCAAAATGACGAATAATGCTTTTGCATTTCTATTTGATGAAATAAGTTACGAACTAGTGGAGTTCAAATAGATCGAGCAAAAAACCATGGAATTGTTTGTACACTTAAAGGGCTGCTTGCGCCTAAGGCAGGCTGTCTGTATATTACAAACTAGAGCGTGTGCTATCCTCAAAGCGATGCCCTCAAAATCGTTTCAGCAGAAGAATGTTTTAATTTATGCATTCCGTTATTATCGCAGCTGTAAAGAAAAATGTACGCAATATCGAATTAAAGCCATCAATTATTGGCTCAATAATAATTTTTATGGAATGAGACGGAAATATTATTGTTTTGAAGTACAAATATGGTCACTGGCGAATGCATTGAGTTGTACACAAACCTGAATGGTGGTCACTGGCGAGATATAAAATCTAGTGAACTATGAATGTAGAGGGAAAATGGCGGTTCTGGGACGCTTTTTTTGACGATCGGAGCAAAATGCAAAATTTCTTTTTGTTGGACAATAATAGTATTCAATTTCTTCAGGCTGCAGGTTTCTACGTTGTATAATCACCATGGAAGTGTTATATTTGGAAGAGAAATGTCAGTAGAGGGAAAATGGCGGTTCTAGGACGCTTTTTTTAAGGAGCCGATCGAAATGCGGGATTTCTTTATGTTGACCAACAATTGTATTTGATTTCTTCAGGCTACAGCTTACTACGTTCCATAATCATCATGGAAATGTTATATTTGGAAGAGAAATGTCAGTTTGACAATTGAATCGAGTGCATAGAATTGCGTTTCTATCAGACATTATCTTCCTCAAAAGTACTACCAGGCGGCGAAATACACATTAGTATACAACATTAAGATCTATCTAGCCTAGTCAAAGTTAGCTCTTCTTGGAAGGCAAGTTTTTAAAGAAGACGACACTGCAGTTTCGGTCTCATCTAAAATGACCAATAATACTTTTGCATTTCTATTTGATGAAACAAGATACGAACTAAGAGGAGGTAAAATAGATCGGGTAAAAAGCCAAGGAATAGTTGGTACACTTAAAGTAGTAGAGGGAAAATGGCGTTTCTTGGGACGCTTTTTTTAAGGAGCCGATCAAAAATGCAGGATTTCTTTTTGTTTGCCAACAATAGTATTCCTTTTCTTCAGGCTGCAGGTTACTACGTTCTATAATCATCATGGAAGTGTTATATTTGGAAGAGAAATGTTAGTTTGACAATTGAATCGAGTGCATAGAATTACGTTTGTATCAGCCATTATCTTCTTCAAAACTACTACCTGGCGACAAAATACACATTAGTAGAGGGAAAAAATTTTTAAAGGAAGACGGTTCCTCAGTTCCTGTCTCATCCAATATGACGAATAATGCTTTTGCATTTGTATTTGATAAAATAAGTTACGAACTAGTGGAGTTCAAATAGATCGAGCAAAAAACCATGGAATTGTTTGTACACTTAAAGGGCTGCTTGCGCCTAAGGCAGGCTGTCTGTATATTACAAACTAGAGCGTGTGCTATCCTCAAAGCGATGCCCTCAAAATCATTTCAGCAGAAGAATGTTTTAATTTATGCATTCCGCTATTATCGCAGCTGTAAAGAAAAATGTACGCAATATCGAATTAAAGCCATCAATTATTGGCTCAATAATAATTTTTATGGAATGAGACGGAAATATTATTGTTTTGAAGTACGAATATGGTCACTGGCGAATGCATTGAGTTGCCCACAACCTGAATGGTGGTCACTGGCGAGATGTAAAATCTAGTGAACTATGAATGTAGAGGGAAAATGGCGGTTCTGGGACGCCTTTTTTGACGATCTGAGCAAAATGCAGGATTCCTTTTTGTTGGCCAATAATATTATTCGATTTCTTCAGGCTGCAGGTTTCTAAGTTGTATAATCATCATGGATTTGTTATATTTGGAAAAGAAATGACTGTAGAGGGAAAATGGCGGATCTAGGACGCTTTTTTTGAGGATTGCGCTTAAGACAGGCAGTCTGTATATTACAAACTAGGGCGTGCGCTATCCTCAAAGCGATGCTCTCAAAATCACTTCAGCAGAAGGATGTATGCATTCCGTTATTATCGTTGCTGTAAAGAAAAATGTACGCAATATAGAATTATAGCCATCAATTGCTGGTTCAACAATAAGTTTGTTTGGAATAAGACGGAAATATTTTTGTTTTGAAGTACGAATGTGGTCACTGGCGAATGCAGTAGAGGGAAAATGGCGGTTCTGGGACGCCTTTTTTGAGGAGCCGATCATAATGCAGGATTTCATTATGTTGACCAACAATAGTATTCAATTTCTTCAGGCTGCAAGTTACTACGTTCTATAATCATCATGGAAGTGTTATATTTGGAAGAGAAATGTCAGTTTGACAATTCAATCGAGTGTATAGAATTGCATTTCTATCAGCCATTATCTTCTTTAAAACTACTACCAGGCGACGAAATACATATTAGTGTACAACATTAGGATCTAGATACGCTACCTAGTCAAGTGAAATCCTGCATTTTGATCGACTCCTGAAAAAAAGCGTCCCAGAACCGCCATTTTCCTTCTACGAACTATAAGAGTTATTGCAACTGTCAGTATTAATATTATCAGTACAATACTTATCCGCCTTGATGTAGGGTATCGGTGGTGGTCCTCAGTCATGTGGCAGCCCATCGCTATTCTCTTCCATTTTTGTTTTGCTGTTGAGATTTAATCCTTTCTTTTTGTAAACAATTCAAATGTAAAAAAACTCTTCTTTTTTTGCACGGAAAAACGAGAATATTTTTTATAAACAGCTCCTTAACCCCACAAAGTTCCTATTTCTTAATAATTTTAAAGTTAAAATTCTTTACGTCCAACAAACTACTACAAACATTCTGGAGCTAAAAAGTGAAATTGTTGTCAAAATGTTTCCCTAGAAACGAATCTCAATTCATCAAATAGAAGTGCAAAAGCATTATTGGTCATATTGGTGGAGACAGGAACTGCAGCGTGGTCATCATTTAAAAACGTGCCTTCAAGTAAGGCAAACTTTGATAAGGTAGCGTATATAGATCTTAATGTTGTACACTAATGTGTATTTCGTCGCCTGGTAGTAGTTTTGAAGAAGATAATGGCTGATAGAAACGCAATTCTATGCACTCGATTGAACTGTCAAACTGACATTTCTCTTCCAAATATAACACTTCCATGATGATTATAGAACGTAGTAACCTGCAGCTTGTAGAAATCGAATACTATTGTTGGTCAACAAAAAAAATTTTGCATTCTGATCGGCTCCTCAAAAAAAGCGTCCCAGAACCGCCATTTTCCCTCTACTACGTAGAGATATTGCGTACATTTTTCTTTACAGCAGCGAAATTAGCGGAATGCTTAAATTAAAACATCCTTCTGCTGAAATGATTTTGAGGGCATCACTTTGAGGATAGCACACGCCCTAGTTTGTAATATACAGACAGCCTGTCATAAGCGCAACCAGCCTTTTAAGTGTAATAACTATTCCATTGTTTTTTGCTCGATCTATTTGAACTCCACTAGTTCGTACCTTATTTCATCAAATAGAAATGCAAAAGCATTATTCGTCATTTTGGATGAGACAGGATCTGAGGAACCGTCTTCCTTTAAAAATATTTTCCCGCTACTAATGTGTATTTCGTCGCCTGGTAGTAGTTTTGAAGAAGAAAATGGCTAATACAAACGTAATTCTATGCACTCGATTCAATTGTCAAACTGACATTTTTCTTCCAAATATAACATTTACATGATGATTATAGAACGTAGTAAACTGTAGCCTGAAGAAATCTACTACTATTGTTGGTCAACATAATGAAATCCCGCATTTTGATCGGCTCCTCAAAAAAGCGTCCTAGAACCGCCATTTTCCCTTTACTGACATTTCTCTTCCAAATATAACAAATCCATGATGATTATACAACGTAGAAACCTGCAGCCCGAAGAAATCGAATAATATTATTGGCCAACAAAAACAAATCCTGCATTTTGCTCAGATCGTCAAAAAAAGCGTCCCAGAACCGCCATTTTCCCTCTACATTCATAGTTCACTAGATTCTATATCTCGCCAGTGACCACCATTCAGGTTTGTGTACAACTCAATGCATTCGCTTCAAAACAATAATATTTCCGTCTCATTCCATAAAAATTATTATTGAGCCAGCAATTGATGGCTTTAATTCGATATTGCGTACATTTTTCTTTACAGCAGCGAAATTAGCGGAATGCATAAATTAAAACATCCTTCTGCTGAAATGATTTTGAGGGCATCGCTTTGAGGATAGCACACGCCCTAGTTTGTAATATACAGACAGCCTGTCATAAGCGCAACCAGCCTTTTAAGTGTACAAACTATTCCATTGTTTTTTGCTCGATCTATTTGAACTCCACTAGTTCGTACCTTATTTCATCAAATAGAAATGCAAAAGCATTATTCGTCATTTTGGATGAGACAGGATCTGAGGAACCGTCTTCCTTTAAAAATATTTTCCCGCTACTAATGTGTATTTCGTCGCCTGGTAGTAGTTTTGAAGAAGAAAATGGCTAATACAAACGTAATTCTATGCACTCGATTCAATTGTCAAACTGACATTTTTCTTCCAAATATAACATTTACATGATGATTATAGAACGTTGTAAACTGTAGCCTGAAGAAATCTACTACTATTGTTGGTCAATATAATGAAATCCCGCATTTTGATCGGCTCCTCAAAAAAGCGTCCTAGAACCGCCATTTTCCCTCTACTGACATTTCTCTTCCAAATATAACAAATCCATGATGATTATACAACGTAGAAACCTGCAGCCCGAAGAAATCGAATAATATTATTGGCCAACAAAAACAAATCCTGCATTTTGCTCAGATCGTAAAAAAAGCGTCCCAGAACCGCCATTTTCCCTCTACATTCATAGTTCACTAGATTCTATATCTCGCCAGTGACCACCATTCAGGTTTGTGTACAACTCAATGCATTCGCTTCAAAACAATAATATTTCCGTCTCATTCCATAAAAATTATTATTGAGCCAGCAATTGATGGCTTTAATTCGATATTGCGTACATTTTTCTTTACAGCAGCGAAATTAGCGGAATGCATAAATTAAAACATCCTTCTGCTGAAATGATTTTGAGGGCATCGCTTTGAGGATAGCACACGCCCTAGTTTGTAATATACAGACAGCCTGTCATAAGCGCAACCAGCCTTTTAAGTGTACAAACTATTCAATTGTTTTTTGCTCGATCTATTTGAACTCCACTAGTTCGTACCTTATTTCATCAAATAGAAATGCAAAAGCATTATTCGTCATTTTGGATGAGACAGGATCTGAGGAACCGTCTTCCTTTAAAAATATTTTCCCGCTACTAATGTGTATTTCGTCGCCTGGTAGTAGTTTTGAAGAAGATAATGGCTGATACAAACGTAATTCTATGCACTCGATTCAATTGTCAAACTGACATTTTTCTTCCAAATATAACATTTACATGATGATTATAGAACGTAGTAAACTGTAGCCTGAAGAAATCTACTACTATTGTTGGTCAACATAATGAAACCCCGCATTTTGATCGGCTCCTCAAAAAAGCGTTCTAGAACCGCCATTTTCCCTCTAGTGACATTTCTCTTCCAAATATAACACTTCCATGATGATTATAGAACGTAGTAACCTGCAGCCTGAAGAAATCGAATACTATTGTTAGTCAAATAAAGAAATCCTGCATTTTGATCGGCTCCTCAAAAAAGCCGTCCCAGAACCGCCATTTTCTTTCTACATTGTTTGCAATATCTTGACTATTGTACACTATTGTGTATTTCGTCGCTTGGTACTAGTTTTGAAGAAGAATATGGGTGATAGAAATGCAATTTTATGCACCCGATTGAATTCCCAAACTGACATTTCTCTTCCAAATATAACACTTCCATGATGATGATAAAACATAGTAACCTGCAGCCTGAAGAAATCGAACACTATTGTTAGTAAAATAAAGAAATCCAGCATTTTGATCGACTCCTCAAAAAAGCGTCCTAGAACCGCCATTTTCCCTCTACTGACATTTCTCTTCCAAATATAACACTTCCATGGTGACTATACAACGTAGAAACCTTGCAGCGTCAAGAAATCGAATACTATTATTGGCCAACAAAAATAAATTTTGCATTTTGCTCAGATCGTCAAAAAAAGCGTCCCAGAACCGCCATTTACCCTCTACGTTCATAGTTCACTAGATATTATATCTCGCCAGTGACCACCATTCAGGTTTGTGTGCAACTCAATGAATTCGCCAGTGACCATATTCGTACTTCAAAACAATAATATTTCCGTCTCATTCCATAAAAATTATTTATGAGCCAGCAATTGATGGCTTTAATTCGATATTACGTACATTTTTCTTTACAGCAGCGATAATAGCGGAATGCATAAATTAAAACAACCTTCTGCTGAAATGATTTTGAGGGCATCGCTTTGAGGATAGCACACGCCCTAGTTTGTAATATAGAGACAGCCTGCCTTAAACGCAACCAGCCCTTTAAGTGTACAAACTATTCCATGGTTTTTTGCTCGATCTATATGAACTCCACTAGTTCGTAACTTATTTCATCAAATAGAAACGCAAAAGCATTATTCGTCATTTTGGATGAGACAGGAACTAAGGAACCGGCTTCCTTTAAAAAAATTTTCCCTCTACTAATGTGTATTTCGTCGAAAGGTAGTAGTTTTGAAGAAGAAAATGGCTGATACAAACGTAATTCTATGCACATTGGAATTGTCAAACTGACATTTCTCTTCCAAATATAACACTTCCATGATGATTATAGAACGAATATTGATCGGCTCCTCAAAAAAGCGTCCCAGAACCGCCATTTTCCCTCTACTGACATTTCTCTTCCAAATATAACACTTCCATGATGATTATAGAACGTAGTAACCTGTAGCCTGAAGAAATCGAATACTATTGTTGGCCAACAAAAAGAAATTTTGCATTTTTGATCGGCTCCTCAAAAAAAGCGTCCCAAAAAACGCCATTTTCTCTCTACATTCATAGTTCACTAGATTTTATATCTCGCCAGTGACCACCATTTAGGTTTGTGTGCAACTCAATGCATTCGCCAGTGACCATTTTCGTAATTCAAAATAATAATATTTCCGTCTCATTCCATAAAAATTATTATTGAGCCAGCAATTGATGGCTTTAATTTGATATTGCGTACATTTTTCTTTACAGCAGAGATAATAGCGGAATGCATAAATTAAAACAACTTTCTGCTGAAGTGATTTTTAGGGCATCGCTTTGAGGATAGCACACGCCCTGGTTTGTAATATACAAAAAGCCTGCCTCAAGCGCAACCAGTCCATTAATTGTACAAATATTCCTTGGCTTTTTACCCGATTTATTTTACCTCCTCTTAGTTCGTATCTTGTTTCATCAAACAGAAATGCAAAAGCATTATTCGTCATTTTGGATGAGACAGGATCTGAGGAACCGTCTTCCTTTAAAAATATTTTCCCGCTACTAATGTGTATTTCGTCGCCTGGTAGTAGTTTTGAAGAAGATAATGGCTGATAGAAACGCAATTCTATGCACTCGATTCAATTGTCAAACTGACATTTCTCATCCAAATATAACATTTCCATGATGATTATGGAACGTAGTAAGCTGTAGCCTGAAGAAATCAAATACAATTGTTGGTCAACATAATGAAATCCCGCATTTTGATCGGCTCCTCAAAAAAAGCGTCCTAGAACCGCCATTTTCCCTCTACTGACATTTCTCTTCCAAATATAACAAATCCATGATGATTATACAACGTAGAAACCTGCAGCCCGAAGAAATCGAATAATATTATTGGCCAACAAAAACAAATCCTGCATTTTGCTCAGATCGTCAAAAAAAGCGTCCCAGAACCGCCATTTTCCCTCTACATTCATAGTTCACTAGATTCTATATCTCGCCAGTGACCACCATTCAGTTTGTGTGCAACTCAATGCATTCGCCAGTGACCATATTCGTACTTCAAAACAATAATATTTCCGCCTCATTCCATATAAATTATTATTGAGCCAGCAATTGATGGCTTTAATTCGATATTGCGTACATTTTTCTTTACAGCAGCGATAACCGCGGAATGCATAAATTAAAACAACCTTCTGCTGAAGTGATTTTGAGGGCATCGCTTTGAGGATAGCACGCGCCCAAGTTTGTAATATACAGACAGCCTGCCTTAAGCGCAACCAGTCCTTTATGTGTACAAACTATTCCTTGGCTTTTTACCCGATCTATTTTACCTCCTATTAGTTCGTATCTTGTTTCATCAAATAGAAATGCAAAAGTATTATTGGTCATTTTAGATGAGACAGGAACTGCAGTGCCGTCTTCTTTAAAAACTTGCCTTCCAAGAAGAGGAAACGTTGACTAGGTAGCGTATGTAGATCTTAATGTTGTATACTAATGTGTATTTCGTCGCCTGGTAGTACTTTTGAAGAAGATAATGGCTGATAGAAACGCCATTCTTTGCACTCGATTGAATTGTCAAACTGACATTTCTATTCCAAATGTAACACTTCCATGATGATTATAAAACGTCGTAACCTACAGCCTGAAGAAATCGAATACTATTGTTGGCCAACAAAAAGAAATCCTGCATTTTGATCGGATCCTCAAAAAAGGCGTCCCAGAACCGCCATTTTCCCTCTACTGCATTCGCCAGTGACCACATTCGTACTTTAAAACAAAAATATTTCCGTCTTATTCCAAACAAACTTATTGTTGAACCAGCAATTGATGACTATAATTCTATATTGCGTACATTTTTCTTTACAGCAGCGATAATATCGGAATGCATACATCCTTCTGCTGAAGTGATTTTGAGGGCATCGCTTTGAGGTTAGCACACGCCCTAGTTTGTAATATACAGACAGCATGTCTCAAGCGCAACCAGCCTTTTAAGTGTACAAGCTATTGCATGGTTTTTTGCTCGATCTATTTGAACTCCACTAGTTCGTAGCTTATTTCATCAAATAGAAATGCAAAAGCATTATTTGTCATATTGGTGGAGACAGGAACTGCAGAGTGGTCTTCCATTAAAAACGTGCCTTCCAAGTAGAGCAAACTTTGACTAGGTAGTGTATATAGATTCTAATGTTGTACACTAATGTGTATTTCGTCGCCTGGTAGTACTTTTGAAGAAGATAATGGTTGATAGAAACGCAATTCTATGCACTCGATTGAATTGTCAAACTGACATTTCTCTTCCAAATATAATACTTCCATGAAGATTATAGAACGTAGTAACCTGCAGCCTGAAGAAATCGAATACTATTGTTGGTCAAATAAAGAAATCCTGCATTTTGATCGGCTCCTCAAAAAAGGCGTCCCAGATCCGCCATTTTCTTTCTACATTGTTTGCAATATCCTGATTATTGTACACTAATGTGTATTTCGTTGCCTGGTACTAGTTTTGAAGAAGAATATGGGTGATAGAAATGCAATTTTATGCACGCGATTGAATTCCCAAACTGTCATTTTTCTTCCAAATATAACACTTCCATGATGATGATAAAACATAGTAACCTGCAGCCTGAAGAAATCGAACACTATTGTTAGTAAAATAAAGAAATCCAGTATTTTGATCGGCTCCTCAAAAAAAGCGTCCTAGAACCGCCATTTTGCCTCTACTGACATTTCTCTTCCAAATATAACACTTCCATGGTGACTATACAACGTAGAAACCTGCAGCTTGAAGAAATCGAATACTATTATTGGCCAACAAAAATAAATTTTGCATTTTGCTCAGATCGTCAAAAATAGCGTCCCAGAACCGCCATTTTCCCTCTACGTTCAAAGTTCACTAGATATTATATCTTGCCAGTGACCACCATTCAGGTTTGTGTGCAACTCAATGAATTCGCCAGTGACCATATTCGTACTTCAAAACAATAATATTTCCGTCTCATTCCATAAAAATTATTTATGAGCCAGCAATTGATGGCTTTAATTCGATATTGCGTACATTTTTCTTTACAGCAGCGAAATTAGCGGAATGCATAAATTAAAACATCCTTCTGCTGAAATGATTTTGAGGGCATCGCTTTGACGATAGCACACGCCCTAGTTTGTAATATACACACAGCCTGCCTTAAGCGCAACCAGTCCTTTATGTGTACAAACTATTCCTTGGCTTTTTACCCGATCTATTCTACCTCCTCTTAGTTCGTATCTTGTTTAATCAAATAGAAATTGAAAAGTATTATTGGTCATTTTAGATGAGACAGGAACTGCAATGCCGTCTTCTTTAAAAACTTCCCTTCCAAGAAGAGCTAACTTTGACTAGGCTAGATAGATCTTAATGTTGTATACTAATGTGTATTTCGCCGCCTGGTAGTACTTTTGAGGAAGATAATGGCTGATAGAAACGCAAATCTATGCACTCGATTCAATTATCAAACTGACATTTCTCATCCAAATATAATATTTCCATGATGATTATGGAACGTAGTAAGCTGTAGCCTGAAGAAATCAAATACAATTGTTGGTCAACATAAAGAAATCCCGCATTTCGATCAGCTCCTTAAAAAAAGCGTCCTAGAACCGCCATTTTCCCTCTACTGACATTTCTCTTCCAAATATAACACTTCCATGGTGATTATACAACGTAGAAACCTGCAGCCTGAAGAAATCGAATACTAATATTCGCCAACAAAAAGAAATTTTGCATTTTGCTCAGATCGTCAAAAAAAGCGTCCCAGAACCGCCATTTTCCCTCTACATTCATAGTTCACTAGATTTTATATCTCGCCAGTGACCACCATTCAGGTTTGTGTACAACTCAATGCATTCGCTTCAAAACAATAATATTTCCGTCTCATTCCATAAAAATTATTATTGAGCCAGCAATTGATGGCTTTAATTCGATATTGCGTACATTTTTCTTTACAGCAGCGAAATTAGCGGAATGCATAAATTAAAACATCCTTCTGCTGAAATGATTTTGAGGGCATCGCTTTGAGGATAGCACACGCCCTAGTTTGTAATATACAGACAGCCTGTCATAAGCGCAACCAGCCTTTTAAGTGTACAATCTATTCCATTGTTTTTTGCTCGATCTATTTGAACTCCACTAGTTCGTACCTTATTTCATCAAATAGAAATGCAAAAGCATTATTCGTCATTTTGGATGAGACAGGATCTGAGGAACCGTCTTCCTTTAAAAATATTTTCCCGCTACTAATGTGTATTTCGTCGCCTGGTAGTACTTTTGAAGAAGATAATGGCTGATAGAAACGCAATTCTATGCTCTCGATTGAATTGTCAAACTGACATTTCTCTTCCAAATATAACACTTCCATGATGATGATAAAACGTAGTAACCTGCAGCCTGAAGAAATCGCATACTATTGTTAGTCAACAAAAAGAAATCCCGCATTTTGATCGGCTCCTCAAAAAAAGCGTCCTAGAACCGCCATTTTCCCTCTACATTCATAGTTCACTAGATTCTATATCTCGCCAGTGACCACCATTCAGGTTTGTGTACAACTCAATGCATTCGCTTCAAAACAATAATATTTCCGTCTCATTCAGTAAAAATTATTATTGAGCCAGCAATTGATGGCTTTAATTCGATATTGCGTACATTTTTCTTTACAGCAGCGATAATAGCGGAATGCATAAATTAAAACATCCTTCTGCTGATGTGATTATGAGGGCATCGCTTTGAGGATAGCACACGCCCTAGTTTGTAATATACAGACAGCCTGTCTTAAGCGCTACCAGCCTTTTAAGTGTACAAGCTATTGCATGGTTCTTTGCTCGATCTATTTGAACTCCTCTAGCTCGTAGCTTATTTCATCAAATAGAAATGCAAAAGCATTATTTGTCATATTGGTGGAGACAGGAACTGCAGAGTGGTCTTCCATTAAAAACGTGCCTTCCAAGTAGAGCAAACTTTGACTAGGTAGCGTATATAGATTCTAATGTTGTACACTAATGTGTATTTCGTCGCCTGGTAGGAATCTGAGGAACCGTCTTCCTTTAAAAATATTTTCCCGCTACTAATGTGTATTTCGTCGCCTGGTAGTACTTTTGAAGAAGATAATGGCTGATAGAAACGCAATTCTATGCTCTCGATTGAATTGTCAAACTGACATTTCTCTTCCAAATATAACACTTCCATGATGATGATAAAACGTAGTAACCTGCAGCCTGAAGAAATCGCATACTATTGTTAGTCAACAAAAAGAAATCCCGCATTTTGATCGGCTCCTCAAAAAAAGCGTCCTAGAACCGCCATTTTCCCTCTACTGGTAGGAATCTGAGGTCAAATAAAGAAATCCTGCATTTTGATCGGCTCCTCAAAAAAGGCGTCCCAGAACCGCCATTTTCTTTCTACATTGTTTGCAATATCTTGATTATTGTACACTAATGTGTATTTCGTCGCCTGGTACTAGTTTTGAAGAAGAATATGGGTGATAGAAATGCAATTCTATGCACCCGATTGAATTCCCAAACTGACATTTCTCTTCCAAATATAACACTTCCATGATGATGATAAAACATAGTAACCTGCAACCTGAAGAAATCGAACACTAATGTTAGTAAAATAAAGAAATCCAGCATTTTGATCGGCTCCTCAAAAAAAGCGTCCCAGAACCGCTATTTTCCCTCTACGTTCATAGTTCACTAGATATTATATCTCGCCAGTGACCACCATTCAGGTTTGTGTGCAACTCAATGAATTCGCCAGTGACCATATTCGTACTTCAAAACAATAATATTTCCGTCTCATTGCATAAAATTTATTTATGAGCCAGCAATTGATGGCTTTAATTCGATATTACGAACATTTTCCTTTACAGCAGCGATAATAGCGGAATGCATAAATTAAAACAACCTTCTGCTGAAATGATTTTGAGGGCATCGCTTTGAGGATAGCACACGCCCCAGTTTGTAATATACAGAAAGCCTGCCTCAAGCGCAACCAGCCCATTAATTGTACAAATATTCCTTGGCTTTTTACCCGATCTATTTTACCTCCTCTTAGTTCGTATCTTGTTTCATCAAACAGAAATGCAAAAGTATTATTGGTCATTTTAGATGAGACAGGAACTGCAGTGCCGTCTTCATTAAAAACTTGCCTTCCAAGAAAAGGAAACGTTGACTAGGTAGCGTATATAGATCTTAATGTTGTATACTAATGTGTATTTCGTCGCCTGGTAGTACTTTTGAAGAAGATAATGGCTGATAGAAACGCCATTCTTTGCACTCGATTGAATTGTCAAACTGACATTTCTATTCCAAATGTAACACTTCCATGATGATTATAAAACGTCGTAACCTACAGCCTGAAGAAATCGAATGCTATTATTGGCCAACAAAAAGAAATCCTGCATTTTGATCGGATCCTCAAAAAAGGCGTCCCAGAACCGCCATTTTCCCTCTACTGATGATTATAAAACGTCGTAACCTACAGCCTGAAGAAATCGAATACTATTGTTGGCCAGCAAAAAGAAATCCTGCATTTTGATCGGATCCTCAAAAAAGGCGTCCCAGAACCGCCATTTTCCCTCTACTGCATTCGCCAGTGACCACATTCGTACTTTAAAACAAAAATATTTCCGTCTTATTCCAAACAAACTTATTGTTGAACCAGCAATTGATGACTATAATTCTATATTGCGTACATTTTTCTTTACAGCAGCGATAATATCGGAATGCATACATCCTTCTGCTGAAGTGATTTTGAGGGCATCGCTTTGAGGTTAGCACTTTGAGGTTATTTGAACTCCACTAGTTCGTAGCTTATTTCATCAAATAGAAATGCAAAAGCATTATTTGTCATATTGGTGGAGACAGGAACTGCAGAGTGGTCTTCCATTAAAAACGTGCCTTCCAAGTAGAGCAAACTTTGACTAGGTAGCGTATATAGATTCTAATGTTGTACACTAATGTGTATTTCGTCGTCTGGTAGTACTTTTGAAGAAGATAATGGTTGATAGAAACGCAATTCTATGCACTCGATTGAATTGTCAAACTGACATTTCTCTTCCAAATATAATACTTCCATGAAGATTATAGAACGTAGTAACCTGCAGCCTGAAGAAATTGAATACTATTGTTGGTCAAATAAAGAAATCCTGCATTTTGATCGGCTCCTCAAAAAAGGCGTCCCAGAACCGCCATTTTCTTTCTACATTGTTTGCAATATCTTGATTATTGTACACTAATGTGTATTTCGTCGCCTGGTACTAGTTTTGAAGAAGAATATGGGTGATAGAAATGCAATTCTATGCACCCGATTGAATTACCAAACTGACATTTCTCTTCCAAATATAACACTTCCATGATGATGATAAAACATAGTAACCTGCAACCTGAAGAAATCGAACACTAATGTTAGTAAAATAAAGAAATCCAGCATTTTGATCGGCTCCTCAAAAAAAGCGTCCCAGAACCGCTATTTTCCCTCTACGTTCATAGTTCACTAGATATTATATCTCGCCAGTGACCACCATTCAGGTTTGTGTGCAACTCAATGAATTCGCCAGTGACCATATTCGTACTTCAAAACAATAATATTTCCGTCTCATTGCATAAAATTTATTTATGAGCCAGCAATTGATGGCTTTAATTCGATATTACGAACATTTTCCTTTACAGCAGCGATAATAGCGGAATGCATAAATTAAAACAACCTTCTGCTGAAATGATTTTGAGGGCATCGCTTTGAGGATAGCACACGCCCCAGTTTGTAATATACAGAAAGCCTGCCTCAAGCGCAACCAGCCCATTAATTGTACAAATATTCCTTGGCTTTTTACCCGATCTATTTTACCTCCTCTTAGTTCGTATCTTGTTTCATCAAACAGAAATGCAAAAGTATTATTGGTCATTTTAGATGAGACAGGAACTGCAGTGCCGTCTTCTTTAAAAACTTGCCTTCCAAGAAAAGGAAACGTTGACTAGGTAGCGTATATAGATCTTAATGTTGTATACTAATGTGTATTTCGTCGCCTGGTAGTACTTTTGAAGAAGATAATGGCTGATAGAAACGCCATTCTTTGCACTCGATTGAATTGTCAAACTGACATTTCTATTCCAAATGTAACACTTCCATGATGATTATAAAACGTCGTAACCTACAGCCTGAAGAAATCGAATGCTATTATTGGCCAACAAAAAGAAATCCTGCATTTTGATCGGATCCTCAAAAAAGGCGTCCCAGAACCGCCATTTTCCCTCTACTGATGATTATAAAACGTCGTAACCTACAGCCTGAAGAAATCGAATACTATTGTTGGCCAGCAAAAAGAAATCCTGCATTTTGATCGGATCCTCAAAAAAGGCGTCCCAGAACCGCCATTTTCCCTCTACTGCATTCGCCAGTGACCACATTCGTACTTTAAAACAAAAATATTTCCGTCTTATTCCAAACAAACTTATTGTTGAACCAGCAATTGATGACTATAATTCTATATTGCGTACATTTTTCTTTACAGCAGCGATAATATCGGAATGCATACATCCTTCTGCTGAAGTGATTTTGAGGGCATCGCTTTGAGGTTAGCACTTTGAGGTTATTTGAACTCCACTAGTTCGTAGCTTATTTCATCAAATAGAAATGCAAAAGCATTATTTGTCATATTGGTGGAGACAGGAACTGCAGAGTGGTCTTCCATTAAAAACGTGCCTTCCAAGTAGAGCAAACTTTGACTAGGTAGCGTATATAGATTCTAATGTTGTACACTAATGTGTATTTCGTCGTCTGGTAGTACTTTTGAAGAAGATAATGGTTGATAGAAACGCAATTCTATGCACTCGATTGAATTGTCAAACTGACATTTCTCTTCCAAATATAATACTTCCATGAAGATTATAGAACGTAGTAACCTGCAGCCTGAAGAAATTGAATACTATTGTTGGTCAAATAAAGAAATCCTGCATTTTGATCGGCTCCTCAAAAAAGGCGTCCCAGAACCGCCATTTTCTTTCTACATTGTTTGCAATATCTTGATTATTGTACACTAATGTGTATTTCGTCGCCTGGTACTAGTTTTGAAGAAGAATATGGGTGATAGAAATGCAATTCTATGCACCCGATTGAATTCCCAAACTGACATTTCTCTTCCAAATATAACACTTCCATGATGATGATAAAACATAGTAACCTGCAACCTGAAGAAATCGAACACTAATGTTAGTAAAATAAAGAAATCCAGCATTTTGATCGGCTCCTCAAAAAAAGCGTCCTAGAACCGCCATTTTCCCTCTACTGACATTTCTCTTCCAAATATAACAAATCCATGATGATTATACAACGTAGAAACCTGCAGCCCGAAGAAATCGAATAATATTATTGGCCAACAAAAACAAATCCTGCATTTTGCTCAGATCGTCAAAAAAAGCGTCCCAGAACCGCCATTTTCCCTCTACATTCATAGTTCACTAGATTCTATATCTCGCCAGTGACCACCATTCAGTTTGTGTGCAACTCAATGCATTCGCCAGTGACCATATTCGTACTTCAAAACAATAATATTTCCGCCTCATTCCATATAAATTATTATTGAGCCAGCAATTGATGGCTTTAATTCGATATTGCGTACATTTTTCTTTACAGCAGCGATAACCGCGGAATGCATAAATTAAAACAACCTTCTGCTGAAGTGATTTTGAGGGCATCGCTTTGAGGATAGCACGCGCCCAAGTTTGTAATATACAGACAGCCTGCCTTAAGCGCAACCAGTCCTTTATGTGTACAAACTATTCCTTGGCTTTTTACCCGATCTATTTTACCTCCTATTAGTTCGTATCTTGTTTCATCAAATAGAAATGCAAAAGTATTATTGGTCATTTTAGATGAGACAGGAACTGCAGTGCCGTCTTCTTTAAAAACTTGCCTTCCAAGAAGAGGAAACGTTGACTAGGTAGCGTATGTAGATCTTAATGTTGTATACTAATGTGTATTTCGTCGCCTGGTAGTACTTTTGAAGAAGATAATGGCTGATAGAAACGCCATTCTTTGCACTCGATTGAATTGTCAAACTGACATTTCTATTCCAAATGTAACACTTCCATGATGATTATAAAACGTCGTAACCTACAGCCTGAAGAAATCGAATACTATTGTTGGCCAGCAAAAAGAAATCCTGCATTTTGATCGGATCCTCAAAAAAGGCGTCCCAGAACCGCCATTTTCCCTCTACCCATTTTCCCATTTTCCTTCTTTAAAAACTTGCCTTCCAAGAAAAGGAAACGTTGACTAGGTAGCGTATATAGATCTTAATGTTGTATACTAATGTGTATTTCGTCGCCTGGTAGTACTTTTGAAGAAGATAATGGCTGATAGAAACGCCATTCTTTGCACTCGATTGAATTGTCGAACTGACATTTCTATTCCAAATGTAACACTTCCATGATGATTATAAAACGTCGTAACCTACAGCCTGAAGAAATCGAATGCTATTATTGGCCAACAAAAAGAAATCCTGCATTTTGATCGGATCCTCAAAAAAGGCGTCCCAGAACCGCCATTTTCCCTCTACTGATGATTATAAAACGTCGTAACCTACAGCCTGAAGAAATCGAATACTATTGTTGGCCAGCAAAAAGAAATCCTGCATTTTGATCGGATCCTCAAAAAAGGCGTCCCAGAACCGCCATTTTCCCTCTACTGCATTCGCCAGTGACCACATTCGTACTTTAAAACAAAAATATTTCCGTCTTATTCCAAACAAACTTATTGTTGAACCAGCAATTGATGACTATAATTCTATATTGCGTACATTTTTCTTTACAGCAGCGATAATATCGGAATGCATACATCCTTCTGCTGAAGTGATTTTGAGGGCATCGCTTTGAGGTTAGCACTTTGAGGTTATTTGAACTCCACTAGTTCGTAGCTTATTTCATCAAATAGAAATGCAAAAGCATTATTTGTCATATTGGTGGAGACAGGAACTGCAGAGTGGTCTTCCATTAAAAACGTGCCTTCCAAGTAGAGCAAACTTTGACTAGGTAGCGTATATAGATTCTAATGTTGTACACTAATGTGTATTTCGTCGTCTGGTAGTACTTTTGAAGAAGATAATGGTTGATAGAAACGCAATTCTATGCACTCGATTGAATTGTCAAACTGACATTTCTCTTCCAAATATAATACTTCCATGAAGATTATAGAACGTAGTAACCTGCAGCCTGAAGAAATTGAATACTATTGTTGGTCAAATAAAGAAATCCTGCATTTTGATCGGCTCCTCAAAAAAGGCGTCCCAGAACCGCCATTTTCTTTCTACATTGTTTGCAATATCTTGATTATTGTACACTAATGTGTATTTCGTCGCCTGGTACTAGTTTTGAAGAAGAATATGGGTGATAGAAATGCAATTCTATGCACCCGATTGAATTCCCAAACTGACATTTCTCTTCCAAATATAACACTTCCATGATGATGATAAAACATAGTAACCTGCAACCTGAAGAAATCGAACACTAATGTTAGTAAAATAAAGAAATCCAGCATTTTGATCGGCTCCTCAAAAAAAGCGTCCCAGAACCGCTATTTTCCCTCTACGTTCATAGTTCACTAGATATTATATCTCGCCAGTGACCACCATTCAGGTTTGTGTGCAACTCAATGAATTCGCCAGTGACCATATTCGTACTTCAAAACAATAATATTTCCGTCTCATTGCATAAAATTTATTTATGAGCCAGCAATTGATGGCTTTAATTCGATATTACGAACATTTTCCTTTACAGCAGCGATAATAGCGGAATGCATAAATTAAAACAACCTTCTGCTGAAATGATTTTGAGGGCATCGCTTTGAGGATAGCACACGCCCCAGTTTGTAATATACAGAAAGCCTGCCTCAAGCGCAACCAGCCCATTAATTGTACAAATATTCCTTGGCTTTTTACCCGATCTATTTTACCTCCTCTTAATTCGTATCTTGTTTCATCAAACAGAAATGCAAAAGTATTATTGGTCATTTTAGATGAGACAGGAACTGCAGTGCCGTCTTCTTTAAAAACTTGCCTTCCAAGAAAAGGAAACGTTGACTAGGTAGCGTATATAGATCTTAATGTTGTATACTAATGTGTATTTCGTCGCCTGGTAGTACTTTTGAAGAAGATAATGGCTGATAGAAACGCCATTCTTTGCACTCGATTGAATTGTCAAACTGACATTTCTATTCCAAATGTAACACTTCCATGATGATTATAAAACGTCGTAACCTACAGCCTGAAGAAATCGAATGCTATTATTGGCCAACAAAAAGAAATCCTGCATTTTGATCGGATCCTCAAAAAAGGCGTCCCAGAACCGCCATTTTCCCTCTACTGATGATTATAAAACGTCGTAACCTACAGCCTGAAGAAATCGAATACTATTGTTGGCCAGCAAAAAGAAATCCTGCATTTTGATCGGATCCTCAAAAAAGGCGTCCCAGAACCGCCATTTTCCCTCTACTGCATTCGCCAGTGACCACATTCGTACTTTAAAACAAAAATATTTCCGTCTTATTCCAAACAAACTTATTGTTGAACCAGCAATTGATGACTATAATTCTATATTGCGTACATTTTTCTTTACAGCAGCGATAATATCGGAATGCATACATCCTTCTGCTGAAGTGATTTTGAGGGCATCGCTTTGAGGTTAGCACTTTGAGGTTATTTGAACTCCACTAGTTCGTAGCTTATTTCATCAAATAGAAATGCAAAAGCATTATTTGTCATATTAGTGGAGACAGGAACTGCAGAGTGGTCTTCCATTAAAAACGTGCCTTCCAAGTAGAGCAAACTTTGACTAGGTAGCGTATATAGATTCTAATGTTGTACACTAATGTGTATTTCGTCGTCTGGTAGTACTTTTGAAGAAGATAATGGTTGATAGAAACGCAATTCTATGCACTCGATTGAATTGTCAAACTGACATTTCTCTTCCAAATATAATACTTCCATGAAGATTATAGAACGTAGTAACCTGCAGCCTGAAGAAATTGAATACTATTGTTGGTCAAATAAAGAAATCCTGCATTTTGATCGGCTCCTCAAAAAAGGCGTCCCAGAACCGCCATTTTCTTTCTACATTGTTTGCAATATCTTGATTATTGTACACTAATGTGTATTTCGTCGCCTGGTACTAGTTTTGAAGAAGAATATGGGTGATAGAAATGCAATTCTATGCACCCGATTGAATTCCCAAACTGACATTTCTCTTCCAAATATAACACTTCCATGATGATGATAAAACATAGTAACCTGCAACCTGAAGAAATCGAACACTAATGTTAGTAAAATAAAGAAATCCAGCATTTTGATCGGCTCCTCAAAAAAAGCGTCCTAGAACCGCCATTTTCCCTCTACTGACATTTCTCTTCCAAATATAACAAATCCATGATGATTATACAACGTAGAAACCTGCAGCCCGAAGAAATCGAATAATATTATTGGCCAACAAAAACAAATCCTGCATTTTGCACAGATCGTCAAAAAAAGCGTCCCAGAACCGCCATTTTCCCTCTACATTCATAGTTCACTAGATTCTATATCTCGCCAGTGACCACCATTCAGTTTGTGTGCAACTCAATGCATTCGCCAGTGACCATATTCGTACTTCAAAACAATAATATTTCCGCCTCATTCCATATAAATTATTATTGAGCCAGCAATTGATGGCTTTAATTCGATATTGCGTACATTTTTCTTTACAGCAGCGATAACCGCGGAATGCATAAATTAAAACAACCTTCTGCTGAAGTGATTTTGAGGGCATCGCTTTGAGGATAGCACGCGCCCAAGTTTGTAATATACAGACAGCCTGCCTTAAGCGCAACCAGTCCTTTATGTGTACAAACTATTCCTTGGCTTTTTACCCGATCTATTTTACCTCCTATTAGTTCGTATCTTGTTTCATCAAATAGAAATGCAAAAGTATTATTGGTCATTTTAGATGAGACAGGAACTGCAGTGCCGTCTTCTTTAAAAACTTGCCTTCCAAGAAGAGGAAACGTTGACTAGGTAGCGTATGTAGATCTTAATGTTGTATACTAATGTGTATTTCGTCGCCTGGTAGTACTTTTGAAGAAGATAATGGTTGATAGAAACGCAATTCTATGCACTCGATTGAATTGTCAAACTGACATTTCTATTCCAAATGTAATACTTCCATGAAGATTATAGAACGTAGTAACCTGCAGCCTGAAGAAATCGAATACTATTGTTGGTCAAATAAAGAAATCCTGCATTTTGATCGGCTCCTCAAAAAAGGCGTCCCAGATCCGCCATTTTCTTTCTACATTGTTTGCAATATCCTGATTATTGTACACTAATGTGTATTTCGTTGCCTGGTACTAGTTTTGAAGAAGAATATGGGTGATAGAAATGCAATTTTATGCACGCGATTGAATTCCCAAACTGTCATTTTTCTTCCAAATATAACACTTCCATGATGATGATAAAACATAGTAACCTGCAGCCTGAAGAAATCGAACACTATTTTTAGTAAAATAAAGAAATCCAGTATTTTGATCGGCTCCTCAAAAAAAGCGTCCTAGAACCGCCATCTTGCCTCTACTGACATTTCTCTTCCAAATATAACACTTCCATGGTGACTATACAACGTAGAAACCTGCAGCTTGAAGAAATCGAATACTATTATTGGCCAACAAAAATAAATTTTGCATTTTGCTCAGATCGTCAAAAATAGCGTCCCAGAACCGCCATTTTCCCTCTACGTTCAAAGTTCACTAGATATTATATCTCGCCAGTGACCACCATTCAGGTTTGTGTGCAACTCAATGAATTCGCCAGTGACCATATTCGTACTTCAAAACAATAATATTTCCGTCTCATTCCATAAAAATTATTATTGAGCCAGCAATTGATGGCATTAATTCGATATTGCGTACATTTTTCTTTACAGCAGCGAAATTAGCGGAATGCTTAAATTAAAACATCCTTCTGCTGAAATGATTTTGAGGGCATCACTTTGAGGATAGCACACGCCCTAGTTTGTAATATACAGACAGCCTGTCATAAGCGCAACCAGCCTTTTAAGTGTAAAAACTATTCCATTGTTTTTTGCTCGATCTATTTGAACTCCACTAGTTCGTACCTTATTTCATCAAATAGAAATGCAAAAGCATTATTCGTCATTTTGGATGAGACAGGATCTGAGGAACCGTCTTCCTTTAAAAATATTTTCCCGCTACTAATGTGTATTTCGTCGCCTGGTAGTAGTTTTGAAGAAGATAATGGCTAATACAAACGTAATTCTATGCACTCGATTCAATTGTCAAACTGACATTTTTCTTCCAAATATAACATTTACATGATGATTATAGAACGTAGTAAACTGTAGCCTGAAGAAATCTACTACTATTGTTGGTCAATATAATGAAATCCCGCATTTTGATCGGCTCCTCAAAAAAGCGTCCTAGAACCGCCATTTTCCCTCTACTGACATTTCTCTTCCAAATATAACAAATCCATGATGATTATACAACGTAGAAACCTGCAGCCCGAAGAAATCGAATAATATTATTGGCCAACAAAAACAAATCCTGCATTTTGCTCAGATCGTCAAAAAAAGCGTCCCAGAACCGCCATTTTCCCTCTACATTCATAGTTCACTAGATTCTATATCTCGCCAGTGACCACCATTCAGGTTTGTGTACAACTCAATGCATTCGCTTCAAAACAATAATATTTCCGTCTCATTCAGTAAAAATTATTATTGAGCCAGCAATTGATGGCTTTAATTCGATATTGCGTACATTTTTCTTTACAGCAGCGATAATAGCGGAATGCATAAATTAAAACATCCTTCTGCTGATGTGATTATGAGGGCATCGCTTTGAGGATAGCACACGCCCTAGTTTGTAATATACAGACAGCCTGTCTTAAGCGCTACCAGCCTTTTAAGTGTACAAGCTATTGCATGGTTCTTTGCTCGATCTATTTGAACTCCTCTAGCTCGTAGCTTATTTCATCAAATAGAAATGCAAAAGCATTATTTGTCATATTGGTGGAGACAGGAACTGCAGAGTGGTCTTCCATTAAAAACGTGCCTTCCAAGTAGAGCAAACTTTGACTAGGTAGCGTATATAGATTCTAATGTTGTACACTAATGTGTATTTCGTCGCCTGGTAGTACTTTTGAAGAAGATAATGGTTGATAGAAACGCAATTCTATGCACTCGATTGAATTGTCAAACTGACATTTCTCTTTCAAATATAATACTTCCATGAAGATTATAGAACGTAGTAACCTGCAGCCTGAAGAAATCGAATACTATTGTTGGTCAAATAAAGAAATCCTGCATTTTGATCGGCTCCTCAAAAAAGGCGTCCCAGAACCGCCATTTTCTTTCTACATTGTTTGCAATATCCTGATTATTGTACACTAATGTGTATTTCGTTGCCTGGTACTAGTTCTGAAGAAGAATATGGGTGATAGAAATGCAATTTTATGCACGCGATTGAATTCCCAAACTGTCATTTTTCTTCCAAATATAACACTTCCATGACGATGATAAAACATAGTAACCTGCAGCCTGAAGAAATCGAACACTATTGTTAGTAAAATAAAGAAATCCAGTATTTTGATCGGCTCCTCAAAAAAAGCGTCCTAGAACCGCCATTTTGCCTCTACTGACATTTCTCTTCCAAATATAACACTTCCATGGTGACTATACAACGTAGAAACCTGCAGCTTGAAGAAATCGAATACTATTATTGGCCAACAAAAATAAATTTAGCATTTTGCTCAGATCGTCAAAAATAGCGTCCCAGAACCGCCATTTTCCCTCTACGTTCAAAGTTCACTAGATTCTATATCTCGCCAGTGACCACCATTCAGGTTTGTGTGCAACTCAATGAATTCGCCAGTGACCATATTCGTACTTCAAAACAATAATATTTTCGTCTCATTCCATAAAAATTATTTATGAGCCAGCAATTGATGGCTTTAATTCGATATTGCGTACATTTTTCTTTACAGCAGCGAAATTAGCGGAATGCATAAATTAAAACATCCTTCTGCTGAAATGATTTTGAGGGCATCGCTTTGACGATAGCACACGCCCTAGTTTGTAATATACACACAGCCTGCCTTAAGCGCAACCAGTCCTTTATGTGTACAAACTATTCCTTGGCTTTTTACCCGATCTATTCTACCTCCTCTTAGTTCGTATCTTGTTTAATCAAATAGAAATTGAAAAGTATTATTGGTCATTTTAGATGAGACAGGAACTGCAATGCCGTCTTCTTTAAAAACTTCCCTTCCAAGAAGAGCTAACTTTGACTAGGCTAGATAGATCTTAATGTTGTATACTAATGTGTATTTCGCCGCCTGGTAGTACTTTTGAGGAAGATAATGGCTGATAGAAACGCAAATCTATGCACTCGATTCAATTATCAAACTGACATTTCTCATCCAAATATAATATTTCCATGATGATTATGGAACGTAGTAAGCTGTAGCCTGAAGAAATCAAATACAATTGTTGGTCAACATAAAGAAATCCCGCATTTCGATCAGCTCCTTAAAAAAAGCGTCCTAGAACCGCCATTTTCCCTCTACTGACATTTCTCTTCCAAATATAACACTTCCATGGTGATTATACAACGTAGAAACCTGCAGCCTGAAGAAATCGAATACTAATATTCGCCAACAAAAAGAAATTTTGCATTTTGCTCAGATCGTCAAAAAAAGCGTCCCAGAACCGCCATTTTCCCTCTACATTCATAGTTCACTAGATTTTATATCTCGCCAGTGACCACCATTCAGGTTTGTGTACAACTCAATGCATTCGCTTCAAAACAATAATATTTCCGTCTCATTCCATAAAAATTATTATTGAGCCAGCAATTGATGGCTTTAATTCGATATTGCGTACATTTTTCTTTACAGCAGCGAAATTAGCGGAATGCATAAATTAAAACATCCTTCTGCTGAAATGATTTTGAGGGCATCGCTTTGAGGATAGCACACGCCCTAGTTTGTAATATACAGACAGCCTGTCATAAGCGCAACCAGCCTTTTAAGTGTACAATCTATTCCATTGTTTTTTGCTCGATCTATTTGAACTCCACTAGTTCGTACCTTATTTCATCAAATAGAAATGCAAAAGCATTATTCGTCATTTTGGATGAGACAGGATCTGAGGAACCGTCTTCCTTTAAAAATATTTTCCCGCTACTAATGTGTATTTCGTCGCCTGGTAGTACTTTTGAAGAAGATAATGGCTGATAGAAACGCAATTCTATGCTCTCGATTGAATTGTCAAACTGACATTTCTCTTCCAAATATAACACTTCCATGATGATGATAAAACGTAGTAACCTGCAGCCTGAAGAAATCGCATACTATTGTTAGTCAACAAAAAGAAATCCCGCATTTTGATCGGCTCCTCAAAAAAAGCGTCCTAGAACCGCCATTTTCCCTCTACATTCATAGTTCACTAGATTCTATATCTCGCCAGTGACCACCATTCAGGTTTGTGTACAACTCAATGCATTCGCTTCAAAACAATAATATTTCCGTCTCATTCAGTAAAAATTATTATTGAGCCAGCAATTGATGGCTTTAATTCGATATTGCGTACATTTTTCTTTACAGCAGCGATAATAGCGGAATGCATAAATTAAAACATCCTTCTGCTGATGTGATTATGAGGGCATCGCTTTGAGGATAGCACACGCCCTAGTTTGTAATATACAGACAGCCTGTCTTAAGCGCTACCAGCCTTTTAAGTGTACAAGCTATTGCATGGTTCTTTGCTCGATCTATTTGAACTCCTCTAGCTCGTAGCTTATTTCATCAAATAGAAATGCAAAAGCATTATTTGTCATATTGGTGGAGACAGGAACTGCAGAGTGGTCTTCCATTAAAAACGTGCCTTCCAAGTAGAGCAAACTTTGACTAGGTAGCGTATATAGATTCTAATGTTGTACACTAATGTGTATTTCGTCGCCTGGTAGGAATCTGAGGAACCGTCTTCCTTTAAAAATATTTTCCCGCTACTAATGTGTATTTCGTCGCCTGGTAGTACTTTTGAAGAAGATAATGGCTGATAGAAACGCAATTCTATGCTCTCGATTGAATTGTCAAACTGACATTTCTCTTCCAAATATAACACTTCCATGATGATGATAAAACGTAGTAACCTGCAGCCTGAAGAAATCGCATACTATTGTTAGTCAACAAAAAGAAATCCCGCATTTTGATCGGCTCCTCAAAAAAAGCGTCCTAGAACCGCCATTTTCCCTCTACTGGTAGGAATCTGAGGTCAAATAAAGAAATCCTGCATTTTGATCGGCTCCTCAAAAAAGGCGTCCCAGAACCGCCATTTTCTTTCTACATTGTTTGCAATATCTTGATTATTGTACACTAATGTGTATTTCGTCGCCTGGTACTAGTTTTGAAGAAGAATATGGGTGATAGAAATGCAATTCTATGCACCCGATTGAATTCCCAAACTGACATTTCTCTTCCAAATATAACACTTCCATGATGATGATAAAACATAGTAACCTGCAACCTGAAGAAATCGAACACTAATGTTAGTAAAATAAAGAAATCCAGCATTTTGATCGGCTCCTCAAAAAAAGCGTCCCAGAACCGCTATTTTCCCTCTACGTTCATAGTTCACTAGATATTATATCTCGCCAGTGACCACCATTCAGGTTTGTGTGCAACTCAATGAATTCGCCAGTGACCATATTCGTACTTCAAAACAATAATATTTCCGTCTCATTGCATAAAATTTATTTATGAGCCAGCAATTGATGGCTTTAATTCGATATTACGAACATTTTCCTTTACAGCAGCGATAATAGCGGAATGCATAAATTAAAACAACCTTCTGCTGAAATGATTTTGAGGGCATCGCTTTGAGGATAGCACACGCCCCAGTTTGTAATATACAGAAAGCCTGCCTCAAGCGCAACCAGCCCATTAATTGTACAAATATTCCTTGGCTTTTTACCCGATCTATTTTACCTCCTCTTAGTTCGTATCTTGTTTCATCAAACAGAAATGCAAAAGTATTATTGGTCATTTTAGATGAGACAGGAACTGCAGTGCCGTCTTCATTAAAAACTTGCCTTCCAAGAAAAGGAAACGTTGACTAGGTAGCGTATATAGATCTTAATGTTGTATACTAATGTGTATTTCGTCGCCTGGTAGTACTTTTGAAGAAGATAATGGCTGATAGAAACGCCATTCTTTGCACTCGATTGAATTGTCAAACTGACATTTCTATTCCAAATGTAACACTTCCATGATGATTATAAAACGTCGTAACCTACAGCCTGAAGAAATCGAATGCTATTATTGGCCAACAAAAAGAAATCCTGCATTTTGATCGGATCCTCAAAAAAGGCGTCCCAGAACCGCCATTTTCCCTCTACTGATGATTATAAAACGTCGTAACCTACAGCCTGAAGAAATCGAATACTATTGTTGGCCAGCAAAAAGAAATCCTGCATTTTGATCGGATCCTCAAAAAAGGCGTCCCAGAACCGCCATTTTCCCTCTACTGCATTCGCCAGTGACCACATTCGTACTTTAAAACAAAAATATTTCCGTCTTATTCCAAACAAACTTATTGTTGAACCAGCAATTGATGACTATAATTCTATATTGCGTACATTTTTCTTTACAGCAGCGATAATATCGGAATGCATACATCCTTCTGCTGAAGTGATTTTGAGGGCATCGCTTTGAGGTTAGCACTTTGAGGTTATTTGAACTCCACTAGTTCGTAGCTTATTTCATCAAATAGAAATGCAAAAGCATTATTTGTCATATTGGTGGAGACAGGAACTGCAGAGTGGTCTTCCATTAAAAACGTGCCTTCCAAGTAGAGCAAACTTTGACTAGGTAGCGTATATAGATTCTAATGTTGTACACTAATGTGTATTTCGTCGTCTGGTAGTACTTTTGAAGAAGATAATGGTTGATAGAAACGCAATTCTATGCACTCGATTGAATTGTCAAACTGACATTTCTCTTCCAAATATAATACTTCCATGAAGATTATAGAACGTAGTAACCTGCAGCCTGAAGAAATCGCATACTATTGTTAGTCAACAAAAAGAAATCCTGCATTTTGATCGGCTCCTCAAAAAAGGCGTCCCAGAACCGCCATTTTCTTTCTACATTGTTTGCAATATCTTGATTATTGTACACTAATGTGTATTTCGTCGCCTGGTACTAGTTTTGAAGAAGAATATGGGTGATAGAAATGCAATTCTATGCACCCGATTGAATTCCCAAACTGACATTTCTCTTCCAAATATAACACTTCCATGATGATGATAAAACATAGTAACCTGCAACCTGAAGAAATCGAACACTAATGTTAGTAAAATAAAGAAATCCAGCATTTTGATCGGCTCCTCAAAAAAAGCGTCCCAGAACCGCTATTTTCCCTCTACGTTCATAGTTCACTAGATATTATATCTCGCCAGTGACCACCATTCAGGTTTGTGTGCAACTCAATGAATTCGCCAGTGACCATATTCGTACTTCAAAACAATAATATTTCCGTCTCATTGCATAAAATTTATTTATGAGCCAGCAATTGATGGCTTTAATTCGATATTACGAACATTTTCCTTTACAGCAGCGATAATAGCGGAATGCATAAATTAAAACAACCTTCTGCTGAAATGATTTTGAGGGCATCGCTTTGAGGATAGCACACGCCCCAGTTTGTAATATACAGAAAGCCTGCCTCAAGCGCAACCAGCCCATTAATTGTACAAATATTCCTTGGCTTTTTACCCGATCTATTTTACCTCCTCTTAGTTCGTATCTTGTTTCATCAAACAGAAATGCAAAAGTATTATTGGTCATTTTAGATGAGACAGGAACTGCAGTGCCGTCTTCTTTAAAAACTTGCCTTCCAAGAAAAGGAAACGTTGACTAGGTAGCGTATATAGATCTTAATGTTGTATACTAATGTGTATTTCGTCGCCTGGTAGTACTTTTGAAGAAGATAATGGCTGATAGAAACGCCATTCTTTGCACTCGATTGAATTGTCAAACTGACATTTCTATTCCAAATGTAACACTTCCATGATGATTATAAAACGTCGTAACCTACAGCCTGAAGAAATCGAATGCTATTATTGGCCAACAAAAAGAAATCCTGCATTTTGATCGGATCCTCAAAAAAGGCGTCCCAGAACCGCCATTTTCCCTCTACTGATGATTATAAAACGTCGTAACCTACAGCCTGAAGAAATCGAATACTATTGTTGGCCAGCAAAAAGAAATCCTGCATTTTGATCGGATCCTCAAAAAAGGCGTCCCAGAACCGCCATTTTCCCTCTACTGCATTCGCCAGTGACCACATTCGTACTTTAAAACAAAAATATTTCCGTCTTATTCCAAACAAACTTATTGTTGAACCAGCAATTGATGACTATAATTCTATATTGCGTACATTTTTCTTTACAGCAGCGATAATATCGGAATGCATACATCCTTCTGCTGAAGTGATTTTGAGGGCATCGCTTTGAGGTTAGCACTTTGAGGTTATTTGAACTCCACTAGTTCGTAGCTTATTTCATCAAATAGAAATGCAAAAGCATTATTTGTCATATTGGTGGAGACAGGAACTGCAGAGTGGTCTTCCATTAAAAACGTGCCTTCCAAGTAGAGCAAACTTTGACTAGGTAGCGTATATAGATTCTAATGTTGTACACTAATGTGTATTTCGTCGTCTGGTAGTACTTTTGAAGAAGATAATGGTTGATAGAAACGCAATTCTATGCACTCGATTGAATTGTCAAACTGACATTTCTCTTCCAAATATAATACTTCCATGAAGATTATAGAACGTAGTAACCTGCAGCCTGAAGAAATTGAATACTATTGTTGGTCAAATAAAGAAATCCTGCATTTTGATCGGCTCCTCAAAAAAGGCGTCCCAGAACCGCCATTTTCTTTCTACATTGTTTGCAATATCTTGATTATTGTACACTAATGTGTATTTCGTCGCCTGGTACTAGTTTTGAAGAAGAATATGGGTGATAGAAATGCAATTCTATGCACCCGATTGAATTCCCAAACTGACATTTCTCTTCCAAATATAACACTTCCATGATGATGATAAAACATAGTAACCTGCAACCTGAAGAAATCGAACACTAATGTTAGTAAAATAAAGAAATCCAGCATTTTGATCGGCTCCTCAAAAAAAGCGTCCTAGAACCGCCATTTTCCCTCTACTGACATTTCTCTTCCAAATATAACAAATCCATGATGATTATACAACGTAGAAACCTGCAGCCCGAAGAAATCGAATAATATTATTGGCCAACAAAAACAAATCCTGCATTTTGCTCAGATCGTCAAAAAAAGCGTCCCAGAACCGCCATTTTCCCTCTACATTCATAGTTCACTAGATTCTATATCTCGCCAGTGACCACCATTCAGTTTGTGTGCAACTCAATGCATTCGCCAGTGACCATATTCGTACTTCAAAACAATAATATTTCCGCCTCATTCCATATAAATTATTATTGAGCCAGCAATTGATGGCTTTAATTCGATATTGCGTACATTTTTCTTTACAGCAGCGATAACCGCGGAATGCATAAATTAAAACAACCTTCTGCTGAAGTGATTTTGAGGGCATCGCTTTGAGGATAGCACGCGCCAAAGTTTGTAATATACAGACAGCCTGCCTTAAGCGCAACCAGTCCTTTATGTGTACAAACTATTCCTTGGCTTTTTACCCGATCTATTTTACCTCCTATTAGTTCGTATCTTGTTTCATCAAATAGAAATGCAAAAGTATTATTGGTCATTTTAGATGAGACAGGAACTGCAGTGCCGTCTTCTTTAAAAACTTGCCTTCCAAGAAGAGGAAACGTTGACTAGGTAGCGTATGTAGATCTTAATGTTGTATACTAATGTGTATTTCGTCGCCTGGTAGTACTTTTGAAGAAGATAATGGCTGATAGAAACGCAATTCTTTGCACTCGATTGAATTGTCAAACTGACATTTCTATTCCAAATGTAACACTTCCATGATGATTATAAAACGTCGTAACCTACAGCCTGAAGAAATCGAATACTATTGTTGGCCAGCAAAAAGAAATCCTGCATTTTGATCGGATCCTCAAAAAAGGCGTCCCAGAACCGCCATTTTCCCTCTACCCATTTTCCCATTTTCCTTCTTTAAAAACTTGCCTTCCAAGAAAAGGAAACGTTGACTAGGTAGCGTATATAGATCTTAATGTTGTATACTAATGTGTATTTCGTCGCCTGGTAGTACTTTTGAAGAAGATAATGGCTGATAGAAACGCCATTCTTTGCACTCGATTGAATTGTCAAACTGACATTTCTATTCCAAATGTAACACTTCCATGATGATTATAAAACGTCGTAACCTACAGCCTGAAGAAATCGAATGCTATTATTGGCCAACAAAAAGAAATCCTGCATTTTGATCGGATCCTCAAAAAAGGCGTCCCAGAACCGCCATTTTCCCTCTACTGATGATTATAAAACGTCGTAACCTACAGCCTGAAGAAATCGAATACTATTGTTGGCCAGCAAAAAGAAATCCTGCATTTTGATCGGATCCTCAAAAAAGGCGTCCCAGAACCGCCATTTTCCCTCTACTGCATTCGCCAGTGACCACATTCGTACTTTAAAACAAAAATATTTCCGTCTTATTCCAAACAAACTTATTGTTGAACCAGCAATTGATGACTATAATTCTATATTGCGTACATTTTTCTTTACAGCAGCGATAATATCGGAATGCATACATCCTTCTGCTGAAGTGATTTTGAGGGCATCGCTTTGAGGTTAGCACTTTGAGGTTATTTGAACTCCACTAGTTCGTAGCTTATTTCATCAAATAGAAATGCAAAAGCATTATTTGTCATATTGGTGGAGACAGGAACTGCAGAGTGGTCTTCCATTAAAAACGTGCCTTCCAAGTAGAGCAAACTTTGACTAGGTAGCGTATATAGATTCTAATGTTGTACACTAATGTGTATTTCGTCGTCTGGTAGTACTTTTGAAGAAGATAATGGTTGATAGAAACGCAATTCTATGCACTCGATTGAATTGTCAAACTGACATTTCTCTTCCAAATATAATACTTCCATGAAGATTATAGAACGTAGTAACCTGCAGCCTGAAGAAATTGAATACTATTGTTGGTCAAATAAAGAAATCCTGCATTTTGATCGGCTCCTCAAAAAAGGCGTCCCAGAACCGCCATTTTCTTTCTACATTGTTTGCAATATCTTGATTATTGTACACTAATGTGTATTTCGTCGCCTGGTACTAGTTTTGAAGAAGAATATGGGTGATAGAAATGCAATTCTATGCACCCGATTGAATTCCCAAACTGACATTTCTCTTCCAAATATAACACTTCCATGATGATGATAAAACATAGTAACCTGCAACCTGAAGAAATCGAACACTAATGTTAGTAAAATAAAGAAATCCAGCATTTTGATCGGCTCCTCAAAAAAAGCGTCCCAGAACCGCTATTTTCCCTCTACGTTCATAGTTCACTAGATATTATATCTCGCCAGTGACCACCATTCAGGTTTGTGTGCAACTCAATGAATTCGCCAGTGACCATATTCGTACTTCAAAACAATAATATTTCCGTCTCATTGCATAAAATTTATTTATGAGCCAGCAATTGATGGCTTTAATTCGATATTACGAACATTTTCCTTTACAGCAGCGATAATAGCGGAATGCATAAATTAAAACAACCTTCTGCTGAAATGATTTTGAGGGCATCGCTTTGAGGATAGCACACGCCCCAGTTTGTAATATACAGAAAGCCTGCCTCAAGCGCAACCAGCCCATTAATTGTACAAATATTCCTTGGCTTTTTACCCGATCTATTTTACCTCCTCTTAGTTCGTATCTTGTTTCATCAAACAGAAATGCAAAAGTATTATTGGTCATTTTAGATGAGACAGGAACTGCAGTGCCGTCTTCTTTAAAAACTTGCCTTCCAAGAAAAGGAAACGTTGACTAGGTAGCGTATATAGATCTTAATGTTGTATACTAATGTGTATTTCGTCGCCTGGTAGTACTTTTGAAGAAGATAATGGCTGATAGAAACGCCATTCTTTGCACTCGATTGAATTGTCAAACTGACATTTCTATTCCAAATGTAACACTTCCATGATGATTATAAAACGTCGTAACCTACAGCCTGAAGAAATCGAATGCTATTATTGGCCAACAAAAAGAAATCCTGCATTTTGATCGGATCCTCAAAAAAGGCGTCCCAGAACCGCCATTTTCCCTCTACTGATGATTATAAAACGTCGTAACCTACAGCCTGAAGAAATCGAATACTATTGTTGGCCAGCAAAAAGAAATCCTGCATTTTGATCGGATCCTCAAAAAAGGCGTCCCAGAACCGCCATTTTCCCTCTACTGCATTCGCCAGTGACCACATTCGTACTTTAAAACAAAAATATTTCCGTCTTATTCCAAACAAACTTATTGTTGAACCAGCAATTGATGACTATAATTCTATATTGCGTACATTTTTCTTTACAGCAGCGATAATATCGGAATGCATACATCCTTCTGCTGAAGTGATTTTGAGGGCATCGCTTTGAGGTTAGCACTTTGAGGTTATTTGAACTCCACTAGTTCGTATCTTGTTTCATCAAATAGAAATGCAAAAGTATTATTGGTCATTTTAGATGAGACAGGAACTGCAGTGCCGTCTTCTTTAAAAACTTGCCTTCCAAGAAGAGGAAACGTTGACTAGGTAGCGTATGTAGATCTTAATGTTGTATACTAATGTGTATTTCGTCGCCTGGTAGTACTTTTGAAGAAGATAATGGTTGATAGAAACGCAATTCAATGCACTCGATTGAATTGTCAAACTGACATTTCTATTCCAAATGTAATACTTCCATGAAGATTATAGAACGTAGTAACCTGCAGCCTGAAGAAATCGAATACTATTGTTGGTCAAATAAAGAAATCCTGCATTTTGATCGGCTCCTCAAAAAAGGCGTCCCAGATCCGCCATTTTCTTTCTACATTGTTTGCAATATCCTGATTATTGTACACTAATGTGTATTTCGTTGCCTGGTACTAGTTTTGAAGAAGAATATGGGTGATAGAAATGCAATTTTATGCACGCGATTGAATTCCCAAACTGTCATTTTTCTTCCAAATATAACACTTCCATGATGATGATAAAACATAGTAACCTGCAGCCTGAAGAAATCGAACACTATTTTTAGTAAAATAAAGAAATCCAGTATTTTGATCGGCTCCTCAAAAAAAGCGTCCTAGAACCGCCATCTTGCCTCTACTGACATTTCTCTTCCAAATATAACACTTCCATGGTGACTATACAACGTAGAAACCTGCAGCTTGAAGAAATCGAATACTATTATTGGCCAACAAAAATAAATTTTGCATTTTGCTCAGATCGTCAAAAATAGCGTCCCAGAACCGCCATTTTCCCTCTACGTTCAAAGTTCACTAGATATTATATCTCGCCAGTGACCACCATTCAGGTTTGTGTGCAACTCAATGAATTCGCCAGTGACCATATTCGTACTTCAAAACAATAATATTTCCGTCTCATTCCATAAAAATTATTATTGAGCCAGCAATTGATGGCATTAATTCGATATTGCGTACATTTTTCTTTACAGCAGCGAAATTAGCGGAATGCTTAAATTAAAACATCCTTCTGCTGAAATGATTTTGAGGGCATCACTTTGAGGATAGCACACGCCCTAGTTTGTAATATACAGACAGCCTGTCATAAGCGCAACCAGCCTTTTAAGTGTAAAAACTATTCCATTGTTTTTTGCTCGATCTATTTGAACTCCACTAGTTCGTACCTTATTTCATCAAATAGAAATGCAAAAGCATTATTCGTCATTTTGGATGAGACAGGATCTGAGGAACCGTCTTCCTTTAAAAATATTTTCCCGCTACTAATGTGTATTTCGTCGCCTGGTAGTAGTTTTGAAGAAGATAATGGCTAATACAAACGTAATTCTATGCACTCGATTCAATTGTCAAACTGACATTTTTCTTCCAAATATAACATTTACATGATGATTATAGAACGTAGTAAACTGTAGCCTGAAGAAATCTACTACTATTGTTGGTCAATATAATGAAATCCCGCATTTTGATCGGCTCCTCAAAAAAGCGTCCTAGAACCGCCATTTTCCCTCTACTGACATTTCTCTTCCAAATATAACAAATCCATGATGATTATACAACGTAGAAACCTGCAGCCCGAAGAAATCGAATAATATTATTGGCCAACAAAAACAAATCCTGCATTTTGCTCAGATCGTCAAAAAAAGCGTCCCAGAACCGCCATTTTCCCTCTACATTCATAGTTCACTAGATTCTATATCTCGCCAGTGACCACCATTCAGGTTTGTGTACAACTCAATGCATTCGCTTCAAAACAATAATATTTCCGTCTCATTCAGTAAAAATTATTATTGAGCCAGCAATTGATGGCTTTAATTCGATATTGCGTACATTTTTCTTTACAGCAGCGATAATAGCGGAATGCATAAATTAAAACATGCTTCTGCTGATGTGATTATGAGGGCATCGCTTTGAGGATAGCACACGCCCTAGTTTGTAATATACAGACAGCCTGTCTTAAGCGCTACCAGCCTTTTAAGTGTACAAGCTATTGCATGGTTCTTTGCTCGATCTATTTGAACTCCTCTAGCTCGTAGCTTATTTCATCAAATAGAAATGCAAAAGCATTATTTGTCATATTGGTGGAGACAGGAACTGCAGAGTGGTCTTCCATTAAAAACGTGCCTTCCAAGTAGAGCAAACTTTGACTAGGTAGCGTATATAGATTCTAATGTTGTACACTAATGTGTATTTCGTCGCCTGGTAGTACTTTTGAAGAAGATAATGGTTGATAGAAACGCAATTCTATGCACTCGATTGAATTGTCAAACTGACATTTCTCTTTCAAATATAATACTTCCATGAAGATTATAGAACGTAGTAACCTGCAGCCTGAAGAAATCGAATACTATTGTTGGTCAAATAAAGAAATCCTGCATTTTGATCGGCTCCTCAAAAAAGGCGTCCCAGAACCGCCATTTTCTTTCTACATTGTTTGCAATATCCTGATTATTGTACACTAATGTGTATTTCGTTGCCTGGTACTAGTTCTGAAGAAGAATATGGGTGATAGAAATGCAATTTTATGCACGCGATTGAATTCCCAAACTGTCATTTTTCTTCCAAATATAACACTTCCATGACGATGATAAAACATAGTAACCTGCAGCCTGAAGAAATCGAACACTATTGTTAGTAAAATAAAGAAATCCAGTATTTTGATCGGCTCCTCAAAAAAAGCGTCCTAGAACCGCCATTTTGCCTCTACTGACATTTCTCTTCCAAATATAACACTTCCATGGTGACTATACAACGTAGAAACCTGCAGCTTGAAGAAATCGAATACTATTATTGGCCAACAAAAATAAATTTAGCATTTTGCTCAGATCGTCAAAAATAGCGTCCCAGAACCGCCATTTTCCCTCTACGTTCAAAGTTCACTAGATTCTATATCTCGCCAGTGACCACCATTCAGGTTTGTGTGCAACTCAATGAATTCGCCAGTGACCATATTCGTACTTCAAAACAATAATATTTCCGTCTCATTCCATAAAAATTATTTATGAGCCAGCAATTGATGGCTTTAATTCGATATTGCGTACATTTTTCTTTACAGCAGCGAAATTAGCGGAATGCATAAATTAAAACATCCTTCTGCTGAAATGATTTTGAGGGCATCGCTTTGACGATAGCACACGCCCTAGTTTGTAATATACACACAGCCTGCCTTAAGCGCAACCAGTCCTTTATGTGTACAAACTATTCCTTGGCTTTTTACCCGATCTATTCTACCTCCTCTTAGTTCGTATCTTGTTTAATCAAATAGAAATTGAAAAGTATTATTGGTCATTTTAGATGAGACAGGAACTGCAATGCCGTCTTCTTTAAAAACTTCCCTTCCAAGAAGAGCTAACTTTGACTAGGCTAGATAGATCTTAATGTTGTATACTAATGTGTATTTCGCCGCCTGGTAGTACTTTTGAGGAAGATAATGGCTGATAGAAACGCAAATCTATGCACTCGATTCAATTATCAAACTGACATTTCTCATCCAAATATAATATTTCCATGATGATTATGGAACGTAGTAAGCTGTAGCCTGAAGAAATCAAATACAATTGTTGGTCAACATAAAGAAATCCCGCATTTCGATCAGCTCCTTAAAAAAAGCGTCCTAGAACCGCCATTTTCCCTCTACTGACATTTCTCTTCCAAATATAACACTTCCATGGTGATTATACAACGTAGAAACCTGCAGCCTGAAGAAATCGAATACTAATATTCGCCAACAAAAAAGAAATTTTGCATTTTGCTCAGATCGTCAAAAAAAGCGTCCCAGAACCGCCATTTTCCCTCTACATTCATAGTTCACTAGATTTTATATCTCGCCAGTGACCACCATTCAGGTTTGTGTACAACTCAATGCATTCGCTTCAAAACAATAATATTTCCGTCTCATTCCATAAAAATTATTATTGAGCCAGCAATTGATGGCTTTAATTCGATATTGCGTACATTTTTCTTTACAGCAGCGAAATTAGCGGAATGCATAAATTAAAACATCCTTCTGCTGAAATGATTTTGAGGGCATCGCTTTGAGGATAGCACACGCCCTAGTTTGTAATATACAGACAGCCTGTCATAAGCGCAACCAGCCTTTTAAGTGTACAATCTATTCCATTGTTTTTTGCTCGATCTATTTGAACTCCACTAGTTCGTACCTTATTTCATCAAATAGAAATGCAAAAGCATTATTCGTCATTTTGGATGAGACAGGATCTGAGGAACCGTCTTCCTTTAAAAATATTTTCCCGCTACTAATGTGTATTTCGTCGCCTGGTAGTACTTTTGAAGAAGATAATGGCTGATAGAAACGCAATTCTATGCTCTCGATTGAATTGTCAAACTGACATTTCTCTTCCAAATATAACACTTCCATGATGATGATAAAACGTAGTAACCTGCAGCCTGAAGAAATCGCATACTATTGTTAGTCAACAAAAAGAAATCCCGCATTTTGATCGGCTCCTCAAAAAAAGCGTCCTAGAACCGCCATTTTCCCTCTACATTCATAGTTCACTAGATTCTATATCTCGCCAGTGACCACCATTCAGGTTTGTGTACAACTCAATGCATTCGCTTCAAAACAATAATATTTCCGTCTCATTCAGTAAAAATTATTATTGAGCCAGCAATTGATGGCTTTAATTCGATATTGCGTACATTTTTCTTTACAGCAGCGATAATAGCGGAATGCATAAATTAAAACATCCTTCTGCTGATGTGATTATGAGGGCATCGCTTTGAGGATAGCACACGCCCTAGTTTGTAATATACAGACAGCCTGTCTTAAGCGCTACCAGCCTTTTAAGTGTACAAGCTATTGCATGGTTCTTTGCTCGATCTATTTGAACTCCTCTAGCTCGTAGCTTATTTCATCAAATAGAAATGCAAAAGCATTATTTGTCATATTGGTGGAGACAGGAACTGCAGAGTGGTCTTCCATTAAAAACGTGCCTTCCAAGTAGAGCAAACTTTGACTAGGTAGCGTATATAGATTCTAATGTTGTACACTAATGTGTATTTCGTCGCCTGGTAGGAATCTGAGGAACCGTCTTCCTTTAAAAATATTTTCCCGCTACTAATGTGTATTTCGTCGCCTGGTAGTACTTTTGAAGAAGATAATGGCTGATAGAAACGCAATTCTATGCTCTCGATTGAATTGTCAAACTGACATTTCTCTTCCAAATATAACACTTCCATGATGATGATAAAACGTAGTAACCTGCAGCCTGAAGAAATCGCATACTATTGTTAGTCAACAAAAAGAAATCCCGCATTTTGATCGGCTCCTCAAAAAAAGCGTCCTAGAACCGCCATTTTCCCTCTACTGGCCAACAAAAACAAATCCTGCATTTTGCTCAGATCGTCAAAAAAAGCGTCCCAGAACCGCCATTTTCCCTCTACATTCATAGTTCACTAGATTCTATATCTCGCCAGTGACCACCATTCAGGTTTGTGTACAACTCAATGCATTCGCTTCAAAACAATAATATTTCCGTCTCATTCAGTAAAAATTATTATTGAGCCAGCAATTGATGGCTTTAATTCGATATTGCGTACATTTTTCTTTACAGCAGCGATAATAGCGGAATGCATAAATTAAAACATGCTTCTGCTGATGTGATTATGAGGGCATCGCTTTGAGGATAGCACACGCCCTAGTTTGTAATATACAGACAGCCTGTCTTAAGCGCTACCAGCCTTTTAAGTGTACAAGCTATTGCATGGTTCTTTGCTCGATCTATTTGAACTCCTCTAGCTCGTAGCTTATTTCATCAAATAGAAATGCAAAAGCATTATTTGTCATATTGGTGGAGACAGGAACTGCAGAGTGGTCTTCCATTAAAAACGTGCCTTCCAAGTAGAGCAAACTTTGACTAGGTAGCGTATATAGATTCTAATGTTGTACACTAATGTGTATTTCGTCGCCTGGTAGTACTTTTGAAGAAGATAATGGTTGATAGAAACGCAATTCTATGCACTCGATTGAATTGTCAAACTGACATTTCTCTTTCAAATATAATACTTCCATGAAGATTATAGAACGTAGTAACCTGCAGCCTGAAGAAATCGAATACTATTGTTGGTCAAATAAAGAAATCCTGCATTTTGATCGGCTCCTCAAAAAAGGCGTCCCAGAACCGCCATTTTCTTTCTACATTGTTTGCAATATCCTGATTATTGTACACTAATGTGTATTTCGTTGCCTGGTACTAGTTCTGAAGAAGAATATGGGTGATAGAAATGCAATTTTATGCACGCGATTGAATTCCCAAACTGTCATTTTTCTTCCAAATATAACACTTCCATGACGATGATAAAACATAGTAACCTGCAGCCTGAAGAAATCGAACACTATTGTTAGTAAAATAAAGAAATCCAGTATTTTGATCGGCTCCTCAAAAAAAGCGTCCTAGAACCGCCATTTTGCCTCTACTGACATTTCTCTTCCAAATATAACACTTCCATGGTGACTATACAACGTAGAAACCTGCAGCTTGAAGAAATCGAATACTATTATTGGCCAACAAAAATAAATTTAGCATTTTGCTCAGATCGTCAAAAATAGCGTCCCAGAACCGCCATTTTCCCTCTACGTTCAAAGTTCACTAGATTCTATATCTCGCCAGTGACCACCATTCAGGTTTGTGTGCAACTCAATGAATTCGCCAGTGACCATATTCGTACTTCAAAACAATAATATTTCCGTCTCATTCCATAAAAATTATTTATGAGCCAGCAATTGATGGCTTTAATTCGATATTGAGTACATTTTTCTTTACAGCAGCGAAATTAGCGGAATGCATAAATTAAAACATCCTTCTGCTGAAATGATTTTGAGGGCATCGCTTTGACGATAGCACACGCCCTAGTTTGTAATATACACACAGCCTGCCTTAAGCGCAACCAGTCCTTTATGTGTACAAACTATTCCTTGGCTTTTTACCCGATCTATTCTACCTCCTCTTAGTTCGTATCTTGTTTAATCAAATAGAAATTGAAAAGTATTATTGGTCATTTTAGATGAGACAGGAACTGCAATGCCGTCTTCTTTAAAAACTTCCCTTCCAAGAAGAGCTAACTTTGACTAGGCTAGATAGATCTTAATGTTGTATACTAATGTGTATTTCGCCGCCTGGTAGTACTTTTGAGGAAGATAATGGCTGATAGAAACGCAAATCTATGCACTCGATTCAATTATCAAACTGACATTTCTCATCCAAATATAATATTTCCATGATGATTATGGAACGTAGTAAGCTGTAGCCTGAAGAAATCAAATACAATTGTTGGTCAACATAAAGAAATCCCGCATTTCGATCAGCTCCTTAAAAAAAGCGTCCTAGAACCGCCATTTTCCCTCTACTGACATTTCTCTTCCAAATATAACACTTCCATGGTGATTATACAACGTAGAAACCTGCAGCCTGAAGAAATCGAATACTAATATTCGCCAACAAAAAGAAATTTTGCATTTTGCTCAGATCGTCAAAAAAAGCGTCCCAGAACCGCCATTTTCCCTCTACATTCATAGTTCACTAGATTTTATATCTCGCCAGTGACCACCATTCAGGTTTGTGTACAACTCAATGCATTCGCTTCAAAACAATAATATTTCCGTCTCATTCCATAAAAATTATTATTGAGCCAGCAATTGATGGCTTTAATTCGATATTGCGTACATTTTTCTTTACAGCAGCGAAATTAGCGGAATGCATAAATTAAAACATCCTTCTGCTGAAATGATTTTGAGGGCATCGCTTTGAGGATAGCACACGCCCTAGTTTGTAATATACAGACAGCCTGTCATAAGCGCAACCAGCCTTTTAAGTGTACAATCTATTCCATTGTTTTTTGCTCGATCTATTTGAACTCCACTAGTTCGTACCTTATTTCATCAAATAGAAATGCAAAAGCATTATTCGTCATTTTGGATGAGACAGGATCTGAGGAACCGTCTTCCTTTAAAAATATTTTCCCGCTACTAATGTGTATTTCGTCGCCTGGTAGTACTTTTGAAGAAGATAATGGCTGATAGAAACGCAATTCTATGCTCTCGATTGAATTGTCAAACTGACATTTCTCTTCCAAATATAACACTTCCATGATGATGATAAAACGTAGTAACCTGCAGCCTGAAGAAATCGCATACTATTGTTAGTCAACAAAAAGAAATCCCGCATTTTGATCGGCTCCTCAAAAAAAGCGTCCTAGAACCGCCATTTTCCCTCTACATTCATAGTTCACTAGATTCTATATCTCGCCAGTGACCACCATTCAGGTTTGTGTACAACTCAATGCATTCGCTTCAAAACAATAATATTTCCGTCTCATTCAGTAAAAATTATTATTGAGCCAGCAATTGATGGCTTTAATTCGATATTGCGTACATTTTTCTTTACAGCAGCGATAATAGCGGAATGCATAAATTAAAACATCCTTCTGCTGATGTGATTATGAGGGCATCGCTTTGAGGATAGCACACGCCCTAGTTTGTAATATACAGACAGCCTGTCTTAAGCGCTACCAGCCTTTTAAGTGTACAAGCTATTGCATGGTTCTTTGCTCGATCTATTTGAACTCCTCTAGCTCGTAGCTTATTTCATCAAATAGAAATGCAAAAGCATTATTTGTCATATTGGTGGAGACAGGAACTGCAGAGTGGTCTTCCATTAAAAACGTGCCTTCCAAGTAGAGCAAACTTTGACTAGGTAGCGTATATAGATTCTAATGTTGTACACTAATGTGTATTTCGTCGCCTGGTAGGAATCTGAGGAACCGTCTTCCTTTAAAAATATTTTCCCGCTACTAATGTGTATTTCGTCGCCTGGTAGTACTTTTGAAGAAGATAATGGCTGATAGAAACGCAATTCTATGCTCTCGATTGAATTGTCAAACTGACATTTCTCTTCCAAATATAACACTTCCATGATGATGATAAAACGTAGTAACCTGCAGCCTGAAGAAATCGCATACTATTGTTAGTCAACAAAAAGAAATCCCGCATTTTGATCGGCTCCTCAAAAAAAGCGTCCTAGAACCGCCATTTTCCCTCTACTGGTAGGAATCTGAGGTCAAATAAAGAAATCCTGCATTTTGATCGGCTCCTCAAAAAAGGCGTCCCAGAACCGCCATTTTCTTTCTACATTGTTTGCAATATCTTGATTATTGTACACTAATGTGTATTTCGTCGCCTGGTACTAGTTTTGAAGAAGAATATGGGTGATAGAAATGCAATTCTATGCACCCGATTGAATTCCCAAACTGACATTTCTCTTCCAAATATAACACTTCCATGATGATGATAAAACATAGTAACCTGCAACCTGAAGAAATCGAACACTAATGTTAGTAAAATAAAGAAATCCAGCATTTTGATCGGCTCCTCAAAAAAAGCGTCCCAGAACCGCTATTTTCCCTCTACGTTCATAGTTCACTAGATATTATATCTCGCCAGTGACCACCATTCAGGTTTGTGTGCAACTCAATGAATTCGCCAGTGACCATATTCGTACTTCAAAACAATAATATTTCCGTCTCATTGCATAAAATTTATTTATGAGCCAGCAATTGATGGCTTTAATTCGATATTACGAACATTTTCCTTTACAGCAGCGATAATAGCGGAATGCATAAATTAAAACAACCTTCTGCTGAAATGATTTTGAGGGCATCGCTTTGAGGATAGCACACGCCCCAGTTTGTAATATACAGAAAGCCTGCCTCAAGCGCAACCAGCCCATTAATTGTACAAATATTCCTTGGCTTTTTACCCGATCTATTTTACCTCCTCTTAGTTCGTATCTTGTTTCATCAAACAGAAATGCAAAAGTATTATTGGTCATTTTAGATGAGACAGGAACTGCAGTGCCGTCTTCATTAAAAACTTGCCTTCCAAGAAAAGGAAACGTTGACTAGGTAGCGTATATAGATCTTAATGTTGTATACTAATGTGTATTTCGTCGCCTGGTAGTACTTTTGAAGAAGATAATGGCTGATAGAAACGCCATTCTTTGCACTCGATTGAATTGTCAAACTGACATTTCTATTCCAAATGTAACACTTCCATGATGATTATAAAACGTCGTAACCTACAGCCTGAAGAAATCGAATGCTATTATTGGCCAACAAAAAGAAATCCTGCATTTTGATCGGATCCTCAAAAAAGGCGTCCCAGAACCGCCATTTTCCCTCTACTGATGATTATAAAACGTCGTAACCTACAGCCTGAAGAAATCGAATACTATTGTTGGCCAGCAAAAAGAAATCCTGCATTTTGATCGGATCCTCAAAAAAGGCGTCCCAGAACCGCCATTTTCCCTCTACTGCATTCGCCAGTGACCACATTCGTACTTTAAAACAAAAATATTTCCGTCTTATTCCAAACAAACTTATTGTTGAACCAGCAATTGATGACTATAATTCTATATTGCGTACATTTTTCTTTACAGCAGCGATAATATCGGAATGCATACATCCTTCTGCTGAAGTGATTTTGAGGGCATCGCTTTGAGGTTAGCACTTTGAGGTTATTTGAACTCCACTAGTTCGTAGCTTATTTCATCAAATAGAAATGCAAAAGCATTATTTGTCATATTGGTGGAGACAGGAACTGCAGAGTGGTCTTCCATTAAAAACGTGCCTTCCAAGTAGAGCAAACTTTGACTAGGTAGCGTATATAGATTCTAATGTTGTACACTAATGTGTATTTCGTCGTCTGGTAGTACTTTTGAAGAAGATAATGGTTGATAGAAACGCAATTCTATGCACTCGATTGAATTGTCAAACTGACATTTCTCTTCCAAATATAATACTTCCATGAAGATTATAGAACGTAGTAACCTGCAGCCTGAAGAAATTGAATACTATTGTTGGTCAAATAAAGAAATCCTGCATTTTGATCGGCTCCTCAAAAAAGGCGTCCCAGAACCGCCATTTTCTTTCTACATTGTTTGCAATATCTTGATTATTGTACACTAATGTGTATTTCGTCGCCTGGTACTAGTTTTGAAGAAGAATATGGGTGATAGAAATGCAATTCTATGCACCCGATTGAATTCCCAAACTGACATTTCTCTTCCAAATATAACACTTCCATGATGATGATAAAACATAGTAACCTGCAACCTGAAGAAATCGAACACTAATGTTAGTAAAATAAAGAAATCCAGCATTTTGATCGGCTCCTCAAAAAAAGCGTCCTAGAACCGCCATTTTCCCTCTACTGACATTTCTCTTCCAAATATAACAAATCCATGATGATTATACAACGTAGAAACCTGCAGCCCGAAGAAATCGAATAATATTATTGGCCAACAAAAACAAATCCTGCATTTTGCACAGATCGTCAAAAAAAGCGTCCCAGAACCGCCATTTTCCCTCTACATTCATAGTTCACTAGATTCTATATCTCGCCAGTGACCACCATTCAGTTTGTGTGCAACTCAATGCATTCGCCAGTGACCATATTCGTACTTCAAAACAATAATATTTCCGCCTCATTCCATATAAATTATTATTGAGCCAGCAATTGATGGCTTTAATTCGATATTGCGTACATTTTTCTTTACAGCAGCGATAACCGCGGAATGCATAAATTAAAACAACCTTCTGCTGAAGTGATTTTGAGGGCATCGCTTTGAGGATAGCACGCGCCCAAGTTTGTAATATACAGACAGCCTGCCTTAAGCGCAACCAGTCCTTTATGTGTACAAACTATTCCTTGGCTTTTTACCCGATCTATTTTACCTCCTATTAGTTCGTATCTTGTTTCATCAAATAGAAATGCAAAAGTATTATTGGTCATTTTAGATGAGACAGGAACTGCAGTGCCGTCTTCTTTAAAAACTTGCCTTCCAAGAAGAGGAAACGTTGACTAGGTAGCGTATGTAGATCTTAATGTTGTATACTAATGTGTATTTCGTCGCCTGGTAGTACTTTTGAAGAAGATAATGGTTGATAGAAACGCAATTCTATGCACTCGATTGAATTGTCAAACTGACATTTCTATTCCAAATGTAATACTTCCATGAAGATTATAGAACGTAGTAACCTGCAGCCTGAAGAAATCGAATACTATTGTTGGTCAAATAAAGAAATCCTGCATTTTGATCGGCTCCTCAAAAAAGGCGTCCCAGATCCGCCATTTTCTTTCTACATTGTTTGCAATATCCTGATTATTGTACACTAATGTGTATTTCGTTGCCTGGTACTAGTTTTGAAGAAGAATATGGGTGATAGAAATGCAATTTTATGCACGCGATTGAATTCCCAAACTGTCATTTTTCTTCCAAATATAACACTTCCATGATGATGATAAAACATAGTAACCTGCAGCCTGAAGAAATCGAACACTATTTTTAGTAAAATAAAGAAATCCAGTATTTTGATCGGCTCCTCAAAAAAAGCGTCCTAGAACCGCCATCTTGCCTCTACTGACATTTCTCTTCCAAATATAACACTTCCATGGTGACTATACAACGTAGAAACCTGCAGCTTGAAGAAATCGAATACTATTATTGGCCAACAAAAATAAATTTTGCATTTTGCTCAGATCGTCAAAAATAGCGTCCCAGAACCGCCATTTTCCCTCTACGTTCAAAGTTCACTAGATATTATATCTCGCCAGTGACCACCATTCAGGTTTGTGTGCAACTCAATGAATTCGCCAGTGACCATATTCGTACTTCAAAACAATAATATTTCCGTCTCATTCCATAAAAATTATTATTGAGCCAGCAATTGATGGCATTAATTCGATATTGCGTACATTTTTCTTTACAGCAGCGAAATTAGCGGAATGCTTAAATTAAAACATCCTTCTGCTGAAATGATTTTGAGGGCATCACTTTGAGGATAGCACACGCCCTAGTTTGTAATATACAGACAGCCTGTCATAAGCGCAACCAGCCTTTTAAGTGTAAAAACTATTCCATTGTTTTTTGCTCGATCTATTTGAACTCCACTAGTTCGTACCTTATTTCATCAAATAGAAATGCAAAAGCATTATTCGTCATTTTGGATGAGACAGGATCTGAGGAACCGTCTTCCTTTAAAAATATTTTCCCGCTACTAATGTGTATTTCGTCGCCTGGTAGTAGTTTTGAAGAAGATAATGGCTAATACAAACGTAATTCTATGCACTCGATTCAATTGTCAAACTGACATTTTTCTTCCAAATATAACATTTACATGATGATTATAGAACGTAGTAAACTGTAGCCTGAAGAAATCTACTACTATTGTTGGTCAATATAATGAAATCCCGCATTTTGATCGGCTCCTCAAAAAAGCGTCCTAGAACCGCCATTTTCCCTCTACTGACATTTCTCTTCCAAATATAACAAATCCATGATGATTATACAACGTAGAAACCTGCAGCCCGAAGAAATCGAATAATATTATTGGCCAACAAAAACAAATCCTGCATTTTGCTCAGATCGTCAAAAAAAGCGTCCCAGAACCGCCATTTTCCCTCTACATTCATAGTTCACTAGATTCTATATCTCGCCAGTGACCACCATTCAGGTTTGTGTACAACTCAATGCATTCGCTTCAAAACAATAATATTTCCGTCTCATTCAGTAAAAATTATTATTGAGCCAGCAATTGATGGCTTTAATTCGATATTGCGTACATTTTTCTTTACAGCAGCGATAATAGCGGAATGCATAAATTAAAACATCCTTCTGCTGATGTGATTATGAGGGCATCGCTTTGAGGATAGCACACGCCCTAGTTTGTAATATACAGACAGCCTGTCTTAAGCGCTACCAGCCTTTTAAGTGTACAAGCTATTGCATGGTTCTTTGCTCGATCTATTTGAACTCCTCTAGCTCGTAGCTTATTTCATCAAATAGAAATGCAAAAGCATTATTTGTCATATTGGTGGAGACAGGAACTGCAGAGTGGTCTTCCATTAAAAACGTGCCTTCCAAGTAGAGCAAACTTTGACTAGGTAGCGTATATAGATTCTAATGTTGTACACTAATGTGTATTTCGTCGCCTGGTAGTACTTTTGAAGAAGATAATGGTTGATAGAAACGCAATTCTATGCACTCGATTGAATTGTCAAACTGACATTTCTCTTTCAAATATAATACTTCCATGAAGATTATAGAACGTAGTAACCTGCAGCCTGAAGAAATCGAATACTATTGTTGGTCAAATAAAGAAATCCTGCATTTTGATCGGCTCCTCAAAAAAGGCGTCCCAGAACCGCCATTTTCTTTCTACATTGTTTGCAATATCCTGATTATTGTACACTAATGTGTATTTCGTTGCCTGGTACTAGTTCTGAAGAAGAATATGGGTGATAGAAATGCAATTTTATGCACGCGATTGAATTCCCAAACTGTCATTTTTCTTCCAAATATAACACTTCCATGACGATGATAAAACATAGTAACCTGCAGCCTGAAGAAATCGAACACTATTGTTAGTAAAATAAAGAAATCCAGTATTTTGATCGGCTCCTCAAAAAAAGCGTCCTAGAACCGCCATTTTGCCTCTACTGACATTTCTCTTCCAAATATAACACTTCCATGGTGACTATACAACGTAGAAACCTGCAGCTTGAAGAAATCGAATACTATTATTGGCCAACAAAAATAAATTTAGCATTTTGCTCAGATCGTCAAAAATAGCGTCCCAGAACCGCCATTTTCCCTCTACGTTCAAAGTTCACTAGATTCTATATCTCGCCAGTGACCACCATTCAGGTTTGTGTGCAACTCAATGAATTCGCCAGTGACCATATTCGTACTTCAAAACAATAATATTTCCGTCTCATTCCATAAAAATTATTTATGAGCCAGCAATTGATGGCTTTAATTCGATATTGCGTACATTTTTCTTTACAGCAGCGAAATTAGCGGAATGCATAAATTAAAACATCCTTCTGCTGAAATGATTTTGAGGGCATCGCTTTGACGATAGCACACGCCCTAGTTTGTAATATACACACAGCCTGCCTTAAGCGCAACCAGTCCTTTATGTGTACAAACTATTCCTTGGCTTTTTACCCGATCTATTCTACCTCCTCTTAGTTCGTATCTTGTTTAATCAAATAGAAATTGAAAAGTATTATTGGTCATTTTAGATGAGACAGGAACTGCAATGCCGTCTTCTTTAAAAACTTCCCTTCCAAGAAGAGCTAACTTTGACTAGGCTAGATAGATCTTAATGTTGTATACTAATGTGTATTTCGCCGCCTGGTAGTACTTTTGAGGAAGATAATGGCTGATAGAAACGCAAATCTATGCACTCGATTCAATTATCAAACTGACATTTCTCATCCAAATATAATATTTCCATGATGATTATGGAACGTAGTAAGCTGTAGCCTGAAGAAATCAAATACAATTGTTGGTCAACATAAAGAAATCCCGCATTTCGATCAGCTCCTTAAAAAAAGCGTCCTAGAACCGCCATTTTCCCTCTACTGACATTTCTCTTCCAAATATAACACTTCCATGGTGATTATACAACGTAGAAACCTGCAGCCTGAAGAAATCGAATACTAATATTCGCCAACAAAAAGAAATTTTGCATTTTGCTCAGATCGTCAAAAAAAGCGTCCCAGAACCGCCATTTTCCCTCTACATTCATAGTTCACTAGATTTTATATCTCGCCAGTGACCACCATTCAGGTTTGTGTACAACTCAATGCATTCGCTTCAAAACAATAATATTTCCGTCTCATTCCATAAAAATAGTTTGTAATATACAGACAGCCTGTCATAAGCGCAACCAGCCTTTTAAGTGTAAAAACTATTCCATTGTTTTTTGCTCGATCTATTTGAACTCCACTAGTTCGTACCTTATTTCATCAAATAGAAATGCAAAAGCATTATTCGTCATTTTGGATGAGACAGGATCTGAGGAACCGTCTTCCTTTAAAAATATTTTCCCGCTACTAATGTGTATTTCGTCGCCTGGTAGTACTTTTGAAGAAGATAATGGCTGATAGAAACGCCATTCTTTGCACTCGATTGAATTGTCAAACTGACATTTCTATTCCAAATGTAACACTTCCATGATGATTATAAAACGTCGTAACCTACAGCCTGAAGAAATCGAATGCTATTATTGGCCAACAAAAAGAAATCCTGCATTTTGATCGGATCCTCAAAAAAGGCGTCCCAGAACCGCCATTTTCCCTCTACTGATGATTATAAAACGTCGTAACCTACAGCCTGAAGAAATCGAATACTATTGTTGGCCAGCAAAAAGAAATCCTGCATTTTGATCGGATCCTCAAAAAAGGCGTCCCAGAACCGCCATTTTCCCTCTACTGCATTCGCCAGTGACCACATTCGTACTTTAAAACAAAAATATTTCCGTCTTATTCCAAACAAACTTATTGTTGAACCAGCAATTGATGACTATAATTCTATATTGCGTACATTTTTCTTTACAGCAGCGATAATATCGGAATGCATACATCCTTCTGCTGAAGTGATTTTGAGGGCATCGCTTTGAGGTTAGCACTTTGAGGTTATTTGAACTCCACTAGTTCGTAGCTTATTTCATCAAATAGAAATGCAAAAGCATTATTTGTCATATTGGTGGAGACAGGAACTGCAGAGTGGTCTTCCATTAAAAACGTGCCTTCCAAGTAGAGCAAACTTTGACTAGGTAGCGTATATAGATTCTAATGTTGTACACTAATGTGTATTTCGTCGTCTGGTAGTACTTTTGAAGAAGATAATGGTTGATAGAAACGCAATTCTATGCACTCGATTGAATTGTCAAACTGACATTTCTCTTCCAAATATAATACTTCCATGAAGATTATAGAACGTAGTAACCTGCAGCCTGAAGAAATTGAATACTATTGTTGGTCAAATAAAGAAATCCTGCATTTTGATCGGCTCCTCAAAAAAGGCGTCCCAGAACCGCCATTTTCTTTCTACATTGTTTGCAATATCTTGATTATTGTACACTAATGTGTATTTCGTCGCCTGGTACTAGTTTTGAAGAAGAATATGGGTGATAGAAATGCAATTCTATGCACCCGATTGAATTCCCAAACTGACATTTCTCTTCCAAATATAACACTTCCATGATGATGATAAAACATAGTAACCTGCAACCTGAAGAAATCGAACACTAATGTTAGTAAAATAAAGAAATCCAGCATTTTGATCGGCTCCTCAAAAAAAGCGTCCTAGAACCGCCATTTTCCCTCTACTGACATTTCTCTTCCAAATATAACAAATCCATGATGATTATACAACGTAGAAACCTGCAGCCCGAAGAAATCGAATAATATTATTGGCCAACAAAAACAAATCCTGCATTTTGCTCAGATCGTCAAAAAAAGCGTCCCAGAACCGCCATTTTCCCTCTACATTCATAGTTCACTAGATTCTATATCTCGCCAGTGACCACCATTCAGTTTGTGTGCAACTCAATGCATTCGCCAGTGACCATATTCGTACTTCAAAACAATAATATTTCCGCCTCATTCCATATAAATTATTATTGAGCCAGCAATTGATGGCTTTAATTCGATATTGCGTACATTTTTCTTTACAGCAGCGATAACCGCGGAATGCATAAATTAAAACAACCTTCTGCTGAAGTGATTTTGAGGGCATCGCTTTGAGGATAGCACGCGCCCAAGTTTGTAATATACAGACAGCCTGCCTTAAGCGCAACCAGTCCTTTATGTGTACAAACTATTCCTTGGCTTTTTACCCGATCTATTTTACCTCCTATTAGTTCGTATCTTGTTTCATCAAATAGAAATGCAAAAGTATTATTGGTCATTTTAGATGAGACAGGAACTGCAGTGCCGTCTTCTTTAAAAACTTGCCTTCCAAGAAGAGGAAACGTTGACTAGGTAGCGTATGTAGATCTTAATGTTGTATACTAATGTGTATTTCGTCGCCTGGTAGTACTTTTGAAGAAGATAATGGCTGATAGAAACGCCATTCTTTGCACTCGATTGAATTGTCAAACTGACATTTCTATTCCAAATGTAACACTTCCATGATGATTATAAAACGTCGTAACCTACAGCCTGAAGAAATCGAATACTATTGTTGGCCAGCAAAAAGAAATCCTGCATTTTGATCGGATCCTCAAAAAAGGCGTCCCAGAACCGCCATTTTCCCTCTACTGCATTCGCCAGTGACCACATTCGTACTTTAAAACAAAAATATTTCCGTCTTATTCCAAACAAACTTATTGTTGAACCAGCAATTGATGACTATAATTCTATATTGCGTACATTTTTCTTTACAGCAGCGATAATATCGGAATGCATACATCCTTCTGCTGAAGTGATTTTGAGGGCATCGCTTTGAGGTTAGCACACGCCCTAGTTTGTAATATACAGACAGCATGTCTCAAGCGCAACCAGCCTTTTAAGTGTACAAGCTATTGCATGGTTTTTTGCTCGATCTATTTGAACTCCACTAGTTCGTAGCTTATTTCATCAAATAGAAATGCAAAAGCATTATTTGTCATATTGGTGGAGACAGGAACTGCAGAGTGGTCTTCCATTAAAAACGTGCCTTCCAAGTAGAGCAAACTTTGACTAGGTAGCGTATATAGATTCTAATGTTGTACACTAATGTGTATTTCGTCGTCTGGTAGTACTTTTGAAGAAGATAATGGTTGATAGAAACGCAATTCTATGCACTCGATTGAATTGTCAAACTGACATTTCTCTTCCAAATATAATACTTCCATGAAGATTATAGAACGTAGTAACCTGCAGCCTGAAGAAATCGAATACTATTGTTGGTCAAATAAAGAAATCCTGCATTTTGATCGGCTCCTCAAAAAAGGCGTCCCAGATCCGCCATTTTCTTTCTACTTCCATTAAAAACGTGCCTTCCAAGTAGAGCAAACTTTGACTAGGTAGCGTATATAGATTCTAATGTTGTACACTAATGTGTAGTAACCTGCAGCCTGAAGAAATTGAATACTATTGTTGGTCAAATAAAGAAATCCTGCATTTTGATCGGCTCCTCAAAAAAGGCGTCCCAGAACCGCCATTTTCTTTCTACATTGTTTGCAATATCTTGATTATTGTACACTAATGTGTATTTCGTCGCCTGGTACTAGTTTTGAAGAAGAATATGGGTGATAGAAATGCAATTCTATGCACCCGATTGAATTCCCAAACTGACATTTCTCTTCCCAATATAACACTTCCATGATGATGATAAAACATAGTAACCTGCAACCTGAAGAAATCGAACACTAATGTTAGTAAAATAAAGAAATCCAGCATTTTGATCGGCTCCTCAAAAAAAGCGTCCCAGAACCGCTATTTTCCCTCTACGTTCATAGTTCACTAGATATTATATCTCGCCAGTGACCACCATTCAGGTTTGTGTGCAACTCAATGAATTCGCCAGTGACCATATTCGTACTTCAAAACAATAATATTTCCGTCTCATTGCATAAAATTTATTTATGAGCCAGCAATTGATGGCTTTAATTCGATATTACGAACATTTTCCTTTACAGCAGCGATAATAGCGGAATGCATAAATTAAAACAACCTTCTGCTGAAATGATTTTGAGGGCATCGCTTTGAGGATAGCACACGCCCCAGTTTGTAATATACAGAAAGCCTGCCTCAAGCGCAACCAGCCCATTAATTGTACAAATATTCCTTGGCTTTTTACCCGATCTATTTTACCTCCTCTTAGTTCGTATCTTGTTTCATCAAACAGAAATGCAAAAGTATTATTGGTCATTTTAGATGAGACAGGAACTGCAGTGCCGTCTTCTTTAAAAACTTGCCTTCCAAGAAAAGGAAACGTTGACTAGGTAGCGTATATAGATCTTAATGTTGTATACTAATGTGTATTTCGTCGCCTGGTAGTACTTTTGAAGAAGATAATGGCTGATAGAAACGCCATTCTTTGCACTCGATTGAATTGTCAAACTGACATTTCTATTCCAAATGTAACACTTCCATGATGATTATAAAACGTCGTAACCTACAGCCTGAAGAAATCGAATGCTATTATTGGCCAACAAAATGAAATCCTGCATTTTGATCGGATCCTCAAAAAAGGCGTCCCAGAACCGCCATTTTCCCTCTACTGATGATTATAAAACGTCGTAACCTACAGCCTGAAGAAATCGAATACTATTGTTGGCCAGCAAAAAGAAATCCTGCATTTTGATCGGATCCTCAAAAAAGGCGTCCCAGAACCGCCATTTTCCCTCTACTGCATTCGCCAGTGACCACATTCGTACTTTAAAACAAAAATATTTCCGTCTTATTCCAAACAAACTTATTGTTGAACCAGCAATTGATGACTATAATTCTATATTGCGTACATTTTTCTTTACAGCAGCGATAATATCGGAATGCATACATCCTTCTGCTGAAGTGATTTTGAGGGCATCGCTTTGAGGTTAGCACTTTGAGGTTATTTGAACTCCACTAGTTCGTAGCTTATTTCATCAAATAGAAATGCAAAAGCATTATTTGTCATATTGGTGGAGACAGGAACTGCAGAGTGGTCTTCCATTAAAAACGTGCCTTCCAAGTAGAGCAAACTTTGACTAGGTAGCGTATATAGATTCTAATGTTGTACACTAATGTGTATTTCGTCGTCTGGTAGTACTTTTGAAGAAGATAATGGTTGATAGAAACGCAATTCTATGCACTCGATTGAATTGTCAAACTGACATTTCTCTTCCAAATATAATACTTCCATGAAGATTATAGAACGTAGTAACCTGCAGCCTGAAGAAATTGAATACTATTGTTGGTCAAATAAAGAAATCCTGCATTTTGATCGGCTCCTCAAAAAAGGCGTCCCAGAACCGCCATTTTCTTTCTACATTGTTTGCAATATCTTGATTATTGTACACTAATGTGTATTTCGTCGCCTGGTACTAGTTTTGAAGAAGAATATGGGTGATAGAAATGCAATTCTATGCACCCGATTGAATTCCCAAACTGACATTTCTCTTCCAAATATAACACTTCCATGATGATGATAAAACATAGTAACCTGCAACCTGAAGAAATCGAACACTAATGTTAGTAAAATAAAGAAATCCAGCATTTTGATCGGCTCCTCAAAAAAAGCGTCCTAGAACCGCCATTTTCCCTCTACTGACATTTCTCTTCCAAATATAACAAATCCATGATGATCATACAACGTAGAAACCTGCAGCCCGAAGAAATCGAATAATATTATTGGCCAACAAAAACAAATCCTGCATTTTGCTCAGATCGTCAAAAAAAGCGTCCCAGAACCGCCATTTTCCCTCTACATTCATAGTTCACTAGATTCTATATCTCGCCAGTGACCACCATTCAGTTTGTGTGCAACTCAATGCATTCGCCAGTGACCATATTCGTACTTCAAAACAATAATATTTCCGCCTCATTCCATATAAATTATTATTGAGCCAGCAATTGATGGCTTTAATTCGATATTGCGTACATTTTTCTTTACAGCAGCGATAACCGCGGAATGCATAAATTAAAACAACCTTCTGCTGAAGTGATTTTGAGGGCATCGCTTTGAGGATAGCACGCGCCCAAGTTTGTAATATACAGACAGCCTGCCTTAAGCGCAACCAGTCCTTTATGTGTACAAACTATTCCTTGGCTTTTTACCCGATCTATTTTACCTCCTATTAGTTCGTATCTTGTTTCATCAAATAGAAATGCAAAAGTATTATTGGTCATTTTAGATGAGACAGGAACTGCAGTGCCGTCTTCTTTAAAAACTTGCCTTCCAAGAAGAGGAAACGTTGACTAGGTAGCGTATGTAGATCTTAATGTTGTATACTAATGTGTATTTCGTCGCCTGGTAGTACTTTTGAAGAAGATAATGGCTGATAGAAACGCCATTCTTTGCACTCGATTGAATTGTCAAACTGACATTTCTATTCCAAATGTAACACTTCCATGATGATTATAAAACGTCGTAACCTACAGCCTGAAGAAATCGAATACTATTGTTGGCCAGCAAAAAGAAATCCTGCATTTTGATCGGATCCTCAAAAAAGGCGTCCCAGAACCGCCATTTTCCCTCTACTGCATTCGCCAGTGACCACATTCGTACTTTAAAACAAAAATATTTCCGTCTTATTCCAAACAAACTTATTGTTGAACCAGCAATTGATGACTATAATTCTATATTGCGTACATTTTTCTTTACAGCAGCGATAATATCGGAATGCATACATCCTTCTGCTGAAGTGATTTTGAGGGCATCGCTTTGAGGTTAGCACACGCCCTAGTTTGTAATATACAGACAGCATGTCTCAAGCGCAACCAGCCTTTTAAGTGTACAAGCTATTGCATGGTTTTTTGCTCGATCTATTTGAACTCCACTAGTTCGTAGCTTATTTCATCAAATAGAAATGCAAAAGCATTATTTGTCATATTGGTGGAGACAGGAACTGCAGAGTGGTCTTCCATTAAAAACGTGCCTTCCAAGTAGAGCAAACTTTGACTAGGTAGCGTATATAGATTCTAATGTTGTACACTAATGTGTATTTCGTCGCCTGGTAGTACTTTTGAAGAAGATAATGGTTGATAGAAACGCAATTCTATGCACTCGATTGAATTGTCAAACTGACATTTCTCTTCCAAATATAATACTTCCATGAAGATTATAGAACGTAGTAACCTGCAGCCTGAAGAAATCGAATACTATTGTTGGTCAAATAAAGAAATCCTGCATTTTGATCGGCTCCTCAAAAAAGGCGTCCCAGATCCGCCATTTTCTTTCTACATTGTTTGCAATATCCTGATTATTGTACACTAATGTGTATTTCGTTGCCTGGTACTAGTTTTGAAGAAGAATATGGGTGATAGAAATGCAATTTTATGCACGCGATTGAATTCCCAAACTGTCATTTTTCTTCCAAATATAACACTTCCATGATGATGATAAAACATAGTAACCTGCAGCCTGAAGAAATCGAACACTATTGTTAGTAAAATAAAGAAATCCAGTATTTTGATCGGCTCCTCAAAAAAAGCGTCCTAGAACCGCCATTTTGCCTCTACTGACATTTCTCTTCCAAATATAACACTTCCATGGTGACTATACAACGTAGAAACCTGCAGCTTGAAGAAATCGAATACTATTATTGGCCAACAAAAATAAATTTTGCATTTTGCTCAGATCGTCAAAAATAGCGTCCCAGAACCGCCATTTTCCCTCTACGTTCAAAGTTCACTAGATATTATATCTCGCCAGTGACCACCATTCAGGTTTGTGTGCAACTCAATGAATTCGCCAGTGACCATATTCGTACTTCAAAACAATAATATTTCCGTCTCATTCCATAAAAATTATTTATGAGCCAGCAATTGATGGCTTTAATTCGATATTGCGTACATTTTTCTTTACAGCAGCGAAATTAGCGGAATGCATAAATTAAAACATCCTTCTGCTGAAATGATTTTGAGGGCATCGCTTTGACGATAGCACACGCCCTAGTTTGTAATATACAGACAGCCTGTCATAAGCGCAACCAGCCTTTTAAGTGTACAAACTATTCCATTGTTTTTTGCTTGATCTATTTGAACTCCTCTGGTTCGTACCTTATTTCATCAAATAGAAATGCAAAAGCATTATTCGTCATTTTGGATGAGACAAGATCTGAGGAACCGTCTTACTTTAAAAATATTTTCCCGCTACTAATGTGTATTTCGTCGCCTGGTAGTAGTTTTGAAGAAGATAATGGCTGATACAAACGTAATTCTATGCACTCGATTCAATTGTCAAACTGACATTTTTCTTCCAAATATAACATTTACATGAAGTGATATTGAGGGCATCGCTTTGAGGATAGCACACGCCCTAGTTTGTAATATACACACAGCCTGCCTTAAGCGCAACCAGTCCTTTATGTGTACAAACTATTCCTTGGCTTTTTACCCGATCTATTCTACCTCCTCTTAGTTCGTATCTTGTTTAATCAAATAGAAATTGAAAAGTATTATTGGTCATTTTAGATGAGACAGGAACTGCAATGCCGTCTTCTTTAAAACTTCCCTTCCAAGAAGAGCTAACTTTGACTAGGCTAGATAGATCTTAATGTTGTATACTAATGTGTATTTCGCCGCCTGGTAGTACTTTTGAGGAAGATAACGGCTGATAGAAACGCAATTCTATGCACTCGATTCAATTGTCAAACTGACATTTCTCATCCAAATATAACATTTCCATGATGATTATGGAACATAGTAAGCTGTAGCCTGAAGAAATCAAATACAATTGTTGGTCAACATAAAGAAATCTCGCATTTCGATCGGCTCCTTAAAAAAAGCGTCCTAGAACCGCCATTTTTCCTCTACTGACATTTCTCTTCCAAATATAACACTTCCATGGTGATTATACAACGTAGAAACCTGCAGCCTGAAGAAATCGAATACTAATATTGGCCAACAAAAAGAAATTTTGCATTTTGCTCAGATCGTCAAAAAAAGCGTCCCAGATCCGCCATTTTCCCTCTACATTCATTGTTCACTAGATTTTATATCTCGCCAGTGACCACCATTCAGGTTTGTGTACTACTCAATGCATTCGCTTCAAAACAATAATATTTCCGTCTCATTCCATAAAAATTATTATTGAGCCAGCAATTGATGGCATTAATTCGATATTGCGTACATTTTTCTTTACAGCAGCGAAATTAGCGGAATGCTTAAATTAAAACATCCTTCTGCTGAAATGATTTTGAGGGCATCACTTTGAGGATAGCACACGCCCTAGTTTGTAATATACAGACAGCCTGTCATAAGCGCAACCAGCCTTTTAAGTGTAAAAACTATTCCATTGTTTTTTGCTCGATCTATTTGAACTCCACTAGTTCGTACCTTATTTCATCAAATAGAAATGCAAAATCATTATTCGTCATTTTGGATGAGACAGGATCTGAGGAACCGTCTTCCTTTAAAAATATTTTCCCGCTACTAATGTGTATTTCGTCGCCTGGTAGTAGTTTTGAAGAAGATAATGGCTAATACAAACGTAATTCTATGCACTCGATTCAATTGTCAAACTGACATTTTTCTTCCAAATATAACATTTACATGATGATTATAGAACGTAGTAAACTGTAGCCTGAAGAAATCTACTACTATTGTTGGTCAATATAATGAAATCCCGCATTTTGATCGGCTCCTCAAAAAAGCGTCCTAGAACCGCCATTTTCCCTCTACTGACATTTCTCTTCCAAATATAACAAATCCATGATGATTATACAACGTAGAAACCTGCAGCCCGAAGAAATCGAATAATATTATTGGCCAACAAAAACAAATCCTGCATTTTGCTCAGATCGTCAAAAAAAGCGTCCCAGAACCGCCATTTTCCCTCTACATTCATAGTTCACTAGATTCTATATCTCGCCAGTGACCACTATTCAGGTTTGTGTACAACTCAATGCATTCGCTTCAAAACAATAATATTTCCGTCTCATTCAGTAAAAATTATTATTGAGCCAGCAATTGATGGCTTTAATTCGATATTGCGTACATTTTTCTTTACAGCAGCGATAATAGCGGAATGCATAAATTAAAACATGCTTCTGCTGATGTGATTATGAGGGCATCGCTTTGAGGATAGCACACGCCCTAGTTTGTAATATACAGACAGCCTGTCTTAAGCGCTACCAGCCTTTTAAGTGTACAAGCTATTGCATGGTTCTTTGCTCGATCTATTTGAACTCCTCTAGCTCGTAGCTTATTTCATCAAATAGAAATGCAAAAGCATTATTTGTCATATTGGTGGAGACAGGAACTGCAGAGTGGTCTTCCATTAAAAACGTGCCTTCCAAGTAGAGCAAACTTTGACTAGGTAGCGTATATAGATTCTAATGTTGTACACTAATGTGTATTTCGTCGCCTGGTAGTACTTTTGAAGAAGATAATGGTTGATAGAAACGCAATTCTATGCACTCGATTGAATTGTCAAACTGACATTTCTCTTTCAAATATAATACTTCCATGAAGATTATAGAACGTAGTAACCTGCAGCCTGAAGAAATCGAATACTATTGTTGGTCAAATAAAGAAATCCTGCATTTTGATCGGCTCCTCAAAAAAGGCGTCCCAGAACCGCCATTTTCTTTCTACATTGTTTGCAATATCCTGATTATTGTACACTAATGTGTATTTCGTTGCCTGGTACTAGTTTTGAAGAAGAATATGGGTGATAGAAATGCAATTTTATGCACGCGATTGAATTCCCAAACTGTCATTTTTCTTCCAAATATAACACTTCCATGACGATGATAAAACATAGTAACCTGCAGCCTGAAGAAATCGAACACTATTGTTAGTAAAATAAAGAAATCCAGTATTTTGATCGGCTCCTCAAAAAAAGCGTCCTAGAACCGCCATTTTGCCTCTACTGACATTTCTCTTCCAAATATAACACTTCCATGGTGACTATACAACGTAGAAACCTGCAGCTTGAAGAAATCGAATACTATTATTGGCCAACAAAAATAAATTTAGCATTTTGCTCAGATCGTCAAAAATAGCGTCCCAGAACCGCCATTTTCCCTCTACGTTCAAAGTTCACTAGATTCTATATCTCGCCAGTGACCACCATTCAGGTTTGTGTGCAACTCAATGAATTCGCCAGTGACCATATTCGTACTTCAAAACAATAATATTTCCGTCTCATTCCATAAAAATTATTTATGAGCCAGCAATTGATGGCTTTAATTCGATATTGCGTACATTTTTCTTTACAGCAGCGAAATTAGCGGAATGCATAAATTAAAACATCCTTCTGCTGAAATGATTTTGAGGGCATCGCTTTGACGATAGCACACGCCCTAGTTTGTAATATACACACAGCCTGCCTTAAGCGCAACCAGTCCTTTATGTGTACAAACTATTCCTTGGCTTTTTACCCGATCTATTCTACCTCCTCTTAGTTCGTATCTTGTTTAATCAAATAGAAATTGAAAAGTATTATTGGTCATTTTAGATGAGACAGGAACTGCAATGCCGTCTTCTTTAAAAACTTCCCTTCCAAGAAGAGCTAACTTTGACTAGGCTAGATAGATCTTAATGTTGTATACTAATGTGTATTTCGCCGCCTGGTAGTACTTTTGAGGAAGATAATGGCTGATAGAAACGCAAATCTATGCACTCGATTCAATTATCAAACTGACATTTCTCATCCAAATATAATATTTCCATGATGATTATGGAACGTAGTAAGCTGTAGCCTGAAGAAATCAAATACAATTGTTGGTCAACATAAAGAAATCCCGCATTTCGATCAGCTCCTTAAAAAAAGCGTCCTAGAACCGCCATTTTCCCTCTACTGACATTTCTCTTCCAAATATAACACTTCCATGGTGATTATACAACGTAGAAACCTGCAGCCTGAAGAAATCGAATACTAATATTCGCCAACAAAAAGAAATTTTGCATTTTGCTCAGATCGTCAAAAAAAGCGTCCCAGAACCGCCATTTTCCCTCTACATTCATAGTTCACTAGATTTTATATCTCGCCAGTGACCACCATTCAGGTTTGTGTACAACTCAATGCATTCGCTTCAAAACAATAATATTTCCGTCTCATTCCATAAAAATTATTATTGAGCCAGCAATTGATGGCTTTAATTCGATATTGCGTACATTTTTCTTTACAGCAGCGAAATTAGCGGAATGCATAAATTAAAACATCCTTCTGCTGAAATGATTTTGAGGGCATCGCTTTGAGGATAGCACACGCCCTAGTTTGTAATATACAGACAGCCTGTCATAAGCGCAACCAGCCTTTTAAGTGTACAATCTATTCCATTGTTTTTTGCTCGATCTATTTGAACTCCACTAGTTCGTACCTTATTTCATCAAATAGAAATGCAAAAGCATTATTCGTCATTTTGGATGAGACAGGATCTGAGGAACCGTCTTCCTTTAAAAATATTTTCCCGCTACTAATGTGTATTTCGTCGCCTGGTAGTACTTTTGAAGAAGATAATGGCTGATAGAAACGCAATTCTATGCTCTCGATTGAATTGTCAAACTGACATTTCTCTTCCAAATATAACACTTCCATGATGATGATAAAACGTAGTAACCTGCAGCCTGAAGAAATCGCATACTATTGTTAGTCAACAAAAAGAAATCCCGCATTTTGATCGGCTCCTCAAAAAAAGCGTCCTAGAACCGCCATTTTCCCTCTACATTCATAGTTCACTAGATTCTATATCTCGCCAGTGACCACCATTCAGGTTTGTGTACAACTCAATGCATTCGCTTCAAAACAATAATATTTCCGTCTCATTCAGTAAAAATTATTATTGAGCCAGCAATTGATGGCTTTAATTCGATATTGCGTACATTTTTCTTTACAGCAGCGATAATAGCGGAATGCATAAATTAAAACATCCTTCTGCTGATGTGATTATGAGGGCATCGCTTTGAGGATAGCACACGCCCTAGTTTGTAATATACAGACAGCCTGTCTTAAGCGCTACCAGCCTTTTAAGTGTACAAGCTATTGCATGGTTCTTTGCTCGATCTATTTGAACTCCTCTAGCTCGTAGCTTATTTCATCAAATAGAAATGCAAAAGCATTATTTGTCATATTGGTGGAGACAGGAACTGCAGAGTGGTCTTCCATTAAAAACGTGCCTTCCAAGTAGAGCAAACTTTGACTAGGTAGCGTATATAGATTCTAATGTTGTACACTAATGTGTATTTCGTCGCCTGGTAGGAATCTGAGGAACCGTCTTCCTTTAAAAATATTTTCCCGCTACTAATGTGTATTTCGTCGCCTGGTAGTACTTTTGAAGAAGATAATGGCTGATAGAAACGCAATTCTATGCTCTCGATTGAATTGTCAAACTGACATTTCTCTTCCAAATATAACACTTCCATGATGATGATAAAACGTAGTAACCTGCAGCCTGAAGAAATCGCATACTATTGTTAGTCAACAAAAAGAAATCCCGCATTTTGATCGGCTCCTCAAAAAAAGCGTCCTAGAACCGCCATTTTCCCTCTACTGGTAGGAATCTGAGGTCAAATAAAGAAATCCTGCATTTTGATCGGCTCCTCAAAAAAGGCGTCCCAGAACCGCCATTTTCTTTCTACATTGTTTGCAATATCTTGATTATTGTACACTAATGTGTATTTCGTCGCCTGGTACTAGTTTTGAAGAAGAATATGGGTGATAGAAATGCAATTCTATGCACCCGATTGAATTCCCAAACTGACATTTCTCTTCCAAATATAACACTTCCATGATGATGATAAAACATAGTAACCTGCAACCTGAAGAAATCGAACACTAATGTTAGTAAAATAAAGAAATCCAGCATTTTGATCGGCTCCTCAAAAAAAGCGTCCCAGAACCGCTATTTTCCCTCTACGTTCATAGTTCACTAGATATTATATCTCGCCAGTGACCACCATTCAGGTTTGTGTGCAACTCAATGAATTCGCCAATGACCATATTCGTACTTCAAAACAATAATATTTCCGTCTCATTGCATAAAATTTATTTATGAGCCAGCAATTGATGGCTTTAATTCGATATTACGAACATTTTCCTTTACAGCAGCGATAATAGCGGAATGCATAAATTAAAACAACCTTCTGCTGAAATGATTTTGAGGGCATCGCTTTGAGGATAGCACTCGCCCCAGTTTGTAATATACAGAAAGCCTGCCTCAAGCGCAACCAGCCCATTAATTGTACAAATATTCCTTGGCTTTTTACCCGATCTATTTTACCTCCTCTTAGTTCGTATCTTGTTTCATCAAACAGAAATGCAAAAGTATTATTGGTCATTTTAGATGAGACAGGAACTGCAGTGCCGTCTTCTTTAAAAACTTGCCTTCCAAGAAAAGGAAACGTTGACTAGGTAGCGTATATAGATCTTAATGTTGTATACTAATGTGTATTTCGTCGCCTGGTAGTACTTTTGAAGAAGATAATGGCTGATAGAAACGCCATTCTTTGCACTCGATTGAATTGTCAAACTGACATTTCTATTCCAAATGTAACACTTCCATGATGATTATAAAACGTCGTAACCTACAGCCTGAAGAAATCGAATGCTATTATTGGCCAACAAAAAGAAATCCTGCATTTTGATCGGATCCTCAAAAAAGGCGTCCCAGAACCGCCATTTTCCCTCTACTGATGATTATAAAACGTCGTAACCTACAGCCTGAAGAAATCGAATACTATTGTTGGCCAGCAAAAAGAAATCCTGCATTTTGATCGGATCCTCAAAAAAGGCGTCCCAGAACCGCCATTTTCCCTCTACTGCATTCGCCAGTGACCACATTCGTACTTTAAAACAAAAATATTTCCGTCTTATTCCAAACAAACTTATTGTTGAACCAGCAATTGATGACTATAATTCTATATTGCGTACATTTTTCTTTACAGCAGCGATAATATCGGAATGCATACATCCTTCTGCTGAAGTGATTTTGAGGGCATCGCTTTGAGGTTAGCACTTTGAGGTTATTTGAACTCCACTAGTTCGTAGCTTATTTCATCAAATAGAAATGCAAAAGCATTATTTGTCATATTGGTGGAGACAGGAACTGCAGAGTGGTCTTCCATTAAAAACGTGCCTTCCAAGTAGAGCAAACTTTGACTAGGTAGCGTATATAGATTCTAATGTTGTACACTAATGTGTATTTCGTCGTCTGGTAGTACTTTTGAAGAAGATAATGGTTGATAGAAACGCAATTCTATGCACTCGATTGAATTGTCAAACTGACATTTCTCTTCCAAATATAATACTTCCATGAAGATTATAGAACGTAGTAACCTGCAGCCTGAAGAAATCGAATACTATTGTTGGTCAAATAAAGAAATCCTGCATTTTGATCGGCTCCTCAAAAAAGGCGTCCCAGAACCGCCATTTTCTTTCTACTGCACACGCTCTGGTTTGTAATATACAAAAAGCCTGCCTCAAGCGCAACCAGTCCATTAATTGTACAAATATTCCTTGGCTTTTAACCCGATTTATTTTACCTCCTCTTAGTTCGTATCTTGTTTCATCAAACAGAAATGCAAAAGCATTATTCGTCATTTTGGATGAGACAGGATCTGAGGAACCGTCTTCCTTTAAAAATATTTTCCCGCTACTAATGTGTATTTCGTCGCCTGGTAGTAGTTTTGAAGAAGATAATGGCTGATAGAAACGCAATTCTATGCACTCGATTCAATTGTCAAACTGACATTTCTCATCCAAATATAACATTTCCATGATGATTATGGAACGTAGTAAGCTGTAGCCTGAAGAAATCAAATACAATTGTTGGTCAACATAATGAAATCCCGCATTTTGATCGGCTCCTCAAAAAAAGCGTCCTAGAACCGCCATTTTCCCTCTACTGACATTTCTCTTCCAAATATAACAAATCCATGATGATTATACAACGTAGAAACCTGCAGCCCGAAGAAATCGAATAATATTATTGGCCAACAAAAACAAATCCTGCATTTTGCTCAGATCGTCAAAAAAAGCGTCCCAGAACCGCCATTTTCCCTCTACATTCATAGTTCACTAGATTCTATATCTCGCCAGTGACCACCATTCAGTTTGTGTGCAACTCAATGCATTCGCCAGTGACCATATTCGTACTTCAAAACAATAATATTTCCGCCTCATTCCATATAAATTATTATTGAGCCAGCAATTGATGGCTTTAATTCGATATTGCGTACATTTTTCTTTACAGCAGCGATAACCGCGGAATGCATAAATTAAAACAACCTTCTGCTGAAGTGATTTTGAGGGCATCGCTTTGAGGATAGCACGCGCCCAAGTTTGTAATATACAGACAGCCTGCCTTAAGCGCAACCAGTCCTTTATTTGTACAAACTATTCCTTGGCTTTTTACCCGATCTATTTTACCTCCTATTAGTTCGTATCTTGTTTCATCAAATAGAAATGCAAAAGTATTATTGGTCATTTTAGATGAGACAGGAACTGCAGTGACGTCTTCTTTAAAAACTTGCCTTCCAAGAAGAGGAAACGTTGACTAGGTAGCGTATGTAGATCTTAATGTTGTATACTAATGTGTATTTCGTCGCCTGGTAGTACTTTTGAAGAAGATAATGGCTGATAGAAACGCCATTCTTTGCACTCGATTGAATTGTCAAACTGACATTTCTATTCCAAATGTAACACTTCCATGATGATTATAAAACGTCGTAACCTACAGCCTGAAGAAATCGAATACTATTGTTGGCCAACAAAAAGAAATCCTGCATTTTGATCGGATCCTCAAAAAAGGCGTCCCAGAACCGCCATTTTCCCTCTACTGCATTCGCCAGTGACCACATTCGTACTTTAAAACAAAAATATTTCCGTCTTATTCCAAACAAACTTATTGTTGAACCAGCAATTGATGACTATAATTCTATATTGCGTACATTTTTCTTTACAGCAGCGATAATATCGGAATGCATACATCCTTCTGCTGAAGTGATTTTGAGGGCATCGCTTTGAGGTTAGCACACGCCCTAGTTTGTAATATACAGACAGCATGTCTCAAGCGCAACCAGCCTTTTAAGTGTACAAGCTATTGCATGGTTTTTTGCTCGATCTATTTGAACTCCACTAGTTCGTAGCTTATTTCATCAAATAGAAATGCAAAAGCATTATTTGTCATATTGGTGGAGACAGGAACTGCAGAGTGGTCTTCCATTAAAAACGTGCCTTCCAAGTAGAGCAAACTTTGACTAGGTAGCGTATATAGATTCTAATGTTGTACACTAATGTGTATTTCGTCGCCTGGTAGTACTTTTGAAGAAGATAATGGTTGATAGAAACGCAATTCTATGCACTCGATTGAATTGTCAAACTGACATTTCTCTTCCAAATATAATACTTCCATGAAGATTATAGAACGTAGTAACCTGCAGCCTGAAGAAATCGAATACTATTGTTGGTCAAATAAAGAAATCCTGCATTTTGATCGGCTCCTCAAAAAAGGCGTCCCAGATCCGCCATTTTCTTTCTACATTGTTTGCAATATCCTGATTATTGTACACTAATGTGTATTTCGTTGCCTGGTACTAGTTTTGAAGAAGAATATGGGTGATAGAAATGCAATTTTATGCACGCGATTGAATTCCCAAACTGTCATTTTTCTTCCAAATATAACACTTCCATGATGATGATAAAACATAGTAACCTGCAGCCTGAAGAAATCGAACACTATTGTTAGTAAAATAAAGAAATCCAGTATTTTGATCGGCTCCTCAAAAAAAGCGTCCTAGAACCGCCATTTTGCCTCTACTGACATTTCTCTTCCAAATATAACACTTCCATGGTGACTATACAACGTAGAAACCTGCAGCTTGAAGAAATCGAATACTATTATTGGCCAACAAAAATAAATTTTGCATTTTGCTCAGATCGTCAAAAATAGCGTCCCAGAACCGCCATTTTCCCTCTACGTTCAAAGTTCACTAGATATTATATCTCGCCAGTGACCACCATTCAGGTTTGTGTGCAACTCAATGAATTCGCCAGTGACCATATTCGTACTTCAAAACAATAATATTTCCGTCTCATTCCATAAAAATTATTTATGAGCCAGCAATTGATGGCTTTAATTCGATATTGCGTACATTTTTCTTTACAGCAGCGAAATTAGCGGAATGCATAAATTAAAACATCCTTCTGCTGAAATGATTTTGAGGGCATCGCTTTGACGATAGCACACGCCCTAGTTTGTAATATACAGACAGCCTGTCATAAGCGCAACCAGCCTTTTAAGTGTACAAACTATTCCATTGTTTTTTGCTTGATCTATTTGAACTCCTCTGGTTCGTACCTTATTTCATCAAATAGAAATGCAAAAGCATTATTCGTCATTTTGGATGAGACAAGATCTGAGGAACCGTCTTACTTTAAAAATATTTTCCCGCTACTAATGTGTATTTCGTCGCCTGGTAGTAGTTTTGAAGAAGATAATGGCTGATACAAACGTAATTCTATGCACTCGATTCAATTGTCAAACTGACATTTTTCTTCCAAATATAACATTTACATGAAGTGATATTGAGGGCATCGCTTTGAGGATAGCACACGCCCTAGTTTGTAATATACACACAGCCTGCCTTAAGCGCAACCAGTCCTTTATGTGTACAAACTATTCCTTGGCTTTTTACCCGATCTATTCTACCTCCTCTTAGTTCGTATCTTGTTTAATCAAATAGAAATTGAAAAGTATTATTGGTCATTTTAGATGAGACAGGAACTGCAATGCCGTCTTCTTTAAAACTTCCCTTCCAAGAAGAGCTAACTTTGACTAGGCTAGATAGATCTTAATGTTGTATACTAATGTGTATTTCGCCGCCTGGTAGTACTTTTGAGGAAGATAACGGCTGATAGAAACGCAATTCTATGCACTCGATTCAATTGTCAAACTGACATTTCTCATCCAAATATAACATTTCCATGATGATTATGGAACATAGTAAGCTGTAGCCTGAAGAAATCAAATACAATTGTTGGTCAACATAAAGAAATCTCGCATTTCGATCGGCTCCTTAAAAAAAGCGTCCTAGAACCGCCATTTTTCCTCTACTGACATTTCTCTTCCAAATATAACACTTCCATGGTGATTATACAACGTAGAAACCTGCAGCCTGAAGAAATCGAATACTAATATTGGCCAACAAAAAGAAATTTTGCATTTTGCTCAGATCGTCAAAAAAAGCGTCCCAGATCCGCCATTTTCCCTCTACATTCATTGTTCACTAGATTTTATATCTCGCCAGTGACCACCATTCAGGTTTGTGTACTACTCAATGCATTCGCTTCAAAACAATAATATTTCCGTCTCATTCCATAAAAATTATTATTGAGCCAGCAATTGATGGCATTAATTCGATATTGCGTACATTTTTCTTTACAGCAGCGAAATTAGCGGAATGCTTAAATTAAAACATCCTTCTGCTGAAATGATTTTGAGGGCATCACTTTGAGGATAGCACACGCCCTAGTTTGTAATATACAGACAGCCTGTCATAAGCGCAACCAGCCTTTTAAGTGTAAAAACTATTCCATTGTTTTTTGCTCGATCTATTTGAACTCCACTAGTTCGTACCTTATTTCATCAAATAGAAATGCAAAAGCATTATTCGTCATTTTGGATGAGACAGGATCTGAGGAACCGTCTTCCTTTAAAAATATTTTCCCGCTACTAATGTGTATTTCGTCGCCTGGTAGTAGTTTTGAAGAAGATAATGGCTAATACAAACGTAATTCTATGCACTCGATTCAATTGTCAAACTGACATTTTTCTTCCAAATATAACATTTACATGATGATTATAGAACGTAGTAAACTGTAGCCTGAAGAAATCTACTACTATTGTTGGTCAATATAATGAAATCCCGCATTTTGATCGGCTCCTCAAAAAAGCGTCCTAGAACCGCCATTTTCCCTCTACTGACATTTCTCTTCCAAATATAACAAATCCATGATGATTATACAACGTAGAAACCTGCAGCCCGAAGAAATCGAATAATATTATTGGCCAACAAAAACAAATCCTGCATTTTGCTCAGATCGTCAAAAAAAGCGTCCCAGAACCGCCATTTTCCCTCTACATTCATAGTTCACTAGATTCTATATCTCGCCAGTGACCACCATTCAGGTTTGTGTACAACTCAATGCATTCGCTTCAAAACAATAATATTTCCGTCTCATTCAGTAAAAATTATTATTGAGCCAGCAATTGATGGCTTTAATTTGATATTGCGTACATTTTTCTTTACAGCAGCGATAATAGCGGAATGCATAAATTAAAACATCCTTCTGCTGATGTGATTATGAGGGCATCGCTTAGAGGATAGCACACGCCCTAGTTTGTAATATACAGACAGCCTGTCTTAAGCGCTACCAGCCTTTTAAGTGTACAAGCTATTGCATGGTTCTTTGCTCGATCTATTTGAACTCCTCTAGCTCGTAGCTTATTTCATCAAATAGAAATGCAAAAGCATTATTTGTCATATTGGTGGAGACAGGAACTGCAGAGTGGTCTTCCATTAAAAACGTGCCTTCCAAGTAGAGCAAACTTTGACTAGGTAGCGTATATAGATTCTAATGTTGTACACTAATGTGTATTTCGTCGCCTGGTAGTACTTTTGAAGAAGATAATGGTTGATAGAAACGCAATTCTATGCACTCGATTGAATTGTCAAACTGACATTTCTCTTTCAAATATAATACTTCCATGAAGATTATAGAACGTAGTAACCTGCAGCCTGAAGAAATCGAATACTATTGTTGGTCAAATAAAGAAATCCTGCATTTTGATCGGCTCCTCAAAAAAGGCGTCCCAGAACCGCCATTTTCTTTCTACATTGTTTGCAATATCCTGATTATTGTACACTAATGTGTATTTCGTTGCCTGGTACTAGTTTTGAAGAAGAATATGGGTGATAGAAATGCAATTTTATGCACGCGATTGAATTCCCAAACTGTCATTTTTCTTCCAAATATAACACTTCCATGACGATGATAAAACATAGTAACCTGCAGCCTGAAGAAATCGAACACTATTGTTAGTAAAATAAAGAAATCCAGTATTTTGATCGGCTCCTCAAAAAAAGCGTCCTAGAACCGCCATTTTGCCTCTACTGACATTTCTCTTCCAAATATAACACTTCCATGGTGACTATACAACGTAGAAACCTGCAGCTTGAAGAAATCGAATACTATTATTGGCCAACAAAAATAAATTTAGCATTTTGCTCAGATCGTCAAAAATAGCGTCCCAGAACCGCCATTTTCCCTCTACGTTCAAAGTTCACTAGATTCTATATCTCGCCAGTGACCACCATTCAGGTTTGTGTGCAACTCAATGAATTCGCCAGTGACCATATTCGTACTTCAAAACAATAATATTTCCGTCTCATTCCATAAAAATTATTTATGAGCCAGCAATTGATGGCTTTAATTCGATATTGCGTACATTTTTCTTTACAGCAGCGAAATTAGCGGAATGCATAAATTAAAACATCCTTCTGCTGAAATGATTTTGAGGGCATCGCTTTGACGATAGCACACGCCCTAGTTTGTAATATACACACAGCCTGCCTTAAGCGCAACCAGTCCTTTATGTGTACAAACTATTCCTTGGCTTTTTACCCGATCTATTCTACCTCCTCTTAGTTCGTATCTTGTTTAATCAAATAGAAATTGAAAAGTATTATTGGTCATTTTAGATGAGACAGGAACTGCAATGCCGTCTTCTTTAAAAACTTCCCTTCCAAGAAGAGCTAACTTTGACTAGGCTAGATAGATCTTAATGTTGTATACTAATGTGTATTTCGCCGCCTGGTAGTACTTTTGAGGAAGATAATGGCTGATAGAAACGCAAATCTATGCACTCGATTCAATTATCAAACTGACATTTCTCATCCAAATATAATATTTCCATGATGATTATGGAACGTAGTAAGCTGTAGCCTGAAGAAATCAAATACAATTGTTGGTCAACATAAAGAAATCCCGCATTTCGATCAGCTCCTTAAAAAAAGCGTCCTAGAACCGCCATTTTCCCTCTACTGACATTTCTCTTCCAAATATAACACTTCCATGGTGATTATACAACGTAGAAACCTGCAGCCTGAAGAAATCGAATACTAATATTCGCCAACAAAAAGAAATTTTGCATTTTGCTCAGATCGTCAAAAAAAGCGTCCCAGAACCGCCATTTTCCCTCTACATTCATAGTTCACTAGATTTTATATCTCGCCAGTGACCACCATTCAGGTTTGTGTACAACTCAATGCATTCGCTTCAAAACAATAATATTTCCGTCTCATTCCATAAAAATTATTATTGAGCCAGCAATTGATGGCTTTAATTCGATATTGCGTACATTTTTCTTTACAGCAGCGAAATTAGCGGAATGCATAAATTAAAACATCCTTCTGCTGAAATGATTTTGAGGGCATCGCTTTGAGGATAGCACACGCCCTAGTTTGTAATATACAGACAGCCTGTCATAAGCGCAACCAGCCTTTTAAGTGTACAATCTATTCCATTGTTTTTTGCTCGATCTATTTGAACTCCACTAGTTCGTACCTTATTTCATCAAATAGAAATGCAAAAGCATTATTCGTCATTTTGGATGAGACAGGATCTGAGGAACCGTCTTCCTTTAAAAATATTTTCCCGCTACTAATGTGTATTTCGTCGCCTGGTAGTACTTTTGAAGAAGATAATGGCTGATAGAAACGCAATTCTATGCTCTCGATTGAATTGTCAAACTGACATTTCTCTTCCAAATATAACACTTCCATGATGATGATAAAACGTAGTAACCTGCAGCCTGAAGAAATCGCATACTATTGTTAGTCAACAAAAAGAAATCCCGCATTTTGATCGGCTCCTCAAAAAAAGCGTCCTAGAACCGCCATTTTCCCTCTACATTCATAGTTCACTAGATTCTATATCTCGCCAGTGACCACCATTCAGGTTTGTGTACAACTCAATGCATTCGCTTCAAAACAATAATATTTCCGTCTCATTCAGTAAAAATTATTATTGAGCCAGCAATTGATGGCTTTAATTCGATATTGCGTACATTTTTCTTTACAGCAGCGATAATAGCGGAATGCATAAATTAAAACATCTTTCTGCTGATGTGATTATGAGGGCATCGCTTTGAGGATAGCACACGCCCTAGTTTGTAATATACAGACAGCCTGTCTTAAGCGCTACCAGCCTTTTATGTGTACAAGCTATTGCATGGTTCTTTGCTCGATCTATTTGAACTCCTCTAGCTCGTAGCTTATTTCATCAAATAGAAATGCAAAAGCATTATTTGTCATATTGGTGGAGACAGGAACTGCAGAGTGGTCTTCCATTAAAAACGTGCCTTCCAAGTAGAGCAAACTTTGACTAGGTAGCGTATATAGATTCTAATGTTGTACACTAATGTGTATTTCGTCGCCTGGTAGGAATCTGAGGAACCGTCTTCCTTTAAAAATATTTTCCCGCTACTAATGTGTATTTCGTCGCCTGGTAGTACTTTTGAAGAAGATAATGGCTGATAGAAACGCAATTCTATGCTCTCGATTGAATTGTCAAACTGACATTTCTCTTCCAAATATAACACTTCCATGATGATGATAAAACGTAGTAACCTGCAGCCTGAAGAAATCGCATACTATTGTTAGTCAACAAAAAGAAATCCCGCATTTTGATCGGCTCCTCAAAAAAAGCGTCCTAGAACCGCCATTTTCCCTCTACTGACATTTCTCTTCCAAATATAACAAATCCATGATGATTATACAACGTAGAAACCTGCAGCCCGAAGAAATCGAATAATATTATTGGCCAACAAAAACAAATCCTGCATTTTGCTCAGATCGTCAAAAAAAGCGTCCCAGAACCGCCATTTTCCCTCTACATTCATAGTTCACTAGATTCTATATCTCGCCAGTGATTACCATTCAGGTTTGTGTACAACTCAATGCATTCGCTTCAAAACAATAATATTTCCGTCTCATTCCATAAAAATTATTATTGAGCCAGCAATTGATGGCTTTAATTCGATATTGCGTACATTTTTCTTTACAGCAGCGATAATAGCGGAATGCATAAATTAAAACATCCTTCTGCTGATGTGATTATGAGGGCATCGCTTTGAGGATAGCACACGCCCTAGTTTGTAATATACAGACAGCCTGTCTTAAGCGCTACCAGCCTTTTAAGTGTACAAGCTATTGCATGGTTCTTTGCTCGATCTATTTGAATTCCTCTAGTTCGTAGCTTATTTCATCAAATAGAAATGCAAAACCATTATTTGTCATATTGGTGGAGACAAGAACTGCAGAGTGGTCTTCCTTTAAAGACGTGCCTTCCAAGTAGAGCAAACCTTGAATAGGTAGCGTATATAGATCTTAATGATGTATACTAATGTGTATTTCGTCGCCTGGTAGGACTTTTGAAGAAGATAATGATTGATAGAAACGCAATTCTATGCTCTCGATTGAATTGTCAAACTGACATTTCTCTTCCAAATATAACACTTCCATGATGATGATAAAACGTAGTAACCTGCAGCCTGAAGAAATCGCATACTATTGTTAGTCAACAAAAAGAAATCCTGCATTTTGATCGGCTCCTGAAAAAAAGCGTCCCAGAACCGCCATTTTCCCTCTACGAACTATAAGAGTTATTGCAACTGTCAGTATTATTATTATTAGTACAATACTTATCCGCTTTGATGTAGGGTATCGGTGGTGGTCCTCAGTCATGTGGCAGCCCATCGCTATTCTCTTCCATTTTTGTTTTGCTGTTGAGATTTAGTCCTTTCTTTTTGTAAACTATTCAAATGTAAAAAAACTCTTTTTTTTTGCACGGAAATACGAGAATATTTTGTATAAACAGCTCCTTAACCCCACAAAGTTCCTAATTCTTAATAATTTTAAAGTTAAAATTCTTTACGTCCAACAAACTACAACAAACATTCTGGAGCTAAAAAGTGAAATTGTTGTCAAAATGTTTCCCTAGAAACGAATCTCAATTCATCAAATAGAAATGCGAAAGCATTATTGGTCATATTGGTGGAGACAGGAACTGCAGAATGGTCATCATTTAAAAACGTGCCTTCCAAGTATGGCAAACTTTGACTAGGTAGCGTATATAGATCTTAATTTTGTACACTAATGTGTATTTCGTCGCCTGGTAGTAGTTTTGAAGAAGATAATGGCTGATAGAAACGCAATTCTATGCATTCGATTGAATTGTCAAACTGACATTTCTCTTCCAAATATAACACTTCCATGATGATTATAGAACGTAGTAACCTGCAGCTTGTAGAAATCGAAAACTATTGTTGGTCAACAAAAAAAATTTTGCATTCTGATCGGCTCCTCAAAAAAAGCGTCCCAGAACCGCCATTTTCCCTGTTAAGCCTTAAGCGCAACCAGTCCTGTATGTGTACAAACTATTCCTTGGCTTTTTACCCGATCTATTTTACCTCCTATTAGTTCGTATCTTGTTTCATCAAATAGAAATGCAAAAGTATTATTGGTCATTTTAGATGAGACAGGAACTGCAGTGCCGTCTTCTTTAAAAACTTGCCTTCCAAGAAGAGGAAACGTTGACTAGGTAGCGTATGTAGATCTTAATGTTGTATACTAATGTGTATTTCGTCGCCTGGTAGTACTTTTGAAGAAGATAATGGCTGATAGAAACGCCATTCTTTGCACTCGATTGAATTGTCAAACTGACATTTCTATTCCAAATGTAACACTTCCATGATGATTATAAAACGTCGTAACCTACAGCCTGAAGAAATCGAATACTATTGTTGGCCAGCAAAAAGAAATCCTGCATTTTGATCGGATCCTCAAAAAAGGCGTCCCAGAACCGCCATTTTCCCTCTACTGCATTCGCCAGTGACCACATTCGTACTTTAAAACAAAAATATTTCCGTCTTATTCCAAACAAACTTATTGTTGAACCAGCAATTGATGACTATAATTCTATATTGCGTACATTTTTCTTTACAGCAGCGATAATATCGGAATGCATACATCCTTCTGCTGAAGTGATTTTGAGGGCATCGCTTTGAGGTTAGCACACGCCCTAGTTTGTAATATACAGACAGCATGTCTCAAGCGCAACCAGCCTTTTAAGTGTACAAGCTATTGCATGGTTTTTTGCTCGATCTATTTGAACTCCACTAGTTCGTAGCTTATTTCATCAAATAGAAATGCAAAAGCATTATTTGTCATATTGGTGGAGACAGGAACTGCAGAGTGGTCTTCCATTAAAAACGTGCCTTCCAAGTAGAGCAAACTTTGTCTAGGTAGCGTATATAGATTCTAATGTTGTACACTAATGTGTATTTCGTCGTCTGGTAGTACTTTTGAAGAAGATAATGGTTGATAGAAACGCAATTCTATGCACTCGATTGAATTGTCAAACTGACATTTCTCTTCCAAATATAATACTTCCATGAAGATTATAGAACGTAGTAACCTGCAGCCTGAAGAAATTGAATACTATTGTTGGTCAAATAAAGAAATCCTGCATTTTGATCGGCTCCTCAAAAAAGGCGTCCCAGAACCGCCATTTTCTTTCTACATTGTTTGCAATATCTTGATTATTGTACACTAATGTGTATTTCGTCGCCTGGTACTAGTTTTGAAGAAGAATATGGGTGATAGAAATGCAATTCTATGCACCCGATTGAATTCCCAAACTGACATTTCTCTTCCAAATATAACACTTCCATGATGATGATAAAACATAGTAACCTGCAACCTGAAGAAATCGAACACTAATGTTAGTAAAATAAAGAAATCCAGCATTTTGATCGGCTCCTCAAAAAAAGCGTCCCAGAACCGCTATTTTCCCTCTACGTTCATAGTTCACTAGATATTATATCTCGCCAGTGACCACCATTCAGGTTTGTGTGCAACTCAATGAATTCGCCAGTGACCATATTCGTACTTCAAAACAATAATATTTCCGTCTCATTGCATAAAATTTATTTATGAGCCAGCAATTGATGGCTTTAATTCGATATTACGAACATTTTCCTTTACAGCAGCGATAATATCGGAATGCATACATCCTTCTGCTGAAGTGATTTTGAGGGCATCGCTTTGAGGTTAGCACACGCCCTAGTTTGTAATATACAGACAGCATGTCTCAAGCGCAACCAGCCTTTTAAGTGTACAAGCTATTGCATGGTTTTTTGCTCGATCTATTTGAACTCCACTAGTTCGTAGCTTATTTCATCAAATAGAAATGCAAAAGCATTATTTGTCATATTGGTGGAGACAGGAACTGCAGAGTGGTCTTCCATTAAAAACGTGCCTTCCAAGTAGAGCAAACTTTGACTAGGTAGCGTATATAGATTCTAATGTTGTACACTAATGTGTATTTCGTCGTCTGGTAGTACTTTTGAAGAAGATAATGGTTGATAGAAACGCAATTCTATGCACTCGATTGAATTGTCAAACTGACATTTCTCTTCCAAATATAATACTTCCATGAAGATTATAGAACGTAGTAACCTGCAGCCTGAAGAAATTGAATACTATTGTTGGTCAAATAAAGAAATCCTGCATTTTGATCGGATCCTCAAAAAAGGCGTCCCAGAACCGCCATTTTCCCTCTACTGATGATTATAAAACGTCGTAACCTACAGCCTGAAGAAATCGAATACTATTGTTGGCCAGCAAAAAGAAATCCTGCATTTTGATCGGATCCTCAAAAAAGGCGTCCCAGAACCGCCATTTTCCCTCTACGAAGAAATCGCATACTATTGTTAGTCAACAAAAAGAAATCCTGCATTTTGATCGGCTCCTGAAAAAAAGCGTCCCAGAACCGCCATTTTCCCTCTACGAACTATAAGAGTTATTGCAACTGTCAGTATTATTATTATTAGTACAATACTTATCCGCTTTGATGTAGGGTATCGGTGGTGGTCCTCAGTCATGTGGCAGCCCATCGCTATTCTCTTCCATTTTTGTTTTGCTGTTGAGATTTAGTCCTTTCTTTTTGTAAACTATTCAAATGTAAAAAAACTCTTTTTTTTTGCACGGAAATACGAGAATATTTTGTATAAACAGCTCCTTAACCCCACAAAGTTCCTAATTCTTAATAATTTTAAAGTTAAAATTCTTTACGTCCAACAAACTACAACAAACATTCTGGAGCTAAAAAGTGAAATTGTTGTCAAAATGTTTCCCTAGAAACGAATCTCAATTCATCAAATAGAAATGCGAAAGCATTATTGGTCATATTGGTGGAGACAGGAACTGCAGAATGGTCATCATTTAAAAACGTGCCTTCCAAGTATGGCAAACTTTGACTAGGTAGCGTATATAGATCTTAATTTTGTACACTAATGTGTATTTCGTCGCCTGGTAGTAGTTTTGAAGAAGATAATGGCTGATAGAAACGCAATTCTATGCATTCGATTGAATTGTCAAACTGACATTTCTCTTCCAAATATAACACTTCCATGATGATTATAGAACGTAGTAACCTGCAGCTTGTAGAAATCGAAAACTATTGTTGGTCAACAAAAAAAATTTTGCATTCTGATCGGCTCCTCAAAAAAAGCGTCCCAGAACCGCCATTTTCCCTGTTAAGCCTTAAGCGCAACCAGTCCTGTATGTGTACAAACTATTCCTTGGCTTTTTACCCGATCTATTTTACCTCCTATTAGTTCGTATCTTGTTTCATCAAATAGAAATGCAAAAGTATTATTGGTCATTTTAGATGAGACAGGAACTGCAGTGCCGTCTTCTTTAAAAACTTGCCTTCCAAGAAGAGGAAACGTTGACTAGGTAGCGTATGTAGATCTTAATGTTGTATACTAATGTGTATTTCGTCGCCTGGTAGTACTTTTGAAGAAGATAATGGCTGATAGAAACGCCATTCTTTGCACTCGATTGAATTGTCAAACTGACATTTCTATTCCAAATGTAACACTTCCATGATGATTATAAAACGTCGTAACCTACAGCCTGAAGAAATCGAATACTATTGTTGGCCAGCAAAAAGAAATCCTGCATTTTGATCGGATCCTCAAAAAAGGCGTCCCAGAACCGCCATTTTCCCTCTACTGCATTCGCCAGTGACCACATTCGTACTTTAAAACAAAAATATTTCCGTCTTATTCCAAACAAACTTATTGTTGAACCAGCAATTGATGACTATAATTCTATATTGCGTACATTTTTCTTTACAGCAGCGATAATATCGGAATGCATACATCCTTCTGCTGAAGTGATTTTGAGGGCATCGCTTTGAGGTTAGCACACGCCCTAGTTTGTAATATACAGACAGCATGTCTCAAGCGCAACCAGCCTTTTAAGTGTACAAGCTATTGCATGGTTTTTTGCTCGATCTATTTGAACTCCACTAGTTCGTAGCTTATTTCATCAAATAGAAATGCAAAAGCATTATTTGTCATATTGGTGGAGACAGGAACTGCAGAGTGGTCTTCCATTAAAAACGTGCCTTCCAAGTAGAGCAAACTTTGACTAGGTAGCGTATATAGATTCTAATGTTGTACACTAATGTGTATTTCGTCGTCTGGTAGTACTTTTGAAGAAGATAATGGTTGATAGAAACGCAATTCTATGCACTCGATTGAATTGTCAAACTGACATTTCTCTTCCAAATATAATACTTCCATGAAGATTATAGAACGTAGTAACCTGCAGCCTGAAGAAATTGAATACTATTGTTGGTCAAATAAAGAAATCCTGCATTTTGATCGGCTCCTCAAAAAAGGCGTCCCAGAACCGCCATTTTCTTTCTACATTGTTTGCAATATCTTGATTATTGTACACTAATGTGTATTTCGTCGCCTGGTACTAGTTTTGAAGAAGAATATGGGTGATAGAAATGCAATTCTATGCACCCGATTGAATTCCCAAACTGACATTTCTCTTCCAAATATAACACTTCCATGATGATGATAAAACATAGTAACCTGCAACCTGAAGAAATCGAACACTAATGTTAGTAAAATAAAGAAATCCAGCATTTTGATCGGCTCCTCAAAAAAAGCGTCCCAGAACCGCTATTTTCCCTCTACGTTCATAGTTCACTAGATATTATATCTCGCCAGTGACCACCATTCAGGTTTGTGTGCAACTCAATGAATTCGCCAGTGACCATATTCGTACTTCAAAACAATAATATTTCCGTCTCATTGCATAAAATTTATTTATGAGCCAGCAATTGATGGCTTTAATTCGATATTACGAACATTTTCCTTTACAGCAGCGATAATAGCGGAATGCATAAATTAAAACAACCTTCTGCTGAAATGATTTTGAGGGCATCGCTTTGAGGATAGCACACGCCCCAGTTTGTAATATACAGAAAGCCTGCCTCAAGCGCAACCAGCCCATTAATTGTACAAATATTCCTTGGCTTTTTACCCGATCTATTTTACCTCCTCTTAGTTCGTATCTTGTTTCATCAAACAGAAATGCAAAAGTATTATTGGTCATTTTAGATGAGACAGGAACTGCAGTGCCGTCTTCTTTAAAAACTTGCCTTCCAAGAAAAGGAAACGTTGACTAGGTAGCGTATATAGATCTTAATGTTGTATACTAATGTGTATTTCGTCGCCTGGTAGTACTTTTGAAGAAGATAATGGCTGATAGAAACGCCATTCTTTGCACTCGATTGAATTGTCAAACTGACATTTCTATTCCAAATGTAACACTTCCATGATGATTATAAAACGTCGTAACCTACAGCCTGAAGAAATCGAATGCTATTATTGGCCAACAAAAAGAAATCCTGCATTTTGATCGGATCCTCAAAAAAGGCGTCCCAGAACCGCCATTTTCCCTCTACTGCATTCGCCAGTGACCACATTCGTACTTTAAAACAAAAATATTTCCGTCTTATTCCAAACAAACTTATTGTTGAACCAGCAATTGATGACTATAATTCTATATTGCGTACATTTTTCTTTACAGCAGCGATAATATCGGAATGCATACATCCTTCTGCTGAAGTGATTTTGAGGGCATCGCTTTGAGGTTAGCACACGCCCTAGTTTGTAATATACAGACAGCATGTCTCAAGCGCAACCAGCCTTTTAAGTGTACAAGCTATTGCATGGTTTTTTGCTCGATCTATTTGAACTCCACTAGTTCGTAGCTTATTTCATCAAATAGAAATGCAAAAGCATTATTTGTCATATTGGTGGAGACAGGAACTGCAGAGTGGTCTTCCATTAAAAACGTGCCTTCCAAGTAGAGCAAACTTTGACTAGGTAGCGTATATAGATTCTAATGTTGTACACTAATGTGTATTTCGTCGTCTGGTAGTACTTTTGAAGAAGATAATGGTTGATAGAAACGCAATTCTATGCACTCGATTGAATTGTCAAACTGACATTTCTCTTCCAAATATAATACTTCCATGAAGATTATAGAACGTAGTAACCTGCAGCCTGAAGAAATTGAATACTATTGTTGGTCAAATAAAGAAATCCTGCATTTTGATCGGATCCTCAAAAAAGGCGTCCCAGAACCGCCATTTTCCCTCTACTGATGATTATAAAACGTCGTAACCTACAGCCTGAAGAAATCGAATACTATTGTTGGCCAGCAAAAAGAAATCCTGCATTTTGATCGGATCCTCAAAAAAGGCGTCCCAGAACCGCCATTTTCCCTCTACGAAGAAATCGCATACTATTGTTAGTCAACAAAAAGAAATCCTGCATTTTGATCGGCTCCTGAAAAAAAGCGTCCCAGAACCGCCATTTTCCCTCTACGAACTATAAGAGTTATTGCAACTGTCAGTATTATTATTATTAGTACAATACTTATCCGCTTTGATGTAGGGTATCGGTGGTGGTCCTCAGTCATGTGGCAGCCCATCGCTATTCTCTTCCATTTTTGTTTTGCTGTTGAGATTTAGTCCTTTCTTTTTGTAAACTATTCAAATGTAAAAAAACTCTTTTTTTTTGCACGGAAATACGAGAATATTTTGTATAAACAGCTCCTTAACCCCACAAAGTTCCTAATTCTTAATAATTTTAAAGTTAAAATTCTTTACGTCCAACAAACTACAACAAACATTCTGGAGCTAAAAAGTGAAATTGTTGTCAAAATGTTTCCCTAGAAACGAATCTCAATTCATCAAATAGAAATGCGAAAGCATTATTGGTCATATTGGTGGAGACAGGAACTGCAGAATGGTCATCATTTAAAAACGTGCCTTCCAAGTATGGCAAACTTTGACTAGGTAGCGTATATAGATCTTAATTTTGTACACTAATGTGTATTTCGTCGCCTGGTAGTAGTTTTGAAGAAGATAATGGCTGATAGAAACGCAATTCTATGCATTCGATTGAATTGTCAAACTGACATTTCTCTTCCAAATATAACACTTCCATGATGATTATAGAACGTAGTAACCTGCAGCTTGTAGAAATCGAAAACTATTGTTGGTCAACAAAAAAAATTTTGCATTCTGATCGGCTCCTCAAAAAAAGCGTCCCAGAACCGCCATTTTCCCTGTTAAGCCTTAAGCGCAACCAGTCCTGTATGTGTACAAACTATTCCTTGGCTTTTTACCCGATCTATTTTACCTCCTATTAGTTCGTATCTTGTTTCATCAAATAGAAATGCAAAAGTATTATTGGTCATTTTAGATGAGACAGGAACTGCAGTGCCGTCTTCTTTAAAAACTTGCCTTCCAAGAAGAGGAAACGTTGACTAGGTAGCGTATGTAGATCTTAATGTTGTATACTAATGTGTATTTCGTCGCCTGGTAGTACTTTTGAAGAAGATAATGGCTGATAGAAACGCCATTCTTTGCACTCGATTGAATTGTCAAACTGACATTTCTATTCCAAATGTAACACTTCCATGATGATTATAAAACGTCGTAACCTACAGCCTGAAGAAATCGAATACTATTGTTGGCCAGCAAAAAGAAATCCTGCATTTTGATCGGATCCTCAAAAAAGGCGTCCCAGAACCGCCATTTTCCCTCTACTGCATTCGCCAGTGACCACATTCGTACTTTAAAACAAAAATATTTCCGTCTTATTCCAAACAAACTTATTGTTGAACCAGCAATTGATGACTATAATTCTATATTGCGTACATTTTTCTTTACAGCAGCGATAATATCGGAATGCATACATCCTTCTGCTGAAGTGATTTTGAGGGCATCGCTTTGAGGTTAGCACACGCCCTAGTTTGTAATATACAGACAGCATGTCTCAAGCGCAACCAGCCTTTTAAGTGTACAAGCTATTGCATGGTTTTTTGCTCGATCTATTTGAACTCCACTAGTTCGTAGCTTATTTCATCAAATAGAAATGCAAAAGCATTATTTGTCATATTGGTGGAGACAGGAACTGCAGAGTGGTCTTCCATTAAAAACGTGCCTTCCAAGTAGAGCAAACTTTGACTAGGTAGCGTATATAGATTCTAATGTTGTACACTAATGTGTATTTCGTCGTCTGGTAGTACTTTTGAAGAAGATAATGGTTGATAGAAACGCAATTCTATGCACTCGATTGAATTGTCAAACTGACATTTCTCTTCCAAATATAATACTTCCATGAAGATTATAGAACGTAGTAACCTGCAGCCTGAAGAAATTGAATACTATTGTTGGTCAAATAAAGAAATCCTGCATTTTGATCGGCTCCTCAAAAAAGGCGTCCCAGAACCGCCATTTTCTTTCTACATTGTTTGCAATATCTTGATTATTGTACACTAATGTGTATTTCGTCGCCTGGTACTAGTTTTGAAGAAGAATATGGGTGATAGAAATGCAATTCTATGCACCCGATTGAATTCCCAAACTGACATTTCTCTTCCAAATATAACACTTCCATGATGATGATAAAACATAGTAACCTGCAACCTGAAGAAATCGAACACTAATGTTAGTAAAATAAAGAAATCCAGCATTTTGATCGGCTCCTCAAAAAAAGCGTCCCAGAACCGCTATTTTCCCTCTACGTTCATAGTTCACTAGATATTATATCTCGCCAGTGACCACCATTCAGGTTTGTGTGCAACTCAATGAATTCGCCAGTGACCATATTCGTACTTCAAAACAATAATATTTCCGTCTCATTGCATAAAATTTATTTATGAGCCAGCAATTGATGGCTTTAATTCGATATTACGAACATTTTCCTTTACAGCAGCGATAATAGCGGAATGCATAAATTAAAACAACCTTCTGCTGAAATGATTTTGAGGGCATCGCTTTGAGGATAGCACACGCCCCAGTTTGTAATATACAGAAAGCCTGCCTCAAGCGCAACCAGCCCATTAATTGTACAAATATTCCTTGGCTTTTTACCCGATCTATTTTACCTCCTCTTAGTTCGTATCTTGTTTCATCAAACAGAAATGCAAAAGTATTATTGGTCATTTTAGATGAGACAGGAACTGCAGTGCCGTCTTCTTTAAAAACTTGCCTTCCAAGAAAAGGAAACGTTGACTAGGTAGCGTATATAGATCTTAATGTTGTATACTAATGTGTATTTCGTCGCCTGGTAGTACTTTTGAAGAAGATAATGGCTGATAGAAACGCCATTCTTTGCACTCGATTGAATTGTCAAACTGACATTTCTATTCCAAATGTAACACTTCCATGATGATTATAAAACGTCGTAACCTACAGCCTGAAGAAATCGAATGCTATTATTGGCCAACAAAAAGAAATCCTGCATTTTGATCGGATCCTCAAAAAAGGCGTCCCAGAACCGCCATTTTCCCTCTACTGCATTCGCCAGTGACCACATTCGTACTTTAAAACAAAAATATTTCCGTCTTATTCCAAACAAACTTATTGTTGAACCAGCAATTGATGACTATAATTCTATATTGCGTACATTTTTCTTTACAGCAGCGATAATATCGGAATGCATACATCCTTCTGCTGAAGTGATTTTGAGGGCATCGCTTTGAGGTTAGCACACGCCCTAGTTTGTAATATACAGACAGCATGTCTCAAGCGCAACCAGCCTTTTAAGTGTACAAGCTATTGCATGGTTTTTTGCTCGATCTATTTGAACTCCACTAGTTCGTAGCTTATTTCATCAAATAGAAATGCAAAAGCATTATTTGTCATATTGGTGGAGACAGGAACTGCAGAGTGGTCTTCCATTAAAAACGTGCCTTCCAAGTAGAGCAAACTTTGACTAGGTAGCGTATATAGATTCTAATGTTGTACACTAATGTGTATTTCGTCGTCTGGTAGTACTTTTGAAGAAGATAATGGTTGATAGAAACGCAATTCTATGCACTCGATTGAATTGTCAAACTGACATTTCTCTTCCAAATATAATACTTCCATGAAGATTATAGAACGTAGTAACCTGCAGCCTGAAGAAATTGAATACTATTGTTGGTCAAATAAAGAAATCCTGCATTTTGATCGGCTCCTCAAAAAAGGCGTCCCAGAACCGCCATTTTCTTTCTACATTGTTTGCAATATCTTGATTATTGTACACTAATGTGTATTTCGTCGCCTGGTACTAGTTTTGAAGAAGAATATGGGTGATAGAAATGCAATTCTATGCACCCGATTGAATTCCCAAACTGACATTTCTCTTCCAAATATAACACTTCCATGATGATGATAAAACATAGTAACCTGCAACCTGAAGAAATCGAACACTAATGTTAGTAAAATAAAGAAATCCAGCATTTTGATCGGCTCCTCAAAAAAAGCGTCCCAGAACCGCTATTTTCCCTCTACGTTCATAGTTCACTAGATATTATATCTCGCCAGTGACCACCATTCAGGTTTGTGTGCAACTCAATGAATTCGCCAGTGACCATATTCGTACTTCAAAACAATAATATTTCCGTCTCATTGCATAAAATTTATTTATGAGCCAGCAATTGATGGCTTTAATTCGATATTACGAACATTTTCCTTTACAGCAGCGATAATAGCGGAATGCATAAATTAAAACAACCTTCTGCTGAAATGATTTTGAGGGCATCGCTTTGAGGATAGCACACGCCCCAGTTTGTAATATACAGAAAGCCTGCCTCAAGCGCAACCAGCCCATTAATTGTACAAATATTCCTTGGCTTTTTACCCGATCTATTTTACCTCCTCTTAGTTCGTATCTTGTTTCATCAAACAGAAATGCAAAAGTATTATTGGTCATTTTAGATGAGACAGGAACTGCAGTGCCGTCTTCTTTAAAAACTTGCCTTCCAAGAAAAGGAAACGTTGACTAGGTAGCGTATATAGATCTTAATGTTGTATACTAATGTGTATTTCGTCGCCTGGTAGTACTTTTGAAGAAGATAATGGCTGATAGAAACGCCATTCTTTGCACTCGATTGAATTGTCAAACTGACATTTCTATTCCAAATGTAACACTTCCATGATGATTATAAAACGTCGTAACCTACAGCCTGAAGAAATCGAATGCTATTATTGGCCAACAAAAAGAAATCCTGCATTTTGATCGGATCCTCAAAAAAGGCGTCCCAGAACCGCCATTTTCCCTCTACTGCATTCGCCAGTGACCACATTCGTACTTTAAAACAAAAATATTTCCGTCTTATTCCAAACAAACTTATTGTTGAACCAGCAATTGATGACTATAATTCTATATTGCGTACATTTTTCTTTACAGCAGCGATAATATCGGAATGCATACATCCTTCTGCTGAAGTGATTTTGAGGGCATCGCTTTGAGGTTAGCACACGCCCTAGTTTGTAATATACAGACAGCATGTCTCAAGCGCAACCAGCCTTTTAAGTGTACAAGCTATTGCATGGTTTTTTGCTCGATCTATTTGAACTCCACTAGTTCGTAGCTTATTTCATCAAATAGAAATGCAAAAGCATTATTTGTCATATTGGTGGAGACAGGAACTGCAGAGTGGTCTTCCATTAAAAACGTGCCTTCCAAGTAGAGCAAACTTTGTCTAGGTAGCGTATATAGATTCTAATGTTGTACACTAATGTGTATTTCGTCGTCTGGTAGTACTTTTGAAGAAGATAATGGTTGATAGAAACGCAATTCTATGCACTCGATTGAATTGTCAAACTGACATTTCTCTTCCAAATATAATACTTCCATGAAGATTATAGAACGTAGTAACCTGCAGCCTGAAGAAATTGAATACTATTGTTGGTCAAATAAAGAAATCCTGCATTTTGATCGGCTCCTCAAAAAAGGCGTCCCAGAACCGCCATTTTCTTTCTACATTGTTTGCAATATCTTGATTATTGTACACTAATGTGTATTTCGTCGCCTGGTACTAGTTTTGAAGAAGAATATGGGTGATAGAAATGCAATTCTATGCACCCGATTGAATTCCCAAACTGACATTTCTCTTCCAAATATAACACTTCCATGATGATGATAAAACATAGTAACCTGCAACCTGAAGAAATCGAACACTAATGTTAGTAAAATAAAGAAATCCAGCATTTTGATCGGCTCCTCAAAAAAAGCGTCCCAGAACCGCTATTTTCCCTCTACGTTCATAGTTCACTAGATATTATATCTCGCCAGTGACCACCATTCAGGTTTGTGTGCAACTCAATGAATTCGCCAGTGACCATATTCGTACTTCAAAACAATAATATTTCCGTCTCATTGCATAAAATTTATTTATGAGCCAGCAATTGATGGCTTTAATTCGATATTACGAACATTTTCCTTTACAGCAGCGATAATAGCGGAATGCATAAATTAAAACAACCTTCTGCTGAAATGATTTTGAGGGCATCGCTTTGAGGATAGCACACGCCCCAGTTTGTAATATACAGAAAGCCTGCCTCAAGCGCAACCAGCCCATTAATTGTACAAATATTCCTTGGCTTTTTACCCGATCTATTTTACCTCCTCTTAGTTCGTATCTTGTTTCATCAAACAGAAATGCAAAAGTATTATTGGTCATTTTAGATGAGACAGGAACTGCAGTGCCGTCTTCTTTAAAAACTTGCCTTCCAAGAAAAGGAAACGTTGACTAGGTAGCGTATATAGATCTTAATGTTGTATACTAATGTGTATTTCGTCGCCTGGTAGTACTTTTGAAGAAGATAATGGCTGATAGAAACGCCATTCTTTGCACTCGATTGAATTGTCAAACTGACATTTCTATTCCAAATGTAACACTTCCATGATGATTATAAAACGTCGTAACCTACAGCCTGAAGAAATCGAATGCTATTATTGGCCAACAAAAAGAAATCCTGCATTTTGATCGGATCCTCAAAAAAGGCGTCCCAGAACCGCCATTTTCCCTCTACTGCATTCGCCAGTGACCACATTCGTACTTTAAAACAAAAATATTTCCGTCTTATTCCAAACAAACTTATTGTTGAACCAGCAATTGATGACTATAATTCTATATTGCGTACATTTTTCTTTACAGCAGCGATAATATCGGAATGCATACATCCTTCTGCTGAAGTGATTTTGAGGGCATCGCTTTGAGGTTAGCACACGCCCTAGTTTGTAATATACAGACAGCATGTCTCAAGCGCAACCAGCCTTTTAAGTGTACAAGCTATTGCATGGTTTTTTGCTCGATCTATTTGAACTCCACTAGTTCGTAGCTTATTTCATCAAATAGAAATGCAAAAGCATTATTTGTCATATTGGTGGAGACAGGAACTGCAGAGTGGTCTTCCATTAAAAACGTGCCTTCCAAGTAGAGCAAACTTTGTCTAGGTAGCGTATATAGATTCTAATGTTGTACACTAATGTGTATTTCGTCGTCTGGTAGTACTTTTGAAGAAGATAATGGTTGATAGAAACGCAATTCTATGCACTCGATTGAATTGTCAAACTGACATTTCTCTTCCAAATATAATACTTCCATGAAGATTATAGAACGTAGTAACCTGCAGCCTGAAGAAATTGAATACTATTGTTGGTCAAATAAAGAAATCCTGCATTTTGATCGGCTCCTCAAAAAAGGCGTCCCAGAACCGCCATTTTCTTTCTACATTGTTTGCAATATCTTGATTATTGTACACTAATGTGTATTTCGTCGCCTGGTACTAGTTTTGAAGAAGAATATGGGTGATAGAAATGCAATTCTATGCACCCGATTGAATTCCCAAACTGACATTTCTCTTCCAAATATAACACTTCCATGATGATGATAAAACATAGTAACCTGCAACCTGAAGAAATCGAACACTAATGTTAGTAAAATAAAGAAATCCAGCATTTTGATCGGCTCCTCAAAAAAAGCGTCCCAGAACCGCTATTTTCCCTCTACGTTCATAGTTCACTAGATATTATATCTCGCCAGTGACCACCATTCAGGTTTGTGTGCAACTCAATGAATTCGCCAGTGACCATATTCGTACTTCAAAACAATAATATTTCCGTCTCATTGCATAAAATTTATTTATGAGCCAGCAATTGATGGCTTTAATTCGATATTACGAACATTTTCCTTTACAGCAGCGATAATATCGGAATGCATACATCCTTCTGCTGAAGTGATTTTGAGGGCATCGCTTTGAGGTTAGCACACGCCCTAGTTTGTAATATACAGACAGCATGTCTCAAGCGCAACCAGCCTTTTAAGTGTACAAGCTATTGCATGGTTTTTTGCTCGATCTATTTGAACTCCACTAGTTCGTAGCTTATTTCATCAAATAGAAATGCAAAAGCATTATTTGTCATATTGGTGGAGACAGGAACTGCAGAGTGGTCTTCCATTAAAAACGTGCCTTCCAAGTAGAGCAAACTTTGACTAGGTAGCGTATATAGATTCTAATGTTGTACACTAATGTGTATTTCGTCGTCTGGTAGTACTTTTGAAGAAGATAATGGTTGATAGAAACGCAATTCTATGCACTCGATTGAATTGTCAAACTGACATTTCTCTTCCAAATATAATACTTCCATGAAGATTATAGAACGTAGTAACCTGCAGCCTGAAGAAATTGAATACTATTGTTGGTCAAATAAAGAAATCCTGCATTTTGATCGGATCCTCAAAAAAGGCGTCCCAGAACCGCCATTTTCCCTCTACTGATGATTATAAAACGTCGTAACCTACAGCCTGAAGAAATCGAATACTATTGTTGGCCAGCAAAAAGAAATCCTGCATTTTGATCGGATCCTCAAAAAAGGCGTCCCAGAACCGCCATTTTCCCTCTACGAAGAAATCGCATACTATTGTTAGTCAACAAAAAGAAATCCTGCATTTTGATCGGCTCCTGAAAAAAAGCGTCCCAGAACCGCCATTTTCCCTCTACGAACTATAAGAGTTATTGCAACTGTCAGTATTATTATTATTAGTACAATACTTATCCGCTTTGATGTAGGGTATCGGTGGTGGTCCTCAGTCATGTGGCAGCCCATCGCTATTCTCTTCCATTTTTGTTTTGCTGTTGAGATTTAGTCCTTTCTTTTTGTAAACTATTCAAATGTAAAAAAACTCTTTTTTTTTGCACGGAAATACGAGAATATTTTGTATAAACAGCTCCTTAACCCCACAAAGTTCCTAATTCTTAATAATTTTAAAGTTAAAATTCTTTACGTCCAACAAACTACAACAAACATTCTGGAGCTAAAAAGTGAAATTGTTGTCAAAATGTTTCCCTAGAAACGAATCTCAATTCATCAAATAGAAATGCGAAAGCATTATTGGTCATATTGGTGGAGACAGGAACTGCAGAATGGTCATCATTTAAAAACGTGCCTTCCAAGTATGGCAAACTTTGACTAGGTAGCGTATATAGATCTTAATTTTGTACACTAATGTGTATTTCGTCGCCTGGTAGTAGTTTTGAAGAAGATAATGGCTGATAGAAACGCAATTCTATGCATTCGATTGAATTGTCAAACTGACATTTCTCTTCCAAATATAACACTTCCATGATGATTATAGAACGTAGTAACCTGCAGCTTGTAGAAATCGAAAACTATTGTTGGTCAACAAAAAAAATTTTGCATTCTGATCGGCTCCTCAAAAAAAGCGTCCCAGAACCGCCATTTTCCCTGTTAAGCCTTAAGCGCAACCAGTCCTGTATGTGTACAAACTATTCCTTGGCTTTTTACCCGATCTATTTTACCTCCTATTAGTTCGTATCTTGTTTCATCAAATAGAAATGCAAAAGTATTATTGGTCATTTTAGATGAGACAGGAACTGCAGTGCCGTCTTCTTTAAAAACTTGCCTTCCAAGAAGAGGAAACGTTGACTAGGTAGCGTATGCAGATCTTAATGTTGTATACTAATGTGTATTTCGTCGCCTGGTAGTACTTTTGAAGAAGATAATGGCTGATAGAAACGCCATTCTTTGCACTCGATTGAATTGTCAAACTGACATTTCTATTCCAAATGTAACACTTCCATGATGATTATAAAACGTCGTAACCTACAGCCTGAAGAAATCGAATACTATTGTTGGCCAGCAAAAAGAAATCCTGCATTTTGATCGGATCCTCAAAAAAGGCGTCCCAGAACCGCCATTTTCCCTCTACTGCATTCGCCAGTGACCACATTCGTACTTTAAAACAAAAATATTTCCGTCTTATTCCAAACAAACTTATTGTTGAACCAGCAATTGATGACTATAATTCTATATTGCGTACATTTTTCTTTACAGCAGCGATAATATCGGAATGCATACATCCTTCTGCTGAAGTGATTTTGAGGGCATCGCTTTGAGGTTAGCACACGCCCTAGTTTGTAATATACAGACAGCATGTCTCAAGCGCAACCAGCCTTTTAAGTGTACAAGCTATTGCATGGTTTTTTGCTCGATCTATTTGAACTCCACTAGTTCGTAGCTTATTTCATCAAATAGAAATGCAAAAGCATTATTTGTCATATTGGTGGAGACAGGAACTGCAGAGTGGTCTTCCATTAAAAACGTGCCTTCCAAGTAGAGCAAACTTTGACTAGGTAGCGTATATAGATTCTAATGTTGTACACTAATGTGTATTTCGTCGTCTGGTAGTACTTTTGAAGAAGATAATGGTTGATAGAAACGCAATTCTATGCACTCGATTGAATTGTCAAACTGACATTTCTCTTCCAAATATAATACTTCCATGAAGATTATAGAACGTAGTAACCTGCAGCCTGAAGAAATTGAATACTATTGTTGGTCAAATAAAGAAATCCTGCATTTTGATCGGCTCCTCAAAAAAGGCGTCCCAGAACCGCCATTTTCTTTCTACATTGTTTGCAATATCTTGATTATTGTACACTAATGTGTATTTCGTCGCCTGGTACTAGTTTTGAAGAAGAATATGGGTGATAGAAATGCAATTCTATGCACCCGATTGAATTCCCAAACTGACATTTCTCTTCCAAATATAACACTTCCATGATGATGATAAAACATAGTAACCTGCAACCTGAAGAAATCGAACACTAATGTTAGTAAAATAAAGAAATCCAGCATTTTGATCGGCTCCTCAAAAAAAGCGTCCCAGAACCGCTATTTTCCCTCTACGTTCATAGTTCACTAGATATTATATCTCGCCAGTGACCACCATTCAGGTTTGTGTGCAACTCAATGAATTCGCCAGTGACCATATTCGTACTTCAAAACAATAATATTTCCGTCTCATTGCATAAAATTTATTTATGAGCCAGCAATTGATGGCTTTAATTCGATATTACGAACATTTTCCTTTACAGCAGCGATAATAGCGGAATGCATAAATTAAAACAACCTTCTGCTGAAATGATTTTGAGGGCATCGCTTTGAGGATAGCACACGCCCCAGTTTGTAATATACAGAAAGCCTGCCTCAAGCGCAACCAGCCCATTAATTGTACAAATATTCCTTGGCTTTTTACCCGATCTATTTTACCTCCTCTTAGTTCGTATCTTGTTTCATCAAACAGAAATGCAAAAGTATTATTGGTCATTTTAGATGAGACAGGAACTGCAGTGCCGTCTTCTTTAAAAACTTGCCTTCCAAGAAAAGGAAACGTTGACTAGGTAGCGTATATAGATCTTAATGTTGTATACTAATGTGTATTTCGTCGCCTGGTAGTACTTTTGAAGAAGATAATGGCTGATAGAAACGCCATTCTTTGCACTCGATTGAATTGTCAAACTGACATTTCTATTCCAAATGTAACACTTCCATGATGATTATAAAACGTCGTAACCTACAGCCTGAAGAAATCGAATGCTATTATTGGCCAACAAAAAGAAATCCTGCATTTTGATCGGATCCTCAAAAAAGGCGTCCCAGAACCGCCATTTTCCCTCTACTGCATTCGCCAGTGACCACATTCGTACTTTAAAACAAAAATATTTCCGTCTTATTCCAAACAAACTTATTGTTGAACCAGCAATTGATGACTATAATTCTATATTGCGTACATTTTTCTTTACAGCAGCGATAATATCGGAATGCATACATCCTTCTGCTGAAGTGATTTTGAGGGCATCGCTTTGAGGTTAGCACACGCCCTAGTTTGTAATATACAGACAGCATGTCTCAAGCGCAACCAGCCTTTTAAGTGTACAAGCTATTGCATGGTTTTTTGCTCGATCTATTTGAACTCCACTAGTTCGTAGCTTATTTCATCAAATAGAAATGCAAAAGCATTATTTGTCATATTGGTGGAGACAGGAACTGCAGAGTGGTCTTCCATTAAAAACGTGCCTTCCAAGTAGAGCAAACTTTGTCTAGGTAGCGTATATAGATTCTAATGTTGTACACTAATGTGTATTTCGTTGTCTGGTAGTACTTTTGAAGAAGATAATGGTTGATAGAAACGCAATTCTATGCACTCGATTGAATTGTCAAACTGACATTTCTCTTCCAAATATAATACTTCCATGAAGATTATAGAACGTAGTAACCTGCAGCCTGAAGAAATTGAATACTATTGTTGGTCAAATAAAGAAATCCTGCATTTTGATCGGCTCCTCAAAAAAGGCGTCCCAGAACCGCCATTTTCTTTCTACATTGTTTGCAATATCTTGATTATTGTACACTAATGTGTATTTCGTCGCCTGGTACTAGTTTTGAAGAAGAATATGGGTGATAGAAATGCAATTCTATGCACCCGATTGAATTCCCAAACTGACATTTCTCTTCCAAATATAACACTTCCATGATGATGATAAAACATAGTAACCTGCAACCTGAAGAAATCGAACACTAATGTTAGTAAAATAAAGAAATCCAGCATTTTGATCGGCTCCTCAAAAAAAGCGTCCCAGAACCGCTATTTTCCCTCTACGTTCATAGTTCACTAGATATTATATCTCGCCAGTGACCACCATTCAGGTTTGTGTGCAACTCAATGAATTCGCCAGTGACCATATTCGTACTTCAAAACAATAATATTTCCGTCTCATTGCATAAAATTTATTTATGAGCCAGCAATTGATGGCTTTAATTCGATATTACGAACATTTTCCTTTACAGCAGCGATAATATCGGAATGCATACATCCTTCTGCTGAAGTGATTTTGAGGGCATCGCTTTGAGGTTAGCACACGCCCTAGTTTGTAATATACAGACAGCATGTCTCAAGCGCAACCAGCCTTTTAAGTGTACAAGCTATTGCATGGTTTTTTGCTCGATCTATTTGAACTCCACTAGTTCGTAGCTTATTTCATCAAATAGAAATGCAAAAGCATTATTTGTCATATTGGTGGAGACAGGAACTGCAGAGTGGTCTTCCATTAAAAACGTGCCTTCCAAGTAGAGCAAACTTTGACTAGGTAGCGTATATAGATTCTAATGTTGTACACTAATGTGTATTTCGTCGTCTGGTAGTACTTTTGAAGAAGATAATGGTTGATAGAAACGCAATTCTATGCACTCGATTGAATTGTCAAACTGACATTTCTCTTCCAAATATAATACTTCCATGAAGATTATAGAACGTAGTAACCTGCAGCCTGAAGAAATTGAATACTATTGTTGGTCAAATAAAGAAATCCTGCATTTTGATCGGATCCTCAAAAAAGGCGTCCCAGAACCGCCATTTTCCCTCTACTGATGATTATAAAACGTCGTAACCTACAGCCTGAAGAAATCGAATACTATTGTTGGCCAGCAAAAAGAAATCCTGCATTTTGATCGGATCCTCAAAAAAGGCGTCCCAGAACCGCCATTTTCCCTCTACTGCATTCGCCAGTGACCACATTCGTACTTTAAAACAAAAATATTTCCGTCTTATTCCAAACAAACTTATTGTTGAACCAGCAATTGATGACTATAATTCTATATTGCGTACATTTTTCTTTACAGCAGCGATAATATCGGAATGCATACATCCTTCTGCTGAAGTGATTTTGAGGGCATCGCTTTGAGGTTAGCACTTTGAGGTTATTTGAACTCCACTAGTTCGTAGCTTATTTCATCAAATAGAAATGCAAAAGCATTATTTGTCATATTGGTGGAGACAGGAACTGCAGAGTGGTCTTCCATTAAAAACGTGCCTTCCAAGTAGAGCAAACTTTGACTAGGTAGCGTATATAGATTCTAATGTTGTACACTAATGTGTATTTCGTCGTCTGGTAGTACTTTTGAAGAAGATAATGGTTGATAGAAACGCAATTCTATGCACTCGATTGAATTGTCAAACTGACATTTCTCTTCCAAATATAATACTTCCATGAAGATTATAGAACGTAGTAACCTGCAGCCTGAAGAAATTGAATACTATTGTTGGTCAAATAAAGAAATCCTGCATTTTGATCGGATCCTCAAAAAAGGCGTCCCAGAACCGCCATTTTCCCTCTACTGATGATTATAAAACGTCGTAACCTACAGCCTGAAGAAATCGAATACTATTGTTGGCCAGCAAAAAGAAATCCTGCATTTTGATCGGATCCTCAAAAAAGGCGTCCCAGAACCGCCATTTTCCCTCTACTGCATTCGCCAGTGACCACATTCGTACTTTAAAACAAAAATATTTCCGTCTTATTCCAAACAAACTTATTGTTGAACCAGCAATTGATGACTATAATTCTATATTGCGTACATTTTTCTTTACAGCAGCGATAATATCGGAATGCATACATCCTTCTGCTGAAGTGATTTTGAGGGCATCGCTTTGAGGTTAGCACTTTGAGGTTATTTGAACTCCACTAGTTCGTAGCTTATTTCATCAAATAGAAATGCAAAAGCATTATTTGTCATATTGGTGGAGACAGGAACTGCAGAGTGGTCTTCCATTAAAAACGTGCCTTCCAAGTAGAGCAAACTTTGACTAGGTAGCGTATATAGATTCTAATGTTGTACACTAATGTGTATTTCGTCGTCTGGTAGTACTTTTGAAGAAGATAATGGTTGATAGAAACGCAATTCTATGCACTCGATTGAATTGTCAAACTGACATTTCTCTTCCAAATATAATACTTCCATGAAGATTATAGAACGTAGTAACCTGCAGCCTGAAGAAATTGAATACTATTGTTGGTCAAATAAAGAAATCCTGCATTTTGATCGGCTCCTCAAAAAAGGCGTCCCAGAACCGCCATTTTCTTTCTACATTGTTTGCAATATCTTGATTATTGTACACTAATGTGTATTTCGTCGCCTGGTACTAGTTTTGAAGAAGAATATGGGTGATAGAAATGCAATTCTATGCACCCGATTGAATTCCCAAACTGACATTTCTCTTCCAAATATAACACTTCCATGATGATGATAAAACATAGTAACCTGCAACCTGAAGAAATCGAACACTAATGTTAGTAAAATAAAGAAATCCAGCATTTTGATCGGCTCCTCAAAAAAAGCGTCCCAGAACCGCTATTTTCCCTCTACGTTCATAGTTCACTAGATATTATATCTCGCCAGTGACCACCATTCAGGTTTGTGTGCAACTCAATGAATTCGCCAGTGACCATATTCGTACTTCAAAACAATAATATTTCCGTCTCATTGCATAAAATTTATTTATGAGCCAGCAATTGATGGCTTTAATTCGATATTACGAACATTTTCCTTTACAGCAGCGATAATAGCGGAATGCATAAATTAAAACAACCTTCTGCTGAAATGATTTTGAGGGCATCGCTTTGAGGATAGCACACGCCCCAGTTTGTAATATACAGAAAGCCTGCCTCAAGCGCAACCAGCCCATTAATTGTACAAATATTCCTTGGCTTTTTACCCGATCTATTTTACCTCCTCTTAGTTCGTATCTTGTTTCATCAAACAGAAATGCAAAAGTATTATTGGTCATTTTAGATGAGACAGGAACTGCAGTGCCGTCTTCTTTAAAAACTTGCCTTCCAAGAAAAGGAAACGTTGACTAGGTAGCGTATATAGATCTTAATGTTGTATACTAATGTGTATTTCGTCGCCTGGTAGTACTTTTGAAGAAGATAATGGCTGATAGAAACGCCATTCTTTGCACTCGATTGAATTGTCAAACTGACATTTCTATTCCAAATGTAACACTTCCATGATGATTATAAAACGTCGTAACCTACAGCCTGAAGAAATCGAATGCTATTATTGGCCAACAAAAAGAAATCCTGCATTTTGATCGGATCCTCAAAAAAGGCGTCCCAGAACCGCCATTTTCCCTCTACTGCATTCGCCAGTGACCACATTCGTACTTTAAAACAAAAATATTTCCGTCTTATTCCAAACAAACTTATTGTTGAACCAGCAATTGATGACTATAATTCTATATTGCGTACATTTTTCTTTACAGCAGCGATAATATCGGAATGCATACATCCTTCTGCTGAAGTGATTTTGAGGGCATCGCTTTGAGGTTAGCACACGCCCTAGTTTGTAATATACAGACAGCATGTCTCAAGCGCAACCAGCCTTTTAAGTGTACAAGCTATTGCATGGTTTTTTGCTCGATCTATTTGAACTCCACTAGTTCGTAGCTTATTTCATCAAATAGAAATGCAAAAGCATTATTTGTCATATTGGTGGAGACAGGAACTGCAGAGTGGTCTTCCATTAAAAACGTGCCTTCCAAGTAGAGCAAACTTTGTCTAGGTAGCGTATATAGATTCTAATGTTGTACACTAATGTGTATTTCGTTGTCTGGTAGTACTTTTGAAGAAGATAATGGTTGATAGAAACGCAATTCTATGCACTCGATTGAATTGTCAAACTGACATTTCTCTTCCAAATATAATACTTCCATGAAGATTATAGAACGTAGTAACCTGCAGCCTGAAGAAATTGAATACTATTGTTGGTCAAATAAAGAAATCCTGCATTTTGATCGGCTCCTCAAAAAAGGCGTCCCAGAACCGCCATTTTCTTTCTACATTGTTTGCAATATCTTGATTATTGTACACTAATGTGTATTTCGTCGCCTGGTACTAGTTTTGAAGAAGAATATGGGTGATAGAAATGCAATTCTATGCACCCGATTGAATTCCCAAACTGACATTTCTCTTCCAAATATAACACTTCCATGATGATGATAAAACATAGTAACCTGCAACCTGAAGAAATCGAACACTAATGTTAGTAAAATAAAGAAATCCAGCATTTTGATCGGCTCCTCAAAAAAAGCGTCCCAGAACCGCTATTTTCCCTCTACGTTCATAGTTCACTAGATATTATATCTCGCCAGTGACCACCATTCAGGTTTGTGTGCAACTCAATGAATTCGCCAGTGACCATATTCGTACTTCAAAACAATAATATTTCCGTCTCATTGCATAAAATTTATTTATGAGCCAGCAATTGATGGCTTTAATTCGATATTACGAACATTTTCCTTTACAGCAGCGATAATAGCGGAATGCATAAATTAAAACAACCTTCTGCTGAAATGATTTTGAGGGCATCGCTTTGAGGATAGCACACGCCCCAGTTTGTAATATACAGAAAGCCTGCCTCAAGCGCAACCAGCCCATTAATTGTACAAATATTCCTTGGCTTTTTACCCGATCTATTTTACCTCCTCTTAGTTCGTATCTTGTTTCATCAAACAGAAATGCAAAAGTATTATTGGTCATTTTAGATGAGACAGGAACTGCAGTGCCGTCTTCTTTAAAAACTTGCCTTCCAAGAAAAGGAAACGTTGACTAGGTAGCGTATATAGATCTTAATGTTGTATACTAATGTGTATTTCGTCGCCTGGTAGTACTTTTGAAGAAGATAATGGCTGATAGAAACGCCATTCTTTGCACTCGATTGAATTGTCAAACTGACATTTCTATTCCAAATGTAACACTTCCATGATGATTATAAAACGTCGTAACCTACAGCCTGAAGAAATCGAATGCTATTATTGGCCAACAAAAAGAAATCCTGCATTTTGATCGGATCCTCAAAAAAGGCGTCCCAGAACCGCCATTTTCCCTCTACTGCATTCGCCAGTGACCACATTCGTACTTTAAAACAAAAATATTTCCGTCTTATTCCAAACAAACTTATTGTTGAACCAGCAATTGATGACTATAATTCTATATTGCGTACATTTTTCTTTACAGCAGCGATAATATCGGAATGCATACATCCTTCTGCTGAAGTGATTTTGAGGGCATCGCTTTGAGGTTAGCACACGCTTTAGTTTGTAATATACAGACAGCATGTCTCAAGCGCAAACAGCCTTTTAAGTGTACAAGCTATTGCATGGTTTTTTGCTCGATCTATTTGAACTCCACTAGTTCGTAGCTTATTTCATCAAATAGAAATGCAAAAGCATTATTTGTCATATTGGTGGAGACAGGAACTGCTGAGTGGTCTTCCATTAAAAACGTGCCTTCCAAGTATGGCAAACTTTGACTAGGTAGCATATATAGATCTGAATGTTGTACACTAATGTGTATTTCGTCGCCTGGTAGTAGTTTTGAAGAAGATAATGGCTGATAGAAACGCAATGCTATGCACTCGATTGAATTGTCAAACTGACATTTCACTTCCAAATATAACACTTCCATGATGATTATAGAACGTAGTAACCTGCAGCCTGAAGAAATCGGATACTATTGTTGGTCAAATAAAGAAATCCAGTATTTTGATCGGCTCCTCAAAAAAAGCGTCCTAGAACCGCCATTTTGCCTCTACTGACATTTCTCTTCCAAATATAACACTTCCATGGTGACTATACAACGTAGAAACCTGCAGCTTGAAGAAATCGAATACTATTATTGGCCAACAAAAATAAATTTTGCATTTTGCTCAGATCGTCAAAAAAAGCGTCCCAGAACCGCCATTTTCCCTCTACGTTCATAGTTCACTAGATATTATATCTCGCCAGTGACCACCATTCAGGTTCGTGTGCAACTCAATGAATTCGCCAGTGACCATATTCGTACTTCAAAACAATAATATTTCCGTCTCATTCCATAAAAATTATTTATGAGCCAGCAATTGATGGCTTTAATTCGATATTACGTACATTTTTCTTTACAGCAGCGATAATAGCGGAATGCATAAATTAAAACAACCTTCTGCTGAAATGATTTTGAGGGCATCGCTTAGAGGATAGCACACGCCCTAGTTTGTAATATACAGACAGCCTGCCTTAAACGCAACCAGCCCTTTAAGTGTACAAACTATTCCATGGTTTTTTGCTCGATCTATATGAACTCCACTAGTTCGTAACTTATTTCATCAAATAGAAACGCAAAAGCATTATTCGTCATTTTGGATGAGACAGGAACTAAGGAACCGGCTTCCTTTAAAAAAATTTTCCCTCTACTAATGTGTATTTCGTCGAAAGGTAGTAGTTTTGAAGAAGAAAATGGCTGATACAAACGTAATTCTATGCACATTGGAATTGTCAAACTGACATTTCTCTTCCAAATATAACATTTACATGAAGTGATATTGAGGGCATCGCTTTGAGGATAGCACACGCCCTAGTTTGTAATATACACACAGCCTGCCTTAAGCGCAACCAGTCCTTTATGTGTACAAACTATTCCTTGGCTTTTTACCCGATCTATTCTACCTCCTCTTAGTTCGTATCTTGTTTAATCAAATAGAAATTGAAAAGTATTATTGGTCATTTTAGATGAGACAGGAACTGCAATGCCGTCTTCTTTAAAACTTCCCTTCCAAGAAGAGCTAACTTTGACTAGGCTAGATAGATCTTAATGTTGTATACTAATGTGTATTTCGCCGCCTGGTAGTACTTTTGAGGAAGATAACGGCTGATAGAAACGCAATTCTATGCACTCGATTCAATTGTCAAACTGACATTTCTCATCCAAATATAACATTTCCATGATGATTATGGAACATAGTAAGCTGTAGCCTGAAGAAATCAAATACAATTGTTGGTCAACATAAAGAAATCTCGCATTTCGATCGGCTCCTTAAAAAAAGCGTCCTAGAACCGCCATTTTTCCTCTACTGACATTTCTCTTCCAAATATAACACTTCCATGGTGATTATACAACGTAGAAACCTGCAGCCTGAAAAAATCGAATACTAATATTGGCCAACAAAAAGAAATTTTGCATTTTGCTCAGATCGTCAAAAAAAGCGTCCCAGATACGCCATTTTCCCTCTACATTCATTGTTCACTAGATTTTATATCTCGCCAGTGACCACCATTCAGGTTTGTGTACTACTCAATGCATTCGCTTCAAAACAATAATATTTCCGTCTCATTCCATAAAAATTATTATTGAGCCAGCAATTGATGGCATTAATTCGATATTGCGTACATTTTTCTTTACAGCAGCGAAATTAGCGGAATGCTTAAATTAAAACATCCTTCTGCTGAAATGATTTTGAGGGCATCACTTTGAGGATAGCACACGCCCTAGTTTGTAATATACAGACAGCCTGTCATAAGCGCAACCAGCCTTTTAAGTGTAAAAACTATTCCATTGTTTTTTGCTCGATCTATTTGAACTCCACAAGTTCGTACCTTATTTCATCAAATAGAAATGCAAAAGCATTATTCGTCATTTTGGATGAGACAGGATCTGAGGAACCGTCTTCCTTTAAAAATATTTTCCCGCTACTAATGTGTATTTCGTCGCCTGGTAGTAGTTTTGAAGAAGATAATGGCTAATACAAACGTAATTCTATGCACTCGATTCAATTGTCAATCTGACATTTTTCTTCCAAATATAACATTTACATGATGATTATAGAACGTAGTAAACTGTAGTCTGAAGAAATCTACTACTATTGTTGGTCAACATAATGAAATCCCGCATTTTGATCGGCTCCTCAAAAAAGCGTTCTAGAACCGCCATTTTCCCTCTACTGACATTTCTCTTCCAAATATAACACTTCCATGATGATTATAGAACGCAGTAACCTGCAGCCTGAAGAAATCGAATACTATTGTTAGTCAAATAAAGAAATCCTGCATTTTGATCGGCTCCTCAAAAAAGCCGTCCCAGAACCGCCATTTTCTTTCTACATTGTTTGCAATATCTTGACTATTGTACACTATTGTGTATTTCGTCGCTTGGTACTAGTTTTGAAGAAGAATATGGGTGATAGAAATGCAATTTTATGCACCCGATTGAATTCCCAAACTGACATTTCTCTTCCAAATATAACACTTCCATGATGATGATAAAACATAGTAACCTGCAGCCTGAAGAAATCGAACACTATTGTTAGTAAAATAAAGAAATCCAGCATTTTGATCGACTCCTCAAAAAAGCGTCCTAGAACCGCCATTTTCACTCTACTGACATTTCTCTTCCAAATATAACACTTCCATGGTGACTATACAACGTAGAAACCTGCAGCGTCAAGAAATCGAATACTATTATTGGCCAACAAAAATAAATTTT